>NC_072473.1:62766818-64164318 GCF_027574615.1 Eptesicus fuscus | reverse complement strand
ACATTAGTTCCTTAGCATGTTAATATGTGTCACATGAAGGAAGAATACCATACTCAAACAATTTTGGAAATACTTGGTTAAGCAAATGTAAACAGGTTTACTTATTAATTTGCTTATTCATTCATTCAGTGAGTATTTCTGTTCCAGGTACTGTTTAATCAACATTCATCATGACACTAAGACTTTAGGGATGGATGTAGGTGAACAGCAAATATGTAACATTAATATCAGATACATAAAACTGCTTTGAAATATATTAAAGTAGAATACATGATGAAGAATGGCAGGGGTGGGGTTCATTTTAGATAGGCGATAAAGGAAGACCTCTCAGAGCAGCTGTTATTTGAGTAGAAATGTGAATGAAATGAGGGAGCCAACCATGCTATGATGTGGATGGGGGATGGAGTTTCCAAATTAGAGGAAAGAGCAAATTCAAAGGCCTGGATATGGGAATAAGCTTGATATATTTTAGGACCAGCATGAAGGCCAATGTTGCTGGAGTGTAATATTGAGATGAATAGTGGTGGGAATGAGGTCTAGTTTATTTAGATCCTGTTATGCCATAGTAAGGAGTTTAGGTTTTATTACTGGGAGATGCCTCATAATTATGCAATATTTAATATGCTATTGTATTCTGTGAAGCAAGAAGAGTATAGTATTGTATACACTTTACAAAAATTGTATAATCACAATCTCTCTTTTATTTTGAATATCTTTCAGGATTAGGTATTAAGTGTGATCTTTGAAACATACTTTGAGAAATATTGGAGTAGGTGCTTCTGAACCATTGGTTTTATGTATGATTGACTAAAATTTAAAGTACACGGAACTCAATCTACATTTATATTTATATTCTCACATTCCAGCATTAGTGTGAGTTCCATTTTAGTCCACTTTTCAAAGTTAATTCACTTTAAATTTCCTTTGAAACAAATGAGCCAATTCATCTTAAGAAGTGTTTTTAGAGGAAGAAAGACTTTGGGAAGCCAGTCTATTTAAATATTTAAAAAGTTGCTATTTTTATTGAAATGCCTTTTTCCTTGCTCTTTCCTCAGGCATTTTACATTCACAAATCATGTAGTGTTGTTATTTTTATGTTATGAATTAAGAATTCTTTTAGTGCTCTAGATCAACTTAACTTCTTTTTAAAATGTTTTTATTGATTTTAGAGATGAAGGGAGAGGGAGAGAGGGGAGCCTGAGAGAGAAGGGAGGAGAGAGAGAGAGGGAGAGAGAGACAGAGAGACAGAGAGAGAACATGAATGTAATAAAGTAACTTTTATCAGTTGTCTCCTGTATGCACCCTGAACTGGAACTGAAAATGCAACCTGGGCTGTGCCCTGACCCGGAATCAAACTCGGAGACTTTTTGGTGTATGGGACAACGCTCAACCAACTGAGCCACACTGGCCAGGGTTGCTTCTTCTTGCTGGTTCTTGTAAAACACTTTAAATCGTGGTTTGAATGAGAATTGCATATCCTATATAATAAAAGGCTAATATGCAAATCGACTAAACGGCAGAATGACTGGTCGCTATGATGTGCACTGAGCACCAGAGGGCAGACACTCAATGCAGGAGCTGCCCCCTGGTGGTCAGTGCACTCCCACATTCGGAGTGCTGCTCAACTAGAAGCCAGGCTCACAGCTTGCAAGCATAGCAGCAGTGGCAGGAGCCTCTTCTGCCTCCGTGGCAACGCTAAGGATGTCTGACTGACGGCTTAGGCCTGCTGCCCACGGACATCCCCCAAAGGCTCTCGGACTGCAAGAGGGTGCAGGGACCCGCCTCCCAAGTGCACGAATTTCATGCACTGGGCCTCTAGTTAAAGATAACTGTCTCTCTTGCTCTTCCATATCTCTTGTCTATCTGTGCATAAAGTCATGATTTGATATGTTTATTCAGTACTTTAATGTACATGGTTCTTTGTAAGATATACAATAAAACCCAGTAAGTCATGGGTCCTTTTATCTGAGTTTCTTGTTGAAGACAGGCTACACTGGATGTGAGCATACAATAGTCATTAATTACTTAGTATGGGAAAGGCAGTCTCTTGGACATGTATAGTTATAGGGAACTGATGCCAAAAGAAGTAAAGAGATTTTGGAGCCTATGTATTTGCTGTTTTGAAGAAAGATATTACCCTCCTCCTTATCTGTGAAAAAGTCAATTACTCTCTAGCGGGTTGGGAAAAGGTAGTAGGAAGTAGATGGAGTTAATCAGTCACACTTAAATCCATGCTCCCAGTAGCCTTTAGAAACCAGGAATTCAGGGCCTAAAATCCATTTACAGATCTCAATGTTTAGTAGTTTAATTTCACCCATGTAAAGTCTGGTCCTATGGGAAAAACTGTAGTGTTTATGTATTGGCCTAAGGCAAACACCACTTCTGCATAGTATAAATGAAAACTGCGCTACTGCTAGGAAAAGAGGTGAAAGAGTTCATCCCAGGCCTCTTCTCTGAGCTACATTTACAAGGTGGGGCAAAAGTAGGTTTACAGTTGTTTGTGTGGAAAATAATACAAAAATTACTAAATAATAATATAAGAATAAACTGTTTTTGTATGCTCACAACTGTAAACCTTCTTTTGCCCCACCCTATATATTGAGTTTTTTACTTGATATTGCCACTTGGGTGGCTCAAAGGTGCTACCTCAAACTCAACAAGCCCAAAATAGAATACACAAAATCTCCCCAACATGTCCAAAATATGCTCTTCTTCATGTTTCAACAGTTTTCTATGTGATACTACCATGCCTCTAGTTGCATAAGCAAAAAAGATGGAGTTACCTTTGATTCCTCCATTGCTTTTACCTTAACTTGCAATCCATTATGAAATTCCAGTTATTTTTACCTCTTTCTTAATGTAGACAGTCCTCGGGTTACGTCGGACTCGACTTAGTCGTTTCGTGGTTATGTCTCCATCTCCCATTTACAGTATTTATATATTAAAAAAAAGTTCCGTCATTTCGACGTATGTACATATGTGCTTTATGTTTTTTATTATTTATTTACCACAAGTAAAGGTCAGGAATTATCTTTTAATTTTTTTTTACTGTTTCACTTCGTTACTGCTGTGTATGTGCTCCTTATGAGTGACGTAGGTGCTTATATAGGTGGATTCCGACTTAAGGCCAAAATCGCATTACGCCGCGCCATAGGAACGGATCTCTGACATAACCCGAGGACCTACTGTATCTGTTGAAACCAACCATTTGCATCCATCTCTAATTAAACCAACTATCATAAAATGTTCTTTATACTAAATAAAGTAATAACCATCTGAAAGACTTTGAGTCTTCCTCATTCATTCTTAATAGTCTAACCAAGAGTAGATAGGATATGTACAACATAGATGAGACATAACACAACTATGTTTTGGTGAGAAAAATAAGCTAATTTAAAGATTGCATATTGCATGATTCCACTTACATGATGTGTTAAGTGTAAGCAAACCTTCCTAAAGTGATAGGATTCAGGTCAGTGGTTTCTCCTGGAGTAAAGGATTAACTGGAAAGGGACACAAATAAATTTTCTGGCTTGATGGAAATGTTATGTGACTTGATATACATTCATCAGAACCCTTAAGATATGAGAGCATTTCATTGTTTGTAAATTATACCTCAATAAAAATAATGCATATTTGATCATTTACTGCCCAGCCGCCCACTCCCAAATTCAATGTTATCTTCTGTTATTGAGACAGAACTCAAATCTTTAACATGGTGTCATAGTCTTTGGCTCTTGCTTTCCTCTCCAACCTCAACTCCTAGCATACTTTCTGTTTTCCTGATATTCTGATCCCCCCCACTAGTTTATCAAAATGTCCTTGTGCTTCCTGGCTCCAGGTCCTTTTATATTCTTTTCTTTCTGCTTAGAATTTCGTTATCCCCCTATGCTTTGCTTGGTTCACTGATATTAATTCTTCATATTTCAGGTCAAATATCATTTTTACAAAGATGTTTCTCTGACTAGGACAACCACTTCTGTTAAATGCTATTCAGTGCTTTTCTTCTTAATACCTTTAGCATTCTTGCTGTTTTTGCTTAAAGTATCAACTTTTAAAGAATATCTGTCTTGATTACTATGTTATGATCTTCTTTCTGACAGACTCCATGTCTCATTTTATTTACTGTGTTGTCCCCAGAGCCCAACACAGTGCCCGGCATGTGAAGGTACTCCATATTTATTGAATGGATAGATGGATTAATGAGCTCAAAGAATGAATTCCTGATCTCTGGTATATTTGATAGGATGAAGGAGTTTTATAATGAATGAAAGAAAAATCTTAAGGAAATGCATGATAAAAATCATTCAGGGTAGTGAGCTGAAGTTGGTATCAAGATGTTATAGAGCCTTTGGTATGACACAAAGGATAAAGTGATGCAGAAATTCAAAAGCTATGCCACAGATCTGTGATTTTTATTTTTGATGAGGCATCAGTGTTCTTCATGATAGGAACAGTAACCAAAATGGAGAAAACATAGGCATTCCATGCTGCCAATCAGAAAAGTAACAATATGTAGAAATAGAGAATCTCTTGTCTCACTAGCTGGAAGAAGTTTTCATCATGAAACATTTCTATCTATTGGCTGTGTTGCCTCATAAGGCAGGAAACCCTCTCACAGAAATTATGTAAGCATTATTAGGATTTCTATCTGTGAGTGATATTATAGAACACTTTATAGCAGCAGTCGCCACTGGTAATCTGTGAGGTCCTAAAGGTTTACGAACGATGCTTTATACAACACTTCCTACATTGGATAGAAAATAGTACAAGATGAGTCCCCTTCTATATCAAAATTTCACATTTTAAGATATGATATTCTTCAGGCACTAATTATGTAGTGAGAAAATAAAATGAAAATATGAAGAAGTACATGGTGAGTGATCTGAAGGATTAAATGAAATACTACTGGACTTGTAAAAAGCAAAGATCTCTTCTGGTTAGTGGAGAAAGTGACATTTGCGCAACACCTTGAGACTAGATGAAGTATTCAATAGGCAGAGATAGAGAGAACTGGTAGTGGGAATGTACACATTGAAGACATAGTAATAGTTCTGAATGATTGAAGTACAGGGTACTGCTGGAGGCTAAGTCCAGCGGGTCATAATAGATGCGAGAAGTCCTCAAAAGGTTGAGTGGACATATTCAGCAGGGCTGAAAATCTGCATGTTATTATCTGCTGATGGAACAGCCGAAGGCATTTCCCCTAACCTGATAATCTTTTACTCTTTACCAAACCTTACCTTTGATATGTATATCTGCTTTGCTAAAGGGAAAAATGTGTGAATAAAAAGGTCCAGAGATTTGGGGAGCCCACTTCACTAGAAAGTGGAGCCTCCCCTGGCTCTCCCATGCCTCCCAAATTTATATTTCTTGTCTAGTTTATTCATTTACGTGCAGCCCTTCTCCAAATTCCTGAACCTTTGCAGTGGAAAGGCTGCAGCAGAGTACGTACTAAGAGGTTCCTGGTAGATGAGCTTGGGAAGTAGAAGCACAGTAATACAGATTTAAAATTCGAAGGATCCTTTTTGTATAAGTAATTTGAGATCCCAAAATGTTAATTGACTTGGCCTATATTTTATTGCTATTATGTGGCTGAGCATAACCTTGAACGCTATTCTGTTTAATTCTTAAACCAATAGTTTTATATTATACTATATTCTCATATTTCACTGCCAGATTCAGAGTGGTTCTAAGAGTCAGAGGAAGGCCTTTTACCTGATATACACTGAGTGGCCAGATTATTATGATCTCTGAATGCATAATAATCTGGCCACTCAGTGTGTGTATGTGTGTGTGTGTGTGTGTATATATATATATATATATATATATATATATATATATATATATATTAGAGGCCCGGTGCATGAATTCGTGCATGGGTGGGGTCCAGCCAGCCTGGCCAGGGGGAGGGGACATGGGCAGTTGGCCGGCCTGCCTGCTGGTTGAACTCCTGGTCGAGGGAACAATTTGCATATTAGCCTTTTATTATATAGGATATACACTAAGTGGCCAGATTATTATGCGTTCAGAGATCATAATAATCTGGCCACTCAGTGTATATGGGTGTTTATGAAAATATTTTGAACAATATAATTAAACCTGTGTTTTAGAAATTTTATGGTTGGAGGAGGAAATAAGTAAGGCCAAAGGAGAAGTTTAGATTTGGAGGGGAAGATATATTCAGCTTGACTTGCTATCCAAAATACATATTGTTAGACTTTTACAGGCGGCAACGTGAAATATGGCTCTAGAGATCAGGAGAGTTGTTAGGTGTGGAGAAAGGGATCTGGGAGTCATTCAAAAGTGATAGAAAATTGAAGACATGGAATAAATAGGCCTTTAAAAAGAAAATTATTATAAATAAAACACAGAAAAGCCAAAGGATAGAACCTTATAAGTAGTATTCACATTTCCATGGTATGAGGAAAGGAAACCAGTGATGGTGATAGAGAAAGAAGAGGAGTATGAGTAACTTTGAAACAAAGATATGTTTTAAGAAACATGGACTTGTATGACCATATTCTATGGTGTGAAAAGTTGGAGGAAGATGAATGTTAATGTAAACACTGTTGATGAGACATTTCACAGACACTTCACAGTGCATCTCTCAGATTTTAAATCCTAGATTGATATTTCATAAACTAGTATTCACAGAGTAATACTCTTACCCAGGCAAAAGGAGAAAACCTTTCTTAAGTAATGCTCTTACCCAGGCAAAAGGAGAAAACCTTTCTTAAGTAATACTCTTACCCAGGCAAAAGGAGAAAACCTTTTGCCTGGGTAAGAGTATTATTCTTAGTAGTAATACTCATATTCAGGCAAAAGGAGAAAACCTTTCTTCCTTTTTGCTTCAGTGGGACTTTGAGCCTGTTTAAGTAGAGAATTGCTCAGCTGTTATGAGGGGCCACCGCTAGCATAGGGTCCTAAGTATATATCCAAAAGCTGCTTAGGGAACTATCATATCTGAAGCTTAGCAGCAGCTGCATCATGTTTCACAAGGGAAAGTGTATGTTTCATTTTATTGCATTGACTGTACCAGTCCCTATGTAAAGGGCAATGGAACGATACGCTGCTGTGAGATACTCTGGCTTTCTGTGTTGGATTTCTCTGATAGCTATCCTACCCTTCACTCAATTGTTTCAATTGTAAGGACACAGAATTTATAATTTTTAAAGACCCACTTTCCTGTTTTCCTCTTTCTTACCTATTCTACTATTTCTTTACTTTTTAAAATAAAAAGATGAAGACAGTACTGGCATTTACACTGTAACTCACAGTACGATTGTGA
Organism: Eptesicus fuscus; assembly: GCF_027574615.1. NCBI lineage: Eukaryota > Metazoa > Chordata > Mammalia > Chiroptera > Vespertilionidae > Eptesicus > Eptesicus fuscus. Next base: position 64,157,027 of record NC_072473.1, on the reverse strand, counting down.
AAAGACTTGGTGTGAATATGAATAATCCTTTTATTTTTATTTTATTTGGTTAGCATTGAGTTTTCTTCCCTCCCCTATGAATTGTTACATTTTTATATACCCCTTATAAAAACTTGACATTTATTAAAGATACACAATTATTGTAATGGAAATAAAGTACCTTTCACTGTAGTGGCCCCACTATGAGATTTCTCCTTTAACTATCTCATCTGGGTGAATCAGAATGCAACTTTTCTATAGGTTATACACCTTGAATTTTTTTTCAAATGGTATTTGTATGTGTATCATTTTCCACCCAATTATCTATGCACTATTATTTGTGAAATAGCTATCTAGATTAAGAGCATGGTTAATGGAGAATAGAACAAAGTTTTGGAGTTTGGAATTGCTACTTTTTTTAGGATTAGGAGTTTCTTTTCTAATAAGAACAACCCACTTCATTTCATTAACTATACTGGTGCAAAATAATTTTGGAGTCACTAAATAACATACATACACAGGTTATAGTTGAGGCTGAAATTTAAGCAGTCAGGGTCTGGCCCCACAAGTCCAGTTGGTTAATAAGTGGCACTTGTGAGGTTCAAGGCTCTCCCTCTATAGTAGGTTAGGCCAGTGGCTTAAACAAAAGGGGGTTTTGCCCTGCAAGGTACATTTGGCAGTGCCTAGACACAACTGGAGGGTGAGTGTGTTATACTAGGGGCATCTAGTGTGTGGAGGTCAGAGATGTGGCCAGACATCTTCCACAAGAAAGAATTATTCAGCCCAAAATGTCATTAGTACTGAGGTTAGAAACCTTGTCTAAAGTCCCGCTTTTTTACAAACCTTTGTTCTTTAACTGTAGCTAACCTTTTCACAAATATATGATATAAGCCAAGGTACTAGTAGGTCTGATGACGTCAGTGCAAATATCTCCTTATAAAACTTTCCCACTAGAGGAAGGAATGGGTTGTAGAAAACCTGCCACTTCTCTGGAGCTCCAACTATACACCAGTTACTCAGGTGCTCTGCAGATATTATTTCACTTAATCCTCATACAGAAGCCTTATGAGGTAGGCCATTTTTTACAGGTGTTCAAAGTGAGGCTCAGAGAAGTCAGAATAACTTTCCAGGGTCATACTGAATATCAGTAGAATTACAATCGGCCAACCACAGTGAATGTTCTTTCACTAAACTGGGAAGGCTGTGGAAAGTACTTAATGTAGATAGTACAGATACAAGATTCCTGTATGAAGGCCTCTCATTATTATTCAGTAAAAGTACTGAAACACTGAACAAATTTTGCTTGCAAAGACTGATTAAAGAACATATCAAATTCTATACCATCTTTGACAAAAAATAGAGGCTGACAATCTTGCCTATTAATAGAGAATTCATTGTTCAGTGAAAGTGAAGGTCTTTTCAAAGCATAATGTTTCATTTTACTAGATGTGAACAAGTCTGATGATCTCTTATAGGTCTTTTCCAGTCATTAGAGGATATGGTGACCCATCCTTTCTTTATTCCTCCACTTTCAGTAACTTAAATCTTAGATTGATATTTAATAAACTAGCAAATATTCAGGAGTAGGCACTAAAGGAGAGACAGAGGGAGAGACACAGAGACAGAGAGAAAACATAGATGTGTCTAATAGTGTGCTTTTCCAATACTTTAGCACTAAAATATGGATGTATTGGACATTTTATAGTGAAACTTAATTTACTCTGCCATGTTTTTTAAATAACCATCAGAACCAATCTACATTAGAGAACCAATTTAATTAAAATTCCTATATCCTACAATTTTAGAGACTGGTAACAAGAATAACAACAAAAACTTAGTGGATCTAATAGTTGTTGCTATAATATGTCTAGGTATCTAGTGTTAAACAAGTATGCACATGCCAGCATTAATATGTTCCCATATTTAAAACAAATTATTGGGTCTGAAAATTTATAAATACTGTTCTTACGCCAAATCTGTCCTTACATTGATTTGCCAACTACTGTGTGGGGAAAAATGGCTTGTTCACAACCCTGCCCTGAGTTGACAAGGGAAGGGGCCATATTTGCTGCCTCCCTCAAGGACTGCATCTGAGATTAGTGATTAGTGACTGTTTTTGATGAACAGAGATATTTTATCACATCCATAATTTTTGACCCATACCCTGGCCTTAAATGTTTAAACAAATTGTGTACCTCATTACAGTGTAATTGAAAAATACTTAAATTGGAAGCCTCTCAGATTGAAAAGTGGGATGATTAAGGTGAGGGCAGGGGGTGTGCAGTAGAACATGTTTCCTTTTCTTATAGTCCAGAGGACAAAACAGAGATACAGGGTGGTGGTTTTTCTCTATTACTTTATAGGGGATGTTTGCAAAGAAGATTCTGGGTGGGGGTACTTCTGCCAGCATTTTCTGATACTAGATATTTTTAAGTTCACTAGGGATTCATAAATGAAAAGTTTTAATCCCTAGACTACTATTAACTAGAATGCTCTAGGAAACCAAGCACCCTTGGATGCAGAATGCTAGTGAGGCTGCAGAAACGAATGTTCATGTAATGCTGGTTCTTGAAATGACTTTTTCATCTAGCTCGAAATTCATGCCATGATAAAGGAAATAGAAAAACAATATTGAAATTGGAATGTAAGAGATTGCAGAGACTGCTGTTTATATTTTAGAGTTAAACTAATCTAGAGTCAGAGAGAGGCAAAGCAACTTTTTATCACTGAAATACCCTAAAGTCAAACAAAAAAAATCAAATATTTGAGTTCAATTTTAAACACAGGAACAGAAATATATAGATTCCAGAACTGTGGTATTTCACCGTCCTGTGTAGCACCCTTTATGGGCATAAGGGTTGGTCATTTATAAGGTAGAAATGTAGAGCCCATTAGGATCTTGTTTAAATCTTTTATGGTCCCTCTCTCCATTTGCATCTAGTTTTACAGTATTAAATCCACCATATATATTGCTAACTTGAAATACAATAGAAGTATTTTAAATTTTATTGGAATGAAACTTTATTAAAGGTAGGCATTAGAACCTTAATATTCTTCATATTGACCTCTAAAATCGAGGTACATTTTTGTGAGGGAAAGAAGGAAAAAAATGACTCACCCCAAATATTTACAATATGTCAAAAGATGATCATGGACTTCACTGATGCAAAATGCAGAAATGTCTTTGCATTTTGTATTAATGTCATCGCCTCATACTTTCCCAGTATGTCTCTATTGCTCTCAAGAGAGCCATCTTTAAGTAAGGCTACAGCATATCTGCAGAGCAATCTGCAGCGGGCTGACAGCCTTTTGAGGAAATCTTGCACAGTGAATATTTATGACACCTCTGATTATTTTAAAATGTATTGACTTTTAACTTTTATTATGATCCATGAAATGAAGGCTATGTATGTGCATATGGATGGTGTGGACATATACTTGTCCTTGTATATCAGGTCACTAGACTTAGACATAGAAACAGTAAGTTCCATCTTTATTAAAAACGATGTAGTAGATTATTTCTTGAAGCGCACCAGTAGTGTTTTTGTGGAATGGAAATTATCATCCAAATGACTAAAACTCCCACAGAGATGGTGTAGGATATTTGTTATGTATTTGATATGTTAATTATAAAGATGGGGATGGTAACAGTAACTCTATTTGTCAATTTAAAATACAGGTATTAAACAAATAGAGAGCTTATAATTAACATTTAAAAAATAGGCAATTAATGACCACTGATAGTAATCAAAACAAGAAGTAAGTTAAGTGCTATATATAACCTCACAAAATTAGATCTGTAGATTTATTTTTGAATACTCTTTGTGCTATTGTTCAAAAAGCTGCTCAGACAAAAACAGGCACAAACAGAATTCATAAGGTCAAAATGTATAATATCCATGCAGAACACTTGGTTAATAAAGAAAATTAAATGTGCAAAGGACTTGAACATAGGATTCAAATGGTCCTTTAAAAAGTAGCCTAGTACATAATCCTATGTGCCCATGAGGAATACTTGACTTGCTCATATTACCATAAAAATATCAGAATATAGGTGTTTGATAGTGTTCTTTTTTCCAGATGTAACAATTCTCAAAAGTCTGAATTCCCACAGATCAGATTCACTTTGAAGGAAATAAAGGTTATTTAAAGAAGCAGGTGGGTCTGTGTTCCCCCTGGCAGCATAATCCTGTGACAAAGCATGCAGCAATTCCCGCAGCATCAGACAGCCACACAGTCCCAATCTGCCTAGTGGTGTGCCAGGTGCCAGCGCTGTAAGGGTCTCTCTCACACATTTGGTGCAAGCAGCTTTAGCAAGTCCTGTCCAGGCTGGCTGCTGGATCACTAGGCCGAGTCGATCTTTTTGGGCTAAGGGAAATGGAATCTAAAACTGCAAGGAAGAATATGTTCCTTGTTTAAGTATTTCAAACTAGTTTTGTTTCTGACTAATTTGAGAACTTATTACATGATTGCCTTTGAGGCACAGAGGATTCAGCATTCTTTGTTAGAAGGCTGAATAGTGAAGCATTCAGTGCTTTTCTCTTTATGGCTCTAAGTGCACCGAGGCATCATTCTCCATGGTCTGACACAGATGTGTATTTTGTAATGATAATGGTCAGTCTTTGCAAAGATAGAGGATGTTGTCTGAAATACTGATGAACTGTTTTAATTAATTCTCTGATCGATTGTGAAATAGGTTGCGGAGTATGGATGGGGGAGAAAAGAAGCCCAATAGTAGGAACCTAGATATTGAAAATGACATTTACATTTTAAAAAAGCATATTATGTTTTGTTACCATGAGAATATCAAGGTAACCTTAATGCTGAAGGTACTTAGCTGAAATAGAGAAAATGGACAGAAATGTCTTTATCAATAGATTTTTGGTTTAGTGGTTGTTTTATCTACAGTACCCAGGAAATGGAGTTGTGTGTCAATTTTAATAATAATCTATGTCCTCCCTAAATTCAGGCAAGCACTAGAATATGTAAATCCTAAATCAATGCTACTAATCCCCCCATAAGCATGAGTGAGCTAGTCTAGTAATTTAGATCCCTGATCACTTTCATCTGAATTATTTATAAATTGACCTCCTCTTTCTCCAACTGTTGGCAGAAAAACATGCAATATGGATTATGAAAAAAATATTTTTATTACAATATGCTAATGATAAGATATAATTTATATATGAGTATTAATCATGAAAATCTTCCATAACTTTCTAATTTATTTCTTCTTCCTTGCATTTTGATCTGGTCCTATAACGAGATGCATATAGGGTTTGGAGATCTGTCCAATTGTAGATAAGGAGAGTTTCAAATAAAAATATTATTTCCTGCAGTTATGTAGGGGCCTGCTTGAGATTATAGCTGGACTTTTACATTCCCTTTTCCAGTTGTAAGCTCACCTCTTAGTTTAGATACTGAATAGTGCTCAGGTATTTTACATCTATGCTTCATGGAAGATGCTGGGAGCATGGGGACCATGTTTCATCCTTCTTTGAGTATTTGTACTTTGCTGTGCAGTAATGAATGCTTAATATTTGTAGATAGATCACCATTTATTGAATATTAATAAGCACCCACTAAGAAGCAGATAGTATGCTACAACCTGAGAACATTGGGAAGCAGATAAGATCCCAGCTTTAATTACTTTTATATCATAGTGTGTGGGGGGCAGACAGTAAACGAATAACACTTTGTGCTAAGTGAAATGAAGATGGCAAAATAGGGTGATGTGATCAAGAATGGCTGTGCTAGAGGCTGGGGAATCATTTTAGAAAGGTCTCTCTTGGTAGGTAGTGTTTTAACTAAAACCTATTTTTCTAATTTATGGCATTCTTCTTTCTTGCATCTTATTATTGTCCTTGTAACTAGAATTTTGAGTAAAAATAAATTTACCTTTTTTAAAAAACTATAATATTAAACATTGTCTATAATTTTGCTTTAGGTTGAATAAGAAGTAAGCAAATCTGATCTTTCTGGAGATTTTGGGAAGCTACAAAAAAGAAAAATGGTCATGTCGTTAAGGTAAGCAAACTTATATGAACTACATTAAAAAAAAAAAAAAAAAAAAAAAAAAAAAAAAAAAAAAAAGCTTGGTTCCAGCCTTGGACGAAGGTTCATGGCAGGTCTTATTTTATTTGAACAAGTTTGCTGCCTTTAATCGAATCCCTACAATACTCCATGCATAGCAATAAAATATATTCAGTGATCTTTCTGAAGGTTCCATTCCTAGACAGTACTATATATCTCTTTCGAAAGCATTGGAAAACTTTTTTTCATTCAGTATATGCAACCAGCTCAGATTTGTTTCAGGAAGTTGCTGACTTTTACATTAAAATTGTATCTCTCAATAAACCTGAAAATTTTCTGAAGTTCTAAAATGATATATCACTTTTCTGATTAAAACTCACCAATGAATCCTCACTGTCATTAGAAATAAATCTTAAATGTCTCCTGTAATTTACAGGATTCTATAGGGTGAAGCACCTTCTTGCCTCATGTTGTCCCCACCCCCACCCCCACCCCCATCCCCGTTGTTCTCTCATTGCTTTGATGGAGCAACACTGGCCTGCTTTCTACTGCTTGAACAGCCTATCATCTCTTTCCTGCTTCATTGTATTTGCACACGGTAGTTTTAGGTCTCAATGCAATTGTCTCCTATCCCCTCTCTATAAAGTTGTATACTCATAGTCACCTTCTATCATATTGACATATTTTAATTTTCCATTAATATTTACCAGTATATGACATTAGATCATCTATCTCTTTGTATATGGTATATTTTTTGCTTTCTCCTTGTGTGCCTGTAAGTACCATGGGCTAGGAATCTTGTCTTTCTTATAGATATGGTAGCCCTCGTACCCAGTGCAGTGTCTTACATTTAATGGGCACTCAACAAATGTTTCCTGAGTGAATGCAAGGGTAAACAAGTTTGCCTGATGCTGTAGATCAGTGTGCTGCTACATCACCACATTTCATCTGTGTTTGTCCTGAAAAGTATAAGCCTTGCCCTAGTTGGTTTGGCTTAGCGGATAGAGTTCAGTTCACCGACCAAAGGGTCCTGGGTTTGATTCTGATCAAGGGCATGTACCTTGGTTGCAGGTTCGATCTCTGGCCCTGGTTGGGGCGTGAGGAGGGCAACCAAGCAATGTCTCTCTCTCTCTCTCTCATTGATGTTTCTTTCTCTCTGTTTCTCCCTCCCTCCCACTCTCTAAAAAATCAATGGAAAAAAATATCCTTGGGTGAGGATTGACAAAAGGATAAGCCTCCACAGTTGTATTTTTACTTTCAATTTCAAGAAAATTTGCCATGAGAAATCGACTCTAGGTAGTCCACAGCTCTGTAAACTTCCGTTATAAAATACCGGAATTATTTTGTGAAGTGTGTTTTAAGATGTATTGATTGTTCACTGCTTTGCAATCAAGGTGTCCTCATGAACAAACTCAGGCCAATTCTCGTGGTTTCTTGCCTGTTTTCCCTATGACAATGGCATTTTAAACTTTGCATTTGCTTGTTATATCTGTAATTAAAAGGTAAATAAAAATTTATTTTTACCCTTGAAGATCTCAGAGTCTAGTGTAACACTAAATAGAGTAAAATAACATTTCAATACTATAGTATGACATGCTTTCTGGTACTTTACTAACTGGAATCCTCAAATAAAATGAATTATTTTTGGGTCTAGTCTGAAACTAGTACTGTTGTCTCTGGAGAGAGAATGCCTGATTCCTCAAATTGACCTCCTCCTCTTGCTGGCTGTAACCTTGCACAAGTTGCTGACCTCCTGTGTGTTGTATTTTCCTCATTTGTAAAATTGTGGATCATAACAGTGCCTATGACATTGTATTTTTGTGAGGATATTTAATGAAATAATCTATGTAAAGCACTTAAATTAGCACCTTGCCTAACACATAGAGGGTTCTCAATAACTGATCCCTATTATTATTTTTATTACTCTTTTAAAAGTTCTGTTTTATAGTAGGTTGATTTATTTGAATGAAAAAAAAGTTTTAAGTGCTGGGTTAAAAGCATCTATACGTTAATTTACATTGTGATACTATTTAACTGCCTTAGAGAGACACAAGTTTAATTCTGTAAAGACAACTTGGAAACAGAAAATAAGAAAACTTTCCAAATGCTAATAAACAGTCCAGTTAGTGTTGCTCAGTCGTTGAGCGGTGACTTATAAACCAGGAGTTCACTGTTTGATTCCCGATTAGGGCACAGGTTGTGGGCTCAATCCCTAGTGTGGCACGTGCAAGAGGCAGCCAGTCAATGATTCTCTCATCAGTGATGTTTCTCTCTCTCCCTCTCCCTTCATTTCTGAAATCAATTATATATATATAACATATATCTAATATATATAATCAATTGATTTATCAATTATATATAATCAATTATATATAATCTTTAATATTATATTTCAGCAATAAGGAAGGGGCACTGAAATGATGTTTATTAGCCTCAATTTCATCATGTGTAAAATTGGTATAGTTATATTTAGCATATACAATTCTAAGAATTAAATGAAATAAGCATGTAAGCTAGTCAATAATGTTTGTTACTCCTTTATCCACCACAAAGTAGACTGTGAGCTTTCTGTCTATTGTATTATTTTTTAAAATTGATCTTTACCTCCTCACCCCTCAGCCAATAATTTAAGCATGGTATATACAGGATGGGGCAAAAGTAGGTTTATATTTGTGAGTGTGTGCCCCTTCCTTATTGTTGAAATATAATATTAAAGATGCAAAAGAAAACAGAACAAGCAAAAATAGGGTTGTTGTGATCAGTGCAAGTTATATCAAGTGTTAAATGGAGGACAGCCTTTAGTTTGTCAGTACTTGTCCACCAGGAAGTTTGCAAAAGCTCTGTGAAGCAGGGGTCTGGAAATTTTAACAATGCTGATGTTTATTTTGCCTATTTGCTTTAATAGATTGAATATATATTTAAAAATAGAAAGAAAAGGAGATACCTGACTTTGGTATAGAATTTTATGAAACACTAGAGGCCCGGTGCACGAAATTCGTGCATGGGGGTGGGGGGGTGTCCCTCAGCCAAGCTTGCACTCTCTCCAATCTGAGACCCCTCGAGGGATGTCTGACTGCCTGTTTAGGCCCTATCCCACCAGACATCACTCTGACAATCCAGGACTGCTGGCTCCCAACTGCTTGCCTGCCTGCCTTCCTGATTGCCCCTAACCACTTCTGCCTGCCAGCCTGATCACCCCCTAACCACTCCCATGCCAGCCTGATTGATGTCTAACTGCTCCCCTGCCAGCCAGTTTGCCCCCAACTTCCCTCCTCTGCCGGCCTGGTCACCCCTAACTGCCCTCCTCTGCAGGGTTGATCGCCTCCAACTGCCCTCCCTTGCAGGCCTGGTCCCTCTCAACTGCCTTCCCTTGCAGGCCTGGTGCCTCCCAACTGCCCTCCCCTGCTGGCCATCTTGTGGTGGCCATCTTGAGTCCACATGGGGGCAGGATCTTTGACCACATAGGGGCAGCTATCTTGATCTTGTGTGTTGGAGTGATGGTCAATCTGCATATTACTCTTTTATTAGATAGGATAGAGGCCTGGTGCATGGGTGGGGACCAGCTGGTTTGCCCTGAAGGGTGTTCTGGATCAGGGTGGGGTTCCCTTGGGGTATGGAGAGGCCTGGGCGAGGGGCCTGTGGTGGTTTGCAGGCCAGCCACACCCCTGGCAACCCAAGCAGAGGCCCTGGTATCTGGAATTTATTTACCTTCTACAATTGAAACTTTGTAGCCTGGAGCGGAGCCAAGCCTCCTGCTCCATCCATGGCTGCCGCCATTTCTGTTTGGATTTGCTTACCTTCTATAATTGAAACCTTTATCCTTGAGTGGAAGCCTGGGCCCGCCAGAGTTTGTGGAAAGCTTGGCTTCCTCTGTTGCCGGGGAAACCCAAGCCTCCCTTCTGGTAGCCATCTTGGTTGGGGTTAATTTGCATACTCGCCCTGATTGGCTGGTGGGCGTGGCTTGGCTGGTGGGCATGGTTTATGTAGCGAAGTGATGGTTAATTTGTATATTACTCTTTTATTAGAGAGGATACTAGAAGCCCGGTACAAGAAATTCGTGCATGGTGTGTGTGTGTGTGTGTGTGTGTGTGTGTGTGTGTGTGTCCATCAGCCCAGCCTGCACCCTCTCCAATCTGGGACCCTTCGAGGGATGTCTGACTGCCTGTTTAGACATCCCTCTCACAATCCAGGACTGCTGGCTCCCAACTACTTGCCTGCCAGCCTGCCTGATTGTACCTAACTGTTTCTGCCTACCAGCCTGATCACCACCTAACTGCTCCCCTGCTGGCCTGATTGCCCCTAACTGCCCTCCCTTGCCGGCCTGGTGACCCCTAACTGCCATTCCCTGCTGGCCTGGTTGCTCCTAACTGTCCTCCCCTGCAAGCCCACTCACCCCTAACTGTCCTCCCCTGCCAGCCTGGTCACCCCCAACTGCCCTCCTCTGCTGACCCAGTCACCCCTAACTGCCCTCCCCTGCAGGCCTGGTTCTCCCCAACTGCCCTCCCCTGCAGGCCTGGTCGCCCCAATCTGCCCTCCCCTGCAGGCCTGGTCCCCCCCAACTACCCTCCTCTGCAGGCCTGGTCCCCCCAACTGCCCTCCCCTGCAAGCCCAGTCACCCCTAACTGCCCTCCCTTGTTGGCCTGGTCACCCCCAACTGCCCTACTCTGCCGGCCCAGTCACCTCTACCTGTCCTACCCTGCAGGCTTGATCGCCCCCAACTGCCCTCCCCTGCAGGCCTGGACCCTCCCAACTGCCCTCCCCTATAGCCCTGATCACCCACAACTACCCTCCCCTGCTGGCCATCTTGTGGCAACCATCTTGTGTCCACATGGGGGTGGCCATCTTGTGTGTTGGAATGATGGTCAATTTGCATATTACCTCTTTATTATATAGGATTTGAGGGATTTGTATATATAGTTACTTGTAAATTTATTTCCTTTTATTCAGCATAGGGTTGGAGGTTGGGGGCAGATAGCTGAAATCCAGAACAAAGGAAGGAATGCTATTTCTAGTTCTACTTTACTGGAGCAATGACAAGGGAATTTGGTATATTTTGATATAAGATCTATTTTACCATTCACTTATCCATAGACAAATGACCCTTATATAACCAAATGCCACATTTCTTCAAGCATTTTAATGAAATATGTTTTACTTTATATCAATTTCAAGTAATAAAGTTAATAGACATTTGTTAAATGAATAACATTCTTATTGAATATTTTAGGAAGTTGCTATAGATGACCACAATATACAAAATAAAGTATCTAATCATTTAGTTTAGGAGTTAGCACATAGTAATAACTAAATATTTTTTAGCTAACATGAGAAAATATTATGAGGTCATTCTTGTCTTTCAAGTAATTTTCTTGAAATGAAAGAGACACAAAGACAGATAGACCTACATATAATTCATTTATTTACTAAGAATTAATTAAATACAGTGTGGGGCAAAAGTTGGTTTACAATTGTTTGTATGGCAAACAACACAATAACTAATAAATAATACAGGAACAAACTTTGTGTTTTGCACACTCACAACTATAAACCTACTTTTGCCCCATCCTGTATATACCATGCTTAAATTATTGGCTGAGGGGTGAGGAGGTAAAGATCAATTTTAAAAAATAATACAATAGTCAGAAAGCTCACAGTCTACTTTGTGGTGGATGAAGGAGTAACAAACATTATTGACTAGCTTACATGCTTATTTCATTTAATTCTTAGAATTGTATATGCTAAATATAACTATACCAATTTTACACATGATGAAATTGAGGCTCAGAGAGTTGCAAGAGCTGAACCAAAGTCACCCAGTTACTTAAGTAGTAGACTCTGAATTTCAACTCAGATGTCTAAAGCTAAGCTCAGTGCTCTTTCCTTATACCTAGCTGCCTTAAGGGTAGAAAATATAAAACCAAAAAATTAGTATAATGCATAATGAAGTACTATAAGTATCATAAAAATGTATAAATAATGTGCTGTATCATGTGGATTCAGGTAAAGTTGAGATAATAAATATAGTGGGTATATTTTGGGCCACTGATTAATTTCACCTACATTTATTATATAGTATACTATAAGCATTATGTAGAGACAAAATACAGAACCAATATACTATGGTCTATATTTTAATATTTTATGTTTAGTTTTGAATTAACTAAAACGTTTTGATACAATAGTGTGTGTGTGTGTGTGTGTGTGTGTGTGTGTGTGTGTGTGTGTGTGTTAATATTTATTAAAAGCAAAAGGAAAGCCATTTGAAGAAGATTAGGTAACTGAGATTACATATAGACATATAAAATTTTTTTTCACAAAAATATACCAAGAAAGCAAGTTTTCTGATCTTGAAGATCATTGATTATGTTGGCTATAATCAGGGAGGGAAAATACTAGGTGTAGGGAAGAATCAGCTGAGAATAAAATACCTTGAAGTCATTATTGAAAGTGTTTATTCTGAAAAGAAGAAGCCAGGAAAAGAGAATTAGCCATCCTGTCTGAGGAACATAAAAAAACACACAACTGTAAGTTTGCCCTAAGTAAAGAAGACAACCACAAGTAGTGTGGAGACTTTGGATGCTAATGATAGAGACTTTTGTGTGAGAAAATAATGCATAAGTGGCTTATTATTTTTCAAAAATAGAAATTTTTGAGCCTCACCAGAATTAAGGCTATTGATTGGCTAAGTCTCTGTGTATCACATACTTGAAACCACAGTTCTGTTCTTTCTGACACATGCTCAATCAGTGTAATTGATAGGACAATAGCAGCAAGCAGCTGCTGTTGTAATTAGAGATGTGGATATTTCAGATGGAAAGCCTTAAGTATAGGTGACTTTTAAAATTTGATCTCAAATTTTATTTTGTTTGAAACTTGTTTAAATCTCATTAAACGAAATACAAAATAGTTGTATTTTATTTACCATATGTTTTGGCATATAAGATGACCTTTTAACCCAGGAAAATCTTCTAAAAAGTCGGGGGTCTTATACACGAGAAAATACGGTATTTACAATTTAGAATTAAAGTGAGTTATTGCCAAATGATGGGTGGGTTACCATATTTTCCGGTGTATAAGACCCCGACTTTTGAGATTTTCCTGGGTTAAAAGGTAGTCTTATACGCCAGAAAATACGGACTGCAGAGTATTTTGAGTATCATTCTGAATTCCTCCATACTTACTGCTAGTTAGATGCATTTTTATTTTCTTTCTGATAGAAAATAAAGTCCTGTTGTTACTTTTGCATTTTACCTCCTTGTCAATATATATATGACTGTTTTATATGAACATCCCCCTCTCCCAGCAATCTTTTCATCATTAGGGAGAACTCTGTGTTCTTTCTAATCACATTTTCCAGAAACAAAACTGCATTAGAAAATGTGAATTTCCAGAATTTCATTTGGGAAACAATGTTACTTTGTTTGTTTTTTAATCTTTTAATGTACAAGATAGTATATTTGATACCCATAATTATGTTACTATGATGATCTATTAATAGAACATATTATATTACACTAGAGGCCCGCTGCACAAAATTTGTGCATTGGGGGGTGGTGTCCCTCAGCCCAGCCTGCACCCTCTCCAATCTGGGATCCCTCGAGGGATGTCCAACTGCCCGTTTAGGCCTGATCCCACCTAAACGGGCAGTCAGACATCCCTCTCACAATCCAGGACTGCTGGCTCCCAACTGCTCGCCTGCATGCCTTCCTGATTGCCACTAACCTCTTCTGCCTGCCAGCCTGATCACCCCCTAACCACTCTCCTGCAAACCTGATTGATTCCTAACTGCTCCCCTGCCAGCCCCTAACTGCCCTCCACCGCAGGCCTGGTCACCCCTAACTGCTCTCCCCTGCAGGACTGGGTCCCCCCCAACTATCCTTCCCTGCAGGCCCGGTTACCCCCAACTTCCCTCCTCTGCCAGCCTAGTCACCCCCAACTTCCCTCCTCTGCTGGCCTGGTCACCCCTAACTTCCCTCCCCTGCAGGCTTGATCGCCCCCAACTGCCCTCCCTTGCAGGCTCGGTCCCTCCCAACTGCCCTCCCCTGCTGGCCATCTTGTGGTGGCCATCTTGTGTCCACATGGGGGCAGCCATCTTGTGTGTTGGAATGATGGTCAATCTGCATATTACTCTTTTATTAGATAGGATTAATAAGATTCCATAGACTACCATTTTTAGTGAGAGTTATTAGGACAAAACTATTTTGTAGTAGCCTATAAAATAAAACCCTAATATGCAAATTGACTGAATGGCAGAATGACTGGTCACTATGATACACACTGACCACCAGGAGGCAGATGCTCAACACTGGAACTGCCCCCTGGGGGTCAGTGTGCTCCCACAGTGGCAAGCGCAGCGGCAGTGGTGGGAGCCTCTTCCGCCTCCATGGCAGTGCTAAGGAATGGTGAGCCAAGCAGTAAGGAGCGAGCAGGCAGGCGGTAAGGAGCAAGCAAGTAGGCAGGCAGTTAGGGGTGAGGGGTCTAAAGCGGCAGTCAGACATCTCCCAAGGTGTCCCGGATTGTGAGAGGGCACAGGCCAGGCTGAGGGACCTCCCCCCACCCGCAAGAATTTCGTGCATTGGGCCTCTAGTCTATATATATAAAAGCCCAGCGACCATTAATGGCGGAACAACCACAACGACCAGTCCCTATGATGCACTCAATGCAGGAGCTGCCCCCTGGTGGTCAGTGTACCCCCACAGTGGGAGCACTGCTCAGCCAGAAGCTGGGCTCATGGCTGGCGAGCGCATCAGTGGTGGTGGGAGCCTCTCTCGCCTCTGCGGTAGCACTAAGGACTTCTTGGGTGATGTCTGACTGCCGGCTTAGGCAGACATCCCCCAAGGGATCCTGGACTGCAAGAGGGCACAGGTTGGGCTGAGGGATCCCCCATCCCCCCCGCCAGTGTATGAATGTCATGTATCAGGCCTCTAGTCTGGTTATAATACTTTATTGTTTAGAAAGTGGATATAATGATGATTTTGATTATATATTTCAAATTTGTTAACGATCACTATTTTTTATTGAAAATATATTGCCTTAAATTAAGTATCAAGTGTTTTATATACACATATAGTGCTAACATAAAGTGATACTTTTTATTATTGTACATTTTACAATTATATTTTTTCTACACAGCTGCAGTTATACTAAATATAGCATTGAACATTTCCCTCCTTACTTAATATTATATCACAAATAGTGTTCAATGTTTCTACAGTTTTTAAAAATTATCATAATTCTAATGCATACTTAGTACCTTATAGTGCAGATAGGCCATAATTTATTTATTAAACTGTTTTTCTAAATTTAGTCATATATGTTGCATCATAATTTTATACCAATTTAGATAAACATTAGAGAAGATTTTTTGATGCTTCTTGTTTTTTGCTTTTAAGAATTAGTCCCTCTTTTTTAAAGTCTAATCAATAATAACTAGGTTTTTCATTTGTCAGAAAATTGTAGACAATACTACTCAAGAGTTTTAATTTTATAAACTGTATCTTACACCCTAGCTGGTTTGGCTCAGTTGATAGAGAGTCAGCCTGCAGACTGAAGGTCCCAGGTTCGATTCTGGTCAAGGGCACATGCCTGGGTTGTGAGCTCGATCCCCAGTGGGGGGCATGCAGGAGGCAGCTGATCAATGATTATCTCTCTCATTGATGTTTCTATCTCTCCCTCTCCTTTCCTCTCTGAAATCAATAAAAAGTTATTTTAAAAAAATAAACAGATAATGACTGACTTCTCTTAAAGCAGAGTTCATGTGTAAACATAGTACATAGTGCAGACTTCTATGGTAGCTGATGGTCTGTCAGTTTAACTCCTCCAGCATAATGTATCAGTGGATCTAATGCCTCACACATTTACTTCATTTTCATTCTTTAACAAGTGAATGTGATTCCTTTCCATGGCTTCCTCTCTGCCTCCAAGTCCTTTCTTCTTATAATTCATGTTCATATTCATATTCTATGTGTGAGCCACAAAAAATACACTACCATAATCTATATCATCTTCATTTAACCACCTAATAGGTCATTATTGGGGGAGGTATCATTATCTACCAGAGGCTTTGCTTTCTTCTTCATTTGTATCCTTAGTTCAGTCAGCTGCCCCTTCTCTTGTTTTGGATACCCTGGGCTCAAACTTTCAAGTCCCTTCTCTTTCTTCATTTTGCATTTCATTATTTGCTTATTGAGTGCTTCCTGATTGATCCTATTCAGGTTTGAGAGCAAGGCAAATTCCATGGCATCAGCCATGGTCAACTGTCTAGTCTTAAGTTCCCTGAAATAATTTTGTATAAAGTGTCCTTTTTAATCACAGGGTCTAAAATCTACAATTGCCATAACTGATCAATTGCTTCTAGAACTGCATTGTCTTTGCCTTGAACAAACACGGTAGGTTGTACATTACTTAAAGTCTGCTGGGATATTCCATGTTTATTGCAGCATTATTCACAGTAGCCAAGATATGGAGACAAACCACATACCTATAACAGATAAATGGATAAAAAAAGTGATGATACATATACCTAGGGACCCTACCCGTGCACAAATTTTGTGCACCTGACCTCTAATAATTATATAATGTGATGAATAGCACTATATCAGCAATCATATTACAATATTTAATTGTATTAAAATAAGATATATGTACCTTAATCTTGCACAATGTTACATGTCAAATGTATGCAATTAAAAAAAGAAGCCCGGCCGGCATGGCTCAGTGGTTGAGCATTGACCTGTGAACCAGGAGGTCATGGTTCGATTGCCAGTCAGGGCACATGCCTGGGTTGTGGGCTTGACTCCAGGCAGTTAATCAATGATTCTCTCTCATCATTGATGTTTCTATCTCCCTTTCTGAAATCAATAAATCTTCTCTATATATAAAAGGATAATATGCAAAGTGTCCCCTTGGGAGTTCAACCAGGAGACTGGGAGTTTGATCGCTCGCTATGACGTGCACTGACCACCAGGGGGTGGCACGAAACGAAGGAAGGCCCTGGCCAGCAGCCGGCAGCTGGGGAAGCGACACCTCGGCCAGCAATTGGAAGGGCAAAATTGGCCCTGATTGCTGGCCAGGCTTAAGGACCCTACACATGCACGAATTTTGTGCACCAAGCCTCTAGTATATACTAGTATATAAAAAGATGCTTTATGTGTAGTTTATTCCTGTAACATGGCTTCTGTGTCCTTCCTCTGTTCAGCAGAAAGTGTCATCTCTCAGTATACTCAGTATACTGACCATTCTTGGAAAGCTCCATTCAGGTCACAGGTCTCTTAGTTCACTTCAGAGATGCACAGCAAGTCTGTCAGGGCTTTATAAGGAGGCCATTCAGTGTTCTTAGATGTGCATGGTTTTCCTTTTTGGCTTTCTTTGTGGCGTTTCATTAGGAACTCCATTTAGGGTGGTTTGTAAGTAAAGTGAAATCCCAAGGAATGATGTCCATACAATTTTTTTTTACCCCGAGGCAAATTTCTTGAGCACGTTCTTGTTGTTAGGGATATGGAGAAACTCAGTGTTGCATCCTCTCAGCAGTGCCCAGAACACTGCTCAGGCATCCTGTAGCCCTGTGGGTAGGTGCTCTCATAGCCACCTACCATGCCACTTCTTAACTGCCATCCATGTGCTGCCTGAGCCAGGTCTGGAGTGCTTGAGGCATCTGTAGGAGTGCAGGATAGTATGTGGGTGAGACGCACACACTGTGTCGAGTGGATGAAGTACCAGTGGAATAATTTCTTGAGAATAAAGTCCTAGGGGTGGAATTACAAAGTCAATTTTAACATAATTATGGCCCTTGCTACAAAGGTTTTACCAATTAAATTAGCCCACAGAAATAAATTCCTCCAGCAGTTTCATTCTTGTCAAAATTGGGCATTGTTACTTCCCTAGCTGTTTCTATTTTAGTTTCATAGCTCACTCAATATAAATTTATTAAGCTTTTATATGCCAGGCACTGTGCTAGGTACTGGGAATATGAATATTTATAGGACTGCATGTTTGCCCTGGAATAGATTATGGCCTACTGAAAAAGGCGTTTATGAAACTGATGAACAAAAATTACTCCTATGAGAGTACCAAGAAAGTAGTATGTGACCATCACAGAAAAGCAATTAACATTAATTATGGTAGGTAGGGAAGATTTCATACTGAGAAAATACTATCTGGCTTGGGTTTTGAAGATAGTTTGAAGACAAAGGTGAGGGCCTGTGATAAGTTAAAGAGATTTATTTCAATCTGTGAAAGATGGAGGAAACCATAATGGATGCAAAATGGTATTATTTTACTAGAAAAATGCAATGTTCTCAATATGAAGGATGACCTGGAGTGGAGAAAAATTGGTTTCAGGAAGATGATAAATGATCCCAAATTACTAAAAAATGAGGATTGAGATAAAAGCCAAGATTAGAGATATTGGTCATGTAGAATCCAAGAGATTTTGTGATCAATAGGACTTAAGAGTGACAGCAGATACAACTCCAGTTTCTAGTTTGGAATCCTGAGTGAATAGGAATGCCATTAACTGAAACTAAGAATAGAGTAGGCAGGGAATTTATGATCCTAAATATAATGGAGTAGCTTGTAGCAGGCTAACATCCCTGCTAGGGGAAAAAATAGAAAACGAGAGACAAAAGAAAACCATCTAAAAACATCCCAGCCCATCAGGCATTGCTCAGTGGTTGAGCAGCGACCTATGAACCAGGAGGTCACTGTTCGATTCCTGGTCAGTTCACATGCCCAGGTTGCAGGCTCAATGCCCAGTGTGGGGCATACAGGAGGCAGCTGATCAATGATTCTGTCTTATAATCAATGTTTCTCTCTCTCTCCCTCCCTCTCTGAAATCAATGAAAATACACACACACACACACACACACACACACACACACACACACACATATATATATATATATATATATATATATATATATGTTAAATATATATATGTGTTATATATATGTTAAATATATATATGTGTTAAATATATATATATATTTAAATATATATATATATTTAAATATATATATATATATGTGTGTTAAATATATATATATATATATATGTGTTAAATATATATATATATATATATGTTTAATATATATATATATATATATATATATATATATATATATATATATATATATTAAAAAGCATCAGAGAGCTGCTGAGGTAACTTGAGGGGAACAAAGGAACACCAGAGAGATAAGCAAACATTCTGAGCTACTTATTCCTTGGAGCATTTTTTAAAATCTTGCTATAAAGAAGGAGGCTGAGAATCTGAACAGAGGTATGTAGCTAAGAAGTAGAGACACTAAACAAAGCTTCAGACAATCTCACAGGTCTGAACAGATAAATATCCAGGGATGCCAATTCAGCCAGTACTTTTGAGGGGCCTAGAATCCTAGTAGAAGTGTAACAACAGAAAAGTGAGTCTGACACTCTAGCATTTCCCTTTGAGGTATGTATTTGTTGAATTCTTAAGCTATGTGAGGTCAAAGGATAACAAACTTAACAAAAAACTTAAAAAAAGAATGAAGTTTTAGGTATTATTAGAGAATGAAAGTGACTCAAAGTAGATCAACATGATTTACCTCCACTTTATTTGTGTATCACTTTGTAATCTCAATTTTCACTAGAAAAATCACAGGAATCAGAGCCTCTATATGTTTTCATTATACTATATACCATTGGAACAAAAATTGCAAGGTATGCCAAGAAGCAGGATGAAAAAAAAAAAGAAACAGATTCATGAATGTCCCCATTTTTTGGAGTTATCAGACATGGACATAAAAAGAATGGTGGTTACTATGTTTCAGAATATAGATAACAAAATGGAGGCTTTTATCAGAAAAATAAGGAGTGGTGAGCCAAGAGGTAAGGAGCAAATGGTAGTATGTGGATAAATATGTGGATTAATGAAATTAATAAATGAAATTGATATATATATATATATATATATATATATATATATATATATATATAAGAGCAAAGGGAAAAAATACCAAAACATCCAGGAAAGAATTGTCTTCAAATGAGAAATGATAAAAGTGACCTAAAAGAAATAATGGAAGTCAGAATACAGTAAAAGAACATTATTAAAGTATTAATACAATGACCAAGCTAGTGTCCTATATTCAGCAAAGATATCCATAAAATATGAGGAAAAATACATTTTTAGAAAAACTAAAAGTCACATAATTGATTGTCAAATGATTCTCACTAAAACAGCAGAGACTATATTGGGTAAAATGAAAATGATCCCAGATGAAAAATATGCAATGCAGTTTTTTTTTTTTAAGAGTAACAGAAAGTATAAGTAGGTGGGCAAATATAAATGGACTAGCGTTTCTGTTGCAGGAAAAATCCTGCAATAGGGTTTCCTGCTGCACTCTACCCCGCCCCGCCTTCGCTCCTCCCTTCTCCCCAGCCTGGACTTCTCCGCCCACCCACTCTCCTCCCTTCTCCCCCGCCCCGCCTTCTCCGCCTGCCCGCCCGCTCTCCTTCCTTTGCCCCCGGCCCCGCCTCCACTCCTCTCTTCTCCCCCAGCCCCGCCTGCTCTCCTTCCTTCTCCCCCGGCCCTGCCTCCACTCCTCCCTTCTCCTCCCCGCCGGCTTGCTTGCTTCTCTGCAGCTTTGCTCCCTTCTGCAGCTCTTGGCTTCTTTCTAGGCTGTCTTGATATGCAAATTAGCCATCATCTTTGTTGGGGTAATTTGCATACTCGTCCTGATTGGTTGGTGGGCGTGGCTTTGCTGATGGGTGTGGTTTGGGCGTAGCGAAGGTGCGGTCAATTTGCATATTTGTCTATTATTAGGTAGGATATTGATTATAGAGAAAATAACAGTATCCTTTAAAAATAATTCTGCACACTAGCAGGGAAGTGAAACCCACTGCTCGGGGATAAGTATGAATTGTGTGTGCCTGGTGCATTCAATAAAAACAGTTGTTTCTGAGTCTAATAAGGAGGGAAACTTATAGATTGGTCACTGGAGACCCTCCCTGTTTTCCCCAGATATGAAGACAGAACAATGATATTGGTCCTTTATTTTGGCTTTATGCTACAATTGTCCTATTGATATCTTCATATCAATTTAAACTTGGGTGATGAATAAGAGAGCAGTATAAGTGCCTCCCTAGGAAGTTAAGTAGGCCCTTGACCAGAAGGGAGAAGGTCACAATGTTAGGTGGTTTTAAAAAATGAATTTTATGATCAATGAAAACCTTAAGGGCCAGGTGTAGGGAATTGTGTAGGGAATTGGTGTAGGGGATATATATCCCAGATGTAAATTTAGACTAATCAATGCCTCTGAAAAAAAATTGTCATCCAACCAGGGGAGCCATTTTCAACTTTGTAACTTAAATAGAAGTGCTTTAAGGCTCTGTTTATGCCTCTCAAACTAGCTACTGGGTGGCAGTTCCATTGAATGCCTTCTTTGGGATCACAGCTTTGAGTGTGTGGAGAATTGAAATGAGTGCCTTGCTCATTATGAGTAAGTCCTGGAACTTCATTGGAAATAGGAGGGTTCTGGTGAGATCTTGGCCTTAGTATTTGATGTATAGTTTGAATATTTGTGAGGCAGGAAATTTCCATAGTTCTCTAGCCCAAACAGGATGAATCAGTTTCCTAGGGGTGCCATAACAAAGTACCACAAGCTGGATGATTTTTAAAAAAAGAAATTAAATATTCTAATAACTATCTATGATGTTAAATGAGTAATAGATTTAATCAGGGTGATCACTTGTAAGTTATATAATTTCCAATCACTGGTTGTACACCTGAAACTAATACAATATAGTATGTCAACTGTAACTGAAAATAATTCTTTTTAAAAAATCAATTGGAGAAAAAAAATATTTCTACACAGATCTGGGGCTTAGAAATCTGAAATTAAGGTGTCTGCTGCTCTTTGCTTTCTCTGCAGCCTTCAGGGGAGGGTCCTTCCAGGCTTCATTCAACTCTGGGAGCCGCCAGAAATTATTGGTTTGTGGTAGCATAACTCCAACCTCTAACTTTATCTTCACATGACATTCTCTCTGCCTCTCTTTCTTTACCTGGAAGTCTTTTTATAAGGACACCAATCTTATTGAATTAGAAGCCCGCCCTACTCTACTAGGACCTCATCTTTTTTTTTGTTTCCTGGAAATCAAAAACAATTATTTTTGTCTGTAAACATAATTCTCCCACTCTTGAAAACATGGATTGTACCCTGTCTCCCCACACTCCCCAACCTTCCCACTTTGAGATAAATAATAGTTTTGGGGTGGTTCATCTGTTTTCAATCTTGGATCTAGAGATCTCTGAATTAGTGTGAGATAGGTTAACCATCAAAGTCCTACCCTTTATGAGGCAAGCGTTTGTTGAGTTCAATTTCACATTTAAATTTCACTGTTATTAGAACCAATTTGGGATTATTTAAATAGACTAGAGGCCCGGTGCACGAAATTCGTGCACGAAATTCGTGCACCGGGATCGGGCCTAAACGGGTATTCGGACATCCCTCTCACAATCCAGGACTGCTGGCTCCCAACTGCTTGCCTGCCTGCCTTCCTGATTGCCCCTAACTGCTTCTGCCTGCCAGCCTGATCACCCCCTAACCACTCTGCCTCCAGCCTGTTTGCCCCCAAATTCCCTCCTCTGCCGGCCTGGTCACCCCTAACTGCCCTCTCCTGCAGGGTTGATCACCTCCAACTGCCCTCCCTTGCAGGATTGGTCCCTCTCGACTGCCCTCCCTTGCAGGCCGGGTGCCTCCCAACTGCCCTCTCCTGCTGGCCATCTTGTGGTGGCCATCTTGTGTCCACATGGGGGCAGTATCTTTGACCACATGGGGGCAGCTATATTGTGTGTTGCAGTGATGATCAATCTGCATAGTACTCTTTTATTAGATAGGATAGAGGCCTGGTACAGGGGTGGGGGCCAGCTGGTTTGCCCTGAAGGGCGTCCCGGATCAGGTGGGGCTTCCCTTGGGGTGTGGGGAGGCCTGAGCGAGGGGCCTGTGGTGGTTTGCAACCCAAGTGGAGGCCCTGGTATCTGGAATTTATTTTCCTTCTACAATTGAAACTTTGTAGCCTGGAGCAGAGCCAAGCCTGGGGCTCCCTCCTAGGCTGGCAGCCATTTGTGTTGGGGTTATAATTGAAACTTTGTTGCCTTAAGCGGGTGGACCCGGCCAGGGTGTGCAGAAAGCTTTGCTTCCCCTGTTGCCAGCAGCAACCCTGGCCTGTTCTCTCAAGCTCCATTCTGCCGCCATTTGTTTGAATTTGTTTACCTTCTATAATTGAAACTTTATAGCTTGAGTGGACGCTTAGGCCTGGCAAGGGCAGGCGGAAAGCTTGGCTTCCTCTGTTACCTAGGAAACCTTGCTCTCTGTGGCTGTAGCCATCTTGGTTTGGGTTAATTTGCATACTCCCTCTGATTGGATGGTGGGCGTGCTTGTGGGCGTGGATTGTGGGTGTGTCAGATGTATGGTCAATTTGCATATTTGTCTATTATTAGATAGGATAGTTCAAAATACAATCAAAACGGATAGTGCATCTTTTAGACTAAATATATATATATTAGAGGCCCAGTGCACGGATTTGTGCATTTTGAAAGGAAATTAATTAGAAGGTGGCTGGTGGGGTGGGACTGGTCGAGACAGGCTGAACACGCCCTGGAGCCAACCTCCCACAGTCCTTCCCTGGCAAGGCCACACGTGGGGCACGCCAGAGCTCAAAGGGCCTCTGTTGAGTGAGCGGGGTCCCTCAGGCAGGTCGGTCCCTCCCCTTGGCCTGTGGGGATTTGGGCCAAAACCAGCAGTCCAACATACCCTGAGGGGTGCCGGAGTGCAAGAGAGCACTCTGCAACTTTGCTGTCGCTCTGCAGCTCCTGCGTTGAGTGTCTGCACCCTGGTGGTCAGTGCACATCATACCTACCGACCTTTTATATATATACTAGAGGCCCGGTGCACGAAATT
Organism: Eptesicus fuscus; assembly: GCF_027574615.1. Taxonomy (NCBI): domain Eukaryota; kingdom Metazoa; phylum Chordata; class Mammalia; order Chiroptera; family Vespertilionidae; genus Eptesicus; species Eptesicus fuscus. The sequence goes on along the minus strand of NC_072473.1, from coordinate 64,133,079 downwards.
CGTGCAGTGGTGGGAGGGGGGGTAGGAGGGGTGTGCCCCTCAGCCCAATCTGCACCCTCTTCAATCTGGGACCCCTCAGGGGATGTCCAACTTCCAGCAGTCGGACATCCCTCTCACAATCCGGAACCGCTGGCTCCTAACCACTCACCTGCCTGCCTGCCTGATTGTCCCTAACCCCACTGCCTGCCTGCCTGCTCGCCCCTACCTTGATCTCCTGCCAGCCTGATTGCCCCTACCTTGCCCTCCCCTATCAGCCTGATCACCCCAAACTGCCTGTGCCTTGGCCCCCAGTCTGGCCTCCCTCTGGAGGCACCACCCCCATAACGCCAATGATGCTGCCACTGCAGGTGGTTATGGCTGCCTGAGCCTTGGCCTTTGTAGCCACTGCGGCTTTGTCTGGAAAGATGTCTGGAAGACAACCACTCTAATTAGCATATTACCCTTTTATTAGTATAGATTTGGGGACCATTACAACCACGCAGAACTTGAAGAAAACACATGGCCCTGGTCAGTTTGGCTTAATGGAGAGAGCATTGGCCTGTGGACTGAAGAGTCCAGGTTTGATTCTGATCAGGGGCACACATGCCTGGGTTTCGGGCTCAATCCCCAGTAGGGGGCCTGTGGGTGGCAGCTGATCAGTGATTCTTTTTTTTTTTAAATATATTTTATTGATTTTTCACAGAGAGGAAAGGAGAGGGATAGAGAGCTAGAAACATCGATGAGAGAGAAACATCGACCAGCTGCTTCCTGCACACCCCCCACTGGGGTATGTGCCCGCAACCAATGTACATGCCCTTAACCGGAATCGAACCTGGGACCTTCCAGTCCGCAGACCAACACTTTATCCACTGAGCCAAACCGGTTTCGGCTGATCAGTGATTCTTATCATTGATGTTTCTATCTCTCTCTCCCTCTCCCTTTCTGAAATTTTAAAAATATATATATATTTTAAAGAAAACACATGATCTTCACTTTGGGCTTTGTCATCTTACAATATCCTTTGTGCAGTGTTTTAACTTCCCTTAACTTTCCTTTACCCACCTTTAAAGTGCAATCTATTTGGGGGAAGATGATCAGGAAAGTGATTCCAGTGGGTAGAAGTTTTTTTTGGAGGGGATGGGTCATGAAGATATTTAAAAATTGAGCATGGTGATGGTTGTACCACTCTGAATTTACTTTACAAAACCAGTTCATTGTACACTTTAGGTGACATGTACAGTATATGGGTTATATCTCAACAAAGCTGTTCTTTTATTTCTTTTTAAATAAAGACCAGTCTTATAATCAATTGCAGATGTTTTCAGAGGCCCCTCAAGATTTTCTTACCATGTCCCAAATCACGGCTGTGATTCCCAGTTGCCTCCAGTCCTGGTGGACCTGGATGGTGTGGTTTGCAAAGGAGAAGGTGGCAAGAGGCTTATGGAATTTCAGCAACCCCATTCCCCCGGTCTCCTCATAGGGCACCAGGGCCATTCCCACTGTGCCAGCTCTGCTCCCTTTAACCTGTTGGGCAAAAGAATCCTGTGTGCTCTGGCCAGAAAGTGCATTCTTTCTTAGGTGGCCCGGATGCTTTTTTTAAGGTCGTTTTATGGATTCAAAAGAATAAACAGAGATGTGGAAAGCTTTTGTCAAAATCCTTTTACATGGTTCTTCCAGTCTCATGGGAAATGAGATGTGGCTCTGAATTCATCCCAAAGTGTGTCTTTGGGCAAAAGCACCCAGAACGGCACAACTCCTGCAGAATGCCCCACACACTTTGCTGTCAGGACTCAGGGGGGCTTGAGGGTGAGCGAGGCGGCGGTGCCAGCACAGGACCTGGGAGAAGGTAGCGCTTTCTACACTGCCCAGGCCACGTGGACTACAGCAGTACCCGCCCAGGTGGGCAGGGTGTTTCTGCTGTTTTGTTTTGGTCTGGCCTCCACCCCGTCAGCCACGGACCTGTGCCTGCACTGAGACTGAATGGTTTGATGGCCCTACTTTTTGGTGGACAGTGGATGCACTCCCAGAGACTGGCAGTTAGACTCTGGCGGCTTCTGAGTCCCTTGCGGGGAGAGCCCGGCCCTAGGTCAAGAACAGACTCAGGCGTCCTCGGCCAGGAGGCTTCCTTGGGCTAGGGGCCGCCACAGTTTGAAGGCTGGCCATGACCCCAATCCTGGCAGGGGTCTCCTCTGGGGTGCTGGCAGGCCTGGGCTAGGGCTTCGGGCGGTTTGGAGGCTGGTCACGCCCCCGATCCTGGTGGGGGTCTCCTCTGGGGTGCTGGTAGGCCTGGGCTAATGGCCGCCCTGGTTTAGAGACTGGTCATGCCCCTATCCTGGCGGGGGTCTCCTCTGGGGCGCTGGCAGGCCTGGGTTAGGGTCACTGGCGGTTTGGAGGCCAGTCACGCCCCCGATCCTGGCGGGGGTCTCCTCTGGGGCGCTGGCAGGCCTGGGCTCTGGCGCCGCAAAGGGAGAGGTTCCTGAACCTGCTTCCCACACACCTAGGCTAGGATACATCTTGTAGGAGGAGGCTTCAATGCCGGGGGTCGGTGACCAGGTCCTCCGGAGCCTCGCTTTCTGGGCTGCAGTCCCACCTCTCCCAGTGCCCCAGCCTCGGATGCGCCCCCGCAGTTGCCCCCACCACCAGCCACCTCAGCGCAGGCCACAGCAGCTGAAGCTAGCCTCTTGGAAGCCAGGCCACCACACCCACCACCTCTAGTAGCTCTCTGCTGCTCGCTCTCTGTGTCCTGTCCACTGAGATGGGGGAGTGCTCCCAGCCCAGAGGCCCTCCCTCCCTCAGCAGCCTGGCTTGGGAAGCTGGCCTCATGCAGCATCCCCACTCGGCCACTATGGGTGCAACGCGGACCCCACGGAGGCCAACCTGGAGAACGCAGACCTGAGCTCTGCATCCAGCTGCTGCAGATGCCCTCATTGGTCAACTACCTCCCGATCCTTCCACGGGCCCCCTTGATCCCTCTCAGCACCAGCTATTTAGGCCAGGGTGGTGATCGCCCAGGGACCCCCGCCAAGGGAGCGGCTGGCTGAGCCGACCACGCCCCCCCGGGTGGCGATCGCCCTGCGGACACCCGTGCAGCGCCGGGCTCGGCCCGGACACGCCCCCCCGGGTGGCGATCGCCCCGGGACCCACGCTGAGCGCCGGGCTCGGCCCGGACACGCCCCCCCCAGGTGGCGATCGCCCCTCGGACACCCGCGGAGCTCCAGGCTCGGCCCGGACACGCCCCCCCGGGTGGCGATCGCCCCCGGGACCCACGCTGAGCGCCGGGCTCGGCCCAGACACGCCCCCCCGGGTGGCGATAGCCCCGCGGACCCCCGGAACTAACAGGATTGCGGGCAGCCATCTTGGTCTTCCCAACAGCCGGATAGGCCACCCGGTGTCCTGCCCCCAGCCTCTGGCAGGCCCAATCATGGGCATAGCGGAGGTGCGGTCAATTTGCATGTTTCTCTATTATAAGGTAGGATGGACTGGAGGCCCAGTGCATGAATTTAATGCAGGGTCTGCAGTGGCTGCCAGCCAGGGCCTTCCTTCATTCTGCCCTTCGTTCCATGCTGCTTCCTGGTCAGCATATGACATAGTGAGCGATCGAACTCCCAGTCGGTCAAACTCCCGAGGGGACACTTTGCATATTAGGCTTTTATATTTGTAGATGTGTTCATCCCACCATTTTAATTCCTCCACCCTTTCCCATCCCCCACACTGTCACTATGGTGATTGTGTGCATGGAAACAGCTATTCAGACTTCTTGGGCCTTTCTTTCTTGTGATGTCAAGGTTTCAGTGTGATGTAAGGACTTCAAAGGAAGGTCTGGAGGGCAGGCACAGTAGGGAAGGGCAGGTTGTGGCCACATAGCAGCATCATTTCTATTCTATCAGGAGTTCCCACCACCTTCTCATCTCCAGAGTCTCACCTTGTGCTTGAGGCACCTCACTGAGAACTTATCCTCATGTAGCAAATAATCTGAGTCAATGGCACATGGGCAGTGGTAGGGATGGAGTAGTCTTTGTTGTAGCAGCCCATGGTGGCACCTGCCTTCTGGCATAGGAACTCATGTTAACTATTTATATCTATAATGATTCTATTTCCACATAAAGTCACATTCTGAAGTACTGAGGGTTAGGATATCAACATAGCTTTTCTAGGGGTTACAATTCGACCCATAACATAGGGCAATGCTTTGGCAATGGCCCAAAGGTTTGTACAAATGTAGAGATGGGTCCAGTGGTTGGCAAGGGTATTTAGTGGTAAGATGACTGCCTGAAATCCAATCAAGTGTGCTAACCCTTAGGTGCTATCCTTTATCAGGAGCCTACTGATTAAAAAGAAAAAACTAACAATTCTCCACTGAGCTCCATCATGTATGTTGTTGGCCATGCCATCTATAAATTGTATTAGTGCTCACTTAGTTGACTTCAAGTGGCTTCTCAGGCAGAGCAGGAGTCTGTAAGAGGGATAAATTCCTGGGCACCATGGCAAGGGACTGAAGACAGGGAAGACCACCCCCTCCTGCAGTTGGCTATTCCAGAGGGCCCAGGTTTGGCTTTATCCTGTAACAAAGAGGCCTTGATGGCCATGCCAAGCTTGCAGGATGTTTCCTCCATAACCCAAGGCACAATGGATTACTGACCACAGAGGGTCATGGGGTCAGGGTGTGTGAGATCATCTATTTGCAGGAGAGGCAAGTGTGCAGCCAGTAATTGCTGCTGCAGTGGTAAACAGTGCAGGGCTGAGGAGAGCACTTTCTGGCATCAGGAGCCCAGGAGCAACTCCTGAGGCATGACAGGGAGCCCCTGCAGTGCCCTCCAAGGGCACTAAAGGGGATGCTTCCTATATAGCAGTTTTGACAGATTCTAAAGCCTTTTGTCAGAGAAGGCACCATTCCAGGTGGAATGATTTGCAAGTAACACTAAAATGGGCTTAAGTAAATTTGTAAATGAGGAACATGTTACCTCCATATCCTAAAAAGGCCTAAAATACATTCAGCTTGTATTAATACTAGAGGCCTGGTGCATGAATTTCAACCCAGCCTGCACCCTCTCCAATCTGGGACCCCTCGAGGGATGTCTGACTGCCCGTTTAGGCCCGATCCCAGTGGTATTGGGCCTAAACGGGCAGGCGGACATCCCTCTCACAATCCAGAACTGCTGGCTCCCAACTGCTCGCCTGCCTGCCTTCCTGATTGCTCCTAACCACTTCTGCCTGCCAGCCTGATCACCCCCTAACCACTCCCCTGCCAGCCTGATTGATGCCTAACTGCTCCCCTGCCAGCCTGTTTGTCCCTAACTGCCATCCCCTGCAGGCATGGTCACCCCTAATTGCTGTCCTCTGCAGGCCTGGTCACTCCTAACTGCCCTCCCCTGCAGGCCTGGTTCCCCCCAACTGCTTTCCACTGCAGGCCTGGGTCCCCCCCAACTGCCCTTTCATGCAGGCCCAGTCACCCCCAACTTCCCTCCTCTGCCAGCCTGGTGACCCCTAACTGCCCTCTCCTGCAGGCCTGCTCCCCCCCAATTGCTCTCCACTGCAGGCCTGGGTCCCCCCCAACTGCCCTTCCCTGCATGCCCAGTCACCCCCAACTTCCCTCCACTGCAGGCCTGGGTCCCCCCCAACTGCCCTTCCCTGCATGCCCGGTCACCCCCAACTTCCCTCCTCTGCCGGCCTGGTCCCTCTCAACTGCCCTCCCTTGCAGGCCATCTTGTGGCAGCCATCTTGTGTCCACACGGGGGCTGGATCTTTGACCACATGGGGGCAGCCATCTTGTGTTTTGGAGTGATGGTCAATCTGCATATTGCTCTTTTATTAGATAGGATAGAGGCCTGGTACATGGGTGGGGGCTGGCTGGTTTGCCTGGAAAGGTGTCCTGGATCAGGGTGGGGGTTCCCTTGGGGTGTGGGGCAGCCTGGGCGAGGGGCCTGTGGTGGTTGGCAGGCCGGCCATGTCCCCTGGTGACCCAAGCGGAGGCCCTGGTATCTGGGGTTTATTTATCTTCTACAATTGAAACTTTGTAGCCTGGAGTGGAGCCAAGCCTTCTGCTTGCTCAGTGGCAGCAGCCATTTCTGTTTGGATTTGTTTACCTTCTATAATTGAAACTTTGTAGCCTTGAGTGGAGGCCTAGACTGGCAAGGGCAGGTGGAAAGCTTGGCTTCCTCCATTGCCTGGGAAACCCAAGCCTCCCTCCTGCTCTCTGTGGCTATAGCCATCTTGGTTGAGTTTATGTGCATATTTGCTCCTGATTGGCTTGTGGGCGTGGCTTGTGGGTGTAGCGGAGTGATGGTTAATTTGCATATTACTCTTTTATTAGATAGGATTGCTTGCACTGCAAGAGTCAATATGCTGTTTTGTTTTGTTTTTCATTTTTTTCTATATTTTTTATTAATTTCAGAGAGGAAGGGATAGGGGGAAAAAGAGATAGAAGCACCAATGATTGGCTGCCTCCTGTACACCCCCTACTGGGGATTGAGCCCACAACCGTGGCATGTGCCCTGACCGGGAATCGAACTGTGACCTCCTGCCTCCTGGTTCTTAGGTCAACGTTCAACCAGTGAGCCACACCCAGACAATACTGTTTCTTGATGGTGGCCCAATGGAGCAGCCCTTGTTTTACTGAATAATTTCGGGAATTTAATGGATGGAGTCATTAATTTTAATAATATGGTATATAGGGACCTTAATAGATGTGAGCATAGAATTAGTTTGGAGTAATCCACTGTGAGGTGCTGTTTTAATCTTTCCGGATTTCTGAACCTTGAGGCTTCTGCAAGTTTCTATCCTAGGTTTTTGGTTTTTTTTTTTCTTTTTTAAAATATATTTTATTGATTTTTTACAGAGAGGAAAGGAGAGGGACAGAGAGCTAGAAACATCGATGAGAGAGAAACATCGACCAGCTGCCTCCTGCACACCCCCTACCGGGGATGTGCCCGCAACTAATGTACATGCCCTTGACCGGAATCGAACCCAGGACCTTTCAGTCCGCAGGCCGACGCTCTATCCACTGAGCCAAACCGGTTTCGGCATAGGTTTTTTCATCTATAGCTCATGCTGAAGCTCCCTCACTCACTCCCTTCAGCGTATGCTTCTCTTAGGCAGACCTTTATCCTGAATTCTAGATTCATACTTTTCAAATAAACGGAACATCTCTACCTGTAGAAGGCACCTCAAACTCAGAATTCATGCCCGTACCTCACAAACCAGCTTCTTCATTTTAAAATGTAGAAGGGGAAAAGAAATCTTAATTTTTTAAATTTTATTTATTTTTTATTTTTTTAATATCTTTATTGATTAAGGTGTTGCATATTAAGGTGTTTTAATATCTTTATTGATTGAGGTGCCTCAAGCACAAGGTGAGAGTCTGTTGCAAGGTGAGTGTCTTTATTCCCCCATTACCCCTTCTATCTCCCCACTCGTGCCCTCACCCCCCTGTTGTCTGTGTCTTTCTATCCTAATCCAGACTACTCTTTCCCCTACACTATACTTCCTTCAGAGCTGATCTGTTCACCAGCAGAAGAAATAAGGGTGTGGTGGTAAGGATGATGGAGGGAGGGCCAATTTTTTCATAATTCACGTAGGACTATTAGCCTTTAGAAATGTATATGGTTATATCTTGATTAACATAATATACACAGGTGCACAAATTCATGCATGGTTAGGATCCGGCCGGCCTGCCCTGATCGGGGCTGATCGGGCTGTGCCAGCCGAGGGGAAGTGATGCAGGAGGTTGGCCGGTAGGCCCCACCCCTGATGGGGCGCTATTGGGCACCAAGCCGGCTGGGGGGAGGCAGTTAGCTGGCCAGCCCCATCCCCTGGTCGAACTCCCGGTCGAACTCCCAGTCAAGGGGAAAATTTGCATATTAGCCTTTTATTATATAGGATAGTTTCCTTTTATAAAAATGAAATGAAATACAGTGTAAAGAGTATCAGAGTTTACTTTCCAGATGGAATCAGGGCTTAGTTCATGGAGGGTATTGTATAAAATATGGAGTCATTAAATTTATCCTGAAGCTCATACTGGAATAAATGAAAGCTTTTAGGCTGAAGATGATGATAGGGGAAGGCTGGTGATGCAGGCAGTTTGACATTGTAGAAACCTTACTCTGGTGAGTTGGCAGAATGTGGAACATGGTAGGCAAGTCTAGAATCAGGCTATCTCCTTAGGGGTCTCCTGAAAAGTGGAGGGGAGAGATGTCCAAGGCTGGACCTGGAACCAAAGTAGTGGGTATGGAGCAGAGGTGGAATGCAGAATCTTTTCTTAAATGTTTGAATTGCAGTCAATATGATTTGGAGATTGTTAGGATTGAAGACAGTTATTAATTTAAGATGTGCCATGTGTCTTACTCCTAGTTATTTCTTTCATGTGAATTGTCAGTATATATTCATTTCCCTTTAACTATTAAGAATGGAAAGTTTCTCTTATAATTATAAATTATATAATATTTTGTATTACTCTTTTTTAAAATTTCTTTATTAAGTTATTATATATGTGTCCTTATCCCCCATTACCCCCTAACCCCCCACACATGCCCTCCCCACCCCCCCATGTCTGTGTCCATTGGTTAGGCCTATATGCATGCATACAAGTCCTTTGGTTGATCCTTCCCCCTTACCCCCCCACCTTCCCTCTGAGGTTTGACCATCTATTTTGTATTACTCTTGTGTCATATTTGACAAATATTTCTTTATAGCCCATTTGATTTTAGTTTTTATTTTCTATTAATATTGACTCCAACTCCACATTTTAAGTTTTAGATGATCTATTCTGATTTATTTATATCTCCATTTATTTCAAAAAAGAAAATTAACTCTCCATAGAAGTAATAAACATTCTGTTCTATTTTGTTAGTTTTTCTCTATTTTTATTTTTCCATATTTTAATTATTTAATACATCCATTACTTTTTCAGTGGTTTAAGGATGAGTCTAATTAATTATTTTTGAAAATTGCTCTTCAGTTATTTCAGCAGCATTTATTAAGCAATCCTTAACAGGCCTGTTTTTGATAGCTTACTTTATAATGTGATTTGTAATACATGTATATCTGATCTTTGTCCATGTTTCTGACACAGAGCTCCTAAAAGCTTTGGAAATTTTTACATGATTAAAGCCAAAAAGATTTATCTTCTTTTAAATTCTTTAAGGTGTGTTTTACATCCCAGGATGTGGTCTATCTTGGTGAATATCCCATGTAAGCTTGAGAAAAATGTGTATTTGCGGTTGGATGAAGTGGTCTATAGATGTCAATTATATCTAGTTGTTTGATGGTGTTACTGAATTCCACTATATACAGAGTGGGGCAAAAGTAGGTTTACAGTTCTCATGAAAAATAATACAATAATTAATAAAACAATACAAAAATAAACTCTGTTTTGCATAGTCACAACTGTAAGCCTCCTTTAGCCACACTCTGGTCTGCCTGCTGAATCTGTCCATTTCTGACAGATGTGTGGTAAGTCTCCAACTATAATAATGGAGTCATCTATTTTTTTCTTGCCATGCTATCAGTTTTTGAGTCATGTGGTTTGATGCTCTGTTGTTAGGCACATACAAATTAAGAATTGTCATATTTTATTGGAAAATTAACCCCTTTATCATTATGTAATGACATTTGTTATACCTGGGAACATTCATTACTTTGAAATTTGCTTTGTCTGAAATTAATATAGCTACTCCTGCTTTCTTTTGATTAGTGTTAGCATGGTAAATCTTTTTTCCATCCATTTTCTTTTAATCTGCATAAGTCTCTATATTTAAAGTTAATTTCTTGTAGACGAAGTATTTTTCATTGTGTTTTTTTAATCTACTCTTGCAATCCTGTCATTTAATTTGTGCATTTAGAGCACTGACATTCAAAGTGATTATTGGATTAATATAATCTGTTACTGTTTTCTACTTGTTGCCCTTATTCTTTGTTCCTAATTTTATCTTCCATTAGTTTTGTGCCTTTCATGATATTAATTGAGCATTTCATATAGTTCTGTTTTCTCTCCTTTTTTAGTACTAGTATATCATTTATACTCCCCCTTTCCCCCCTCCCCCCTGGTTTTATAGTGGTTGCCCTAGAGTTTGCATTATGTATTTTCAACTAATTCAAGTCCACTTTCAATATTACTTAACTAGAGGCCCAGTGCACGAAATTCGTGCACTGGGGCAGGGGGCTCCTGGGGGGGGGGCGGGCCTAAGCCTGCAGTCGGACATCCTTAGCACTGCCACAGAAGCGGGAGAAGCTCCCGCCACTGCTGCTGCTCTCACCAGCCTTGAGCTGGGCTCAGGGCTTCTGGCTGAGTAGTGCTCCCCCTGTGGGAGTGCACTGACCACTAGGGGGCAGCTCCTGCAATGAGCATCTGCCCCCTGGTGGTCAGTGCTTGTCATAGCGACCAGTTGTTCCCCTGTTCAGTCAATTTGCATATTAGCCTTTTATTATATAGGATGGTTAGTATGAGTACCTTATAATTACAAAAAAATCCTAATTTCTTCCTCTTGTCCCCATATCATTGCTGACATTCATTTTACTTAATATAAGCATATATATTAGATAAATAGATAAACATATAATGAAATACACTGTTGCTATTATTTTTAATAAGCTCTTATCTGTTAGATCAATTAAGAATAAAAAAATTAAAAATTTGATTTTACTTTCACTTAGTTCTTCTTGAGGCTCTTTGTTTTTACAGACCCAAGTTTCTGAGCTATATTATTTTCCTTTTCTCTAAGAACGTCTTTTCAATATTTCTTGCAAGACAGGTCTAGTGGCAACACATTCCCTTAATATTTGTTTGTCTGAGAAAGATTCTAGTTTTCCTTCAGTTTTGAAGGATGATTTCACAGGGTGCAGTATTCTAGGTTGGTGGGATTTTTCTCCCAACATTTTAAATATTTAACTCACCTCCCTCTCCTTGCTTTCATGGTCTCTGAGGAGAAGTGGATTGTAATTCCTATTTTTGTTCCTCTATATGTAAGGTGAGGCTCCCCAAAATCCTCCTTTGGCTTCTTCAGGATTTTTTAATCTTGATTTTTTTTTTTTTTTGTAATTTGAAAATGGTATGCCTGTATGTATGTATTTATTGCACTTTATTCCATTTGGTATTCTCTACTGAGTTTTCAGGATCTGTGGTTTGTTGTCTGACATTAACTTGGAAGAAATTCTCAGTCTCTATTGTTTAAATATTTGTTCTGCTCCTTTTTCTCTTCTTCTAGTATTCCCATTATGCATACTTTATACCTTTTGTACTTGTCCCAAAGTCCCTGGATATTCTGTTTTTGGTCTTTGTTCTCCCCTTTTCAGTTTTCTAGGATTCTATTGATTTATTTTGTAGCTCAGAGACACTTTCCTTCAGCTGTGTCCTAATAAGCCCATAAAATGTATTGTTCATATTTTTTTTTGTCTCTAGCGTTTCTTTTTGGTCCTTTCTTAGGATTTTCATCTCTATTTCCACCACTTATATGTTTTCTATTAGAGCTCTTAACATATTATACATAGTTGTGATGTGTTGTTATAATAACATGGTTATTACGTAGCAGGAAAGGAGGAAAGGGAGGAATAGATAGCATAGGCATGCCATTTATGCACTGCAAAAGAAAGGACTGATTGAGCACACAGCAACTTATGTGTCACCTGGTCTGATAATTCCAACATCCCTGCCATGTCTCATTCTCATGCGTGCTCTTCTTAAAAAAATTATTTTTGCCTTTGGTTTTGTCTTGTAATTTTTGTGTGATATTTGGATATGATGTATGCGTTGAACATGAATAGGACTTTGCTAATGTAGTTGTGTGGTATTGGGGGAGGAGAAGTGTTCTAATAGTCCTATGATTAGGCCTCAGTCCTTTAGTGAGTCTGTCTCTGAACTGTAATTGTCACAAACGTTTACAGGGGAGAGACCCTGTAAATAGGAGATGATGGCTAGAGTGGGCCAGAATTGAAAATATTTTCTTCTTCTATATGGGAGGAAGCTACAGCCAGCTGGAGTTGGGTGTTTTCCTTCCCCCAGCTTACCCAGGTTCTATAATACCCCCAGCAGGTTAGGCCCTAGCTAACTTGTTTCTCTTAGGGCAGGCCTTTCTAAGAAGTTCAGAGTACTCTATAAAGTATTTCAAGATGGTTCCTTCTCTACTCCCCCTGATGAAAGCTGGAGGGGATTTTTTTCTCTGATACCTATTGTGAGAGGGTCGAGCTCCTGGAGTACATCTCACAATATTGTGGGGCCTCCTATGACTAGGTCCCTCTGGGATTTTTAAGTCTGCATTGTCCTCACTGAGCCTCCAATAATTTGTCTATTACATTTTAGGTTTTCCTACCAGGGCAATGGTTCCCAAGGTGATTTGCGCAGGTGAGAGAGTCCCTGGATTTGTTTATCACTCCAATTTTGAGGGCAGTGGTTTACCCTGTATCCTCTCATCTCTTATGGATACAATAATTGTTGATCTTTCAGTTGATTCAGGTTACTTTTTAGGACATAGTGCTGACATGCACTATGCAGAACCAGAAACCTGACCACCTTTAAAAATTAATGCACTATTTCTGATACCGTTGACAAACTAATCTACTTGGTTTCCTAGGTATATCATTATGTCAGTATCAAATGATACACTCTTTTCTTACCAATATTTATCCTCCTTATTTCCTTTCATTTTTTAATACTTTACTAGCAAGTTCCAAAACAATATTTAAAATTAGTAGGTAGATATACTTGTTTGTTTCTAAAGACAGTGCCTAGAATTTTATTTGTGAGGTTTTGTGTGTGTTTTTATAAAAGAGAAGTTCTTTACCATTTTTGACAATAAACTCCCTGTTAGTTTGATGACACACTAAGTTTACACCACAGCAAATATTTTTTTTTTCTGTGTGAAATGAACACATGCATTTTGGACCTCAATTATCTCTATATCAGAATCAATCCAAGTTGTTTTTTTAAAAATTTGTATAACCACCATTGTTAGTTTCTATGCTGCCAAATATAGTTAATTAGTTTCTAAGCTGCTAGGTATAGTTACCTGTGTTAGCCTTGATCTGAAATAATTATAAGGGAATGATGATGTAAAAGTTTTGGATGGAGTTACAAAAAGCTTGTGTGCATTCAGTTTATTGCTAATTTTGTTGTAGGTTTTCAATATTTGAGCCCATGTCAGTTGAACTTGTGGGATTAAAAAAATAATAATACTTTCTCTCCCACCTTCTAAGTTCTTCTGGCTGGGCTAATCATAAAATTAACAGAGATGGATTAACAGGAGAAAATCAAAGTTTTTGATACATGTACATGAGTAATTTACATAGGTATAAAAATTCCAAAGACAGTGATGCAATGTTGGGTATATATGACATTTTTGGACAAAGGAGAAGGGGGTGGGGGCTTAAATTTCAGAAGCCAGTGGGCAATTTCCATGCAGTTGAGGAACAGGGAACGTACAAAGCATACTTGCTAGGCAACTCAGAAACAATGGGACACAGTGCATACCTAGTTAACAGGCCCCTGCCTGAAGCCCTCTTGTTTACCATTTTTTTGTTGTTGTTCATTTGTTAATCAATGGATATTTTCCCTTGATTTTTTTTTTAAAAATCTTTATTGTTGAAAGTATTACATATGTCCTCTTTTTTCTCTCATTGACCCCTTATAGCCTGCTACAGCCAGCCACCCCAGACCTCCACAACCCTATTGTCTGTGTCCATGGGTTATGCATATATGCATATAAGTTGTTTGGTTTATCTCTTCCCACCCACCCCCACCTTCTTTCTGAGATTCCACAGTCTTTTCCATGCTTCTATGTCTTGGGATCTATTTTGTTCATTAGATTCTACATATGAGTGAAATCATGTGATACCTTTTTTTCTCTGACTGGCTTATTTTGTTTAGCATAATACTCTCCAGATCCCTCTGTGCTGTCTCCTAGGGTAAGAGATCCTTCTTTTTTACTGCTGCATAGTATTTCATGTTATAAATGTACCACAATTTTTTAAAAATATATTTTATTGACTTTTTACAGAGAGGAAGGGAGAAGGATAGAGAGTTAGAATCTTCAATGAGAGAGAAACATCGACCAGCTGCCTCCTGCAAACCCCCTACTGGGGATGTGCCCGCAACCAAGGTACATCCCCTTGACCGGAATCGAACCTGGGACCATTCAGTCCGCAGGCCGACGCTCTATCCACTGAGCCAAACCGGTTAGGGATACCACAACTTTTTTATCCACTCATCTACTGATGGGCACTTGGGCTGTTTCCAGATCTTAGCTATTGTAAATTGTGCTCCTATGAAAATAGGGGTGCATACATTCTTTCTGATTGGTGTTTCCAGTTTCTTAGGATATATTCCTAGAAGTGGGATTATTAGGCTAAAGTAGCCTCCTAAAATATCCTTCCTGAAACAGGTTTCTCTGTTTGAATCTCTTGGGAAGGAAAGGGATGAGGGTCAAAGTTTCTTATTGAAATCTGTTTCTTAATAAACAGCTTCAAATCAATATTCTAAAAAGGCAGGTTCACTTTGATTTTCTTCCCGTTTTCCATGAGTTTCCCACATAATTAGATTATGGGAGAGTGTACATGCATTTTCTCCTTCCAACACATTCAGAAATGCTTGCATGTGTTCACCTACTTACCACAAAGTGATTGGTACATTGCTCAGTTACTGAGACACAATTTCTGGAGGCCAAATTCATTTGTGCTTGTCATTCAGTTTCACTCACAATAATTATAGCTTCTATTTACTTATCAGTTACTGTGGATGAGTTAGTGTGTAAAATAGATGCCACAATTTTGGTGATTAAGATACTGAGACTAACCTAACCCAAGGTTATAGAACCAGTGAATGGAAATGCTTGCAATACTACTCATGAATGTTTAAGTCTAGACCTTCTGTTCATAACTTCATGTCATGTAGCATTTCCTTTTCAGTGGCTGAAGAATATTTCCTTGAGTCATTTCCTCCTTCACATGTCCTTTTTCTTTCTTGAAATGCAGATTTGGATAGCACCTCCAGTCTTTCTGAATGCTGCTAACTTCTCTACCATCTCTAGTATGCCCTCAGCTGTCTTCTTCCCTTTCTAAGTCATGACGAAATATTGAACTCAGTTCATGTTTTTATAGAAGAAAAGAGGAGAAAGTATTTGTGTCTATACGTGTGCACACCTCCCTTTTTTCTTCCATCTGCTGCCATCTTTCCTCTGTTGTGTAGTTTTGGTGGTATTGGTAGATGTTTTTCACCCTATCCTTTTCCTTTACTTGGTAAGTCACTTCTGGTCCCCCGAGAAGTCAAACTGACACCACTCTCCTTCTTTATTTAAATTCCTGTTGAAAAGCAGTTTACTGATTTTGTCTGTTGGCAGACATGATTCATATTGTATGCTAGATGACCTTTTCGTTATTGACAGTAAATTTATGTCAATACATGTGTACATGATTATCAGTATAGTCAAAAAGTAAGAGTTCCGAGAACTGAAGCTTTTTCATTTAGTAAAAAAATCATTCAACATTCACTACTATTTTAGTATTAAAACATTTGAGACAAACTCTTCATAGCAGAACAATGAAATTAAAGAAACAATTCTTCTCCTTTAAAGCTTTGCAGTCATATTACATATGTGAGATGCAGGTTAATTGAATCCTATATAATAAAGAGGTAATATGCAAATTGACCCTCATGCCCTCACAAGATGGCTGCCTATGACCAGGCCGGCAGGAGGGTAAGTGAGGGACAACCAAATGAATGAACAAGCAGACTATGTGGGGCAACCAGGCCAGCAGGGAGGTTAGTGATGGACCACCAAATGACTGAACAAGCAGGCTGCGTGGAGTGACCAGGCCGGCAGGGGGGTTAGTGAGGGATGACCAAATGAATGAACAGCAGGGTGTGTGGGGCAACCAAGCCAGCGGGGGGGCCATGGGGGGCAACCAGGCCAGCAGGGGGGTGCAGTTGGGGGCAACCAGGCTGGCAGGGTGGGGCAGTTAGGGGCGACCAGGCCAGCGGGGGGGTAGGGTGTGAAGTTGGGGGCGACCAGGCCAGCAGAGGTGTAGGTAGGGGTGATTAGGCTGGCAGGGGGGGCAGTGAGGGGCAACTAGGCCAGTGGGGGGACAGTTGGGGGCAACCAGGCCGGCAGAGGGGGGCAATAAGGGGTTATCAGGCTGACGGGGGGGGCAGTTAGGAGTGACCAGGCTGGCAGGGACGGGGCAGTTGGAGGCAACCTGGCTGGCAGCAGGGATAAGTTAGGGGTGACCAGGCAGGCAGGCAGGTGAGCAATTAGGAGCCAGCAGTCCAGGATTGTGAGAGGAATGGCCGACTGCCGGTTTAGGCCTGAGGGGTCCCAGATTGGAGAGGGTGCAGGCTGGGCTGAGGGGATCCCCCTCCTGTGCACAAATTTCATGCACTGGGCCTCTAGTCCTACCTTATAATAGAGAAACATGCAAATTGACCGCACCTCCACTATGCCCATGATTGGGCCTGCGAGAGGCTGGGGGCGGGACTCTGGGTGGCCTATCCAGCCGTTGAAAAGACCAAGCTGGCGGCACGCAATCCTCTTAGTTCCGGGGGTCCGGGGCCAATCCCACCCTGAGGGGGCGTGGCCGGGCCGAGCCAGCAGCTCCCCGGGGGTCCCGTGGGTGATCGCCACCCTGGGGGGGCATGGCCAGGCCGAGCCAGCCATCCCCGGGGGTCCCTGGGGCAATCGCCACCCTGGGGGGTGTGTGGCCTGGGCCGAGCCAGCCATCCCCGGGGGTCCCGTGGGTCCCGGGGGTGATCGCCACCCTGGGGGGGCGTGGCCCGGCCGAGCCAGCCGCTCCCCGGGGGTCCCTGGGGCAATCGCCACCCTGGGGGGTCGTGGCCGGGCGAGCCAGGCGCTCCCCGGGGGTCCTGGGGACGAACGCCACCCTGGCCTAAATGGCTGGTGCTGAGAGGGATCAATGGGGCATCTGCAGCAGCCAGATGCAAAGCTCGGTCCACGTTCTCCAGGTTGGCCTCCTTGGGGTCCGCATCGCACCCATAGTGGCCGAGTGGGGATGCTGGCATCGGAGCCCCAGCACGAGGCCAGCTTCCCAAGCCAGGCTGCGGAGGGAGTGAGGGCCTCTGGGCTGGGAGCACTCCCCCACCCCAGTGGACAGGGCACAGCGAGAGAGCAGCAGAGAGCTACTAGAGGTGGTGGGTGTGGTGGCCTGGCTTCCAAGAGGCTGGCTTCAGCTGCTGTGGCCTGCGCTGAGGTGGCTGGTGGTGGGGGCAACTGCGGGGGCGCATCCGAGGCTGGGGCACTGGGAGACGTGGGGCTGCAGCCCAGAAAGCGAGGCTCCAGAGGACCTGGTCACCGACCCCCGGCATTGAAGCCGCCTCCTACAAGATGTATCCTAGCCTAGGTGTGTGGGAAGCAGGTTCAGGAACCTCTCCCTTTGCGGCGCCAGAGCCCAGGCCTGCCAGCGCCCCAGAGGAGACCCCCCACCAGGATCGGGGGCGTGACTGGCCTCCAAACCGCCAGTGACCCTAACCCAGGCCTGCCAGCGCCCCAGAGGAGACCCCCGCCAGGATAGGGGGCGTGACCGGCCTCCAAACAGCCCGCAGCCCTAGCCCAGGCCTGCCAGCACCCCAGAGGAGACCCCTGCCAGGATTGGGGTCATGGCCAGCCTTCAAACTGTGGCGGCCCCTAGCCCAAGGAAGCCTTCTGGCCGAGGACGCCTGAGTCTGTTCTTGACCTAGGGCCGGGCTCTCCCCGCAAGGGACTCAGAAGCCGCCAGAGTCTAACTGCCAGTCTCTGGGAGTGCATCCACTGTCCACCAAAAAGTAGGGCCATCAAACCATTCAGTCTCAGTGCAGGCACAGGTCCGTGGCTGACGGGGTGGAGGCCAGACCAAAACAAAACAGCAGAAACACCCTGCCCACCTGGGCGGGTACTGCTGTAGTCCACGTGGCCTGGGCAGTGTAGAAAGCGCTACCTTCTCCCAGGTCCTGTGCTGGCACCGCCGCCTCGCTCACCCTCAAGCCCCCCTGAGTCCTGACAGCAAAGTGTGTGGGGCATTCTGCAGGAGTTGTGCCGTTCTGGGTGCTTTTGCCCAAAGACACACTTTGGGATGAATTCAGAGCCACATCTCATTTCCCATGAGACTGGAAGAACCATGTAAAAGGATTTTGACAAAAGCTTTCCACATCTCTGTTTATTCTTTTGAATCCATAAAACGACCTTAAAAAAAGCATCCGGGCCACCTAAGAAAGAATGCACTTTCTGGCCAGAGCACACAGGATTCTTTTGCCCAACAGGTTAAAGGGAGCAGAGCTGGCACAGTGGGAATGGCCCTGGTGCCCTATGAGGAGACCGGGGGAATGGGGTTGCTGAAATTCCATAAGCCTCTTGCCACCTTCTCCTTTGCAAACCACACCATCCAGATCCACCAGGACTGGAGGCAACTGGGAATCACAGCCGTGATTTGGGACATGGTAAGAAAATCTTGAGGGGCCTCTGAAAACATCTGCAATTGATTATAAGACTGGTCTTTATTTAAAAAGAAATAAAAGAACAGCTTTGTTGAGATATAACCCATATACTGTACATGTCACCTAAAGTGTACAATGAACTGGTTTTGTAAAGTAAATTCAGAGTGGTACAACCATCACCATGCTCAATTTTTAAATATCTTCATGACCCATCCCCTCCAAAAAAAACTTCTACCCACTGGAATCACTTTCCTGATCATCTTCCCCCAAATAGATTGCACTTTAAAGGTGGGTAAAGGAAAGTTGAGGGAAGTTAAAACACTGCACAAAGGATATTGTAAGATGACAAAGCCCAAAGTGAAGATCATGTGTTTTCTTTAAAATATATATATTTTTAAAATTTCAGAAAGGGAGAGGGAGAGAGAGATAGAAACATCAATGATAAGAATCACTGATCAGCCAAAACTGGTTTGGCTCAGTGGATAGAGCGTTGGTCTGCGGACTGGAAGGTCCCAGGTTCGATTCCGGTTAAGGGCATGTACATTGGTTGCGGGCACATACCACGGTGGGGGGTGTGCAGGAAGCAGCTGGTCGATGTTTCTCTCTCATCGATGTTTCTAGCTCTCTATCCCTCTCCCTTCCTCTCTGTGAAAAATCAATAAAATATATTTTTTAAAAAAAAGAATCACTGATCAGCTGCCACCCACAGGCCCCCTACTGGGGATTGAGCCCGAAACCCAGGCATGTGTGCCCCTGATCAGAATCAAACCTGGACTCTTAGGTCCACAGGCCGATGCTCTCTCCATTAAGCCAAACTGACCAGGGCCATGTGTTTTCTTCAAGTTCTGCGTGGTTGTAATGGTCCCCAAATCTATACTAATAAAAGGGTAATATGCTAATTAGAGTGGTTGTCTTCCGGACATCTTTCCAGACAAAGCCGCAGTGGCTACAAAGGCCAAGGCTCAGGCAGCCATAACCAGCTGCAGTGGCAGCAGCATTGGGGTTATGGGGGGTGGTGCCTCCAGAGGGAGGCCAGACTGGGGGCCAAGGCACAGGCAGTTTGGGGTGATCAGGCTGATAGGGGAGGGCAATGTAGGGGCAATCAGGCTGGCAGGAGATCAAGGTAGGGGCGAGCAGGCAGGCAGGCAGTGGGGTTAGGGACAATCAGGCAGGCAGGCAGGTGAGTGGTTAGGAGCCAGCGGTTCCGGATTGTGAGAGGGATGTCCGACTGCTGGAAGTTGGACATCCCCTGAGGGGTCCCAGATTGAAGAGGGTGCAGATTGGGCTGAGGGGCACACCCCCACCCCCCCTCCCCCCAGTGCACGAATGTCGTGCACCGAGCCTCTAGTATAAATATAAAACACAGAACTGTAAACTCCCACATACACTGAGTGGCCAGATTATTATGATCTCTATACACTGAGTGGCCAGATTATTATGATCTCTGAACACATAATAATCTGGTCACTCAGTGTATATCCTATATAATAAAAAGCTAATATGCAAATTGTCCCCTCTACCAGGAGTTTGACCAGCAGGCAGGCTGGCAAACTGCCCATGTCCCTCCCTCTGGCCAGGCTGGCCGGACCCCACCCATGCATAAATTCATGCACCGGGCCTCTAATACACACACACACACACACACACACACACACACACACACACACACATAAAAGCAAAACATGCAAATTGACCATCACTCCGCTAAGCCCACCAGCCAATCAGAGCGAGTATGCAAATTAACCCAACTAAGATGGCAGCCACCACGGAGCTGGAGCAAGCAGGAGGCTTGGGTTGCCTCTGGCGATGGAGGAAGCCAAGCTTCCCACCTGCCCTGGCCGGCCCCAGCCTCTGCTCAAGGCTACAAAGTTTCAACTATAGAAGATAAATAAATAACAGATACTTGCTTCCAGCCGGCCCTGGCCTATGCTTGAGTCACCGCAGGGCATGGCTGGCCTGAAAACCACCACAGGCCGCTTGCCCAGGCCGCCCCATGCCCCAAGGGAACCCCCATCCTGATCCAGGACACCCTTCAGGGCAAACCAGCTGGCTCCCACTCGTGCACCATGCATCTATCCTCCTATCTAATAAAAGAGTAATATGCAAGTTGACTGTCACTCCAACACACAAGGTGGCTGCCCCCATGTGGACACAAGATGGCTGCCACAAAATGGCCAGCAGGGGAGAGCAGTTGTGAGGGACCAGGCCTGCAGGGGAGAGAAGTTGTGGGGGACTAGGCCTGCAGGAGAGGGAAGTTAGGGGTGACCAGGCCTGCAGGGGAGGGCAGTTGGCGGGGGGACCAGACCAGCAGGGGAGAGCAGTTAGGGGCAATGAGGCTGGCAGGGGAGGGCAGTTAGGGGCAATCGGGCTGGCAGGGGAGTGGTTAAGGGGTGATCAGTCTGGCAGGCAGAAGTGGTTAGGTGCAATCAGGCAGGCAGGCAGGCGAGCAGTTGGGACTCAGCAGTCCTGGATTGTGAGAGGCATGTCTGACTGACTGTTTAGGCCTGATCCTACTGGGATTGGGCCTAAACGGGCAGTCACACATCCCTGGAGGGGTCCCAGATTGGAGAGGGTGCGTGGGTGTGCAGGCTGGGCTGAGGAACACCCCCCCTGTGCACAAATTTCATGCACCGGGCCTCTAGTGTGTGTGTGTATACACACACACACACACACACACACACACACATATATACATACACATACACACACCCTGAGTAGCCAAGTTATTATGCATTCAGCGATCATAATAATCTGGCCACTCAGTGTATAGTTCACCACATGTATTTTGATAACTGTTCACTTCAGATAGCTCAGAGTTTATATATTGAATATACGACTCAGATTCTAATCAGAGATGCCTAGAATTTTAACTGAATGCTAAATGTCAACAGTGTTGATAAATCAACACATACTAATTATCAAGCCTAATATATTACTACTAGAGGCCCAATGCACGAAATTCGTGCAATGGGCTCAGCCCTCACTGCTGCGGCTTCTTCCGGAAGTTTGTCTGGAAGGTCATTTGGTTGTCTGGTCTAATTAGCATATTACACTTTTATTATTATAGATGTAACATGACTTCTATATTAGAGCTGTTTGCGATTTCCTCATAAGCAAAACATCCTCATCTTGTAGAATTAGAAATAAGCTTGGCTTTAAATCAGTCAACAAAGGAACTTAAAAGTAAAATCATGCTATCCTGCAAAAGGTCATTTTTCTTTTGAATATTTATCATAAAATATTGGTATTTTTAAAATATAAACTTGGTATTTTACTAATCAGAATTTTACAGCTTAAATCCGAAAGTATATTCCTTACTGTCTTAGATTTTACTCTACCATGCGTCTAGTTGGGATATAGAATACTGAATGTGCTAGC
This sequence comes from Eptesicus fuscus, assembly GCF_027574615.1. Classification (NCBI taxonomy): domain Eukaryota; kingdom Metazoa; phylum Chordata; class Mammalia; order Chiroptera; family Vespertilionidae; genus Eptesicus; species Eptesicus fuscus. Next base: position 64,111,319 of record NC_072473.1, on the reverse strand, counting down.
ATCCCCTCACTCCAGTTTCAGTGGTGCAGAAAGTGACATATTTAGCTGCACATCACCATACCACTTTCCTGTCTTGATTAGATGGGATAGTGAAGCCATCACTTAGGTAGTTGACCATTTTAAGATAGCGTCCCACTGATAAATACCAAAGACTTATAATTACATGTGCTACTAATGCTTTATAGTACTATTAGGGGTTTAATTTAATGGTGCTTGAAGAATCAAATGAGTGTTGTGTTGATAGCTTAAATGCTTGAAAACGAATTATCATCAGTTTACAGTACCATATTAATCAGATCAAGAATTCCCCCAGTCTAGCAGAAAGCAGGTAAAAATGAACAATTTACAAACATTTTGTAGAGAAGGACAAGGAGGAAGTCTTTAAAATGTATCTATTGATTAATTAATTTTATATAACTCTTGAAGAAGGCAATCAGCATAACTTATAGTATCTCATTGCAATATTACAGTATATTTGAAATCACTTACTTTCCCCTTCTTCAAAGTATCTCTCTTACTACTGAGGCTTAAAGAGAAATAAATGGATTTTTAACCGAAGATAGAATATTTTATTAATTTTCTCTCATAATTTTTTCCTCTTTATAATGAAGACATAAAGGATCAGACTTGATTTGGCTTCTTCTTTATATCCTTAGGTGTAGGACTTCTGTTCAGCTAAAATTCAGGTGGTTCTGAATGATGGTTGTTCTGTAGTTTAGTTGTAATTTTGCTGTGGCTCTGGTAGATGTGAGTACTGCATTTACCTATGCCACCATCTTGATTGGAAGCCCTAGAGATGGAACATTTTAAGTAAAACAGTTTTTAAAAATCCAATCTAAATTCCTTAGCCTGACATTCAAAACTCTCAAAAATTAGCCTTTACCATCCTTTTCTAGATTTTTCATCTAAACTTATTTATGAACCTTCCATTCTGACAGACTGATTTACTCACTCTATTCCAGGTATGCTTGTGGAATTTCATGTCTGCACCTTTGTTTTATATTTATCATGTACCATGCATGTACAAAGTGCTTTTCATGCATTATTACATTTAATCTTCCTGACAGCTCTATGAGGTAGGTGCCTTTCTTATCCCCATTTTATACATGAAAGTAATGAGGTTTAAAGTGGTTCAAAGAATTTTCCCAATTCCACAAAACTAGTTAAGTGGTAGAACCACATTTTTAACCCAGTCCCTTCTGATCCCAATGATCTTGCTCTTAACCATGATACTGTGTAGTTCATATCATTCATTCAACCTGGAAGACTTCTGAAAGTCAGGTTCATCCACCTCACTTATTCAGACCTACTCAAACTTTAAGATCTAAGTTAAGTGCAAACTCCTCCAAGAAGCCTTCCGTTAATGACTCACAATATTGTCACTCTTTCCTTGTTCTGAAACTATCATCACTCACCTTCACCTTATCACACATACATCACTTCCTACATACTCCTTTGAATTATACTTATTATACTTAGTTATCTGTTTACCATGTCAGATTTCTCTGACATAATTATAAATAGAGATGCTGACAATTGTATCTCCGTATCATCCTCAGCATTAACATTTCATCATGTGTGTTAGTGGCTGCTGAATAAATCTGTGAATAGTAATTTTCTGACAGAGTGAAAGAATATATGGATTAGACTATTAGAATGCAACAGCTCCTCACCTGGAGAGTTTATAGGCAAAGGAAATAGTACTGTCTTTGATATAAGGATAGAATAGTGGCAAGAAAATAAGTTGGAAAAACAGTTTTTATTATTGAATATAAAAGTTACTCTTCAAAAGGTAATGTCCTCTGATTCTAAACTGGCTAGAACAACTAATATTTACTGAGGACCTTTTAGGCACTGAGTTTGTGTACCATTTGATGGGCTTTATATCTCTATTTTCCACAAAACTGGGTAGTTGTTATTGAAACCGAACAAGTCAAAAGAGGATGGGTACCTCCCCCTACCCCCACGTGTGCTGTGAGTCAGTGAGAATTGACACAGGGTGTTGCAGTGGGAAAAGTTGGGCCATTTTATTATGAACTAGGTGCTGGGTGCATGAAATTCGTGCACTGGGGGTGGGGGGTCCCTCAGCTCAACCTGCCCCCTCTCACACACTGGGAGCCCTCAGGGGATGTCCTACTGATGGCTTAGGCCCGCTTTCCACAGAGAGTGGGCCTAAGCCGCAGTCTGGCCTCACTTTGTGGGAGGCGACCAGGCTGATCAGGGGAAGGCACCAGCCCCATCACCCTGCTGCTGCAGCCACGGCCAGTCACCACAGCCACCAAGGTGTTTTCATCAACACGGACTCCAGTCCCTTCACCATGAAAAAATGACAACTTTCTTTAGGCATTTTCAAGATGTGTCTTTCATAGGATATGACATTTCTTTCTTTATTTTTTTTTATCCTCACCTGAGGATATGTTTCCATTGACTTTTAGAGAATGTGGAAGAGAAAGGGAAAGACAGAGAGAAACCATTAAAGTGAGAGGAACACTTTGATTGGTTGCCTCCTGCATGAGCCCTGACCTGGGCTCCAGCCAGGGAGGAACCTGCAACCTGGGTACATGCCCTTGATCAGAATCAAACCCAGACCCTGAGGTCGGCAGGCCGAGGCATTATCCACTGAGCCAAACTGGCTAGGGCAGGATATGACATTTCTTAGCCCTCCAGCAGTGGACCTTCATTTTTTTCTCCAGAAGTGTGGTGGAAAAACCCTAAATCACCTTTTTGGATTCTTATTACTCAAGTTACTAAGAATATTACCAGTGGCATACAGGAAGCTTAGCCAATGATCAGTCAGAAAAGGTGTTTCCTCTGTAGTTCACACCAATCACCGGCTGGGCCCTGCCCAGGCCTAAAGCCTCCCTCTGTCCCTGGTCCCTCCACCCCAGCTCCCTTCACCCCTGCTCCCTCCAATTTCCAGCCCCCCAGCTCCCTCCTATCGCCAGCTCCACCTCTGCCCAGGCCTAAAGCCTCTGGCTGAAGCTTTAGGCCTGGGCAGGGGCCCCCCCAGCTCCCTCCCATTGCCGGCTCCACCCCTGCCCAGGCCTAAAGCCTCTGGCTGAGGCTTTAGGCCTGGGCAGGGGAACCCCAGCTCCCTCCGATTGCTGGCTCTGCCCCTGCCCTCTCGGCTCTGATCACAGGCTTGGCCCTGCCCAGGAGCCCCTGGCTCAGGCCCTTCCCAGGCTGCTCAGGGCCCATGTGGGGCCTACCTCAGAGTGACCTGGGTGCCAGGATGTTCCCAGGACCCAGGCGCTGGGCACCTATTTATGCAAATTAACCGCCATCTTTGTTGGGTTAATTTGCATAATCACTCTGATTGGCTATGGGTGTAGCGGAGGTACAGTCAATTTACATATTTGTCTATTATTAGGTGAGATGGTGCTACCCAGGAGTTAGGGAAAGCTAATGCTCAAAAGCCCCATCTCCCCTATGGCTTACAGACAAGAGGTTTTCTAGAGAAAAAAATCATGATTAATCATGAGTAAGGGGTTTGGGGTCATCTGTCTGAATTAAATAAGCAGTTAATTTTCATCTTCCAATAATTTTCTTCCCTCCTCTTTTTACCTTTTGTCTGGTTTTCGGTATATGGTGGGGTGGCCATTGGCTTTGTGGGCTGGAAAGCATCCTAACAATGTGTCAATGGATTATCTTGATGTATAGGGGTTGAAGCTACACATCTTGTAATTCTATTTTTTTTTATGCGATTATAATTTCTGCTCTTGGATATTTATTTTTCCTGCAGGCTTTCAGGTCCTGGCCTAAGCAATTTCTTTGATGTTTAAAAGGGTGCTGCATGACTTCCTCCTTATGGCTGTTAGTCCACAGTAGTTAACAAATCTATTTTGTATTAAATATATTTTCTGAGGGCATTAATTCTCTGGCATCACTAGCTTCATTTTACTCTGATTAGAACATTGAAACTCAGATTAAGTAATTTTCTCAGGGTCAAACAGAGTTAGGAGTTGGAGTAAGATTTGCACCTAAACCTGTGCACAGGTTTTGCACCCCAAATTTTGATTAATAATTGTGTGAAACACCTGTGACAATTTTGTTGCTAACAGAGGGGATTTTGTTTGAGAACAGTACATTCTATTCTATTTTAAACTATTTTAAAAGCTCTTGATCACAGGAGGTTGCCTAAGTTGTGTCAACTGCTGCACTATTACAGACAAGCCTTCATTTAAATCAGGGGTGGGGAAGTTCATATAAGGCCTGAGAAATCATTTGGCCAAGGTTTTAGGGGTGAGTTAATTAGATGTTTGACCAAATATAGCAGGCTAATTTTTAAGTTGATAGCTTGTATGGGCTGCAAATGATGTTATAAATATCCAAATGGCCCTTGGCAGAAAAAAGGTTTGGATACTACCTCCTTTGTCAAAGTAGACACACTCATTCCTATATGCTTCCATAACACTTTGCTCATGCATCAATTACAGTAGTGTTCACACTATTATAGGTAGATTCTTATGAGTGGACTATGATCCCCTTGAGAGAAAGGACCATGTACTATTTGACTTTGAGTTACCCCTACCTAGTAGCACCAAATGTAGGGATGGAAAAAATAATTATATTTCCACCTTTCTAACTTCCTGTGGCTGGACTAATAATCAAATCAACATGAGACAAATTAACAGGACACAATGACAAAATTTATTATGGATATACATGCAAGGGTTCCATAAGAATATATGGCCCCAGTGCCAAAACCGGTTTGGCTCAGTGGATAGAGCGTCAGTCTGCGGACTGAAAGGTCCCAGGTTCGATTCCAGTCAAGGGCATGTACATTGGTTGCGGGCACATCCCCAGTAGGGGGTGTGCAAGAGGCAGCTGATCGATGTTTCTCTCTCATCGATGTTTCTAACTCTCTATCCCTCTCTCTTTCTCTCTGTAAAAGATCAATAAAATATATTTTAAAAAAAAAAGAATATACGGCCCCGGGACACTTAAGACATTTGTGGCTTGCATGCCATTCTGGACAAGGGAAGAGTGACGCAGGGTCAGGGATTTCAAAGGGAAAGTAGGCCATTCACTGGTGGATAAGAAAGAGTGAACATATGGTGAACAAATTGTTGCTGGGCCACTCAGAAAAAAATGGGACACAAATGGGAGTCCAAAAAACAGGCTTGGCTAGATTTCTCCATGTCTGCCACACTTTCCATATGAGCTAAGTTGAATGTGCTAATGTTCCCTTCCTGAAGTGTTTCTATATGAATTCCTTTAGACAGTTGAGGGGAAGGGGTCAAAGCTTCTTTCTGATTCTTTTGTTTCATAAAAATAACCAGCTTATTATTTATTTTTTTACTACAAAAGTAGTAATGGAATGTTGTGAGCTATTTTCTCTCTCTTTTAAACAACACTGCATTAGTTTATTATTTAATTTTTTTAAACAATTCTTCCCCCCATCTATCCTCTGGCAACCATCATCTTGTTTTTTATACCTATCAGTTTGTGTGTTTGTTTTGTTTACTCTTTTTTTTTTTAGGTTCCACATATAAGTGAGATGAAATAGTATTTATCATTGTCTGTCTGGCTTATTTCACTGCGTATAATACCCTCTAGGTCCATCCATGTTGTCTCAAATGGCAATATTTCATTCTTTTTCTTTGTTTTTTTTTTTACTAAGTAATATTCCATTGTCTATGTATACCACATCTTCTTTATCTATTCATCTCTTAATGGACATCTAAATTGTTTCCATATCTTGGCTATTATTGGTAATGCTGCATTGAACATGGGGATGCATATATCTTTTTGAATTACTTTGTTTTCTTAAACACCCAGCAGTGGAACCAGTTTAAAATCAACATCTCAGGGCCGGTGGGGGTGGGTTGGAGCAGCCCCTCGGTCTCTGGGTTGCCCCGAGTTTGGGCTGATTGGCGTGGTGTGCCAAGGAGGTGCGGGCCTGACGGCTTGGAGGCATTCTTATTGACTGAACAAGACAGTCAAGGATCCTTGCCTTCATGGAGCTTACAGTCTAGTGGGGTGACTCACAACGTAAACAAACAAATAAGATAATTCATATGGGTGATTTATTCTGAGCTCATACAGGAGTGGTCTCACATCTGAAACATGGCTACCTATTGGCTGGGCAGTATTGTGTCCATCAACTGTGGAGATAGTTTGGGTGTCTATCAGGGGCAAGTGTCAGCAGTTGATCAGGTCAGCCAGACCATTTATCTCTTGGCCTTTCCACAATGGAGTGAAGGGCCTTGTGGCGGAAGTCACCTTCAGGGCAGGTGACATTATGGAGTTAAAAATTCTGGAGATACCAGGTCCTAGAGAAAATCAACATTTTGGAGACCTTCATTAGACAGAATTAGGCCCTTCTGGTATTGGGTACCAAGTTGGTATCAATCAGAACGGCACGGGCAGGTTGGTCAAGAAGCCAACCTCTTCTAGCAGTGCCCCTCAAAACATCCCTCAGAGGACAGATGTGAAGAGCCAGAATGCTGCCGTTTCCCCACAGCAGCAGCAGTGACCCAAGAGCTATGTGGACAGCACATGGAGCCTTTGAGTCAGTCCAAAAGTTTCTGTCATTGGCACAACTCTTGGTCATCCAGTAGTAGGCACCCAAATCAGGCAACTCCAAAGAAAAGTGGTTTAAAGAATGGTCAAATGAAGAATAAAGATGATGAGTGCTTTGGGGATGATATTGATGAGATCCCAGACACAGATTTTGATTTTGAAGGGAACCTAGCCCTATTTGACAAGGCAGCTGTGTTTGAGGAGATTGATACATATAAGAGGAAAAGTGGTACCTGTTCCAGGGGTATCCCAAATGAAAGGCCTACTCGGTACCGCCACGATGAGAATATCCTGGAATCAGAGCCCGTAGTCTTACCAATGGATCACAGGGCCCCATAATGTGAGCAAGGGGTTATGCACAGACTCTGACTTGGTTGTCCCAAGTGTTTCCTATGAGCTACATAAAAAGATGTTGTCTGTGACTGAAAAGCATGGGTTGACTCTGGAGCGGAGACTGGAGATGACAGGCGTGTGTGCCAGTCAGATGGCACTGACTCTACTCAGAGGACCCAACAAGTTGAATCCCAAAAATGTGCACCAGAGGCCTACAGGGACTTTGCTATGTGGGCCCCATGAGAAGGGGGCTCAGGGTATCAGATGTGGAAGGCACCTAGCCAACCATGATGTCTAGGTGATCCTCTTCCTGCCCAACTTGTCAAGATGCTCGAGTCCATCACCAACGAGCTGTCTCTCTTTAGCAATACCCAAGGCCAACAAGTGTCTAGTCTCAAAGATCTGCCCACTAGTCCCATGGACCTGGTGATCAACTGTCTGGATTGTCCCAAAATGCCTTTTTGCAGGATCAGCCCTGGTACAAGGCAGCTGTGGCTTGGGCCAACCAGAACTGGGTACCAGTATTCAGCATGATCCTCCAATGGATGAAGTCGAATGGGGTGTTGATGCCAAGTGGTCACTGGCTCTGGGCCTGCCTCTCCCACTGGGAGAGCATGCGGGCCACATCTATTTGTGTGACATTGGCATTCCCCAGCAGGTATTCCAAGAGGTGGGGATCAACTGCCACTCACCCTTTGACTGCAAGTTTGTAATCCCACTACACTCTGCCTAGAGGAACTCTGGACAGGCTGTATCCAGTAGTGCCCTGCTGCTCCTGAAACTGAACTTGACAATGAATGCCTTAAGAGGATGTGAAGCTTCATGGACCTTATTGTTAATTATTTTTCTCTTTTGGGTTTGTTCCTTCTGTGAGAGGACAGATCATATATATTTTTTCTTTTGAGAACAACAACAGCAAAAAAAAAATCAACATTTTAAGCATTTTTGGGGGGTGGCAAATTTTGGTCTCCCTCACTAACAAAGTAGCTAGGATAGAGAAGATGTTCAAAAAAACATACATATGAAGGCTGTAATTAAGGAGCCATTAAGTTTGGTTGCTTGGGGAATATGGACAGTGCGCCCTGCAAGAGTTTATGTTATGGTAGAGAAAACCTGAGAAATGCAAAATAACTATGCTACTAGGCCAGAAGCAGCAGTGCCATCAGAGGCAATAAGCTGTTTGGCCAGGTCAAAAAGGAAGAGATGGCTTCTGATTGGGTAGGGTTGAGAGATTAAAATACTAGAACCGTGATTTTCAACCTTTCTCATGTCATGGCACACATAAACTAATTACTAAAATTCTGTGGCACACCAAAATATAATTTTTGCTGATCCGACATAAAAAAACAGGTATAATTTTTATTCATTCACACTGGACAACTATTGTGTTGGCTGTTGTCATTTTTTAAGTTGGCAATCTAAGGGAAAAGAGGTCAGTGCTTCTTACTAAATTGTCAGTTATTGCATGTTTTAAATTTTTTTCCATGGACATGGCCCTTATTTGGGGCTGTTGGGGGAAGAGAGGGAAGAACTAGGACTGGTGAGTATATGGGGGTAGGGGGTTACTCAACTTTTTAATTTAGTGCATGTGGCCTGGAGGTTAGGATGAGTGAGAACAGCTTGTAGAAGTGAGAGGAGAGGAAAAGGGAAGGTCATGGAATGGACATTTTTCTTAGGGAAGGAAGCCAGGACCAGCATGCGGGACTGGGGGTGGGGAGGAAAGGCACCCTTCATATACTGAGACTCAACCATGGTCACTGCTTGATGGCAGCTCTCCCCCACCCCCACACACCCCACCACCCTTCCCTCCCCTCCCCATCCCAGCTCCAGGCCCAGATGCCTACCCTGCTAGCTCCCTCAACTTTCTGTGGAAAGGAGGGGATGAGGATGTGGGCATGGTGGCACCCGCTGACTCCAGGTCTCTTGCCCAGGAGAATTGCTCACTCAGCCTGCCCTAAAGTCCCAGCCAGAGTCAGGAGGTCAGGAGGCCAGGGAGCAGGCAGGGGAAAAATTATGCCCTTCGCCACTCCTCCTGACACTCTCCCTCCCTGGCTTCTCACATGAGGTTGCAAGTCTTGGCTCAGTCCTTGTGTATCTTGCCTTTGTTTTGGTTGCACTGGGCTGGCGGATAGATGCAGTCCCCAGTGTGAGTCAGTACGCAGCTGCCTGTGTCCGTGGCAAGGGTGGCCACTGTGCCCACGTGAAAGACATCCTGTCTCTGCACTCAGAGGACTGGGAGGAGCACTCTACCTAGGACATGGCCCCTACCTGCTTGGCTGGCTAGCACAGTGCCCTGCTCATGGGTAACAGGGATAAGCTGCCGTTTGGACAGCTTCTGCAGTGTGGCCAGATGGGTCACATGTCCAGTTTACAGCCAACCAGCACACCTTGGCATTGGGGCAAAACTCCTGAGTCTCCCTTTTCCACTTCTTGTGGACACTGTCCAGCATTTGTGGTGCACTGATGTCCAAGCAGATGAGCACAGTGTCTGAATTAGGATAGGCCAGGGGCTGGACATTATCAAAGTAAGAGGAACCTGAAGTGACCCACATGTTGGGGATGCTTGCCTATGCCAAAGCTTGCAGTGTAGTTCTCAAACATGGCGGGTAGGTACATAGTTCCGTTCCATAATTCGCAGCATAGGTGCCATGGTGAGCACCTGAAGCAGCATTATCCACGTCTGTTCCTCCCCCCGCACCCCCTGCCCCACGATCTGGCAGGGGCCCCTCTGCACCTCCATGGCCCTGGTTCCATGTGGCCTCTTCCCTGCAGCCACTGGGACCCTCATAAAACCCTCACCAGGGGCCCCAGAGGCAGCCGTGCCCCACCCCCAGCCCAGAAAAATTCTTAAGGCTCACCAGTGTGCTTTTTGCAATACCCATTGAAAATCGCTGTACTAGAAGATAATTTAAAATATTATAGATTTTGGAGTCATTTGGTCATCATTTAACAAACGTTACCCGAGAACCTGCTGTGTGTCTGACGATGTTCTAGACTCATTAGGGGACAAACCAGCTGAAAAATGTATGTGAGCACTAATTGTAGTTGCAGGGTTCTTTGTGAAGATCCAAGTGGGTAAAACTATGCATTTAATCCTATTCAACAGTAGTTATTTCACTATCTCCTCCCCATTTCCTGAGCTCCACTGGTTTTCATATGTGAACCTTGTAGGTGCAGCAAAAATGGTACTAGTAGGTCAGTCCTCCAAAATGAAACACAGCTGCAAAATTCCCTGTTCAGTAAATCATGCAATTAAGAAAATCCCGTCAGCGATTTTTCCCAGATTAAAGTTATTGAAAAAGGAAATATGTCGGTGCCAGTGGGTAGTCCCTGTGAGGAGCTTGGTCGTCGGCCAGATGTCCAAAGCGGTTGTGCTCATGCCCATGGGGTGGGTTTCCTTAAGACCATTGGGGGCGGGGGAGGGGGGAGAGGAGGACGCAGGGGGCGGGGGAGAACGCGGCAGGGGGCGGGGGAGAACGCGGCAGGGGGCGGGGGTGGGGGGGGGACGCCGGCTCTGAGCCTGCAAGAGGGGGCGCTGCGGCACCTTCTTAACCGCGTGCGCCATAGCCTGCGCCACAGAAGTCGCTGGTCCTGGGCTGGTGCTTAGCAGCCGGAGCTGTAAGTAGCTGCCGCTACTCCCGCCTCTACTCCAGCTACCATTACCCCAACTGCCGCTACTACCACTGCTGCTGCTGCCACCACACATCATGAGTGCCAAGAACCTCGACCACCACCTTCCTGGTGAGAAAACACCGGAGCTGGACAGTATGGCTGATGCCAGATCGCGACTGCGCCTGGCCGTTGTGTGCTCCAGTAACCAGAACCGGAGCATGGAGGCCCACTACTTCCTTAGGAAACGGGGGTTCAGCGTCCGGTCCTTTGGCACAGGGTCCCACGTGAGGCTTCCAGGACCAGCACCCAACAAGCCCAACGTTTATGATTTCCAAACCACCTACGACCAGATGTACCAAGATCTCGTTCAGAAAGACAAAGACCTCTACACGCAGAACGGCGTTTTGAGCATGCTGGAGAGAAATAAGCGAATCAAGCCCAAGCCAGAAAGGTTCCAGAACTGCCAAGATGTGTTCGACCTGATCCTCACCTGCGAAAAGCGAGTGTACAACCAGGTGGTGACAGAGCTGAATTCCAGGGAGCAGGTGACCTGCCAGCCGGTGCATGTCATCAACGTGGATATCCAGGACGACGAAAACGAAGCCATCTTGGGGGCGTTCCTCCTCTGTGAGCTGTGCCAGTGCATTCTCCTCGTGGATGACATGGAGAACGACCTGGATGAGCTGCTGCAGGAATTCGAGGAGAAGTGTGGCCGGCCCTTCCTGCACACCGTCTGCTTCTACTGACCGCCGGTGCAGGTGCGTTCCCCAAAGCCGTTGGCGCGTTCTCTCGCTAGCGCTTTCCCCTGCCCCATACTGGTTTCACTTTGAGGACTAATGTCGGTGCGTAGTGGTGTCCAAATAAAGTGTACTTAGGAGCCGAGACGCCATACATAAGTGCAGATGAACAACAACGTTTTTTAATCCCACTTGTGAGTGGGATATTGTTTTTGAAGTTTATAAAGAAAGTTGTTTATTTTTTCGGCTTATAGAACATTTTCTCTGATATATATGTCTTTGTGCGTTCCTGCCCTGTCCGGCTGGAATGCACCAATACATGAGTAAAGCAGTGGGATGCATCTTATTAGGAGAGAAACTGCAATTGTACAATAAACAACAGAAAAGAAAATTTGTCAGCTAGTGTGGAATCTGCACGGTGCATCCGAGTGTGGCCACATTGTTCATTGCTCTAAACTGGATTATTACCGAGTTTTTTGCTCAGTTCTTCAAAGACTCTTGGCTCACTTGAATCATTTTACACATTTATGACTGAGCGAACCTCTATGTGAAGTTCAGATATTAATTGACCCGAGAGGTATTTATTTTTCCTATAAATTGAAAATTTTCTATTGGGTTTCATTTCAAACAGTGTTTCTGTGATGTTAGTGGAGTTGGTATTAAAGTAATTGGTTTTAGTGAGAGGACACTGGAAAGGTAAAGAAATAATAATACCCTGGTCAAGCACTTCTACGAGTTAATTGGTGTTGAAGTAGGGATGTTGTTAACCACTTGTTCGCTAGCTACGAAATGGTAGACTAACAATATTCAATTAGTGCTGTTCTTTGGATAAGGCTGCAAAAAAAATTCTTACCCAGGACATCAGCAATAAAGTCGGAAGCCTCAAAACGCAGCTTTCATGGCAAGTTCTGTGAAAACCTGGTCACGTGGGTCACATCAGCCTAGTTTCTGATGACTTAATTTGCAAGTTATTACCACCTGCAAATCAGTCATAAAGGATCATTCAAATTAAAGTAATATGACATAGTGGAAATCTTAGCATTTTCATCTGTTATTTCTCATAAATAGCATTGTTTTAAAATTTTGTTTGAATCTAAACAGTATATTGATTCGTTTTCGGTAGCTTGTGAATCACAGTTGAACACAAATTACCATAAATGGAGGCAATCATGAAATACAGCAGATCCGTTTCAGCTTATTTGCATATGTTATAGGGAATGATGATACAAAAATTCTTGGCTTCATCTAGGGGCTTCTGAGTTTTTCCCAGGATAAATGGCGTGTGACCTATGATATTTATTTATTTATTTTGAAGTTTGTGTTTGTTTTTATTACTTTTAAAATGATTACATGTGCTTTGAAAATTATTGCACTGTTTTCGGTTGAGCAATTAGGAATCTTACATATGCCCTATGATATTTAAAGATGAAAATAGTGGTGAAAGTTAAATGCTAGACTTTGGTGGTCTGATAGGAAGTTTTGGTAAAGTTGCATAGCAATGAGTCTGTAGTTAGTGTATTTTCTAGACTAGTGAAAATCTTCATTATAATAAAGTTAACATGTACCTTGTTTTTCTTTGCTGTGATTTCTGATTGAAAGTCAGGTTTTTTAAACATGGGAACAAACTAATATTGTTACCATACTAAAGGGGCCATTTCCCTGCATGCATTTAATGTGACAGGAGTTTTTAGTAAAGAAAGTAAAGGTTTATTTAAGGAAATGGCACCAAGCCTGGAATCACAAGTGAGCCAAAGCTCTAAGACCTGGCTCCCTGGTGGCTTCTAAGGGATGGGTTTACAGGAGAAAAAAACTCATTAATCATGGTGATTTAAGGGAGTTAGGATAGTGGTCTCTGCCGATAGGTCCAATCCAGGGTAGTGGGTAGTTGATCATTGTATCTGGTTCTGATAACAGCCATGGCATTGTTCTGTCTGGTTTTGAAAGGGTGTGGTTAGTGAGGTCCTGTGGTTTTTCTGGCTCTGGAGCTGAAACACAACTGAGGGAGAACAGTATGGAGTTTCCTCAAAAAACTAAAAATGGAACTCCCATTTGACCCAGTAATCCCACTTCTAGGAATATATCCCAAGAAACTAGAAACACCAATCAGAAAGGATATATGCACCCCTATGTTCATAGCAGCACAATTCACCATAGCTAAGATTTGGAAACAGCCTAAATGTCCATCAGCAGATGAGTGGATTAGAAAACTGTGGCACATCTACACAATGGAATACTACGCTGCTATAAAAAAAGAATGAATTCTTACCATTTGCAGCAGCATGGATGGAACTGGAGAGCATTATGCTAAGTGAAATAAGCCAGTCAATGAAAGAAAAATACCACATGATCTCACTCATTTATGGATAATAAAGAACATTATAAACTGATGAACAAAAAGATAGATACAAAAGCAGTAAAGCATTAAACAGACTGTCAAATTACATTGGGAAGGTTGGGGAGGGGTGGGGGAGATAAGAGATCAACCGAAGGACTTGTATGCATGCATATAAGCATAACCAATGGACGCAAGACACTGGGGGTGAGGGCATGTATGGGAGTGGGGTGGGGGGGCAATGGGAAGATATGTACACATGTAATACTTTAATCAATAAAAAATAAAAAAATGAAAAAATAAAATATGTAATTAAGAAATTAAAAAACAAACAAACAATAACAAAAAACCAATATGTTGTCTTATAGTTCGACTAAAACTCTATTTCCCTGGTCAACAGACCTGAAGCTTTATTCCTTAGGCTAATGCTTGTCCTGTGGACTTAATGATTAAGGGTTTGGATGTGCAAGGAAGGAGAGAGATAGGTGAGTCTTAGTACTAGAAGAGGCCAATTTGAATCAAAAGTAAAGAAAGGTTAAAAGGTCATATTAAAAGTTTCTGGGCTTACAATATCCAAGAGAATAATTAGAATGTTAATGCCAGTTCCTGAAATGGTTCAAATGAGTATTCAGTTAGTTCCAAATAAGAGTAAGTATAAACCCACAGAAAACGACAGTGTGTGTGTGTGTGTGTGTGTGTGTGTGTGTGTGTGTGTGTGTGTGTTTTATTCTTGGAACAAATTCCTCACTGTATCTCTAATTCCTTTTAATCTATACTCAAAAGACTCCAGTGACTCCTTTGGAAACAGAGGAAATATTGGTATGACTGTTTTCTAAAATTTACTGCAACGAAGTCCATTTTACTTTTCTACCTGTGTTCTCTGCTCACTTGGGAAAATATTTCTGTTGATTTTATAGCATTTTTAAAAAAAATCTTGATGTGAATACAGCAGTTTTTATTAAGCTGGTAACTACAGGTGACTAGAAATTCCATTTTAGCCTGATAGTACAATGTCATGAGATCTTTGGTTCTTCAACAAGTATTTATTGATTGCTTTCAATATCAGCCAAGCTCAATCACTTTTTCCTTAAACTTTTAAAATTTCTACTACAGCAACAGATTGTCTCAGCTAGCAATAAACTGTTGATCCTTACAATGTAGAATGTTCTCCATATCTTATTTTTCTTTCTGAATTTGGCATTAGTCATGTTCTGATAGTGCAATAGTTTGTATACTGGATTATATTCAATTGTTTAGCTTTTGTTGCAGTTTAAAAACTGCAATCCTTTCTTGATGACAGGCTACAATGCCAGATCACAAATTGTTAATGGATGGTGTTATTCAGATGTGGCTTATGATAAGGAGAAAATTCTGATAAGTTCTTAATTAAATTATAGCAACCAAAGAAGAAGTGACAGTACTGTTAGTCTGTTCATAGCTTAAAAAAAAAAAAGGGCTGCTCACATTCCTTCCATTGCCTATTTGAACTTCAGATTAATTTCAGAGGTGGCCATTTCTGGGATGATTTTAGCTGGGCACCGTATAACCCCAGGAGCTTACAATTGTTGTTTACACATGGGCTTTCTGTACTGTTGCCCACAGCCAATTTACAGCAGCAGATATTTCTTTATGTCGACTCTGTGCCTATCCCAGAGCAGGTCCCACTTCAGTTTCCTTCCCCTTTGCCTACAGCGAATGTAAATTTCTTTCAGGCTACCTCTTCTCTGTACCCCCTGTCAGGGGTGGGGAACATGTGGCTCACAGGCCATAAGAGGCCCAAGAATCATTTGGTCTGGCCCTGCCAAGGCATTTAGGGGCAAGTTAGTTAATTTGACCAAAGATAGCAGGCTAATTTTTTTTTTTAATATGTTTTATTGATTTTTTTAAATTTTATTGATTTATTTTTTTTACAGAGAGGAAGGGAGAGGGACAGAGAGTTAGAAACATCGATGAGAGAGAAACATCAATTAACTGCCTCCTGCACACCCTCTACTGGAGATGTGCCCGCAACCAATGTACATGCCCTTGACCGGAATCGAACCTGGGACCCTTCAATCCGCAGCTCAATCCACTGAGTCAAACCAGTTAGGGCTTTATTGATTTTTTTACAGAAAGGAAGGGAGAGGGATAGAGAGCTAGAAACATCGATGAGAGAGAAACATCGACCAGCTGCCTCCTGCACAGTCCCCACCAGGGATGTGCCCGCAACCAAGGTACATGCCCTTAACCGGAATCGAACCTGGGACCTTTCAGTCCACAGACCGAAGCTCTATCCACTGAGCCAAACTGGTTTCGGCTTAGCAGGCTAATTTTTAAGTTGATGATTTTGAATGGCCTGCAAATGATGTTATAAATACCCAAATGGCCTTGGTAGAAAAAAGGTTCCCCACACCTGCCTAGTTGATACATAAAACTGCAAAACTCTGTGATAATGACTATGCTGCTGGTATTTTAGACTCCATGCGCCAAGACTAGTCTTCTTTTTGGCTAGTATTTTTGGCTCAATAAAACATACTTTTAAACAATAAGACTTTCAGCCCTGGGAGGTAAAAGATTGTTGTTGTTGTTTAGCATGCCTTTATCTTTTTCAAGTTAGACAGATTAGACTCTTTATGCTCAAAGTATGATCAATATCACCTGATTCTTTTTTTATATTTTTAGCAGTGCAGAATTTTTTTTAAATTTCTTTACTGATTAAGGTATTACATATGTGTCCTTATCCCTCCATTAACCCCCTAACCCACCCCCCCACTCATGCCATAACCCCCCTGGTGTTTGTGTCCATTGGTTAGGCTTATATGCATAGCAGTGCAGAATCTTGAGACCTAGTCTAGACACACAGAATCAGAGAGTGCATTTTAGACCTCATTCATATGTAAATTAAAATTAGAAAATTATAGCTGGATCAGTGCTTGATATGTGGTAGATGCTGAAGTAAATATTGACTAGAATGAATGACTACACTAAAACATCACAAATGAGTATTAGGAATTTATATTGTTGGTTTTAATTTAATTTAAACAACAAACAAGGGTTAAAGTAATGTTTTTAAAATTCCAAACTTTACAAGAACTTTAACTTTTATATGACAGAAAATGGAATGAATAATAAAAGTAGGCAAGGATTTTAGATATGAGATCATGTACTAAGTTCCAGTTGATTATATTACCAAGTGACATAGTCCTATTATTATTATTTTTTTTAAATTTTATTAAGGTATTATATATGTACATATATTACCATTGTCCCCCCCACCCCACACCCATACATGCCCTCACCCCCCAGAGTTTTGCATCCATTGGTTATGCTTATATGCATGTATAAAAGTCCTTCGGTTGATCTCTTAACTCCCCAACCTCTCCCTAACCTTCCCTCTGTAATTTGACAGTCTGTTTGATGCTTTACTGTCTCTGTATCTATCTTTTTGTTCATCAGTTTATAATGTTCTTTATTATCCATAAATGAGTGAGATCATGTGGTATTTTTCTTTCATTGACTGGCTTATTTCACTTAGCATAATGTTCTCCAATTCCATCCAGGTTGCTGCAAATGATGAGAATTCCTTCTTTTTTATGGCAGCATAGTATTCCATTGTGTAGATGTACCACAGTTTTCTAATCCACTCATCTGCTGATGGGCACCTAGGCTGTTTCCAAATCTTTGCTATTGTAAATTGTGCTGCTATGAACATAGGGGTGCATATATCCTTTCTGATTGGTGTTTCTAGTTTCTTCGGATATATCCCCAGGAGTGGGATTACTGGGTCAAATGGGAGTTCCATTTTCAGTTTTTTGAGGAAACTCCATACTGTTCTCCACAGTGGCTGCACCAGTCTGCATTCCCACCAGCAGTGCACGAGGGTTCCTTTTTCTCCACATCCTCGCCAACACTTGTCGTTTGTTGATTTGTTGATGATAGCCATTCTGACAGGGGTGAGATGGTACCGCATTGTCGTTTTGATTTGCATCTCTCGGATAATTAGTGACGTTGAGCATGTTTTCATGTGTCTCTTGGCCTTCCTTCTGTCCTCTTTTGAAAAGATTCTATTTAGGTCCATTGCCCATTTTTTTATTGGATCATTTATCTTCCTTTTATTAAGTTGCATAAGCTGCCTGTAGATATTGGAGATTAAACCTTTATCACTGATAGCATTTGCAAATATGTTCTCCCATAGAGTGGGCTATCTTGTTGTTTTGTTGATGGTTGCTTTTGCTGTAAAAAAGCTTTTTATTTTGATGTAGTCCCATTTGTTAATTTTCTCTTTAGCTTCCATTGCCCTAGGGCAGTGATGGCGAACCTATGACACACGTGTCATCACTGACAGGCGTAGCCATTTCTGATGACACGCGGCCGCTGAGGCAGCCACATGCCGAGGATGAAACATTTGCTGCTCCTGAGGATGAAACATTTGCGAAATAATGTTTTTTTCCTCAAAGTGACACACTACCTGAGTTATGCTCAGTTTTTTGGCGAAGTTTGACACACCAAGCTCAAAAAGTTGCCCATCACTGCCCTAGGGGCAGTGTCAGTGAAGAAGTTCTTTTGGCATATGTCTGAGATTTTGTTGCCTGTGGATTCCTATTAGTATTTTTATGGTTTCCCGGCTTATGTTTAAGTCCTGTATCCATTTTGAGTTTATTTTTGTGTATGGTGTAAGTTGGTGATCTAGTTTCATTTTTTTTGCATGTACCTGTCCAATTTTCCCAAAACCATTTATTTAAGAGACTGTCTTGACTCCATTGTATGTTCATGCCTCCTGTGTCAAATATTAATTGAGCATAGTGGTTTGGGTTGATATCTGGATTCTCTATTCGGTTCCATTGATCTATATGTCTGTTCTTGTGCCAGTACCAGGCTGTTTTGAGAACAGTGGCTTTGTAATACAACTTGAGGTCTGGTATTGAGATCCCTCCTACTTTATTCTTCTTGCTGTGGCTATTCAGCGTCTTTTTTTATTCCAGATGAATTTTTGGAGAGTTCTTTCTAGGTCTGTGAAATATGCTGTTGGTATTTTAATGGGGAGTGCATTGAATCTGTAGATTGCTTTGGGTAGTATGGACATTTTAATGATGTTGATTCTACCAATCCATGAACCTGGTATGTTCTTCCATCTGTTTACACCTTCCTCTATCTCTTTTTTCAGTGTCCTGTAGTTTTCCGTGTATAGGTCTTTTACCTCCTTAGTTAAGTTTATTCCTAGGTATCTTAGTTTTTTTGGTGTGATGATAAATGGGATTTATTTTTTAGTCTCTCTTTCTGTAAGTTCACGATTGGTGTATAGAAATGCCATAGATTTATTGGTGTTAATTTTGCATCCTGCTACATTGCCGAATTCATTTATTAAGTCTATTAGTTTTTTGTTGGAATCTTTTGGGTTTTTTATGTACAATATCATGTCATCTGCAAATAAGGACAGCTTTACTTCTTCTTTTCCAGTTTGGATGCCTCTTATTTCTTCTTCTTGTCTAATTGCAATAGCTAATACTTCCAGTACTATGTCAAACAGTAGTGGCGAGAGTGGGCATCCCTGTCTTGTTCCTATTCTTTGGGGAAATGGTTTTAGTTTTTGCCCATTGAGTATGATGTTTGCTGTGGGTTTATCATATATAGCTTTTATTATGTTGAGGTATATCCTTCTATGCCCACCTTGTTGAGAGTTTTTTATCAAGAAAGGGTATTGGATTTTGTCAAATGCTTTTTCTGCATCAATTGATATGACTATGTGATTTTTATCTCTCAATTTGTTTATGTATCACGTTTATTGATTTGTGGATATTGTACCATCCTTGCATTCCTGGGATAAATCCTACTTGGTCATGGTGTATGATCTTTCTGATGTACTGCTGGAGCCGATTTGCTAGAATTTTGTTGAGGATTTTGGCATCTATGTTCATGAGAGATACTGGCCTGTAATTCTCTTTCATTGTGTTGTCTTTATCTGGTTTTGGTATTAGGGTGATGCTGGCTTCATAGAAGGAGCTTGGAAGTGTTCCTTCCTCTTGAATTTTTTGGAATAGTCTGAGGAGGATAGGTTTTAGTTCTTCCTTGAATGTTTGGTAAAACTCTCCTGTGAAGCCATCTGGCCCCGGGCTTTTGTTTGCTGGAAGCTTTTTGCTGACTGCTTAAATTTCTTCCATAGTTACTGGCCTGTTGAGCTGTTTAGATTCTTCCTGATTGAGTTTTGGAAGGTTATATTTTTCTAGGAATATATCCATTTCCTCCAGGTTATCCAGTTTGTTGGAATAGAGTTGTGCATAGTATTTTGTAACAATCCTTTATATTTTGGTGGGGTCTGTTATTATTTCACCTCTTTCATTTCTGATTTTGTTTATTTGGGTCCTCTCTCTTTGCTTCTTGGTGAGACTGGCTAGAGGTTCATCAATCTTGTTTATTCTTTCAAAGAGCCAGCTCTTGGTTTTGTTTATCTTTTGTATTGTATCTTTCGTCTCTATGTCGTTTATCTCCACTCTGATTTTTATTATTTCCTTCCTTCTGCTTACACTGGGCTTTTCTTGTTGCTCTCTCTCTAACTCTTTGAGTTGTTGAGTTAGGCAATATATTACCATTGTTTCTTGTTTTTTTTCAGTAGGCTTGTAGAGGTATGAATGCCCCTCTCAGGACTGCTTTCGCTGTGTCCCATAGATTTTGGATTGTTGTGTTTTCATTGTCATTTGTTGCCATGATGTTTTTTATTTCTTCCTTGATGTCTCTGGTAACCCAGTCATTGTTTAATAGCATGCTGTTTAGTCTCCAAGTGTTTGATTTCTTTGGATTGTTTTTATTGTAGTTGATTTCCAGTTTTATGCCACTGTGATCTGAGAAGATACTTGACATGATTTCTATCTTCTTGAATTTGGAGAGACTGCCTATATCCTAACATATGGTCTATCTTTGAAAATGACCCATGTGCACTTGAGAAGAATGTATATTCTGTGGCTTTGGGGTGATATGTTCTGAAGATGTCGATTAATTCCATCTGGTCTAGTGAGTCATTTAGGATTGATGTTTCTTTGCTGATTTTTTGTTTAGAGGATTTGTCCAATGGTGATAGTGGGGTATTAAAGTCTCCTAATATGATTGTATTGCTGTCAATCTCTCCTTTGATATCTTCCAGGAGTTTTTTATGTATTGTGGTGCTCCTGTATTGGGTGCATATGTGTTTACAAGAGTTATTTCTTCTTGTTGGATTGCTCCCTTTAGAATTATGAGGTGGCATTCGTTATCTCTTGTTATGTCCTTCACTTTGAGATCTAATTTTTCAGATATAAGTATTGCTACCCCAGATTTTTTTTCATTTCCATTTGCCTGGAAAACCTTTTTCCATCCCTTCACTGTCAGTCTGTATGCGTCTTTTTTTCTGAGGTGGGTTTCCTGTAGACAGCAGATATATGGGTTTTGTTTACTTATCTAATCCGTTACCCTGTGTCTTTTGATTGGGGCATTCAATCCATTTACTTTTAAAGTTATTATTGATAGGTACTTATTTGTTGCCATTTTTATTCTATACCCCTGTGTTCCTTCTTTGCTTCCTATTTCTTTTTTTTTACAGCCGACCCTTTAGCATTTCTTACATTGCTGGTTTGGTGGTGATAAACTCCCTTAGTCCTTTTTTGTCTGTGAAGCTCCTGATTTCACCTTCAATTTTGAATGATAGCCTTGCTGGGTACAGTATTCTCGGATTGAGACCCTTCCTTTGCCTGACTTTGTATATTTCATTCCATTGCCTGGCCTGATGAGTTTCTGTTGAGAAATCAGTTGCTAGTTTGATGGGGGTTCCTTTGTATGTAACTTTCTGTCTCTCTCTGGCTGCTTTTAAGATTCTTACTTTGTCGTTGCTGTTTGCCAATTTAATTATAAAGAGCCTTGGTGTCGGTCTTTTGGGGTTCATTTTGCTTGGGACTCTGTGAGCTTCTTGGATTTGTGTGAGTTTTTTCTTCCCTATATCAGGGAAGCTTTCTGTTATTATTTTTTTCAAACAGGTTTTCTATTCCTTGCTCAGTTTCCTTTCCTTCTGGAACCCCGATTATTCAGATGTTGTTTTGTTTCGTGTTGTCCCGAAGTTCCCTTAGGCTCTCCTCCTGCTTTCTAATTTCTTTTTTTCTAGAAGCTGTTCTACTTGGGTATTTTTTTCCATCTTGTCTTCTAGCTCACTTATGTGGTCCTCTGCTTCTTCTAGTCTACTCTGATGCTTTCTATTGAGTTCTTTACAGCAGCAATATCATTTCTCATTTCTTCTTGGTTCTTTTTCATTTCCTCTTGGTTCTTACACATATTGTCGAATTTGTCTTTCATTCTTTTCAGCCACCTTACGACCATTTCTCTTAATTCTTTCTCTGATAGGTTACTTGCCTCCAATTCATTTACTTCCTTTTCTGGTGATGCCTGCTTTTCTTTCCTATTGGGGCTGTTTCTTTGTCTCCCCATGGTCTCTCTTCTCTGGATGTCTGGTTATGTAATTCTCTCTCTCCTTATCCCAGGAGAAATCTGACCTTTCCTTGGTGCAGTGAAGAGTTCCTTTGAATCCGCATGTTTGTGCCGAATGGGGACCGGTACTCTGGTGCTCACAGCTGTTCAGTGTTTGCCGTTTTCCAGTCCTATTATTTTTAAAATGGTACAGCTGTGGAATTAATAATTATAAGGAAGGTTTCTCTTTAAATGAAGGTATGATCATTTTGATATGCCATCTTCTTCACTCCCATATGTGAATAAATAGTGTCTATGCTCTTTATCTTGTGCCCTGTATTATCTACTTCCTGATTCTGGGTCTATCCTTGCACCATAGGAATCAAAATCTACAGCATGACACTGACACAGAAGTGGAAGAGGACAAGCTGTTTATAAATAAAGATTGATTTAAAAAATTAAGTAGGTGATGAAATGGAATAATAAATGTGCAAAAATTGATTGAACCATCAGTAAGTGATTTATTATTAGTTTAAAAAATACACAGATAAATCTGATCAACTAAAACCTTTAATGAATTAAGTGAGCATCTGTTCTACTGTAAATAAATAAGCAAACATACAATATGTCAAGGTTATTTAAAATATTATTTGTTTTAGCAAAGTGACTTTAAATTAAAAAAGGTTTAAAACATTCAAACTGTCATGGTCCTTGTCCAACACTCTTTAAAGAAGCTTTATTGATAATGGAATAATTTGGATAAGCAACTAACAAAATATAATATATTATTATTATTATTCATTATTTTTAAAACTTAAAAAATTATTTTAATTTATTGTTTTTTTTAAGAGAGAGAAACATTGATTTGTTGTTCCACTTATTTATGCATTCTTTGGTTGCTTCTTGTATGTGCCCTGAGCAGGGATCTAACCCACAACCTTGACATATTGGGATGATGCTCTAACCTGTCTGGGGCTTGAAAAACTTTTAAAAGTTGCCTCTTTAAAAGTAATAGGCACAAAAAGGTTGAAATTGGTAAGGCCTTTTGTATTTGATTTGAACTTTCTCAGATAGCTGAGGTTCAGATTAGTCTTTCATGTTTTATAAATACTTTGCTATTCTTAGAGTAAAATCAGTGTTATGTCTTATTTATCATGGACCTTCTTAGGGAAATATATACATATGCGTTTTGAGTTGGAGTTCTATGGAATAGTAATTGTTGGTTTTGCTTTAAGAAATTATAATACTGTGTGACTCTCTGTCTTAATTTATGTTAGGGAAATTAAGTAGCAGGAACATTACAGTTTAATATTCTTTTTTCCCCCATGATACTTTTATTTTATTTTTAAATAAATCTTTATTGTTCGTATTATTACAGATGTCCTCTTTCCCCCCCGCCCAGAGCTCCCCTCCACCCAATTCCCCCCACAGCCCATGCCCTTACCCCCCACCACTGTCTTCATCCATAGGTGTAAGGTTTTTATCCAGTCTCTTCCTGCACCCCCAAACCCCCTTCTCCCCAAGAATTGTCAGTCCACTCCCTTTCTATGCCCCTGATTCTATTATATTCACCAGTTTATTCTGATTATCAGATTTTTTATTGACTTGGTTTTTAGATTCACTTGTTGATAGATATGTATTTGTTGTCACTTTGTTGTTCATAATTTTTATCTTTACCTTTTTTTCTTCTTTCTCTTCTTAAAGAATACCCTTCAGCATTTCATATAATCCTAGTTTGGTGGTGCTGAACTCCTTTAGCTTTTTCTTGTCTGTGAAGCTCTTTATCTGACCTTCAATTCTGAATGATAGCTTTGCTGAGTAGAGTAATCTTGGTTGTAGGTTCTTGCTGTTCATCACTTTGGATATTTCTTGCCACTCCCTTCTGGCCTACATAGTTTCTGTTGAGAAATCAGCTGACAGTCATATGGGTACTCCCTTGTAGGTAACTAACTGTTTTTCTCTTGCTGCTTTCAAGATTCTCTCTTTATCTTTTGCCCTTGGCATTTTAATTATGATGTGTCTTGGTGTGGTCCTCTTTGGATTCCTCTTGTTTGGGGTTCTCTGTGCTTCCTGGACTTGTAAGTCTATTTCTTTCATCAGGTAGGGAAAGTTTTCTGTCATTATTTCTTCTAATAGGTTTTTAATATTTTGCTCTCTCTCTTCTTCTGGTACCCCCATAATTTGTATGTTGTTATGCTTAAAGTTGTCCCAGAGGCTCCTTACACTATCTTCATATTTTTGGATTCTTTTTTCTTTTTGTTTTTCTGGTTGAGTGTTTTTTGCTTCCTCATATTTCAAATCTTTGGTTTGATTCTTGGGGTCCTCTAGTCTACTCTTGAATTTATGTATATTATTCTTTATTTCAGACAGTGTATGCTTAATTTCTGACTTGTCCTTTTCCATTTTTTGGCATTCTCATTAAGATCCTTGAAGGTCTCACTAAATTCCTTGTAGTTCTCACCAAGTTTCTCAGATGGTTTCTAGAAGATTCTTAAGTAACCTTACAACTGTGGTTTTGAACTCTATATCTAGTAGTTTGCTTTCCTCCATTTCTTTCATTCGTGACATGTTGCTTTGTCTCCGCATTTTGGCTGCTTCCCTGTGTTGATGGAGTGGCTTTGTGTGGTAGGTGACCTATAGGTCCCAATGGTTCATCCTCCCCAATCACCTGAGGTGGACCCTCTTGGTACATCCCTTTGTGGTCTGTGTGCTCAGTATTGTTGTAATTAAGCCTTGATTGCTGTTGGTAGACTGGGAGGAATTGACCTCCAGGCCAATTGGCTGTGAGGACCCTCTGTGTCTATAATGGAAGAACTGCTGTGCTGGAGACACCCTTATGGGACAGGACTTGCTTCAGTGGGGCTTTGGTGCTCACTGAGTCTGCCTCTTGAGTGTGTCACTTAATGGATGTGAGGAGTTGAAGTCTGGTATCATCTCACACTGACCCCTAGGTACACTACCTCCTGGATCTCCAACGAGGTACAAGTCAGCTACTGCCTGAGGCCACCCAGCAAGAGCTATAGCAAGATCTGCAGATTTCTCCTCTTTGTTTGAGGTTTGGAAGTTTGGGAGCTCTCTGACCCAGCTGCAGTTTGTTAGGTTAGGCTGTGAAAGGACAGGGCAATCATATGCAAAAGCCACTGCGCCCAGCTTGGGTGGGTTTTTACATTGAGTAGGGCGGTGTCTCAGGGAATCACCAGGGTGTAGCAAACAACGATAGCTGCTAGTCAGCCTTCTCTGTGTCTCCGCAGGCCCCAGTGCAGTAAACAATGATTCTTGCGACCTCCTCTGAGAGAAAGCCACCCTCACTTTCCAACCTGATGCCAGACAGTCCAATTTCTCCCCATAGGAGTCTGGGTCCCCAGAGTCTCACTGGAAACTAGAGTTCAGAGCAGTCAGGAGCTTGTATCTCCCTTCAGATTGAAAAAAAAACAGCACACCCAGTCGCCAGCCAGATTCGTGAGCCTCCATACCTCTGCTTTTCCGTGCCTCTGCACCTCCTACCCGGTCTCAATCCACTTTTTTCTTTCCTTCTAGTTGTAGAACGTCTACTCAGCCAGATTTCCTGTGGTTCTGGGTGATAGTCTTTTTGTCTTTTAGTTGTAGTTTTGGCGAGGTTGTGAGAGGCAGCACGTATGCCGCCATCTTGGTTTTTTCTGCAGTTTAATATTCTAATGCATGGGAACAATGAAGACTCATGATTGTTTCCCTCTAGTATTCTCCTTCAAATTCTCTAGTCCTGTCAGTGATTTTCCTGCTTTTCCATACTCCAGAATCAGCTGAGGAGCTTGGTAAATGCATATTGCTGGGCCCATGTAAGTTTGCAGTGAGGCCCAAAAATCTCTATTTAAAAATAACAAACTCCCTAGATAATTGTGAAGCTGCAAATGGTCTATGAAGAAACATTTCTCTAAAACATTAATTTTTCCTCCCTGCTAAAATACTGAATTAAGGACTTTTATTTTAAACTTTCTAATTACCTTGGATTCTAAGACATACATTGTGATATTCAAGCTTCAGAAATTTAATGGTCTTCCTGAAATATAAGTTTTATTTAAGGCTCTCATATCTGTTTCATAAAGGAATCATTATTACTACAAAGATTTCTAATGATCTCAAAATATCTGATTTTTTTCTAACTTTTAAGGAAATTACTGTTGTTTGAATGTAATTTGTAAAAACAGTATTAGCTGTTTCAGCACCTTTTATTTTGTATCCACAAATCAATGGTCAAAAACAGTTTAATGACTCAAGAAATTGTGACAAATTTTCCTGAAAACGTCGTCTTTAGTAAGCTTCATGTTGCTAATTATGAACAGCTTAAAAACAAAACAAAACAAAACTGAAATTATTCACTAGTGGATTAGTGTAAAATCCATATTAATTGTTCAGGAAAAAAAATCAGAGGCACAATTAAGCACTTTAAGTCTGCCTTTATATGCTCTGATTTTTAAATGGCTAAGCAATGAGGATTTTATGACTTCTTAGAGACTGTTTCACATAAAGCACACATATAAGCTGTTTTGGAAATGTCCTTGTACAGTTTTGTTTCATTACTCCTTTTGGAGCCTTTTCTCCTTGCTGTTTAACCTTTACAAAAAAAAAATGTGGCCTTTTTGTCATTATCTGGTCAACAGTTCAATTGACATGTTTACTAAATGTTGTAAAGTGTTTGTTGCCTGGAGTGTTCAGGGCTAGACATTGTGTTTGAATTCCTAGGAAAGCTAGAGCTAAAACAAAAAGAAAACATTTTATTGCACAACTTCTTATTGAAAATAGTTGTAAAATGTATTCATATGCTTTCTGGACCTAGAGAGCTCTGTATGCTGAAGACAAGTGTGTCTGCCCTTCTTTGCTGGTTGAATGACTTGTAAGGTCATCTGAACATCAGTTATCCATGTGTATCACTACACATCTGGCGGGGGTTAGAGGATTGGGCTAAATTTGTCCTAACCCCAAATTTGTAGAGCTTTGACCAAATTGTGTATATTGTGTGTTACTTGTTTGCTCAAAATTTTGATTATGTGAATTTTTCTTCCAGTATTTTATTTTACATGCAATAACGTGTGTGTGTGTGTGTTTGTCTGTGTGTGTGTTTGTCTGTGTGCGTGAACGTGTATGCCTCAGATTAGTGGTGGGGGTGTGGTGGCGAGAGAAATTGACTCACCTCTAAGAATTCTTTTTTTCCATGTCTGGAGTAGGACCTTTCACTTTTCTTCGGATATTTTAAGAAAATTATATCCCAAACTAAATACTTCGGGGAAAAAATGGAAGCCAAATATACTAGAATAAAAAAGACCACTTATACCTCTCTGGGCATCTAAAGGTTAACTTAAAAAAATGCAAAAACCAGTATTCAACTCAGGTTCTCAAGTACCAGTCTATAAAGTTTACCAAAGCTTGATGGTAATGAAGGCAGCACTTCTTGCTATTTGGTACACTTTTTAACTTTTCTTCATGTGTATTTTCATTTTATTGTTAAAATTTTACATTTAAAAAGGCATTTTGTTTCTTTACTTTGGTATAAGGAGGTTAACTCTGCACATTATAATCTGTATATGACTATTCAGTTTTATGTTCTAATATCTTTATGGATTGAATATTATCTAGCAGTAAGTTGCCCAGACTCATACTCCAATATTTTAAAAGTATACTATTTTTTATTGTATTTCCCCATTTGAAGTTGGTCTAGTTCAGCAGTTTTCAACTGGTGTGCTGCAAGAATTTTTAAAGCATGCAGTACCTGACTATTTAGTCAAGGGCACTGACCTCTTTGCCCTTAGATTGTCAAATTAAAAAAAAAAAATGACAACTGCTACCACCACAATAGTTATCTGGTGTGAATAAATAAAAATTATACCTATTTGTGTCAGATCAGCAAAAAATATATTTTTGGTGTTCTACAGAACTTTAGTAAATTGAAGTTCATTAGTTAAAATACCCTCCCCCCAATCTTTGCTGTTTGGGAAAAAGGTGTTTTAGATTGATTTTTTTCAGTATACACATAATGTTTGTATCTGAATAGTATGAAGGTTATAATTTTGGTGCTTACTATTTAAGAATAACAATCTGTAGTTTGATATCGGCAATTTATGAAAGGCAGATTAGTCATGTTAGTTTTTTTTCTTGCTGTTTAAATAGTCATTGCTTGGTTTTTCCTTATAATTTATGGTATATTAGCAAAGTCCTTTTTTATTTTCGTTATAGGCCTCTCTAGTGAAGTCATCCTCTTCCTTTTTATATTTATCTCTTTCTAGTAAGGCAATGACCAACTGTATTTATGTTCTGATTTTTCCTCATATCTCCATTTTCAATAATTATCCTCTTCACATTGCTGCAATTTGGCTAAACTCAATTTCTAGGTGCTTTTTTGTATTCTTGTTTCATTCCATTCACCGATCTAAGGTCAGTGTTTCCTAAAACCTCAATGACTGTAATTTTCTTTTTTAAATTTGGTGATTACCACATTTTATATGATCTTTTGTTTGTTTGTTTTTAAACAATTTATTCCCAACTATTTATTTTAAGTTTCTTCTTTTCTCAAAATAATTTTATGTGCCCTTCTCTTTCTGTGCTTTATAAACTAGCTCTAGTTGTAAACCAGGTAGTCAGGGATCACTGAGTCTGAGCTTCTTTTTCTATAGAGTCTCAATTGCTTCTTTCTTACAATGCAGAAATAAATCCAAGTTTTACTTCCTTTGGTCCTTAATACTCCATTTATCTGTAATTGCTACCTTAGCATTTCCTCATAAATTCTGCAACAAGTCAGTCATTTTAAGCACCTAAGTACTTTATCTAGATTGTGTTTTCTACTCCCGCCACTGGATTGTCAATGATATAGAGAGTTCCCAAACTTTATATTAGCCATATAAAGTCTATCATAATAGTTCTGAACCCAGACACTTATAATATTTATGAGGAAAAGTAGTATTTTTCTCATAACCACATTATTGTGTGGTTCAGGTAAGTATGGCAGTGATTGAACTATATCAGTGTCCATTTTAAACCACTATTTCAATCATGCTTTTAAAAAATTATTTATTAAAGGCAATGTGATTTGTGCAAGGAAAAATTGAAAGTTAATGTTATGTGGAAAATGAGCACTGAATAGTTGATTCTCCATACAGGTGACTATTCTTATCAACAAAGGTTGCAAAATAGACAATAAAAGCAAAAAATTCCAAGACCCCAGACACCTAGGCTCTGTTGTACTAATTTAATTACTTAATTGCCATGTTTGAGTACTTTTTGTACCTCAGTTTGTATTAGGTACTTCAAATAATTTCACATGTGTATTCTAGCTTTAAAGTTTTTTTTTTTTTCTATAAGAGGCATATTTGGATGGGTGGGGCTTCAGGGATCAACCTTGGTTACTGATTGAATAAATGGCTCATAAAAGCCAATTTCATAAAGAACTATTGTTGGATTGAGGTATCTAGGAGACATATAGAAATCACCCATCTACTTTAAACCAGTATTTAGGATTCAAATCTTAGGTGAGCCAAGAGTTATACACTCTTATCAGATATATGTTTTCCCTCTGGAAAAGTAACCTTCTAAATTAACTGGGAATGTACACAACATTGCTCTGGATTTTACCTCTCACAGTTTATTATATAGTCAACTGATCCTACTGTACTGCTTGTAAACCATTATATGTGATTGTCTCCTTAAAGATATAAGCATAACTGCCATAATTTCACCCTATATTTCCATGAAATATTCTTATCTTTATAATGTTGCTGGGTGCTGATTCATATATGTTATAATTCAGCCTGACGATAGATACATTTTAGTGTTAAATGAGCTGATCCCTTAAAATGATGACATTGGGGATTGGGATTCCTTGGTCTGTTTAATCTGTTACATGATTGTGATTTATTAGCTAAATTTATTTTCTGTGTCTTCCTGGCTCATGACACTTGCAAAGGAATATGGCTGCTGTCAACCTTTATAACTAGACTAGAAGGTAAATCCAGTCTATTCTGAAATAGCAGAGGAAATGCAATCTGGGACATGCAAACTAGCGATCCATGAGACAATCCTGGAGAGCAAAGAAGAGGAATCATATCCTGTATAATCCTATATAATAAAAGCCAAATATGCAAATTGTTCCACCGGAGTTTGACTGCTCGCTATGATGTGCGCCAACCACCAGGGGGCTGTGTGGAACATGGCGGGTGTTGGTAAAGCAGTGCTGGCAGCGGGCGGCAGTGGAGGCACTGCCAGCCCCGATGGGCCCTGGTGAGAGCAGGACCACGCCAGGATGGTGGAGCAGGTGAGTGGGCGGTGCCACGCCAAGGTGGGTGTGAGCCAGAGTGGATTGCCTCACAGATGGCAACCAGCGGCTGTGGCAGGGGGCAGGGCCTCCTCCTGGCCCTGATTGATTTCCCCACATATAGTCAACTGATGGTGGCGGGTGTGGGTGGTGGTGGCGGGTGTTGGAGCTGCAGCCAGGCTCCCAAGTGCTGAGGGAGCTGCGCAGGGGCCCGGTCCTAACTGATCACCCGGCAGACAGCAACCAGCAGCTGGCAGGCCCGGATCACCTGATCTGGGCTGGGCCCCAGGCTGTGATGGGGAACTGGGGATGGGTGGCAGTGACCAACCTCCTGCAGTGCCTGGGCAGGGGGCTGCAACCTCTCACGGGCTACTTAGGGGTGGGGTGACAGGGATGGAGATGTGGTGAGAATGCGGGGTGTCCTCTGAGCTTGCTCTCAATCCTCCTACTACCCTCCCCTGGGACACCAGGGCTTGTGCGCTGGGGAAGCCCCTGCACTCAGGTGCTGGCCGCCCTTGAGGAGCCCACCATGCACCTGCGTGGCCTCTTCCAGGTGAGCCTGGTCATAGCCACTGGGACTGCAGGGGCCAGTAGGGCTCCCCATGGGTTCACTCAGGAGCTGCCCACCTGGCTTCTGTGCACCACTGCTGTGCTGTGTCCCGGCCATGGCGTCCAGCCATGCTCACCACATCTCGGAGTGGGGACTCGGGCACCATGACTCAGGAAGAGGGGGGGTGCCTGGGCCTAGGTGCAGCCCAAGTCCCTGAAGTCAGCTGGGACCTGCTCTTCCATGCCAGACGCTTGTGCTTCCATCGGCCAGGTCTAGGGACCACATCCGTGCATGAGTTTCATGCACTGGTCCTCTAGTCTGTTTTATAAAGTAAGGGAGGCTGTTTTGAATGAAAACTTCTTGGAGGAGTGCAAGAGCTTGGGTTGTGGCAGCTTCTCATTGGCTGAGTTGTTGCTAGGCCAGGAGAAAATCTTCCTTCTCACTGCTGGGAATATGTAAAGTAAGCTTCTTCCTGTAGGGGTGTGTAAAATAAGTTGCCAGGAGTGGTATGTGCATGGGAGCTCTCCCTTTATGGCTTTCCAGCTCCATTTAGAATGAGGCTTTCCTTTATTCATTTTCACAGCTCTCAAATATTAAAATTGTATTTGACTTACTGCCATACTTATACATCCCAATGAAAAAAGGATCAGAAATATAAGGTGCATTGATGTGCTTGCAGATCCTTTCTAAAAAAGGCATTTTTCTTACTTTAATGGCAGTATAGGTTGCATCAATAAACATTCTGAGAGTCCACTTAGAACCACTCATAGTCTTGCTAGTTTTTGACAGCACTATTGAAGCAAATTGCTAAATTGAAAACTTCAATCTATTATGATATGATGTCTTCGATTAAGTCATTGGAGTACTGAGTAGTTTAATATGAATTTCAAAAGCATGTTTTGATTCTTACTAATTGAGTAACAAAAAGTTGACCTTACATGGTGGCTATTTACCTAGAAAAATAAACTTCTTGTAAAACAGGATTGGTTCTGTTGTATTTAATATATCCCAGATTGATGAAATGTTTGGCAGTGTCTTAAGAAATTAGAGTGTAGTTGACTATGATGAATGTGTAGCTTCCCTGGAAAAGCTTCCAAAGAGGCAGGCAAGTTATGCAGTGACTTGATGACATGAATCGAATTATGACAAAAATCCATAATGCAAAGTTAAAGGGAACCACAAGAGAAATATAGGATAGAGTCATAATACCTAAGAATAACAATAGCAATAACAATAAGGAAATCTGGAGACGTATCCAATTGTATGATTACATAGAAAATACACTAAAAGGAAATGATAATATTCATTTTCTGTATGTATAGGAGAGATATGTCAAGCTATCCCAGTAACCACATATCCGATATTAGTTTATAAAGATTTTAGATAAATGACTAAGTTTTAGGCAAATACTACTTCCAGTAAAACTAGTTAGGAAAAATATCACACTTTGTTAAGACCCAAGCAAGATATTGCAATTAAGAAATGCTAATTAATTTTAGAGAAAACTAATTTTTGATTATTAAAGGTTTTGATTTATATATTTGCATTTTGCATGTTTGATTATTGTGAAATGTTTGACAAATGGCATTTATAATGGCAGTCTTCAACTATCTGTGGGAAAGTTTATGTATTGCCTTGTCCTGTTTACCAGGAGAAGACTACATAATCTTATGAAACAAGTTTTGATAATGGAATTTATATCTACATTGAGTTTGCTTGAGTAATGGCTAATATTTTTGTTTGGTGTCTAGGTTTAAAGGGTTATTTGAATTGAATGGTCAAGCTTAAGCCTCTGGAAACGTGTAAAATTTTAAATCATGGCACAAGCAGATAACCTTTCTTTATAATTTCTGAAAAACCAATTATATAAGTAAAACCTGTACTTTTGTTTCCTCTTTTTTTCTCTTAAGTACTTATTTTTTTAGAGTAACTTTAGGTTTACAACAAAATTACTAGGATGGTACTGATATTTCCAGGATACTCCCTACCCCTACACATACACAGTCTCTCCCTCATTGCTACATCACTCACCAGAATGAACCTACATTGACACGTCATAATCACCTGAAATTCATGGTTTACCTTAGCATGTGCTCTTGATGTTGTGGACAAATGTATGATGACATGTATCCTTCCTATATAATAAAAGGGTAATATGCAAATTGACCCTAAAGGCGGAATGCCTAGGAACCACCAGTCGCTATGATGTGCACTGACCACCAGGGTGCAGATGCTCAATGCAGGAGCTGCCCCCTGGTGGTCACTGCACTCCCACAGGGTGAGCTCTGCTCAGCCACAAGCTAGGCTGACAGCTGCAAGTGCAGCAGTGGTGGCAGGAGCCTCTCCAGCCTCCTCGGCAGCACTAAGGATGTCAGAGTGTGCCTAAGCTGGCAGGTGGTCATCCCTTGGGGCTCCCAGGCTGCCAGAGGAATGTCTGACTGCCAGCTTAGGCCCAATTCCCCCAGGAAGCAGACCTAAGCTGGCAAGTGGACATTCCCCAAGGGGTCCTGGACTGCGAGAGGGCACAGGCTGGGCTGAGGGATCCCTCCAAGTGCACGAATTTTCGTGAACTGGGCCTCTAGTCCATTATAAAATCATGCAGAATATTTTCATTGCTGTAAAAGTCCTATGTGTTCTGACAATTCATCTCTACCCCTCTCTGGCAAGCACTGTTATTTTCAAGATGTCATGTGGTTGGAATCATATAGTATTTAGTCTTGTCAGAGTGACTTGTTTTGCTTACTAATATGTATTTAAAGATCCTCCATGTCTTTTTATGGCTTGATAGCTCATTTCTTATTAGTATTGAATAATATTTCATTGTCTAGATTTATCACAATTAATTTGTCTCTTCGCCTCCTGAAGGACATCTTGTTTATTTTCCAGTTTGGGCAATTATGAATGAAGCTGCTATAAACATCTATGTGCAGGTTTTTGTGTGGATATGTTTTCAATTTCTTTGGGTAAATACCAAGGTACGTGATTGCTATAGTCTTATGGTTAAGAGTATGTTTAGTTTTATAAGGAATTCCCAAACTGGTTTAGAAAGTGGATATACCATTTCGCATTCCACCAGCAATGAGTGAGAGTGCTTGATGCTTCACATCCTTGCTGGCATTTGGTGTTTTCAGTGTTCTAGATTTTGGTAATTTTAATAGGCATTTAGTAGTGTTTCATTGTTTTAATTTTCATTCCCCTGAAGATACATGATGTAACATCTTTTCATATACTTATTTGACATCTGTATATCTTCTTTGATTAGATGTCTGTTAAGGTCTTTGGCCAATTTTTTAATGTTGTTTTCTTACTATTGAATTTTAGGAGTTTGTATATTTTGAATAATACTACTTTATCAGATGTGTCTTTTGCAAAAAATTTTTCCCAGTCTGTGGCTTGTTTTCTATTTCTCTTCATATTGTGTTTCACAGACCAGAAGTTTTTAATTTTACTTTTTAAAATATATTTTTGTTGATTTCAGATAGGAAGGGAGAGGGAGAGAGAGATAGAAACATCAGTGATGAGAGAGAAAATCATTAATTGACTGCTTCCTGCATGAGCCCACAACCCAGGCACGTGCCCTGACTGGGAATTGAACTGTGACCTCCTGGTTCATAGGTTGATACTCAACCACTGAGCCACACCGGCTGGACAGAAGTTTTTAATTTTAATGAAGTCCAGCTTACCCACTATTTCTGAAAACCAGGAGTGCCAGGGGCAGATCAACCAAGGAGAAAGATCAGTGTCTCAGACAAGCAATAAGGTAAGAATGGCTGAGGCTGCCTTCTTTCTTCCTTTGTCCCTTTGAAATAATCAGGCACTCAACAGACTGAATCATATCCACCCACATTAGGGAGGGCACACTACTTTACTGAGTCCACCATTGAAAATTCTAGGTTCTTGTAGAAATACCCTCACAGACACAGTGAATAAAATGTTTAGCCAAATATTTGAGTACCCTATGATCCAATCAAGTTTGACACAAAAAATTAGCCATCACAGCTATCAGTTTAAATTGGTTTCTATAACTAGTAGTATTTATATTTGATTGTGAATTAATATCCATTAAACTAGTGAAGTTCTTAGTATTTAATAGTCATGAAAGTTATACTTATCTCATAGTATATATGTCATCATTAGCTTTAAAAAGAAAACTAGGATATCAGGGGATGTAGATGGCATATTATAGTTATAAACAAAATATTAATATTTTACATGTATTTATTTGTTGAAAACATTGAATGAATGCATATGTCGTCAGATTACTTTTGCATGCAATTTTTTTCTTATGGTATAATATATTAGTTCCAATAATGCTATTACAAATTACCGCAATCACAGTGGCTTAAAACACTATTATTTTATTGTTATCAAAGTAGTAAAACGGGTCTCACTGGAATAAAATCAAGATGTTGGCAGAGCTAAAATTCTTTCTGGAAATTTTAGGAGATAATCTCTATTTTCTTAACTTTTGTAGCTTCTATGGGCCACCTGCTTTCCTTGTCTCCTGGCCCCTTCTTCCATCTTCAGAGCCTGCAATGGCTGGCTAAGTCTTTTTCATGATGCCATATATCTGGTTCTGATTCTGCTGTCTTGCTTTTCTCCATTTAAGGACCTTACGAGTACATTAGGCTCATCAGATAATCCAGGATAATCTCCTTATTTTAAGGTCAGTTGATTAGAAACCTAATTCCATGTGCAACTTTAGTTTCCCCTTGGTATATATAACATAACATAGTCATAGGTCCTGGGAATCAGGATGTGGATATCTTTGGTGGGATAATTATTCTGTGATAAACTACTACAGACTTAGTGGCTTTTAAGAACATAAATTTAGCCCAGCAGTCATGGCTTAGTGGTTGAATGTTGACCTATGAACCAGGAGGTCATGGTTTGATTCCCGATCAGGACATATCCCTGGGTTGTGGTCTGGATCCCCAGTGTGGGGTGTGCAGGAGGCAGCCAATCAATGATTCTCTCTGATCATTTATGCTTCTATTTATTTCTCTACCTCTTCCTCTCTGAAATCAATTAAAAAATATATATCCTTTTAAAAAAAAGAACAGATTTATTCTCTCACAGAAGACCAGAAATCTGAAATCAGTATCACTGGGCTGAAATCAAGGTGTCAGCAGGTCTGCACTGCCTATGAAGGCTCTATGGAGAACTGCTTCCTTGCTTCTTCCAGCTCCATAGTTGTAACACCTTTTCTTGTCCTGTGTGTGTCAAATCTCCCATTGCCTAGCTCACCTGTGATTGGATTTAGGACCCACCTCAATAATCTAAATTAACCTCTCTATCTTAGGATCCTTAACTTAATCACATCTGCAGATACCCTTTTTCCTTATAAGGCAACATTTACTAATTCCAGAGATTAGGACCATATAGCTTTGAGTGTCTATTATTGAGTCTACTATACGCAGTCTTGGAATTTGTGGAGTTTGTAAAATCCATTAGAGAAATGAAAAAAATCTGCTTTAGAATACGCTGCTTACTACAGTTTCAGGATCTATGATAACTTTCCAACCTCTAAAGGCAATTAATATGGAATACCAAAAGATAAGTTGTTAACATGAAATGGTAATATAAATTACTTCCAAGTGCTAAAAATAAAGGTTAATTCAAGGTATTTGTTAACTTTTGGGATGTTCCTCTTGAAAAAATTTCAAGCACTATTTTTTTTTTAAATACAATTTTATTGATTTCAGAGAGGAAGGGAGAGGGAGAGACATAGAAACATCAGTTATGAGAGAGAATCATTGATCAGCTGCCTCCTGCATGTCCCCCACTGGGACAGAACCAGCAACCCGGCCATGTGCCCTGACTGGGAATTGAACCTTGATCTCTAGGTTCATAGGCCTTTGCTCATCCACTGAACCACACCTGCCTGGCTTAAGTACTATGAACTCCACCCTACCATGAATGTCATAAGAGGAAATTAGCATATTCTCAAATATTATTACTCTTTCGGGCCTCACTTAATGGTTGGAGCAATGTTTCCAAATTTCTCTGAACCTTTCCATCTCAGGACAAGTGACGTGTAGGAATTTGGGCTGTCTGCCTATGTACCATTCACCTCATCAGCCTACCAGAACAAAATCGGTTTCTGAAAACATTGTATACTTCAGTGGGTTATAATCCTTCTTGAGGTCCTACAAAGATTACAAACAAGGTTTGCTACCTCTAGGACTGTCCACATATTGTCAAGTTGGTGGTATCCTGTTGTCACTACATAGCTGAGATCATATGCTCCCCTAACTTATCTATAGTATATATATTAAGACCCCCTCCCCCTTTTTAACACAGCAGACAAAGGTAGCAGTCAGTTCCTAGATATGTATATTTTTTCCACTTCATTTAGATCTTGCTATGCACAATTATCTCAGCTTATCTTTAATAATAAAGCTTTCTCCTTTCAGTTATTCCCCTTGAAAGGAATAAAGTTTCTCCTCTCTTCTCCAATGCTATTAACAATAAGGAGGAGTTATGTGTACAATGCTATTAACAATAAGGAGGAGTTATCAGAACAAACAGAAAAGGAATGATATTGGAACAGAATAATAGGGAACATGTTACATAGAATAAGTTATACATCTGAAGTAAATGGTAAGTTCTGGATATTTATCTGAATCAAACTACAGGTAAAGAGTCATACATCAGCAATAACAGGGAAGGCATAAACTACAAGTGGAAACTTTGTGAGAATAGATATAAAATTGATCTAAGGTTTTATCAGAAAGCCTCAGCTGTTATGAAGCTAATTTGCACTGAATGAGATCCAGTAATATCCAGTTTTGTGGAAGGGGTTGTAATCCAAAAAAGAATTAAGATCTCCTACAGATATTTAGACACATATCTAGGAATATGACTAACAGTTCTTCTAAACATCAAATATGAGGACGTCATTTTATTTTTATATTCAATTAACATTTTTCTTATTTTAACTTCTTGAAAACTTTTTACCTTTTTGTCACGGATGCAGTGAATTTTAATGCTACTCTTCTATTTTATGGTATTCTTTTGATTAATTATATTGACTTTAGTTTTAATATACTTTTATCATTCCTTAAATACTCGAAAACTCCCAGTTTGAATAAATTTATTTTTTATACTTATAGATTTTAAACAAAGGACAGCTTATAGTAAAGCATGTTAAAGCATTTCTATTTTGCATTTTAATGAGATATGGGGCTGCTCAAATTTACTTTGTTAGTCCCAGCATGGCCTTTAATTTAATGATTAAACACTACTAATAATTTAAGTAGAATATGAAGGCAAAGAGAGGATGAAAGTAAAATGCTGTGGTCAGAATTGCTACTAAATTAATTGACTTATAAATCAATTACAGCTGCTACATCCTGTTAGGAATTGTATGGAGTAAGAACCATGAGAACATAGACTTGAAGCAAATGGTTTCATTGACATTTTTTTTATTTTCTGCATGATAACTAGATATGTGAAATATTAGATAAAAATTATGGGGTATCTGATGAAATTTCCTGATAAATCAATCAAAGCTGATGCATATTATCTGACCCACATGTACTTTAACCATCAATAAAAGGTAAGATGAACTCACAGACTACATGTCTCTTTACTTTTTTTTCCTCTTTACTTTCATCACAAGTTGCTTATGTTTTCCATCATTTTTTGGAAAAGGATTTTATTTATTTCAGTGATTAAAAACTACCTCTCCAGCCTCAGGTGCTAAAGTGGAGCATAGATGCTAAAATTAACAGAATTATCTGAGAGAAAATAAAAGATAATTCAGTAACAGAGTTACCTGAGAGAAATGATAATTCAGTAACAGAATTATCTGAGAGAAAAGAAAAGAGCAGGAGAGATGTTTTTCTTTTTTAATCAAATTAAAAATATTTGTATTTTGAAGTAGACACCAGGTATTTTGTGGGTCTTTTAATTTTTAAATGAAGAAATCCAAAGTAATTTAAGAACCAAATGTTATCATATCTAAGAAGCTACCATTTTTATTTAGAAGATAGGGTCTGAAATTTAAAAGAAGCCTTTTATTGGTTGCTTAAATATTTTGAAATAAAATAGTAGGTTTTGGCAAAGGAAAGCAGATAATGCTCTGTGGTTTTGCTTTACAAAAATGTGAATGCATCTGATGACCTTAATCGAATGGTGAACCTAATATGAAGTATTCACTACTTTCACTGGTGTGTGGGTATATAAGATTGCAT
The DNA here is from genome assembly GCF_027574615.1 of Eptesicus fuscus. Taxonomy (NCBI): domain Eukaryota; kingdom Metazoa; phylum Chordata; class Mammalia; order Chiroptera; family Vespertilionidae; genus Eptesicus; species Eptesicus fuscus. Next base: position 64,072,351 of record NC_072473.1, on the reverse strand, counting down.
TACAGAGTTCTTAAAAAATGAATTAATCTTCACAAGTACATGTTCCTATTGTAGCACATATGTTTAGTCAAATGAAGCAAGAGAGAAATGAGATAATAGGACAATTTGTCGTTCAGACCTTAAAAAGAATTAAAATTGTGAATTTTATGCCACTGGAGATGAATTTTATTAATAAAATGTAAGCTTGCAGAGAATTTTCAGGAAGAGGAAGTGCTATAACTTTACTAAATGCCAAGTATATTTGACTTTTAAATGAATATACATTGAAGAAAAAGTATCAAATTACTAGATTTTAAATAGCTGAAAGAAGTTATACAAGAACAAAGGAGGCTAACTATATCTTTGTGGCACTGAGATAAGATTGTAGTAAAGAAAAATGTGTAACATTAAGTAGCATAGAGCTTTCTTGTAAAAATAAATATTACATGTATATAATCTGAATGTTTTTCTGGTATCTTTATTAAGTTGGTCATAGTTTCAAGCCTAAATGTTGATTTAAAAGCAACAAGCAATTTAAAGAATGTACTTTTGCCTGGCTGTGGCTCAGTTGGTTGAACATCATCCTGTGAACTGAAAGGTTGCCAGTTTGATTCCCAGTCATTGCAAATGTCTGGGTTGCAGATTCAATCTCAGGTTAGGGCACGTAGGAAAGGCAGCCAATTGATGTCTCTCTCTTTCTCCCCCTCTCTCCTCTCCCCTCTCACCCTCCTCTTTTCCTCTTTCAAGATGTCCTTGGGTGAAGATTTAAAAAAAAGAATGCACTTTTCACAAGGTCTCTGAATGATCACAATCATTTAACATATGTAGCATTAAGATTCCTGATGATGTTGAATAAGGCTTGATAATTTTCAAGTCCACAGCATGAGAATATCTACAACATAGTTTAACCAACCATTAAAGGGATTTTTGTGGGAAAAAAATGTTCTTTAATAAAGACAACTTTTTCACTGCAATATGAAAGGTGTCTTCTAGTTGAAAAAGGTGTACATACACACTTTATATTTTCCGTTGTTGTTAGAAGCCTAGTGTCTTGAGCATATTAAGGTTTGAGAAAAAATTAAAAAACAATAACCTAGTAAATGCTTAACATGAAAGAATATCATTCAGTCTAACCTGATGTCATTATCAATTTAATCACCGTAAAACACATGAGTTTGATTCTTCTGGGGTTGGTTGGTCACCCATAAACTATGAAATTAGCTTGTTCCAACAAATAGTGTTAGTGAAGCATGCTGTTAATTCATAGCTGAACATTTATGTTCACTAGGTATAAACTCACTGAACTGCAAGAATAGCTTGAAAGAGTCAATATCCTGGTAAGCCTAACTTGCTACCAGTACATAATCAAGTGCTGATGACCAGTATTCCAGTGTTAAACAATTATAGGAAATATCTTTGCCAATTAATAACTTGCTTTACTGATGATTTAAAATATGATTTTTTTTAAATCTTGAAAATAATTTAAGATTATGTTGTTCATCACAGAAATAATGAATTCTCTAAGCCTGTTCCTTAGGGGAAGGTTAGTTCCCTCTAGGCATGTCATGTACCTTGGTCATCCATGAGGCAAGTGCTGGTATCTGTTAGTGTTCTGAGGAATAGCTGTGAGATCATCCTAATGTACTGAGAGCTTCAGAATATTTGGAAGATGAGTTAATCAGTCATCATGTCATCATGGAAACCCACCAGACACAAGCAGAGTCATGCATTTTTTTCCAAGATTAAACCAAAATATAAATAAAATTAATGTTATTTATTATATAATACTTGGGGCCCGGTGCATGAAATTCGTGCATTGGGGAGGGGTCCCTCGGCCCAGCCTGCCCCCTCTCACATACTGGGAGCCCTCAGGGGATGTCCTACTGATGGTTTAGGCCCGCTCCCCGTTGGGAGTGGACCTAAGCTGCAGGGTGGCCTCCCTTTGCAAGAGGCGACTGGGCTGATCAGGGGAAGGCACCAGCCCCATCACCCCGCTGCTGCAGCCACTGCCAGTCACCGCAGCCGCCAAGGTGTTTTCATCAACACGGACTCCAGTCCCTTCACCATGAAAAAATGACAACTTTTCTTTAAGTATTTTCAAGATGTGTCTTTCATAGGATATGACATTTCTTTCTTTATTTTTCTTTTTATCCTCACCTGAAGATATGTTTGCATTGATTTTATCCCCTTCCCTCTGATCCCAGGCTCAGCCCCTGCCCAAGCCTAAAGCCTCTGCACCAGGCTTTAGGCTTGGGAAGGGGGCTCCTGCCCCTCTGATGGCCGGCTGGGTGCCGAGGAGGTTCCTGGGACCCAGGTATGTATGCAAATTAACCACCATATTTTTTTGGGTTACTTTGCATACTCACTCTGATTGGCTGTGGGCGTAGCGGAGGTACGGTCAATTTACATGTTTCTCTATTATTAGGTAAGATTGGTTTCCAGCTTATTATGAATATACTAGAAGCTCAGTGCATGAAATTCGTGCATGGGAGTGGGGGGGTCCCCTCAGCTCAGCCTGCACCCTCTCCAATCCAGGACCCCTTGGGGGATGTCTGAATGCTGGTCTAGACTAGCAGTTGAACATCCCTCTCACAATCCTGGACTGCTGGCTCCTAATTACTTACCTGCCTGCCTGCCTGGTCGCTCCTAACTGCGCCCCCCCGCCGGCCTGGTTGCCACAACTACCCCCCTCTGCTGGACTGGTCATCCCTCACTGCCTCCCCTGCCAGCCTAATCTCCCCCAACTGCCCCCCCTGCCAGCCTGGTTACCCCCAACTGTCCCCCCCCCCGCTGGCCTAGTTGCCTCTTACTGCCCCCCTGCCAGCCTGGTCAACCTCAGCTGACCCCCTGCTGGCCTGGTTGCCCCCAACAGCCCCCCTTGCTGGCCTGGTCACCTCCAACTGCCCCCACTGCCAGCCTGGTCTCCCCTCCTGGCTCCCCCACTGGCCTGATTGCCCCACGCAGCCTGCTGTTCCGTCATTTGATCATCCCTCACTAACCCCCCTGCCAGCCTGGTCACCCCACACAGCCTGCTTGTTCAGTCGTTTGGTTGTCCCTCAGGCTGGCCCTGGGCAGCTGGGCAGCTGCCATCTGAGGCTTGCCTGCGCCTCAGGCCAGCTCTGGGTGGCTGAGGGGCTGAGGGGACTGGGGGACTCTGGAGGAAGGTGTGCAGAGTGGCCGAACCCACCTGGGGGTGGGCCTGGCCGTGCTGCACGCCTGCCGCCCCAGTGGGGCTGAGGGGACTGAGCGCCACCATTTTGTGGCTGTGGGCACTGCCATCTTTGAGGGCATAGCTGTCAATTAGCATAGTCCCTCCTTATTGGCTGTGGGTGCCACCATCTTTGTGAGGGTGTGATGATCAATTAGTATATTCCCTCTTTATTAGATAGGATTTTACATCCATTTATTCAAAAGGTATTTTTGAATATCTGGTATGAAACACTGCAATGATCTGAGTGTGTAGCAATGAATATAACAGACAAGGTCCCTACCCTCATAGAACTTACAGTATAGTGGGAGAGATTGATGTTAATCAGGTAGATAATTGCAGTTGGGGATAAGGTATTAGTTAGGAAGGAATTAAATAGAGAAATTACTACAGAATATTGTGGTGATGGTGATGGCAGTAGAAAAACATACTTTAGAAAGTTTAGAAAGGGAATGACCCTCTAAGGAAGTGCATCTAAGTGGAGATCTTTAGGGTAAAGTTAAAACTGGCGATTGGGATTTCAAGGGATGGGGCCAGTGCTTAGAGCTCTTTAGGAAAACAGCCCTATGTAAAGACATCGAGGTGGTAGGGAACTTGGTCTGTTCCCACAAGCTGAAAAGGGGCCAGTAGGCTTGTGGCAGAGTCATCTAGGTGGAGAATAGGAGGGCATGTGTTTGGGTAGTTAGATGGGGCTCAGATGCAGGTCGGTATTATAAAGCTTGCATTTGTTGTGGGCATTAGTGATGTGGGTACTTGTCAGAGCAGTAAATTATAAAAATAAACTATTCGTACATGGGTGGGGTCCAGCCAGCCTGGCCAGGGGGAGGGGACATGGGCAGTTGGCCGGCCTGCCTGCTGGTTGAACTCCTGGTCAAGGGGACAATTTGCATATTAGCCTTTTATTATATAGGATATACACTGAGTGGCCAGATTATTATGCATTTAGAGATCATAATAATCTGGCCACTCAGTGTATAAAACACAGGACAAACACCTTTGCCATTGAGTTATATTAGGAAATTAGCAGCACCTGCTATTATTACACATGTATTGTTTATCCATGAACACATTTGCTTTATAAATAAAACAAGGAGGATAAATGAGCCTTTCCTAATAAGGGTTAGAGCTCCTTTTATTCTACATTCCCTTGAGGTACTTTGACTGGTGGTGGTGGTGGTGGTGGTGGGTGTGTTATTTTACCTACTATGGTTATATCTATCTGTATCCAAGCTTTGAGATGGTGTCTTTTCAGACTCACTCTTGTCATGGCCCTGTGCCTTTCTTTTGCTGGAAGGACATTACCAAGGTTAATGCAAACAAATACTTTATTTTTTTTTATTATGCTGCAGTCATTATTAGCACCAACAGTTAACAGTGAATGACAGACTAACTGCTCTTCTTTTGTTCACTTTAGACATTAAAAACTGGAATAGATACACAGGATCTATTACACTACAGAGGGTACCTTTGGCCTCTGACTTCCAGCAGCAGGTAGATTTGCAGAAACATTAAAAGTGCTTGTGCTTTTTTGTTTTCTCTTTGACTTCTACCAACATCATGATAAGATGCCTGGGATACCTTGCTGGAAAGATGCAAGACACTTTCGAGGAGAGCTGACTTATTTGGAAAGATTCCATGCTGTGCAAGTTAGCCCCCAATTGACTCATCAGCTGACTACAGAGACAAGAACCACCCCAGTGCAATAGCCAAGCCTGGCCTAGATCAGCAGAAGCACCCAGTGACCCATAGACTGATAAACAGTTTCTCTGTATTTATGGGGTGGTCAGTAACAGCTGACTAATATACCTACTATATTTGGAGGCATATTCCTATCTTTATGTTAAAGAACTTTCATCTCTTCAAACTTTGCATAGTTCCTTAAAATTATTGTGTTATTCTGACCTGTAAGAACGTCTGCTGTCCCAGATGCCTGGCCTCCTAAACTGTCATCTGAGCTGTCTACCAATAGGTTTGTTTGAATTTTGATTTTCTGTCTTAAACCTGTCCGAAGATTTGGCTGTCCTTTTTCCAAGTTACTATTTTGGCTAGTTATCTGTGGAGACAGAGTGGAATGCCTTTAAAAAGTGGGGGGAGACTATGTCTTTGATGTGAAGGCCATAGGGTTCTTAAGTAGAGTAGTGACATGACAAAATGGTTATTGAAGTAAAATCTATCATGAAGTTGTAAGCCTAATGAATTTGAGTGGGAAGAGCCAAGAGATATTAACTCTAGTTGGTAGTTGAGTTCAGTTAGAAGATGGAATGTTTTTATATATACCTGTGCCCTGGAGAGCAAGTTGGGGAGGCAGATCTGAACATGCAGATCTGTACTGGGGAGGCAGATGAGTGCACTCTTTTGTTTGTATTCTTTTTCTGTGTGTTTTTTAAACCCTGACCCGAGGATATGCTTATTGATTTTAGAGAGAGATTGGGGTGGGGGGAGAGAAACATCAATGTGAGAGAGAACATAAATTGGTTGTCTCCAGTATGAACCCTGACTGGGAATTGAACTCACAACCTTTTTGGTGTACCAACCAACTGATGCACAAACCAATTGAGCTGCACTGGCCAGGGCTTGTTCATATTCTAATATGAAGAATTGTTTAGGAACTGTTACTGCAAGTTTCCTGAACGCTACAATGCAATATATGCTGTTTGTTGTTTCCTAAGTAGATCCTAGCCCTGGGTTCACATTATAATATTTGAAGTAGTCTGAAATGAAATCTTATAAGGTTAAAACAGCACCAGTCACGTGTATAATGAATGCCTAGCAAAAACCTTCAAAATAAAATTATTGTGATAATTTAAAAATCAATTGAACCAGCATTCTAAGATATAGATGTAGCACTGAGTCCTTCCAAAACAGGAATTTGCTCTACATTTGGTATTGAAGTTTCACATATTTTGAAATCGATGCAACCTGAAAGCATTAAGTTTTTGGCAGTGTAGGTTCAAGATTATCTAAACATGGTAATAATGATGGCAACTTCTAAACTTAGTCTACTGTGACTAACAGCCTCTCTCAGAAATAGCAAATAATAATGAAAAGGAAGTGTTGGTAAGATATCTGATCTGTCATTCACCAACTTTTACAGATTTAGAAATAATGGGTTTATTTCCATAGTGATGCTCCCCTCCCCTTTCCTATAAATAACCTTTTTCCTTTCTTTACTAATCCTGCCAATAGAATAAATTACTTCTAGAGACATATAGTCCAGTATTCCTGACCAGAGATCTATTTTATGCCTGATAATTTATAGGCAAGTCACACCAATGAATTGTTTTTCTTGTTGTTTTTTTCACTTGCTTGTTTGTTTTCCTGGGTAGGAGGTTGAATTCAAGACCTCTCTCTGGGAAAAAGGAGACTAATATACATGTTTTTACAAGTGGATATACACGCATTGTTGAAATCTTCCTAAACAACACCAGCAAAAATCTGAAGGTAATACAAGCATGAGATGCCTTAATAGGTCATCTCTGCTATTAAAACATCTTTGTATAAGATATTGTACTTTTGTCACCCCTTCTAATGGCCACAGTCTATTTGACAGGGAGTGAAGATAGTGGTAGATTTTAGAGATGCATTTTTTCACTCTAATATACTACAGTGAGATTTTCATTATTCAATATGCATGGAATGAATATTATAAATATAAAAGTAATCAGAAAATGGAAGATTTAGCATAGGCTAATATTACCAAGTATAGATTGATTGACATGATCCTCAAATCCTCCAGGATCGATTTGGTCAATTTGGGTGGATATCCTTAAAATGAATGGTTAAGGCCTGAGAAAGTGTTGTGGGGTTTTGTGTGTGTGGTTTTTTTTTTGTTATATTTTTTTAGCTTGAGTCCAAATGATAAGGGAGGAGCAAATAAGGCATTTTAATTTTATTAATCTCCTTTATTTTTTAAATACATAGTCATTTCTCATCTGATTTTCTATTTGGCTAGGAATTGAATGCTGTGAAAATTTGCAATTCAATATAAGGTTTAGAAACAGTATGATAGAGATTCAAGCAGTGAGAAAAGAAATTGGGCATATGGAGAAGTACCATGCTTTCTAAGGATGACCATATAAGTATATTTTTATGTATCAATAAAAATCTTTGTAAAAAAATAGGTACATATAAACACTTAAAAGTAACTCACAAATAATTTACATGCATTTTGAGTGAGCTTGAAAGTTTCTAATATCCAAGTCATTTTTGTAATGTTTTCTAATACTGGTTAGCAGTATTTATTTATTTATTTATTTATTTATTTATTTACTTATTCATTTAAAAACTAGAGGCCCAATGCATGAAATTTGTGCAAGAGTAGGCCTTTCATACACCAGCTGCCGGCACAGGCTTCCCTCTGGCACCCAGGGCTTCCCTTGCGGCCCTGGCTTCATCCTGAATGTCGTCCAGAATGATAATCTGGTCTAATTAGCATATTATGTTTTTATTATTATAGACTAGAGGCCCGATGCATGAAATTTGTTTAAGAGTAGGCCTTTCTTCCCCTGGCTGCCAGCACTGGCTTCCCTCTGGCACCCAGGACCCGGGCTTCCCTGCGGCCTGGCTTTGTCTGGAAAGATGTCTGGAATGACATCTGGTCTAATTAGCATATTACCCTTTTATTATTATAGATACTATTGATTGTCTACTGTTGTAAAAGTTTGCAATTATTTTGTACATTAAACTTTTCAGTAATATTTTTAAAAACACCAAAAATCCTTTATAAAGAGTGCTTCCTCACTATTTGTTGTAAAATATCTTATGATATTCTGAATCTCATTTAATTCAAATGTTTATTGACTGCCAGTAATTGTGCCAGGCATCTGGGATACGATGACAACACTCTGTATCTCAAGATGTTGCAGTTTAGTTGGTGCATAAACCAAGCAAGCAGTTATATTAAAATTCTATTTGGGCCATTATTAATAAATAGTTTAAAGTCCTGGTGAATATCTCTTCTTAACTGGCCAAGTACACAAAATTCACAGTTCCCCAGACATAAGTTAAATCATTTCAAAAGCTTCTTGTTATCTAGGATATAGGAGTTGTAGAAAGTATTATTTTGAATCCCTTTAATCTGATCATATTTGATCCAGTGGCTGCTCCAATTTCCAAGATTATTGCAACTCTCAGCTTGACTGAAACAAATAAATGAAAAATAAATCACCTGCCTGGTTATTGTTCTGAAATCGATAATAGAGATATGGCAGAATATGAAAGCTATAATTTAGGCACATTAATACAGATAGGCTGTGTTACCCTGTTTTACTTCTTAATAGTCCACTCTATGTTCTTTCAATTTGGAAAGAAAATACCTAACCCCTAAGTAATGTGGAGTAAGTTTCATTAATATTGTGGCAGAATAAGCTACCTGATGAATCTGTTGTGACCACTTGGATTAGAAGCCAACTGTAAAGGTTAGAATGTGAAAACCATAGGTTGCAGTTGTATTTCAAGGATGAATAAACTACCAGCATACCTAGGGTTATCAATCATTACGATTAGAAAATCTATATGGTGGGTACTTCAAAAATGCTTTGATATCTGGATTCACCTCAATCCCTACCCAGTCACTTAACACTCCTAAACAAAGGACCATTTAACCAGCTTTGCATTTGACTGGACTGAGATTGAATAGCTTGGATGTAATTTTCAGTTTGGCTGAACACCAATAGAAATTCATTCATTCTAGCTCATACATTGCCCTGTGCATTCAACTTCTTTACTGTTCAGTCAAAGAAAAGAATAGAGAGAGTAGATATCCATTTCTCAGCAGGTTTTGTGGTGGTAGTGGTGGTGGTTATTATTTTACTCTTAAGTGGCAGCTGTGTTCTCATTTAAGGCAAATACTACTAACATGCTTTTGGGAGATATAAAAGGCCTTTGTGAACCCTGGCAGAAATTCCTTGCAAAAAATGAATTGTTTCAGTTCCTTTAAGAAGATACACATCCTAGTATATTTGTAAAAATCCATTAATTCCTGGCCATTCGCTGTAGGTATGTGTACAAGAAAGATGAACCCGAACTCCCTGAAGGTCCTTGCAAGAAAGCCAGATAAGTAAGAGTTTAAAATCCAAACTGCAGATTTGTTTAGGAATTGTAGCATTTCCCCTCTGGGCTATCTGGTGCCAGCTTTCAAAATTCGGAGGGATTTATTCCACTCTTAAAAAAGCAATTTAATTCACACCAGGTTTCCTTCCGGTTTCCGTGTTAAAATAATTCACACACAGGTATATACAAATAATTTAATATATATACTTATGTACATTTATGAAATCACCAAAATGTCTTGAATAACACTTAAAAAAACAAAGAAAATGAAAATATAAATGATGAGTATCACCTGATTTTTTCCAGAGAAGTATTGATAAAACTTATGAAGCATTATTAGGTGCATACAGAATTTAGCAATCTTTGAAGGCAATACAACAGATGTAACCTAAAGGTCCCTGAAAATTGCTTCATCAGCACAAGGTTCCTCATCAGTTTCCCAGTATTGTATCAGTGGGGTAGGCACTGAGGAGATCAGGGAAGAGAACACATACAGTGGTAAGAACAAGGGATTGGAAGTCAAGAGATCTGAATTCTATTCTTGTTATAGTCTCCTCTGGATCTCAGTTGTCTCAACATCAATAAAATTAGTAAAGGTCACAGGATGCCCTTAGGATTTTTGTAGGCCTATGGTCCTGTGATTCCGACTCAAGATAAATAAGACTTTGATTCCTAACCCAGATGTATAAAGCTACTGTGGAAAATTAAGACTGGCAAACATGAAGCTATTAGCAAAGTGTTTCGATAACATGAACAAGTGCTAAATAATATAGAAGGAGGAGGTCAAATAAGTTTGATAATCCATGCTGTGGTAGGAAGGCTTTTGGGGGGATGTAGTCTATATTTTGGTCTTGTGGGTTGAGTAGAGAAGAACAGAAAATCTTATTGGCTACAACAAACCATGGAACAACATAGCTGAACTTACACTTTCATGTTTAAACTATAATTCGAGTAACCTAGTCAATTAAATTGGTCTGCAATAAATGAAGGCAATGTTCAGAATTTTGAAAGTGAACTAAAATGTTTTAGCGCTTTGGATTTGTGTGTAACATTCCTCGCATTACCTTGTAAAATTATCTTTTTAATACAAATAATTATTTTTAGCCTTTCAAACATATTCTGTAGCTATTCTTGATGTTGTAATTATTCCTTTTGGAGAAAATAGAACAAAAAAGGGACTTACTAGATTATAGATACAAAAAAGATGATACTAAGTATGCACATAAGAATATTCTTAGGTGTTGCTATCTTATATTTTTGCATGAAGGAGTTAATTTTATAAAATTAATAGTATTCAAAGAGACCAATAAAAGTGTGGCAAATAACAGGGGAAACTTTCTTTTTAAAAAAATAAGCTTTTATTTTTCAACTAGAGGCCCAGTGCACAAAATTTGTGCACAGGTTGGGTCCCTAGGCCTGGCCGGCAATCAGGTTCCCTGCCTCCCCACCTCCTTCCCGCTTCACCCTCTCCACCTGCATCTGTCACAAGCCCCCTCCCCCATTCCCCATCTCAGCCCATGGCCCGGCCCTAATCAGGAGATCCTGACCTGCTGGCCAGGGGAAGGGACTGGGAGGTTGGCCAGCAGGTCCCATCGGCAATCTGGGTCTGCTACATTGAGCGTCTGCCCCCTGGTGGTCAGTGTGCATCATACTTACCAGTTGTTCATCGTAATGGTCACTTAGGCTTTTATATATATACTAGAGGCCCGGTGCACGAAATTCGTGCATGGGGGGGGGTGTCTCTTAGCCCAACCTGCACCCTCTCCAATCTGGGACCCCTTGGGGGATGTCTGACTGCCTGTTTAGGCCCGATCCATGGGCCTAAACAGGCAGTCAGACATCCCTTTCACAATCTAGGACTGCTGGTTCCCAACTACTTGCCTGCCTGCCTTCCTGATTGCTCCTAACTGCTCTGCCTGCCAGCCTGATCACCCCCTAACCACTCCCCCTGCCAGCCCGATCGATGCTTAACTGCCCTCCCCTGACACCCCGGTCACCCCCAAATGCCCTCCCTTGCATATTCCCTCTTTATTAGATAGGGTTTTTTTCTTTAGCATATTGGACAGTCCTAACTGGTTTGGCTCAGTGGATGGAGCACTGGCCTGCAGATTCAAGGGTCCTAGGTTCGATTCTGGTCAAGGGCATGTACCTTGGTTGGGGGCACATACCCAGTCGGGAGTTTGCAGGAGGCAGTTGATCGATGTTTCTTTCTCATAAATGTTTCTAGCTCTCTATCCCTTTCCCTTCCTCTCTGTAAAAAAATCAATAAAATATATATTATAAAAAAAGAAACATTTAAGATTCCTCCATATCTGCCTGGCTGGTGTGACTCAATGGTTGAGACCCCAGGCTGCCACCACTGGAGGGGTTCGGGCCCTGGCCAGGCTGAGACCCCAGCCCAAGGCTGCCGCCTCAGCCCAGCCAGATGACACCCCATCTCAGCCTGGCTGTGGATAGCCCGGTGGGTGCCTTCCCTGGTCTGAAGATCTCGCATTGGGGGTGCACTGTGCTGCTGGCCTGACACCCCTGCCCCAAACCCCGTGGCCCGCTTTGCCCCAGATGGCGCGCGGCTCGGGGGCGGGTCGCTGCCAGCCTGACACCCAGGCCCCAGGCCCCACGGCCTGCTTCACCCCAGATCGCGCATGGCTCGGGGGCGGGTCGCTGCCAGCCTGACACCCAGGCCCCTCGGCCCTCTTTGCCCCAGATGGCGCGCGGCTCGGTGGCGACCAGCCGGACACCCCGAACTGCTGCCACTGGGCAGGAATTGCTGTGTGTGGGGCGGGCGCCTCCCAGCTAGACACCCTGGACTGCCACTGCTGGGCAGACTTGGGGACTCCGCTGGGGCTCGGGGATAAGAAGACTGGACGCTGCCATCTTGTGGCCATGGGCGCCACCATTTTGTCGCAGAGTGATGGTTAATTTGCATATTACCCTTTTATTAGATCGGATAGATTACAGTTGACATACAACATTATATTAGTTTCAGGTGTACAACATAGTGACTTGACATTTCTACAACTTACGATGTGATCACCCAGATAAATCTAGTACCCATCTCATTATGTACATGGTTGCTACAATATTATTCACTATATTTCCTAGGCTTTACTTTACATACCCATGACTATTCTGTAACTACCAATTTGTACTTCTTATTCCCTTCACCTTTTTCCCACATTCCCACCAACCCCATTCTCATCTGGCAAACAAATATTCTTTGTATCTATGAACCTCCCTGTTCATCATCCATGCAAGGCACTTCAGGTGTGCCCCATGTGGGCTGTGTGCAGTCTCCTGTTGTAATTGAGCCTTAATTGCTATTTTTGGCACATCAGCAGTCGGATTCACCCCTGGCTGATTGGCATAGACAACCAGCTGCGACTATAGTACAGGAGCTTGTATGCAGGGGCTGACCCCACAGACCAGAACTTGCTTCTGCAGAATTCTAGTGCCTGAGTCTTCCCCTTGAGTATATTGCTTTTTGAGATGGTAGGCGGTACTCTGGTGTGTTCTGAAGGTGTCCACTGCGTGTGCTGGCTCTGGGGCCTTTCAGGAGTTGCAAACCAAGGTCAGCTGCTGCCTGTGTCCTGCCCTCAGCTACCTGGCATGAGCGACAAAGGGATCTACAGATGGTCACCACTTGCTCTTGCCATGGAGGTGCTGAGGAGAAGTCATGCTGTGAACTGAGGCCTGAGTCGATAGTGTGGAGCTTGGGGCTATTTTGAAAGAGGTATGCAGCACGTGGAGGCCTGGTGCTGCTTGTTTGGGATTTGTGGACCTTTGAGAGATTTTAGGGAAGTCCACAGAATGAACCAAGAGGGGCAGTTTGTATGGAAAAGCCAATGGAAGCTGCTTGGGTGCACCTGAAATTTGTGTGGGGTCTTAGGGAATCAATTGGGTGGGACAAACTGTATTAAGCGGGTTGATGAATACTCAGATATGGTACCCTCCCTTCCCCATGCCTGCAGAGGAACAATGGCCTCTGCCAGCACTTTTGTCTGTGAGAAAACTGCTTTGCCAGCACTGTGATGCCACACAGTACAGTTCCTCCCCCTATGTCCCTGGTGCCTTTCAAGCTACTGTCCCCACACTGGAGCTCAGAGGGAGTGAGCCCAAGTAAGTCTGTCAGCAGCCCCTTTAAGAGGGATTCCTGGGATTCCAACAGCCCTCCATGTCACTCAGCCACAATCCCCACTGGTTTTTGCAGCCAGAAGTTATGGGGACTTTTCTTCCTGGCACCGGAATCCTAGCCTCGGGGGGCAGGGTGTGGGGCTGGGACCCATCACTCCTCAGGGGATGGAGGGAGACCTCTGCAGCTGAGATATCCCTCTAGATTTTTAGATAATTTTACATCCTTGCCCCTTCTACCAGTCTCAAAGTGACTTCTTCTTTATATCCTTAGTTATTGGACTTTTGTTCACCTAGATTTCAAGTGGTTCTCAATAATGGTTGTTCTGTAATTTAGTTGTTATTTTGATTTGGTCATTGGGGATATGCCACCAGTGCATTTTCTTACTCCACTGTCTTGACCAGAAGCCCCCATATATAATTCTTAGAGGCATAAAACATTTAAACCAGGGATGAAGTGGTGGTCTTCAGTTTACTATTTGCACTTATGAAAAACAACCTTCATGTAACCTTCCTTAGTTAAAAAAAAAAAAAAAAAAAAAAAAAACTGCAAAACTGTCATTCTTTGGAGCATTTAAGATCTTGCTGCTTAGTAGTGTCGTGTTGCCAGTTTGACTCAAATAAATTATTATAAAACTTCTCTACAGGTATGGATGGATGTTCTTACGTTGACTGTTGAAGGCTGGAAGGACCAGATGGAAGAGACGCACTGGGCAAGGTATGGAAAAAGGGTGTGGAGCTTGCATGCCCTCTCCTGATGCACCATTCTCCCAGCACCTCCACGTGTTCAGCCCAGACACTCTCCAAATCCAGTGAAACTTTCTATGTTAGGTGCCATTTAAGAGTATGCTTAACTTCCATTTGGTCATCATTTTAAAATGTTTTGTTGTTACTTCCAGCTAAAAAGACATCCATTGCCTTATTACACGGCTTCATGGTTTGAATGCTTGTTTGTATTTTATCATAGATGTTTCTTAAACTTTTTGAATAGAGAATTGCTTTTTCGTTTTAGTGAAATATGTTTCCTAAGATGCTAGTGAATTTATATGTAAATATTGTGACTTCTTTGTATAATTACAACCAGGACAGATATGACTAGCACAGAGAAGATTGATTTTGTGATATGTGGTCCTGTGAAACAATTATGTTTTACTGACTTATCATAAGTTTGTTCATAAGGATTTAGCTACTAAGGAAGGAAAGGGAAAACTAAGAGACAATTTTGCTACCCACTTCATTTTGCCCTGTTCTGTAGATGTTGAAATTGTTAGATCCTAAGATAAGAATTTCTAGCTCTAAGTCATTTTTAAAAATGCCTTTGTTACTGTTCTTTATAAAACCGTAGGAATAAATATTTCAGTTTTCAGAGAAATTGTGGAAGTCTGTGTACCATTGAACCACAAACCACATGGCTATGTGTTAATGCTGTTGTAATTTAATTCTGAACTAATGTTATAAAAAGACCCATTGTGGTGTTGAGGAGTTTGTATATTTTTAGAGCCTGTGTGTCATGTTCTTAGAGCACACTCCTCAGGGTCTTTTCAGAGTTCAAGCCTAAGAAAACAGGGTTAATCTTGTCTAGGGGCAGAGAGAGGTATCTTCCTGTTGACTTAACTAGTGTTTCATCTTAAACCTTATGTCAAGAAAAGTCGACAAGTCCCTATAATGACTTGCTTTCCAGAGTACTTATTAGTCAACACCGACTGCAAATTATATAACATTTTGGCCTTTAGTAGATTGAAATTTCTTTTTTTATATAAGGTGAGGTTGACATTTAATATTCTGTAAGTTTAAGGCATTCAGTGTGTGACTTTGATAATTATATATTATAATATGATTGTTATTGTAGCAATAGTTACCAAATTACATAATTATAATAATATAGTATTGTCTAGATTAATTATACTGTGCATTAGATCTCTGTAGCTTATTTACTACTTGTTACAAGTTTGTACCCTTAAACACCATCACTGTTATCCCCCATTCCCAGTACCCTGTTAACCACCATTTTATTCTCTGTTATTTTGTTTTCTAGAGGTTAGACTTTGTAAGATTATATACTTAAGTGATATCATAGCAATACTAGTCTTTATGTTTGAGTTAATCTTACTTAGCATAATGTGCTCAAGCTCTATCCATGTTGTTGCAAATGGCAGAGTATCCTCCTTTCTAATGGCTGCATAAATTCCATTGTGAATATGTACAACATCTTTCTTATCCATTCATCTGTTGATGGGGATTTGGGGTTGTTTTTGTACCTTGGCTAATACTGCAATAAACATGGGAGTTCATGTATCAGATTGAAATTTTGTTTTCATTTCTTTTGGATATATACTCAGAAGTGGAACTACTGGATCACATGGTAGATTCATTTTTAATTTGAGGTACCTCCATATTGTTTTTCATAGTGGTTGGACTAATTTACATTCCCACAAACAATGTATAATGGTTTTCTTGTCACCATTTCTTCACCAACACTTATTAATTCTGACAGGTGTGAAGTGATATTCTCACTGTGGTTTTGATTTGCATTTCCCTGATGATTTAGTGATGTTGAGCATCTTTTCATGTACCCGTTGGTCATTTTGACATCCTCTTTGGAAAAATTTCTCTTTAATTCTTCTGCCTATTTTTTAATTGAATTGGTTGGTTTTGTCATTATTGTCATTAAGTTGTATGAGTTCTTCATATTTTTTTGGATTTTAACTCCTTAACTGGTATATAGTTTTAAAAATTTCCTTCCATCCTATAGGTTGTCTTTTCATTTTGTTGTTCCTTTTGTTTTGCAGAAGATTTTGAGTTTAATATAGTCCCATTTGTTGATTTTTGCCAGTTCTTGATATGGAAGAATTAAGGTAATACGTGATTTTTACTTTTAAGGCGTTGTTTGTCAAGAATAAAAAAATGAAGAATTTGCAAAAATCTACATAAGCTAAGATGCAGACTTTGAATAACATGTATTTGAATCAGTGGTCAATAGTTTAATTTATGAATGTATTAACCAATTTCAAATTTTTATTAAAAGTTCTTCTTATACCACAAAATCTCTAATAGAATTCCTGTTTAGTTTCCAAAATAAACCAAAAGGTATGTGTTTCTTTTTTAAGAAATGTGTTTACCTTAGGTTCTAAGCTGGAATTATAGAATGTTATAACATGTCAGAAATCAAGAAAACCAGAAAGCAATATTTTGAAATTTGAATATGGAATTAATCTCAAATGAGAACTTTTGTTTTTCCTAATACATTTCTTTACACAAGAATAACTGGACCTAGGAGTGGATAGAATAGGAATGGGCTTTCAGGGGGTGCTGACCTCAAATAAGCTATTCTACCCTTAGGGCATCCCTAGAGTCTACCATCCTTAAAGCATTAGCTATTTAAAAGCAAATATTCCACCATAGAGGTCATGCCTTAATTTGCTATCAATAAGTTTTTAGATAAATTGATAGAAACATCATATAGCATAGGAACTTATAATAGGGAAAACAAGAGAGAGAAACAATACTGGGAATGGAGAAGTGCGATGCCACACTGGCCCCCTCAGGTTTTCCTAGAGTTAACTACACACGTGCAGCAGTTATTCATTGCATCTGGGATGGAGGGCTTTGTGGTCTGCTTAGTTACAGAATTCCTCTTTAGGATCTATCAAGTATTATTTCCATGTCATCCCAACTTGCAGTTGGAGTTAAAAAGGAAAGTATCCTTCTGCCAACATTTTTTTCCAACTAGCTGCAATTCAGAATAGTGTTAAGTTTAGCAGGTCCTTGTGACACCTGCTCTGCCTTCGCCAAATTTTAATTACACCCAGCTCTGCTCAGGAAAAGACAAGCATTTTTCTGCATTAAATGTTAGGAGAGATGCTGATTACCTGGGGACTAGAGTGAGCTTAGCAAACACAAATCTTTCTCCTTAAGGAATGCCAGCAGAATGTCACAGTACAGAGCAGCATACAAAACAAAAATACAACAAAACAAAAAACATTGTCTTCAAGAAGTGTGGCATGAGCATTTCTTGCTGGAATTCATATACCCCACTTCTTTTTATTTTTTTAAAGATTATTTTATTGTTTGTTTTTTTTTTAAGAGAGAGAGGAAGGGAGAGGGAGAGCGAGAAACATCCATGTGAGAGCAAACATCAGTCAGCTAGCTACCTCCTGCATGCTTCCCACCAGGGATCAAGCCTACAACCCAGGCATGTGCCCTGACTGGGAATTGAACCGTCAACTTTTCACTGCACTCGGCGATGCCCAACCAACTGAGCCACACCGGCCAGAGCTAAATACCCCACTTCTTACTTAATCTGCACTGTATTAAACTCCTTTGAGGAGAAAAGGATGCTACTCTGTTAGTGAAATACAAGGTGTCACAAAAAAATGTATACACAGCTAATGGCTTAATTTTGAAAATGAAATGTATTTTAATAAACACTGCCTTTATAATTATTCAAAATGTGTGTATACATTTTTGGGATACCCTTTATATTTAATATGTCATTCCACCTTTTTGGGGACAGCAGGGAAGGGAATAAAAACATTCTTAGACCATTACCATGGTGTGTGCAGATCCTGAAACTCTGACAGAGTGTGAGAATGAGTCCCAAATAGAAACTATAAATAAAGGGTTGTGGGTCAGTTTTAATGGAAGAGATATTGAATCTGAGTACTCAAAGGTTGAGTGACATGTTAATTCATTTTGTTTAGGTTTAGTTCAAAAAGAAACAATTTTTACAGTCAATTCAGCAGTTACCTTTATTATTCAGTTTACTTGTTCATGTGTAGAGATAATAAACTAGAAGATGAAAGGTTGTCTCATTTAAAAAATGCCATTTAAACTAATGCTTGGGCTTGGCCAGTGTGGTTCAGTGGTTGAGCATGGACCTGTGGTTCAGTGGTTAAGCATGGACCTATGAACCCGGAGGTCACGGTTCGATTCCTGGTCAGGGCACATGCCTGGGTTGTGGGCTCAATCCCCAGTGTGGGCCATACAGGAGGCAGCCAATCAATGGTCTCTGTAATCATTGATGTTTCTATCTCTCTCTCCCTCCCCCTTCCTCTCTGCAATCAATAAAAAAATATTTAAAAATAAAGTAATGCTTGGATCTGACGTAAGTAGGTTAAACAGCACACCTCCTCCCTTTAGGAAAGCATTAAGTAGTAAACCTTGAGGTTTGAGAGGAGGGTGTGGTTTAGAGGATAGAATAGATAATCTCTGTGACCTTTTTGTTGTTTTTGTTACTCCATCTGTTCCCCTAGTATAAACGGTAGTAAAATCCTTTTAACACAGGGCTCTGAATATGCATTTAAAATTAGTGAAAACTTCATTATATTCCACAACCAGAATGGGGGGTAGAAGAATCCAAGAAATACTATGGCTGGTGGCAGCCTTAAACAGTAAAAGAACATGGGTTGAGGAATGACTTTAGAGCCTTGGAAGGTCACATGTACTGTGAGGCTTAGGAAAAGATTAGTATTGAGTGATGGGGCCTAGGGCAACCTGGAAAATGATATGCCTGCCTGAAGGCAGTCAAATTCAGATTCTTAAAAGAACAATGTACTGGACAAACAAGTAAATGTATGGGCTAGTGCCCACAAACAGGTGGTAGGTAGTTCACTCCTGCCCTAGGACCTGGCAAATAAATACATGAATAAATAAATGTTTCGTTTATAAACGGGACCTTGAACATTATGCCTGGACCTGAAAGTGGCCCTAAGCTTTAACTTTGGAAAGCTCTTGCTGAATGGTTCTCCATTGGGAGTTGGGGAAGTTTTCATAAACGAGGTGATATTGGACCAACAAACAGAGGGATGTGTAAAATTTTGCTTATAATGAATTGAATTTTGGGTAAGGGCATGATTAAAATACACAGAGGCAAGGAGTATGTAGAAAACAGCAAATAATCTGTAGTAAGAAGTGGTGATAAGTGAGGCTTTGAATATAGGTTGGGTCCTTGTGAAGGACATTGAATACCATTTTGAGAAGTTGTGTCAAATAATGATATGTAGCAGCTGGGAAAATTTCTCAGATGGATTCTCTGCTGCCCTTTGAGAATGAATATCTGTTGGGGGAAATGTCTGGCACTTTTGCTGGGCAGTGGATTTTAAGGTCCACTGTCATTCCACAGTTACATTAATTAATATCAGAGGTGAAGAGAACATTTTTATATTATCTACTTCAACCTTATTTCACTGATGCATAAACAAGAATCTAGGGAATTGATATAGCTTGTTTAACATTACACAGGTACAAGAACTAGAATATTCTTTCTACTACCCCACATTATCTATCCATCTCATCAGGTTTAGTCCAATTTCTCTTTCCATAGATATTACATTTTACTTTCAGTTTTGCTGATTTTGAAATTCTTGGAGCTAGGCAGAGCTGCATATCACTTCTAAAGAACTTAGTTCCTGTCAATGAAATCAGCAGTTCTTGATGCTCTGCGGTCTCTTGGTGTGAAGAAAGATTCTTTCATGGGATTCTGGCTAGCCTCTGCTGTTCTAGGTGAGATGGAAAAATGATTTGAAATTCATTGTAAGTTAACTGTGGCATGTCTGTTACCACAATGTTGGCCATGTTGATTTACAGGTAGTCATTCTTTTTTTCAGTGATGATTCATTTTCTAATCATGAGCTGTCTCTCCCTTCTTTGCATCTAGGCAAGATTGACCTTATCCAAAGGTAGAAAAGATAGATGCCTATGTGGTGTTATTTGAAGTCCAATCCCAGTGTGAAGTTTCTAATTCATATGTCTAAGCTCATTTTTTAGGAGGCTGTTATGGGCATATACATTTTAATAATGTCATATCTTCATTATTGATTATAGCTCATATCACTAGAAAATGACCCTGCTTATCTCCTTTTAATACATTTTGCTCTAAATTTTACTTTTATTATATTCATAATGCCATCTTTGACAGTTTGCTTTTGAGTTTGATTAATGTAGCTTTGCAACATACGAATTTTAAGTGCATTTCGACATTGTGTTTCTGAGAGAGATCACACATAAACCAGGTAACATACTTCTGGAGTTTAGTTTATCTGATTCACCCACTGTATTAGTTTTTTTATTGCTATTATTACAAATATAGTGGCTTAAAGCAGCACAAATTTATTAGCTCAAACTTCTGTAGGTCAGAAGTCCAGCAAGGTGCAACTGTTGTTTTTTTTTTGCTGAGGGTCCCACAAGACTGAAATCAGGTGTCTGTTGGGTTGAGCTCTTATCCAGAGGTTCTCGATAAGAACTGTCTGCCTCTGAGCTCATTTAGATCATTGGTCACATTCATTTCCTTGCATTTGTAGGACTGAAGTTCCAATTCTCTTGCTGGTGTTTAGCTGTGATCCTCTTAGTTTCTCAAGGCTTCCTGCATTTCCTCTCCATAGCCTGGTTTCCATCTGGGAACCAGAAATGGCCAAGGTCTTGAATCTCTCACTTGCTCTTTTATTCTCCTGCTATCAGCTGGAGAAAGTTTTCAGCTTTTACGAGCTCCTGTCATTAGAATAGGCCCACCCAGAAAATCTCAACTTTTTTCGGAAGCAAGTCCCTATTAAGACAACATGGAACTCTCAATGCTTTGAGGAGAAAAGGAAACATGAACATTCCTAGGATATGAGATTTTTCTCAGCTTTTGTTATAGTACAACATTCAGGGATGGTGGTGATGGGTAGAGAACAATACAAAGACACAGGCAATGAAGGGTAGAGGAAGCATATTGGAAGGTGTGTAGGGGAAGACCACATAAAAACTTCCTGCTTTCTTCTCTTGCCTTGGACTGGCCCAGAGAACAGTGTACACCTGCCTCAAAACAAGAATATCTGATAAGGCTGACCCCTTCTTGAGATGTGCATTTCAATTGCAATGGGGAAAGTGCAAGAATGTTATTAACCACTAATAGGAAGAGGTGGAAGCAATGTTCATTCTTCCAGCCTTGTATTACCATAAGAGTTACGTGTGCAATATAAAGTGATAATTGCATCATTTGCTTATCGTGACACAATTCAATTAGGCAAAATATATGTGACCTATAGACAGTAGCAAAGATCCGTAAATGCTTTGGTGTCTTGAGCGTAAGTAGGGTAACTGTGACAAGAGTACTCCCAAAACTTCCTGACTATAATTTCAAAGTATTAGGGCAATTTTAGACATCAGAGAAGCAACAGAAGACTTACTGGTTTAGTGTACATCAATCAAGGATGGGCCAGCCATCTTTAAAACAGAACCAGGATCCCCAAAACAGAAACTTTGAGTAGTAATCAAATGGAAAATTTATATGCATCTTTCAAAATGGAGTGGTACATCAGTCTCCTTAGCCCTATAATTTAATAGATAGTAAAGGCATCATATTTGAATTATAAAAGTTCATAGAAACAGTTGAGGAAAGAGGAGGGTGGTTGTTATTTTTTTGTGTGTGTGTTTTTTGTTTTGTTTTGTTTTTAGCAGAAATTACTTATACAATACAAGATTAAATTAGACTGTATCCTATGAACTCTGGTATCTTCTCATTTACTAAATTCCTTCAGAGGTAATGGAATCAATTGATGTCTTCATTTGGTAAAGATATTTAAAGAGCCAATCCCTGATGCCATGAAAACAGTCGTTTAGTCATAGCCCATAGGTATGTTTTAAAGTTTTGACTTTTTTCTTTTTACTTTTGGTTTATATTTGCCTCCAAATAACATTATTCCAGTGAATGTTGAGGTGATTGTTTGTACCAGCATTCCTTTTATGCCAATGGATATGAAAAATTAGAGTGTGCAATAACTATCAGGATAAAGATGCCTTTCTGTGAATAAAGGCAGAAAATATAAATTCGAACTCTGACCTTCAGATTTTGAAACTTTGCTCTGATGCCTTGCTAAATTACTTTTTGTTTTTAAAATGGGAAAAAGGGGTTTAAGTTATAAAATGCTTTACTATTTAGACCATATTGAAGTGGCATTTTATGACTTTCATGAGTGGCAGTAAACCACATTTCACTGATCTTGTTTTATAAGTCACAGTGCATTTTTTAAAGATGAGATACCAATTCATTCTGCTGAATATAGTTGGTTCTATAGATGATAAATATCACACAGGAGAGAGCAGGTTCTCTAAACTATAAAACTGTCCTTGCCTTGTTTCAGGAGAATTGAAGAATAAATAACTCATGAAAAATTAAAACTAGGGGGTGGTGGTTATATTGCATGTGTGAGATTAAAAGCATCTAGCATCAGCTATAATATTGAAGTAGCAAGCAATTTACTTATTACCTACTTTTCCATGGGATCAAAATAAATTCTCCAAAATGTGCTCGCATTTCTGTAAACTTCTTACTTCCTCTTTGACTAGGACTTCTTTGCTGTAAATGTAGAGTGATTGAGTGGTATATTGGACTTCTTTTATGAATAAGGAATGTGCTATATGCCCCTTATAGGAGGTCTAAATATCATTTAATCACTGTCAAGAAAAGGCTCAAAATATTATCTAGGCATTCATCCTATTATCAGGCTCATTTTCTATGTTTTCTCAGATACATGATTATTACCGCTGATGATTCCTAGTGTTCTAAATTCCACACACAAAATCTCAATAGTGACAAATGAAACAGGGTCATCTGGGCTTGATCCTTTACTCTGCCTGAATTAAGGGGATGGTGCTCTGAACACTCATGATAACTCACACTCAGGCAAGACACTTCTAGGACAGACAAGCACAGCTCACAAAGAATGCCATTTTTCCTTTGACAAGGCATAGGGTGTAGCATTTCTTTTAGTAGTGAATTACACTTAACTCCTGGTGATATCTTGCATATCTGGCATATGTATGTCAGGTATGTAGAATTGTGCTTATTGAGAGTATGGGCCCTTGCTCATGCTTTCCCCTAGTCATATGATGGCACTAAGCTATCTGAACACACTTATATAATAGTTCCTATCCCTGTTATTGAGGACAAGGTAGAGATGTATCCCCTTAAGGAAAAATCCCAAAGGAAGATACTCTTTTTAATATAATAGTTAAGTGGCTAACTCATGTTAAAATTCGTATTCAATTGGAACTGGGTTGCAAATCCTACCCCATCAGAGTACAGGAGAGTCCTCAAATCTATCTTAAAGGATACAAGAAAGGTAAATATTGACTAACTTCAAAAGATTTGCTTCTTCAGTACACTCATTCCAGTGTGCAAGAAGACTGAGAAATAATGTTGAACCACCTAAGGGAATGTAGCTCCTAGTAAGGAATAGAGTTTTTGTTTCTCCAGCATCACATCTTGTTTATATAGATGGTTTTCAGAAAAACAGTGAAAATTAGGCAGGCACATTTTAAGGTTTGTATATAAAAGGTATCAAAGCATTATGTAAGCTAAGACTATACATTAAGTCTAAGAAAAAAACAACAGAACATTTCTGCATGAACTGAGTCTAGTTTTTACCCAATATAAACTGACAAGGTAAACAAGAAGCAATGATCATTGGAAGTATGGCAAGACTTTCATTAAACATAAGAAAAAAGGTTATTCCTCAGGCTATTCCATGTTTATCCATGGAGAATTTATGTGATAGTTACTTACACTACACAAATCTTAGGTCTTGGCTGAACTGTCACCTCCTTCTCCCCCAATGATAATTGCCAGGGATTCATTTCCAGGAAGGTGCAAAAAACATTGGATCCAGACCAGGTCAGGCATGGTGTTTGACCTCAAGCAAGTAGTCATGTCAGTTGTCAAATTAGAACATTGCTATAAAGTAAACACACTAGTTCAAGTGCAGGAGACTGGACTAGAATAAAAAGTTAACAAAATGATCCTATCTTACAAAGCCATGCCTTTATCAGAGCCAGGAGTTTGCTTAGGTGAATTGCTTTTCAAGCAAAAATTAGGATCAAATTTTTAGGAAACATTGGCAGGCATGATTGATATTTTAGCAACAGCAAGATATAATAAAATGATTGAGAAGTTGAGGAAAATCTATGCAGATGTGTGGAGTTCATATTGAACTACTTAGCTGAATGCCAGTTTCTTCTTGGTGCAATTAACTATTACAAATCTTGAGAGGAAAAAAAAAGTAAAAAAAAAAAAAAAAAAGGAAGAATAAAATGAATCCTATTATTCACAAGTAAAATCTTTAGGACAAAGAAGGATAAGACATCCGAGGTAGAGTTTAATATAAAAATCATCTTTAAAAGGCATGTAAAGGTCTATATTCACATGGATCTTATTGAAGACTTAGGGTCTTCTCTAAGATTTAAGAGCCTGATCTCAAGCAACTTCTACAGGACAACATCATGAGCATACCAACAAGTAAATATAAATTGTACGCACATAGGTATTTAGCTTTTTGACCATCCATAGTAGAAGTGCATCTTATTTCTCACACTTCTATTACTCTGTGGCTCATTCCCAACAGTTTACTTTTGTTAGATCACCCAGCTTGCCCCTTACAGTATGACTATCGCCCCCCCACACACACACGCACACATACACACAAGAAAAAAATCACCTTGAACAGAAAGTACATGATGTAAATATTTTAATAAAAATTAGATGACTTTATAACATGAAATGGACACAAATAACCTTAGAGGAAGAACTACCTATACTAATAAAAGGGTAAAATGCTAATTAGAATGGATAGACCGGACATCTTCTGGACGTCCTTCCAGACAAATCTATGGTGGCGGGGGCTGAGGCAGAGGCAGTTAGGGGTGATTAGGCTGGCAGGGGAGAGCGGTTAGGGGTGATCAGGCTGGCAGGGAAGAGCAGTTAGGGGTGATCAGGCTGGCAGGGGAGAGCAGTTAGGGGTGATCAGGCAGGCAGGGGAGAGGTGGTTAGGGGAGATCAGGCAGGCAGGCAGGTGAGCGGTTAGGAGGTAGCGGTCCCGGGTTGCAAGTAATCCTGCATTAATGCTCTTATCTGTTTCACATGCTCCCAAAGCTCTAGTTTTCACTACTGATACATGAAATGTGACTGTAAAATAAATGTAATCCATAAGCTGCACTGAAAAGTCCTATCTCATTCTTATGTCTGAGTAAATGAATGTTGTGATG
This sequence comes from Eptesicus fuscus, assembly GCF_027574615.1. Taxonomy (NCBI): domain Eukaryota; kingdom Metazoa; phylum Chordata; class Mammalia; order Chiroptera; family Vespertilionidae; genus Eptesicus; species Eptesicus fuscus. The sequence continues at coordinate 64,046,967 of NC_072473.1, read as the reverse complement.
TCTTAGGTGTTGACCACTTAAAACTTGGTGAATTTTCTACCCAGGTTCCTGTTATTTAATGAAAAGGTTCTTACAAGTGAGATTTCATTAATTGGAAGAATGACAATTTTTCATAAGTGAGAATGCAATGACTGTAGTAGATTTCTATCACTACTTAACAAATTACCACACATTTAATGGCTTAAAAACAACATATATTATTTTATCACAGTTTTCAAGATTCACGCATCTTGATATGGCCCTAACTGGGTCCGATCTCTGATTTCAGTCAAAGGATCAGAGATATTACGATCTCACAAGATTTCACTCTCATTGTTGTCAAGGCTGCATTAATTTATGGAGGAAACCAGCTCTGATATTGTAATTTATAATAAGAAATAGATATTTGATCTCTGTCCACTGTTCCTGGCACAGAACTCCCCAAACCCTTGGAATTTCCTAAGTGATGTCTTTGTTATGTTAACGAGGTGACTTTTGTAAGTAAAATGTTCCTCTGAGTTCTTTGAGCCATCCTAGCAATTAATCAAACTTAGGGCAGCGTTCATGAGAACCTCTAATTTATAGCCAGTCAATCAGAAGCACAGGTGACCACATGACTTGTGATTGGTATCTGATGTGGTGGCAATCTTGTGGGACTGAGCCCTTACCCTGTGGGATCTGATCTTTCTCAGGGTAGCTAGTGTCAGAATTGAGTTGAATTGTAGGACACCCAGCTGGTGTGTTGGAGACTTGTTTGGTAGTGTGGGCAATTCCCACCATACGTTGGAATTGTAATAGAATCATTTTTAAGCTCTTGTGGTTGTAGGCAGAAATCTGTTGCTTGCAGTTGTAGGACTGGAGTTCCAACTTTCTTGCTGCCCATCTGTCAGAGGCGACTCTCAGCTCCTAGAGGACCTCACAGTAGTTCTTGTCACATTGTCCTTTCAGAGGTTCCCTCACAACATGGCAGCTTATTTTTTCAAAGTCAGCAGTAAAATACCTCATTCTGGACAGCTAAGGCACAGTCTTCTATAAAGTCATGTCACACTTTTTGCCATATAGCAGAACCTAATGAAGGGAGTCTGTTGACATACTCCAATGGCTAAAAGAAAGTCGATTAAGTTCTGCTGGCTCTCAAGGGGAGGGGATTATACAAAGCCTTGATTCATTGGAGGACATCTTAAAATTTTGCATATGACAATAACTAAATTGAGAAATATCCTAAGTATCAGCTATGTCTTAGAAGGAAACATGGTAAGTAGAAAACAAAATCAAGAGAATTTGAGCAATTTTATCGCTATGGAAAAAACAAGCAATAGGAGGAAAAAATTCCTCAAAGTAAATTTCAAAAAGTGTTATTCAAAAGTCCAACAAAGTTGTAGTTGGATGAAAATATTGAAAATATCTAAGTCTGTGGGACAATTATTGTTCTTGAGCATTTTATTATACGGAAGGAAATGATGTTGCTATACTCTATTTAAATTTGGAAGATGACTATTTGGATGAGAACCAACAAGTTTCCCTTGGATTTTTATTGGTGATTTTTTTATTTCATAAGTACATTAGTTTTGGGAAAACAAAATTTATGTAAAAGTATAGCTATAGATCATGATTTAAAGCAGTAAGTATTAAAAACTGCACTTGATTTCTGAGGAATGTTTTTTCTGCTTCACTGACTTTCAAATGATGGAGTTACTAATAATTATGACTGGTCATAGAATGGACCCAGCCTAGAGTCTTTTCCCATTCAGCAAAGCCAGTGCATTTCATACCTGTCTCCAGATGTTATGGAATGAGATGACTGAGCCAGTGACTGTCTACTATTGTGTAGATAGTGCACATATTAGAAAGGCAGTATTAAGCTTGAAATTATATTATGTAAACATTGAATCCCCATGTTCTGGCAAGAAATACAGAATGTCAACAACCCATGTCATAGTGGTAGGGTGTCTGACACCTTTGCAATTGATTAGGCTTTGACTAATCCTAAACAACTTAAGGTTAGTCATATAATTAAGGTTTCTAACATTTTCAACTACTATGCCCTAGGCTCTTCATTATATTATGTGTCTATCCTCTTTAACGTGAAGTATCTCCTATAAATAAGTAACTATTGGAGAAAGAAATAAACTCTTGCGTATATATGATGTGATATATAGTACAATCAATTTAAGTAGCCTGTTTGTTGGCTGTCAGGTCTTTTCTGCATGTAAATGTATCATGGATGTCTTACAGGGTAATGGGCATTCAAGGATTCCTAAGCATTAGACTTGTAATTTTCAATGTGATGCAGTTAAGGAATTTATATTCCACTAGAGGCCCAGTGCATGAAATTTGTACACGGGAGCGGGGGTGTCCCCCAACCCGGCCTGCACCCTCTCCAATCTGGGACCACTGTGGGATTGGGCCTGAACCGGCAGTCGGACATCCCTCTCACAATCCAGAATTGCTGGCTCCTAACTGTTTGCCTGCCTGCCTGATGGTCCTAACCGCTTCTGCCTGCCAGCCTGCCTGCCAGCCTGATTGACGCCTAACTGCTCCCCTTCTGGCCTGATCACCCCCAACTGCCCTCCCCTGCTGGCCTGATTGCCCCCAACTGCCCTCCCATGCCACAACCTGCCTCCTCTGGGCGAGGCTGTGGAGATGCTGGGACTGGCCTCATGCTGCGCAGAGCTGTGGAACCCCCAGGCCTCACTGCACGGAGAGGCCACCTGGCCCCACCACCACTGTGCGTGCGGCCATCTTGCAGCAGCATTGCACGAGGGTGTGACGCCACCTTGGCTTTTATTATATAGGATATAATGCAATTAAAGGTTCCTTCCTCCTGCCTCAGGGAAGGTAAAATAAAAGTTAGATTCTTTCAGATGGCTCTGTGAATAGAATATATTTAAACAAACTATCAGATGATGCTCTTTGCAATATGACCCTACATGTCTAGCCACTAGTTTTTTTCTTGTCCAGTTTGGGGTAAATTCAGAATATAATCTTGTTTGCACCTAAACACATCGAAAGAGTTGGCTACTGTCTCACTCTGGCATAATTGCAATTCAGTGAGTTTGAAATAAATGATTCATTTTTTTTACATTTAATTATTTAATTTTGTTAATAGATTCACATGGCTCACAAATGAGTAAGTATAAACAGGTATGTGGTGGAAAGTTTGCATTCTACCCCTGTACCTAGTTCCTCCCTCACATTTCACATTTCACCACTATTGATATTTTTATTCTCTATCTTTCCATGTCACTATGCATTGGTTCAATTTCTATATTTCTATTCTGTTGCATTGATCTGTCTGTCAATTCATGCCACAATATGACTGTTATATTTTGAGGCTTTATATTAAATTTTAATACCTAGCAGGCTGATTTCTCATGCTTGCTTTTCTTTTATCAATTTTTTATGATGATGATTTGCTTATTTTCATATGAACTCTAGAATCAGCTTGTCTATTTTTAAAAATTATTGGTTTTTAAAACAAATTACATATTTATAAATTGATTTAAGGAACACTGATATTTTCATGATATTGTCATTGTCTACAGAAGCATAGTACAGTCCCTGGATGATTGATTTGCTGATAGTGCTGAAGGACAAGTGAAATAAAAGTTAGAAGTTTCTGGCTTAGGTTTCTGGATGGATGTGCACTTGCAGCCAAATGAGGTATAGGTACATAGACAAGGTAAACCAAACACAATCAATGCTGTGTGTGTGTTGGGGAGGGGGAGAAGAGGAATAACCAATTCACTTGATTTTTACTTTTATTTGGAAGTTATTTCAAACATTGAGAAAAGTTGCAAGGATAGTAAAGAACACCTGAACACCCTTTACCAGATTCAGTTATTAGGGTGTTGCCTCACTTGCTTCCTTCCCTACACTCACACATGCACAAGCACATACACATGGACAGTTTTTCTGATCCAAGGTAAGTTGCAAACATCAAACCCGTCTGCATTTGCTAGGAATAAGGACATTTCTTTGCTAATCTACCAATCATATTCTGATTTTTTTTTGTAGTTTACTGAGTTTTAGTTGGGAACAGTTCCTCAGACTTTAAAACTTTGAAGAACGTAGGGGCTTTAAAAATAAAAATGTTCTTCATTTTGAATTTGTTTCTTGTTTCCTTATACATAGATTTGGGTTATGCAATGTGGGATGGAGTACCACATACATGATGTGTCCTGAGAGTGTCACATTCATAGACACAGGATGTACATCTATATCTTTTTGGTGATGTTAATTTTATCTATTAGACAAGGTGCTGCTAATTTCTCAATGGCATAGTTACTATTTTTCTTTTGCATGTAACAAGTATTCTGTGGGAAGATATTCTCAGACCATGAAAATATCCTACTCCTTCCTGATCAAACCAGCCCCTCCACATTTTGTGTCCATTGATTATTTTGCCTGCATCTTTATTATGATGGCTGCAAATGACTTTTCTAACTGCAGCAGTCCCTGTAACTTGATCAGGGGTTATCTCACTTTATCGATTTATTTATATATTTATTTAGCTATTACTAGTATGATAATGGATACTTATTTCTTCAGTGGTTTATAATCCGGCAATTAATTCATTTTGGACATATTGTTGGGGTGTGGCTGTGTTTTCTCTTCAGCTAAGGTGTACTCTTCCCAACAGTGAGTACTGTGCTTTTCTTTCCTTCCTACTAAACGTCCTTCTCCCTCTCTCTCTCTCTCTCTCTCTCTCTCTCTCTCTCTCTCTCTCTCTCTCACCGCACACGTCCAGAGCTCTGTTAAGAGAAGTCATTTTTTAAGACTGAATAAATGACCAAATGTGTTGAGGTTGCTGGCAATGACATTTGTGACTTCACGTCATAAACATTATGTGATCACCTTCTATGGATCACTGTAGTCACCACCAAGTCAGTTATCGGAAGTTTAATATGGATCTCTGTGATAACTGTTTAGGATATGGTTATTAGAGAATCAACATCTGTATTTTAAGTATTCCTCAAAGGATATCTTCATTAGAGACCCAGGTAATTCATTTGCACATTTCCCTAAAACCTTAAACCAGACACTTTGCTCGTATTGTATATGAGATATTACATAGCTTAGTTAGGTTTCAATTTCTCTCACCACTTTGGAGTGCCTAATGCTACTTCTATTGCAATTTTTTTTTAGTGGAAAACTTGCTCTGATTCTCATTTCCCACCTGAGTCTCCCTGGTTTGTTTCTCCCCTAATACTCTGTAAAGGAATAGAAAACAGATAATACTTTTCCTGATAACCACAAAGTCTATATGTAAGAAATTGACTTTGGAGATAGCTTGCTGTTAGTGGATTAAAAGTAAGTCTCTTTTTTCAGTTACTTTTCAAGAATGTAAGTTTTTCCTCTGTTGTAGAAATTACTTTCACAGGCTCTTAAAAATTCAGAGGTCCTTTAGAAAAATTTGTGTTTGTGATGTGTGTATACAAACACACATCTTTCTATGCCCTGCCATATATCTGTTCACATAGGATACACACAAATGTGTTATTTCCCTCTACTTCATTTGTTATTTCCAAGGTGACTTAGTGGCAGGCATATCTTAGCTTCAATAAATTTCTTTTTTATTATAGCATTTCTCTTATTCTATCCTAGCACAGTTTGTGGGGGAAGGTGTTCTATAAAAACATTAGGTGTTGGTAGTTGTTGTCTTAAGAGACTTCTGAGTCCCTGTTCAGGGATTTTAATTCACTCTGTCTCAAGGTTCTAAAACTAGCCTGTTCTTACGTTGTTTTTGCTTTGTATTTCACTCAAGAAATTTCATCTAATCCAATTTCTGCTGCAACCTTGAGATTTGAAATAAAGCTTTTTTATACATATACTAGTAGCCTGGTGCACGAAATTCGTGCACATTGAAAGGGAATTAATTAGATGAAATATTTTAATATTGCTATTTGCCCTTTCTCTATAATAAAAGTGTGAGAGATAAAAGGAAATGAGTACAATGTATATGAAAATAATACATAATTTTATTAATAACTAAACAATAACAAAATGATATAACAACAATAACAAACTCATAATATAAAAACATTGATGCAAATAATGACTGATAAAGTGATTAAACTTATTCTAATATCTCTCTGTATACCACATTAAGAGTGAAAACACTTTCAGAGTGCTTGACTAATTTCCCTTGAGATAAAGTATTTACAACTTTAACTTTAACGTAACATGCTCTTTGAACTCAAGAGAAAGCAACAGCCGTAACTGGTTTGGCTCAGTGGATAGAGCGTCGCCCTGTAGACTGAAAGGTCCCAGGTTCGATTTCGGTCAAGGGCATGTACCTTGGTTGTGGGCACATCCCCCGTAGGAGGTATGCAGGAGGCAGCTGATTGATGTTTCTCTCTCATCGATGTTTCTAACTCTCTATCCCTCTCCCTTCTTCTCTGTAAAAAAAATCAATAAAATATTTTTAAAAACTACTTAAAAAAGAGAGAGAGAGAGAGAGAAAGCAATATATAACTGACCATGTCCAAAAACGGGTTCAGGTAGGAATATTCCTACTCTGTCTAGAGTTTGTCCTTGTGATTTATTAATAGTCATCACAAATGCTGGCATAACGGGAAACTATCTTCGAATTAATTTAAATGGGTGGCCAGTGTCAGATGGGGACAAATCAATTCTTGGAATCAGAACAATCTCTCCCTCTGCAGATCCTGTTAATATTTTAGCTTTGATAATGTTAAGTCGCAATCTTTTGATAATAAATCTGGTACCATTACAAAGGTAACAGGCTAACATATAAAAATTAAGAATGTTTCCTAAATGAAATGTGAATTGAGGAGTTAAATTTGCTCGTTCTCTCCAACTTTTTCACAAACTTTTCCAATTTCCATTTATAGTTTGGGAATATGGAAAAATAATATTTGACAAAGTTTAAAGATAAAGCTTCATACTACAAGACAAAAGGATTAGTTGCATCTCTTTAAACCTAATTTTGGCATCATGACCTTTTTTATTTTATTTTTTGGGAGACCCACACAGTATATTTTTCTATAGTATAGTTCTGGTCAATTGAGCATTCAGGATCAAACATCAAAAGTATTGTATCATCTTTTTTCTTGGAACTTAATTATTTTTCATAGAAAAACTGTGTCAGGGCAGTTCCACAATTTGAAAATGTGTCCTTTATTTACATTTTAAAGTAGACTCTTTTGTTCTCTAATTTATTTCTACTCTTGTTATCACTACTATCTCACCTCATGTCCTAACCAGTTTATGTTTAATCTATATGTCTCTGGACTGTATTATTTAATCTTTATTTGAACACTTTTTTCTTAGAAGAACAAAAAAGTGTTTGTCTGACTTAGTTTGTTCATGATGCTATGCTAAGAAGCAGTGCCATGTAGTAAAAGCATACCTGTCCCAGAGAATTCAAAAGAGCTGTCTTCATACACAGCCTGAGTCTACTACTGACTAGCTGTGTTTTTATACACAAACTAGAGGCCCAGTGCATGAAATTTGTGCATGGATAGAGTCCCTAGTGGTTGCCAGCTGCTGAACACTGGCCGAGGCCTCCCTTGGCATCTGCCTTGGCCTGGCATCACCTGCTCACCTGCTCCACCATCCCGCCACCATCCCACTCTCCTGGGGGCCCATCGGGGCTGGCAGTGCCTCCACTGCCACCCACTGCCAGCACCGCATCGCCAACGCCCACCATGTTCCACGCTGTCCCCTGATGGTCAGCACATGTTTAACTCCCAATCAGTCAAACTCCTGCCCGTGGGGATAATTTGCATATTAGCCTTTTATTATATAGGATAAGTTAACTATGACTTCCTTGTTTATATGATATAAAAATTATCAGTTTCTTCAGTCATTGTGAGGGTTAAACTAGTAACACATGTAAACCTCAGGTTCAGATCTGGCAAATAGACAGTACTTGGAATATGTTAGCTACTATTATTTTTATTATTATGGTTGTTTCTTAAAATTTTTAATTGTGATACCGGGGAAAACTAATTGGCCTGCTCCACTGCTTGATATAAGGAGTTGCAAACAGATTTCAATAGCATCCCTGGTTGCCTCCAAGGGCTAGAAATATTACTCAAATCTTTCTCTCTATATGGCAAAATAAATCATCTACCTAGGTAGTAGTGATGGCTATTAGCTGATTAGTTTTCTCCAAAGATGTTGATCTTACAGTAAACTATAAATACTGGGTGGTAGTTGATATTTATTTATTTATTTATTTGCAGAATAAATTTATTTATTGGGTTTTATCTTAAAACATCTTATTAAACTTATTGTCATCCAAAATAAAATAAAAATGCTTACAACATAAATCACAGACAGATGGCTAAAATGTGAACTGTGACCTCTGTCCTTTAGGATAAACTGTACAGTAGTGTTCTCCTCCCACCTAAACTGGCTTATGGGTTTCTGGCAATTCATTCTGATACTACATCATCCTAGGAACCTGTATTTCTAGGATTTTCACAGTCTGTTGTTATGTTCACCTTCTTCATCTTTTTCAGGAGGAGATGTTCTCTCCTTTTTCTCTGTGGGATGTTTTCTGGTTGAGAGTTGGAATTTTCGGCATTACTGTCCTTCTGTGTTCCCTGGCCTGGCGGCTTCACTGCTGGGCTCTGCGCCCGGCTGGGCTGTGTCTTCTCCAGGCTCTCTAAGTGCCACCTTTTTTCCTCCAGCTATTTTGCTCTTTACATGAGCAGCCGAGGAGGAAGTTTTCGAGCCCTTATATTTTTCATGCGTGGAAGTTTGATTGTTAGGACCAGAGGTGGGAGGTGGGGGCATTTTCTGTGCTTTGTTTCCTTCTGACTCTTCTTTCCTAGGCGATCCCCAGATAAAACCCTCTGAAGGCCTGTAATGTTTCTGGTAGGAACTTCCTCCTTTCCCTTCTGCCTCTAATTTTTCAAACAAAATACTCCAGAGTGCTCTGTTTAATGCTGGGAATAGTATTTTCCACAAGAGCTTCATGAAGAATACATTTTACACAAGAAGATTTATAACGTTCATATCGAAGTTCACCAAGGCTTTTAAGATATGGGTGATTCTTTTTAAATAGTTGTGCTGGGATTCATTCAGATGCTGAAATCTTTCTTGCCAGTTAACAGACCCAGCAAAATTCCTAGTTTTATCAATCAGCCCCCCGCCCCCCCCCCCAAATTTTAACATAATTTAATAAGCAAGTAGGAATCTTCTAATTGTTTATTTTGATTTTTTGAATTCCTCAATTTCATCTGCAGTTAGTTCTTTAGCATAAAAGTTCAAGCCTTGTTCTCTCTGGGGGGAAAGCCATTGAACTGTAAGTGTGGTTGTGCTCCAGTTTTTCATAATCCTCTCTCCACTTATTTAAAACTTATTCGGTGTAAACACCATCTGCCTTAAATGGAATTTTATTCTTATAAGAGCGAGGATTACTCAAGTCATTTTGCTATTGGATATCTTTGAAGTTTGAGTATAGTGTGGGCATTTGCACAAATCCCTCACAGCGTAAAAACATCTCTGGTTTAGCAGTTGCTTCAGTGGAATCAGTACCCTGCTCAGTGCACACTGCCTCCTCGTCCTTGTCCTGGGGCCTCAGCTGCTCTGGCTCCTGACTTCATCTGCTGTGTGGACTCGCAGTTCTCCAAGGTGGTGGGCTTGCAGACGCTAACCCTGCTGAGCACGCTTCCCATTGAAGAGGCTGGGGCAGGCACGTGGCCCGGGCATGGCCTTGGCAAGGGCACTGGGCACCCAGGGCCAAACTGCCTCAGAGTGGCGAGTAGCAGACAGGCACACTCTGCTATTTACTTTTTCAAATAAAACTGTTATTAGGATTTTAATGGATCAGTTTGAAGTCCTGTGTGTTCATGTGACTATATAAATGGAATTACAAATGTGAATTTCAGCAGAAAAGTTTTGGAGACAGCCATCATGTGTCTTTTTCCTTTAAGGGTTATCTTCTTATGGTTTTATTTCTTAGGAGTCTTTTTAGCACTTCTGTGACAACCCTTCCCCCAAGCAAATCAGGGAGTATCAAAGAACAGTGGGGGCTGTTAAAAATGGTATTCTGCAACATCATTCTGATTTCCCTTAGGGAACCATTTTGACATTTTATCAGACTGTGTCTAGTAGTCTATGGAGCTTTTACTTATATTTAAGACTTAAAATCCATAAAAATCAATTGTATTTTTGTTGTATTTGCATTTATATAGATATTTTAATATATTTTATATTATAGCTCTTTTACAGACCAATGAATTATATAGTTTTATGGCAAGGACTAAAGCTAGCAAAATTGACAGGATTATTTACAGAAGTCCTCCTTTTACACACTTCTGCATGTAAGAAGGAATGTTGCAGATTATATAAAAGTGTAAATGGAAGGGAATTAACACCTATCAGTTATTGCCTTTCAATGTCAATAGTGACCAGTAAAACATCCTAAGTAATAGATATTAAGGGGTTTTTATCAGCCCAGGCAACCAACTATATCACCCCAAATATCATCACATAAGTGCCCCCTAACATAGTATGAGGATGGACTTTTGGCCAGGACTTATTTATAGAGGTGGAAAACATTTATTCATAACTTGGACTTGGACTCTTGGCTATAAGCAGGTATGCTTGAAAGCTATGTATCACTAAAAAGGATTATAGCAATCATTAACATAAATTATAGAATCCTGTCTAAACTTCAGGCCTATTTTCACAGCAGACAATTGGGAAAATTTACCATATATTTTTAAGAGTACTCAGATTGTGGAATGAGCAAGTGAGACATCTAATGGATTGGGGGAACAAAAAAATACAATTTATAGAAAATTTAATTTATTACATAAATTAGGAGTTTTACTATTTTCTAAATTAAATTCCATCTCAATGTTCAGCTTTTTAAAAAATATTACATGCTTACAATACTAATATATCAATGTATTACCTAGATGGCACCCTTCTGCTCCACACAGTGAGGGTTCTCCTCTGCTTTGAAAAAAGATGTTTAATCTTTCATATAACTTACATTCAATAAAAATATGTTTTAAAGACTACAAATTTTGCCCTAACTGGTTTGGCTCAGTGGATAGAGCGTTGGCCTGCGGACTGAAGGGTCCCAGGTTTGATTCTGGTCAAGGGCATGTACCTTGGTTTCAGGCACAGCCCCAGTAGTGGGTGTGCAGGAGGCAGCTGATCGTAGTTTCTCTCTCATCGATGTTTCTAGCTCTCTATCCCTCTCCCTTCCTCTCTGTAAAAGTCAATAAAATATATTTTAAAAAAAGACAAAATTTTAAATGATACTGTATCTTAAACAGTAGAGGATCTTTGGGGTATATATGAAGTAAAAACTTACTGGTTCATGTGTCTATATTAACCCTTTACAAAAAAAAAATCAGAAAACCCTAGAGTTGAATGAGCTCTTTATATAACACTTATTATGAAATTAAGAATCTGAAGGTTAAAAGGTTCTTGCTATAGATTATGTCCCCCCAAAATTCATTTGTTGAATCCTAATTCCCAGTGTGCCTGAATTTGGAGGTGAGGCCTTTGGTTGGTGATTAAGTCCTCAGGGCAGAACCTTCACTAGTAGGATCAGTGCCCTTATAAAAGAGAACTGTAAACCAGGAAACTGGTGCCAGACATCAAATCTGCCAGCTCCTTGATCTTGAACTTCCATTTAGTTATGTCCATAGTTTTCATATCTAGCTTATCATTAGAATCCATCTGAGGAGCTTTACAAAATAGAGTCCTGGTCCTAAACCAGATCTAATAAATCAAATTTTCCAGGAGCAGTGGAGTGCAGGAAATTTCTTCCAGCACCTCTAGGGGATTCTATGACAAGTCAGGTTTGAGAATCATGGATTTGGACCAAAGCCAACCAAATTTGGTGGAGTTTTATCTCATGGTATCTTGTGCACTAGGATGGTGTCCCTCAGCCCGGCTTGTACCCTCTCCCAGACAGGGAGCCCTCGGGGGATGTCCTACTGACGCCTTCAGTTGGACATTCTTAGTACTGCCACATAGGCAGGAGAGGCTCCTGCCACCACCGCTGCACTGGCCAGCTGTGAGTGCACTGACCACTGGGGGAAGCTCCTGCGTTGAGCGTCAGTGCATGTCATAGCAACCAGTCCTTGGGCTGTTCGGTTGATTTGCATATTAGCCTTTTATTATATATGATGTTCAGAAATGGGGATCCCACTAGGTTCATAGATAATGTGTATTTTGAATTAATTATGCTGTCATGATGTAACTTTAAATGCCATTTTCTTGCAAAAAAAATATAGGCTGTAGTTTGACTCACCTTGGAAACTGCCATCCAGCCTTGCTCTCCTTTTTAAAATATGCTATTCAAAATGTTAATGGGTTATATTTAATTATCCACTAGGCACTTTGCTGCATAATAACCAACCCCTTAAAATCTTTTCTTATAGGCCTTAGTTCCTAACTCTTTAATGGCTTTTGCTCTTCTCAAGAATCTAGTTTCTCCAAAATATGGAAATGTAGATACCAATAACATGCAAACTCTGAGAAATATAAAGTTGACTAATAACTACTCTTGCTAGAATATCCATTTATAATGTCAGGAAATTAGACTTAGCTGTTTCAATTTTGGTCAACCATTAGTGCAGATAATTATCCTATCTAATAATAGACAAATATGCAAATTGACCATACCTCCGACACACCCACAAGCCACGCCCACAAGCATGCCCACCATCCAATCAGAGTGAGTATGCAAATTAACCCAAACCAAGATGGCTACAGCCACAGAGAGCAAGGTTTCCTAGGTAACAGAGGAAGCCAAGCTTTCTGCCTGCCCTTGCCAGGCCTAAGCCTCCACTCAAGCTACAAAGTTTCAATTATAGAAGGTAAACAAATTCAAACAAATGGCGGCAGAATGGAGCTTGAGAGAGCAGGCCAGGGTTGCCGCAGGCAACAGGTGAAGCAAAGCTTTCTGCACACCCTGGCTGGGCCCACCCGCTTAAGGCAACAAAGTTTCAATTATAACCCCAACACAAATGGCTGCCGGCCTCGGAGGGAGCCCCAGGCTTGGCTCCGCTCTAGGCTACAAAGTTTCAATTGTAGAAGGTAAATAAATTCCAGATACCAGGGCCTCCACTTGGGTTGCCAGGGGGCGTGGCCAGCCTGCAAACCACCACAGGCCCCTCGCTCAGGCCTCCCCATGCCCCAAGGGAAACCCCACCTGATCTGGGACGCCCTTCAGGGCAAGCCAGCTGGCCCCCACCCCTGTACCAGGCATCTATCCTATCTAATAAAAGAGTAATATGCAGATTGATCATCACTGCAACACACAATATAGCTGCCCCCATGTGGTCAAAGATCCTGCCCCCATGTGGACACAAGATGGCCACCACAAGATGGCCAGCAGGAGAGGGCAGTTGGGAGGCACCCGGCCTGCAAGGGAGGGCAGTTGAGAGGGACCAAGCCTGCAAGGGAGGGCAGTTGGAGGTGATCAACCCTGCAGGAGAGGGCAGTTAGGGGTGACCAGGCCAGCAGATGAGGGAAGTTGGGGGCAAACAGGCTGGCAGCAGAATGGTTAGGGGGTGATCAGGCTGGCAGGCAGAAGCGGTTAGGGGCAATCAGGAAGGCAGGCAGGCAAGCAGTTGGGAGCCAGCAGTCCTGGATTGTGAGAGGGATGTCCAACTGCCCATTTAGGGATCGGGCCTAAACAGGCAGTCGGACATCCCTCAAGGGGTCCCATATTGGAGAGGGTACAGGCTGGGCTGAGGGACAACCCCCCTCCGTGCATGAATTTCGTGCACCGGGCCTCTAGTTACTACATAAGCATTTCTATAGTCACTCCAGACTTTAGGAAAATATAAATGAAAATATGACCCGACATTATCTTTGAATTCAGACTTTCACATCTTTTTTTTTTCTGTTTTGGTTTTAAGCCATCATGTAAGCACAAACATATACATAAACACATACATAACTGTCTGAGTGGTAATTGGACCACTGTGATGAGAAATAGTTTATTTGACACAACACTGCCAATATTGCATAACCTAATTTCTAACAACTAAAATAAGAGCAAAATAAGATCCTTGAACTAATCCCCCCCAAAGAAAAATAATTAATTTAATCTAATTTGCTGAGTTTATCTAATAGGCTCAAATCTAAACCAAACTGTCCTTTTTTACTACTGATTTTTTAATCTAAATAAAAAAATGAACCAACTGTAACTGGAAAAAATAAACTTATACCATTTCTAAAACTGAAATATCAATATAGAGCAAAACTGAAGTATCAAAACATCTGCCACACTGATTCTGAATTGGCTGAAATTTCAGTTTAATTCCTTAGTTCAAACAGCCAAATGTGGATATTTCTATATTTTGTCCGGTTTAGTAGACAAGTTGATTTTCAGGGGGAGCAGGAACAGAAGCTCTTACTCAAAAACCACCTCGATTCATCTAGTTATCTCTGGTAAAAGAAAGCCGATTCCTCCTAAAAACTTTCTGTTGGATTAATTTGTACGTTTGTCAATTGTTCTGAATACCTATATACAGACAGACATACACATTATTTCATCTGTATTGACTATAGCGTAATACCATTTAATTTATGAATTTTTGTGTTAGTTTACCTGGGGATTCTCTTTTACTTTGTGGCAACACAGCCTATCTATTTTGTAGTTGTCGAATAAGAAAACATTATGTGGAACAATATTTAAATTAGCTCAGTTGATCGATCCCTTGATATTTATTTTTTAAATATATTTTTATTGATTTCAGAGAGGAAGGGAGAGGGGGAGAAAGAGAAGTAGAAACATCAATGATGAGAAAAAATCATTGGTCGGCTGCCTCCTGCATGCCCCCTACTGGGGATCAAACCCACCACCCGGGCATGTGCCCTTGACCAGAATTGAGCCCGGGACCCTTCAGTCCACAGGCTGACACTATCCATTGAGCCAAGCCAGCTAGGGCAATCCCTTGATATTTCTAAACTGAGGTTCAATATACACTTAATTTACTTTTAGTCTCAAAGGGCAATAAGCATCAAAATATCCATTGCAAGACTCTTCTGGTGTGTGTGTGTGTGTGTGTACATGTGTGTGTTTAACCCCTGATTTCTGTACAGTTATTTAAACGTTCCAGCGCAGTTTAACATCTAGTATCCTATCTAATCTCTATATTTTTAATGAAGTATCCTATCTAATAAAGAGGGAATATGCAAATTGACCATCACAACATCACAAAGATGGTGGTGCCCATAGTCACAAGATGGCGGCGCCCAGTCCCCTCAGCCCCACCAGAGTCCCACAGTCTTTTCAGCCCAACCAGAGGAGGGGGGCAGGCACACGGTGGTGCGGCCCAACCCAACCTTAGCCCCCCAGCCGCCCAGGGCCGGCCCTAGGTGCAGGCAAGCCTCACATGGTGGCTGCCCAGCCACCCAGAGCCGCCCGAGTCTCAGGTAACCAGGGCCGGCCGAGACTTGCACTGCCGGCAGTGGCAGCAGCAGAGGTGTGATGGGGGCGTTGCCTTCCCCTGATTGCCAGGTCACCTCCCGCCCCTGAGGGCTCATGGACTGTGAGAGGGGGAAGGCCGGGCTGAGGAACCCCCTCTCCAGTACATGAATTTTCATGCACCGGGCCGCTAGTATTCACATATTATCCTATCTAATAAAAGAGTAATATACAAATTGACCATCACTTCAAGACAAAAGATGGCAGCCACTATGTGGCCAAAGATGGCTGCCCCCATGTAGACACAAGATGTCCGCCACAAGATGGCTGGCAGGGGAGGGCAGTTGGGGGTGACCAGGCCTGCAGGGGAGGGCAGTTGGGGGAGACCCAGGCAAGCAAGGGAGGGCAGTTGGGAAGGACCCAGTCCTGCAGGGGAGGGCAGTTGGGGGGACCCAGGCATGCAGGGGAGGGCAGTTAGGGGTGACCAGGCCTGTAGGGGAGGGCAGTTAGGGACAATCAGGCCAGCTGGGGAACAGTTAGGCATCGATCAGGCTGGCAGTGGAGTGGTTAGGGGTGATCAGGTTGGCAAGCAGAAGCAGTTGGGGGCAATCAGGCAGAGGCAGGTGTGTGGTTGGGAGCCAGCATTCCTGGATTGTGAGAGGCAAGCCCGACCATTTGGATTGGGCCTAAATGGGCGGTCGGACATCCCTCAAGGGGTCCCAGATTGGAGAGGGTGCAGGCTGGGCTGATGGACACCCCACCCCGTGCACGAATTTCGTGCACTGGGCCTCTAGTATATTGATAATTCCCCCACCATCAAAGCAATACAACTTACTCATATATAAATAACAAACATTTGCTATTAAGACTGAAAAGAATTACCTCTTGTTTTATGTTGCTGCCTCCTGTTTCTCTTGTTTGTAATGGTAATATAATTGTCAGTTTTGCTCCTGTGTCATCATTTAATATATTTTTACAGTTCCTACTATGTGCAAGAGCCCTTGCTAGATGTTAAGGAAAATACAAAAAGGAGTGTAATATTTTTTGACCTGAAGATATTTGTATTCTAATAAGGTAAGTAAATGCATACTATTCTAAATAAAATTGACTTTCTTCACATTTTAAATTTAGTCCCACCAGGACCCTGGTTTCATGTCTGTCTTTCCTGCTTGCCAGTGAATTGCCTGAAGGCAGAGATTGAGTATCATTGATTTTCCAATCCAAGCATTGAGGTCAGTGTCGGGCATGTAGTAGATGTTTGCTGTTTCATGTTAATCCCTATTTTAAATCCTTTAATTTCTCCTTATTGCTTTAAATATAGAATTCAACCCCTAAGCATGGTAGGTAAGCCCTTTGTGATTTAAGTCTGCACTGTCCTGTGTAATAGCTACTGCTATGTATTTTGAGCACTTGAAATGTAACTAGTCTGGACTGAGATGTGCTTAAAAGTAAAATACACAGATTTTGATGACTAGTATATGAAAGCAATGATGTAAAAGTTTCCATTAATGTGTATTATTATCTTGATTACATGTTGAAATGACATTTTGGTTAAATACATTTTATTAAAATAAATTTCATCTTATTTTTGCTTTTTAAAAATATGGTTACTAGAAAATTTAAATTACATATATGGCTTTCATGTATGACTCATATTTTTGTTGACAGATGCTCAAGCCTCCTGTCTACTTCCTTCCCCTGAGTTGCCACATGCACTTTGTTTCCACCCTTTAAAAAGTCTCTTTGCTGTGTTCCAAAAGCACACACTAAATTCCTGCTTTAATACCTTTGCAGCTCTGCCTGGCATACTGCACTCTCCTTAGCATAGTCCATTAGCAAAGGCCAACCCACTGCACTCCACCTAAGACTACTCCCTCCCAAGACCTATTTTAGATACCCTGTGTTTATAATACCACATTATCCTTCACAAAGCTTTATGTAGGACACCCCTCCCCCACACACACACACTGTGTTGTATTTGTTAGTTCACTTCTGCCTCTTTTAAGACTGGGACTGACCCTTTCTGAATTCCTGCATTGAATACAGTTTCTGGTTTAGCATAACTCTTAATTTTTGCTGAACAAATACAAGAAGTACCTGGTGGCTGAATAGCAAATCTAAAGGGAAACTAAGATTTTTTTCCTCTGAATCGGGATGAGAGCTTTAACCCAACCCACCCAAGACTCCCACCCCTATCAAGAAGAAATCCATAATGGGCCAAAAAGGCTGCTACAACCTTTCACACACCCTAAAACACCCACACACACAAATAAATAAATAAAAATAAATAAAAGCACCAACTCCAAATAGAAACCACTACAGAGTTTCCTGTAAAACTATTAAACAGTAAGCATTTATTTTTGAGAGGTTAACTTTAATAAAACAAAAAACTACTTGTGTTATCTGGTCTTCACTTCAAGGTCAAAAGGCCATGGGAAAAGAACTGCCTCTTATAAACAACTGGAAAAAGCTGTAGAACAGTGACAGTGTCTTTTCAAAACAGTCATTAATTCATTTTTTATCAGTAACATAACTTTTCACTGGAGGTTGTCAGGTTGGTTCTGCAATTCTGGCTTCATCCTGTGTCCTCAGAAAGGCTGGTAAAGTCCCTGGTAACCAGTACCGAAGGCAGGCGCCTGGTTTAGTTGAACAGTGTAATTAGCAAGTGCAGTTCCTATGGGTTGAGTCCCATAGTCACATCCAACAAAATGCTCTCCGCCGCCATAGCTATTAAAAATTGGCTGGTTACTGTAGGCATTGTAGAAGGGGCCATATGCTTGATCAGAATAATTAAAGCCTTGGTTGCAGGGTGAGATGTGAACTGGAGCAAGCACCATGGTAGGATTGCCGACATCTCCACTCGCCCCGTAAACACCGGGGTCGACCCCGCAGGCTCCATAAACATTTGGGTCGACTGCAATGGCCCCACAAGCATTCGGGTCGACTCTCACGGCCCCATGAGCATTCGGGTGGATTCTCATGGCGCCATGAGCATTCGGGTGGACTCCACAGGCCCCGCCAACACTTGGGTTGACTCCGCCAGCCCCGTGAGCAGTTGGCCCTGAGGGGGGCTCTCCACCCCCCGAGGCATTGTCTAGCTTGGGAAAGGGAACATCTCTTCCTCTCCTCAGTGGCATCTTTGGAGTTTCATTCTCAACAGCAATTTTAACTTCACACCGCCTGGAGCCCAGGAGATGGTACCTGGTTTCTAACAGCTTCCTCACTGGGACTTCATCAGTATAGGTGATAAAACAGAAAGATCGTCTTTCGTTTGTTTTCGGACAAACTGGCAGCTCAATATGCTCAATCACTCCAAATGTCCCAAAGTACTGTCTAATTTTGTCTTCTGATGTCTTAGGGTTCACCCCGCCCACAAAAACCTTTCTCGGAGGGAATTTCAGTTCTATGGCCTGAGCCTTTCTAAGTTCAAATTTCCTGCCCTCCACTTGGTGCTCTTTGACTTGCAGCACCTTCTCCACGGCCTCATTATCTTCAAAAAGCACAAACCCAAACCCCCTGGATACTCCAGTTTCCGGGTGGGTTTTAATAGTGAAATCGATAATCTCGCCATATTGGGACAAATAGTCAAAAAGAGCTTCCTTACTTGTATTGCGGGAGAGCCCTCCGATGAACATTTTCCCGGCGAGGTGCTCAGTCTTGCTGGCCTCAATGCGGAAGCCCTCGGGGAGTTTTAAGTTGAGTTTGCTTATGGCCTTGGCAAGAGCATCCATTTTCGGAGACGGCTGTGGTGGCTTTTGGAGAAAGTGCACTGGAGCCTCAACTGCCACTGACGGACCCACAAGGGGTCGCAGGGCAACGGACGTAATGACGTGGGAGCCCTGCGTGAGCAAGCGTTTCAACTTCTTACAGAGAAGGGCGGCTTGTCCCTCATTTCACCGAGGCCGTGATTGCCGCACAGAAGCTGGCATGCTGCAGCTTTTCTCTTTTTTGCATCAAAGGCACTAGTCTCCTACACACAAGCAACTTGTTCTCTTTGGGAAGTAGCCATTTTAACATTTTGTTAAACTCGTTTCTTCTTTCAGGTAGACCTGAACGTCTGAGTGACCACTTGTTCATTGCATCCTTTAGGCTATTTTCGTATTCCATGGGCATATTGGGGGGCAAGGATGAAAAAAGAGGAGAAGAGGAGGTAGACTAGTAAGTAGATTATAGGGAAAGCACCTTCCTATGCTGAAGGGGTCTAAAAAAGTATTTTAAATAACAGCAATGTTGAAATATAATTTACATACCATACACATTGCCCTTCTAAAGTTTTTCATGTATTTATAGAGTTGTGTGATATCCACAATCTAATTACCACCATTTAATTTTAGAAACCATTTGTCCCTCCAAAAAGAAATTTTGTGCCCCATTAATCAGTTGCTCCTAATTTTCCCCTCAACCCTCCCAAATCATGCAGTCTGTGGCCTTCTGTGTCTGGCTTCTTTCACTTAGCCTGTGTTTCCTATGTTTTCTCATGTAGTGGCATGTTTCACTATTTAATTCATTTTTTATTGGTCAATAATATTCCATTGCATTGATATAAGACATTTTGCATATCCATTTCTCTAAAATAAAATTTGAAGGCATTGATGATGTTACAATATTCCACATCTGTTTCATAATTAAAATAAGTATCAGGGATTTTTCTTACAGTCCTGTGCATTTCTGAATTCTGGTACCATCAGTCAGTATGAATAAGATTAGTTACAATTGCCTAGACTGTTGAGATGTTATTTAATATTAACTTAACCACTCCTTCCATCTGAAGACCACAGATCAAATCTTCAGTGCTCAATTTGTCTACTTCCAGGTGGGTATCCCATAGCCCCTGCATTGTTCAAGGGTTAGCTGTATTAGCTTTTGGGTGAAGTGCGTTTTAATTCCTCCACAGAACCTCCCCATAGGCTCTGTATATACTTGTAGCCAAATAGTATTCCATTGCATGAATTTCTGGAATTACTCATTTTGAAACAACAACAACAAAACCCCCAATCCTACTGTTAATAATAACGCCTGCCTATTCTGTCTGCAAACATGTGTACTCACCATCATTTGTAGATAAGTGAAATGCGACTGCGTTTTAAAACTAACCCTCAGTGAAATTAATCATAAGGAAAATGAATCATTTCAAAACAAAGGTAAAAGTAAAATCTTTAAAGAAAACCCCTAGCTTACACTTTAATTATAAACTATTTAAAGCCTCAGCTACTCCCACATTTTGATGCTATTCTGCATCCTCCTGTCTTTGTTCATTATGAACTTTCTTCCCTAAATGCCTTTGTTTTCTCCTCAGCCAGCCACTATGTTCCCATTCCATCTGTCTAACCCTTATAGCCTCCTCTCCAAGTGCCTCCCCTCTGGAGCCTCTCACATGCTTTTCTACATCTTCATCAAGGAGCTTATAATTACACTGTTCAGTGATCTTCTTACAGACTTTCTTAAAGGTCTCTACACATAGCATAGTACACATACTACTTGGCATATTAAAAAAGAAAAACAAGGAACTCATTAAATACTTGCTGAAATAAACTAAGCAGTGGAATTCTGAGGGCCACAATTTTAAAAATCCTTGGTCTCACCAGACTCTGGGTGGATAAAGCAGTTGCAGATTACTTCCTGAGTGCTGATCTGTCACAGTTTTGGAGATCTGACCTATCTTTCCCATGGAAGAGGCTACAAGTTTGAAATTTTCTTATTTCTGGCTCACTTGTAAGCCAACTGACATAACATTGGAGTAGGCAGAGTTCCCTTAAGCTCCTACTTTCACGGGAATGAAAACCTTAGGGAAAATTATATCCTCTGTGTGTCTATAAACTAATTAGACACCTTGATGGCTAGTTATATATCTGTGGCTATTTTTAGGCCATGGCTGATGTCATAATTTTGACCCAAGTGTGGGCTGCTTAGCTTTATTCAATTATCTGGCTACAACCTGCACCCATCACCCCAGTCCTGGCCTTACAAAAAAATGCATGCCCTTGGTCACAGAGGTTACTGGGTTTGCACATGTCAATGAATCAGTGAAAAGACTGTTCTCACTTCTGGATATGCAATTCAAAGCATTTAACCTATTGATCTTGGGTCAATAGTGTCACTTTGGTACCTGAAAGACAATACATTATTACAATAATTGCTTTTGGGGAAATAAAACGGAAAATTTTTGAAGAAGATTATGTTTACTTCTGCCCCCCCCAATGAAAATAATTGTGTTTGCTGAGGCACTCTCCTCCCACACACATGCCCCATGATCTTTAAGTGCCTAAAATGTGTCCAAGTAACTCCCTTTTCACTCTGATGTCTGAATAAATTAAAACCTGTGCTATTTAGCTTGAGTTTTCCATGGCAATGTTGCCACAGGACTTAATGTATATTTTAGGTACTGAAATACTGTCATCAGATTCTTAATGTTAACTTTCCTTGTGGAGCAGTGCAGTAACAATAATTCTGACTAGCAGTTCATTCTTATTCCATATTAAATCAAAATACATATATTATTGAACTGAAGTAACTGGAGATTTCTTTGTTGAGAAATGAATAAATGCACGAATGAATGTTAGGTACCCAGACAGTTACCAAAGGTATTTTACAATGTGGAATGCCTATAAAAATAAACACTGTAAATCAAAGAATAAATGGCACAGAAGCTAGGGATATAAAAAGGATTTGCTGCTCTTGGGGTAGGGGGACCAAGTGCTGTAATACATGTAGGCCATCATAATTTTTGTATTTTAGGGAATATGGGATACTTGATTTGGGTTTGTTTTACTGTGGTCTAGATCATGCCTGCAGTATTTATAGCTTTTAATTTGATCGTCCCTTAGACATTAGTATCTCATTTATAATTGTTGGAGAATGGGAGATAAGATGAAGGATGACATATGCCTTTAGAATTAATCTGCCTCTCTTATCATGGGCCTCAACCTTGGTAGAAGGATGCTGAGGGACCCATAAATCAGAAAGTTAGCCTGGATGTATCCTGATTTGGTATGCTGGCATAGACCTGTCTCTGTGGTAATATGTTCTTTAATGCTCTGTTGAACCTGTTCTCTTTAGTGAAATGAAAATGCATGTGTTTGACATACTTGGTCTAGTTGGATGTTTGATAAAATGAGATTTCCCTTACTCTTTTTCCTCTTCATTTTCCATAGAAACTGCCAGTGCTCATTACTTAAATTAAGTTGCGAGTGCTTGCAGATAGTTTGAAAAATGATCACTTAGGAAATACTGTTCTCTACTAACTTTGCATGTATGCAAATAAGTGATCTAGCTGAATGTAGTACATTGGAAATGGACTAAACATTAATTTGAGATCAAAACTTTTTAATAACAGAATTCAGCTGCTGGACTTCTGCCTAGATTAGACTGATTTCAAAAGCCCTTTTTGCCATCTGCAGAGAAGGCAAATGTGCCCTGTTGTAGGAAGACAGAATACACTTGTCACTTTCAATATCTGCTGACAAAGACACACACAGGTATTAAAACATGCATTTCTCCTGGGAATATAGCATAAAATAGGCACATCAATTATGCTAATCTTATAGACTCAATTTGAAGGTTTTTTGAAGATTTTGTTTTAAGAAGTATTAGGAGAAAAGAAGACTCATTCTCTTCTTTCACTATGCACTGAATATGTAGTGTATGGTAAAGGGAAAGCTAATGTGATTACTCTCTGTCTCTCAGCCTTCCTTAGGAGCATTGTCATTGGGTACTTCCCAAGTCTATCTGGTTGCTGGTTTGGGTAGGATCTACCACAGAAAGCATGGGGACTCATTTCCCAAGCACATATGTATGCCTAACCTGGAGAATATTGAACAATAGTGTGACCTTATATTTCCCTCTTCACTTCCTAATTAGCTAATATCATATCAAAGAATTAGGGGTGCCTATGGATGAACAGATAAAAAGACAAATTGCAAAATTCATAAAGGTTGCAGCCTATTTCGATGCTTTTGCATCATTTAATTACTAATTTATTTTTTGTGACTTTTTTTGGTAGAGGAAAAGAGCTCTGCTTGCCAACTCTTTTTTTTTTTCCTTTTATAATAGTGATTTGGTGGATAGGCTTTTGTTGGATTTTTTTCTTGAATTAATGGAATCTGTGTTGCTTACACAGGAATTTGTAAGAATCATAAAGTTAATCATGCTTGTGTATGAATCATGCAAATGTAGAATTTAGATATTATTGTCGTACAGATAGATATGAATGCACATCAAAATCAACTTATCCTATATAATATAAGGGTAATATGCAAATTGACCCTAACAGCAGAACGACTGGTTGCTATGATACACACTGACCACCAGGGGGCAGACGCTCAACACAGATGCTGCCCCTGATCATCAGTGTGCTCCCACAGGGTGAGCTCTGCTCAGCGGCTATAAGCGCAACGACAGTGGAGGGAACCACTCCCACCTCCTCAGCAGGGCTAAGGATTTCTGACTGATGGCTTAGGCCCACTCCCCGAGGGCTCCCAGGCTGCCAGAGGGATGTCTGACTGCCAGCTTAGGTCCAATCCCCTGGGGAGTAGGCCTAAGCTGGCAGGTGGACATCCCCCGAGGGATCTTGGACTGCAAGAGGGCATAGGCTGGGCTGAGGGACCCCCCTGAGTGCACGAATTTTTGTGCACCAGGCCTCTATTATACTATAAAGAAGTCTGTGCAAATAATGCTTATTGAAGACTTCTAAAGAATCTCTGATTTCTTTTTTCATATACTATTTAATTTGAACTTCTTTCCAGTCATTTTTGCTGAGTCAATGAAACATCTATATTTAAATAGTCATAGACTCTGGATCTGCAGCCTAAGAAATAAAAGTACTAGGTATAGGCTTTATTTCTGTAGTACTTTTCTTTTTGCTCATAAACAATGTTTCACATATATCCTCTAGAGAAAGATACACTGACCAATAATTTCCAGTTGCAATTATTTTATGAACATAATTACAAAGGAGAACATGCTTAAAAATCAAAATATACAATACTTGTGCCCCATGTCTAATTCTCTTCCAATTACAGTCCATACAATAAAATCAAAGCTATTCATAGAAAGAACAGTTGCAGAGTTAGAGAATTACAGAGGTTTCTAAAAAAAAAAAAGCATAGGGCATATGGAAAGGCTTCAGGAATGCAATCAATACCAACTGTGGTAGTATCGAGACTAGTCTGACAAGAGATGGAGAAACGAAGGCTAATGCTGCTCCAGTGAAACACTTGGCTCAGGTACTAAGACAAGAGAGGATTTAGGCATATCTAGAACTAGAGGAATTTGAGATTAAGAAAACAAATACAAAATTAAAAGGATGTTTTCTAGACCAAAACAGAAAGGGGAAGATAAACACTGTGTCTGTTGGTGAGAAATATAACATGGGAATCAGTATTCAGTTGTAAATTAACTTGAGCTCTTTTTCTGTGTCCTTTGGCAATGATTTGCTTCTGTCTAGAAGTATTGTCTGCATTAAGTGATACTGGGTCAACAATCCAAATACCAAGGGTTTATACCCACCCAGTTGTTTTCTGCTTACTTGTTCATGTAAATGTTAGGCTTTAGAATTCTGAACAGTTTAGTTCCCAGTACTTTTAGGGATGTGGGAAGAAACAATCCTTACCTAGCAGGTTTTGTTTTTTTTTTTGTCTGCCAATATCCAGTTCATTTTTCACCAATATAGACTCTTGGCTGCAATCAACTACACGGGCTTGTCGTGTTGTTTCTTTTTCTTTTCTTTTCTTTTTTTTTTTTCAGTATCTGCTAATAAAGGCTTTATTTTTTCTTGACAGTTTACTATCCAAAGTAGCTATGCTTTCTCCCAGGAGATATTGTTCCCTAATAGATTGTCTATTCCACCCTTAATATCCATTCCTAGGCTTGTCAGAAACTGAGCTTAATGAAGAGTGTGGCACTTGTAAAAATCCAGTGTTTAAAAATTCAGTGTTTTCAAGTATTCAGCCAACATGTAATGAGCATCAGGCAGAAAGTGGGGGATAACAGTATTAGTCAGAAAGAACAGTATGCACAAAGACTTTGATTTGTTCTAATGTTGCAGAAGACCAAGAAGACTAAGGACGCTTCTGAGGAAGTTGGAGGGACACTGTTTAATAACGCCAGCAGACTCAGGGAACAGCCTTCCAAATCTGAGTGAAGGAACACGCATGGGGCCCTCCCTTATATCTCCCTCCCTTTGTCCAACAAGCATGGGTCATGCTTCCGGTCCTTTTCTCGGGCCTTGCAAGAAGGCCCCCAGGTGTTGGGGGTCTCCAGGCCATATCTGGTGGTCTGGCCTGGTGTCAGAGTTAGGAGCCCTCCCTCTGGGCAGTGCACTGTCCACATTCCAATGGCCTCTGTAACCAGTTCTGCAAGACCAGTATATGGGAAAGAGGTAGTGACTTAATCATAGGTCATCAGGAATGTACACCGAGCTTACTGGCCTGGACTCAGATCACCAGCCCCAAATATCAGGGCTACATTGGAATCAGCCCTTTTAGCCTCCTCACTAAGAGCAACAGTGGGGTATCTTGTGTATCATTTACATGGGGGACATATGATGGGAAATGGAGTTGGAAATTTTTTGCAGTATGCAACAAACATTTTTGAACTATCTTATGTGCCTGGCACTGTACTAGGATTTGGGATATAGGATGATTAGAATATGTTAATGAACTAACAGTAGGATGGTGATAGGCTTGTAAACATAAGCTTTGTTATAATGTAAATACAGTCACGGAGATAAACACAAGTTGTTTTGTGGGTAGAAGAGGAAGCTCCAGTAGTAGCTGGGAGGCAAGAAAGTGTAAGATGACTCAAGAATTGAGTGAGAAGCCACAGGAGGCCAGCACTAAAGCCCTGAGATGCTCCAGCGTTTAATGGACCAGAAAGCTTTTCACAGTCAATGGAGTTTATGGCAACTTAAAGTTGAAACCTATTATTTTGTCTTTAGAACGATTTAGAAAGTACCTCCCTTTAAAGATTCAGAAAATGATTGAACTATATAGTCCACCTTATTTAATTGATCTCCCCTATAGAGTATGATATTATTTGCATAATAACCTCTGTGTATCTCTGTGACCACATATGAATGAGCCAAAAATGTATGGGAGCATTTGAATTAACATGTATTTAAGTATAGGACATCAAAAGCAGAAGTAATAAAGGGAAATTTTGATGTATGAGACTTCATCAGAATTAAATCATTTGCACTTCAAAAGACACCATTAAGAAAATGAAAAGAAAAGCCATAAATTGGGAGAATATTTTCAAATAATGTAACATTGAAGAGTAGACTTGCATTGAGAGTATATAAGGGGCAGTTTTATCTCTCTTTAGGTGGTAGCTGCTGCTGGGCTACGGCTTCCATTTGGCAGAGGGTGAGACAATGTGGACAGTGGCCCCAGTGCCCTGCGTCTGGCCACCGACAGCCATGCACAGTGGCCCAGATGTAAGCCATCAAGTGTGAGGTGGAGGGAGATGGAGCTGTAGGTAAAACTTGCCTACTGATCAGTGATACAACCAGTGCCTTTCCTGGAGAATAAATATGCACTGTCTTTAACAACTATTCTGCCAGTGTTATGGTAGGTGGAAAACCGGTAAATCTGTGCTTATGGGATACTGCTGAAGGAGAATATCATGACAGACTATGTCCCCTGTCCTATCCACAGACAGATGTATACTTAATTTGCTTTTCTTTTGTGAGTCCTGTGTCATTTGAAAACGTTCATGCAAAGTGGTATCCTAAAGTGTGACACCATTGTCCCAATAATCCCATCATCCTAGTGGGGACTAAGCTTGATTTTTTTAAATATATTTTTATTGATTTCAGAGAGGAAGGGAGAGGGAGAGAGAGATAGAAACATCAATGATGAGAGAGAATCACTGATCAGTTGCCCCCTGCACACACCCTACTGGGGATTGAGCCCGCAACCCGGGCCCGCACCCTTGACTGGAATCGAACCCAGGACCCTTCAGTCCGCAGGCCGACACTCTATCGACTGAGCCAAACTGGCTAGGGCCTAAGCTTGATTTTTAGGGATAATAAAGACACCATTGAGAAACTGAAGGAGGAGAAGCTGACACCCATCACCTGTTCACAGGATTTAGCCATATCTAAGGAGATCAGTGCTGTAAAATATGAGGAGTGCTCAACTATCACACAGCAATGTCTCAAGACAGTGTTTGAGGAAGCTATTCGAGCCATTCTGCACCTGCTTCCTGTCAAAAAGAAGAAGAAAAAATACCCCACTCTTGTAAATGTCTGGGCCCCTCTCCCCTGCTGCCTTGTTCCTTTGGAACCTTTGTACACTATGCTAAAAAATGATGGTGACTTTGCACAAAATACCAAGTTTTTGTTACAGATTAGTTTTTCCATTAAACCATTTTGAACCAATCAGTAATTTTTAGGTTGTATTTGTTTAAATTGTAAGTGTTCCAACTTTCACATTCTATTAAATTTAGCCCTAAGATGAAAAAAAGGAAAAATAAGTATCTAAGGAATATTTACAATTCTATCATAAGAAAACAACCCAATTAAAAATGGGGGAAAGATATTAAATATAAATTTCACCAAGGATATAGAAATGGGCAATATGTACATGAAAAGATGCATGACATCATTAGTCACTAGGAAAATAAAAATTAAAACCACAATCATATACTTCTTCAAAGCCATTTGAGTGACTATGATGAAAATACATGATAATAATATGTCAGGATTGTGGAGAAACAACCCTCTTACATTAATAATGGGAATGTGAAATGGCAAGCTGCTTTAATAAACAGTTGAGCTATTTCTTAAAAAGATAAACATATTTATAATATGACCTATGACCTCACAAATATACCCTTACAAGCTACCCAAGAGAAATGAAAATCTATGTCTTGTACTTGACTGTACGGCCATAATATTCATAATAGCTCAAAAGTGGAAAAAATAAAATATCTATGAACTTTGCTGACCCCTTCCCTGGCCACAGGCCCCGCATGACTCAGTGCCTGGACTCTTCGATGATAGCAAAAATGGGGAGACAAGGAAACAACCCCCAAAGAAAGAAAAGGTAGTCTTACCAGAAAATGAACTAAATGAAACATAGTCATGCAATATATCAGAAAAAGAATTCAAAGTAAGGGTCATATAGTTCATAAACCGGATGGATGAGGAAATCAACAACTTATGTAAGAATCAAGAAGAAAAAAATGATATAGCTACAATAAAAAACACAATGGAAGCTTTCAACAGTAGACTAGAAGAAGCAAAGGACTGAATTAGTGAATTAGAAGACAAAGCAGAGAAACACACTTAATCTGAACAGCAATTGGAGAAAAAAAATAGAAAGTAGGAGGAGAGCCTAAGGGAGCTTTGGGCCAGCATGAAATGTCTATGAACTTGTGAATATATAAATAAATGTGGTATATTCATATAATGAAATATAAAAGAACAAAATAATACTGCTACATGAGTGAAGCTCAAAAACAGTATTGTGTGAGAAATCAGTTATAAAATCACACATATTGTATGATTCCATTCATATGAAATAAAAAGGATATCTATAGAGACAAAAAATAGAATACTGGTTTCTTCTGACGGTCTCGGAACAGGGAGTGACTGCAAATGAGCATGAGGAATTTTGGGGGGATGTTGTAATGTTCTAGAATCAGATTATGAGATGTTTGCATAATTCTATAAACATACTAAAGTCATCAAGTTATACACATAAATGGTTATGTGACATGTAAATTATCCTATATAATAAAGACATAATATGCAAATTGACCCTCATGTCCTCACACAAATGGCCGCCGCCATTTGGTCAAAGATGGCCACCCACATGTGGTCAAAGATGGCCACCACAAGATGGCCGGCAGTGGAGGCTAGTTGTGGGCGATGAGGCCGGCAGGGGAGGGCAGTTGGGGGGGATCAGGCCTGCAGGGGAGGGCAGTTTGGGTCAACCAGGCCAGCAGGGGAGGGCAGTTGGGGGGGGCAGGCCTGAAAGGGAGGGCAGTTAGGGGTGACCAGGCCAGTAGGGGAAGGCAGTTGAGGGGGACAAGGCCTGCAGGGGAGGGCAGTTGGGGGCAACCAGGCTGGCAGGGGAGGGCAGTTGAGGGCGACCCGGCCGGCAGGGGAGGGTAGTTGGGGGAGACCAGGCCGGCAGGGGAGGGCATGTGGGGGGGACCAGGCCTGCAGGGGAGTGCAGTTGGGGGCAACCGGGCTTTCAGGGGAGGGCAGTTAGGGGCAACCAGGCCAGCAGGGGAGGGCAGTTAGGGGCAACCAGGCCAGAAAGGGAGGGCAGTTGGGGGCAACTGGGCCAGCAGTGGAGGGCAGTTGGGGACGATCAGCCTGGCAAGGGAGGGCAGTTGGGGGAGATCGGGCCAGCAGGGGAGGCCAGTTGGGGGCAACCAGGCTGGCAGGGGAGTGCAGTTGGAGGCAATCGAGCCAGCAGGGGAGGGCAATTGGGGCAAGTGTGCTGGCAGGGGAGCAGTTTGGCGTCAATCAGGCTGGCAGGGGAGTGATTAGGGGGTGATCATTCTGGCATGCAGAAGTGGTCAGGGGCAGTCAAGCAGGCAGGCAGGCGAGTGGTTGGGAGCCAGCAGTCCCGGATTGAGAGAGGGATGTCCAACTGCCAGTTTAGGCCTGATCTTTGAGGAGTTCCAGATTGGATAGGGTGCAGGCTGGGCTGAGGGACACACACCCCAGTGCATGAATTTCGTGCACCCAGCCTCTAGTACTTTAATAAACCTGTTTTAAAAAACAAAACAAACATGTCCATGTTAAAACATGCCAGGGCTCCCCAAGTGAAAATAGCATAAGTGAGAATTAAACAGTTCATTATATTGGAATGGTTACAAAAATAAATATTGAAGTATGATATAATCATCATAGAAAATTAAACATTGGAGAGTTTACACTTAAAGTTGAAATGAACTCTAGCTATTCTGGAATTAGCTATCCTTTTTTGAGCATCCTGAATTATATTTACACTAGAGTCCCGGTGCATGAAATTTGTGCACGGGGGGGGGGGGGTTGTCCCTCAGCCCAGCCTGCACCATCTCCAATCTCGGACCCCTTGAGGGATGTCTGACTACCCTCTAACAATCCAGGAATGCTGGCTCCCAACTGCTTGCCTGCCTGCCTTCCTGATTGCCCCTAACCACTTCTGCCTGCCAGCCTGATCACCCCCTAACCACTCCCCTGCCAACCTGATTGATGCGTAACTGCTCCCCTGCCAGCCTGTTTGCCCCTATCTGCCGTCCCCTGCAGGCCTAGTCAACCCTAACTGCTGTCCCATGTGGGCTCGGTCACCCCTAACTGTCCTCCCCTGCAGGCCTGGTCCCCCCCAACTGCTCTCCATTTCAGGCCTGGGTCCCCCCCAACTGCCCTTCCCTGCATGCCCGGTCACCCCCAACTTCCCTCCCCTGCCGGCCTGATCCCTCCCAACTGCCCTCCCCTGCTGGCAATCTTATAGTGGCCATCTTATGTCCACATGGGGGCAGGATCTTTGACCAAATGGGGGCAGCAATCTTGTATGTTGGAGTGATAGTCAATCTGCATATTACTCTTTTATTCGATAGGATAGAAGCCTGGTGCACGGGTGGGGGCCAGCTGGTTTGCCCTGAAGGATGTCTCGGTTCAGGGCGGGGGTTCCCTTGGGGTGTGGGACGGCCTGGGCGAGGGGCCTGTGGTGGTTTGCAGGCTGGCCACGCACCATGGTGACCCAAGTGGAGGCCCTGGTATCTGGGGTTTATTTCTCTTCTACAATTGAAACTTTGTGGCCTGGAGTGGAGCCAAGCCTTCTGCTTGCTCTGTGGCAGCAGCCGTTTCTGTTGGGGTTTATGTATCTTCTGTAATTGAAATTTTGTAGCCTTAAGTGGAGGCCTGGGCTGGCCAAGGTGTGTGGAAAGCTTGGCTTCCTCCATTGCTGGGGTCAACCCTAGCCTCCCGCTCTTTCCAGCTCTGTGGCTGCCACCATTTCTGTTTGGATTTGTTTACCTTCTATAATTGAAACTTTGTAGCCTTGAGTGGAGGCCTAGACTGCCAAGGGCAGGCGGAAAGCTTGGCTTCCTCCATTGCTTGGGAAACCCTAGCCTCCCTCATGCTCTCTGTGGCTGTAGCCATCTTGGTTGGGTTTATTTGCTTATTTGCTCCTGATTGGCCGATGGGCATGGCTTTTGGGCAAGGCTTATGGGTGTAGCAGAG
Organism: Eptesicus fuscus; assembly: GCF_027574615.1. Classification (NCBI taxonomy): domain Eukaryota; kingdom Metazoa; phylum Chordata; class Mammalia; order Chiroptera; family Vespertilionidae; genus Eptesicus; species Eptesicus fuscus. Next base: position 64,015,426 of record NC_072473.1, on the reverse strand, counting down.
TGGTGGTTAATTTGCATATTATTCTTTTATTAGATAGGATTCTTGTGTATAAATATATTGTTCTAATTTTCTTCATGCTTTTGTGTTTTCAACCCTAGAACTATTAAAGGAAGATTTTAACATGAATTAATGTTAAAAAGCAAACCTTTGATTCTATCATAAGATAATTTTTATTACATTTTCATAATATATTTGAAATATTTTACATGTAAATACACACAATTTTGCTTTTAGATACATGGAATTCGTTTAAGTTCTCTAGACTAACTTAGGAAACAGCTCCAAATATCTCACATTTGATCTATGTTGTAGAAGGAAATATATATTGTTTATAGAGATGCAACATACATATTCTGGAGTGTCCTTGTCCAACTGGAAGAGTGTAATGGGAATTTGTGTTGAAATATAATAGTTGTGAAGCTTTAAAATACTTATCTCTGTGTATACTATGGAATAGAGTAGTTGACTTTTTAAAATTTTTCTTTTTCAATTACAGTCAACATGCAATATTATATTAGTTTCAGATGTACAACCATGTGATGAGACATTTATATAATTTACAAAATTATCACCCAATAAATCTAGTACCTATCTTGACACCATATATAGTTCTTAGAATATTATTCACTACTAGGAGCCCGTTGCATGAAGTTTCGTGCAATAGACTTTTCCTTCACCTGGCTGCCGGCACCAGTTATCTGCCAGCAGCAGTTTTCCTCTGGCCACCAGCCGATCAGAGCACCTCCCGCCAGCACGATCGGCCACCCCGAGAGGAACTCCGATCGGGAGGCGCTCCGATCGGGCGGGTGGCCAGAGGAAAACTGCTGCTGGCGGAAAACTGGTGCCAGCAGCCATGCAATCGGCCACCCCTGAGTTCCGCCACCAGCGTCTTCCGCAGCGCCGGCCTAAGCAGCACCGGCCGTTTAAGCTGGCGGGAGGAGCGGGGGGCGGAGACTCACGAGTCCCCGCCCCCCGCTCCTACCGCCAGCCAATCGGCCACCCTGAGTCCCGCCCCCCGCGCCTCCAGCTGGCCCAATCATGGGCATAGCGGAGTGATGGTAATTTGCATATTGCCATTTTATTAGGTATGATATTCCCTATGCTATACTTTACATCCCCATGACTGTCCTGTAACTACCAATTTGTATTAGGTAGAGCTGAAATGTCCCTCATTCTTGGTGGAGTAGCTTAACGTGTTAAGTGACCAGCCTGTTTTGTCTTCCAGACAGAAAGTATAGTGTCAGTCACCGGTGACTGACTGGGCACTTAACATGTTAATGTAGTAGATGTTCTATATGGCCCAGTAGAGCAGCCTTCTGATTCATGTAAGCTGTGCACTCCAGGTGCACCCTCCATGTGGGCTCTGTGCACCCTGCTGTTGTAATTGAACCTGGGTAAATGGGAGAGATTTTCCCCTAAGCCAATCAGCTGCCAGGACTGGTCCTGACCACCATGGAGGATCTTCTGTGTAGGTGCCAACCCCATGGAACAGAACTGGCTTTAGCTGAACCTACATCTTGAGTGTGTCACTGGTGGTTGGGTACTATTTTGGTGTGGTCTGAAGCTGTCCACAGGCTGTTCTGGCTCTGGGGCCTCCTGAGAGGTGCAGGCCAAGGCCAGCTGCTGCCTATGCTCTGCCCTGTGCCATCTGACAGGAGCTACAAAGTGGTCTGCAGATGGCTGCTACTTGTGCTGGGCTTGGAGGTGCCCAGGAAAGGCCAAGCTGCTGCTAGTGCCAGACATGGGGCCTCTTAAAAGTGGTACAGGGCATGTTGACACCTAATGTTGCTTTTTTGAGAGATGAGCCAAGATAGGTAGTTTGTATGGAATAAACGCTGGAAACAGCTTGGGTGGGCACTCAAGTTGGCTGTCATGGGGTGTTTAGGAATCACAGAGTGGAGTGGGCCATCAGTGTTGGCCAGGTTGATGGATATTCAGATATGGTGCCTGCCTGCTTTACAGGGGGAATGGAGGTAGAGAGCTCACCAAGGAACCATGATCTCTACCAGCCCTTCTGCCTGGGAGAAAGCTGTTCCTCCAGCCCTTGCCCTGATGCTATTCAATTTAGGTTTCCCCCGTGTGTCCAAGGTGCATTTTGAGCTGCTGCCCCAGCTCCTAAGCTCAAAGTGAGTAATTCCTAGTAAGTCCCTATGCTGTCCCTTTAAAAGGAATGACTGGGACTCCAGGAGTTTCTCCCACCACCACCACCACCCATTTCATTCAGCCACAATCTCTGCTTGGTTTCAAAGCCAGAAATTGTGGGACTTCTCTTCTTGGCACTGGAACCCTGGGTTGGGGGACTGGTGTAGAGCTGGGACCCCTGGATCCTCAGGAGGGACCTACTCAGCTGAGGTAGTCCTTCCTATTCACCATCACACATGGGTATACAACCAGCCCATTCAGTGTCTCTGTCCCTCCTACTACTCTGGATGGAGTGTCTTCTTTATAAATATCCTTAGTTATAGGACTTCTGTCAGCAAGATTTCAGGTGGTTCTGAATGATGGTTCTGTAGTTTAGCTATATTTTTTATGTAGTTGTGGAAGCTTCTGAGTTCTGTGTTTACCCCTGATGCCATCTTGATCATAAGCCAACTTGTAAAAAAAATTTAATAACTTTTGAAATGTAATATAAATACAGAAAGTATATAGTACCTATAAGGTAAGTGTATAAACTCAATTTTTGACAAACTGAACAAGTGATTTTTAAAATTTATTTTCTTTTAGTTTTATTTTGTACTAGAGGCCCGGTGCATGAAATTCATGCCAGCCTGTCGCCCCACGCAGCCTGCTGTTCGGTCGTTACTGTGAGGGCATCCTGACCAATTTGCATATTACCCTTTTATTAGTATAGATTAGTTTCAGGTGTACACTTTAGTGGTTAGACAATCATATACTTTACATAGTGTTCCCCTTAATATTTCCATATCCCAATTGGTGCCATAATTGTTCATGACAATATTATTGACTATATTCTCTATGATTTACTTAGATCTCTGTGACTATTTTGTAACTACCAATTTGTACTTCTTAATCTGTTTACCTCTTTCACCCAGTCCCCAATCCCTTTCCAACCACCAGTTTGCTCTCTGTGTCTGTGAGTCTGTTTCAATTTTGTTTGTTCATTTATTTTGTTCTTTAGAGTCCGTGTATAAGTGAATTCATGTGATATTTGTCTTTCTCTGACTGATTTCACAGAGCATAATACTATCTAGTTTCATTCTTGCTGTAGCAAATGGTCAGATTTCATTCTTTTCTTTATGGCTGAGTAATATTCCATTGTATATATGTACAACAACATTTTTATGCACTCATCTATTGATGGGCACTTGGTTTGCTTCCATAACTTGACTATTGTAAATAACACTGCAATGAACATAGGGATGCACATATTTTTTTAAATTAGTGTTTTGGATTTTTTTGGTTAAATCCCAGAAGTGGAATGACTGGATCATAAAGCAGTTCCATTTTTAATTTTTTGAGGAACCTCCATACTGCTTTTCACAGTGGCTGCACCAGTCTACATTCCCACTAACAGTGCACAAGGGTTCTCTTTTGTCCATATCCCCGCCAACTCTTGTCTGTTGATGATAGTCATTCTGATAGGTATGAGGTGCTATTTCATTGTGGTTTTAATTTGCATTTCTCTGATGATTAGTGACATTGAGCATCTTTTCATATGTCTATTAGTCATCTGTTTGTTCTCTTTGGCAAAGTGTCTATTCAGGTCTTCTGCCCATTTTTAATTGGATTATTTGTCTTTTTGGTGTTGAGTGATATGAGGGTTTTTGTCTTTTTTGTTGTTGTTGAAATTTTAGATATTCACTCCTGAACAACTGATTTTTAAATTACAGTTCTAAGGTGAAAAATGAATTTGGAATTATTCAGTAACCATTTTAAAAAATCCTAATATAAATATTGGAAAATAATCTGGTATTTTGTTACTCCAAGGGCTATTAATGCATTTTAGCCACCTTACTGTCAGTTGAGTTCAGTAATCTTTTGGAATGGAGGTTCTGAGTCTTCCCTAGTGGAGGTATATTTTTTCTTACTTCATTGTAGCATTTTTGTAGTTACTGGATTTTGAGCACAAGAGTGCACCTAGCAACAGCAAAATCTTCTCAGATAATTTTGTGAACACTTAAAGAGTTTTGAAGAATATATATAGAAAACTATTTTCCTCAAACAGAAGTTCAGAAATCATCACCTATGGCAATAGAAAATAAGAAAAAAAACCACCCCTTTGTTTAGTTTTCTATTAACAGAGCAATACGTGTAAAATAATACCTAAATTGGATGCCAAATAATTTATTGCATTGCCCACTTCTCACTTTGTTCGCTGAGGTTCAATAGTAAACCCTCTGAAGCCTCATGACAGAGACTTTCCAGCTTGCCAATATCTAATTCTAAGGAGGTGAGTAGGATGCAGAAAGAAAGCTGATTTTTCTTCACTTTAAGGAAGAAGGGAGAATTTCCCTGAATCAGGTTTCTGTCTTGGTTTGTTTTGAATTAGATGTCTGCTAGGTTCATCTGTATTCCAGGAGAATTTCTGAAGAAAATATACCTATTGTGCACAGTCTGACATATACATATCTGCTGATCAAACAATGGAGCCACAACATAGCCAAACTATGGAATCTAATATCTAGTCATAATGCGGAATTTAGAAGGTGAGAGTTAAGATAACTGGTCATTGTAAAGATCCTACTTCAAACATGTTTTGATTCAGAAAGATGGTATAGAAGAGTGTTAAGATTTCATAATGTAGGTTCTTTTTTCAAGCATTTAGTTGGTTTTATTTTTTCAATACAATTTTTAATTTTAGAAAAATAGACTTTCAGAAAACTCTCAAAGATAGTAGAGTTCCCAACTACTCAACACTTTATTCCACCCTGTAAGATGTTAACATCTTACAGCACTATGGTACATTTGTCATAACTGAGGAGCCAACATATGTACATTACTATATTAACTAAACTCCACCATTTATTCAGCTTTCACTCATTTTTTCCTGATGTCTTTTTTTCTGTTACATTTGCTTATCATGTCTTCTAGTTTCCTCTGGGCTGTGACAGACTTTCCTTGATTTGATAACCTTGACAATTGTGAGGAGTACTGCTACTGGTTAGGTATTTCGTGAAAGATCCCTCAATTTGGATGTTTCCAATGTGTGTTTTTTTTTTTGTTGTTGTTGTTGTTGTTGTTGTTTTATGGTTAGACTGGTGCTATGGGCTCTTGGGAGGAAAAAACATAGGAGAAGTGCCATTCTCATCACACATCAGAGTATGGGGACATGCAGTCAGTGTGACTTGTCACTAATGATCATTTTTTGGTTTGTGTTTTATTTTGTTTTGTTAATCCTCACTGGAGGATATTTTTTCCATTGCTTTTTAGAGAGAGTGGAAGCAAGGGAGAGACACAGAGAGAGAGAAACATTGATGTGAGAGAGAGACACCAATTGATTGCTTCTTGATTGGTTGCTTCCTGCATGCACCCCGACGGGGGCCAGGGATCGAGCCTGCAACCTAGGCATGTGCCCTTGACTGGAATTGAACCCAAGATCCTTAAGTCCACAGGCCGACGCTCTATCCACTGAGCCAAACTGGCTAGGGCCATGCTTTAGTAATTTTAAAAGTATGTTCTTTATTGAGTGATTTTAGAATGACATTTTAATTTCATCTTGCTTTTTGTCTAAGAATAATATCTTTTTTCTGAAAGAGCCAAAAATGTTTAACAGTTTACTTAATCTGCTTTGGATGTGAGGTTCAGTAGTGCTTGTCTCTTTTTAAAAAGTCAAGATAAAATTATGACTTTATTCTCAGCATGAATATTTGTATGCCATTTGATTATTTCTTTTCGTGATATAGTGATGTATGGTTATAAACTTATTTATTCTTTAAAATTACTACACCTGTTCTTTGCATTTTGGCTGTTCTTTTGTAGGTCTATGATAGACTCTTGGCCTAGAGAAGGCACTGAATGGCCATGCTCCTGCAGCATGACATAGGACTCGAAGGTGATCCCTGGTCTAATATTAGGTCTCTTATCCATGTAGAGCATCCCTCCAGGTGAGTAACTAGAATTATCAGTTGAATCCACCTTTCTGGAATCCCTATGATGACCCAAGTACATAATAGTGCTTCTCTGAGTTAATTTTAGGGTAGTGAATTGACTTATTTTTATAAATAGCAGTGATCATTTTACTGCTGGTGGGTGCACTGTTGTGCTCAATGCAAGGCATATATGTAGAGAACTTGTAACTTGTTACTGTCAGAAATACATGCCCACCAGTATTGCTAAATTCATTCTTAACCTACCAAATAAATCTTTCAAAAGATTGAATACAGTGTGTAGAATTTAAATGCCTTCTCTGCTTTTCTGGGATTTTATACTAATGCAGGAATCACTCAAGGTTTTGAAATTGCAAGACTTCAGTTAGATTGACAGTTTATCTTCAGTGAACCTGGGGAGGGCTGAAGAGGCCTTTATGCTAACCATTAAACTCCTTTGTAATTTTTTTTTTCTTGCTTTTGCCTTTGTTTTGCAAGGTGAGAGCACAATTACTGCTGCATGGCCTGTTAAAGTGAGAGGTAGGTAGCATGAGGCTACAAGATTAACCACAGTTGTCAGAGGACAGATAGGAAATGAAGCAAAGACCCACTGGTGACTGCTCCTGAAATCAGTTTTTTTTAATGGGGGTCGATGTGCAAATCTGGTATTTTTAGGGGCATCAGCAATAGCTTTGACTTGAATGCATTTCTCCTCTTAAACTCTGTTCTGATGCAAGTAATCGATATTGTAGTTTTGGCGAAAAAATCTTTTTTGACAAAAGCACTAAGATTGATTACCTAGATCAATACCATTTTTAAGAACAATTCATCAAGATTGTATTTAAACAGAGACCATGATGCATTTAAACTATTAATAATACAAACCTTTTCCCCTCCTCTTCTCCTTGTGGATTATCTATCCCCCCCCCCCCCCCACCCCCCCCCGCAACAGAGCAGTAGATTTCACAGTAGAGTATAATGTCACAGTTTCCTAGGGGTTAAAATAAGATAGCAGTTCTTCCAATTTTCTCCTCTCCTCTCCCCTGTTGTCCTCACAGCTCTTTGTTGTTCCTACTTTGCAAATAAACCCTCTGTTGTTCTCCCAGTACTGAAGCTCTGGAATCGTAGGTTTTCTTGGTCTTATAAAATTGAGAACAAACATCCTGGAAGAAAATGAAGACAAAGAAATGCAGAGCATTGCTGCAATCAGGCTCTTACACTTTTCAATCAGCAGCCCCTCTAGAGTAGGTGTAATCATCTTGGTAATTTAGGCAAAAGCACATTTTTGGCCTGAATGACTTTGATAACTGTGGCTGTGTAGATCCAGTTTAGTGGAGGATAAAAACAGACCTTGTGTGTCAGTGTGTACTTGTAAAAATCATAACAATGAGACCAGTTTAAATCATAACAGTGACCAGCCATTACGGAAGCTCAGAATTGTATAATGCAGTCATTTGTCCCCAATATATGTAAGAATTAAATAATTACCCATTTGCCCAGAATGCAAACTAACCCAGAAACACATACATGAGAATTATCTTCCAAACCATTTTTTCTATATTCTTGATGAAAATATGAAGACAATGAAAGATGGAAAATGGGCAAACTGGGATAGATACAGATCTGTAAGAGCTATCAATTGGTAGCTTTAAAATTACTTTGAACTCTCATACAGGTGGGGACATTTAAACTCTGCTATAGCCTTGAGGATCCAGAGTAATCCCATAGGGGTTGCCTTGGAATTCAAGTATCATTTCCTTCCTCCCTCCCTCCCTCCCTCCCTCCCTCCCTCTCCCTTCTTTCCTTTCCTTCCTTCCTTCCTTCCTTCCTTCCTTCCTTCCTTCCTTCCTTCCTTCCTTCCTTCCTTTCTTCCTTTCTTCCAGAGAGAAAGGGAAAGGAAGAGAGAGAGAAACATTGATGTGAGACCAAGACATCCATGGGCAGCCTCCTGCATGACCCCTATGGGGGAATGAGCCTGCAACCCGGGCATGTGCCCTCACCAAGAATTTTGGTACACAGGACGATGCTCAACCAACTGAGCCACACTGACCAGGGCTCAGGTATCATTTTCAATACTCTTTCTATATGTCCTTTCTCAGTTTGCTTCTAGATTGTGTTATATGCAGTGACTAGGGAACCAAGAGATGCTGTATAAAAACTAAAGATTTGTAAATCAGGCCAAGGAAAGGTAAATTGCTTGCTGATTTGAGACGATGTAAGACCAAAATATAATTGATGACTGAGTTTCTATTTGCAACAGATTCACTACAAAAGAATTATAAATTCCAGGTAAAAGTATTTTGCAAGTCAATTTTTTAAAGAGCACCAGCAGATGCCTTGCTGGTGTGTTTCAGTTAATTGAGTGTCGTCCCATGCACCAAGGGGTGGCTGCTTTGATTCCTGGCCAGGGCACATGCCAGGTTGTAGGCTCAATCCCTACAACAGAGGCAGTGGATCCATGTTTCTCTCTCTCTCTCTCTCCCTCTTCCTCCCTTGTTCCCTCCCTCCCTCCCTTCCTCTCTTCTCCTCTCTAAAAAAGTCAATAAAAACGTTTTCAAAAATAAAAAAAGCATCAGTGAAATTGAGATTTGTGGTGCACGCAGAGAGCATTTTGCATTGGTATAGGACTAAGTCTCAAAAGTAATACTCTATTATGTTTCCTCTGTTGAGAATTTATTTAAAAGTGAGTTGTAGATGATTTTCTGGGATGCTTGTTTACTAATAGCAATTCTGCTTTCCATGGAGGCTAAAGCCACTCTGCTTTTTTAAATTTTACCCATCAGTAAGTGAAGTGCCCAGTACCTTAATAATCTGTTCTAGGGCTACTTGCCATTTATTGATGAGCGTACAAGTGGCTCTCTTGTGTCCTACAGCTGAATTTGATAGTACTAAGTTCGAGGGAAGCTGAGTCATAAGTGACCTTTGGAATGACACTATGCTTCATGCAGTTCATCCATTTTCACTGCGGAGACCATTTTCTCTGTCCCATGCATTAGTAGATGACTCATGAAGGAAGGTTTTCAGTGTTCTTCAGAATATTTTATTCTTAAAAGAATTAAAAGTTTTCCCCCAGACATTTAAAAAGAATAAAAAATGCCCCCAAGAAAGTAAATTTATGTTATATGTTTCTTTACCTGTAATATCTCATATTTGAGGGTGTGTTTTGATATCTCTGTAGTTTTGAAGACGTAATAGAACAATGGACAGATAGTCTTCTAGAATTTAGAACACTATTTCTCAAAACTTCTGAAATGTCAATAAATATCTCCGCCTCCCCATAGAAAAAAAATTCCATTTTCTTCAATTCTTTTTTTCATATTCCTTAGAAAGAAATATGTATTTTGCTTAGTTTAGAAATATGTAATGGCTAATATGTATATCAGATATTATCTATCACTAGAGGCCCAGTGCATGAAATTCATGCATGGGGAGGGGGTCTCTCAGCCCGGCCTGCACCCTCTCCAATCTGGGACCCCTTGGGGGATGTCCGACTGCTGGTTTAGGCCCGATCTCTCAGTCGGACATCCCTCTCACAATCTGGGACCACTGGCTCCTAACCGCTCACCTGCCTGCCTACCTGATTGCCCCTAAACCCTCTGCCTGCCTGCCTGATAACCACCAACTGCTCTTCCCTGCCAGCCTGATCACCCCTAACTGCTCTCCCTTACCAGCCTGATCACCCCTAATTGCCTCTGCCTTCCAGCCTGATCACCCCTAACTGCTTCTGCCTCGACCCCCACCACCATGGCTTTGTCTGGAAGACGTCCAGTATATCTGGTCTAATTAACATATATCCTTTTATTAGTATAGATTAATATTTATTATATATAACTAGTGCCCCAGTGCATGGATTTGTGCACATTGAAAGGAAATTAATTAGAAGGTGGCCGGTGGGGTGGGACTGGGCAAGACAGGCTGAACACGCTCTGGAGCCAACCTCCCACAATCCCTCCCAGGCCTGCTGCACGTGGGGCGGCACTGGGGCTCAAAGGGCATCTGTGGAGTAAGCAGGGTCCCTCTGGCAGGTGGCGTCCCTCCACCTGGCCTGTGGGGATCAAGCTGAAACTGGCTCTCTGACATCCCTGAAGGGTCCCAGATTGTGAGAGGGCGGTTCTCAGGCAATGAACCCTGGAATCAGGCTCCCCCTCTCTGGTTCCAGGGTGCATCACCTGAGAACCACCTCTGCCAAGTCACTGTAGCTTGGCAGTTCCTGCGTTGAGCGTCTGCCCCCTGGTGGTCAGTGTGTGTCACAGCTACCCGTCTGAGCATCCGGTGGTCTTAGGCTCTACAGCAGCGATTTTCAACCTGTGGGTCGCAACCCACAGGTTGAGAACCGCTAGCAGGGTCGCCTAAGACCAACAGAAAACACAGGTATTTACATTACGATTCATTAACAGTAGCAAAATTACAGTTATGAAGTAGCAACGAAAATAATTTTATGGTTGGGGGTCACCACAACATGAGGAACTGTATTAAAGGGTCGTGGCATTAGAAATGTTGAGAACCACTGCTCTAGTCCATCCATGCTGTTGCAAATGGTCAGCTTTCATTCTTTTTTTATGGCCAAGTAATATTTCATTGTGTATATGTACCACCACTTTTTTATCTACTCATTTATTGATGGGCTCTTGAGTTGCTTCCGTATCTTGGCTATTATAAATAATGTTGCAATGAACTTAGGTGTAATTGTATGGAGTAGGGTGCATATATTGTTTTGAATTAGTGTTTTGGGTTTCTTTGTATATATACCCAGAAAATGAATTGCTGGGCCATAAGGCAGTTCTATTTTTAATTTTTTGAGGACCCTCCATGCTGTTATTCATAGTGGCTGCACCAATCTGCATTCTCACCATCAGTGTATGAAGGTTCCTTTTTCTCCACATCTTTGCTAACGTTTATTTGTGGATTTATTGATGATGGCCATTCTGACAGGTATGAGATGGTATCTCATTGTGATTCTAATTTGTATCTCCCTGATGATTAGTGACATTGAGCATTTTTTCATATGTATTGGCCATCTGTATGTCCTCTTTGGAGAAGTGTGTATCAGATCGTATTTCCATTTTTAATTGGATTGTTTGTTGGTGTTTTCATGTGGAGTAGTATGAATTATTTATAAATTTTGGATATTAACCTCTTATTAGATGTATCATTGGCAAACATCTTCCTCCATTCAGTAGGTTGCCTTTTTCTATGTTCATGGTTTCCTTTGCTGGGCAAAATCTTTTCAGTTTGATGAAGTCCCATTTGTTTATTTTTCTTATTTCCCTTGCCTGAGGAGATATATCAGGAAAAAAATACTGCTAAGAGAAATATCAGAAATTTTCTAGCCTATGTTTTCTTCCAGGAGTTTTATGGTTTTTAGCCTTATATTTAAGTCTTTAATCCATTTAATGTTTATTCTTATATACAGTGTAAGAAAGTGGTCTAGTTTAATTTTTTTTGCATTTATCTGTCCAATTTTCCCAGCACCATTTATTGAATAAACTGTTTTTTACCCCAATGTATGTTCTTGCCTCCTTGTCAAACATTAATTGACCATATAGATGTGGGTTTATTTCTGGGCTCTCTATTCTGTTCCATTTATCTATATATCTGTTTTTTGCCAGTACCATGCTGTTTTGATCACTATGTCCTTATAGAATAGTTTGATATCAGGTAGTGTAATGCCTCCAACTTTATTCTTCTTTTTCCCTATTACTCTAAACAGCTTTTCTTGATTTGGCCTTTGTTTGCTTTTCCAGGCTGGCCACTTTGAAACCCCTTCCCCTATTCCATGCTATTACACTGTTCAGCAGACTGACAGATTCAGCCAGTAAGAAACAATAAACCCAAGTGTATTTTGTCAGTTACTTGGAGAGCAAAAGCAAGATCAGCATGGTGTTATCTACCCATCCTTTGTTCCAAAGTGTGGCATTAGAACAAGTGTCCGAATGATTGGCAACACAAGTGGTAAGGCACTTTGTTGCTGATAAACCGTTTCCATACTGCAACTAAGAGCCTTTCAAGCTTGAAGCTGTACCCAGAGTGGGGAGGGTGAATCACAAAGCCTCCTACCTCACTGGAATGAGGGAGACAGATGAGAAACTGTCATGGCAGCCTCTCTCAAGATAGGGTAATGAGTGTAAGATGGCCTGTAGCAGCTCCTCACAAGATTGCCTATATCCCGGTGTTCTGGCAGGATACAGAATGCCCTGCCATGTCTCAGGACAACCTTGTCTACATGGATATGTACATACATGCAGTATCGTCAGGGCGCCAGCATGGAGCAGTTCCCCTACACTGTCAACCAGCGACACTGAATTACCTCACTGGTGTGTTCATTTTCCCTTTTACTTCAGGGTCTTTCTGAATGTTCATGCCCACAGCTTTATTTTCTCTCACCTCGGTTGGTGTTTTCTGGGATTGACCCGGAGACCTAAATCTCAGAACCTGTAAATGGTTCTGGTTGAAGATATACTAGTCAATCCATACAAATGTTGAAATAAATTTCTAGACCCAAGATGGAGCCACTCCTGCCTGGGGTGCCATATCAGCAAACTGAAACTTAGATAACTGTCATGTCCCTGTAAATGTTCTGCTTGACCAGAAATGCAGTATATCCAGTCGGCCAATCCCCAAACTCCAAAGCAATGCTTGTCTTCTCATCCCAAACAAGGTTGACTCTGTGGCCCCAGCCAATGAGATCTTTTCTATTTTCTCTTCCTTGTTCTTTATTCTTCATAAAAGCTTCCTGCCTTGTGCCCCATTCTGCAGTTCTCTAAAAGGAGACAGTCTACTTCATCAAGTGGTAAGTAAAGTTTATTTCACCTAAATTTCCTTCTTTAATAATGTTTAACATGGTAAATACTAGAAATAAGTTAATATCTGTAAAATTGGGAAAAGAAATATTTCCTAGGCTATAAACATACATGGAGCAGTTGAACTGGATTTAATGAGAAAAATTTTATAATAATAAATTATGTGTTTGACAGCTTTGTTTGTTTATATTTAAATTGTCAACTGATCATGCATCATGTAGATATACCTCCTCAGAGAATGATTATCTAGCTTTTTATTTCTTTTACTGATAGTTACATAGTTCAGATGACTTACTGTTAAGATTACAGGCCCATATATTGTAACTTTTTCTCCTATTTTGACCCTGAATATTTTTAATAAAAGGTATCAAGAAATCAATAAACACATCAAAACATGCATAGTTTTTCCTATTCAAACAGATAAAAATAAGAGAATGGAAATATATATATACCATTTTTACAAAGGGCATTTAGTAAAAGCCTATCTTTAAATAGACAGACATTATTTATCTCTTTATCTATCTATCTATCTATCATCTATCTATCGCCCTATAACCTAATGGGGTAGCTTGGTTATTACTTTTTTTTTTAATAAATAAATTTTTATTGATTTTTTTTTTTTTTTTAGATAGGAAGGGAGAGAGATAGAGATTTAGAAACATCGATCGGCTGCCTCCTGCACGATCCCTACTGGGTATTGGGCCTGCAACCCAGAGATGTGCCCTGACTGGGAATCGAACCAGTGACCTCTTGGTTCATGGGTTGATGCTCAACCACTGAGCTACACCATCCAGGCAAGTTTTTATTCCTGGAGATAATTTTAACACATTGTCCTGATATGAGCCTTAGGAAGAATGAAAAATATATTTATAATGGTATTCCCTAGGTTATTAGGCAGACTCTCTTGCCTTTTCAGTTCAATTTCTTATATCCTTATTTATAAGATTAGAACAGGAAAAAAGTATATCACCTAGGAGTTGTTAATCCCACATACATATAAATATACATAACACACATGGAGACACACATGCCTGCATGTGCCACTTTGCCCCAGTTACAGCTTCTGAGGAGAAAAATAAAGTCTCTAGAAAACACTGTTGTTTCCTTTAAGTGTCAGAGATTCATTTACTTGACTTAAATGGATTGTCTTATTTTTTTTTAAACAAAGAGAAGAAAAATTAGTGACCAAGTTTCAATAGTTTGTAATATTAGTTAGCAGATATAGTCTTTCTTCTCCACTGTTATGTCTCTTAGTGTCTGGAATAATACCTGGAACATAGGAGACAATAAACAATTTTTTACTGAATGAATAAATGCTGAAATTACATAAAAGATAGAAAATGCTGGCATAAGGTTTTTGTGTGTGTTTTTTTAGCATCTGTTTATTGAAAGAGCCAATTTACCATCTAAGAACTTAGACTGTTTCATTTCAGATCTCTTTTCAGAGAAAAGGATAAATACTCTTATCACAATTATCTTAACATTCAAATTTTGATTGTTGAAAGTAATTATCTAACAACTTCTACTTCTCAACCCCATCTGTAAAACAGCTATGTATATACTACTATCAAAAAAATTTTGTGCAATATATATTACAATAGTGTCTTTTTTTATAACTTCCCATCTTTTTTATAGCTTCAATTGCTTACTTAAGGGCAGAACACTTATACTTGACAGGTCTGTGACTAATATCCAAATTTTCTGTGCTTCTCAGAGTGACCTGCCTTGGCCTAAGGATCGGTGGCATTATTAGGAGGATAGTCAGGCAGTTATTTGGGAAGGTACTCAAAGTAATGGGGCTGAAATAATTTTGTACAGGCTAATATTAGGATCAGTCTTACATGGCAGAGCCCAGATGTAATCTCTGCCCCCAAATTTACAACACACTGATCTAAAGATATCTGTCTTCCATCGAAATTATCTTAAATGACTGTACTTTCTAATAAAATTTTGTTGTTGCTGTTAATTCTCACCTGAGGATATTATTCCATTGATTTTTTTTTTGAGAGGGTGATAGGAAGAGGGGGGAAGAGAGAGAGAGAGAGAGAGAGAGAGAGAGAGAGAGAGAGATTACTGTGAGAGAGACACAGAGACACATCGACTGGTTACCTCACATGTGCTAGGGAATCAAACCCACAAACTTTCGGTGCATGGGCCAATGTTCTAACCATTGATCTTGCTGGCCAGGGTGCCTTCTAATAAATTTTAAACCACTTAAGAATTATCTTTTTATTGTTTTTAATTTTCTTCACTTCCTAGCATACTACCTCACATATTATAGTTATCTTGATGTTTATGGGATGAAAGTACTAAAAACCTATAAGTCATGGTATTAGTATAGTATCTGAAATTAGAATTTCATAAAAATAAGCTCTGTAATTATACAACATTTTTAATGTCTCCAAACATTTAATCATTAATTATGACATTCTAATTATAGAAAAGGAAACGTATATAAAGAAAGATAGCCCGGCCAGTGTGGCTCTGTGATTGAGCGTCAACCTATGAATCAGGAGGTCATGGTTCGATTCCCGGTCAGGGCACATGCCCTGGTTGCAGTGTGCAGGAGGCAGCTGATCAATGATTCTCTCTCATCATTGATATTTCTATCTCTGTCTCGCTCTCCCTTCCTCTCTGATATCAATAAAAAATATATTTAAAAAAATAAAGGTATAAAAATGATCTGAAGATAGTTGTTAAAATTCTGGTGGTGTATTTTCTCTCTTCTTTATATTACACTACACAAGTGAGGTCCCTCGGTTTGGCCTGTGGGATTGGGCCGAAACCAGCTCTCCAACATCCCCTGAGGGGTCCCGGATTGCGAGAGGGTGCAGGCCAGGCCAAGGGACCCCACTGGTGCATGATTGGGGCATGGGGGGAATGTAGAGGTTGGCCAGCCAGGGAGCGATGGTGGGAGGGCTCCAGGGTGTGTCTGGCCTGTCTCGCTCAGTCCTGATCAGCCAGACCCCAGCAGCAAGCTAACCTACCGGTTGGAGCATCTGCCCCCTGGTAGTCAGTGCATGTTATAGCGAGCGGTTGAGCGGCCTTAGCATATCATTAGCATATTACACTTTGATTGGTTGAACAAACGACCAGACACTTAGCCAATTAGGCTTTTATTATATAAGACTAGCGTTCCCGTTGCAGGAAAAATCCTGCAATAGGGTTTCTTGCTGTACTCTACCCCGCCCTGCCTGCTCTCCTCCCTTGTCCCCCACCCTGCCTTCTCCGCCAGCCCCCCTGCTTTTCTCCCTTCTCTGCCAGCCCCCCGCTCTTCTTCCTTCTCCCCTGGCCCCGCCTCCGCTCCTCCCTTCTCGCCCGGCCCGCCTTCTCCGCCAGCCCGCCTGCTTTTCCCTTCTCCCCCGGCCCCGCCTGCGCTCCTCCCTTCTCCCCCGCCCTGCCTTCTCCGCCAGCCTGCCTGCTTTTCTCCCTTCTCCCCCGGCCCCGCCTCCACTCCTCCCTTCTCCTCCCCCCGGCTTGCTTGCTTCTCCACAGCTTTGCTCCCTTCTGCAGCTCTTGGCTTCTTTCTACGCTGTCTTGATATGCAAATTAGCCGCCATCTTTGTTGAGGTAATTTGCATACTTGTCCTGATTGGTTGGTGGGCGTGGCTGGTGGGCGTGGCTTGGGCGTGGAGAAGGTGCGGTCAATTTGCATATTTGTCTATTATTAGGTAGGACTAGAGGCCCGGTGCATGAAATTCGTGCATGGGGGGGAGGGTATCCCCCAGCCCAGCCTGAACCCTCTCCAATCTAGGACCCCTCAAGGGATGTTTGACTGCCCATGTAGGCCCAATCCTGGTGAGATCGGGCCTACATGGGCAGTTGGACATCCCTCTCATAATCTAGGACTGCTGGCTCCCAACCTCTCGCCTGGCTGCCTGCCTGATTGCCCCTAACTGCTTCTGCCTTCCAGTCTGATCACCCCCTAAACACGCCCCTGCCAGCCTGATCGATGCCGAACTGTTCCCCTGCCGGCCTGATTGCCCAGAACTGCCCTCCCTGCTGGCCTGGTCACCCCTAACTGCTCTCCCCTGCCAGCCTGGTCGCCCCTAACTGTCCTCCCCTTCAGGCCTGGTGGCCCCCAACTGCCCTACCCTACTGACCCTGTCACCCCTTACAGCCTTCCCTTGCAAGCCTGGTCGCCACTAACTGCCCTCCTCTGCTGCCTGGTCATCACCAACTACCCTCCCCTGCAGGCCTGGTTCCCCCCCAACTTCCCTCCCGTGAAGGCCTGATTGCCCCCAACTGCCCTCCCCTGCTGGCCTAGTCACCTCTAACTGCCCTCCCTTGCTGGCCTGGTTGCCCCTAACTGCCCTCCCCTGCTGGCCTGGTTGTCACCAACTACCCTCACCTGCAGGCCTGGTCCGCCCCAACTTCCCTCCCCTGCAGGCCTGGTCACACCTAACTGCCCTCCCCTGCAGGCCTGGTCACCTCCAAATGCTTCCCCTGCAGGCCTGGTCACCCCCAACTTCTCTCCCCTGCTGGCCTCGTCCCCCCCTCCCCAACTGCCCTCCCCTGCAGGCCTGGTCACCCCCAACTGCCTCCCCTGCAGGCCTGGTCTCCCCCAACTGCCCTCCCCTGCAGGCCTGGTCCCCCCAACTTCTATCCCCTGCCAGCCTGGTTCCCTCCCAACTGCCCTTTCTTTCTGGCCTGGTTGCCCCTAACTGCCCTCCCCTGCAGTCCTGGTCATCCCCATCTGCCCTCCCCTGCCGGCCTGATCCCCTCAACTGCCCGCCACTGCTGGCCTGGTCACCCCCAACTGCCTTCCACTGCAGGCCTGGGTCCCCCCAACTGTGCTCCCTGCAGGCCTCATCACCCCCAACTGCCCTTCCCTGCTGGCCATCTTGTGGCAGCCATCTTGTGTTCACATGGGGATGGCCATCTTTGACCACATGGTGGTGGCCATCTTGTGTGTTGAAGTGACTTTCAATTTGCATATTACTCTTTTATTAGATAGGATACTTATAATACAGTTGTATCTTCTTTTATCTCATTCAGTATTATAAGCATTTTATTGTATTAAAATACCTTCATATACATTTGTCTTTGGGCTGAATGATATTTTATCTTATAAATTACTATAATTTATTTATGTACCCTATTAATAAAAATGTATTTTGCTCCCAGTGTTCTACTATTAGAAATAATTCCCTTGTGAATCATTTGACTGTATATTTGACTACTTTTTTCAGCTATATTCCTAGAAATGGAATTATGATATCAAATAGTATGAACATTTTTTAAATTTTTTTTAACATTTATCTTTATTGTTGAAAGTATTACAGATGTCCCGTTTTTTCCACATTGACCTCCTACACTCACCCCCACACCCCCAAGGCCTTCACCACACATTTTTTATATATGGATTTGAGAGAGAGAGAGAGAGAGAGAGAGAGAGAGAGAGAGAGAGAGAGAGAGAGAATATCATCCATTTCCTGTTCCATTTATTTATGCATTTATTGGTTGCTTCTTGAATGTGACCAGAGATCAAACCAACATCCTTGGTGTATTGGGATGATGCTCTAACCAACTGGCACTTGATACATAGTGCCAATTAACTTTGCAAAATTTTTGTAAGACTTATAATCCTAATAGTAGTTTATTACTGTATTTGCTCCCCAAATTTTTATCAGTTTAGAAAAAAATTAAGTCCAAATATGGCATGTTTTATAGAAAGTAATATGTAAAATGGCAGATATAAATCCAACAATATTAATAATCACTAAATGTGAATGGATTAGCAATCCAATTCTGAGGCAGAGATAGCTAAAAAATAATCAGACTATGCTGTCCTCAGGAGACATACTTTAAGGACACAAATAGATTGAAAATAAAAGGATGGGAAATGATGTATCATGTAAACAGCTACCACAAGAAAGTTAGACAATAGGTACCAAAAGAAAGTTAGATTGTCTATATAAATATCAGACACAATAGACTAAAAGCAGAAAATTGGTACTGGAGAAAAAATGAACATTTTATAATGATAAAAGGATCAATAAATTTGGAAGACATAACAACTGTAAACATATGAACCTAATAATAGGGCACTGAAATAAAGCAAAAACGGACAGAAATGAAGAGGAAAATAGACAATTTAACAATAATAGCGACTTTAATAACACATTATCAATGATTTATAGAGCTACTGGGGTGAATAGCAACAAGAAATAGAAGACTCGAGCAACACTGTAAAATAACTTGACCTAAGACATTATAGAACATTTCACCCCAAACAATAGAATGTACTATATTATTTTTCTCAAATGTACATGGACTATGCTCCAGGATCGACCAAATGCTAGGCCAAAAAGCAAATCTCAATAAATTAAAAAGGATACAAATAATACAAAGTATGTTCTCCCACTACAATGGAATGAAATTCAAAATTAGTATAGTAGAAAAAAGTTGGGAAACTCACAAATATGTGGAAATTAAACAAAACACTCCTAAAATTCCTGTGGGTCAAAAAAGACCCATCTGAAGGAAACCAGAAAGTACTTTTAGATGAACAAAAATGAACACACAACATACTAAAATGTATGGGATGCATCTAAAGCACTACTTAGAAGGACATTTATGGTTTAAAATGCTTATATTAAAAAAGAAGATAAGATTTTAAATCAATAACCTAGTCTTCCATCTAATGACACTGGAAAAAAAAGAACAAACTAAATTCAAAGCCTGGAGAAGGAAGGAAATAATGAAGATTAGATCAGTGATATAGAAAATAGGAAAGAGAATCATTGAAACCAAAAGTTGGTTCTTTGAAAGAGCAACAAAATTGACTAACAGTTAATTAGCATGACCAAGGAAAGAAAAGAGTCAAGCCCAGCCATCATGGCTCAGTGGTTGAGCATTGACCTATGAACCAGGAGGTCATGGCTCCATTCCAGTCAGGGTACATACCCAGGTTGAGGGCTTGATCCCCAGTAGGGGGTGTGCAGGAGGTAGCTGAACAATGATTCTCTCTCATCATTGATGTTTCTATCTCTCCCTCTCCTTTCCTCTCTGAAATCAATAAAAATATTTTTTAAAGAGAAGTCAAATTACTAGAATTAGAAATTAAAAGAGGACATCACTTGTCAAATTATAGATATAAAAAGGGTATGAAGGATGATTATGAACAATTGTATATTAAATTAGATAACTTAGATCAAATGGACAAATTCCTAGAAACATACAAATGATAAAATTGACTCTAGATAATATGAATAGACCTATAACAAGTGAAGAGACTGAATTAGTTAATAAACTACCCACAAAGAAAAGTCCAGTCCCACCAGTCAGGGCTCTGGAGCATTCTAGCCGCCTCAGATAGCTAACCCCCCCAGGACACCTTCTCTGACTTGAAGGTGAAAATATTTTCTGGTCAGCTGGGGTCACATTCTACAACATCATGATGGGCCTGTACCCCTTTGAGGGGGACAACACCTACAAGTTATTTGAGAACATCAGGAAAGGGTACTACATGATCCTAGGTGACTGCGGCCCCACTATTGTACCTGCTGAAAGGGATGCTGTAATATGAACCTGCCAAGCTGTTTTCCATAATAGATCAGGCAGCATAGTTGGTTCTAGCTGTGGGCTGAGGAGCTGGTGCCCATCCACCAAGCGGGACTGCAAGGACCGGTGGTACAGCATGACTGTGGTGCCCTCTTGGAGGATTTCTACAGCTGCGCCAACACCGAAGAGGACGTCTCCAACATTGAGCACAGCATCATCTACATCAGGACTTCATGGTGCCCAGACCCAGACAAGGTGCCCAGACTCAGAAGCGGAGACCAGTCAGAACAGACAGAGCTGCAGCCTGCCCATGGCCGTGTGCATGAATGACACCCAGTTGGCCCAGCTGAGCACCAAATCAAGGGTGGAGCACTGGGCCAGCACAGCCTCCATGTCGCCCACAGCAAAATCTGCAGGCTATTGGCCTGTACACAGCACTGAGGGTGGGTGCCCTTACCCCATCCCCAAGAGCCCTGGCCAAGTGCCACCACCCAGGCTTCCTTACAACTGCTGTCCAGTGCCCAGGATGGCAGCCTCCAATACCCTTTATGCTAACTGCCCCTAAGGAAGCTGAGGGGTCCTGAAGGGCTGGCTGTGGGACATCAGGAACTGGTATCCACACCTCCCCCCACCCCGTGATGGGACACAACCTCCTGTTGACTTTGCAATCCTGAGGCTGGGCGGTGGGCCACAGACCTCACCCTGCACTATATGCCTAGACCACTGGTTCTGGCCAACTTCACTTTACTTTGTTAGTGCCTCCTACACCTAGCAATGTGTTCTAATGAACTGCAGATGAGCCAGGATAGAGAGGCCTGCCCAGCACTTTGCAGGAACCATGCAGCTGCCTTGTTTTTTGTTTGGTGGTTCCTATTTCTCTCTCTCTCTCTCTCTCTCTTCTCTCTCTCTCTCTCTCTCTCTCTCTCTCTCTCTCTCTCTCTCCCTCTCTCCCCTCTCTCATACATGAAATATGCTCCAGGATAATATTCTCCTTTACTTTCTCTCTCTCCTTTCTCCCTTCCTTTCTAAAAAATAAAACAGTTGGATTTTAGGGGGAAAATGAAATTCCAGTCCCAGACGGTTTGCTGAATTCTACCAAATGTTTAAAAGAGAATTAATACTAATTCGTCATGAACTCTTCAAAAAAAATAGAAAAGGGGATAACTTCCCAACTCACTTTATGAGGCCAGGGTTACCCTGATATCCAAACCAGGCAAAAGATATCACAAGAGCCCATCCAGCATGGCTCAGTGGTTGAGTGTCGACCTATGAACAAGGAGGTCACGGTTTGATTTCCCATCAGGGCATGTGCCCAGGTTGCGGACTCAATCCCCAGTGTGGTGTGTGTAGTAGGCAGCTGATCAATGATTCTTGCTCATCATTTATGTTTCTATCTCTCCCTCTCTCTCTTCTCTGAAATAAATAATATATATATATATTTTAAAGATATCACAAGAAAATAAAAAGGAAAGATTAGTATATTTTATGGATATGAACACAAAAATCCTCTACAACAGCAATTTTCAACCTTTTTCATCTCATGGCACACATAAACTAATAACTAAAATTCTGCAGCATGCCAAAAAATATTTGTTACTGATGTGACAAAAATAGGTATAATTTTTATTTATTTACCAAAAAAATTGTAAATACCTACCTTTTTTGCTCCAAAGTGACTTTTTTAAAAATCAGGTGTCTATACTTGTATATAAGTATTTCTGGTACCAAGAATTACCAATCAGACACAACCTTATTATGTGATGGATAAGATGCAACTCTATTATATAATATATGGTTTAAGACAGGGCATTCACAGCAGACCACTATTGCATTGGCTGTTGTCATTTTTTTACTTTAATAATATAAAGGAAAAGAGATCAGTACCCCAGACTAAATAGTTAGGTATTGTATGTTTTAAAAATTCTTGTGGCACATCAGTTGAAAATCACTACTCTACAAAATACCAGCAAAAACATCCAACAACATATAAAAACAACTATACACCATGACCAAGTGGGGTTTATCCCAGACTTGTAAGGTTGGTTTAATATCTGAAAATCAATTAATGGAATACTTCATATCAAGGGAATTAAAAACAAAAAGCACTTGACAAACTCCAGCCTTTCATGATAAAACACTCAGCAAACTAGAAATAGAAAGTGACTTCTTCAACCTTCTAAGGAGTGTCTACAAAAAACACACAGCTAATATTGTACTTAGTGGTGAAAGACTAGATGCATTCCCTTTTACATCAAGAACAAAGCAAGGATATCACTCTTGCCGCTTCTGTCCAACATTCTACTTAAGTTTCTAGCCAGGACATTTTGCCAAGAGAAAAAACAAAACAAAACAAAACACCTATCCATATTTGAATTAAAGAAGTAAAAGTATCTTTATTTGCAGATGACAGTGTTGTATATAGAATATTTTTAGGAATTCACTAAAAACCTGTTAGAACTAGTAAATGAGTTCAGCAAGGTTGCAGCACTTAAGATCAATATACCAAAAATCAGTTGTATTTATATACATTTGCAATGTACAGTCTGAAAATAAAATTATGGAAACAATTCTATTAAAATAATATAAAAACAATGTAATTAGTAATAAGTTTAATGAAGGAATGTTAAATTTATAGCATGAAAACTGGAAAACACTGTTCATGGATCAGAACACTTCATGTTGCTAAGATAGCAACACTCTCCAAATTAATCTACTGATTCAATTCAGTCCCTATCAGAATTCCAGCTGACTTCTTTGTAGAAATTGAGAAGCTGATTCTAAAGTTTACATGGAATTCCAGTGGGCCAAAAATAGCCAAAACATTTTTGACAAAGAACAATGTAGGAGGATTCATACTTCTTTATTTCAAACAGACTTCAAAGCAACTAATCACAACAGCATGGTATGGGCACAAGGATACACATATGGATCAATAGGCTAGAATTAAGAATCCAGAAGTATATTCATACATCTATAGTCAAGTGATCTTTGACAAGGGTGCTAAGACCTTTCAATGGGTTCAGAATAATCTTTTCAGCAAATGGTGCAGGAGTAATGATATCCACTTGCAAAATAATTAAGTTGAGCCCTACCTCACACTATATAAAATTCAAAATGGATCAAAGACTTAAATGTGAAAGCTAAAACAATAAAACTCTTAGAAAAATATATTTGCCTCACTTTGGATTTGGCAAATGATTCTTAGCTATGACACCAAAAGCATGAGCAGCAACAACTACATCTATTGGACTTCATAAATTAAAAACATGTACTTCAAAGGGTGCCATCAAGAAAATGAAAAGACAGGCCCTGAAGCCTCCCACACCCAGCCATGGTCAACCTCACTGTGTTCTTCCACCTCGCTATCCTTGGCAAGCCCGTGGCCACGTCTCCTTGGAGCTTTCTGCAGACAGAGTTCTAAAGATGACAAAATGTTCATTCTCTGAGGACTGGGGAGAAAGGATTTGGTTATAAAGGTTCTGCTTTCACAGAATTATTTCAGGATTTATCTGCCAGGGGGGTGACTTCACTCACAATAGTGGCAAAGGTGGCAAGTCCATCTATGGGGAGAAACTTGATGAGAATTTCATCCTGAAGCATACAGGTCTTGGCATCTTGTCCATGGCTAACAGGATAGTTTTATGAAATGAAAGGAAAAGGTTCAGAATTATAACCAACTAGAGGCCCGGTGCACGAAATTCATGCACTTGGGAGTGTGTGTGTGGGGGCGTCCTCAGCCCTGCCTGCGTCCTTTCGCAGTCCAGAAGCCCTCTGAGGATGTCTGACTGACAGCTTAGGCCTGCTCCCCATGGGCTTCTGGCTGAGTGGTGTTCCCACTGTGGGAGTGCACTGACTACCAGGGGGAAGCTCCTGCATTGAGCATCTGCCCCCTGGTGGTCAGTGCGCATCGCATCATAGCAATTGGTCATTCCACCATTTGGTCAATTTGCATATTAGCCTTTTATTATATAGGACTCCCCAAATCAGTTCATCTCACTAGTCCCCCTCCTTTATTTATCAAAGCTCAACTTCCTAAACTGTAGTTTTCCAGACTTTTTTTTTTTTTTTACAATGTTGTTTTAACTTTCTGGAAAATGTTTTTTGACGAGGTTTAGATATATTATCCATGTGAATCTTCTGATGCATTTGGATAGCCTGCGATATTTTAATGCCATGTAATAAAACCTTAAATGTCAATTCCCTTGTCCCTACATTTTTTGATAGAAGTGGGCTTATATCCTACACTACTAACATAAACTTTGCTTACAGACTGATTACAAGTGTGGAATGTTAGTTCCTGTACCACAACAATTAATGATCTTGTGATCTACCATAAATACCCAGAGCTAGGTATCTCTCCCGTTAGCAACACTAAAGGGTAGACTTTCTAAGGTAAGAAGTTTTCTCGTCGTGACTCTAACAAATTGACTTTAGTTAGGTCATCTGACAGATTGTCATATGGTCCTGATTTAAGATTTAAGACTAATATGGCTCTCATTATGTGCTAGGAATGATTATAAGTTCTTTAAACATTAACCCATTTAAAACTCACACTAGTATGATGATGTATATATCCTTATTTTCATCACTTAACACATGAGGGAACTGATGCACAGAGTCCAAGTTACACAGTGACGATGAAATTGCAGAACTTGGATTCACAACTAGACATACCAGCTCCAGCTTCACCACTACACTATCTCACCTTCAACGCAGATTGTGTTAAAACATGAATTATCTGAATGTTGGTTTTCTGTGCTTTCTATGTTCCAGATTAATTAGCACTGAATGATTGTCAGGGCACCAGGGGTGACGCTTGGTCAGACCCTGCATAGCATCCACTTTTCAGGATGTTGATAATGGCAAAAGCTAGATCCTCAGTCACTGGCATCAAAAAAGAACTCAAGCTGGTATGACGACAGGCTCCATGCTGTTGGAAGTGACCTTAGTCAGGTTCTACAGAGTGTCAGTCAGTAATATCTCAAGGCTAACAGATCACTCATAACTACCACAAGGAACAAACAATTCTCAATCATTAGGGAAACCTTCCATCGCAGGACAATAACAGTTCCTAAACTATGGAAGAGATTGTCTCATTTCTAAAATTATTAGGCTCATGGATGTCCATTATTAAAAGAAAATGTCGCCAAAACCGGTTTGGCTCAGTGGATAGAGCGTCGGCCTGCGGACTGAAAGGTCCCAGGTTCAATTCCCGTCAAGGGCATGTACCTTGGTTGCGGGCACATCCCTAGTAGGGTTTGTGCAAGAGGCAGCTGATCAATGTTTCTCTCTCATCGATGTTTCTAACTCTCTAACCCTCTCTCTTCCTCTCTGTAAAAAATCAATAAAATATATTTTAAAAAAAAGAAAATCTCCTGTATTTTAAAAATAGGTAGAGTCCTTACACTTGGTATAATCAAGAATTACAGTGCCCATTAGAGGCCCACTTTCATTTGAAGTTTCTTATTCACTCATCGAGATATGTGAGACCTTAATTAGCCATGAAACTAAAATCACTGACAGTGTTCTCAGATTGGCATTCAATACTCCTTACAGAAACTGGTTTAGAAAACTCAGACAAAAAAAAGTCTCAACAAACATGCGGTTTCAGTTTTAAATAGTACTTTCATGACAATTAGTAATCCTAAATTCCTAAATAGGAACTCAAAATTCAGAAAACTGTCCCAATCCAAAATAAACTGGTCTAACACTAGCTCTACATTATGATGACTGAACAGATTTGTTTTCCAGGTTACTATATCCTAGAAAATTACTTGTATTTTTAACAAATTCTATAGCTGAGGCAGCAGCTTTTTTTCTTCTGAAGATATTGCAAATTTTAATAAACTTTTAAAGTCCCTCATGCAAGATCTTACAAGCTTAACTCTCTAATAGACCAGGTCATACAAATTAATGTTAAACAAAAAGGAAAGACCAGGTGAATGTTACACTTCAATTGTCTATGACATCATGGTCTTGTGACACGCAGGATGACCCACAAAAAAAGGAGATATTGATGGCACCAGCAGTGAAATCTAATTAAATACTCAGTAAAATCTGGCCAGTAAGATCCAATGAATAAAAAAAAATTAAGTTAAAAAAATCCAGCGTAATAGTTAACAACTTCAAAGACTGATTGGACTATAGTTAGCAGTTGCTATCTTACAAATAATTCCAATTTTTGTATTTATCTTACAAATAATTCCAATAGCTTAAGGCTATTTTCTCTGGTGCCACATCTGCCAAACTTAAGCCTGAATCTTCTATGTAATTTTAATTAACTTCCTCACACTAAATTTGTGGTAAATGTCTAAAAATTATGTCATCCTATATAATAAAAGGCTAATATGCAAATAGACTGAACAACAGAACAATGGAACAAGCTATGATGTGCGTTGACCACCAGGAGGCACGCGTGGAACATGGCAGGTGTCGGCTGCTGCGGGACGGTGGAGCAGTTATTGGGGGAGCCAGACCACGGCAGGGTGCCAGTCACTGTTATCAGGGTGATTACTGGTGGTTACTGAAAATTCTTTGATCCTCTGGTGGTTACTGAAAATTCTTTGATCCCGCATGCTGCGGTCCCCCCTGATTGCTCAGCACCATCAGCGGGTGCGAGCAGCGGCAGCCAGCCTCGATAGCCCCTCAGGTCTTCTCCACCTCCCCCTACTCCTGAGGGGTGATCAGGGCAGCAGCTGCTGCTTGCATCTGCTGCTGGCATCAGCCCCAATTGCTCCATGCTGTCAGTGGGTGCAAGTGGGGCTGGTGCTGTCAGTGTGTGGGAGTGGCAGCGGTGGTGGGAGTGGGGCTGCTGGCAGACAGGGGACTGTGGACCACCACGGGAGGGGCTGGGCGGGGGCACGGAGGATTGACTGAGACCTGACCCTGTGCCCACCACAGCCTCGCGGCCCACAGTTCCTTTCAAGGTGCACAAATTCATGCACTGGGCCCCTAGTTTCTAAATAATGCACATTCATATGAAAGAGATTAATTCCAGAATCATCTTTATGATCTCTCTTAGAAATAGTGTCCAACACTGGACCATGCTTTTTCTTTGGCCAAGTGAGTTTATACTGGTGAAGTTTGCAATCAGTCCATGATTTACATTGAAAAAGAATCTCTCTGACTATATGTTAAATTCCAACTATAAACATCAAAATTATTTATCATCTATCTATATAATCTCTATGCTTCTCTATGGTAACAATATTTTTCAACAATGAAAACAATTTTTTTAGGTCCTCTACATAATATGGCCACAGAAAACACACCAAAAGATTGGCCTTGTCTTTGTAATTATATTAAAATTAAAATATACTTAAAAAAAAAACACACCAAATGGCAGATATTTGAAACATAAAGTATTTATTTGTCCTAAAACAGTTGCTTTATAAGTTTGTCAAATTCTTCTCTCTTCAGTATATCCTTATTTAATATTCAATCATTTTCTATAGCAGCTTAGCCCTTAGCTTAGGACACACGGATATCTCACTAACTTAAAGGTAAATTAATAATAAAAACTCATACCTAAATTAAAGTGATTTTTGCTTTCACATTAAGATAACCAGTTCTATCATTAAAATCAATACCCCACATTTAATTTAAAAACTGTCAGATCACCGACAGCCTCAATGTGATCAGGGACTCCCCTCTGGCCTCTGAAACTTTTGGTTAACAATAGTCCTTCATGCTTTTGGATCAAAAGTGTTTTTGAAAAAATACAACTGTACTTAAATGTTTTTAAAATTTTTTTATTACAGTTGACATGCAATATTATATTAGTTTCAGGCGTACAACATAGTGGTCAAACATTAATATACTAGTAGCTTATGAACTGATCCCCCAATAAATCTAATACCCACATGGCACCATACATAGTTATCACAATATTATTGACTATATTCCCTATGCTCTATTTTATATCCCTGTGACTATTTTGGAACAACCAATTTTTACTTAATCCTGTCACCTTTTTCATCCAATCTCTCCAACCCCCTTCCATCTTACAACTATCAATCAGTCTATTCTCTGTATCTATGAGTTTGTTTCTGCACATTTTTTAATGTTAAAAACTATAATTTAAATGTACCCTATATTTAAAAGAAAATAAAAATAAATTATTACAAATAACTCTACACCAGAAATTTCACCTGTTAGCTACTAAAATAAATTAGTGTTCAGAAGTAAGCCTCCTAAAATAACTAAATATTAAATTGTATATTTCCTAACATTATTATTTGATAATATTTAAATATTATATTTAGACTTGCTATGTGTTAACTAAAATTAACAAGTGTATAAGTTTTTTTTAATTTCAAGAGATACAGTGATGTGACACATTTACACAAGGTTATTCAACACATTAATTAACCTGTGTTAATTTAAATAGTACAACTAGGAAAAAAAAACATTACATTTACAAAGACCATGAATTCATAATAATGCTCAATAAAGTTTTTGGCTTTACCATATAAATTATCTCATAGAATTTGTAAAATTTTCTTTTACAGAAACCCCAAGTACAATCAGATTTCTTTCATCAACTGCTTCTAAGAGATTGGGGCAAGATATAGGAGCACAAAGGAAGAGCTTTACCAGAGATGCTCTGAGAAGGAGCCTGACAAGACTTTTCTGCTTCCCCACCCACTTCAGACCTTATAGGACAAGGCTTACAGGCCTCACTGGTGAAAATCACTTATACCAGAAAATAGCCCAACAGTTGGTCAACTACTTCTAAAATGAAGGGGACACAATGGTGCCATCAGCTGAGATGACTGTTCAGATCCTTCTGCAAAATTTCCTCAGTGTCTGAGTTTACACAAAGCTCCCCTGTTCAGACAAAACCCATCTCACCTTGGAGAACTAATATTCAAAGGCTGTGAACTGTGTCACTGGGAACTGAGAAATTCCATTTTCTGCTGGACTGGTGTTTAAGAAATGAGGCAGGGCTTAGAATTGAGAGATACAGATACACTGCTTCTCAATTTCCACTGAGGTGTCGGCACATATTTCTACTGTGGGATAGACTTCTAGACTGTGGCTAAAATTAATTCTCTTAACAATAATCTACTTAACTGGTTCCCTTTATTCTTCATATTTAATGTTAATGTGCTTACTTACCATTTAATGTGGTGAGAACTTATAAAATTAGATTGTTGACTAGATCATTATTACTTGGTTGATAAGGTGTTCTTCCATCGCTGTTGCTGCATTTTTTTCTGGTTGCAGAGGGTCCATACTAGGGGATGAATAAACACAAGCATATTATATCAGATTTAAAATTTAAGTCTAAAGTTATTTTTGTCATAAGGACTTAATATTCCTATAATTATATTTAATACTGCTATTTTTTTGTTAACTAATTCCACTGTCTTGCTACAAAGATGTCTTTAGCTAAGTGGTGTTGTCCTGATTGTAAAGAGCCATGTCTCCCCACTCTGGCTCTAGGTCATTGGCTGCTACAGACTAGACTAGTTCAAAATGATTATTCTGAATGTGACCTAGATCGAATGTTTAGAGCTAGTTTTTGCCCTCACTGTCATTACTCAATTGAAGGCCTTACTCAGCCTCCTTTTCCCATTGAGTGGACTCCATCAAATTTTACCAGGTGGACACATGAGAAGGTCTTCCATCCCATTTACCATGGCCCTCCACTGGTTAGAAAAAATATATATCAATCCAAACTGGTTGCATTTAATGCTGCATTGCAGTTTATTTTGTCCACAACTAATAAATTCCTAGACCAGAGACTTGGTGGTTATATTGAAATGGCATCTGAAAGAAAAATAACTGTAACAACTTCTTCAATTCCTTTATTGGATGACTCTGTTCCTGAGAGTTCAGCCACAGAAGACCATGATGACTTTATTTCTGAGGAGATTTTCATGGAGAAATCAAACTAGTTTTAGGTAGCTCTCTTATTCTGTTATCCAGTTAATTTTAGCTAAGACCATTGCCTCTTCCTACATTCATAAGTCTAATATTATGTTTCCATTTACTGAGGTTAAAGATGTAATCCAGCTGTAGTCCCTAGAATTCCATTGAAAAGGTATTATCACAGAACTATCTTAATAATTATACCTTAACATGATGCAAAGTGAAAAGGACAATATACTTTTGTCAACTGCTGTAAATTTGTTCTTAGAGCTTTTCAAACTGTTTTAAATAAGTATAATTTCCTGGGGCAGGGAGTGGGGGGTGGGGGCGGGGATGGGGGTGGGATGGGCTGGAGGGGGTTACTGGGGAGAAAAAGGGAACATATATAATACTTTCAACAATAAAGATTTAAAAATACATATAGTTTTCTCTGAATTATTTTAGAGCTTAAAATGTGGTCTATGAACATCAGCTTCAATAAACTGTCTATAAACTCATATAAAAAGCTTTATCACTTGAACATGGTTTAACATAATTCCTATTTACTTCTCATATTCCCAAGGATTATTCCATTAATGCTAAATATAACACTGTAGGACTAGATCATTAAAATCTCCTAAAAGTCTTGCTCAAATACAATGGCTTAAATTGAATAGATTAAATACCTTACTTATAGTTGCCTACTTATATAATAATTAGAGGCCCAGTGAATGAAAATTCATGCATTGAAAGGGGTCTCCCTCTCACAGTCCAGGAGCCCTTAGGGGCAGGAGGCGACCCGGCGATCAGGGGAAGACGATGGCCCATCACACCTCTGCTGCTGATATTTACCCTCAATAACTCAATTGTATAGATATAATTTTCCAGAAAGTTCCTCAGAATTTTATTTTAATGCTATGGGAGAAGTTTCTTATGATCATTTGTAAGGACCCCATGAGATGTACTATCATGTGACTATTGTGTCTCATCATATTGTTTCAAAGCTTTATTTTTATTATCAAAGTTATTCTTGCCTATAAAATAAATGTTTGCTTACAGGTGAATTACCAGTGGAGAGTGATGAATAATTTTCCTTTTCATGTAAAGTATTTTTGGCCATGGCGACCACGACTCGGTTCCCATCTGCGGCCTTCCTCGCACCCCATCGCAGTCCCCAACCCACCCCTTCCTGGACCCGGACCTCTCCAGGCCATTTGCTCCCAGGCATTCTCTCCGTTGTGACCTGCAGACCTGCAGACGGACACCAGACAGGGTCGATGCTCAACCACTGAGCCTATAGGTCACCTACCACACCAAGCCACTCCATCAACACAGGGAGGCAGCCAAAATGCGGAGACACAGAAGCATGTCATGAATGGGAGACATGGAGGAAAGTAAACTACTGGATGACACAGTGTTCAGAACCACATTTATAAGGTTACTCAAGAATCTTCTAAAAACCATTGAGAAACTTGAAGAGACCTCCGAGGAACTTAGTGAGATCTTCAAGGACCTTAATGAGAATGCCAAAAAAATAGAAAAGGACCAGTCAGAAATTAAGCATACACTGTCTGAAATAAAGAATATACAGAAACTCAACTGTAGATCAACGTACCCCAAGAGCCAAACCAAAGATCTGGAATATGAGGAATCAAAAAACACCCAACCAGAGAGGCAGAAAGAAAGAAGAATCCAAAAGTGTGAGAATAGTGTAAGGAGCCTCTGGGACGGCTTTAAGCATACCAACATCCGAATTTTTGGGGTGCCAGAAGAAGAGAGAGAGCAGGATATTGAAGGCCTATTGGAAGAAATAATGTCAGAAAACTTTCCCTACCTGGTGAATGAAATAGACTTACAAGTTAAGGAAGCACACAGAACCCCAAACAAGAGGAATCCAAAGAGGACCACATCAAGATATATCATAATTAACCTTTTGCATGTCGAATGTGACTCGACACGGTTAGCATCGGTAGCAGCTCTTTTTATACTCTTTGAATGTATCAATAATTTGAAATATAAAAAAAATCCAAATAAATAAGTTTGTATGAAAAGAAACTCCAGTTTTTTATTCTACTGCTGCACTTTGTAAAATCTGGGGTATTTAAAAAATTAAATCCTAAGTAGAATAAAGGAATCGAGAAAAAAGCAAGTGAGTGCAAAGGGTTAAAATGCCAAGGACAAAAGACAAAGAGAGAATCTTGAAAGCAGCAAGAGAAAAACAGTTAGTTGCCTACAAGGGAGTACCCATAGGACTGTCAGCTGATTTCTCAACAGAAACTCTGCAGGCCAGAAGGGAGTGGCAAGAAATATTCAAAGTGATGAACAGCAAGAACCTACAACCAAGATTACTCTACCCAGCAAAGCTATCATTCAGAATTGAAGGCCAGACAAAGAGCTTCACAGACAAGAAAAAGCTAAAGGAGTTCATCACCACCAAACCAGGATTACATGAAATGCTGAAGGGTATTCTTTAAGAAGAGTAAGAAGAAGAAAAAAGTAAAGGTAAAAATTATGAACAACAAAAAGACATCAAATACATACATACCAACAAGTGAATCTAAAAATCAAGTGAATAAAAATTATGAAGAACAGAATGGACTGGTGAATATAATAGAAGCAGGGACATAGAAAGGGAGTGGACTGACAATTCTCAGGGGGAAGAAGGTCTGAGGGGTGTGGGAAGAGATTGGACAAAAATCTTACACCTATGGATGAAGACAGTGGAGGGGGATAAGGGCATGGGATGGGGTAGGGAATCAGGTGGAGGGGAGCTATGAGGGAGAAATAAAAGAGCAACACCTGTAATAATCTGAACAATAAAGATTTATTATAAGACAAAAAAAAAGTATTTTTGGCCATCAAAATATTTAGATTCATTCATTGTGCTTCCCATTTAGTATAAATGAAGACAATGTGCCATAATACATAATATTCCTTCTCCTCCCCCCCATTCATTTACTTGACAAATACTTGAGTGGCTACTCTTCATCAAGCATCAATATAAGTACTAGAGATAGTATCAAGCAAAAACACGCACAGTCCATACCTTCATGGTATTTGCACTCGCTTGCTTTTTTCTCAATTCCTTTATTCTAATGCTAACCGTGTCGAGTCACACTGGACATCCGAGTGCAAATTAAAAATGTAGATGGCCTAGACAAACAATAATAAAGGAGTGATATGGGTGCCTCTTTCACGCCCCGCGTGGTTCAGGGTTCCAGTTCAGGGTTTGGGTTCTGGAGAAGGGCCACACACAAATGAAAAGAGACTAGAAAAGTATTAATTTGGCGATATTGGGGGGCCAGGCGGGAGCCCACCTCTAGTGGGAGGACTACTGCTAGGCTCTGGCCTTGCTATCCCTTTTATTGAGACTATGGGATACACCCATAGCCCTTAGGCAGGTAATAAGTGGATTATCATATCAGTAAGGATTTACATAATTACAAGATGGGGAAGTTGCCTCAGTTACCATTGTCTCAATTAGATAGGGAGTGGTTGGCTCTGACCTTTCAGAGCTTCAAGGTTGACCAGCCTTTCACATCTTTTCAATTAGTGAGACAATGGTTGGTTTCCGGCAGAGTGACACTAATTAAAGCAAAGTTCCAACTCGGATTAAGTCTAGACTCAAGTTTCACGTAGTTCAGAGAGCTTTTAATGGTGAATTTGGCCTGTGAATTTGGCCCAGGCAGTGACACTGAGATGACATCTGAAGGATACACAGGAATAGGGTGACTAAGTGAGGGAAGAACATTCTATGCAGAAGTCATGTGCATAAGACAAAAGAGTGGGGGTGGGGGAGATGATAAGCTAGGGATAGGACCATTGGACCATTGTGGTTTGATTATGCTATAACATGACATTGGACAGGTAGATAGGAACCAAACCATTTTGGAACTTCAGTCCTCATGCTGCATTTCTGCCTTGATCCTAAGAGCAAAGAGAAGCCAAAAATCATCCTCAGACCATTCTTCTGGATGTCATGGCTGACATAATTTCACATTAAAATGGCAATGCTCTTCTGAAGTCTTTCAGGAAAATCTCTGGGAGATTGACCAAGTTTAACACTTTGACAAATGACAAAGGCAAATGATTACATAAGCATTTGCTCTTGAGGTACTGTTCTAAATGCTTCACATACATTAATTTAATCTTCCCAACAGTACATGGAGGTAGATCCTATAAACATCACCAGTTCATGGATGAGGAAACAAAAGCACAGAGACCTTCAGTAACTTGTCCAAGTTAAAATTGTAAAACTGTGATTTGAACCTAGGTTGTTTTGAAAGGGCAGAGCAGGACAGCACAAAATGTACTGTACCCTCCACCCTGTGTAACTATGTATATGACTCCTTTTTCTTAGAAAACCGCGAGAATGTAACAATTGCATGAACCTGCCAATAGGAATGTAGAGAGGTGGACTCAGTCCACTTTAGGCAAGCTGCCCAGTGTGCCTTTGTGTAACTGGACCCCTCACCCTACCCCTGACCAATCATAAACACTCTCCCTGCCCACTGCTTGAGACCCCCTTTAAAGCCTTTGTTGTGGCGAGAGAGGGTCTCTTTTTCCCCGGTGAGCGCTGGAGATGAGAGCTCGTGCTAGCACGAATAAAGGTTCTCTTGCAGTTACAGCGGGTCTTGGCTCCTTCCTGGGGGGTTTTTGGGGATTCTGAACACTGGGCATTACATTTGGGGGCCCGCCCGGGATCCCCAAGCCCTCCGAGGGACCCCCAAACCCGGAGAACCTGACTGGCCACGGTAGGTGTCTGTTTTGTCTTTTGTCTCTTGTGTGAGCTCAAATCTGAATTTCTGGCAGT
Organism: Eptesicus fuscus; assembly: GCF_027574615.1. Lineage (NCBI taxonomy): Eukaryota > Metazoa > Chordata > Mammalia > Chiroptera > Vespertilionidae > Eptesicus > Eptesicus fuscus. The sequence continues at coordinate 63,980,405 of NC_072473.1, read as the reverse complement.
GCCCGAAGCGGTCTAGGCGGACGCGCTGGAGGATCACGGGTGAGAGGCATCGGGAGACGTCTCGATCCTCTTTCAGGAGGGACGTGTATACCCCTCAGGAGGGATGTGTATCCCCCTCCAGTTTCTGGGACGAGGTGGGTCGCTCCCACCGGTCGGCGTGAGGCCGTCGTCCACGCTTCTGGTTCTGCTCCAACGGACTCACGTTGGAAGGCTTTTCTTAAGGATCCTCTGTTTGTGTGTGTTGATTTGTTTTTGTTTTGTTTTGTGGACTCTCTTGACGGACATTATGGGACAGACTCAGTCCACTCCAAGTGAGTGGAAAGGGGAGCTTAATCCCCCCTCCCCACCCCGAAGGCCATAGAGCTTCCTCAGGCAAATTAATCAGGTGTCTGTTTAAACTCTGGTAAATATCTAGTAGGAGTCAAAAACTCGGACTGTTTGGTATATAAATATAAATGTGAAAATATTTGTTATCTCTTTCTGCTGTTTAATTTATTTAAAGATAGGGCGGACCTGCTGTGGCGGAATACAAAGGTCTTTAGCAGCTGCTGAGACACCTTTTTCTCAGAGTCCTTTGTTCTCCGTCAGAGAGGGAATCCGCCCACTTAGATGATAAAAATTCCTCTGTTTGTATAAATGAAGGTTTCAGTTTGCTCTGATTTGTGAATTTCTGTATTAAATTGAATTTTAAAGTTCTAAGGTTGATTTAAAAGTATCCATTTATAACATTTCAAAGAACAAAAGAACTTTTATTTACAGCTTCCTTATCTCTTTTGGTGCTCGGAGACTCCCAGCTAACAACTTCACAGGGCGGAAAGATTTACAGGCCCTGTCCCTGCCTGTGACATCATAGTCCAACGTGGAACTAAGGCTGAAGTTACTATTAAATCTTTATAGACCCCGTTAACCGTTTGTTTAACTTACTGTTTTCAGTTATTAGGATCCTCAGAGAGGACATAACCTGGACTTTCCCTTCCTCTCTCATCCTGATTCTAATAGCATCTGTAACTGGATTAAAAATCTTTTCTTTCAGGAGGCCATCCAGGCTTTCAGCTCACAAGAAATCTTCTCCTGCGAGAGGAGAGAGGGACCCCCCAGAAGGGGCTGGAGGCTCTCCCTCTCAACAGGTGTTTGTTTTGTGTTTTGTCATATTGGTATCAGGACTGTTTGTTTTGTCTTTTTGTCTTATATTTTCTGTCATAATTGGGCCCTATTGAGTTTTGATTTGTCAAGGTTTTGTCAGTTTGTTATCAGTTTGTTAAAATCCTCTTAGAGGACATTGAGTGGTTCTTCCCTTCCAGTTTAACCTTTGACTGTGTGATTGAATTACGGAGCTTTTATCAAGGTTTTGCCTCTCCTGAAACAACGCTCCATGTGTAACCTGTCCCTCCCCGAGCCGGACTGCAGGATGATTTTTCCTTCAACACACTGGTCCCGCTCACTGGCCTATGGCAGAAGCCAGAAAAAGCGACGATAAGAAAGGGAGGCCCCCATCAGGGGACTTAGAGGCAGTGTTCCTGTTATCTGCTTAGATCCCACGAATATAAGAATACTTATTTACTGAAATGATATAAGGACAGATGTTTGTTTGATATTTTGTTGTCTGCCTGGTTATAATTATTTGTTCATATATAGAAGAAAAAACAACAACACATTTAATTTGTTTAAGGCTGAGTGCTCTGACAGGTAGCAATCCCCCCGAGTGGCCACTGGGATTCTTTTTTCCCAGGGGTGTTTTCTCTCTGTCAGAGGGGGAATCGGCCTGCCTAACAACATTTCTGTCTATATTTATTAATTTAAAGATATAAAGTTATAACAATTGTAATCCAAAGAGATTTAAAGCAGGGACCACATTCTAAAATTAACTATAAGAAGGAAGCTGGAGCTGGCAAAGTCACCAAGTCTGCCCATCAAGCTCAAAACCTAAATGAATCTTATTTCTGACACCCGCCACCACCCAGTCTTAATCAGTGGTGGAGGAACGGTCTCAGAAGTATTTGTCTCAATTGGCCATTAAGTTTGATATGATTATTGTACATTGTAAAACCTTTCAAAGAAAAGGAAAATATTTTATAGGCCACTTGGTCCTTGTGTGTGTGTAGCAACTCTTAAGTTATAATTTTGAAATCAGTGATTTTTAATAGAAACACACTCAAGCAGAGTGGCTTTTCAGAAAGGTCAGGGAATCTGATTACAGTGTAGGGGTCACCGGTTCCCCCACACCACCTTCGTTAGCAGGAGGCAAGCACTTTTCCCAGTGGGAACAGAGAGTGGACTGCCAGATGAAAACGCCTCAGTGGGACCCGCGCCGAGCTCCCTGCCTCCGCCCACCCGGTGTCCCTCCCCTCCAGGGATTGTTTTAAGTGGCTAGAGGCAGCAACAAGGAGGGAAATTCCCTTGTGACCCCCTCCGCCCCAATGAGACCCAAGAACCCTCGGCAACTCCTTGGACACTTTTCACCGTGTTCTGTTAGGGGGCTTAAAGGTGGCAGCTAGAAATTCCCCATTCCAGGATTATCAGAATCTGAGATTCTTATCTATAGGAAAAATATGACAGTTTGAAATTCAAGCGGCTGAGCCTGCTCCCTTCTCCCTCTGCCTTTTCTAAATATTTTAAAGTAATAAAAGATTTGAGGCATGGTTATACATTTTTGAAAGACATAGAAGAAAGTTTAAAGACTAATTTAAAATTATAAAATTTATAAAAGTTTATATATAGTAAGAAGAAGAACAGAGAAATATTAGAAAGAAGAAAAAGCCAGCAGCAAATAGGAAGGAATTAGTATACCTATTGTAAGAAGCAGAGGCACAGGAAGAGAAAATGTCCTGGCAGGTTAGCTAGAGAAGCAGAAAGGGGAGACTCAGACTCCAAGGGTCTTTAACTTAGAGGAAAAGGACTGAAAGGACCGGGGTTCCTTTCTATTAAGCCTCCAGGGTAACCTTACAAGTGGGGGGCAAACCTGTTAGTTTCCTGGTGGACACTGAAACAGCCTATTCAGTCTTGACAGGGCCGATGGGACCCGTAACCTCTAAGAAGACAGCAGTCCAGGAAGCCACCGGACAAATTGCCTGTTTTCCTTAGACATCAAAAAGGACTATGGACCTCGGAAAGAACACGGTAACTCATTCATTTCTGGTCATGCCAGAATGCCCGTACCCCCTATGTAGATGTGACCTCCTACAGAAACTATTTGGACTGCCATCATATCCTTTGAGGGGGATAAAGCGGGAATTATTAGGGGCAGTTGGATACTACAACCTATGGATACCGGGGCTCATAGAGATTGCTAAACCTCTAGACTCAAGTACTGGGGGAACGCAGCCACTGAACTAGACCGAGGTAGAACAATGGGCCTTTGAGGAGCTAAAGAAAGCTCTCATCTCAGCACCTGCCCTAGCCTTGCCAGACGTCACGAAGCCCTTCCACCTCCACGTAAGTGAGGTAAGAGGCATTGCCAAAGGGGTTCTCACTCAGACTCTAGGTCCCTGGAAGAGACCTATAGCCTGTCTGTCTAAGAGACTAGACCCCGTGGCAGCAGGGTGGCCAGCGTGCCTCTGGGCAGTAGCCACCACAGCATCGCTGGTAAAGAAGGCAGATAAGCAAACTCTGGGCCAGGAACTAGCCCTAATAATACCCCATGGTGTGGAGGCCCTCCTTCGAGGTGCCCTGGAGAGATAGATGTCAAACACCAGGATCACCCAGTGCCAAGCTCTTCTCCTGGACCAGCCCTACATCCGGTTCCATAAGACACTGGCCATCAACCCTGCCAGCCTGCTTCCAGAGCTTCCAGATGATGAGCCAGAGGAACCCATTCATGACTGCACAGAGGTAACAGACGCAGTACAAACGGCTCGTCCAGACCTGAAAGATGCCCCATCGTCATCACCAGACAAGGTACTGTTCACGGTTGGGAGCAGTTATGTTCAGGATGGCATCCGATGTGCAGGGGCAGCAGTAGTCACCCTGAACCGCACCATTTGGGCGCAGTCCCTAAATAGGGGAACCATAGCACAAAAGGTCGAGCTTTTGGCCTTAATCCAGGCCCTCCAATAGGAACACAGTGCCATCCACCAGAAAAGAGGGTTACCAACTGCAGTAAAAAAGGAAATTAAAAATAAGGAGAACATTTTAGCCACATTAAAGGTCATCTGGCTCCCAAGGGCAGTTGCAATAGTGCAATGCAAAGGACATCAGAAAGGGAAGACAATTGAAGCCAGCGGAAATAGAGCCGCAGACCAAACTGCCAAGGAAGCCGCCCAAAAACCAGTGGGACCTTTACAAGTTTTAGTAACCCTGCCGTACCTGGACCTATGCAGACCCCCTCCTACACCAAACAAGAGGAGGAATTGGCAGAACAGAAGCAAGCCATTAAAGAACCGGATGGTTGGTGTACCCTACCAGATGACAGACTGTTGGTCCCAGAGGCTATAGGTTGGACGTTAGTTACCCAGTTATACCAGGCTACCCACTTGGCGTCACCAAGACTTCTGAAGTTCTGCAAGGCAGGTACTCTTAGATAAAATAATTAAAAGCATAGTCACTAGAAGTACAGTTTGTGCACAGATAAATACTAAGCAAGGTAAGAAGGTCCCCCTAGAAATTCAGGCCCCAGGGAAATTCCCCAGGAGAGCATTAGGAGGTAAATTTCACAGAAATTAGGCCACCAGCATCAGAGTACAAGTACCTGCTAGTTCTCATAGACACCTTCTCGGGTTAAGTTGAAGCATACCCCACTAGGGCAGAAACTACCTCTATAGTTGCTAGGAGATTATACCTAGATTCAGGCTGCCAGTAGTCATAGGATCAGATAACAGCCCCGCCTTTATAGCCAAGATATCTCAAAATATAGCTCAAGCCTTAGGACAGCCATGCGCGAGACTCAAAAAAGAATTTAACTAAATTTACCCTAGAAACCGGTGAAAACTGGACCAACCTCCTACCCTTCACCCTCTTATAGGCCAGGTGTACCCCCTACCGGTAGGGGTTTCCCCCTTTTAGAGATCATATATGATAGACCTCCCCCTGCCGCTTCCTTTCCAGGGTCAGGAAGAAACTAAAAGCTGGAATTCATAACCATTCCCTTACTCAAGTCCTTACAGGCTGTGCAGTATACCCAGAAAGCCACCCATAAGCTTGTTCCTGTACAACCCTTCCAGCCCAAGGACTCAGTATAGGTAAAGAAGTTCACTGCCCAAGGACTCACCCCAACCTGGAAGGGATGCTACACTGTTATCCTGGGCACGCCCACGGCTGTTGAAGTAGATGGCGTCCAGACCTGGCTACACCACTCCCAGCTCCTGCACCAGGAAACGGCCTAGATCCTGGCAACCAGCGGCCTCACCCGTGAGATCCCTAGCCTGGGCTCCACGCAGGCCAGGAGGAAACTCGACACCTGCAGGAGAAGAACTGGAATTCACTGTGGACAGTACTGTTGGGGACTGTAGTACTAAAGGCCTTAACCAGAAGTAAAAGACAAAGTAAAAATACAAACCGTCTCATGATTGAGCCGGGTGTCCCAAGACAAGGGGGGAATGAAAGGGCAGAGCAGGACAGCACAAAATGTACTGTACCCTCCACCCTGTGTAACTATGTATATGACTCCTTTTTCTTAGAAAACCGCGAGAATGTAACAATTGCATGAACCTGCCAATAGGAATGTAGAGAGGTGGACTCAGTCCACTTTAGGCAAGCTGCCCAGTGTGCCTTTGTGTAACTGGACCCCTCACCCTACCCCTGACCAATCATAAACACTCTCCCTGCCCACTGCTTGAGACCCCCTTTAAAGCCTTTGTTGTGGCGAGAGAGGGTCTCTTTTTCCCCGGTGAGCGCTGGAGATGAGAGCTCGTGCTAGCACGAATAAAGGTTCTCTTGCAGTTACAGCGGGTCTTGGCTCCTTCCTGGGGGGTTTTTGGGGATTCTGAACACTGGGCATTACAGTTTGCCTCCTGACACTCTGTTTTTAAGCATTATGCTTTTGATGACCCCGTCTGCTGACACTACTATTCAGCAATACTAAAATAGTTCCCTAATTCCAGCATGGGAATGTGCATCTAGTAAGATGGAAAATGCCACCTCTGCTTTTTGCACTACATCATGATGATGACACTGCTCACTGCTCATCACCCAATAACAGCAATCATCCTGTTCCTCCAAATTATCTTACTCCAATTCCTCCTCCTATATTCTAGAACACTAAAACCTGGTTTCCTTAAATTTCTGGACATTGAAAGACAGAGATTCAACTAGAATTTTTTTATAAACAATGTAACATAGGGTGAAATAATAGTATGCTATATGGTCTTGATAAAGCTTTAAACTGTTAATTACATAGTTTTCTCCAAAAGGAGATTTTAGGCAATTGTTTGGGGAATATAGACACTTCTTTTTATATTTTTCGTTGTCATTCCTCCCTTTTTATCCCCTATAAAATTATTCATTGTTTAACTAAACTAAACACAATGTGCTGTTCAGTGAGCAACAATCTATCAAGAAAACATCCATAAGAATAAAAAATAGCCTAGCTGGCATGGCTCAGTGGTTGAGCATTGACCTATGAACCAGGAGGTCACAGTTGGATTCCCAGTCAGAGCATATGCCCAGTGTGGGGCATGCAGGAGGCAGTCAATCAATGATCTCATCATTGATGTTTGTATCTCTCTCTTCCTTCCTCTCTGAAATCAATAAAAAAAATATATATATATTTTTTGAAAACTAGACCATTTGAATTGATTAAAGCAAAAAAGAATTTGGCCCTGTCCCATGTGGCTCAGTTGGTTGAGCACTGTCCCATGCAGTTCAATTCCGAGTCAGGGCTCAATCTCCAGTAGGGGGCATGAAGGAGGCAGCCAATGCCAGTTTCTCTCTCACATAGATGTTCTCTCTCTCTCTCTCTCTCTCTCTCTCTCTCTCTCTCTCTTTCTCTCTCTCTCCCCCCTCTCCCTTCCTCTCTTTCTAAGATCAATTAAAAAAAAACACATATTAATTAAAAAAAAACAGTTTGGAATATCATATGGAATTAAAACCAGTTAAGGGACCTAAAGCATATTTCACAGCACCAGTGTCTTCTTTATATCTTATTTATTTTTTATAGTAAATTGAGATTGTACAAAAATTCTGGGTATACTGATCAAAGACACATTATTTACATTCTATTTATGGTGATTACTTGGCAATACAGATACATTAATGAATAAATAAATATTACTTGATCAACTACTATGTGCCCAGCATTGTTGGTGCCTTATGAAGCTTATGCTTTGAGCAAAGAGGTAATATGTACAAATCCTACCTAACAAAAGGGTAATATGCAAATTGACCGCACCTCCACTACACCCAAGCCACGCCCACCAACCAATCAGGGTGTGTATGCAAATTAACCCAACCAAGATGGCGGTTAATTTGCATATCAAGACAGCATAGAAAGAAGCCAAGCTGCAGAAGGGAGTGAAGCTGCGGAGAAGCAAGCAGGTAGGGCGGGGAGAAGGGAGGCAAGCAGGCGGGGTGGGCGGAGAAGGGAGGCAAGCCGGTGCTGCCTGACTTAGCCCGAACGGTCCAGGCTGCCATGGACCCGGCAGGCCTGGTGGGCAGCGCCTGATGTCACCCACAAGGTCCAGGCCATGATAGTGACTGGGCAGGCTGGGCAGGCAGCACCTGACACTGTCCATGGGGTCCAGGTGGTAATCGGGACCGGGCAGGCCCAGTGGACAGTGCCTGACGTCACCTGCGGGACCAGGAAGCCATCAGGACCAAGCATGGTGGCATGGACAGCGCCTGACGTCACCCGTGGCATCTAGGTGGCCATTGGGACTGGGCAGCTTCAGCAGGCATCACCTGACGCTGCTCAGGGGGTCCAGGGGGGATCAGGACCTGGCTGGTGGCATGGACACCGCCTGACACTGTCTGTGGGTCCAGGGGACGATCGGGACCTGGCAGGCGGCATGGATAGCACCTGATGTCACCCACGGGGTGCAGGTGGTGATCGGGACTGGGCAGTTCTAGCAGGAAGCGCCTGATGCTGTCTGTGGGATCCAGGGAGCTATCGGGGCCAGTCAGGCAGAATGGATAGTGCCTGATGTCACCCGCGGGGTCCAGGGTGCAATCGGGACTGGGCAGGTAGCGTGGTCAGTGCCTGACTTTGCCTGTGGGCTCCGTAGGTGGGGGTAGCCAGTGTCTCCAGGATCACTGTCTGCCCCCGGGCCACCTGAGGACACTGGTGGAACAGGCCAGGGTTGAACATTTTAATGAAAATGCTATGCCTGTGCCCTGCCCCACCATGCCCTGTCCCTGGAGAGGAGAGGGAAGTGGGCAGTTAGGAGGCACCGGGGCTCTGAAGTGGCTGGGAACAACCTACAGGCGAGCTACCAGGAAGAGGTGCTGAACCATGAGGATGCAGAGGGCTGGCTGATGGAGGTGAGCAAAGCTGCAGATGAGGCGGCTCTTGCCAGCACTGAGCTGGAAAAGTGCATCGAAAGCCTGATGGACAAAATTGCCTTTCTGAAGAAGGTGCATGTCCAGTATGCTCAGATCTCCGTGGAGATGGATGTGTTCTCCAAGTCCGACCTCTCCACTATGCTCAAGGACATCCGCATCCAGTATGAGAAGCTGGCTGCCAAGAACATGCAGAATGCCAAAGAATGGTACAAGAGCTGACAGAGAGTGCTGCCAAGAGCACCTAAGTGGTGCGGGCCATCGACTGCTCAAGGCCAAGTCCCTGGAGATTGAAGCAAGCTGGGGCATGAACAAAGCGCTCGGAAAGCAGCTGCAAGAGTTGGAGGATAAGCAGAACTCCGACGTTAGTGCTATGCAGGATACAATCAACAAATTAGAAAATGAGTTGAGAACCACAAAGAGTGAAATGGCAGAATATTTAAAATAATACCAGGACCTCTTCAATGTGAAGATAGTTTTGGATGTTGACATTGCAGCTTATAGGAAACTCTTGGAAGGTGAGGAGACCCGGCCCAGTTTCACCAGCATGGGAAGCATAGCCAGCAGCTACTACCAGAGTTCCCAGGTCTTTGGTGATCTGCCTAAGGTGGTTTACAGAATAGCTCCTACTTGATGTCCGCTCACTCCTTCCCTTCTTAATACACCAGTCACGTCCAGGAGGAGCAGATCAGGTGGAGGAGACCATTGAGGCTGCAAAAGCCGAGGAAGCTAAGGATGAACCCCCTTCTGAAGGAGAAGCTGAAGAGGAGGAAAAGGAAAAGGAAGAGGCTGAGGAAGAGGAAGGAGAGGAAGAGGAAGAAGGTGCCAAGGAAGAATTTGAGGATGCAAAGGAGGAAGAAGGAGGAGGTGAAGGTGAAGGTGAAGGAGAAGATGCCCAAGAAGCTGAGGACGAGAAGAAATGAAGGTGCTGGGGAGGAGCAAGCAACCAAGAAGTAAGATTGAGCCCTCCTTTCCTTAATTATTTCAGGAATAATCCTCCCAAAACCAGGTCAACCCTGCCACCAACCAAGCAGTTGAGTTCCCAATACTATATGAATTAAGAAGTCAATATATATAACATTCTGAGGTGACTCAGGTTGGACATTAAATGTTATGCTATGACTTTTCTCCTTATGCAGAGTATCTGTTTGCTTGCAGAGTGGCTTCCTGGCTTGCTGCCAGCCTGTGCATGGTCCACGCTTATGAGTTCAGGATCTATGACAATGTGAATAATTCAGATGTTTACAATAAAAACACATGGATACAGGAATTCACTAATGTTAATGTTAAACTTCATGGAAAAAATAGTCTTTTGAATCTTTGGTGGTTAGAAATTAAAGTCCTCAAATCATGTGCAATAAACAGTAAATAAAGTTACACTGAATGACAAAAAAAGTACATTAGGGGCCAGGAAATGTCAAAAGAACTGGGGAACCATACCCAGATCAGGAAGGGAAGTCACAGGGTATATATTATTGCAACGAATACAGTATTTCCTACTACTTACAACATATACAATGTAATGTATTAGATGTCTTCCTATTGGATGAAGTATGTATTCTCATAGAGTAATACTGGTAGATATGTTATAGTTATGGCAGTATGTCATATCCTACCTATATTAATAAAAGGGTAATATGCTAATTAGACCATGAGACCTTCCAGATGTCCTTCTGGAGAAAGCCATGGTGGCGGGGCTGAGGCAGAAGCGTTTATGGGTGATCAGGCCAGGAGGGGAGGGCAGTTGGGGTGATCAGGCTGGCGGGGGGGGGTGCAGTTGGGGGCAAGCAGGCCGGCAGGCAGAATGGTTAGGGGAGATCAAGAAGGCAGGCAGGTAAGCAGTTAGGAGCCAGTAGTCCCACATTGCGAGGGGCTTGTCCAACTGCAGGTTTAGGCCCAATCCCATAGGGGTCCCAGATTGGAGAGGATGCAGGCCATGCTGAGGGACCCCCCCCCCACCCCCATGCACAAATTTCGTGCACTGGGCCACTAGTATGTAATAAATTCAGTTTGAGACACTATATGCAGAGATTCATAATTACCAAGAGATTCTTTTAGGAGGTTTGAGTGGACATGCAGGAGATTATCTGAAGTTCTGGGCACAGTTAGGGTCAGTGGACATGGCTGTCTAGAAGGCTATGAGCTTTATGTATCTCCAAAACAGCTTTTTATATATGAAGAGAAGGCCAAAACCTGGAAGAGCTCAAAACTAGGTTTCCTTGGAGTTAGTGATCTGATCATAAAAGCAAAGTAGTGTGGTTAAAATATCAGGCTGGGCCCTGGTCAGTGTGGCTCAGTTGGTTAGTGAGTTGTCCTGTACACCAAAAGCTGGCAGTCAGGGCACATATGTAGGTTGTGGGTTTGATCCCCAGGAGGCAATGAATTGAGAATATTTCTCACATCGATGTTTCTCTTCCTCCCCCTCTCCCTCCCTCTCCTCCTCCCCCTTCCTCTCTCCCTTCCTCTCTCTCTAAAATCAATAAAACCATATCCTTGGGTGAGGATTTAAAAAAAAGAAGAAGAAGAAAGAAAATAGCATCAGACTGGGAACTTGAAAACTCGAGTTCTAGTTCTTGTTCTTTTACTAAATAATATGGGATCCTGCATGGATTACTTAAGTCTTCTTTGATTTTTGTTCCTCATTTATAAAGAGGTGCTAGGGAGGGAAAAGGAATGTTAAAAATAGATGACTTCTTTCCAGAAATAAACTTATATTATTCAAAGACACAAATGGTGGTATTTCTGTTATTACAAACTATAGGCCCGGTGCACAAAATTTGTCCATGTGGGGGTGGGTTGTCCCTCAGCCCAGCCTTCACCCTCTCCAATCTGGGACCCCTTGAGGGATGTCCGAACCTGGTGGGATCGGGCCTAAACGAGCGGTCAGACATCCCTCTCACAATCCAGGACTGCTGGCTCCCAACCGCTTGCCTGCCTCTGCCTGATTGCCCCTAACTGCTTCTGCCTGCCAGCCTTATCAACCCCTAACCACTCTCCTGACAGCCCGATTGACACCTAACTGCTCCCCTGCCAGCCTGATTACCCCTAACTGCCCTCCCCTGCCGGCCTGGTCACCCCTAACTGCCCTCCCCTGCCAGTCTGGTCACCCCTAACTGTCTTCCCCTGCAGGCCTGGTCATCCCCAAATGCCCTCCCCTGCTGGCCTGGTCACCCCTAACTGTCCTCCACTGCTGGCCTGGTCACCCCTAACTGCCCTCCCTTGCAGGCCTGGATTCCCCCCCGCCAACTGCCCTCCCCTGCAGGCCTGGTTGTCCCCAACTGCCCTCCCCTGCTGACTTGGTCCCCCACAACTGTCCTCCTCTGCAGGCCTGGTCACCCCTAACTGGCCACAACTACCCTCCCCTGCAGGCCATCTTGTGGCAGCCATCTTGTGTCCACATGGGGGCAGCCATCTTTGACCACATGGGGGCAGCCATGTTGTGTCTTGGAGTGATGGTGAATTTGCATATTACTCTTTTATTAGATAGGATAGATGGAACTTGCCTGGGCCTATGTGCTCAGCAGCACCAACTGTACACTGTACAGTGAAAAGGAAAGCCATTCACACAGACTGATTGACATTGCTGAGGCTACTCTGCAGAAGCAGTTTAGATATCAACAGATGAAACCACACACACACCAAGAAGATATGAACAAGTTTATTAAATATGAAGCATTTGAGAGAGAGCAGGGGGCTCCTAAGCTGGCCTGAAAATGGCTCAAGAGATCAAGAAAAGGAGATTGGCTTGTTTTTATGTGACTAGTGGTTGAGGTCATGGTTAGGGTAGAAAATAAAGCATACATAAATTGATTCAGTAACAATAGCAAGGTAATACCATATTTTACCAAATCGAGAATGCCATGTAAGATGCATTATATTTTTACACCAAGAAAGAAAAAAAAAAAGATTCTACCTATTAAACTCTGCCATAACATCAACTTTCAAAGGACATTTTTATTTCAGAGATGCTGAAATGTGACCAAAAAAGTCAATGATATATCCTGAAATCTTATTGAGTATTTTTTTCTGTGAACATTTTTTTTTTTTTTTAGTTAGCAACATTCATGTAAAGGAACTCTGTACTCAATCCAGTATAAGATTTGTTAATTGAGGCACCATATGTTTCTTATTAAAGTCATATATCCTGTAAGTTTGTATATTTACAATGTTTAAAATGACTTTTTAGCATGAACAAGAAAGAGTCATAATATGGCTTCATTGTATATGTTGAAAATCTTGCCCCCCCCCATTAGCTAATATTTGTTTTTCAGACAATTACTTCTGAATACACTGCTTGAATTTGCTCTAGCTGATTTGGGAATCTGCTTTTCTATATTTTCAGTATGAAATCGCAACACATGCTTTCTATGCCCCTTAGTCCTTAGAAGTACAGGAGAAGCAAGAAGCATGTAGGTTATGGCAAATGTTCACTCATTATGAACTGATTATTATACAGGTCATGGTTGGGGTCTGAAGCAAAGAAAACATGATAGGAAATAACGAGAGATGTTAAATCTTCTCTCAAGAATTCTCAGACTGGGACCCCTTTTTCTTCAACAAGGAGGCTCAGCAGCCTCCCATAGACACAGATCTCTGTGAGTTCCTGACTGGCAAGACCATCACCCTCGAGGTTGAGCCCAGCAACACCACCAAATACGTCAATGCTAATATCCAAGTCCAGGAGGGCATTCCGCCTGACCAGCAGTGTCTGGTTTTTGTGGGCAAACAGCTGGAGGATGGCAGCACTCTGGCAGAATACAACATCTATAAAGCGTCAGCCCTGCACTTGGTACTTCCTCTGCAGGGTGGCATCTTGGAGCCCTCCCTCCACCAGCTCATCCAGAAGTATAACTTCGACAAGATGATCTGCTCCAAGTGTTGGGCCATTTGCCTGCACCCCCATGCTGTCAACAAGTGTGGCCATACCAGCAACCTGTGCCCCAAGAAGTGAAGAACCTCCATCACCTCCTGGGCTGCAGGGTAGCCCTGGAACCTCAATAAAATTTCCCTTTTATTAACTGGAGCAGTTAAAAAAAAGAAGAATTCTTAGACTGAATCTCAAATTTATGATACTCACTGAAGTCCTCTGCAGTGATCACTAGGAGGTATGGCTCCGAAACACCATATGTTCTCTTCAAAATGACGAGGGTAGAGCTTGCCTGATCTCTGGTCCAGGGCTATTAGGTTGCAATCTATAAGTAAATGACCATGTTTTAAAAAATTAATTTTGGAAGTAACGAATTGGTTTTTAGATATTGATTTGCAATGTACAATTCATAGTTTGTTTGTTTTTAATGTAAATAGTGAATCCCCTTGGCCCTAAGGAAGACCTAACCCACAAAGAGAAATTTTAAAAAATAACTGTCTCACAGATATACTTGGAAGGAAAATATGACAGTATTCACTTCATGCCTTTAGTGTAGGATACATAGCATTTTCCAGGATTATCTTTTCCTTTCCCAAAAATATACTCTCATGTGACTGTTAGTAGAAAAATATAAGAATAACCCATTTGAATATTACTGCTTTTGCATGTTACATATGCCATCTCTTTTCTCTTTGTCCTGGTGGCCCATATCTTTTAGGTTGGAATTATACCTTCTCCTTTTGGGAAAAGCCTCAGTTCGAATTTTTCCTCTCTTTCTTTTGATTCCCTCACCCATATTCCTTTTGGCAACCATCCGCTTATTCTCTACATCTATGTGTCTGTTTCTATTTTACTTTATTTGCTTTGCTTTCTTAGATTCCACATATAAGTGAAACCATAGAGTATTTGTCTTTCTCCATCTCACTTATTTTACTTAACACAATACCCTGTAGGTCCACCTATGTTGTCAGAAATGGCAAGATTTCAATATTATTTCTGTGTAATATTCCATTGTATATATAGATATAGACATATAAATAAATAGATATAGCTATAGGTATAGATACTATCTCTTTATCCATTCATCTATTGATAGGCATCTAGGTTGCTTCCATATCTTTGATATTGTAAATAATGCTGCAATGAACATAAGGTGCATATATCTTTTAAAATTGATGTTTTTCTTTTCTTTGGATAAATATCCAGAAGTGGAATTACTGGGTCATATGGTAGTTCTATTTTTAATTTTTTGAGGAATCTCTATACTACTTTCCATAGTGTCTACACCAATTTGAAGTCCCACCAATAGTGCACAAGGGTTCACTTTTCTCCACACCCTCTCCATGTTATTTGTTGATTCTTTGATAATAGTTATTCTGACTGGCATGATATGATATGAAGCTGAGGTACATGCCCTTGACTGGAATCTAACCTGGGACTCTTCATGTCTGTGGGTCAACGCTCTATCCACTGAGCCAAACCAGGTAAGGTGTATTGGTGGGTTGTTTTTTTTTTTAGTTTAATCAAGATAAATTTATTTTCTATTTAATTTTAATTACTGTTGACATTTAACATTATTTTATATTAGTTTCATGTGTACAGCATAGTTGTTAGACATTTTTATAATCTACAAAGTGATCCCCCAGATAATTCTAGTACCCACCTGACACCATATATAATAATTAAAATATTATTGACTACTAGAGGCCTGGTGCATGACATTCATGCACTGGGTGGGGGGTGGGGGGCGTCCCTCAGCCTGGCCTGCATCCTCTCGCAGTCCGGGACTCCTCCTCGGGGGATGTCTGCCTGCCAGCTTAGGAGTCCTTAGCGCTGCTGTGAAGGGAGAGGCTCATGCCACTGCCGCTGTACTCGCCAACTGTTAGCCCGGCTTCTGGCTGAGTGGTGCTCCCTCTGTGGGAGCACACTGACCACCAAGGGGAAGCTCCAGCATTGAGCATCTGCCCCCTAGTGGTCATTGCGCATCATAGCCACCATTCATTCTGCCGTTTGGTCAATTTGCATATTAGGGTTGTATTATATAGGACTAGAGGCCCGGTGCATGAAATTCATGCACGGGTGAGGGGGGTCCCTCAGCCCAACCTGTACTCTCTCCAATCCGAGAGCCCTCAGGGCATGTCCTGCTGATGGCTTAGGCCCGCTCCCTGTGGTTCTCTGCTCTCTGCAGGGCTTGCCTGCTCCACACCATAGCGATGGGCAAGCAAGCCCTGCTGGGTGCAGCCTGCAGCTCTGCTTGTCTGCTCCGGGGTCGCCGCGGCAACAGCCAAGCAGGCCCTGTTGGGTGCTGCCTGCAGGCCCACTCGCCTGTTGTGGGTCACAGGCAGCTAAGGCCAAGCAGGCCCTGCTGTCTGCTGTCAAGCTGCACTGCTGGACCCACCCCCAGGCCCACCCTGAGGTTGCCTGTCCAGCCCTGCCTGGCTCCCTGGCCCCGCAGCAGCTGTGGCCGCTGGGGTCTGGCCTTGCCTCCCACTTTGGACCTTGAAGCAGCCTCAGTGGCTGCTGACCAGGCCCTCCCCCAGTGCAGGTGCATGGAGGCGGGTCCAGGCGGCGCGACCACCGCTGCAGCTGCTGCAGCCGCTGCTCCCCGCCGCCACTGCTGCCACCGCTGGAGAAACCCCTCAGAGTTCACGGGTCCAGGGGCACCACCACCCCTGCCACTGCTCTGACCCGCGAACACTGAGGAGTCTCTCCAGGGGCGGCGGTGGTGGCGGGGCGGGGTCTCTCCGTGGGCGGCGGAGGCAGCGGTGGCAGTGGCGACGGCTGCAGCAGCAGCAGCAGAGGTGGGGTCTCTCCGGGGGCAGCGGGGGCGGTGGGTGCTGCGGTGGCAGCGGCGGCGCAGCCCAGACAGCGTTCGTGGGTCCCGGGGCGCCACCACCGCCGCCACCGCTCCGACCCGCGAACACTGAGGGATCTCTCCTCAGCGGCGACTGATCTGGCCATTGAGAGGTGCAGGGGGTGGGACTCGTGAGTCCCCCACCTGCGCCTCTCAATGGCTGGATAAGCCACCCCGAGTCCCGCCCCCCAGCCTCCTGCTGCCAATCGTGGGCATAGTGGAGTGATGGTTATTTGCATACTACTCTATTATTAGATAGGACTAGAGGCCCGGTGCACAAAATTCATGCACGGGGGTGTGTGTCCCTCAGGCCAACCTGCACCCTCTCCAATCTGGGACCCCTCGGAGGATGTTTGACTGCCAGGCCTAAACAGGCAGTCATACATCCCTCTCACAATCCTGGACTGCTGGCTCCCAACTGCTCGCCTGCCTGCCTTATTGCCCCTAACCGCTTCTGCCTGCCAGCATGATCAACCCCTAACCACTCCCCTGCCAGCCTGATCGACGCCTAACTGCTCTCCTGCCCGCCTGATTGTCCCCAACTGCCCTCCCCTGACAGCCCGGTCACTCCCAAATGCCCTCCCCTGCATATTCCCTCTTTATTAGATAGGGTTTTTTCTTTAACATATTGGACAGCCCTAACTGGTTTGGCTCAGTGTATGGAGCAATGGCCTGCAGACTCAAGGGTCCCAGGTTCGATTCCAGTCAAGGCCATGTACCTTGGTTGTGGGCATATACCCAGTGGGGAGTGTGCAGAAGGCAGCTGATCGATATTTCTCTCTCATAGATGTTTCTAGCTCTTTATCCCTTTCCCTTCCTCTCTGTAAAACATCAATAAAATATATATAAAAAAAGAAACATTTAAGATTCCTCCATATCTGCCTGGCTGGTGTGACTCAGTGGCTGAGACCCCAGGCTGGGGGCAGGGGCCCGATTGCCGCGCCACTGCCAGCCCAAGACCCCAGGCTGGGGGCATGGACCCAAACCGCTGCTTGGTGCTAGAGCATTGCCAAGTGGCTGCAGGCAGGGCGAAAATGTTCCCACCCCACCCCCAGCTGCTTGGCGCCTGCACTCATAGGCTCTGAGTGGCCAGGGGGCGTTCTGGGACCCCTGCCGCTCAGGGCCTATGGGCCTACAGGCTAGGAGCAGCCTGGGTCCAGAGGATGTTCCTGGGACCCAGGCCAATCAGCAGCTGCGTATGCAAATTAACCACCATCTTTGTTGGGTTAATTTGCCTACTCGCTCTGATTGGCTGTGGGCATAACGAAGGTACAATCAATTAGCATTTTTCTCTTTTATTGGTGTAGATTCCCTATGTTGTACTTTACATCCCCTTGAATATTCTATAACTACCAATTTGCACTTCTTAATCCATTCACCTTTGTCACTCATCCTCCAGCCCCCCTCCCATCTGGCATCCATCACTCTGTTCTCTGTATCTGAGTCTGTTTCTATTTTGTTTGGTGCCAAATGACTACTAGATTTATCGGGGTGATCACTCCTTAGTCATATAAATGTCTAATCACTGGGTTATACAGTTGAAATTAATATATTATACACTACTGTGATTGAAAACTTAAAAATTATTTAAAAGGAAAAGAGGTAAAAGAATGTGAAAAAATGAAATTAGCCACATTTCTCTTTGCAACAATATAGGAATGCTACTCAACTGCTCATTTACTGATGTTCCATGCATAGAAATGTCCCTTTTTGAAGAGTTGAATCATGATATAGCAAGCATGAAATAACTGTTCCTTAATGAATATTATTCCTTTAGTGTTTTACTGAAATGCAACTTATACTTCTGTTATTCCTAAAGCAACACAAAATCGCTTGTTTGGTTAAAGACCACTAAGTTGGGGTGTTTTCTTCTCTGGAGTTCAATTGCTGCTGTGTTCATTTTTTAATAAAACATGCCAAATTTAAAAACAGCACGGCCACAGGAGAAGCATTAGAGAGCACTGCACAGCTGAAAGTAAATTTTAAAAAAAAATGTGAGCACAACACGATGCTAAAGCTCTCAGTGCCTTTGCGGACTCTGTGCCGTGCCTGCAGGTCAAGGCCAACTCCTTTCAGCCTGGCCGGTCCCCTATTCAAATTGAGAAATGAGTCTCCTGTGGTGTCACCTAGAAATGCCATTGCCCTTCACTCAAGAAAAAGCACATTTACACTTTTGCTGTGTTTTTTTATTTAAAAAGATTGTGTATGGTGTGTGTGTGTGTGTGTGTGTGTGTGTGTGTGTGTGTGGTGGGTTGCTCTCAAGCAATCATTAAAAAGTACTCAGAATATTAGAGTGTAGTGAATAAATGTATCAAGAGATCGCATATAGGTCAATTTTTTAGTCTTGTCTTTCCACAGTGTTTATAAGGGAACAACAAACAAATAAACAGTGTTTTATATAAGGTGAGATTCATTAGTTAGAATAGACAGCAGCCTTTTTATAATTTTAGTTGCACAAAGAAATATTTATCTTCCACTAGAAGTCCAGTGCACGAAATTAGTTCACGGGTAGGGTCCCTAGGCCTGGTCGGTGATCAGGGCCGATGGGGGCCTTCTGGCTGCTGTCCAGGGCCTTCCTTCTGGCTGCAGCTGGGACCTTCTTTCCCCGACTTCCAGCTGCCAACTGCCAGCTGCCAGCCAGGGTCTTCCTTTGTTCTATGCTGCCCCCTCGTGGTCAGTGCTTGTCATAGAGAGTGATTGAACTCCTGGTCTCCAGGTCGAACTCCCAAGGGAACACTTTGCATATTAGCCTTTTATATATATAGAATTTACCCCTCATGATTTTTAAATGTATATTTTTATTGATTTCAGAGAGAGGGAGAGAGAGAAACATCAATGGTGAGAGAGAATCATCAATTGGCTGCCTCTTTGATGCCCCACACTGGGGATCAAGCCCACAACCTGAGCATGTGCCCTGACCAGGAATTGAACCATGACCTCCTGGTTCATGGTTCAATGCTCAACCACTGAGCCATGCTGGCTGGGCGCCCCTCATGATTTTGTTTATTAACATTGCTGCGGTGGCTTAAAATTTTCATATAGTCTGAAGCACTAAAAGCTCAGGTCAAAATGCAAACCATATCAAATATGGGAACTATTTAAAGCAACTACAAACATTATTTTACCTTGAATACGTTTTGCTTTCCAAAATGGGGCAGAAGATAAATCTTTATTGATGGGGGAAAAAAGTGAACCCCATAACCTGGGTCAAGTGTTTTAAGTTAGGTTTGTGGAGGTGTGGGGAAGGATGAAAAAAAAAAAGAAGATTAGAGGGAAACCTCTCCTACTTAACAATGTCACCAAGGGTTAATTTTAAATGTATATGTGTTAAAAATAAGGTTCAGAATTAGGTAATTCCCAGGTTTTCTAGATGATCTATGACATTAACTGGAAAGAGCAGTTAAAATCCAAAATACTCCAGGGCAGTGGTCGGCAAACTGCGGCTCGCAAGCCACACGCGGCTCTTTGGCCCCTTGAGTGTGGCTCTTCCACAAAATACCACATGCGGGCGCGCACATACAGTGCGATTGAAGCTTCGTGGCCAGTGCGCAGAAGTTGGTTTTCGGCTCTCAAAATAAATTTCAATCGTTGTACTGTTGATATTTGGCTCTGTTGACTAATGAGTTTGCAGACCACTGCTCCAGGGGGAAAATGTGTAGCTCCTCAGAGTGAAAGGCTAAAATTAGGGACAGAGAAATTAGTAAATGAAATGGGAATTTCCTAACTGATCATAAACCTATCCTTAACCTACAGCAGCGATTTTCAACCTTTTTCATCTCATGGCACATATAAACTAATCACTAAAATTCTGCGGCACACCAAAAACCATATTTTTTTGCTAATCTGAAACACACACAAAAATAGGTATAATTTTGATTCATTCACACCACACAGCTATTGTTGTGTTGACTGTTGTCATTTTTGTATTTGACAATCTAGGCAAAAGAGGTCAGTTTCCCTGACTAAATAGTCAGGTATTGCATGTTTAAAAAATTCTTGTGGCACACTGGTTGAAAATCGCTGACTTGCAGGAATACATACTTGAGTTTTTAACATGTATTGCGATTATTTTGTGCAGGTTATTTTGCAGTGATAGCTAAAGAGTCTTGAGTTGTCATTTAGAATATGCTGTTCTTAGTAAGAAAGGAGGTATTTCTGCCTATGATTCTTGTGTTAGTAGGCACTTTTATGTTTTATTGTGGTTAAATATATATAATGTACAATTTGCCATTTTAACAATTTTTATATGTACAGCACTGTGGCATTAAGAACTTTCATATTGTTGTGCAACCATCACCACCCTCCATCTTGAGAACATTTTCATCTTTCCCAACTGAAACTCTGTGTATGTAGAGCATACGATAACTCCCCATGCTCCCATACCCAGACCCTGGCAACCACCTTTACATTCTGTCTCTATAAATATGACTATTCTATGTCCTCATATCAGTGGAATCATACAGTATTTGTATTTTTGTGCCTGGTTTATTTTATTTAGCCTAATGTCTTTAGAGTTCATCCATGTATCAGAATTTCCTTCCTTTGTTAAGCTGTATAATACCCCAGTGTATGTATGTACTACTAGTATACTTTCTCTCTCCAGGCATCTGTTGAAGGGTTCTTGGGTTGCTTCCACCTTTTGGCTATTGTGAATAATGCTTCTATGTATATGGGTGTACAAATACCTATTTGAGTGTGTGCTTCCAATTCTTTTTTCTTTAAATACATTTTTATTTATTTCAGAGAGAGGAAGGGCAAGAGAGAAAGAGAAATAGAAACATTAAAGATGAGAGAGAATCATTGATCAGCTGACTCCTGTAGGGAATCAAGCCCGAAACCTGGGCATGTGCCCTGACCAGGAGTTGAAACATGACCGCCTGGTTCATGGGTTGACACTCAACCACTGAGCAACACCGGCCAGGCTCCAATTCTTTTGGACCATATACCCAGAAGTAGAATTGCTGGATCCTATGGTAATTCTTTTTGATTTTTTATTGTTTATTATTTTTTATTTTTTAACTTTATTTTTATTGGATTCATGCTAGAATGGGCTTTCCTTTCTCTGGCTGCCGGCACCGCCTTTCCACTCCAGCCCAGCCCCTTTCCACTCAGGCCCCTGAACTGCCTCTTTCTGCTCCAGTCCTGCCTTCCCACGCTGCCCAGAGGCCCTGAGAGACCGGGGATGGGGCAGAACACCCCCGGCACTAGGCGTCTGGTCACTAGGCGTCTGTGTATGCAAATTAACTGCCATCTTTGTTGGGTTAATTTGCATATCACTCCTGATTGGCTGGTGGCGTAGTGGAGGTACAGTCAATTTACATGTTTGTCTGTTATTAGGTAAGATGTCCTTTACTCCTCCCCCTGTCCCCCAGCTTTTCCTACATCCACCCAGTTCCTGTTCCTTCACCACACTGTTATCTGTGTCCATGGACTGTGCATATATGTTCTTTGGCTAATTCCTTCACCTTCTTTCATCCAGTCCCCCTTGGCCCCTCCCTCTGACACTGACAGTTGTCAGTCTGTTCCATGTATCTATGCCTCTGGACCTAATTTGGTTGTTAGTTTATTTTGTTCACTAGATTCCACATGTAAGTGAGTTCATATGGTATTTGTCTTTCTCTGACTGGCTTATTTCACTTAGCACAATAATGTCCTATGGTAATTCTATGTTTACTTTTTTGAGGAACCACTATGCCATTTTTGACAGAAGTTGTACCATTTTACATTTCCATCAGCAATGCACAAGGGCTCTAACCCTCACCAGGAGTGGTTATTTTCTTTCTTTGTTGTTTTTGTTTTAGTAGCAGCTACCCTAATGAGTGTAAAGTAGCATCTCATTGAGGTTTTGATTTGCATTTCCCTAATGATTAATAATGTTGTGCATGTTTTCATGTGCTTACTGACCATTTCCATATTTTCTTTGTTGAAATGTCAATTCAAGTTCTTTGTCCATTTTTAAATCATACTGTTATTTTGTTGTTGGGTATAAGGATTTTTTATATATTATGAATATTATTTTATTATCAGATCTATGATTTGCAAATATTTTCTGCGATTCTACAGGTTGCCTTTTCATTCTGTTGATAGTGTCCTTTGATGTGCCAAACTATTTAATTTTTATAAAGTGCAATTTATCTACTTTTTCTTTTGTTGCTTGTGCTTTTGATGTAATATCCAAGAAATAATCACTAAATCCAATGTTATGAAACCTTTTCCCTAAGTTTCTTTACCAAGAGCTTTATAGTTTTAGCTCTTACATTTATGTTTTTGAACTATTTTGAGTTAACTTCTGTATAAGCTTTACTTCTCATGTACTTTAGTACATGAGAAAATTGTTGGGAATGTTGTAATGATTAGACAGTAGTATATGTTGGACCTTATGCTCAGCACATTTATGATCTCATTTAATCCTCAAAATTGTCTTATTAGTTAAACACTATATATCTCCATTTTGGAAAAGCAGAAAGAGGTACAGAAAGGGAAGATAACTGATCCAAAGTCACAAACCTACTAAGTGGCAAAACTGTGCTTCAAGCCATTTCTGTTTTACTACCAAAACCACATACATATATATACATATACAGTTGTGTATAATCAATTTTTTCAGCTATACCTGGATTTTATTTTACTTTTTAATATAATAGTGTTATAGGACATTTCTTTTTTTCTTTTTTTTTCTTTTTTAATTGCACAAAGGTATATATGTGCAGGGTATGGAGTGACACTGAACAGATCACGAAGCATGATAGACATTAGTTCTCTCCCTCCCCAGCATATCTCTCTGGTTTTTCCAGGTCCACAGAGTGAGATGGTCCTTAAGTCACTGCATGATCAGGGTGCTGCCTTTGTAGGACTCTTCATTCCGTGTATCCAGTTCAACAATTGCATCATCAAATGCTGCCTTTGCCAGGATAATCCTTTTCAGGAGAGTTTGGAATCTCAGAGTAAAAGACTGAGACATTTAGTGCCAGGCCAAGTGGAATTGGGTGTGTGAGCTATATTTCTTTCTTACTAACTTCCAATGCTTCCTGGTAAGCCTGCCCAGACTTCCACAGGGTGGTTAGTGGTTTGGTTCTTGTCTCCAGATGACACCTCCAAAAGAGATCTAGAATAATCTTTCATTCTCAAGCAGAACACCTTACATTCTGGTTGCGTAACATTGGCAATAAGATATTTGTCCCACAGCTCCAGAGCATTCTTGCAGCTGTCCTGCAGTGCTGCCTGTGTCTTCTTGCAGTATTCTCTGCCCATCTGCTGTTGCTTCTCATTCTCTCTATTTTCTGTGCAGTGCTAGAGATGATACCAGAAAGAACGGGGGGCACCCACCACATTCTTGAAGGCAACAAAGAGCAGGTTTCTCTCTTCATTAGAGAGTTCATGCCCCTGTTCTGTGACTTGTGCCTGCCTTCATGGCTGCAGCCATAGCATGATAGCACCTGCCTTTCTGTACCAGCTCACTTTTTTTAAATTGATCGAGAGAGAGAGAGAGAGAGAGAGAGAGAGAGAGAGAGAGAGAGAGAGATTTGTTGTTCCACTAGTTTATGCATTCATTGGTTACTTCTTTTTTCCTTTTTTTAAAAATAAATCTTTATTGTTGAAAGTATTACATACACTGAGTGGCCATATTATTATGATCTCTGAACGCATAATAATCTGGCCACTCAGTATATATCCTATATAATAAAAGGCTAATATGCAAATTGTCCCCTTGACCAGGAGTTAAACCAGCAGGCAGGCTGGCCAACTGCCCATGTTCCCTACCCCTAACCAGGCTGGCCGGACCCCACCAATGCACGAATTCATGCACCAGGCCTCTAATATATATATATACTGAGTGGCCAGATTATTATGCGTTCAGAGATCATAATAATATGGCCACTCAGTGAATGTCCCCCCCTGCATAGCCCTCTCACACACCCCTCTGCCCCAAGCCTTCACCACCCTATTGTCTGTGTCTATGGGTTATGCACATACGCATATAAGTTCATTGGTTGATCTCTTCCCCCCTTCCACCCTCTCCTGCCTTCCCTCTGTGGTTTGACAGTCTGTTCGATGCTTCTCTCTCTCTGAGTCTATTTTTGTTTATCAGTTTATGTTGTTCATTATATTCCACATATGAGTGAGATCATGTGATACTTATCTTTCTCTGACTGGCTTATTTCACTTAGCATAATGCTCTCTAGATCCATCCATGCTGTTGCAAATGGTAAGAGTTCCTTCTTTGTTATAGCTGCATAGTATTCCATTGTGTAAATGTAATTCACTCATCTGCTGATAGTCACTTAGGCTGTTTCCAAATCTTAGCTATTATAAATTGTGCTGCTATGAACATAGAGGTGCATATATCCTTTCTGATTGCTGTTTCTGAATTCTTGGGATATATTCCTAGAAGTGGGATCACTGGGTCAAATGGGAGTTCCATTTTTAATTTTTTGAGGAAACACCATACTGTTTTCCACAGTGGCTGCACCAGTCTGCATTCCCACCAGCAGTACACGAGGGTTCCTTTTTCTCCGCATCCTTGCAAGCACTTATCATTTGTTGATTTATTGATGATAGCCATCCTGACAGGTGTGAGGTGGTACATCATTGTCATTTAGATTTGCATCTCTCAGATGATCAGTGAATTTGAGCACTTTTTCATATGCCTTTTGGCCTTCTGTATGTCCATTTTGGAGAAGTGTCTATTTAGGTCCTTTGCCCATTTTTTAATTGGATTGTTTATCTTCCTTTTGTTAAGCTGTATGAGTTCCCTATAGATTTTAGAGGTTAACCCCTTATTGGATGTATCATTGGCAAATATGTTCTTCCATGGGGTGGGCACTCTTGTTATTTTATTGATGGTTTCTTTTGCTCTGAAGAAGCTCTCTATTTTGATGTAGCCCCATCTGTTTATTTTCTCCTTAATTTCCATTGTCCTAGGAGATATATCATTAAGATAGTGCTATGAGAGATGTCTGAGATTTTGCTGCCAATGGTTTCTTTTAGGATTTCTATGGTTTCACATCTTACATTTAAGTATTTTATCCATTTTGAGTTTATTTTTGTGAATGGTGTAAGTTGGTGGTCTAATTTCATTTTTTTGCATATATCTGTCTAATTTTCCTAACACCATTTATTGAAGAGACTGTCTTGACTCCATTGTATGCTCTTTCCTCTTTTGTCAAATATTAATTAAGCGTAATGGCTTGGGTCAATTTCTGGGTTCTCTGTTCTATTCCATTAGTCTATATGCCTGTTCTTGTGCCAGTACCAGGCTGTTTTGAGAAGAGTGACTTTGTAGTGTAGCTTGAAATCTGGTATTGTGATTCCTCCAACTTTGTTTTTTCTTTCTCAAGATTGCTGTGGCTATTCAGGGTCTTTATTGATTCCATATAAATTTTTGGAGTATTTGTTCTTGCTCTGTGAAATATGCCTTTGATGTTTTAATAAGGATTGCATTGAATCTGTACATTGCCTTGGGTAGTATGGACATTTTAATTATGTTGATTCTACCAATCCATGAGCACAATATATTCTTCCACTTTCATATGTCTTTCTTTATATATTTTTTCAATGTCCTGTAGTTTTCCAAGTTCAGGTCATTTACCTCCTTGGTTAAGTTTATCTCTAAGTATCTAAATTTTTTGGTTGTAATGGTAAATGGGTTGTTTGTTTGGTTTCCCTTTCTGAGAGTTCATTATTGGTGCATAAAAATGCCATAGATTTCTGGGTATTCATTTTATATCCTGCTACATTGCCAAATTCATTTTAAGTCTAATAGTTTTCTGATGGAATCTTTAGGGTTTTCTATGTACAGTATCATGTCATCTGTGAATAGTGACAATTTTACTTCTTCCTTTCCAATTTGGATGCCTTTTATTTCTTCTTCTTGTCTGATTGCAATGGCTAGCACGTCTAGTACTAGCAAACAGGAGTGGTGAAAGTGGGCATCTCTGTATTGTTCCTGTTCTTATGGGAAATGGTTTTAGCTTTTGTCCATCGAATATGATGCTGGCTGTAGGTTTGTCATATAAGGTTTTTATTATATTGAAGTGTGATCCCTTATTCCCACTTTGTTGAGAGCTTTTATCAAAAAATGGTATTGAATTTTGCTGAATGCTTTTTCTGCATCTATTGATATAATCATGTGGTTCTTATCTTTCAGTTTGTTTATGTGATGTATCACATTTATTGATTTACAGATATTGTACTAGTCTTACGTCCCTGGAATAAGTCCCACTTGGTCCTGTTGTGTGATCTTTCTAATGTATTGTTGGATCTGATTTGCTAGAATTTTGTTGAGGATTTTAGCATCTATGTTCATGGGGGATATTGGTCTGTAATTATCTTTCTTCGTAGTGTCTTTATCTGGTTTTGGGATTAGGGTAATGCTGGCCTCATAGAAAGAGCTTGGAAGTGTCCCTTCTTTGTGGATTTTTTGGAATAGTTTGGGGAAAATAGGTATTAGTTCTTCTTTCAATGTTTGGTAAAACTCCCCTGTGAAGCCATCCAGACCAGGGCTATTGTTAGCTGGGATTTTTGTTTTTATTACTGCCTTGATTTCATCAATAGTTATGGGTCTATTCAGGTTTCTGATTCTTGTTGATTAAATATTGGAAGATTGTATTTTTCTAGGAATATGTCCATTTGGTCAAGGTTGTCCAGTTTATTGGAGTAAAGTTGTTCAGAGAATTTTTTTTTATGATCCTTTGTATCTCTGTGGGGACAGTGGTTACTTCACCTCTTGCTTTTCTGATTTTGTTTATTTGGGTCCTCTCTGTTTTTTGTTGAGTCTGGCAAGAGGTTCATCAATCTTGTTTATCCTTTCAGCTCTTGGTTTTATTTATTTTTTTGTATTTTTTCTCTATGTCATTTTTTTCTGCTCTGAACTTTATTATGTCCTTCCTTCTGCTCACTCTGGACTTTTCTTGTTGCTCTCTAATTCTTTAAGTTGTAGGGGTAGATAATTTACTACAATTTTTTCTTGTTTTTTGAGGTAGGCCTGTAGAGCTATGAACTTTCCTCTCAGGACTGCTTTCACTGTGTCCCATAGATTTTTGGATGGTTGTGTTTTCATTGTCATTCATTTCCAGGATGTTTTTTATTTCTTCTTTAATCTCTTTGGTAACACATTCGTTGTTTAATAGCATGCTATTTAGCCTCCATATGTTTGATTGTGTGTGGTTGTTTTTATTGTAGTTGATTTCTAATTTCATGCCATTGTGATCTGAGAAGATGCTTGATATGATTTTAATCTTTTTGAGACTTAGCCTGTGTCCTAATATGTGAATGTCTATCTTTGAGAATGTCCCATGTGCACTTGAGAAGAATGTATATTCTGTAGCTTTGGGGTGAAATGTTCTGAAGATGTCAATGAGTTCTATCTGATATAATGAGTCATTTAGGATTGCTTTTTCTTTGCTGATTTTTTTGTCTTGAGGATTTATCCAGTTATGTCAATGGGGTATTAAAGTCCCCTACTATGGTTGTGTTGCTGTCAATCTCTCTTTGATATCTTCCAGAAGATTTTTTATGTATTTGGGTGCTCCTGTGTTGGGTGCATATATGTTTACCAGAGTTATATCCTCTTGTTGTGTTGATCCCTTTAGTATTATGAAGGGGCATTCCTTATCTCTTGTTATGGCCTTCAGTTTGAGGTCTATTTTGTCAGATATAAGTATTGCTTCCCCAGCTTTTTTTTTTCCATTTCCATTTGCTTGAATAATTTTTTTTCATCCCTTTACTTTCAGTCTATGTGAGTCCCTTGTTCTAAGGTGGGTCTCTTGTAGACAGCATATATATGGGTCATGTTTTCTTATCCATTTGGCTACCCTATGTATTTTGATTGGAGCATTTAATCCATTTACATTTAAGGTTATTATTGATAGGTACTTGTTTGTTATCATTTTTACTCTTCATGCCTGTGTTCCTTCCTCCATTTTTATTTCTTCTTCATAACAGTCCCTTTAGCATTTTTTGCATTGCTGGTTTGGTGGTAATAAACTCCCTTATCCCTTTTTTTGTCTGTGAAGCTCCTGATTTCCATTGGCTGCTTCTTGTATGTGCCCTGACTAGAGATGGAATCTGCAGCCTTGGCATATCAGGAAGATGTTCTAACCAACTGAGCTGCCTGACCAGGGCCTGTACCAGCTCCCTTTTATCCATGTTCATTCTAGCGGAAGGACTGCTGAGGGTGAAGACATTGGTGAGTGGAGCTCTAAGCACAGTGACAGCTTACTTCACAGACCCACTCCCTGTGCAGCTGCAGTGGCCATGGGGGGCAGTTATCCTGACTCCGGATTCTGCAGTGTCAGTGGAGGTGGCCTACAGAATATTTCTTGAGATAATTATGTTATTCATCTTTCCCTCACCTCATTTCAGGAGACCAGAATTTTTGCAAGTTGTGGAGCAGAGCCTGTCATTTTTAAAAGGCTGAACACAATGAAGAAATAATCTCTGTGTTCTCCTCCCCCCTCCCCCCACCCTGACAGATGTGAGGGAAAATCAACACATACGGTCACTGAGAGGAGGAGTGAGAGGAGGAGAAGAGAGAATCCTGGAAACTTGAACAGAATGAGGATTCCATAGGTACCCATGAAATTCATATACAAAATGGTGGCAGCAACCTTAGGAGGTCATAATAACTCGGATGAGTTGGATGTTGGGTACAATTAGGAAAGTTGGACCCTAAGAGTAAAGTGCAAGGCTCTCCCTTATGCCTATCCATTAGTGTGGCATTGAGGCAGCATAGCCCAAGACATGAAAGGGGCCTGAAGTTAGCACTAAGCACAGTAATCAGTATAAATCAGTATGAACCAACATTCTTTTTTTTTTTTAATATATATTTTATTGATTTTTTACAGAGAGGAAGAGAGAGGGATAGAGAGTTAGAAACATCGATGAGAGAGAAACATCGATCAGCTGCCTCTTGCACACCCCCTACTGGGAATGTGCCCACAACCAAGGTATATGCCCTTGACTGGAATCGAACCTGGGACCTTTCAGTCCACAGGCCGAGGCTCTATCCACTGAGCCAAACCGGTTTCGGCTGAACCAACATTCTTAAACTTGATGCTCAACACACCGAATATTGCAAATATTATAACATAGGCTATGGACATTTATTTTCTACAAATCCCCATGTTCTCATATTTAATGACCAATTCATAGGAAATCAGTGAAGCCAAAATATAACATAAAACACCTAATACAGGTCACCTGTAAGCACCAATATGGTCATTCTCTTTCTGTCACTTCCCACATCCTCACTGTTTCCTAGTGCTTGGCACTCATTTTCTAGAAGGACAGAAATATACCTTGTTATTTTTTAATGTTCCCAGTCTAAGAATAATTGTAATTATACCAGGTCCTCAAATAACGTTTCTTTTTAACATTGATGAGGTGTTATAGGAACGTAACTCTTGTTTATATCAATTAGCCTATGGTAAAATTGGTTTCATTATACACCATTTTGTTTAAAGTTGTGAACCTGTCAATGCCGTTAAGTGAGGCCTTTCTGTAATTCCTTTTAGAATGTAGTCTAAAGGAGCAAATTTTCTCCTAGAGTGCAGACATATTTCAGACTATGAATATTATATATACATACTCATGTATCTCTCAGTTTTGTTTTCCAAGAAATTCACTTAAACTTCAGGCTCACTCAGTAATAATATTCACTTACGGGATTAGTTGAGATTTTTGCTACC
Source organism: Eptesicus fuscus (assembly GCF_027574615.1). Classification (NCBI taxonomy): domain Eukaryota; kingdom Metazoa; phylum Chordata; class Mammalia; order Chiroptera; family Vespertilionidae; genus Eptesicus; species Eptesicus fuscus. Next base: position 63,950,569 of record NC_072473.1, on the reverse strand, counting down.
CTTTCCTCCATATTTAATACATGCATTTACTTTCTTTTAGCAACTATATTGCTCTGAGATATATTTTATTATTAGTTTCCTCAAGTCATTTTGGAGTAATCAAATAAAACTATAGGTACATTAATACCAATAATAACAAAGTGAGCAATTTGAAATAAAAGAAGTAAAATGAAAATTTGGAATAATTAGCTAGTTATTGATTGGTTGTTGCTAAAGAGAGGTAACAAAAAGGCAGCAACTTTAGTCTTCAAAAGTTTGATCTATAATACCCATGTACTTGATTTTTATTAGTCAAATAATTGACTTTAATATATCTAGTTGGCATTTCCAGTTGTTACTCTGATCTTAATTTAAAGGAGCAGTTAACTGTGTGCCATTCATTTAGGGAATAGGAGGTGGTAGAATTATCTGATTAGAATATAAAACTATGAAAATTGGCTCCTGTTCTTGACTTGCTTATTAACTTTTATAAAATCAAAGCACTTTAGAGGATTTAAGTACCTTATTTTTGTAGATCACATTATTCAACCTCCTCATTTTGCAGTTGAGAAAGCTAGGTTTCAAGAAAGGTGAATGTCTTGCCAAAGACAATATAGTTGATTGGTGATGAAATCAGGATGAGAATTCAGAACCTAAGAGTTGGAAGAAACCCATAAGGATCATCTTATTTATCTCCTTATAAAATATGGGTCAATGGGACGTACCCAAGGCCATTCAACTTTTAAAAATATGACATATATTCTTGAATGTATCAAAATTAATTCACATAGAACATACTTAAAATAGAATATATTATCTCTCTACTGCCAATTTGGTTCTTTTTCAGTGTGCCCTCAACAGTGAATGGTACAACTGTCTATCTAGTTCCACAAATCAGGAAACTTGGTGTCATCCTTGAAATGTTCAATATATATATATATATATATATATATATATATTCCATCATCAAGTCCTGCTAATTTTACCTTTTAAAATTCACCCACTATTTTCAATCTTCACTGCCACCACTTTAGTCCAAGCAATCATCATTTCTTCCCTGAACTATTGCAATATCCTCCCAATTGGTCTGCCTGCATAATTGGTCTGTCTGCATCCATCTTTCATCCCCACAATGCAGTTAGTTAAAATGACTCTTAAAAAAAATACAGTGAGCTTGCCCCGCCCCCCACCCCCACATACACATTTAAATCCTTCAGTGACTTCCAGTTTCTATTAAGACAAATGCAAATTTTTTAGCATTGTGTGCAAAGCCCTCTACTATTTAACCCTTAACTACATGTCTACCTGGATTCTCTCTCTATAATCAGTGGAGCTTTTCCAGTTATTTAGTCATTATTCTCCCCCCCACACCCCATGTCTTTGCACTTGTTTTTCCTGTGTTTGGATCTTTCTATCCTCTTTGTCTAAGTCTCTCCTACTCTTCCTTCAAAGAAGAATGTCTCTAAAATTTCATCATATGATGCCAAGCACTTCTCCTACATAGTATTTATCAAGCTTTCCATTTACTTATTTTTTTTCCATTTACTTATGCCCATGATTTATGATTACATTTATATGTCCCTGTATTTTTGCCTCTAGATCTAGACCTTAAGTTACATATAGGTAGGACCATTTGTGGTTGTGTCTGACATATCATTGGCATTCAATATTTATTGAATTAGTGGATTAATATATTAATAAATATACTATGTGTTAATAATAGCAAGTATTTTTGGAAGTTACTATGTGCTACATTAGGTACTTTGGATGACTAAGTCATTTAATCATTATAAGAACCCCATGAGGTAGGTATTGTTATTACTCTTATTTTCCAGATGGTGAAACTAAGAATCAAGATGGTAAGAAAAGTATTCAGTTACACAATTATTAAGCAACATAACCATGATTAAAATTTAGACAATATAACTTTTAAACACTATAATACATTGTCTTTAACACGGAATGTAAAAGTTAGTAACATATATCTCCTGTCAACAATTTATTGATAAATTATTTTATAGCCTTTTCTTGAATTATTCCAGGCATGGCAAATGTTAAATCAGGAAACAGTTTTATACAGATATGTAAGTGATTGATAATGGATTTGAAGGTCCTAATAGTGTTGTTCTGATGGTACAGGGAGAGCCAAAGGAATAAATCTCTAATGACAGAGTTTCAGAAACTATCACAGGATAGTGTATCAGATAGAGTGATGGTGGAAACCACTGATGAACACAAATAATTTGAGTGAATTTTAATAAAGGGTCTGTTTACAAAGTAGTATGCATGCTATAGCAAAACCATAAGGTATAGAGCAGGATTGTAGGGTCAGTAACATGGGGTGGGGGTGAGACAGTCAGTTACCTCCCTAGGTCTGAAAGGGCAAGGGGAAGGAATGGAAAATGAAATTTGGAGAGAGCAGGAGCTATGTGGAGAGAGCAACCTGATAGGAGCTGTGACCTTTAGTCTAGGGCACAGCCACCCCATGGTGTCTGCAGGGGAAAAGCCCAAATAAAGCCCTTATTCTCCCCCCACCTGTTGGCCTCCTACCAGGCCCATTAATCAAAGTTAATCCAAAGCCAAAGGACAAGGGGGCCTTGTTTATATGATCCATGCTGGTAACTCTCCTGGAACACAGGGCAGGTAGCGCATGAACGTAAAAGATAAATGGAAGATATCTAGTACAGATGGTAATACAGAGAATTAAATTTTTTTTCCATAGCTTCCATGAAGTCACATCACTCTTCTTCCATATAAGGCCAACTCTGCTCTCAGTAGAGCTAAGATGACAAGGAAATAGAAATTTAAAAAACAGTCCATGACCTGGGTCTCAACTTAACTATGTCCTAGTAAATACTCCCCGTAAAGTTATAAATTCTCTAAGTCCATTCAGACCAACCCCATGCCACACTTATTTGAATTCTTGGAAGATGAGTGAAGCCTTGAGGTTCTCACAAGAAGGGTGCTATTAAAATTTAAGGCACTGAATAAGCATCATTAAAAGGATGCCTCTGGCCTTCACTCTGATTCCTGAGCCAAGGTGCAGTGAATATAGATAGGTACAACTAGTGCTCTTCCTAGGTCCCATCATATTAGGGATGTTGTGGAATAGCTCTGCTAATGCACAACATTCTTCTTATGCAGAGTTCAAGCACAAAGGAAGTTTCAACCTCCAACTGTTTGTCACACAAAGAGTCTGCTCGTGTACCTGGTGAACAGAGTGACGCTGGCCTGGCACAAATTAAATTTGCTGATGCTTTTGATGTTCTGCTAGATGGCTCTGTGTTATGGTTGCCAATTTTAACACCTGGAAAATGAGAAAAGATATTGTCAAATATTAATGAAAGTTGCACACCTTAAATCCCCAATATCCAAATGAATATTTACTCCAGGTCTTCACATGCTGGGATCTGAACATTCCATTAGTTCTCAATTCCTTCTGCTGAATTTTATATTGCTGAAATTAATAATGCCAATAATTATGTAATCATTCAGGGATACTAATAATGGCTGTCAGGCATAACATTTTGGGAAGGTTGGCTGAGGAAAGATGAGGATATAAGACAAAGGATATAAAGCTATCTTAGTAGAGGCTTAGAGGAAATTGAACATGACTTTAGAAATTATTTCAAATGATGGAGCTTTTGGAAAAAGGATCTCAAAGAGACAAAATCTTTTCAATCAGTGAATCTTATTATTAATGGTTTAATTACATCTAATTTTACTTTGTTGAATACCAGACCTTCTATTTACATTTAAATAATTTATGAGAAAGTCAATGTTTCAGAACCAGACATATATTTTCCTTATAAATTATCTACAAAAAGGATTTATGTTGTTTATTTTGTCTACATTTATAGTGAATAGAGATGAAAACTGAATGAAATAATGGTTAAGATCATTGTTTAGGAATCAGAGACTGTCAGGGTTCTGTCATTTATTTTCTGTTTAAACTTGGCAAATTCTTTGGTTCCTCTGTGTCTCTATTTCTTGTTTGTACCATCAGAGTGACTGCTTTCCATCCTTAAAATCTCATGCACATTAGGAGAGATGAGGTATATAAAATGCTTAGCTTAATTTCTGGCACATAGCAAGTACTCAGCAAATAGTAGTTTGCTCTTATCATGTTTTGATGCTTTTATAATTCAGAACCTAGAATTACTCCATGAATAGAAAGAATAATGATTTTCTTTTGTGTTGGGACAAGGAATATATAAGATGAGCCTGGAACATTTTATTGGTTCAGAAAGTAAGATAGTGCTCAGAAAATAAAAGGATGAGGGTGTATCAATGGGACACAGGAGCTAATTAGAAAAATCTAACAACCAAAGCTGGAACAATTTGTGAAACATAATCAATAATAAAGAATTTGATTGTAAAGTAAATAATAAAATAAATCTCTACCAGTTCACACTGATATAGATCATTGATTAAATAAATGTGAGAGAAGAGGCAACACTTCCTTACAGTAAAATTACAAATACTTTTGTTAGATACTCCCCTTTCCAAGAGGTGGAGCTTAGTCCCCTTCTTCCAGTTTCATGTAAACCTTGTTTAGTGATTTGCTTTCAAAGAATATAGTAGAAAAATGAAAAAAAAACGTATTCTTTTGTCTGTGTGTGTGTGGAGAAATCTAGAGAATACTACCTGGAGCAGGGGATCATGTTTAATATCATCAGTGGTAAGTCATGTTGATACAATGTATTGTTCCTGACATGAAGTGATGAGAATATCATTTACTTTGGTGGTATTATCCACGCCGCCCCCAATTACTGCAGTCTAATATTGAGAAAAACACCAGACAAAACAAAATTGAGGTGTTTTCTGCAAAATAGATGATGACAACTCCATAAAACTGTCAAGGTCATTAAAAAGAGAGAGAGAGAAGGGAAAAGAAAGTCACAAAGAGAAGCCTAAAGAGACATGATGACTAAATGTGATGTGGTATTTTAGATGACAGCCTGGAACAGGAAAAAGACATTAGATACTTCTAAGGGCCTTTACACAAAGCATGGACTTTATGTCATAATAGTTTATTAACAATGGCTTACAAGTTGTGACAAAAGTACCATACCAATGTAAGATGCTAACAGCAGGCAAAATTAAGTCTGAGATTTATATAAACTCTTTATGCTATTTTTGCAATTTTTTTTGTACATCTAAAAGTATCCTAAACTTTAAGAAATAGTTAAAACAATCTAGACACTTGCTGTTTCTAGTCCAGTGTGCAAGAAGCTTAGAAGTCACCACTCCATCCTGACAAGTTAAAAGCTGAACAAACCAAAACAAACACACACACACACACACACACACACACACACACACACACACACACTTCTTAGATCCATCAAAGAAGTAAGGTCACAGAGCAAACCAACACATCAAGATGGAAAGGTAGGCGGACACAGAGAATCACAATTTACAGAGCAGAAAGGCATGAGCAGAAACTTTTGTGGGAACCAGTGCCAGGGTAAGAAAACATGAACTGTAGTTGACGAATTGATACAGGCTCAGTGTGGACAACTCTGAGAGTTAAGACTCCAGGGGGACCCAATCCTAGGGGACTCCACACTTTTGTTAGATTTACCTAGAAGAACACAATCAGGTCCTCACAGTGAATATTGGGGGGAAATCCCTTCATGTTTCAGGCTTGGGGAGAGAGAGGGAACCATTTTTGAAATATAGCAGATCACTCTTTCCTTCCTAACAAGACACACTCTAAGTAGGAACTATTTTACCAGAATGTAGTCTGCTGGGATTTTGTCAGAGCCTAACCTATCTGGGGAAGGGAAAAACTCAAGTCCAGGTAGCTCTGCCTTCCACATGGGAGAAGGGAAACACCCGGTGCCAGCTCACTGTAACCTTCCCTGTGGGGAAAGGACAGACACAATTCCAGGCGTGTCCAGCCATCATATCCCACGTAAGGGTAGGAGGGCAGACTGAGGACACTGCTAAAGTCCGCAGCCCAGGGGCACCAATTCACCATTAGACTGAGAGCTAATCATAGGACTGGAGAGTGCTCACCCTCTACCCACACCCTATGACTACATTCTTAAAGGCTCATTTATATTAGTTTCATTTACTCAGTACATCATTTCCAGCTTTGAACACAAAAATCACAGGACATACTATGAAGTGGAAAAAAAAACCCTTTGAAGAGACTGAACAAGCATCAGAACTAGAGTCATAAATGGCAGGAATGTTGCAAGTATCAGAGTAGAATTTCTTTTAAACAGTGATTAAATTGCTAAGGGTTGTAAGGGAAAAATAGACAACCTGTAAGAAGGATAATGTAAGCAGTGACATGGACTTCTACGAAAGAAAAAAAAAACAAATGCTAGACATTGAAAACACTGTAACAGAAATGAAGAATGCCGTTGACAGGCTGATTAAGAGACTAGATTCAGCAGAGGAAAACTCGGAGCTTGAGGAAAATTTTACCAGATTACATTTCTATAAAATAGCTTCTACTTAGGGCATGTCAATAGAAACCTCCAAAACTGAAAATCAAAGACTGTAAAAAACACAACAGAATGTCTAAGAGAACTGGGATAACTACTAAAGCTACAACACATGCATAATGGGAACACCAGAAGGAAAAGAAAGAAAGGAATAGAAAAAAATATTTGAAGCAATAATGACTGAGAATTTTTGTTGTTGCCAAAAGACCTGCCTTGCAAGAAATATTAAAAATTCTTTAGAGATAAGGACGATAATATGGCTTAGAAATTTGGATCTACATAAAATAAAGGAAGAGCAACAAAGAAGGAATAAGTGAAGGTAAAAATAAAAACATTTTCCTCTTATTTTTAATTGATGTAACATAATTATTTGTTTAAAATGATAATAGCAACTATATATTTGATTTTATCCATAGGTATGAATGAAATGAGGAATCTGGAATATTTTGTGATCATAAAGTACTTTCACTGCCTGTGAAATGGTATGGTGACATTTGAAAGCAGACTTGTATTATTTGTAAATGGATATTATAAACTCCAGGGTCACCACTAAAAAATATTAAAAAGAAGTATAATTGATATGCTTAGAAATAAAAGAAAATGGAATCATATAAAATGCTCCATTAAGATCACAAAAGGTAAAAATGTGTGGAAGACAAAAATAGAAACAGGGAATGAAAAGAAAAATGTAGCAAACATTGTAGATATGAATCCAGCTATACTAATAATCACTTGAAACATCAATGTTCTAAATATAACAATTAAAATACTGAGATTGTCAGAGTGGATAAAAAATAAAACCAAACCACAAGTTGTCTACAAGAAACCCACATCCTATATAGTAAAAGGCTAATATGCAAATCGACCGAACAGGGGAACGACGGATTGCAATGACGCACATTGACCACTCGGGGGCAGATGCTCAATGCAGGAGCTGCCCCCTAGTGGTCAGTGCGCTCCCACAGGGGGAGGGCCTCTCAGCCAGAAGCCGGGCTCATGGCTGGTGAACGCAGAGGCAGTGGTGGGAACCTCTCCCACCTCTGTGGCAGCGCTAAGGATGTCTGACTGACAGCTTAGGACCACTCCCCTTGGCTGTCAGTCAGACATCTCCTGAGGGCTCCTGGACTGCTAGAGGACACAGGCTGGGCTGAGGGACACCCCCCACCCAAGTGCATGAATTTCATGCACAGGGCCTCTAGTTAAATATAAAGGCACGTATAGATTAAAGAAAAGGGATGAAGAATATATCATCCTAATACTAATCAAAAAAGATCAGAAGTAGCTATATTAATTTCAGACAGAAGGGACTTCAAAACCAGGAAAGTTTTTTAGGGATTAAGAGGTACATTACATAATGATAAAGGGGTAAATATTTCGAGAGGCTACAACCACCTTTGGTATGTACTAGTATATGTGTAACAACAGAGCATCAAACTAAGTAAGATAAAAACTGATATAATAAATAAATAAATAAATAAACAAACAACTAAATAAATCTGCTATCATAGTTGGAGTTTTCAATATCCCTCTATTAGAAATGGACAGATCCAGCTGGTAGATAATCAGTAAAATGAACTCAAGAGCACCATCAATCAACTGTATATAATTGACATGTATAGACTACTTCACTCAAAAATAGAGCAAACGCAATCTTCTCTGCCTCTGGACTTGAACTTCAAACATTTGTTAGTATCTTTTCACACCCCTCCACACACTTAGGTTGGAGAGAACTGCTAGAGTGTGCTGGAGTTGGGCATTTCCCTTCCTCCATGAAGAAGGCTAGAGCTGTCCTGAGTTAGGTATTTCCCTTCCGCCAGGTCAGTTAGGCTGTGAGAACAACACATCAGGTCAGGTTCTGGTTAACTAGTTTTCTCTGAAAGCTGATTTTTTTTTTTAAAGAAGAATAGAGTGCTCTGAAGTATTTCAAAATTATTTCCCCCCTCCCACTTCCAGAAGCATACGTTGAGTTTTCTCTAATATATATTGTAAGAATCTGGCCTAGCTTGGGATATAAAACTTACAAAATATGGGGGCCTCCCATTGACAGAGTAACTGGAGTTTTAATTCTCAGAGTTGACCAGAGTGAGCACACAGCAATTCATCAATTACAGTTCAGGTTTTCCCATCCTGGCTCAGGTTCCTGAGGCAGTTTCTGCTCATCAACCTGTGCTCTAGTAAGTTGTCACTCCCTGCACTTGCCTGTCTCTCTCTAACCTTGGGGGCAACAGTTTTCCCTGTGTCCTTCCCTTTCTTACAGATCCAGGAAGACTTAACTTTTCAGTCTGTTCAGCTTTTTACTTGTCAGGAGGGAGTGGTGACTTCCAAGCTCCTTACCTGCAGCACCAGAAACCTTCACTTTGACCCTGTAGTAAGAGCAGAAGGACACTGATGGAAAGCTTCTGTGCCTATTGCTCTCCTCCTGTGGCACTCAGTTGAATACCCTGCTTTTCTAGAAGTTCTACTTCTATAAAAATCTTTCTTCTCTGCTTGCCATGAAGACTAACCACAGTTCCTTACATTATCTCAGTGCAGCGTCACATCAAATTCTTCACTTTTTTGTTTTGTTGTTGTTTGTTAATCCTTGCTCAAGAATATTTTTTCCATTGATTTTTAGAGAAAGAGGAAGGGACAAAGAGGGAGAGATTTTTAGAGAAAAAGGAAGAGGAAGAGAGAGAGAGAGAGAGAGAAGAGAGAGAGAGAGAGAGAGAGAGGAAAGGAGAGGGATAGAGATAGAAACATGGACTAGAGAGAAACATCATTCATTGGCTGACTCCTGCATGCCCCCTACTGGGGCTTGAACCCGCAAGCAACCTGGTCATGTGCCCTGGTCAATAATGGAACCGTGACCTCTTGGTTCCTAGTTGACCCTTGACCACTGAACCACACTGGCCCAGCCATCTTCATTTTTGAGCCTCTTATTCTAGCTGTCACGGCTCACTTAACAGTCAGCTAACTACTTAGAATCTGGAAACCAGTTTTTTACCATTGTCACTTCATTTTCTTCTTGTGTATGAAAAACAAAAAATGGGAATATAACTTGATGGATTTTTCTAGCCTCTAAATCAAGAGTGAGGAACCTTTTTTTCTGCCAAGGGTCATTTTGATATTTATAACATAATTCACAGGCAATACAACATTATCAAGTTAAAATGAGCCTGCTATATTTGGTCAAACTTTAATTAATTCACCCCTAATGGCTTGGTAGGGCCAGGCCAAATGATTCTGTAGGCTTTATTCAGCCCTCGGTTCTGATGTTCCCCATCCCTGCTCTAAATAAAAGAAGCAATGCTGCTTCCCTCTGTTAGCAATCTTGATGCTTTTGTTGAACCCTTAAGTAAATCTCCCACTCTAGTCTCAGGAAGTTCTCTTGAAAATGAATATTCCAATTTTCAAGGCACATTAAAATAGCTTAAATTTAAAACATAGTTCCTGGGCATATACTAGTAGTATAGTTTTGATGAAATATGTTGACATTGGGGTGTAAAGGTAGAGACCAGTAGTTATGATGAGCCTACTATGTGTGAGGCATTGCACTGAGTACCATATTTTCCGGCATATAAGACAACTTTTTAACCCAGAAAAATCTTCTATACGCCCAGTCATCTTATACGCTGGAAAATATGGTACTTTATTATGATATTTCTTTATTTCTGACAAATATCTATTCCCACTTTTTAAATGGGGTATTTGAGACTTAAAGAGATTTAACAACTTAGTAAACTTTAAGTGGTAAATTCAAAGCCATCTACTTAGACTCTAAATGTGAAGTTCTCACATTGCATTCCAAAATAATTGTAAGTCTATACATCTAAAGATGTACTATAATACTACATGTGTTTATTTCCATATCAGTTTTCTCTCACATGATAGCAAGGAAAACTACAGATGTTGAAAAAAGAGATAGAGGAAGATATACACAAGTAGAAGAGTTTACTGTGTTCATGGATTGGTAGATTCTACATCATTAAAATGTTCATACAACCCAAAGCAATCTATAGATTCAATGAAATATCTATTAAAACACCAAAGGCATATTTCACAGACCTGAAACAAATGCGCCAGAAATTCATATGGAATCAAAAAGACCCCGGATAGTCACAGCAATCTTGAGAAAGAAGAATAAAGTTGGAGGGTGTAGGGAGTGGTTATAGGGTTAAGCCTCGGACTGACCTGCTGGCAAAGTCGAAAACAAGTCCCAGCTTGGAGGGCATAGCCCTCTAAGCATAATTAAGCTTGATCTTGTGACTGCTCCCTAGATCTTTCCTGGGTAGCTATTGGGCTGTGGGAGGTGCAGCAAGTGCTGCCAAAACAAGTGAAACTTACAAGAACATTGTAAATTACCTTGTTTACCCCTGACTATAAATAAAGCATCAGCTTTGCAGTCTGGATCTGTTCTGTGGCCTCAGCCAGGCACAGAAGATCCACCTAGACACAGCTTATTCTCTTGTCTGCCTCTTTCTTCATCCTTCATCGCCCTCCCTCAGGCTCTACAAACCCTTGGCTGTGCTGGTGCGGCACAAGTGGTGCCCAACGCGGGGCTGAGTGCGGCTCAAGTGGCGCCCAACTCGGGGCTGAGTTCAGCCCCAGTGGCACTCAATGTGAACCTGAGTGTGAGGGAACTGCAATTGTCAGGTGAAAGGACGCTCCAGTGAAGCACGTGCAGAAAGCAGAAAGGAAGGTAAGGAGCGCAATTTAGTACTAGCTAGGTGTAAAACATGGGAAATTCAGGATAGCAGGGAAAGAATGTATGTGTATCCATGCTTAAGGCTATGCTCCAAGCAAGGGGCTGTTCTGTGAGGTATGAACAGCTTTTCGATTTTTTGGATTTTGTAAGTAAAACCTGCCCATGGTTTTCTGAGGAAGAAAAAGTAAATATAGAGGCATGGGAGAAGGTAGGAAAACAACTTCACGATCATTATATAGCTGAAGGTCCAGAGGAAATGCCTGCCTCTACCTTCAGTCTGTGGTCCCTGATTCAGGACTGCCTAGAGCCCACTCCAGAAGGGGAGTGGAGGAATGTGGCAGGTAAATGCAAATCTTGGCCAAATTAGGTGATTAGTTATTACTTTGGAAAGTGAAAAAGAAAGAAAAACATTTAAAATGGCGAAAAAGTCTTCTCCAAAGAAATTCAAGCTAATTCCAGCAACAGGATTTGCATTTCCATAATAAAGAGTAGTTTTCAAACTAATAATGAAACTTGTTAAAAAGTTAATTTTTAAGGCCTTCAAGAAAACCAGTAAATTCTCTGTTATAGAATTTATCCAAAGTAAATGCCTTAAAATAATTGGAATTGGATTTGAATCTCAAAAAATTCTTGAAATATAGATAAATAATGTATTAATTATAAAGATCTAAATAGCCCAGGTAACTGGCTACGCCCTTTGTTAATGGAGGAAGGGGTAGACGCCCTTCCCCCAGCAGACAGGTAATCTAATTTCCTGCCAGGAACCATCTTTGAAAAATGTGGTAATTTACATTTGAATAAACCAAACCTAGTTTTCCAGAGCCACTGGCAAATTAAAAGTAAAGTTTAAATTTGCCTCATAAAAAACCTAGAGGACAGAATTGAAGCTACTAATTGATTATGTAAGTGTTATTAATCTAGGAAATGCTAAATATATTTGACTTGCCAGCTTTAAAAGTTCAAAGTGCAAATTAAATTGGGAGAAATTATATAGTTGTGGTAATTAAATGCCTAAAGTATAAGAACTTATTTTTGAGAAAATAAAATGTGTTTTCTCTAATAATTAGAAATTCAAAATCTATGCAAAAACTAGTTTAAAATCTAATTGATATCTTAAGTTAATTATAAAAAGTATTATAATCTTTAAATCACACACACACACACACACACACACACACACACACACATATATTTGATGTTTTTTTCATGTTAAAATTTCAAGGCTTTAACAGAGATGATTCTTGGAAAGCTCCAAGGGCCTGGAGTAATATAAGAAATTTATTCTCTCTTCTTAAAGGAAATCTTTTTAAATTTAACAGATCTAATATACTTCAAATTGCATGGAAAGCCTTATCAAATAAAAATTAATAAATATACTTTAAATGTTATGAAGGTTTTGGCCTCTAAGAAGGGCAAAATGAAGTAAATAAATATCTCTTATAATGCAGGATTCTCTGCATTGTGCTGGATTATGCATAGCACCCGAAAAAGTTCAAAGGAGTTTCCTCAAAAATTAAAAATGGAACTGCCATTTGACTCACTGATCCCACTTCTAGGAATATATCCTAAGGAACCTGAAACACCAATCAGAAAGAATATATGCACCCCTATGTCCATAGCACTGCAATTTACAATAGCTAAGTTTTGGAAATAGCCTAAGTGCCCATCAGCATATGAGTGGATTAAAAAACTATTGTACATCTACACAATGGAATACTATGCAGCTGTAAAAGAGAAAGAACTTTTACCATTTGCAAAAACATGGATGGACCTGGAGAGCATTATGTTAAGCAAAATAAGGCAGTTGGAAAAAGATAAGTATTGCATGATCTCACTCATTTGTGGAATCTAATGAACAACAAAAACTGATAAACAAAAATAGAACCAGAGACATAGAAACAGACTGTCAAACCTCAGAGGGATGGCAGGGGTGGGTGGATTGGTGGGAAGAGACCAACCAATGAACTTGTATGCATATATACATAACCCATGGACATAGACAATAGAGTGGTGAAGGCCTGTGGTGGGGGGGAGTTTAGTGTGAGGTCAATGGGAGAAAAAAGGAGACATATGTAATATTTTCAACACTAAAGATTAAAAAAAATTATCAGAATTTGGAATCTCAAAAAAAAAATGTGTGTCCAATTAGTATGATCTCATTAGTTAACCTAAATTGTGATGCAGTCCAACCTGAGGACTGTGTTTTTCATGACAAGAAAATCATAGCTGTCATTTATGGAAAGTGCTCACCCATTTGGAGCACTTATTTTGCCCCATCAGTCAAATAACAGTATTAATAGCTACCATTTATAGTGAAAATCCTCTATAAAGGAGTCACTTTGTATTCATCAACTAATAATCTCACAACAACCTTCCATGATGAAGATTATTCCTGTCACTGCCCTGGCCAGTGTTGCTAAGTGGTTAGAGCGTCAGCCTGAGCAATGAAGGGTTACAGGTTTGATTCCCAGTCAAGAGTATATACCTAGCCTGGGTCCGGGTGAGGCCACGCGCCCCTGGGTCTGGGGGAGGCCACGCGCCCCTGGGTCCGGGTGAGGCCATGTGTCCCTGGATCCGGGTGAGGCCTCCCGCACCTAGGTCCGGGTGAGGCCACGCGCCCCTGGGTCTGGGAGAGGCCACACACCCCCAGGTCCAGGTGAAGCCATGTGTCCCTGGATCCGGGTGAGGGTGGGTCCCGGGTCCGGGTGAGGCCTCACGCACCTAGCTCCGGGTGAGGCCACGCGCCCCTGGGTCTGGGAGAGGCCATGTGTCCCTGGATCCGGGTGAGGCCTCGCGCACCTAGCTCCGGGTGAGGCCATGTGCCCCTGGGTCTGGGAGAGGCCACGCGCCCCCGGGTCCAGGTGAGGCCATGTGTCCCTCGATCTGGATGAGGCTGGGTCCCGGGTCCGGGTGAGGCCACGCACCCCTGGGTCTGGGAGAGGCCACGCGCCCCTGGGTCTGGGTGAGGCCATGTGTCCCTGGATCCGGATGAGGCCTCGCGCTCCTAGGTCCGGGTGAGGCCACGTGCACCTGGGTCTGGGCGAGGCCACACGCCCCCGGGTCCAGGTGAGGCTATGTGTCCCTGGATCCGGGTGAGGCTGGGTCCCGGGTCCGGGTGAGGCCACGTGCCCCTGGGTCCAGGTGAGGCCATGTGTCCCTGGATCCAGGTGAGGCCTCGCGCACCTATGTCCAGGTGAGGCCACGCGCCCCTGGGTCTGGGTGAGGTCACGTGCCCCTTAGTCCGGGTGAAGCCGTGCCCCTGGGTCCGGCCGAGACCAAACCAGAGGGAGTCGGACCTCCGTTACCACCATTTGTCCACCATCCAGAGCTGAGGGGTCAGTGCTGACATGTACACATAAGGAACTGGTGGACATTGAAATTGGGTCTCTAAAGAACTGTTGGTCCAGAAAGAAAGTCACTACAGACTGATTCATTTGCCTGTCAGCATAACTATTATTGCTCGTCTCACATTCAGTTCTTATAAGTATATCTCTAGTGACACATGATCTCGCTCATCTAGGGGAAATGATGAACAACATAGACTTATGAACAAGAACAGAACCAGAAACAAGGAGGCATCGATCGGACTATCGGGCCTCAGAGGGAGGATAGGGGAGGTTGGGGGGAGGGGTGAGAGATCAACCAAAGGACTTGTGTGCATGCATATGATCCTATCCAACGGTTAATTTCAACAGGGGGTTGGGGCATCCGTGGGGAGGGGTGTGGGATGGGAATGGGGGGATGAGGACAAATATGTGACACCTTAATCAATAAAGAAATTAAAAAAAAAGAGTATATACCTAGGTTGCATGTTTGATCCCCAGCCCTGGCTAGGGCACATGCAGGAGGCAACCAATTGATGTGTCTCTCTCACAACAATGTTTCTCTCTCTCTCTCCTTCTCCCCCTCCCTCCTTCCCTTCCACTCTCTCTAAAAATCAATGGAAAAATATCCTCAGGTGAGGATTAACAACAATAACAAAAAGATTATCCCTGCCACTTTATAGCTAGGCCAATAGAAGTTATATATATTACCAAAGTCACACAGCTGATAAAGTGAAAAAAAGTCAGGATTCAAACCCAGATCCCTTTTACTTCAAAGTCACTGTGCTTTCTCTACTACATAGTAATGATGAGACTACTCATCAACCAATAATATTAATCATTCCATTCCTCTGAATTATCTTCCTCCAATTATGCTTTTCCCATCATTCAGAGTCAGTAAATTGACTCTCATCCTATCCAATAAAGAGTAAATATGCTAATTGACCCTCACACCATCACAAAGATGGAGGCACCCACAGCCAATAAGGAGGGAATATGCTAATTGACTGCCCTGCCCTCAAAGATGGCAGTGCCCACAGCCACAAGATGGTGGCACCCAGTCCCCTCAGCTCTGCGCGCCTGCCTCAGGAGTCCCCCAGTCCCCTCAGCCTCCCAGCCGCCCAGGGTCAGCCCGAGGTGCAGGCAATCCTCAGCCTCAGGTAACCAGGTCCGGCTGAGGCTTGCACTGCTGGCAGTGTCAGCAGCAGAGGTGTACTGGGGCGTCGCCTTCCCCTGATTGCCGGGTCACTTCCCGCCCCTGAGGGCTCCCAGACTGTGAGAAGAGGCAGGCTGGGCTGAGGGACCCCCCTCCAGTGCATGAATTTTCATGTACCGGGCCTCTAGTTTATAATAAATTTCTTCATTTTTCAGCCACAATTCATTTATAACTCTTGCTAGATCTTTTTTAAACCATCCTCTTCTCAGATGAAATGGACCAAGAAACTCATCGCTCTACCATATACCATCACACCTCACCTCGCACAACCATGAGTGAATATCTGTAATAATTGGAGAGTGCCATAAGAAAATAAAACATGTATTTTCTCTGTCCCATTGTACAATGACTAAATAGCTATACTGGATTCTGAAGCATGAGAAGGCAAATAAAAAACACTGATCATCTCACTTTGGCTGCTTGAAGAACTGTATGCAAAAATGTACACACAGTTGCACATAGAGTTAACTGGTAAAGTAAGTATAGATCAAACCTTCTGGGTTGACTTGACATCAAAAGTAGGCCTGAATAGAGAGTATGTGTGTATACAATGGTCTGGCTATCAGTCACCCTCCTTTCATTCTTTCCCCTCCTTGTTTTAATAGAGAACAAGTCACTTGCATCTTCTTGTTTGACAAATAGTTTTCCCCAACCATCTAGCAATATAGTAACCGATTTAGAAAAGACAAAGCACAGGTATCTAATGGCTTAAAAGCACAAGCTATTCTCTCTTCCACCCCATCTGATTTTACCTCTTAAATGAAACCCAAATGAATAACTATTAGAGGCCACCAAAAGCATGTGAATACAAACTTCTTCACTTCCTGAATTTTAGACTTATCATAGGACAGAGACATTAAAAATAGAATGTTTATTTATTTATCCTTCTTACAAAAACACCTTGATACATGCTATTACCTCTGTTCTTACCATAAAGTGTAAGCTACTTTTAATATGATAGTGTATAAAGGCATGCAGTGGAATGCTGCAGTGCTCCATGGAACTCTAATGTGCTTTTCCATCACACTAAACCATTTAGAGCTCAATTTTAACACTTGCTGTCATTAAGAAAAATGTGCCGCTCCCCCTTCCATTTGAGAATCACAGTAGCCAATGAATGGTTATTGATCTGAGGTAACTAAAAGGGTAAAATGCAGGGATTGAAATTTGGATTAGCTTCTTTTTATTGGGCTTTACTTTAACATTTCCCAAAGCAGAGGTCACAGTGATAGCATCGATCAGGTGTAAAGCAGATGACATTTAAGTGATCTTGTTTGGCCAACTGCAGCCACGAGCCTGATTGTCCCTTCTGCATCTGGAAACAAAGCATTGTCTGAGGGCAGAGGTGTTATTACTCATTTCCAACTCCTCTCTGGTGTTCTCCCCAGCTCCCAGAGCGCGCTGACATTTAGGTGAGAATTTCTGTCAGCCCAGGCACTTACCTATCTGCACATTATGCGAGAACTGGCTCCTGGGGAGTGATGTGCATATGCAGAAGTGTGCACAACCCCCTCTCCCCCAGGCAGCCCTCACTTTCTCAACATTATGGCAGTCTCATCACTTTTGTTTGATATCTCACAAACAACTACTCATGAGCTAAATTTATCCAGTCCTCTTGCTACCATCACTAGTTTCTCCTCAGTGCTCGCTCCCTGAGAAGGCAATGCTCCTATAAGGCTAACGTTCACCAGGGCATTTCTGAGTGACTACTCATGACTAACCCTTCCCAGTAACGCTTATAACTTAAAATAGTATTCTCAGAGAGATAAATATTCTAAGTCTAAATGTTGCACCCTGATGCCAACCATGATGGAAAAAAAAAAACACATTATTTTTTGTTTATAGAGAATAAGATTTATTGTAAATTAGTATACAAAAGTGACTTGTGCGAAAAGATGGAATGGTAAATTCTCACTATTAGAAAATTCATTCAAGCTAACATGTTGCTTAGATTAGAATCATCTTTGGAAATCTTCACTTCAAATAGGCCAGGGTTACCTGGAACTAACAAATGCAGAATTAATATTGGTACCCGATGTTGCATGGATGTGGAAATCTATAATATAACCCACTGGAATGCACTGTAGTTATCATGCATGAAGGTATATTAATAATGAGATATTTTCTCCCAGTTGATTTCTAGGTTGAGTCCATGACTATTCTGACTTACTCACTTAATTTTCATAATCTGCCTTATATTTCCCAAAGAACAAGCTGATTCAGCCTTTACATGAAATAAAATTGTTCTAATAAGAAGAAATAACTTTTGTCTGATGTACAATGATATTCTTATGAGAATACTGTAAGATTCCATTATTGAAAGCCAGCTACATAGGCAAAAATACTATTTTCATTTTTTGTCTATAAAATGAGAACTAATTATGTTCACCAATGTTGTGGTATTATTAATTCCAAGAGAATGGGAGATGCATTATTGAATTATTGGAATGCACACTAATGCCAATGTCAGATCAAGATTTATGAAGTAAAAAGGAGGAAAAGTCTAATAAATGAAGGCTTAAAGTATCTTCATAAACATAGAACACTGAAGAGTATTGCTTTGTCTTTTTTGTTATTCAGCCTTTCCAAAAATAATCTAAGCATGACCAATTTTTACTGTGCAATCCATGAATTGAAGAACAAGATGTAAAATCTTTATTTTTCCCCATAGATTCAGAGCCAACCAATCAATGAATGCGTTTTTTTTTCTATTCTCACATTTTGGCATTTTAAGATCCTCAAACTGTTTAAAACACTATTTTAAAAAATCTGGCAATCATTGTGCAGGGAAGACGTAGATCAAGGTGGCTTTTACAAATTATTGGCATGGGAAGATATTTTAAAATATTGAATACACATGGCACATCTGATTAAGTAGCATTTAAGGAATATGTTGATTCTCATGATCTACAGTATTTATCTTCGTCTGTGAAAGGACTGCTACATAAACTTCAAAGGGAAAATCTATGGGGGCATAGTTCTGTAGCAATTTACTCTATGGCTTTCCTGAAGCCAATGGTTAGATAAAACTAGGTCTATTTTGTTTGATATCTAATAAAAAATGGTAAAGTTGAATGAGTTAATATTTAAGACAAGTAATAAATATTTAGTCTAAATTTAATGATAATCACTTTTTCTAATTTGACATGGAAGAAGATATGGTATTAGAAAACAGTCATGTTATTGCAAAGTGTTGGATTTATAGTATAGTGGTTGTCAAACTTTAGCATGTATCAGAATTACTAAGAGTGCTTATTAGAACAAAGATTGCTTATCCCCACCCTAAATGTCTCTGATTCAATAGGTATTTGTTGAAGCCTGAAAATTTGTCGTTTTATTTTTAACTAGAGGCCCAGTGCTTGAAATATGTACACGGGTAGGGTCCCTAGCGGCCGCTGGCTGCCAGCTGGGGCCTCCATTCCCCAGCTGCCTACCACTGGCCAGGGCCTTCCTTCATTCCACGCTGCCCCCTGGTGGTCAGTGCACGTCATAGCAAACAATCGAACTCCCAGTTGGCCGAACTCCCAAGGGGACACTTTGCATGTTAGCCTTTTATATATATAGATTAAATTTATTGGTTACATGGTTCCAAAGTGATGCTATGCTACCTGCCCAGGAACCACACTCGGAGAATGACTGGAGTAGTATAAAGAAAGAACCAAAAGTAAAGAGATCTGGGTACCAGTTTATCCCAGTAACTGAGCAGATGTGCTTCTTTAGGCAAGTCATCTACCCTCGCTAGGTATTTTTATAAAACAAGTGACAATTTTTTGCATCTTTATTTCTTGAATATATTGGTTCCAAACTCTTGACATTCACTCATTAATTTAATAAATATTTGAGTACTTTAATGAGCTAACCCTTAATACTGGAGATATAGTGATATACAACAAATCCCTTTCCTCATGGAGTTTAAATATTAGTGGGATAACATAAAATGAGCAAATGAGAAAATATGAAATAAAATATCAAATGGTGATACATTCTATGGAGAAAAAGAGAGGCAAGTTCTGGGACTAAAGAGTGACAGTAAGGGAGGTGAAGGGTTAAAATTTTAATATCTCTCATTTGATCATTAAAATAACCACCCGGTGAGATAAGCATTTGTATTTACAGTTTGTTACTGAGGAAAGTGCAGCTCAGAAAAGTTAAGTAATCTTCCCAGTGTTACACAGCTAGCAGGTAGTAGAAATTTGAATTGAACTTAGATATGACTCCAAATGTTATTCTCTTAACTAATATATCATCTCCCAAATTGATAAAGCTTCTAGGCATGGTGACTAGCACAGAGGAGTCATGCAATTAATGTACTTATTATTATCATTGCTTCTGTAACTGAATTTATTTATTACATAACATCCCATTTCACAGATGGAGAAACTGAGTCTTAGAAAGATCAAAACATTTACTTAAATTCATCTAGTAGTTAAGCAATAAATCTGAGATAACTATTCTGGCCTGAATGACCACAAAATGCATACTTTTTCTACTATGATAATCTACCTTCTCTCCATAAAATGATGACAGTGGTATAACTGCACAGGAAAATCCAACTAACATTGGCAGACAGGCACTCAAAAAATTATAGAACTGTATGTGTTTCTAAATGTTTTTAGTAATCATTATTTCCTTTTGCTCTAATAATGGTTAATATCTTGGGTATTGGGGAATTCAGAATATCAAAGAAGAAAACATTTCTCACGTGATTTTTTGTTGGGATCATTAAAAAGTTTATCTCAGCCTTTAAGCTTCATTCAGTTATAAGGAGTCTTTTGGAGATGTATTATTTTAATTAAGGTATTTCTTTGCTGCACATCACGGGGGAGGCAAGCACATAGGAGCATATAAACATATATATTTTTAGTAATTTCTAAGTGAAATGCAGGCCGAGTTTCCAAATCAGAATGCTTCTTCTACTGAAGATCATGCTCAATATTTTGCAGGAGTCAAGAAAACTGGTTTGGCAGCAGTACTTACTCATCAGGGTGATACATCAAAAGAGTGGGTAGGCTTGCATTATAGACTGGGAAAGTTCAAACTACTCTAGTCATCCTATTCATGGTTTTCAGCCAGCCTTTGGGAGTGCTTATTGCCAATTTAAGTTGGAAGGTGAAAGGCTTCCCTCTAAGTATTGATCGGTTTTTCCTTTTCATTATATAGGAGCTATCAGTTAGTTCCACTGAAGCATTAAAATCTATCAAATCTCCTGGGAAATAGTGTATTCCAGCTAAACCTAAGGTTCATCTTTGCAATTGTCTTCCAGTTGCAACATCCATAATTAAAAAATAATAAAACCAAGATATGCTCAGTGGTTTAAAGTATTTTGAATTTGAATAACTATTTTAAAGATTTTGCTGATGGCATCAGGAAAGCTGGGCTGTGGGCAAGAGACACTGGTAATTATTTTCTTAATTTCTTCAACTGGAAAGCACTAAACAAAAAACTTTTTTTTTTTTGGGTGAGGGGGTGGGAGTCAGTATTCTGCTTGCAACCCAGGGTGTCTACAGGAAAATATAATGATGTAAAATGCTTATCATCAGAGCATACGGTAGTTGGAATAGCAAACTGAATTTTAAACATCATACACATTTGTATTTAATTGTACCATTGAACAAATTTTCCAGTGGATTTTATTTGGTGTTCTTGGTTTTCCAATAATAAACTTATGATTAGATTGCTTACATGAAAGTAGGAGAGCCCTTCTTTTGGGAAAATAATGAGAAATGTTCAAAGGAATTCTCTAATATCACTATTCACACACAAAAAAATTTAGTTCTCTCACCCTAGCCGGTTGCTCAGTGGTTAGAGCGTCAGCCCATGGACTGAAGGGTCTCGCGTTTCATTCTGGTCAAGGGTATGTACTTCGTACCTCGGTTGCAGGCTTGATCCCCAGCCCTGGTTGGGGCGCATGATGGAGGCAACCAATCATGTGTCTCACACTTGGATGTTTCTCTCTTGGTCTCTCCCCCTCCCTTCCACTCTCTCTAAAAATCAATAGAAAAAATATCCTCAGGTGAGGATTAACAACAACAAAAATTTAGTCTTCTCTGGGGAAGCAATATAAAGTTTGAACTTAAAAAATATCACCTTTCCATTCTCTCATCTTGATATTATTTAAGCTTTTATCAGTAAAGAACCAGATATCCTATTTCAAATCAAAAGCAAACTCCAAAAATTCATCCTGGAAAGTAAAGTATATGCATTGAAAAGTAATTGATCTTTTCATTTGAATCACTAAACTCTTAATTTTTAACAACTCTTTTGAATCTTCCCAGTTCAGACCTTGAATATTACTCCAAAAAGTTACCATTTTTGCTTTTCAGAGATTTATTGTGCCAAATATTTGACAAAGATAGTGCCTGTAAGTGCTGAGATGCAGGTGTGCATGGCTGGACTTGGCACCCAGCAGTGGCCATTAATGCCAAACCCAAGTCTGTTGTATTTATATTGCTGCAGGCACAACAGATGTAGGTTCAACTTGTTTTGGAAATCATTCCTATTTTCTATAAATCTAGTTAGTGCTTCAAAAACATTCTCCAATTATGAAACCAGCCAATTTAGAAAGTCACCACTGTTAAATATACAGAATTATAAAATATGAGCCTCATCACAATACGGTGATCATTTATTCATTAGTCATCTAGATTAAGTTCATGTCTCAGGGTGCTTAGTTAGAAATGAATGTCAAACTTGCAAGGTTTTACAATTGTGATGCCTTTGTTATATAGTAAATGGCCATATGCTGGTCTGTAAATAATTAGTTTGGCCTGAAAAATTACTTATCTGTGCCTTGATGAAGGTCTTATGAGAGGAGTTATAGATGATATCTTATCTGAATCAATCCTTATTCTTAATCAAAGGGGCCAGTTGCAATCAGCCCTATGACTTGAATCTCCTTTTTAGTCCTTCTAAATATGTAAATCTTCCTTCCTCTTTACATAGATTTCTGTTTGAATGTACACTGGAGAAGTGTTACAATGGCACACATCACATCCTGCAGAAATTGAAGTCAAAGCATTCTTTCATATTCCCATTACAATACTGTTAGAGTTTACAATTAGGTCAACTTAGTGACCTCTATTTAGGAGAGGGTGGAGGTGGAGAAGGATCATTTCATGCTTTTCGATTTGCCAGTGTTGAGATGTAATTGTACATGCAGCTTAGATTGTATAGCATCTTGATGCCTGTGTATTCTTAAAGGTTTAAAGAAAATTTTATCAGACCTGGATAAAAGTCTTTTTGTTGAATTCTGGCATGTTATATATCACACTGACACTGAATTGCTGAGACAGGCAACAAATAGTAGGTTAATATTTGAGATTATTTGTTAGAATGAGCAAATCCCTTGTTGAATAAAGGCTGTGAAAGAAATTGGCTTCCTGTTAAGCACACTTCAATTTGTGGGGTCATATTGCAGGCCTTTGGCCATACCTCTCCTGTCTTTAGAGCCTCTCTTTGATCGAGTTAGTCTGATCATGGTACAGAGTAGCCAGAGCCCAATGGGTTTATGAATCCTTTTGATAGTACAGTTTAGTAAAGAAATCTTTCCTGGGAAGCCATGTGAATTGTAGTTTTGAATCAATAAGCTGGGTGGAAAGAAGGGGGTTCAGGCCAAGGTCACTTGGGATCATTGGAATGCTATTTGAATTAGTCGGCATGAATGTCTCATTAATTTTATCAACTGTTTTGATAGGTTCATATACATTCAGATGCTTATCTTCATAGCTCTGGTAAATTTCCATTGGAGCCTCCTTATCTGCAGGAGGAATACTAGGTTTCTTAAGGAAATGGATGTTTTTTATTTCCATTAATGTCTAAGTACAACCTGGTGCATATTTGGAGCTCAATAACTATTTGTTGAATGGGTGATATTGTTGAATGAGTTTTGAGAAACGGGCTTTTTAAAGCTGAGTTATAATGATAAGACTTCATAATGATCTTATTAGAATGAACGGAGAGGGAAAAGTAGAGTAATTATGGGTATGACCACAATTAAAACTTACATTAGCTTTCAATACTATGCAATCACTAATAAAATTATATTGATCCTATGAAATCTATTAAAGGGCTTCTATCATTGCAATACTAAATCTAAGGAAAGTTTTACATTTACCCTCTAAAGCAGAGCGGCCCTTTAAGGCTTTCCCAGAGGTAATGAATCATCATAACTTGATCATGCATCTTAGTTTTAGCTGTTAAGTATTATGTCAAAACCTACTTGTCAGTTTCATAATGTATGAGTTATTGATATAAACCTACATTTGTTTTAAGTGTGTATTATATTTCATATTGTTATATAGACTGTCATGTCAGGTCAGTTTGGTCATTTGTTCATATCCATATCCTATGTTAAAGAAGAATACATTAGTTCTTTTATGCAGATCATTAAAATGTTTAAACTATTTTTAAAAATATATTTTTATTGATTTCAGAAAGGAAGGGAGAGGGAGAGAGAGAGAGAGAAACATCAATGATGAGAGAGAATCATTGATCAGCTGCCTCCCGAATGACCCCACTGGGGATAAAGCCTGCAACCTGGGAATCAAGCTGTACCTTGTTTTGGAATGGAACTGTGACCTCCTGATTCCTGGGTTGACACTCAACCACCGAGCAACACCAGCCAGGCCAGGCATTGCTTTAAATACAACTGTTTTGATCTTTATTGCAGATCAGAAAATGAATAGGCATATGAAGTACCTGTATTGGTGTAAAGATTTAATGAACTCAAGTCAATATCAATAGTTCATCCTGGCTGGCATGGCTCAGTGTTTGAGCATTGACCAATGGACCAGTAGGTCACAGTTCAATTCCAGATCAGGATATATGCCTCGGTTGTGGGCTTGATCCCCAATGGGGGGTGTGCAGGAGGCAGCCAATCCATGTTTCCCTCTCATCATTGATGTTTCTTTCTCTCCCTCCCCCTTCCTCTCTCTGAAATCAATAAAAATATATTAAAAATAAAAATAAAGCAATGCCTGTATTTCTAATACTCAAGAAACAGAATTATTATCATGTTTCTATTACTCAATATAAGGATTTGATGGTGTTATGCATAATTTGTTTATAGGATTTTATTTTATTTTTTTTTACATTTTTTTTATTGAGGTATTATATGTGTACATATCTTACTATTACCCCCCCACCCCACACCCACACATGCCCTCCCCCCAGAGTTTTGCTTCCATTGTTTATGCTTATATGCATGCATACAACTCCTTCGTTTGATTTCATAACTCCCCCACCTTTCCCAAACTTTCCCCCTGTAATTTGAAAGTCTGTTTGATGCTTTACTGTCTCTGTATCTATCTTTTTGTTCATCACTTTATAATGTTCTTTACTATCCCTAAATGAGTGAGATCATGTGGTATTGTTCTTTCATTGACTGGCTTATTTCACTTAGCATAATGTTCTCCAATTCCATCCAGGTTGCTGCAAATGATGAGAATTCCTTCTTTTTTATGGCAGCATAGTATTCCATTGTGTAGATGTACCACAGTTTTCCGATCCAGTCATCTGCTGATGGGCACCTAGGCTGTTTCCAAATCTTAGCTATTGTAAATTGTGCTGCTATGAACATAGTGGTGCATATATCCTTTCTGATTGGTGTTTCTAGTTTCTTCGGATATATTCCCAGGAGTGGGATTACTGGGTCAAATGGGAGTTCCATTTTCAGTTTTTTGAGGAAACTCCATACTGTTCTCCACAGTGGCTGCACCAGTCTGCATTCCCACCAGCAGTGCACGAGGGTTCCTTTTTCTCCGCATCCTCGCCAACACTTGTTGTTTGTTGATTTGTTGATGATAGCCATTCTGACAGGTGTGAGATGGTACCTCATTGTTGTTTTGATTTGCATCTCTCGGATAATAAGTGACTTTGAACATGTTTTCATGTGTCTCTTGGCCTTTCTTATGTCTTCTTTTGAAAATATTCTGTTTAGGTCTGTTGCCCATTTTTTTATTGGATCATTTATCTTCCTCTTATTAAGTTGCATAAGCTGCCTGTAGATGTTGGAGATTAAACCTTTATCAGTGATAGCATTTGCAAATATGTTTTCCCATGCAGTGGGCTTTCTTGTTGTTTTGTTGATGGTTTCTTTTGCTGTAAAAAAGATTTTTATTTTGATGTAGTCCCATTTGTTAATTTTCTCTTTAGCTTCCATTGCCCTAGGGGCAGTGTCAGGGAAGAAGTTCTTGTGGCATATGTCTGAGATTTTGTTGCCTGTGGATTCCTCTAGTATTTTTATGGTTTCCCGTCTTATGTTTAAGTCCTGTATCCATTTTGAGTTTATTTTTGTGTATGGTGTAAGTTGGTGATCTAGTTTCATTTTTTTGCATGTATCTGTCCAGTTTTCCCAACACCATTTATTGAAGAGACTGTCTTGACTCCATTGTATGTTCTTGCCTCCTTTGTCAAATATTAATTGAGCATAGTGGTTTGGGTCGATATCTGGGTTCTCAATTCTGTTCCATTGATCAATATGTCTGTTCTTGTGCCAGTACCAGGCTGTTTTGAGAACAGTGGCTTTGTAATACAGCTTGAAATCTGGTATTGAGATCCCACCTACTTTATTCTTCTTTCTGAGGATTGCTGAGGCTAGTCGGGGTCTTTTTTTATTCCAGATGAATTTTTGGAGAGTTCTTTCTAGGTCTGTGAAATATGCTGTTGGTATTTTGATGGGGAGTGCATTGAATCTGTAGATTGCTTTGGGTAGTATGGACATTTTAATGATGTTGATTCTACCAATCCATGAACATGGTATGTTCTTCCATCTGTTTACGTCTTCCTCTATCTCTTTTTTCAGTGTCCTGTAGTTTTCTGCGTATAGGTCTTTTACCTCCTTAGTTAAGTTTATTCCTAGGTATCTTAATTTTTTGGTGCAATGGTAAATGGGATTGCTTTTTTAGTCTCTCTTTCTGTAAGTTCATTATTGGTGTATAGAAAAGCCATAGATTTCTTGGCGTTAATTGTGTATCCTGCTACAGTGCCGAATTCATTTATTAAGTCTATTAGTTTTTTGATGGAATCCTTTGGGTTTTTTTATGTACAATATCATGTCATCTGCAAATAAGGCCAGCTTCACTTCTTCTTTTCCAATTAGGATGCCTCTTATTTCTTCTTCTTGCCTAATTGTGATAGCTAATACTTCCAGTACTATGTCAAACAGGAGTGGTGAGAGTGGGCAACCCTGTCTTGTTCCTGTTCTTAGGGGAAATGGTTTTAGTTTTTGCCCATTGAGTATGATGTTTGCTGTGGGTTTATCATAAATAGCTTTTATTATGTTGAGGTATGAGCCTTCTATTCCCACCTTGTTGAGAGTTTTTATCAAGAAAGGGTGTTGGATTTTGTCAAATGCTTTTTCTGCATCTATTGATATGACTATGTGATTTTTATCTCTCAATTTGTTTATGTGATGTATCACGTTTATTGATTTGCGGATATTGTACCATCCTTGCATTCCTGGGATAAATCCTACTTGGTCATGGTATATGATCTTTCTGATGTACTGCTGGAGCCGATTTGCTAGAATTTTGTTGAGGATTTTGGCATCAATGTTCATGAGGGATATTGGCCTGTAATTCTCTTTCATTGAGTTGTCTTTATCTGGTTTTGGTATTAGGGTGATGCTGGCTTCATAGAAGGAGCCTGGAAGTGTTCCTTCCTCTTGAATTTTTTGGAATAGTCTGAGGAGGATAGGTTTTAGTTCTTCCTTGAAAGTTTGATAAAACTCTCCTGTGAAGCCATCAGGCCCCGGGCTTTTGTTTGCCGGAAGCTTTTTGATGACTGCTTCAATTTCTTCCATAGTTACTGGCATGTTGAGCTGTTTAGAATCTTCCTGATTGAGTTTTGGAAGGTTGTATTTTTCTAGGAATATATCGATTTCCTCTAGGTTGTCCAGTTTGTTGGAGTAGAGTTGTTCGTAGTATTTTGTAACAATCCTTTGTATTTCGTCGGGATCTGTTGTTATTTCACCTCTTTCATTTCTGATTTTGTTTATTTGGGTCCTCTCTCTTTGCTTCTTGGTGAGCCTGGCTAGAGGTCCATCAATCTTGTTTATCCTTTCAAAGAACCAGCTCTTGGTTTTGTTGATCTTTTGTATTGTTTCTTTGGTCTCTATGTCATTTATCTCCGCTCTGATCTTTATTATTTCTTTCCTTCTGCTTACACTGGGCTTATCTTGTTGCTCTCTCTCTCTAACTCTTTGAGTTGTTGGGTTAGGTAATTTATTACCATTGTTTCTTGTTTTTTGCAGTAGGCTTGTAGAGCTATGAACTTCCCTCTCAGGACTGCTTTCGCTGTGTCCCATAGATTTTGGATTGTTGTGTTTTCATTGTCGTTTGTTGCCATGATGTTTTTTATTTCTTCCTTGATGTCTCTGGTAACCCAGTCATGGTTTAATAGCATGCTGTTTAGTCTCCAAGTGTTTGATTTCTTTGGGTTGTTTTTATTGTAGTTGATTTCCAGTTTTATGCCACTGTGATCTGAGAAGATACTTGATATGATTTCTATCTTCTTGAATTTGGAGAGACTTTGCCTATGTCCTAACATATGGTCTATCTTTGAAAATGACCCATGTGCACTTGAGAAGAATGTATATTCTGTGGCTTTGGGGTGAAATGTTCTGAAGATGTCGATTAATTCCATCTGTTCTAGTGAGTCATTTAGGATTGATGTTTCTTTGCTGATTTTTTGTTTAGAGGATTTGTCCAATGGTGATAGTGGGGTATTGAAGTCTCCTACTATGATTGTATTACTGTCAATCTCTCCTTTGATATCTTCCAGGAGTTTTTTAATATATCTTGGTGCTCCTGTATTGGGTGCATATATGTTTACCAGAGTTATTTCTTCTTGTTGGATTTCTCCCTTTAGTATTATGAAGTGGCCTTCATTATCTCTTCTTGTGTCCTTCACTTTGAGATCTAATTTGTCAGATATAAGTATTGCAACCCCAGCTTTTTTTTCATTTCCATTTGCCTGGAAAACCTTTTTCCATCCCTTTACTCTCAGTCTGTATGCATCCTTTTTTTTGAGGTGGGTTTCCTGTAGACAGCAGATATCTGGGTTTTGTTTTCTTATCCAGTCTGTTACCCTGTGTCTTTTGATTGGGGCATTCAATCCATTTACATTTAAAGTTATTATTGATAGGTACTTATTTGACGCCATTTTTATTCTATACCCCTGTGTACCTTCTTTGCTTCCTATTTCTTTCTTTCTTTCTTTTTTTTTTTTTTTTTTTTTTTTTACAGCGGACCCTTTAGCATTTCTTTCATTGCTGGTTTGGTGGTGATAAACTCCCTTAGTCCTTTTTTGTCTGTGAAGCTCCTGATTTCACCTTCAATTTTGATTGATAGCCTTGCTGGGTACAGTATTCTTGGATTTAGACCCTTCCTTTGCATGACTTGGTATATTTCATTCCATTCCCTTCTGGCCTGATGAGTTTCTGTTGAGAAATCAGTTGCTAGTCTGATGGGGGTTCCTTTGTATGTAACTGTCTGTCTCTCTCTGGCCGCTTGTAAGATTCTTACTTTGTCGTTGGTGTTTGCCAACTTAACTATAATGTGCCTTGGCGTCGGTCTTTTGGGGTTCATTTTGCTTGGAACTCTGTGAGCTTCTTGGATTTGTGTGGGTTTTTTCTTCCCTATATCAGGGAAGTTTTCTGTTATTATTTCTTCAAACAGGTTTTCTATTCCTTGCTCAGTTTCCTTTCCTTCTGGTACCCCTATTATCCTGATGTTGTTTTGTTTTGTATTGTCCCGAAGTTCCCTTACGCTCTCCTCAATCTTTCTAATTTTTGTTTCTAGAAGCTGTTGTAATTGGGTATTTTTTTCCATCTTGTCTTCTAGCTCACTTATGCGGTCCTCTGCTTCATCTAGTCTACTCTTGATGCTTTCTATTGAGTTCTTTACAGCAGCGATGTCATTTTTCATTTCTTCTTGGTTCTTCTTCATTTCTTCTTGGTTCTTACTCATATTGTCGAATTTGTCTTCCATCCTTTTCAGCCACTTTATGACCATTTCTCTGAATTCTTTCTCTGATAGGTTGTTTGCCTCTAAATCGTTTACTTCCTTTTCTGGTGATGCCTGCTTCTCTTTTCTGTGGGGGCTGTTTCTTTGTCTCCTCATGGTCTCTCTTCTGCGGATGTCTGGTTATATAGATTTCTCTCTCTGGCATTGATTTAAAGGTATAAAATACAACACAACCAGGCAAAACAGACAAGGCACTGAACAGAATTGTATTCACGATATTAATAACCTCCAATAAAGGTAACCACCAGAGAAAGACAAATTAGGGAATAGGAGTGGAAGAGGGAGAGTAAAAAGAAAGAACAATAACGAAAAACAAAAAACAAAAAACAAAGAGTATGGATCTGAACTTGGGAAAAGAGCAGAAAGAAAGAAAAGAAAAATAAATAACAGAAAAGAAAAAGAAAAGAAAAAAAAAGTAAGAGGGACAAGAATGATACTAAGAGAGAAAAGGGGAACAAGCTATATATATGGGGAGTAAACTCCACTAGAACAACCACTATTCCCAGCAAATTCCAGCAACACGAGCCTGGAGATTAATACAAACTGCAACAGCAGCTAATATCAAGTGAGGCAAGGGAAAGCAAAAGTAAAAAACAAACAAAAACAAAGCAAACAAAAGAACCAACCAAACCACCAAAAAGAATAATCAAAACAATCTCATAAAAAAGCATAAAAATTCAATCTAATCAACATTCAAGCAAACAACAACAAAAGGCCCGAGAGAAAAATAATTTTTTTAAGGTAGCGTAGAGAGAGGTTTGTATGGATTTGGAGCAGGGGGTTGGGAATTAGATATATAAGTAGGGTGAAGTTTTAGCAGGTAGTAAACTGAAAAAGTAGGGAAAATCTAAAGCCAGAAAGGGTTAAGATAAACTGGGGACCAAGGGGGAAAGGTTAGGAGGAGAGTGATGGCATAATGTTAGCTTTGAGATAGGGTAAAGCGATTGTGAGGGAAAGATGCAAATCGAATGTAGGACACTAATCCAAAAATAAAAGAAAGAGAAAATCAAATGACATTAAAAAAAAAAAAGTAAAATAATAGTAATAATAGTGCTGATTGAAAATAAAAATGTAATAATTAAAAAGGTGAAAATCGAGTGAGGAAAAAGAAAAAAATAGTTTCTTCAGTAAAAGATGCAAAAAATGAAAATAAAAAATATGAGAATAAAAAATTTAAAAAATTGAAAAAAGAATTGAAAATTAAAAAATAGGAAGACTAAAATGTGCAGTAGCGGCTGTCATTCACTTCCTCTATTATTCGGTTTGGTACGCCTTTTTCCCAGTCTGGGCGGTATTTTAGTTCAGCTTCATTCCAGGGCTCCTCAGTGTTGGAAGCCAGTCCTGCTTTTTAAGCCAGCCGTGTCTTAATTTCTCGTATTTATTTTTTATTACACCAGAGACAATTAGCGTTTCAGCCCCTGGGTGGCAGTGTTTCTGAATTGACTTCCGGGCCTCTCTAGCTCTTTTTTTTTTTTTTTCCCCTCTATGGCACTCACAACCGGTTTGTGGAGGTGTGTGCCTCAGAGCTGCCTCTCTGATGGTCACACGCAGCTCTGGTCCCCAGGTTCCGAAAAAACACCTTCCCCCTGCAGTCTTTCAGGGTTTCCACCTGGGTTTTTCTATGTATTGGGCTTAGCAATCAGAGTCAGAAAGAGCCCAAGTGTGCGGACCGTGGGTCTGTGCCCCAGACTAAGGAGCCTGCACTCCTTTGAAAATTCTTAGTGTGACCCTCCTCGTCAGATTAAAATGAGTTGCTTTCAAGAGGTCACTTCTGTTAGCAGCTCAGAAGACCCCTCTCCTCATTCATGGATTACAGCAGTTCCAACTGTCGCTGATTTTTCTAGGCACAGACCTCCTGGCTCCTGCCAGTCCTGCGGCTGCCGCACTTCCCTCACCCAGCGCTTCCCTCACCCACCGCGGGGATTAGAAACCGCCCCTCATTTCAGGCGAAATCTGACCTTTCCGTGGTGCAGTGAAGAGTTTCTTTGAATCCGAATGTTTGCGCTGATAGGGGACCAGTGGTCTGGTGCTCCCAGCAGTTCAGTGTTTGCAGTTGTCGCGGAAAGTCAGGTTTCCACCAAAATCCTCCTTTCCTTGCAAGATGGCGAGGCACCCGGCAAGCCCGCAGCTCTGGGAGGGGACCCAGCCCCTGTGGGTGCTGCGCGGTCAGAGGAACACTGCCCAGCACTCCCCAGCCTTCTCCTGGAGTTTAGCTGTCCCTTGGATTGCCCACATACACTCCCTCTGTGAGCCTCTGCTGCTCCGACTCTCCACCCCAGGAACAGACTCCAAACCCGACTCTATTCCTTCGCCATTTTCTCCTTCTGTTTATAGGATTTTATTTTTAAGGAATATGAATTACTGAAATTCTATTCAAAACCAGAAAGTAATCTTTTCTGAAAGATCTAAGAACTTAAGTGAACTCTTTGCAATTGTTAAGGCATTATTTTAAACTATATTGGGAAAGAAACAATTAGAAAATTTCTCTTTGAATTAGCAAATTTGCTGAATTTCCACACACTGGGAATTTATACATTTTCAGAGTCTTACAAGTTTCCTATGGTAGTTTCTAATGAAATATCAACACTCAGAGTAACTGTGGAGGTACACTGTGATAATATCATTTTAGAAAATGAACATTCTAGACAGGCTGCTGTATCACTGAATAAATCTCACTGTACCAGGAGCTCTAAACTGGCTGTGCTGTTTTTCCCATAAGTTAGTGACTTCTAGAGTTTCCCCTTATTAATTTACATCTTCTGATTTTTTTTAAATTTGTTTAGGAAGATCTTCCCTACTCCAAGGTTACAGAAA
This sequence comes from Eptesicus fuscus, assembly GCF_027574615.1. Classification (NCBI taxonomy): domain Eukaryota; kingdom Metazoa; phylum Chordata; class Mammalia; order Chiroptera; family Vespertilionidae; genus Eptesicus; species Eptesicus fuscus. The sequence continues at coordinate 63,918,068 of NC_072473.1, read as the reverse complement.
CATCTAGGGGCCAGTGCACAACTAGAGGGCTGGTGCATGAAATTCATGCACTTGGGGAGTCCCTCAGCCCGGCTTGTGCCCTCTCGCAGTCTGGGAGCCCTTGGGAATGTCCGACGGCCGGCTTAGGCCCTCTTCCCCTGGGCATCCTTAGCGCTGACCCCAGCTTCTGGTTGTGGGGGAGCACTGACCACCAGGGGGCAGCTCCTGCATTGAGCATCTTCCCTCTGGTGGTCAGTGCATGTCATAGCAACTGGTCATTCCACCATTTGGTCAATTTGCATATTAGCTTTTTACTATATAGGACTAGAGGCTTGGTACATGAAATTCGTGCACTGCAGGGGGGTGTCCCTCAGCCCAGCCTGCACCCTCTCCAATCTGGGACCCCTTAGGGAATGTCTGACTGCCAGTTTAACCTGACATCCTAAACGGGCAGTCGGACATTCCTCGAGGGGTCCCAGATTGGAGAGGGTGCAGGCTGGGCTGAGGGACACCCCCCACCCCGTGCACGAATTTTGTGCACCGGGCCTCTAATATAAGTATAAACATATATAATTATATTTATATAAGGTTTTATGGTTGTCCATTTTAAAAACATAATCACAATGTGTACATTATTCTATAGCTTGCATTTCTCAGTCAACAATATATTATGGACATTTGTCCAGAAAACTAGATATAGATCTAAGACATTAACTTTTACAATATGGATGTTTCATAATTTAATGATTTGGATTAATGGACAGATAAATTGATTTCCTTTTTTCCAGCATCAACACAATGCTTAAATAAAGATTTTTGTACATGTATATCACATGCTTATGCTTTCATTTCTGTAGAGTCAGATATATGCTTTCTAGGCAATATTGCTAGTATCCTTTTCAAAAATATTGTAGGAATTGATATATCTGAAAAGCAATGTGTGTAATTATTTCTCCATATCTTTGCCAGAACAAATGACATTGGTTTCATAATTTTGCCGATCTGATTAATAAAATATGCTTCTCATGTGTTTTTTTTTAATTTGCACCTCCCTGACTATTAGTGTGTTACTCTATATTTTCATGCATATATATCATCTATTATCTATCTTTCATCTATCTATAATGTTTTCTTTTAATATGAATGCATAGTCTTAGATCTTTTTAAATTTTGACATGTTACCTTTATTTAAAAAAATATATAGGAAATTTATATATTAGGAAAATTGATCCCTTATAACTACAAACATTTGAATATGTATGTATGTTTGTTTGCTCTAGTCTTTATATATTTTGCCTTTGTTATTTTTATTATGAAATCAAATATAAGTTTACTAGAGGCCTGGTGCATGAAAATTCATGCACTGGAGGGGCAGGGGTCCCTCAGCCCAGCCTGCCACTTCTCACAGTCCAGGAGCCTTCAAGGGTGGGAGGTGACCCAGCGATCAGGGGAAGGCAACACCCCCATCACACCTCTGTTGCCACTGCTGGCAGTGCAAGCCTCACCCAGCCATGGTTACCTGAGCCTTGGGCGGCTCGGGGCAGCTGGGCAGCCACCATAAGAGGCTTACCTGCACCTCGGGCCAGCCTTGGGCAGCTGGGCAGCTGCCATCTGAGACTTGCCTGAGCCTCGGGCTGGCCATGGGCAGCTGGGGGGCTGAGGAGACTGGGGAATTCTGGAGGCAGGTGTGAGGTGAGCCTGGCCTTGCCGCATGCCTGCCACCCTGGTGGGGCTGAGGGGACTGGGTGACACCATCTTGTGGCTGTGGGCACCACCATGTTTGAGGGCATGGCAGTCAATTAGCATATTCCCTCTTTATTAGATAGGATTTTCTTTACATCTTCTGATTTTTTTTTTAATTTGTTTAGGAAGATCTTCCCTACTCCAAGGTTACAGAAACATCTAGGGGCCAGTGCACAAATTCATGCACCTTGAAAGGAACTGTGGGTTGTGAGGCTGCAGTGGGCACAGGGACAGGTCTTGGCCCACCCAGCTTCTTCCACTGTGGTCCCCCCACCATCTCCCTGGTCTGCTGGCAGCCCTGCTCCTGCCACCATTGATCCCATGCACTAATGGCACCAGCCCTGCTTGCACCCACTGATGGTGTGGAGCAATTGGGGCCGGCATCATCAGAGGGTGCAAGCAACGGCTGCTGCCCCAATTGCCCCTCAAAAAGAGGGGGAGTTGGAGAAGCCCTCAGGGGTGATTGGGGTCGGCAGCCGCCGCTTGCACCTGCTGATGGTGCCAAGTGATTGGGGCCAGTGCTAGGCACCAGCAGTGGGTGCGAGTGGCAGCTCTGGTTCCGGCAGCAGGTGCGAGCACTGGGTGGGACCACGGCATGCGGGAGCAAAGAATTTTCAGTAACCACCAGAGGCTTGCCCTGATGACAGCGACTGGCGCCCCACTTTGGTCTGGCGCCCCTGCTCACCTGCTCCACCATCCCACCATGGCTGATGCTAACCATGTTCCATGCATGCCCCCTGGTGGCCAGCACAAGTCATAGCAACCAGTTGTTCTGCTGTTTGTCTATTTGCATATTATACTTTTATTATATAGGATTATTTAACATACACCCATACCTATAAATTTTTGCTGAAATTTATTTTTCAATTCTTTGACAGAGAAAGAGGCATATCTTATTTTATAAAAAATTGGTTGGACAATCATGCTAATTTAATTAATTAAATAAACCATTCTTTCCCCACTAAATTGAAATACTGCTGTACCAAAATTTAATTTCTCATAGACACTTAGATCTATTTTATGTCAATTTGTTCTCCTCCAATAATCAATTGATCTACTTGTCTAGTTCTATGTGGATGTTGATCCTATACTTCTTGAATAATGAAGTATTTTTTTGCTGTGTGTATATGTACACATACACACCCATACCCACATACCTAATATAGATAGCTCTATCTATCTAAAATATATAGAATATATTTATACATCAACATGTAAATTAAATAAATAAATATGTGTATATTTACTACTTTCTTTGACTATTTCAATTTATTCATCCATAGTAATTTAAATGAGCTCAATTTAATTTAAAAAGTAAGATAAAATAATCATTGAGATTTTTATCGAAATAATATTAAATATATAAATACATTTTGGAAGGACTATTTTATGCCACCCAATCTTCCCATCTGTGAACTTATATATCCCATTTTATAGCTTATTTTATGTTCTCTTATACTTTTTAAATAATATACATTCTTTGTATCTTACTAGGGGCCCGGTGCACGAAATTTGCTCCCCATGGGGAGCGGGCCTAAGCTGCAGTCTGGCCTCCCTTTGTGGGAGGCGACTGGGCCGATCAGGGAAAGGCACCAGCCCCATCACCCCACTGCTGGAGCCACTGCCAGTCACTGCAGCCACCAAGGTGTTTTCATCAACATGGATTCCAGTCCCTTCACCAAGAAAAAATGACAACTTTCTTTAGGCATTTTCAAGATGTGTCTTTCATAGGATATGACATTTCTTTCTTTCTTTTTTTTTTTTTTTTATCCTCACCTGAGTATATGTTTCCATTGACTTTTAGAGAATGTGGAAGAGAAAGGGAAAGACAGAGAGAAACATCAAAGTGAGAGGAATACTTAGATTGGTTGCCTCCTGCATGAGCCCTGACCTGGGCCCCAGCCAGGGAGGAGCCTGTAACTTAGTTACATGCCCTTGATCAGAACCTAATCTGGACTCTGTGGTTGACAAACCTAGGCATTATCCACTGAGCCAAACCGTGTAGGGCAGGTTATGACATTTCTTAGCCCTCCAGCAGCGGACCTTCGTTTTTACCCCAGGAGTGAGGTGGAAAAGCCCTAGATCACCTTTTTGGATTCTTATACCCAAGTTACTAAGAATATTACCAGTGGCATACAGGGAGCTTAGCCAATGAGCGGTCAGAAAAGGTGTTTCCTTTGTAGTTCACACCTATCTCCTCCGATCTCTGGCTCTGCCCCTGCCAAGGCCTAAAGCCTCCAGCCCTTGGCAGGGGACCCCCAGCTGGCTCCGCCCCTGGCCAAGGCCTCAAGCCTCTGTTTGAGGCTCCGGCCCTGGGCAGGGACCTCCAGCTGGCTCCGATCGCCCCACTCCACCCCCAGCCAAGGCCGAAAGGCTCTGTTTGAGGCTCAGGCCCTGGGCAGAGACCCCCAGCTCGCTCCGATAGCCCACAGGGGACCCCAGCTGGCTCCGATGGCCAGGCTCCGCTCCCAGCCAAGGCCACAAGCCTCTGTTTGAGGCTTGGGCCCTGAGCAGGGACCCCCAGCTGGTTCTGATCACCCCACTCCACCCCCAGCCAAGGCTGCAAGCCTCTGTTTGAGGCTCGGGCCCTGGGCAGTGACCCCCAGCTGGCTCCGATCGCCTGCAGGAACCCCCAGCTGGCTCAATCGCCCGGCTCCACCCCCAGCCAAGGCTGCAAGCCTCTGGCCAAGGCTTGGGCTCTGGGCAGGGACCCCCAGCTGGCTCAGATCGCCTGCAGGGGACCCCAGCTGGCTTCGCTCGCCCTGCTCCACCCTCGGCCAAGGCCTAAAGCCTCGGTTTGAGGCTTGGGCTCTGGGCAGGGACCCCCAGCTGGCGCAGTTGCCTGGCTCCACCCATGGCCAAGGCCACAAGCCTCTGGCAGAGGTTTGGGCTCTGGGCAGGGACCCCCAGCTGGCTCTGATTGCCTGCAGGGGACCCCAGCTGGCTCCAATCTTCCCCTCTGATCTTCAGCTCCAATCGCCCAGTTCCGACCATGGCCGCTTTCTGAGGCTGCAGCCATCTTGGTTGGGTGTATTTGCATATTGCTTCTGATTGGCTGGCGGGCATGGCTGGGGTGTGGCTGGTGGGCGTGGCTTGTGATGATTTGCATATTACTCTTTTATTAGATAGGATAACTGTAATCATGCTTATATATGGAGTATTAGCAATATAATTTTAATTGATTATTAACTTGCCAGATTATCTTATTCATTTTAATAGCTTTTTCCCTAAAGTGACTTTTTTTATAAAGCATATGATCACATGGTTTCCAAATAGAGATTTAAAATTTTTTTATTATTTATAAAGGTTTTTTATTTTATTATTTTATTACATTAGCCAGAACTTCTAAAATACTGTTGAAAAATGGTGGTGATAACAAAAATCCCTGTCTTATTCTTGCTTTTAATGAAAATACTAGCATTTCACAATTTATTATGATGTTTGTAGTAGGGGAAGGCCAACCAGATCTTTCACTTAGGTGTATTTTGTAATTTAAGTACCTTAGAATTTTTTCTTTTCAAGATGGTATTGGCTATTCTTGACCATTTTTGTCTTTCCATATAAATGTTTCAATCAACTTGTTATTTTACATAAAACCAGGTGCTAAGATTGTGAAGGGGACTTTACTGAATATGTAAATCAATTTGAGAAGAACTGGCATATTTTAAATATGACACATTTTAATGCACAAATATGGTAACCTTGTGATCTTTTATGTCCCCTTTATTTCAATGATTTTGTTTTTGTAGCTTTTTGTGTAGGGCTCTTGCATATCTTTCGTTTGATATTTTTCTATTTACTTTTTATTTTATGCTACTGTAAATATATTGTTATTAAATTTGATTTTATATATTCTGCTTGTTAGTGAATAGAAAAATAATATAGCAATTAATTTATCATTGTTTAGCAAATATTTATCCATAACTGTCAAAATTGATTATTAGTTCTGGTACTTTATCTGTAACTTCTTTTGGATTTTTTTCAGAAGCAATCATATTGACATGAATAATAACAGTTTTATTTCATCCTTTCCAGTTATTATACTAGCTAGAATCTCTAGTATAATGTTGACTAGATATGATGCTACTTGATTAAAAAAAATAGAGCATTTTCAATATTTTACTATTAGGTATAATTCTTGCTATAAGTTATGTGTAGATGCCCTTTATCAGATTAAGAAATCACAAACAAGTATTTAATTAATCAAACATTTTTATGTTTTTTCCACCTTTATCCTACCCTAATATATAAAAACCCAGGGTCCTTAATGACCGACCAAAGGCTTGACCGAACACCAGAAGTCAGTCCTGCAGTCAGTGCTAGGTTGCCGTGGTGACCCAGCACTGACTGCTGCTGGTGCAGGTGCGGCAACAGAGTACTGACTGCCAAGGGGGCTGTGGATCAGGCCCTGAGAGAGGCCTGAAGAGAGAGGCAAGGTCTGATCCACAGCCTCCATGGCAGCTGTTGATCTGCCGTTTCCTCTCTCTTTCTCTCTGAGCTTCACCAGCAGCCACACCTCTGTTTCTCTCTGGGACTCCATGGGGGCTGCTGATCAGCCCTGCCTCTCTGATCAGGCCTGGAGATAGGCCTGGAGATGCTGACTGGCATAGAAACTGACCGATCAGAACCAAATCTGGGTGAACTGTGAGGAGCCAATAGCTGCCTAGGAGGTGGAGCTTTTGATGCTGACTGGCATAGAGACCAACCAATCAGAACCAAATTGGCCGGCAGGAGAGGGCAGTTGGGGGTGAGATCAGGTCAGCAGGGGAGGGCAGTTAGGGGTGATCAGGCAGGCAGAGGCAGTTAAGGGTGATCAGGCTGGCAAGGGAGAGCAGTTGAGGGTGAGATCAAACTGGCAGGTGAGGGAAATTGGGGGCGAGATCAGGCTGGCAGGGGAGGGCCATTGGTGATGAGATCAGGCCTGCTGGGCAGGGCAGTTGGGGGCAACCAGGCCAGCAGGAGTGGGAAATTGGGGGTGAGATCAGGCCGGCAGGGAAGGGCAGTTGGAGGTGAGATCAGGCAGGCAGGGGAGGGCAGTTAGGGGCAATCAGGCAGGCAGAGGCAGTTGGGGGTGACCGGGCCAGCAAGGGAGAGCAGTTGGGGTTGACCGGGCTGGCAGGGGAGGGCAGTTGGGGGCAATCGGGCTGGCAGGGGAGCAGTTAGGTGTTGACCAGGCTGGCAGGGGAGTGGTTAGGGGGTAATCACGCTGGCAGGCAGAAGCGGTTAGGGGCAATCAGGCAGGCAGGCAGGAAGGTGAGCAGTTGGGAGCCAGCAGTCCCAGATTGTGAGAGGGATGTACAACTTCCAGTTAAACCAGCAGTCAGACATTCCTGGAGGGATCCCTGATTGCAGAGGGTGCAGGCTGAGCAGAGGGACACTTCCCCTCCATGCATGAATTTCATGCACTGGGCCACTAGTTAGTATATAAAATCACATTGATTTTAAAAATTAAACTAATATTGTATTCTTGAATAGTCCTCAGACATCCAAGTAATCTATTTATAAATTTTCAGATTTTATTTAATATATATTTTAGGAATTTTGCATTTAAATTTAGGAGATAAATTGATTTTTTATTCCCATTCCCCCCTTCATATGTTCTTGTCAGATTTTAAATCAAGGTTATCTGGCTCATAAAACAACCAGAGAATGTTGTTGTTTTTTTCCTTTCTCTGGAATTGTATCTACTATTATAAATTATTTCCTCATTTAAACATCTGGAAAAATTTGCCAGTGAAGCCATCTGAGTCTTGAGTTTTCTTTGTAGAAGATTTTAATTAAGGATTTAATTTTTTAAATAGATATAAGATTATGGAAGTGTTCTGCTTGATCTTATGTCAGCTTTAGTATGTTTTTCTGTGATTTTTTTCTATATTACTAAATTTTAAAAGTTATTTTCAAAACATTTTTCATAGGGTCCTCTTATCTGTTTTTAAAAAATATTTTTTTAAATACGTTTTTATTGATTTCAGAGAGGAAGGGAGAGGGAGAAAGAGAAACATAAATGCTGAGAGACAATCATTGATCCACTGCCTCCTGCACACTCCCTACTGGGAATTGAGCCTGCTAGTTTGGCATGTGACCTGACTGGGAATGGAATCATGACCTCCTGGTTCATGGATTGATTCTCAACCATTGAGCCACACCAGCCAGGCCTGTTATTATCTTTTTGATGATTTGTAGGATTGGTAATGCTGCCCTCTTTTTCTTTAATGATTTACTAAATTATACCATCTCCTACTTTCTTTTTTTCCCCTTGATCTGGCTTTCTAGGAGTTTATTAATTTTATTCCTATTTTCAAAGAACTAAATTCTGCCTTTGTTGATTTTCCCCATGTAATGTTTGGTTACTACTCATTGATTTCTTATCAATTGAATCACTAAGAGGTATTGTTATTAGACCCCCAGTGTTTTTCCTTGGGTCCACCTGCTTGCACGCACTGGTCCAAAGAAATGCATGAGCAGGAGTTTGCAGTATATAAACAAAAAATAGTTTAATATTGAATTGGCCAACACAGAGATGGAGAGCTTGTGCTCTAAACAAACTGATGGCCTGTAGGATACAGATTATACAGGGCAAGATCACAAGACACTGTGGGTTAGGGGTTTAGGGTTGTGCTGGGAGCTGATTGGTGAGAGGTGAGGTAAGTGTAATAAATCATTTATTCAGGTCTTCAGCAAAGTTCTGAGGTCTTTTCTGGAGTTACTTTGGTCTCATGTGAAAGTAGCCAAGGGTATTTGTGCCTTAAAACTCAGGAACTAGAAATATAACTTAGGTCAAGATGATATCTTTAGCCTTCCAGAGGTCCAAACTTGTGACCATTGTCAGGTCCAGGCTATTGTTTCCTGCTGCCTTAGGGGTTGCTGATTATCCCAAGGAAAGGTTAAGTCTCTGAGGAGGGGGGGAGAGGGAGGGGGAGAGGAGAGGGAGGGGAGGGTGGAGGAGGAGGGGAAGAGAGAGGTGATTTCTAGAGCTAGGATTTAAAACTAATCAGTCATAAGGATCCTAAGTTTTAAAGATGACTAAATCTTCTATCTCATGGAGTTAGAAAAATCTTGGAATCGTGAGACAGATGCTTAGCATTGATTTTTAGTGTTTCTTCTTTTATCATATACTAGAGGCCCGGTGCACGAAATTCGTGCATGGGGCGGGGGGTCCCTCAGCCCAGCCTGCACCCTTTTCATTCCGGGACCCCTCAGGGGATGTCCGACTGCCAGGGGATCGGGCCTAAACTGGCAGTTGGACATCCCTCTCATAATCTGGGACTGCTGGCTCCTAACCATTCACCTATGTTCCTGCCTGGTTGCCCCTAACTTCCCTCCCTTACCGGCCTGGTTGCCCCTAACTTCCCTCCCCAGCTGGCCTGGTCACCCCTAACCCCCTCTGCCTTGGCCCCCACCACCGTGGCTTTTTCCAGAAGGATGTCCAGAAGATGTCTGCTCTAATTAGCATATTACCCTTATATTAGTATAGATAAGAATTTTAAGCGAATAAAAAATGGTCAAGTTGCAGAAAAATAAAAGTTTTGAAATACAACCTGGCAGGCTTGAAAGCAACAACATTTGCATAAAAGGGCATAAGTTGCAGTCGGCAACAAAATTTGTTGTTAGGATTGCTTGGTTAATATTCTTTTGTTGGAAAGGCATGGTCTGGGCAAAGGAGAAAAGGAAACCAGCCCTATAAAAGGGAATGTCTGATTGGGCCATTGCCACAGCAGAGAGGGGCAGGTGCGGCAAAGGTTCAGGCTGTCCCACAGGCAAGGATGTCTGTGTGTATGGGACACCAAAGGACACCTGTCACACCTGAAACACAATTTGCTAACACTCACAATTGCAGAGCTCAGGAAGAATCACTGTTTTTAAAACTATTATTACCCTGACATATACAATATACATACATATAAATATACATGCCCTCTTCTGAGCTTCCCCTGCCCTCCACTTAATATTTGGCTATGGACTTTTTTTCATGTCAACGAACTGGATGTACAGACATAATTTTTAATGGCTACAGTGTTACCCCTGACTGTTTGACATTACCATGGTTTACTTCACTAACCCTTTATTGTGGGGCAGGTTGCTTCTGGTTTCCCCTGGCATCAACAACTACAGCAAACATAATTGCTTATTTGACTGTTTACTTAGGACACATTCACAGACATGGAACTCCTGGCCCAAAGCCACATTTCCAAATTGACTTTCTAGAAAGTGCTTCTGTTTGTTTAGTCCATTGGTTTTAAATCAGATTACACTCCCACAAATGGGTTAAGAGAAAACTGTTCAATGTGCCTTGGGCAAATCGGAAACTCTTGCTGAACTTGAGCGACTCCAGGGCTCAGGACCTGGAGGATCCGGGCTGGAGGGTGAAGTCCAGGGACGCGCGGGTGACGCAGTCGAGGGCCTTGTGTGGGTGCGGGCCTGTGAGTGTGTGTCGCTGGGGTCCACGCTCATGCACACACCCACATGCCCTCACTCCCTCTCTGCACCCTTGGCCACCAGGAACCTCCGTGGAGCCTGTGAGCTCCAATGCATCCAGTCCCAGCACCCAGCAAGTCTGGAAAGTTTCTCCAAGGGGAGGCGGGACCAGGAGGATCAGGGCTGGAGGGTGCGGTCCAGGGAGGCGCGGGTGGCACACCGAGGACCCGGTGTGGGTGCGGGTGTGTGTCGCTCGGGTCCACGCTCATGCACACACCCACACGCCCACACTCCCGCTCTGCACCCTAGGCCACCAGGAACCTCGCAGAGTTCAGCCTGCTCGCCAGTCCCCGCCCACTTGGTCGAGCCTTCGGTAGGACCCTGGCTCTGTATATAAATAGATACCCACGCAGATGCCTAGCAGCTAGCAAGTCCTTTTAACCTCTCTGTTAAGATGTATCCTGGTTTCAAAAATGTTAAAATTTGAAGAAAGGAGTATGCGTACCAATGGAGGAAATACAGTACTTCGAGTACAATTGAGGGCTACTGCAGAAGTGTTTGTAACAGGCAATTTTGGAAAAACAGAACAAAACTCAAATACATCCTCTGTCTCATCCCGCCCCTGTCATTTGAGCAGGCAGATCGCTCCACAGTGACCAGGTCCAGTGTATCTGGGACCCCAAAATCAGTCCTAGCTCCCTGGAAAGGAAGCCGACCCAACTTTTTGAAGTTTGGGGAGAAGGGTATGTGTTAAAGGGCATCTCTTTTTTTCAGCTGTGACTGGTGCAGAGCAAGGGGCTGCATCCTACCGATTGGAGCATGTGGGAAATATCCTGCTTCTGAATATATAAAAAGTAAATGTCTTGTTACCAAAGTGGAGAAATTTATGAAACCATTAATGACAGAGAAGCTTCTTTTAGAAGATGCCCCTTCTCCCTACTCCCAGACATGCCTCCCTCGGACTGAGGACAGGCAGGGTGGCCTCCTACTCACCAGATCCAACTCCGCCACTGGTAGGACTGGAGATGGGGGCGTGAGAGCACTCGCTCTTGAGGCTTTCAGCTCCAGGGGGTGTCTGTTTGGAGGAGGACTGGTAACAGATTTTGTTCTTTCCCAGCCTTCTACAGACAAACCATATTCCCAAGCAAAACAATCATTCTTCAAACGACGCCCAACGTTCACGTCGGCCTCCGGACTGGAAGTAGGTCTTCTCCAAATTCCCAAGGAGAAGCGGCCTAGGGCAGGTCTGCTGCTCCTGATCAACCCAACTTGGCCTTTCCTGGCCGCACCTCTCAGAGCCGGGCTCTGGGCACTGCAAAGGGAGAGGTTCCCTGAACCCGTTTCCCGCACACCTAGGCTACGTCCCACAGGAGGCGGCTTCAGTGCCAGGGCGGCGGTGGCCAGGTCCTCCCGTACCTCGCCTCCTGGGCTGCAGTTTCACATCTCCCAGCCCCCAGCCTCGGACGCGCCCCCGTAGTTGCCCGCACCACCAGTCGCCTCAGCGCAGGCCCCAGCAGCCAAAAGCCGGCCTCCTGGCAGCCGGCCACCACACCCACCACCGCCGGTAGCTCTCCACTGCTCGCTGGCTGCCACGCCCTGTCCGCTGGGGTGGGGGTGTGCTCCGAGCTGCTCTCACCCCTGTCGTGTGCCCACTGCCCAGAGGCCCTCCTTCCACAGCCCAACGGGGGAAGCTGGCCTTGTTGCCAGGGCTACGATGCCAGCATCCAGCCCCGGCTGCTACGGGTGCTGCCATATTTGTAGCGGAGTGATGGTTAATTTGCATATTACCCTTTTATTAGATAGGATGTACTTAAAGCTATGTATCTTCTTTTAAGCTTTTACTGCATTTCACAATATTTGAATATTAATTTTGCTTCAACATTTTTGTAAGCTATTTTGTGAGTGTTTAGACTTCTGCATGAATAGAAGCATGTTTCTCAACTTCAAAGATACATTTTTAAAATTTTATTTAAATAACAACTGAAATCCAGCTTAATTTCACTGTGGTCATAAAGCAGATATCATATAACTTGAGTCTTTTCAAACTGATGGAGACATGATTTATTGCCAAACACATTGTCAATTATTGTAAATACTAGTGACCCAGTGCACGAAATTCATGCACATTAAAAGGGGATTAATTAGAGGAAATAATTTAATATTGCTATTTGCCCTTTCTCTATAATAGAAGTGTCAGAGATGTAAGAAAATTAGTAAAATGTATATGGAAACCTTCCTCCTGTCAGAGTCTGGGGCTCACCACAGGACCCAGAGTCAAGTCCCTGCCCACCCACATGCACCTCAAAATCGCGTGAGACCCAGACCCAGCTGACCCCCCCCCCCCATTGGGCTAGATCCAGACCCAGCCAGTCCCACCTTAGTCAAGCCCTGCCAGGCAGGGGGTGTAGCCTCAGGTCCCCTGGCCGGGCACCAGGATGGGGGGCGTGGCCTGAGGTCCCCCAGCCCAGACCGGGGCGGGGGGAGTGCCTTGAGATCCCCTGTCAAGTCCCCCTGGGTGGGGGGCATGGCCTGAGGTCCCCTGTCAAGCCCAGCCAGGCAGCAGGGCAAAGCCTCAGGTCCCCTGGCCCAGTGCTGGGGCAGGGGGTGTGGTCTGAGGTCCCCCAGCCTGGTGCTGGGGTGGGGGGTGCCACCTGAAGTCCCCTGTCAAGCCCTACCTGGTTGGGGGCGCAGCCCGAGTTCCCCCGACCCAGCACTGAGGGTGCACCTTGAGGTCCCCTGTCAAGCCCTTCTGGGTGGGGGGCACTGCCTGAGGTCCCCTGTCAAGCCCAGCCAGGCAGGGGCGCGCAGCCTCAGGTACCATGGCCCAGTGCTGGGGAGGGGGGCATGGCCTGAGGTCCCCCATCAAGCCCCGCCAAGTGGGGGGCGCGGCCTGAGGTACCCGAGCCCAGCACCAGGACCAGAAGCGTTGAAACAAGGCAGGAAGGCTCATCAGTCAATTGCATCCCAGTGAAGCTCCTTTATCAAATTCCTTCTTGGGAGAAAAAGGAAAAAGCATAATGAATGACACTGGGTACCTGAGATTAAGGTGTGGGGAAGGGTAAAATAGGTATTCCCTGTTCTCAAGAGGGGAAAAGGTTGCAGAAATGGAAGTGTTAGTGATGTTTTGCTTCCTTTATTATTTTGAATAAGATTGGCACTGTATACTTCAGATGTGGAAATGAAGATATAGTCATCTTCTGACAACATTTATATATACAACATATTTTGCTAATTTATATACCATAGCAAGGCTTATAGGCTGAGTGCTTAAATTTTATTTTATTCATGGCTGTTTAGCCATTTGTATTTGTAGGTTCTCTGCCTCGTACTAATTTGACTGGAGATATGTTGAATTCTAGAAGATGTAGTCTGTCATTGAGATCCTATCCATCTCTCCTGACCATCATGCCAATTATTAGTGTTAAGGCAAAACATGACTTTGCCAGGGAAATGCTGAGCCTACTAGGGAGAAACAGAGAATACACCCCAAAGAAGCTGCAGGACCTAGTTGATATATTGGCAGTGGCCAGGATAGTGTGTATGGTCCTGGATTCTGAGGATACTAAATCAAGGAGAATGAAATGTAAATTTGAATGAGAGAGAATTTATCAATATGAGAGCACTATCCCAGAATATAGTCTATATCAAGAGTCAGCAAACTACCATCCACTCCTCTTTTTGTAAATAACATTTTCTTTAGCCAGAGACTGTATAGCCTGAAGAGCCTAAAATATTATTTATCTGACCCTTTACAGAAAAAAAAAAGTTTGCTGACTCCTGATCTATAAAAAGAAATGAAAATAGATATTACCAGGCTACTAGAATGGCTCTTAGAAATATGAAGAAAACAATTAGCCTCACTAATTGAAGTAGAAATAGCAAAACAGCCATGGAAAAACATGAAAGAATGTATCAAAGGCTTAGATAATTAAGCATATTAGAGTAGATATATTAGGTAAGGCCAGGAAACCTATCAGACTATTACGCTCCATTGGAGGGTCTGGAAGAGACATCATTTTTCAAACAATAAAGAACTTTCTCTTCAGGGGCACCACCATTACTGAGAAGCTCAGCTGTGACAGTGGAAGATGCCATTACAGAATGGACTCCCTGTGTTACCATCAGAAGCAAGGCAAGTATAATTATTATGAGCAGCAGGGCCAGAGCAGTGTAGGATGGGGGTGTGACCTGCAGAGAGCAATGAAGATGGTTAATAGAATACATTGTCTTGTATTGCTCAAACTATTAAGTTGAAAGAAATCTAGGTTGGCTGAGGGCAGTTACCTCAATAAATATGTCATGATCATTTGTCCAGTTTCTAGAGCTGAGCCTGTAAGCCATTGTCAGAAGAAAAGGCAAGTCTCCATGAGAAAGAAACTTACAATGCCATGGCAAGTATCTATAGTAATGATTTTTCCAATTTTTCCTGCAAGTGGCTTTTGGCCATTTTCTTGTATAAGAGTATACTATGGGTAGGGAAACAACACCAAATATTTTGAGGACTGTTGGGCACAGGGTCTGAATTGACACTGATACTCAGGAACACAAAGTGTCATTATGAACCCCCAAATGGAGTGGGGGGGTGTGGGAGTCAAATAATAAATGGAGGAGTCTTGGTGCAGGTCTGGCTCACACTGAGTCCACTGGGTCTACATTTAGTCAGTGGTCATTTTCATGATACATAAATGTATACAGTAATTAGAATTGACATACTTGGTGGCTGGCAGGTGGTTCCATATTGGTTCCTTGAGTTAGAGCTATTGTAGTGGAGAAGGCCAATTGAAAGTCTCTGAAACTGTCTACTTCCCCACACAAGACAGGATAATAAAACTATTGTCTCTTGGAGTGGTACAGATTAATGCCAACCATACATACCTAAAGGATACAGGCATGGTGATTCCCATTATATCTTAATTCGATTCACCAGTATGAGTTTGGCCTATACAAAAACCAGTTGGATCCTAAAAGATGATAGTGGGCTATGACAAGCTCAACTGCATACTAGCTCTATTTCTAGCTGCTGTGCCAGATTGTGATACTGTTGCTAGAGCAAATTAACAAGGCCTCAGATACATGGGATGTGGTCATAGATCTGGCAAATGTGTTCTTTTTTATCCTAATCAGAAAATAGGACAAAAACAGATCTTATTCATATGGGATGGAGCACCATGAACATTTATAGTTGTGCCCTATGGCTGTGTTAACTTTCCTGCTCCCTATCATAAAATAGTCTGAAGATATCTGGACAATCTGAACATGCTGCAGAACATCACATCGATTCAATATATCATGACATCACGTTACTTAAATTGAGTTAGTAAGAAGTGAATGATATATTGGAAGCCTTGGTAGGAAGTATGCATTTTAGATTGTGAGAGATAAAACTTACAAAGAGTCAAGGGTCAGCCCCATCAGAATTTTGGAGGGCCCAGTGGTCTAGAGAATTAAAGGATATCCTATATAATAAAGAGGTAATATGCAAATTGACCATCACTCCAACACACAAGATGGCTGCCCCCATGTGGTCAAAGATGGCCACCCCCATGTGGACACAAGATGGCTGCCACAAGATGGCTAGCAGGGGGGGGGCAGTTGGGGACAACCAGGACCGCAGGGGAGGGCAGTTAGGGGTGACCAGGCCTGCAGGGGAGGGCAGTTGGGAGGGACCAGGCCTGCTGGGGAGGGCAGTTTGGGGGGACCAGGTCTGCAGGGGAGGGCAGTTTGGGGGGACCCAGGCCTGCAGGGGAAGGCAGTTTGGGGGGACCCAGGCCTGCAGGGGAGGGCAGTTGGGATTGACCAGGTCTGCAGGGGAGGGCAGTTGCGGGTGACCAGGCCTGCAGGGGAGGACAGTTGGGGGTGACCAGGCCAGCAGTGGAGGGCAGTTGGCGTGACCAGGCCTGCAGGGGAGGGCAGTTAGGGGCAATCGGGCTGGCAGGGGAGTGATTAGGGGGGATCCGGCCAGCAGGCAGAAGCAGTTAGGGGCAATCGGGCAGGCAAGCAGGCAAGCGGTTGGGATTCAGCAATCCTGTATTGTGAGAGGGATGTCCAACTGCCCACCGGGATAGGGCCTAAACGGGCAGTCGGACATCCCTCGAGGGGTCCCAGATTGGAAAGGGTGCAGGCTGGCCTGAGGACTCCCCACCCCATGCACGAATTTTGTGCACCAGGCCTCTAGTCTTTCCAATGAAAGAACAAATTATTGCAACCTATATTTCCAACCACTAAGAAGGAAGCAAAAATCTTGCTAGGCCTCTACAGGTTCTGTAGGAAGCATATTACACACTTGGGAATACTGTTCTGAGCCATATTCCAGGTGTTGCAAAATTCTGCCAGCTTTGGGTGGACTTCAGAGCAGGTAAGCACTCTGCAGCAGGCACAGGCTGCACTTAACCAGTCCTGCCACTTGGACCACTATGATCCATAAGATTATCCTACCTTATAATAGAGAAACATGCAAAGTGACCACACCTCCGCTATGCCCATGATTGGGCCTGCGAGAGGCTGGGGGCGGGACTCTGGGTGGCCTATCCGGCCGTTGAGAAGACCAAGATGGCGGCACCCAATCCTCTTAGTTCCGGGGTCCCGGGCGGCGATCACCACCCGGGGGGTCGTGGCCGGGCCCAGCCAGGCACTCCCGGGGGTCCCTGGCGGCTATCGCCACCCTGGGGGGGGGGTGTGGCCGGGCCCAGCCAGGCGCCCCCGGGGGTCCCGGGCGGCGATCGCCACCCTGGGGGGGACGTGGTTGGACTCGCCCAGCCCCTCCCAGGGTCCCTGGGAACATTGCAGGCATGTGGTTGCTGAGACCCAGACCAGGCCTCCTGCCACAGATTCATAGCTTTGCGGAGTCCTAGGACAGGGATCTGCCTCATCTGCAGAGAGACAGAGGTTCTGCAGTGCCCCCAAGAAGTGGGTGGGCCCAGCCAGGAATCAAGGGGCATGGAAGGACTCCTGGCAGAGGGGCAAGGACCCTCACCCCTGAGGCGGGGGTTGAGGGGTGGAGCCACCTCAGTGAAGGGGTGCTGCACTGCAGGGTACTGGACTGACTGATGTGATTCTGAGAAGCTCCCAGTGCTAATGGGCCTCGCTCAGGCGGCCTTCACACTTCAGAGGCAGTGACTACTGCTCCTGCCTTGACCCAAAAGCAAGCTCACTACACCCTGCCCCATAGCAGAGCATGCCTAGGCAGTGAGTGGGAAGCCTTCCACCTGCTTCGGAGAAGGGGGGGCAGTAAAGAATGGGGGGAGAGGAAAGAATGTGGAGCATCCGCAATGAAGAGGTGCTTGAGAAAGAGGCTCGGAAGCCTGACTGGAAGGTTTGTTCTGTTTGCTGGGCCGCTGCCCCTTAGGAAGCGCAAAGAGCATGGCTCTGAGGGCTTCCTGTGTGCTCTGAGGGCTTCCTGAGTCAAGTTCCACAGCCAACTGGAATTGGCCTCAGTTTCCTGGTCTGTAAAATGGATGAAGCGTGTCCCAGTGCCTTCACTGAGCTTTGATGGCCAATTAAGATACTGTATAAAGAAAATGAGGGAAGAAGTGAGAAAGAAAAGGAAGGACAAAAAACACAAAAGAAAGATTGAAAGGAACCTGTAAACCCATTGTCACTTAAATAGGGAATATAGTCAGTAGTGTTGTAATGATGGTATGATGCCAGGTGGGTACTAGAAATATCGGGGAACACTTTGTACAGTATATGATTGTCTAACCACTATTCTGTAACTAATATAAAACCTGAAACCAATACAAAATAATGTTGAATGTAAAGAAATGAAAATTGGAGTGAAATTTTTATAAATTTCAAAGTTTAAATAAAAGCTGTAAAGGAATGAAGGGGAGAATAAAAAGTGTTTTTCATTTTGCCACTTCATTAAAAAGACAGTTGTCTTTATGTGGTGCTTTTATACTTTTCTAAGTCATTATCTCATTTTAATTTCCCGGCAACTTAAAGACAAGATAAGTATTCCCTCCACTATTCAAAGAAAGGAAATCTTGGTGTCTGGTCTTAATGATTCAATCGTCAAGCCCTTATTGTAAAGCAGGGTTAGTAAAATTTTCTGTGCAGGGTCATATCTATACTAATAAAAGCCTTGGGGGTGATCAGGCCAGCAGGGGAGGGTATTTGGGGGCAATCAGGCCCGCAGAGGAGCAGTTAGGGGTCAATCAGGCCAGCAAGGAAGCAGTTAGGGGGCAATCAGGCAGGTAGGTGAGCGGTTAGAAGCCAGCAGTCCCGGATTGTGAGAAGGATGTCCAACTGCAGGATTAGGCCCGATTCCACAACCTGCAGTTGGACATCCCCCGAGGGGTCCCAATTAGAGAGGGTGCAAGCTGGGCTGAGGGACACCCTCCCCAGTGCACGAATTTCATGCACCGGGCCTCTAGTTGTATTATAAATTGGTGCAATTGTAAAGTCACCATGTGGAAGTTTGGCAAATCCCAATAGGAACATCAATTACAACATACTAGTAGATACCTATGTGGCCTAGACCCCTGTGTCATTCATCATTGTAACCTTGGACTCTCCTTCAGCTCATACTTAATGACTATTGGGGGAAGTAGGTCACATTCAATCAGCTGGTTAAGGAGGAGAAAGACTGAGTTCATTTCACAGATGGTTTGGCTTGGCATGTGTGTGGAAGCAGAAAATAGACTGCAGCTATACTACAAGCCCATTCAGGGCTGAAAGAAATCCATGAGGGGGAAATTATCCCCATGTCCAGAGTATCAGTCAGTATGCTGGGTTATCCACTTGTGTAGAAACATAAGTGGTCTGAGATTAAAATTCATATAGATTCACAGGCAATAACTAATGATTTAACTAGTTGGTCAAGAGCCTCATCCTATGAACCAGGAGGTCATGGTTCAATTCCCGGTTAGAGCACATGCCCCGGTTGGGGGTTCAAAAATTTCCCAAGGGAGCTGCCAGTCTTATAGATCAATCACAAATCTATAAAAAGCACAGCTGAGATACTAGTTTAGAGATTTACCCTGTGAGAACAAGGGGGTGCTATATTCCACAACACAGAAAATATTCTAATTTAATGACCATTACATGGTTTGGTGTTCCAGATAGGTACAATATATATGTCCAAGGATGAAGATGAGAAAATGGGAACAAACTTGCTTACTGACACTTCCAGTGGCCACATTGTAGAATCTGTGTGTGTCCCCAAATGACAAGATTAAGCTCTGCAGTTTTAGGAGTCTTGGCTCCAAGATGTAAATGCTTCTACCATGAGACAGAGCAAAATTTCCATTTAAATTGCAAGCTATGAAATTAGGCTCTTTGTGCCAAGAGATCAGCCAGCAAGAAAAGAGGCACCATCATGGCAGGGTAATTGACCCTGATCATCAAGAAGGGAGTAGGATTACTCAGTGAGGGCATAGAATAATATATTTGCACTCAGATTGCCCATTTGGTTATATCTTGGAATTGGAATTCTTTTGCCTAATTTTGAAAGTAAATGGACAAATAGAGCAATTACAGCCTCAGAAAGACATGGTGAGTAGAAACCCAGACCCTCATGAATTAGGGCTTGAGTCATTCCAATAGAGAGTCATCTATACCTGCTGAGGGATATCTAAATAAGTAGTAAAGGAGGAAGATGAATATGAGTTGTGGTCTTAACCTTTTGCACTTGGATGTCGAGTGTGACTCGACATGGTTAGCATTGGTAGCAGCTCTTTTTATACTCTTTGAATGTATCAATAATTTGAAATATAAAAAAATCCAAATAAATAAGTTTGTATGAAAAGAAACTCCATTTTTTTATTCTACTGCCGTGCTTTGTAAAATCTGGGGTATTTAAAAAATTAAATCCCGAGTAGAATAAAGGAATTGAGAAAAAAGCAAGCAAGTGCAAAGGGTTAAGACTAGCTGCTGTGGTGGAGTTTGTCTAGCTAATCTTCATCTTATAACTTTCCTCCATAAAAAGAGGCCCACAAGAATAGAGAAGGAGCTGCTGCTCCAAATTAGGTAAACTAAATAGCCCCATGTGACACAAAAGTTGGACAGTAATAGGAACTTTGATGTGTTTCTCAGGTTAAACCTCTCTCCTCCCCTACACCCCCCCCACACCGCCTGATGCACTCATTTTTTGAGAAGGTTGATAGCTAAATAAAAGATCACATTTGAGTGTTCCATGCTTGCATGTACCCTCAGCTTAAAAGGGCTAACTCATTGAAGGTCAATAACCCTTTCACACATCCAATGATTGGTTGATGCAGGAGTATAAAAGTCCTCATTTCCTTGACATAATTCAGGACAAATCTGAGGGCTATCCCAACTCCAGAGCTCCCCATGGAATAGGATGAGGCCTTTTCTGTGACTTCATTACAGCTTAAATACTCTCTCTGTCCAACCCTTCTTTCTTTACTTACTCACAGGTATTGGCACAGGAAGCACAACCCAGTGAACTTCCTACAAGTAACTGTCCATTTCAAAGTCTGGTTCTGGGGAACCCCACTTGTGACATAGTTGGGTTTATTGAATTTATCTGAAATTTAGACAAATAAATTTTTTTATGAACAGAATAAACTGGTGAATATAATAGAATCAGGGGCATAGAAAGGGACTTTATGGTTCAATAAACCATAGTTGGGTTTATTGAATTTATCTGAAATTTAGACAAACATTGTATATTTTAAAAGTTGAGACTACCACATATAAAAGTATATAATATACTGCAACTCACAGACATGGATATTGTATGCATATATTCACTCAGCCAATATTCATTGAGAACCTATACAAGACACGCTCTAGGCAGTAGGTATACAGTGTTGTATGAAACACAATATGGCTTCCCAATGGAGTTTATGCCCTAGGGGGTCAAGAAGACATTAGGCAAACAGATACACCTTAATTATATATATATATATATATATATATATATATATATATATATATATAAGCCTAATATGCTAAATGTTCGACCATTTGACTGTTCGACCAATCGCTATGATGTACACTTACCACCAGGGGACAGATGCTCCAACCCATAAGTTAGCTTACTGCTGGGGTTCAGCCTATCGGGACTGGGCAAAACAGGCTGGAGATGCCCTGGAGCCCTCCCTCGGTCCCTCCTCAGCCCGGATCGTGCACCAGTGGGGTCCCTCGGCCTGGCCTGCACCCTCTCGCAATCTGGGACACCTCAGAGGATGTCAGAGAGGCAGTTTCCACCCCATCCCTGCAGGCCAGGCGGAGGGACCCCACAGGTGCACAAATCCATGCACCGGGCCTCTAGTTTCATTATAATAGTGAAAGGGAAGAGCATCATTGACAATCACATTTAGAATGAGATCGTAAAGATAAGTAGGATTAGCTAACATGACAGTAGGGAGGAGAAAAGGAGTCAATAATATTTTTATTCCAAAACTGGTATTCAATTTCAAAGTCATTGTCTCTACAAATACAAAAAGAAGCCTGATGTGCATTTGTCAATATTTTGCAATTTTGATTAGAAAGGACAGTTGATAATCAATGCATGCTTTTCATTCATTCATTCAATAAACAATTTTATAGATGTTATATTTAAGGAGTTTGGTTAGGTATTGTACAAGATTCATCAAGAAATATGGCACCTTTTCTTTTCCTAGGTGCATTATACAGTAGTAAAGAAAAGAAGGCAAATGGAAAACATGGCATGTTACAAATTCTACAAGAGAATCTCAGCAGACAAAGGAGATATTTCTGATCCATATAAGGATGAACCTTGATGTAATTGAAAGTTTTAAAAAATGAGTAAATTATTAATTAGGTCCACATTTACAAAACTGTGATGAGAAGATCATAATAATATGTATAAGGCTACACCAGAATATAGTCAAAATCTGCAATTGCTCTGACAGAACTAGACAAAGAGAACAAACTTTATCTTTGAATAGTGCTTCACACAGGTCTAACTACTAGCGCATAATTATTTAATACTTTCACTTGATTTGACTGTCTAGTTAGGGATAAATGGATATGTAGCTAGTTTATTTTTAAATTAAAAGAACATGTTTTTGTTAGTTCCAAAAGCCTTTATTTTTTGTATGTGTGCTCATAAGGACCTCTAGACTTATCTTTATGTTCCTGTTAACATTTTCATGTCTTTCAGTGGAAACCATTTGCTCTATGTTGAGCTTTGCCTTTCTCCATGAAGTTTCTGAGCACTCTTAAGTGGGTTCCAGTTTTTTCTTTGCCAGCTAATAAATTTGTGTTCTTTTATTACCCATATAAGTCAGGTTACTGGTCAAACTACACTCCACAAGCAAGTGGTTGAAGACAGAGCAGTTACTACTTCCGTAATCTGACTGAATACACACAACAAAACTACTATCTCTTAGCTGGGGGTAAGGAGAAAAATATCCTATTCTCAGGCCTCTCCAGGTTCAAATAGTATTCACCTCCTAATCACAGCAATCAAACTCCATTTGTCTTACCAGTGCTGCTCACCTACCTACAGACTTACTTGGGTAAAAATATTGGGGAGCTCGTTCCATGAACAACAAAGTTAGCCAAAGAATTTGTATGTTAATAACTTACTAGAAGAGATTCATGAGCCTCAGCAAAATAAAGCTTCTCAAAGAATGCAAAAGTTCTAAATTCCACTTTAGCCCTCATGGAGAAGCAGGCCTAGTATTCTGCCATTTCCCCTTGAGTCTCCATAGCATCAAAGCATCAAGAAAAATAAGAAACTGAATATTCTCTCTCTCTCTCTCTCTCTCTCTCTCTCTCTCTCTCTCTATCTCACATCAGTAAAAATAAAATTATATAAGAAACTCAGAGGAAAGATACAGGATACTCAGCACATAAATAATAAAATCCCAAAAGGAATAAAGGATTAAAAGAAGGAGGAGAGGAGGAGTAATAATTTGACATAGGACAAAAGATTACTCCAAGCTGAAGACCCGAGTATAGATTTTAAATTTTTATTGAATAATACATAGGATTCGTGAGGAGAAAAAAATGTAGATATCCTGGTAAAATTTCAGAATTTAAAGGTGAAAAGAAAATAGTCAAGTTAACTAAAGTAAATAATAGCCTACTTGCAAAAGAAATATATTCAGGGGACACAGACACTAGGGGGGGGCCGTGAAGGCATGTGCTGGAGGCTGGGGGAGGCTGGGGGGAGGTCAATGGGGGGAAAGGAGACATATTTACTAATATTTATAATACTTCAAACAATAAAATAAACTAACACTGAAAAAAAAAAAGAAAAGAAATACAATCAGACCATTATGGACTTCTCATCTGTAAGCTGAGACTGGAAGCTAGAGGACAGAGACATGATCCACAAACCACTGAGAGAAAAGTTTTACAATCAAAGACTAATATACCCAGGCAGGTGTGCACGCTCTTCCCCACATGAGCAATGCTGCTCAGAGCCCACCAGCCACTGTCTCCAGCACCATTTGCGCCACTGTCACTATCACAATGACCCATTAGAAAGCTGCTGACTCAAATGCAAGCAGTTCCAGAGGTACTTGGAGAAGTCAGGGGTGCTGGATACAATGACCAAGGTATTGGTGTAACCCAACCAGGTTTGTTTGGCTGCCTGGTGCAACAAAAGCCAAACTCATGAGACAGGTGCTTATGAGAAGGAAAGAGTTTTATTTAAGTTGTTAGTGACTTGAGAAGATGGGGGGGGGGGGCGGACTCCTGTCCTCAAAAAATCATCTTAACATTCCATGCAGACAAAGGTTTTTATAAGGAGAGAGAGCGGAAAATCAGAACAAAGAGATCAGCAGGAAGGGCTGTTGACATGCAGGTAGTGTCCTTGAGTTGGCCATCTGGTTTTTGTCAGTGAATTTCTGAGTCTGGGCAATTGATGCCAGACAGGGCCTTAAAGGTCAGGCTACTCCTTAGGTTCACACAGGAATTGAAACTGCTGGGCTGTGAAGTATACTAAAAAAAAAATAAAAAAATCTTTTAACATGCAAGCTCTTGTTTTGAGATAAAAAATAAGGTTAGAGTAATAAGCTGGGTTAACATTTACTAAGATTAATATGGGTTGCTCTATATAAGTATTAGAGGCCCGATGCACGAAATTCGTGCAAGGGGCTCAGCCCTAGCAGCCCTGGCCAGGCCTCATAGCCCCCTCATAATCCCTCGCAGCCTCGGCCGGCCCCAGCTGGACCTCGCAGTCCCTCACAACCTCTCACAGCCTTGGCCAGCCCTTGCAGCCCCTCACAGCCCCAGTTGGGCCTCACAGCCCCTCACAGCCCCTTGCAGCCTCAGCAAGCCCTTGCAGCCCTGGCTTCGTCTGGAAGGTTGTCCAGATGGTTGTCTGGAATGTCATCTGGACGGTCATGCGGCTGTTTGGTCTGATTAGCATATTAGCTCTTTATTATATAGGATGGCGTATCCATTTCCTGTTACATTAGTATAGCCTTATCTCAAGAACCAGAGAAACCCAATAGTGCTTTCGATATTTTAAAGCATCACCTAGGAGCTGCTACCCCAGAAAATCCAGAAATAAAGCTGCTCCACCTAGACTTGGCAGAAATGAAAGAGAAATATGAAGCTCTTACAGAAGAAAATAAAAATCTGAAAGCAAAGCTTGCTCAGTATGAACCACCTCAGGAGAAGTGTGCTGAACAGAATTCTTCTCAGTTGAAAGACACTGAAAAATGGTTTTGCATGACTTGAATAGGTTTTAATGGTAATATTTTTTTCTAAACAGATGCTATAGAACTATTTTAATATGTTAAGTTAACCTATCACACTTTAACTGTTAGAAACACATATTCTTAGAATCACCAATAAAAACTCAATATATCTTTTAAAAAAGACTACTAAAACCCGCCAAATTGTGTTCACCTGTAAAAGCAAAAGAAAAATATTTCAAGAACACATGAGTATTCATATGTCATTAACAACATGTACCCTAATCTAAGAAAACATGTGAGAAAGTATTCTGATCAAAAGCTAGTTTATTTAGAAGAGAGAAATCAAAAGGAGGAAAATAACAATGTAAAGAAACATTAGTGATAAATTTATTTCTTATGGTATCTATACAGTATACCCTTGGTTTTGCAAACCTGGATTTACTTCAGCTTTAATGAACAAAATTTCCAGCCCAGATGTCATATGTGAAAATTAACACCCTGTTAATTTTATTTTTAAAAGTTTTTCTTTATTGTTGAAAGTATTACAGATTTCCTCTTTGTTTTGTTGTTTTTTTCCCCATGGACTCTCTCCTTCCTGCACCCGCCCCTCCCAAACCTTCACCACACTATTGTCTATGTCCATGGATTATGCATATCTATATATATAAAACCCTAATATGCAAATAGACTGAACAGAGGAACAACCGAACAACCGAACAACTGGTCACTATGATGCACGCTGACCACCAGGGGGCACGCGTGGAACATGGCAGGCGTTGGCCTCAGTGGGATGGTGGAACAGGTGAGCAGGGGCGCAAGACCAAGGTGGGGCACAGTCGCTGTCATCGGGGCGAGCCTCTGGTGGTTACTGAAAATTCTTTGCTACCACGCATCGCAGTCCCGCCTGGTGCTCACAACTGCTGCTGGTGCCAGCCCCCCTTGCACCCACTGGCAGTACCAGAGCTACCACTTGCACCTGCTGCAGGTGCCCAGCTCTGGCCCCGATCACTCAGTGCCATCAGCGGGTTCAAGTGGAGCCTGTGCCATCAGCACGTGGGAGCGGCAGTGGTGGGAGTGAGAATGCAGGCACACAGGGGACAAGGGGCCACAGCAGGAGGGGCCAGGCGGGGGCATGGAAGATGGGCTGAGACCTGGCCCTGTGCCCACCACAGCCTCCAAGACCACAGTTCCTTTCAAGGTGCACGAATTCGTGCACTGGGGCCCTAGTGTGCATATAAATTCCCAGGTTAATCTCCCACCCATCCTACCTTCTCTCTGAAATTCATCAGACTTTTCCATGGTTCTATGTTTCTGGATCTATTTCATTCATCACTTTATTTTGTTCATTAGATTCTACATATGAGTGAGGTCATGTAATACTTATCTTTCTCTGACTGACTTATTTCACTTAGCATAATACTCTCCAGGTCCATCATGCTGTTGCAAATGGTAAGAGTTCCTTCTTTATTACAGCTGTGTAGTATTCCATTGTGTAAATGTACCACAGTTTTTTTAATCCACTCATCTTCTGATGGGCACTTAGGCTGTTTCCAAATCTTAGCTATGGTGAATTGTGCTGCTATGAACATAGGGGTGCATATATCCTTTCTGATTGGTGTTTCTAGTTTCTTCGGATATATTCCCAGAAGTGGGATTACTGGGTCAAATGGGCGTTCCATTTTTAATTTTTTGAGGAAACTCCATACTGTTCTCCACAGTGGCTGCACCAGTCTGCATTCCCACCAGCAGTGCACGAGGGTTCCCTTTTCTCCACATCGTCGCCAACACTTGTTGTTTGTAGATTTATTGATGATAGCCATTCTGACAGGTGTGAGGTAACACCCTGTTAATTTAAAATGCTTTGACCAAGATTTGCTTATAATTAAATTAAAATTTTATTTTTTTATTAATTCACTGTTATATTTAACAAATTTTGGCATATAGGCCATATATTGGAAAAAATACTGTAGTAATTTTGCCAACATAAACAAATGTTACATATCTACAACTATAGACTACATATTTAAATCCAAGATTCACTGCTTGTAAATAATGTTCGGTGAATGATTAACATGTGACCACACTGCATTGCTCACAGTAATTGGTTCTGTTGTTGAGTGGCATGACTTTCTGCAGCAATTTTAACATGTGCTGGCTGATGTTCCAACGTGCCCTGAGCCACACCCCAGCTGTGTACATTTGTTTCCTGGCAGTGACTGGTGAATGCACCCATTTACCAGACCTATTCGGCATAAATTTAAATTTACTATAATACATATAGAAAACTTTTCTGTGAAATTAAATTTTTCATACATATTTAATTTTAATTACATAAACATGTCTCCATGAGTAAAAACAGGTAAACTAATCAGTTTGCCAATTTTTTAACATACACCTTCAGAAAACCTACTTTATTATATAATGGACTTTCGGCTTTAATGGACACCCCCTCATCTGAAATTAGTCCATTATATTGAGGTTTTACTGTAGTTAGATGAAAAGTTAAACAGGATTCTTGAAACAGAAAAAAAAGTGATTGCAGTTAACCATTTTGTGTGCTACTGTTTTAACATTATTGCTTCCTGAGTTTGTATTCCTTTCATTGATTTTGTTCCTCACCATGGTGTCTCCCCTCCCAACCCCGCCCCAATAAAGCAATACACTGTTAAAAAAAAAGAAAATATAATAATAGCCAACTAATTTTTTAAACTATCTTAGGAATACCCTATGGTTGTGTGAAGATTAGTAAAATGTCTCTTCCAGGAAGTAAGTAATGCTAAACATTTAAGTATCATATGGGAAGGGGGAATGGGAAAGTAAGGCATGTTAGTGGAATGCTGATGTATTATTTTACTTTGATATTTTGTATATGTGTTTGTATGTGAAAATCACTATTAAGAATGGAAAAGTATCCACCTGCAGTATTAAAAAACATAGTAGAATATCAAATTTAACAAGCGGGAAGAAATTTTTAAAATCTTAACTAACTCTACAAAAATAAGAACAGAAGAAAATAACAACAAAATAAAATACATAGAAAATATAAAACAAATTGAAGGAATAAAACAATATATATCAGCTGTTACATTAAATTTGGAATGCCCAAGCAATATATTTCACAGTAAAGACAGAAGATGGAGTTTAAAATGCTATCAAAACATATGATATTTTCAAGAAACATATCTAAAACAAGGTGAAAAAATGTTTAAAATAAAGGAACAATTACATTATAAGCAAATGTAAATGAAAAGACAGCAGGAGGGTTACCATTATCATAAAAATTTGATTCTGTGGTCAAACAGCACTAAATAGAAGAAGGTGAAAATTACCTTTGTTAGAGAGTGGGAATTTTTGAGCACTACTGAGACCGTGGACTATGCCCCAGATAGAGATGTCAGTGCTGACACCAGGCCAAGCCTTGAGATATGGTCTCATGGCCCCTTCCCAGCACGTAGCCTTCTTTCACAGAACACTGTCAGCTTTCTGAAGAACAGGATGACCCTGTGAATAACATGGTCGTCATTGGCATGATCCTGACGTTGCTTGGGAAAAACTGTTTTGTCTTGGGTTACTTGTTCTGCAAAAACCGGATGTGGTTAATGTGCTTAAAAGCGGTCCTACACAAAGGGTCGCTGCTGCTCTCTGGTCTCCCTGCATGGAGAATGGCAGAGCAGTCGCCGGGTCTCCTGGCCACCCGGCTAATAAAGGCTCCCTAAATTTTAATTTGGTCTGGGCTCCAGTGGTCGTTCACTCGCATCCGCTCCACAACATTTGGAGGCCCCAGCGAGATAACCAGCCTTTGCCTGGTCCTGTGACCGGAGCCCACCGGGGTCCCCAGACTCTCCAACCCAGGGGGAGATCTCTGAGAGACGTTCCTCAGCCCCGGGACTGGTAGAGTTCGGAAACCCTGTCTGCTAAATTTCCTGATTGACTCTGATCGGAGCCACCTGGATCTGGTTCTTACCGGTAAGAAACTTATTTCTGGTTCTGTTCTGTGGGCGCCCATCTGGGGTCTCTGGAAGGCTGGACGCAGCGCAACTTCTGAGACCAGATCCTGGTGCACGACGGTGCCCGGTGATCCTGTTGGTTGTCATTGTCTTTGTTATTCTGTGTTATTATGGTCTAATTTTCTTTATCATTAGAATAGGTCAGTCTGCTTCTGTCTGTACTCCCCTGCAATGTTTTTTGAAAACTTTTCAGGAATTCAAGCGGCAAGCGGATGATTACGGAGCCTCCGTTAATGCTTTTGATTTACAGAAATTTTGTGAGCGGGAATGGCCAACTTTCCCATATCCCAGTGAGTGGAAGGGGGAGCTTGATCACCTCCCCTAGGTCAAAACCTCAGACTGTCTGGTGTATAAATGTAAGTGTGAGAGTATTTGTTACCTCTTTCTGTTGTTTAATTTGTTTAAAGATAGGGCGGACCTGCTATGACGGAATGCAAAAGTCTTTAGCAGCTGCTGAGACACCTTTTCTCAGAGTCTTTTGTTCTCCGTCAGAGAGGGAATCAGCCCACTTAGCTAATACAAATTTCTGTCTATGTTTGTATAAGTAAGGGTTTCAGTTTGCTCTGATTTGTGAATTTGCTGTATTAAATTGAAATTTTGGAATTCTAGGGTTAATTTGTGAAGGTTGCCAATCCAGAGAAGTTTAAACAAAGGCTTGTTGGGTTGAAACTTCTCCGGAGCAGGTGTAGAAAGGATAGAGGCGGTAGAATTCACTCTCAGCCTGCTGAGATAGAGAAGCCCTAGGCTGGGCGACAGGGGATGGTTGGAGACATCAGAAGTGGTGAAGGTTGAGATCCTCTGGGGCCTTGGAGTAAAGAAGGAAAATCTGGGAGGGAGAACAGTTGTTCCTTAAGTATAAAAAGCCTGGTTATACAGAATATCAGACCGCTTGTCTTATTTCCCCTGCTAAGGACAGAGTAAATGGTTAATGCAGAAAAGGGGGAGAGCAGGGAGAGATAGGTTTTTGTTGATTTTGCTGGGTACAACCAGCTCTGCTGGCGTCCTTGGTTTCTTGCTTATCTGAACTCTGCTGGCAAAACACAGTGGATCTTCCTCTGCCCGTTTTCTTCTCTTTAACCTTCCAATGCACATGAAGACTGAGCCTGGCAGGGTGGGGTTACTGGGCACTTCTTGGGCGGTGGTGGAATATTAGTTCAAAGGAACTTTAAGATATAATATCTTTAATATTTGGGTTTTAAAAAATCTGTCTCTCAAAAGGAAATATTTTTACCTACTCTTGGTTTTATCAATGGAGGTCTAGTTATGTTTTCTTGAAAAAGTACATTTAAAGTGTGGTCATAAATGTTAATCTAAGAAATTCTGGCTGTTTAGTTTTTAGGATTCATTAAAGGATTAAAGTTTCAAAGAATAAGGAATACTGAGTAGAAGGTCTGAGGCATGGTTATGCATTTTTAAAGGACATAGAAAGAAGGTTTAAAGGCTAATTTAGAAGTATCTGTTTCAATAGAAGGTTGTGTAGGTGTAAGAAGGAGAAGAGATATGTTGTAAAGAAATCAAATAATACAGGCCAGTAAGCCAGGAAGAGTAAATAATTTGCATTTTGCCTCCCTAAACAGAGGGTTAATAGCTTATGCCAAAGTACTTAGGGAGGGACTGATAAAATAAATCTAACAATTACTGTTTTTTATAATTTGAAAAGTCCATAAAAAGGACTGGCAAGGAAAATTCTATCTTAAAGCAGGTCAGTGTATTTTTCTCCTTATACAATTCCTCCGAAATTTGGTAATACTTAATAAATCATGGCAATACATTTCTTTGCATAAATACAATAAGACCGGTTTCCAATAGTGGTTTTATTAACCAGAAACTTTGACTGGATTATCATGTTTTAAAGAGCCCTGCCTGAACTCTGAAGACTTGAAGCCAATAAGAGTGCCACGGAGAAAGCCTGGTATCCTGCTTGGTAGCCCTGAAAATAGCTGGTGCTGGAGCATCAGGCCCAAACCCTACCATCACTGGCGGTTGGTCAGAGTAGAAGGGGAGCAATAAGGGTGCCTCTGCGTCCCTGCGGGACCCCCACACACTCTGAGCCGCGATGAGTAGGAGGGCTGGTGAGATGGGCCTTGAAGCCTAGGGCATGGGCCCGAGTAGAGCCACTACAGGTGAGGATTCACCTAACTCAGCAGGTACTACAGGCAGGCCTGACGGCAGCTGGATAGCTTGGCTTCCTGGCCCTATGGGGCACATTAAGATTCAATCATGAAATTCCGGCAAAGGTAGTCGGTTACCATTCTTGTTATGTTTATGCAAACAATCAGGCCAAATTAAATACAATAGATAAATTAGTCTTGATTTGGCTCTTTTGATAAACATGGGGGTAATTTTGAGGAGAAAAATTCTATTTCAATAGAAGTTATTAAAACTGAAGGGTTTTCTTTCCCTTCCACCAGACCATTTGTTACAGTTTGTCTCCGCCGGGTCACAAGCCCACCTCCTTCTGTGCCCAGGCCTCATTGTCCCTCTGACAGACAGCAAGGATCTCTTGGCTCTGAGAGAAACTTCTGACCCGCCTCAGCAGGAAGTAGCTAGAAGAGCCTAACGACGTCCATTTTCCCTAAAAGAATTCAGAGCCAGGATCCTTGAGGGAATATATTAGGCAGTTAGGCAGATATGAGCAGAGCAAGGATGATGGGCCAACTAGCACTACCAGATGCAACTAAGTCTTTCCACCTCTACGTATGTGAGACAAGGGGACTCCCCAGAAGCAAGAGGGAACAAGGCTGCAGATGAAGCAGCCCAGGAGGCTGCCCTAAAACCAGTGGGGCCTCTCCAGATTCTAGTGACTCTTCCAAACCCTGACCTACCCACCTCACCAGCTTACATGGAAACCCAATAAATCCATAACCAATCTTTGCTCAAGTTCTTACAGGCTTTACAGTCTACCCAGAAAGCAGTCCAGAAGCATCTCTGATCTGGTCCATCCTTCCACCCTGGTGACTCTGACTGACTCCTACCTGGAAAGGACCACCCCCACAGCAGTCAAGGTCGATGGGATCCCGACGTGGCTTCATCACACCCAGCTTAAGATATCAAGCTTATAGTCCTCATGGGTCAATATAATTCCCTCGCCAACAATGACCCAAAAGAGTCAACGATTTGACTCATGTACATAAAACCAGTGGGGAATGTTAGAGAGTGGGAATTTTTGAGCACTACTGAGACCGTGGACTATGCCCCAGATAGAGATGTCAGTGCTGACACTAGGCCAAGCCTTGAGATACGGTCTCATGGCCCCTTCCCAGCACGTAGCCTTCTTTCACAGAACACTGTCAGCTTTCTGAAGAACAGGATGACCCTGTGAATAACATGGTCGTCATTGGCATGATCCTGACGTTGCTTGGGAAAAACTGTTTTGTCTTGGGTTACTTGTTCTGCAAAAACCGGATGTGGTTAATGTGCTTAAAAGCGGTCCTACACAAAGGGTCGCTGCTGCTCTCTGGTCTCCCTGCATGGAGAATGGCAGAGCAGTCGCCGGGTCTCCTGGCCACCCGGCTAATAAAGGCTCCCTAAATTTTAATTTGGTCTGGGCTCCAGTGGTCGTTCACTCGCATCCGCTCCACAACACCTTTATATAAGTAAAATACCGCCTAGAGAGAGCAGGAGAACAAGAGAGAAGGAGGATCAAATAATCAACAAATAAACAAGAATATAATGGTTTGA
The DNA here is from genome assembly GCF_027574615.1 of Eptesicus fuscus. Lineage (NCBI taxonomy): Eukaryota > Metazoa > Chordata > Mammalia > Chiroptera > Vespertilionidae > Eptesicus > Eptesicus fuscus. The sequence goes on along the minus strand of NC_072473.1, from coordinate 63,885,658 downwards.
GAATACATGCAAACTCAATTTTACAAAAATTTTTTATTCTACAATTGAAAATATAAATTTTCTTATAATCCTGAATTATTTATACAAATTATGTGTTTATCCATTAAAAAGGTTAATAAATTCAGCAAAATAAAACTTTTAGAGGATACAATTTTCTAATCATGATACAATAACATTCTAAATGAATAAAAGTAACACATTGAACTACATGAAAATTAATAAACACGTTCTCAATAACCCCTTTTCTGGTGTTCTGAGACTAATTCCAATGTGGGGGGTTGTATTTCCCCACACCAACAAGCAATTCAACTAAATTCTGTTTAGTTCTGACATAATCTACCTGGAGACAGCATCAGATCCCACAGGTTAAGGGTTCAGTCCTACAAGACTGTATACCCCTGACATACACACAACATCAGAAGCCAGTTCCAAGTCCCAATTGCCACCTGTGCTGCTGACTGCCTGATTATAAATCAAAGGTTCCTAAGACAACCTCCTCGGGTTTGATTAATTTGCTAGAGTGGCTCACAGAACTCAGAAAAACATTTTACTGACTAGATTACTGGTTTATTATAAAAGGATATAACTCAGGAACACCCAGATGAAAGAAATGCATAGGGTAAGGCTTGGGGAAATGGTGTGAAACTTTCAAGCCCTCTTCAGGCTCACCATTCTCTCAGCACCTCCACATGTTCACCAACCAAAAGGTCTCTGAAACCTGTCCTCTTGGATTTCTATGGACGCTTCATTACATAGCCATGACTGATTAAATCACTGGCCACTGATGATGGATTCAGCCTCTGGGCCCTCTCCCCTCCTAGGAGGTCCAAGGCAGAATTGAAAGTTCCAACCTTCTAATCACATACTTGGTTCCCTAGGCAACCAGACCTCATTGTTAGGTGGGATCCAAAATTCACTCAATACTTAGGAAATTCCAAGGATTTTAGGAGCTATAAGCCAGGAATTGTGGATGAAGACCAAATATATATAAGAAATATATTTTGGTCATCTGAATGACCAAATATATAGTTCTTATAAATCACAATATCATACCCCTGATTAGTAAATATATGAAAACAAAAATTACAAATTATTGGTAAACTAATTTAAAAAGAACTATTATCATAACCTATTGTTATTGTAATAGTTAGCTAACTAATATTAATATAGTAATAGAGCAAAGGGGAGGCCAGACATTATAAGCATGGTCATCTGGGCAGCTTCACCAGGAAGCTGCAACTTATGCTCTCCAGGGAACCAACAGTCCATTTCCTGCAAATCACTGGAGAAGGGAGTCCAACAAAGAGGGAGATAGACACATGTGCAGTGAAGTCAGGGTGAAATAGGGACGGTGCTTGACAGTCAGACTAACCTGGGAAAAAGATAATTGGCTGGGAGTGGGACGGGAATGAAGCCACTACAAACCTGCAAAATCTTGAAGGGTTAATTGGTTAATCTCTTGTTTATAATCTCCAAAGAGTTCTCCCTCTCTTGTTCTGCTCTTGTGCTCTGTCACTCTTGCTCCTCGACCGGCACTCGCCTGCCACGTGGCTTCAAGCACCCACACAGCCTATGGTCATGGGGACCCCACACGCAATGGACTGCAGCTGGAAACACAAGCTAACTAATGCTAGACTGGACTGGACTCTAATATGGAACAGAAATTCTGGGCAGTGGCCTTAGTTCTATCCCTGCTGAAGACAAGCGTGGGCTTTTCCCATAGTGGGAGGGAAGGAAATGGGACATTGGAAACCCAGGGGTTTAATTCCACAGAAATAAAGGTCACTCATCCTCTCATGAGAGTCTCAGGAAATTCCTTTCCTTACAACATCACAAGAACTCCACTTTCACCAGAAACAGATAGGGATGGAGAAGGCACCCCATTAATAACACTATGAAACACAACTAAAATTTAGAAACTTACATGCTGTTTTAAAATTTCAGATTGAAAATAAATTAACTAAATATTAAATTTAAATATTATGAAAACAATATCACCCAAAACCAAATGAAACTAGAACAGAAGATATAAAGCTATATTTAATTAAATGCCCAGGAAAAAATAGTAGAATGAAAACTTGTTATTTAAAACAAAACTTTGAAAAATTTAAAACAAAGTCTTTAAACATTTAAAATAAAGCAGGCATAATAACTATAGATATAAAAGTGGATATCATTATTAAGGAAATATTAATGATGACTTTGTTACAGGGCAGTGAGAAGCTAGGAAAATTCCAGGTTAAGTGGAATAGGGAAACTGAGACAGGAATGTTAAAACAAGGCCAAACAGTGTGGGCGATTTGCAGTCAGCTTGTAAATAACAAGCCATTATTTTCCCCAGCCCAAGGCACTTGAGAGCAAATGGTTAAAAGCCTCCCTATGGAGAGAATGCAGACAAGGAGGGGGAGAGGGGAAAGGAAAAAGGCAGTTTTACTCCTTAAGCAGAAAAGCCAACAATATCAAGGCTTGACAAGATAAAATTGCCAGGTGCTTCTCATGACTTCTGGGACAAAGTAAAAAGGGACCTTGAGAATTAATCTGTACCAAAATATTCAGCAAAGGAATTTTGAAACCTATAGGCACAAGGGTATATAATGCCTTGGACCCCCATCCAACTCACTCTTCAGATTAGCTGAGAGCTCATCTGCGATTCATAAGCCAGATGAAAGATTTGCTTGCCTTGTTTCCTTAATAAGTTTGCTGCTTTAATAAATTAGCTTTATCACAATGCAATCAGGGTCTCTCATTTAAATTCATTTATATGAGAAGACAAGAAGCAGGGTGGGGATAGCCTTCTCCCTATGACTCAAGGGGCTGTTTGGTAACACCTTTTATGGGATCTCTGGGATGCCTGTAACAACTCCACAGCAAAAAAAAAAAAAAAAAAAAAAAAAAAAAATATTATTAAAAGTCACACAATAAGAAGTAGAAAAAATCGAAAAGAGTACTTATAGATATTATTAGAAAGGTAGTGAAAGTTCCATCAATTAAGAACACCAAGAATTTTCTTCTGGATTTGACAAAAATAGCAAAACTTTGAAGAATAATAAATAAATCTCCATAATAGCTTAATAATTTAATTTTTCTATCTTAGTAACTGATAGAACATGTAGGGGCAAACCAGGAAATATTTAAACAATTTGAAGAACACAAATAACAATTTTGACCAAATTGACATATACAGACCACTGCATCCATCAATAACAGATTCCCATTCTTTTCAAATGCATATGGAATCCTGTCTAATAAAGAGGGAATATGCTAATTGACTATCACTCCATCACAAAGATGGATGCACCCACAGCTGAGGCCAAGTTCCCATAAGGATCCTTAATGAGCAATCAGCACGGACCTGAGGCTCCGCCCTCCCCCACCCAGCAGGGCTTGACAGGGGACCTCAAGGTGCGCTTCTGGTCCTGGTGCTGGGCTCGGGTACCTCAGGCCGCGCCCCCCACTTGGCGGGGCTTGATGGGGGACCTCAGGCCATGCCCCCCTCCCCAGCACTGGGCCATGGTACCTGAGGCTGCGTGCCCCTGCCTGGCTGGGCTTGACAGGGGACCTCAGGCAGTGCCCCCCACCCAGAAGGGCTTGACAGGGGACCTCAAGGTGCACCCTCAGTGCTGGGTCGGGGGAACTCGGGCTGCGCCCCCAACCAGGTAGGGCTTGACAGGGGACTTCAGGTGGCACCCCCCACCCCAGCACCAGGCTGGGGGACCTCAGACCACACCCCCTGCCCCAGCACTGGGCCAGGGGACCTGAGGCTTTGCCCTGCTGCCTGGCTGGGCTTGACAGGGGACCTCAGGCCATGCCCCCCACCCAGGGGGACTTGACAGGGGATCTCAAGGCACTCCCCCCGCCCCGGTCTGGGCTGGGGGACCTCAGGCCACGCCCCCCATCCTGGTGCCCGGCCAGGGGACCTGAGGCTACACCCCCTGCCTGGCAGGGCTTGACTAAGGTGGGACTGGCTGGGTCTGGATCTAGCCCAATGGGGGGGAGGTCAGCTGGGTCTGGGTCTCACGCGATTTTGAGGTGCATGTGGATGGGCAGGGACTTGACTCTGGGTCCTGTGGTGAGCCCCAGACTCTGACAGGAGGAAGGTTTCCATATACATTTTACTAATTTTCTTACATCTCTGAAACTTCTATTATAGAGAAAGGGCAAATAGCAATATTAAATTATTTCCTCTTTTAATGTGCACGAATTTCGTCCACTGGGTCACTAGTATTTACAATAATTGACAATGTGTTTGGCAATAAATCATGTCTCCATCAGTTTGAAAAGACTCAAGTTATATGATATCTGCTTTATGACCACAGTGAAATTAAGCTGGATTTCAGTTGTTATTTAAATAAAATTTTAAAAATGTATCTTTGAAGTTGAGAAACATGCTTCTATTCATGCAGAAGTCTAAAAACTCACAAAATAGCTTACAAAAATGTTGAAGCAAAATTAATATTCAAATATTGTGAAATGCAGTAAAAGCTTAAAAGAAGATACATAGCTTTAAGTACATCCTATCTAATAAAAGGGTAATATGCAAATTAACCATCACTCCGCTACAAATATGGCAGCACCCGTAGCAGCCGGGGCTGGATGCTGGCATCGTAGCCCTGGCAACAAGGCCAGCTTCCCCCGTTGGGCTGTGGAAGGAGGGCCTCTGGGCAGTGGGCACACGACAGGGGTGAGAGCAGCTCGGAGCACACCCCTACCCCAGCGGACAGGGCGTGGCAGCCAGCGAGCAGTGGAGAGCTACCGGCGGTGGTGGGTGTGGTGGCCGGCTGCCAGGAGGCCGGCTTTTGGCTGCTGGGGCCTGCGCTGAGGCGACTGGTGGTGCAGGCAACTGAGGGGGTGCGTCTGAGGCTGGGGGCTGGGAGATGTGAAACTGCAGCCCAGGAGGCGAGGTACGGGAGGACCTGGCCACCGCCGCCCTGGCACTGAAGCCGCCTCCTGTGGGACGTAGCCTAGGTGTGCGGGAAACGGGTTCAGGGAACCTCTCCCTTTGCAGTGCCCAGAGCCCGGCTCTGAGAGGTGCGGCCAGGAAAGGCCAAGTTGGGTTGATCAGGAGCAGCAGACCTGCCCTAGGCCGCTTCTCCTTGGGAATTTGGAGAAGACCTACTTCCAGTCCGGAGGCCGACGTGAACGTTGGGCGTCGTTTGAAGAATGATTGTTTTGCTTGGGAATATGGTTTGTCTGTAGAAGGCTGGGAAAGAACAAAATCTGTTACCAGTCCTCCTCCAAACAGACACCCCCTGGAGCTGAAAGCCTCAAGAGCGAGTGCTCTCACGCCCCCATCTCCAGTCCTACCAGTGGCGGAGTTGGATCTGGTGAGTAGGAGGCCACCCTGCCTGTCCTCAGTCCGAGGGAGGCATGTCTGGGAGTAGTGAGAAGGGGCATCTTCTAAAAGAAGCTTCTCTGTCATTAATGGTTTCATAAAGTTCTCCACTTTGGTAACAAGACATTTACTTTTTATATATTCAGAAGCAGGATATTTCCCACATGCTCCAATCGGCAGGATGCAGCCCCTTGCTCTGCACCAGTCACAGCTGAAAAAAAGAGACGCCCTTTAACACATACCCTTCCCCCACAAACTTCAAAAAGTTGGGTCGGCTTCCTTTCCAGGGAGCTAGGACTGATTTTGGGGTCCCAGATACACTGGACCTGGTCACTGTGGAGCGATCTGCCTGCTCAAATGACAGGGGCGGGATGAGACAGAGGATGTATTTGAGTTTTGTTCTGTTTTTCCAAAATTGCCTGTTACAAACACTTCTGCAGTAGTCCTCAATTGTACTCGAAGTACTGTATTTCCTCCATTGGTACGCATACTCCTTTCTTCAAATTTTAACATTTTTGAAACCAGGATACATCTTAACAGAGAGGTTAAAAGGACTTGCTAGCTGCTAGGCATCTGCGTGGGTATCTATTTATATACAGAGCCAGGGTCCTACCGAAGGCTCGACCAAGTGGGCGGGGACTGGCAAGCAGGCTGAACTCTGCGAGGTTCCTGGTGGCCTAGGGTGCAGAGCGGGAGTGTGGGCGTGTGGGTGTGTGCATGAGCGTGGACCCGAGCGAGCGACACACACCCGCACCCACACCGGGTCCTCGGTGTGCCACCCGCGCCTCCCTGGACCGCACCCTCCAGCCCTGATCCTCCTGGTCCCGCCTCCCCTTGGAGAAACTTTCCAGACTTGCTGGGTGCTGGGACTGGATGCATTGGAGCTCACAGGCTCCACGGAGGTTCCTGGTGGCCAAGGGTGCAGAGAGGGAGTGAGGGCATGTGGGTGTGTGCATAAGCGTGGACCTGAGCGACACACACTCACAGGCCCGCACCCACACAAGGCCCTCGACTGCGTCACCCGCGCTTCCCTGGACTTCACCCTCCAGCCCGGATCCTCCAGGTCCTGAGCCCTGGAGTCGCTCAAGTTCAGCAAGAGTTTGCGATTTGCCCAAGGCGCGTTGAACAGTTTTCTCTTAACCCATTTGTGGGAGTGTAATCTGATTTAAAACCAATGGACTAAACAAACAGAAGCACTTTCTAGAAAGTCAATTTGGAAATGTGGCTTTGGGCCAGGAGTTCCATGTCTGTGAATGTGTCCTAAGTAAACAGTCAAATAAGCAATTATGTTTGCTGTAGTTGTTGATGCCAGGGGAAACCAGAAGCAACCTGCCCCACAATAAAGGGTTAGTGAAGTAAACCATGGTAATGTCAAACAGTCAGGGGTAACACTGTAGCCATTAAAAATTATGTCTGTACATCCAGTTCTTTGACATGAAAAAAAGTCCATAGCCAAATATTAAGTGGAGGGCAGGGGAAGCTCAGAAGAGGGCATGTATATTTATATGTATGTATATTTATATGTCAGGGTAATAATAGTTTTAAAAACAGTGATTCTTCCTGCGCTCTGCAATTGTGAGTGTTAGCAAATTGTGTTTCAGGTGTGACAGGTGTCCTTTTGGTGTCCCATACACACAGACATCCTTGCCTGTGGGACAGCCTGAACCTTTGCTGCACCTGCCCCTCTCTGCTGTGGCAATGGCCCAATCAGACATTCCCTTTTATAGGGCTGGTTTCCTTTTCTCCTTTGCCCAGACCATGCCTTTCCAACAAAAGAATATTAACCAAGCAATCCTAACAACAAATTTTGTTGCCGACTGCAACTTATGCCCTTTTATGCAAATGTTGTTGCTTTCAAGCCTGCCAGGTTGTATTTCAAAACTTTTATTTTTCTGCAACTTGACCATTTTTTATTCGCTTAAAATTCTTATCTATACTAATATAAGGGTAATATGCTAATTAGAGCAGACATCTTCTGGACATCCTTCTGGAAAAAGCCACGGTGGTGGGGGCCAAGGCAGAGGGGGTTAGGGGTGACCAGGCCAGCTGGGGAGGGCAGTTAGGGGCAACCAGGCCGGTAAGGGAGGGAAGTTAGGGGCAACCAGGCAGGAACATAGGTGAATGGTTAGGAGCCAGCAGTCCCAGATTATGAGAGGGATGTCCAACTGCCAGTTTAGGCCCGATCCCCTGGCAGTCGGACATCCCCTGAGGGGTCCCGGAATGAAAAGGGTGCAGGCTGGGCTGAGGGACCCCCATCCCATGTATGAATTTCGTGCACCGGGCCTCTAGTTTCATATATTTGCGCACCTACTTTGTGATTGTTTTCTATGTGTGAGGACTATAACATAACATGGAACAAATAGAGAAAATTCTTAACGTATTAAATCTTAAATTCTAGTTTATATGGGGGTGACATAAAATAAAATTGCATATACAAATTAAAATAGATCCAGAGACATGGAAGCATGGAACAGACTGATGAATCTCAGAGGGAAGATGAGGGCAGGAGGTGCTTACACAAATAACTTATAAGCATATATGCATAACCCATGTACACAGACAATAGTGCAGTGAAGGCCTGGGGGCGGGAGGGAGAGAAGTGCAGGGGGTTAATGAGGGGGGGAGGATTGTACATCTGCAATACTTTCAACAATAAAGATAAATTTTAAAAAATTTTCAGAGAGCAAAAAGTGTTATAAAGCAAATGGGAAGAGTGTTTGGAGGTGGAGATCAACTTCAGTTAAACTATTCAAGCAAGGCTTGTTAGCTGAAGCTTGAATGATGCTGACTAGCTATTCAAGTGAAATTCTGAGAAGATTTTTCCAGGAGATAGGATAGAAAGTGAAAAGCATTCTGAAATGCATGCAGCATATTTAAGGCTTATGAGAAGGCCACTGTGGCAAGAGTGAAGTTGGAGAGGTAGGGGCCAGATCATGTTGAACCATGTTAATAGAGTTGTAATACTTTAATAATTGTAATGAGAAGCCTTTGGAAGATTTTTCCATGTAAATAATATGAGATTATTATTTGGAAATATTATTGTTTCCACCATGTGGAGAATGAAATCAATAGTAGAAGCAGAGTCATGTGAGGGTGCTGCTGTAGTCTCAGTGAGAGATTTTTCAGACCCTCCAACTCAGATGCTAACATTTGAGTGGAGAGAAATAGATGGATATTTTTAGGAATATGTTCACTGTCAATAGGGAACAAAGCTCTAAGTATGATGGATAAAGCAATAAGTGTATAATAGAAAGAATCAGCCACTGGTGGATGGACATATTTTTGGGTTAACAGAAAATACCCAATCCCCATGAAATTTTATCATAGAGGAAGCTATACACAATCTTGAGAACTTCAAAACAGAAGTATGAATCTGAAAGTTTTTGAAAATATATTTGTGGTGATTTGTTCTTACTAAATCTTTAGAAGAAATTCATGTTAGATTTGGAGTAGGAACATTGCATTACAAAATATTTGTAGTAAAATTGTTAGAACCAACTTTGGGTAACCAACTTTCTGCTTTTACAAAATGACATTCAATCCTTACAAATACTAAATTTTATGAAAGAAAATTTCCAGATTTCTCAAAATACAAATGTCTATAGTTTTAATCTACTGTTCTTGCTATGTTTTAAAATCCTAAACCTTTGATTTTTCTGAACTCCTACAATCATCAGAGTTTGACTAAATTTCCAAAAGGACATGGTACATTATATGGCATTTCCAAAACTAATATGTTTTCTCTAGATGTGCTGCTTATTATTATCAGGTAGCATTTTATGTTGTGTTCAGATATGTATCTATACTATGGACTCTTGGTTCATATTCTATAAATTTGTTGCAAAATAACTCTGGGGCTTACCAGGGTTCCAAATTTAAACAAAAATTTTTTTTCTGGTACAAAAGTACCTGTAAGAATGGTTAAATATCTAAGACAAGCAAAGAAAAATTTTTGGTCTCATTAAACTAAAGACTTTGACAACTTAAGGGACCAGAAATGTAAGAACAGTTGGATAAGAAAAGTGACTATGGAAAGTTGAAATCAGGAGTGTGGTCAATATTACTGGCTTATCCAGACTGGTGAAAATACCACAACAAATTTTGTAGGGGCAAAACAAATAGTGGTTTGAGAAAGGATTTTGGAGTCAGGCAAAATATAGTTGAGTCCTGACTGTGCTATGTACCAGCTATGTTAAGTTGAATAAGTGTCTTAAACTTTCTGTGCCTCAACTTTTTAATGCATAAAATAGGAATTCAGTCATATACTTAATAATTAATTTTATAGATATTTGTAAACACCTGTCATGTTCCAGACACTGTTATTGACATTGAGATTCACTGGTAAATAGACAATATTCCTATTGTCATGTAGGTTGCTTCTAGGGGATAAAAATATGGATAAAAGACTTAAATGTAAGACGGGAACCATAAAAAAAATCTTAGAAGAACCCATAGGCAGCAAAATATCAGACATAGCAATATCTTTACTGATACAGCTCCTAGGAAAATAGAAACTAAGGAGAAAATAAACAAATGGGACTACATCAAAATGAAAACTTCTGCATAGCAAAAGAAACCATCAGCAAAACAACAAGAGAGCCCACTGCATGGGAGAACATAATTGCCAATGTTATATCTGATAAGGATTTAGTATCCAAAATTTACAGGGAACTCATCCTATCTAATAAAAGAGTAATATGCAAATTGACCATCACTTCAAGACACAACATGGCCGCCCCCATGTGGTCAAAGATGGCTGCCCCCATGTGGACACAAGATGGCCACCACAAGATGGCCAGCAGAGGAGGGCAGTTGGGGGAGACCAGGCCAGCAGGGGAGGACAGTTGGGAGGGACCAGGCCTGCAAGGGAGGACAGTGGGGGGAGACCCAGGCCTTCAGGAGAGGGCAGTTGGGGAGGACCAGGCCTGCAGGGTAGGGCAGTTGGGGGGGACCAGGCCTGCAGGGGAGGACAGTTGGGGGGGACCAGGCCTGCAGGGGAGGGCAGTTGGGAGTGACTGGGTGGATAGGGGAGGGCAGTTGGGGGTGACCAAGCCTGCAGGGGAGGACAGTTAGGGGCAACCAGGCTGGCAGGGGAGGGCAGTTAGGGTCAATCCGGCAGGCAGGGGAGCAGTTAGGCATAGATCAGGCTGGCAGGGCAGTGGTTAGGGGGTGATCAGGCTGGCAGGCAGAAGCGGTAAGGGACAATCAGGCAGGCAGGCAGGCGAGCGGTTGGGAGCCAGCAGTCCTGGATTGTGAGAGGGATGTCTCACTGCCCGTTTAGGCCTGATCCCACTCGGGTCGGGCCTAAGTGGGCAGTCGGACATCCCTCAAGGGGTCCCAGATTGGAGAAGGTGCTGGAAACAACCTAAATGCCCATCAGCAGATGAGTGGATTAAAAAACGGTGGTACACAATGGAATACTATGCTGCAGTAAAAAAGAAAGAACTCGTACCATTTGCAACAGCATGGATGGACCTGGAGAGCATTATGCTAAGTGAAATAAGTCAGTAGGAGAAAGATAAATATCACATGATCTCACTCATTTTTGGAATATAATGAACAATATAAACTGATGAACAAAAAGAGATCCAGAGACATAGAAACATCGATCAGACCTTCCAATCTCAGAGGGACGAAGGGGGTGGGGTGGGGTAAGAGATCAACCGAAGGACTTGTATGCATGCATATAAGCATAACCCATGGACACAGACAGTAGGGGGTTGTGGGCATGTGCTGGTGGGCGGGGGGGGGGGGGGGCAGGAGAGGCCGGGGTGAGATCAATGGAGGAAAAAGGAGACATGTGTAATACTTTAAACAAATAATTTTTTAAAAGATTCTTTGAGAGAAATTAATCTGTAAAAAAAATAAAAAGTCGTCTCCAGTTTGAAAACAAAAATACTAACCAGTTAACAGTGTTTATGTGAAACAAAATGAGATAAAGCAAATTGACCATTATGAAGCACTTTACAGACCGCCTGGTATATCATAGCCACACAACACATCTATAATTTTATTCATAAGCCATTTTATGGAAAAAATTTCCTTTTGGGATGAGATAATATGTGTATTATAAAAATGTTTTCTGGTTTTAGAACTGAGAGAAGCTGGTATTCATTTCAACAGAAATAAGACTGCTTCCTACTTCCTAAGACAAAGGGGAAAGAAAAAAGCTGAATTAGAATATAAAACTTTGTAAAACTATGCCATCATATAAACATTCTCAACAAATTTTGATAAAGATAGAAGAGTCAGAAGAAATTAATAATCTAAGATATAAATAAATAGCACTTTAGCTCTGACCTGGTGGCTCAATTTGTTGGAGTGTTGTCCAATACATCAGGGGGTTGTGGGTTCAATCCCTTGTAGGAGTGCATGTGGGAGGTGGCTGATCTCTCTCTCTCTCTCTCTCTCTCTCTCTCTCTCTCTCTCTCTCTCTCCCCTCCCTCTTTCTCTAAAGATCAATAAAAAAAACATATTTTTTTTTGAAAGTAAGAAAAACCTATAAAGAAAATTATAACATCTTACATTTTTAAGACAGGACAGCTTAAAATGACTTGGCAATTATTTTTCTTAAATTCTTGTTCTTCCCATACTTAAAACCTTCCAATAGTTTTCCATTTCATTTAGAATAAAATCCAAAGTCTATGCATTAGTCTACAGTGTCCAATTTGACCTAGCCCCTACCAACTTCTACATCATTGTCTCCACCACTCCACCCTTTGCTTACTTGTTCTTCCTAATATATGTAAAATATGCTCCTGGGCTTTGATACTTGCTGTTCCCTGCATCTGGAACTCTTTACTCAGATATTCTCATTGCTGTTTCACTTTGTTCACATTTCTGTTAAAGTACTCCTCAGAGGAGCCATTCCTATACCTTGTGTAAAATAGCTCCCAGTCACTCTCTATCTTCTTATCCTTCTCTATAGTTTCATAGCTCTTATCATCACATGAAACATACGTGTATATACCTATATATTTGTTTTTTCATATATGTGTGTATATAATGTGTGTATAATTTTTATTATTTACTTATTTGAGAGCATCATTGTGTCCATCATTGTGTCACTAGATTCCTGGAAAAATGCCTGGAATATGGCAGACATTAGGTAAACAAATTGTGCAATAAATGTAGAGTTGAATGAGGAGTGAGTCTATTTCCCCTACAATCATTGGCTAATGAATAAATTTGATGATCAGAGGTATATAAATGAATGGATTAATCAGCACCTAAAAGGATTTATTAAGCAACTCAGCTATGTTTTAGTGATGCTTATATCTCAGGCTTCCTCTTTCCCTGCCCTTATTTTCCTATGCAATTGAATCCTTGAATAATAGATTGTGGTCAGTGTTCATGTACTCACATTGAAGTCATTTAAACTAGACACTTTTATAGGTAAGAAAAATCTTTCCTTAAATGTTAAGTGAAATATAATTATGTCTAAAAATATGTTCTTTACCATGAGTTATAAACTTAAATCACCAGGGAATTAGAAATGGTAAGATAATTTGTTTAGAGTCTATATGGAAACTCCCTGGGGCTTGGATTGAAATATCTAAATAAAGTGCATTTATGTGGTATCTCTTAAAGTTAATGCATGGTTTAGTAGCTGTCAGTGATCTTTAATATGCAATTACTTTAGCTTATGTGCTTGGCAATTTAATATTCTAAATTGTGCTTGGGACATTTTTAGAGCTATATAATTTCATGAAGACATATATTTAATAGTAACATATTGGTAGCTACTATTTTGGGTGGTGCTTTTTGAAATATGTGATTTGAGATTGATTTTAAAATTTTGTACACTCTACACTTATATTCTCACATCCTATATTAAACTATGTTTTTAGCCCTGGCTGTCTAGCTCAGTTTATTAGAGCATAGTCCTGATCCACCAAGGTTGTGGGTTCAATCCTCAGTCAGGGCACAAACAAGAAACAACCAACGAATGCATAAATAAGTGGAACAACAAAGCAATCTCTCTCTCTCTCTCTCTCTCTCTCTCTCTCTCTCAAATCAATTTTAAAACTTTGTTTTTAAAAGACTAGTCAAATGTATGCCTTTTAGTTTGTTTCCAAAATATATATCATGTAATAAATAGTTAGCTTGCTTCTTTAACCCTGTTGCCCTTATTTATTTCCCCTAATGACTTTAAATATGGAAAATAAGCCAAATGCCTTGCTCTTATAAGTATTACAGTTTGAATAATAACAATGAATAATGTAGTGTTGCAAGAATTAACAAATGAGGATTAGAAAAACATTCAAAGAAAACCACCTAGTGTTTAGGTATGAATCCAGTATCTAGTGGCCAAATAAATTATTTAGATAAATTATTCAACCTTCCTGAATTAAGAATGATTAAATCTTTCTTGCCTAAGTCAAAGGGTTCTTGTAAGAATCAAGAGTGCTAAAATAAGTGAATGGTTAATATAGTTTAAAACAATGAAAATGGGAAATGCCACAAACTTATAGAAAAACATGTTAATTTACATAAAGACTTAAAAACAAATTAATTATCTTAATAAGTATTTTTCATGCTTTACTATTCTCCCGACACTGTGCAGAAGTCAGACATAGACCTTCTCCAAAGGAACTCACAGACTTTGAAGGAGTCATTCAACTAAATAGAGAATAATGAAACCATATGAAGTCCCTTGATTTAGGTGCCCATCCTTTACAGTGACATGATACTGTGTGTACATCTATATCTGAACTAACTTTTAAGGATTAGAAAGGGAAATAAGCTTATGAAAAATAAAGGAAAGCAGTGGTCAGAAAAGTATGAGGAGAATTGGGTGAGTTTGAGGTCACAGAAACAAAGGAAGAACAATTAATGCAGATATCATCAACATTAGGTATAGGAGAGAGGACCATCAGGGTAAATTCTAGAAAATGCCCATTGGATTTGGCAATTAGGGGGTTACTGGTGAGTTCACCTAGCCTGGTTTTAATAGAATGTTGAAAACAGAAAAAATTACAGTAGACTGAGAAGCTAGGAAAATGTAAAAATGTATAGGCATTTTATGCAGATTATTCTTTAAAAAAGCTTAGTTAGGAAGAGCAAGCAAGTTTGGGTCATGGCCCAAAAGAGGTCAAGGATCGAGGGATGTCCACCAAATCTTTTACATTTAATTTGGATTGGCCTTAGGTAGAAATAAAGAAATCATTATTTTTTGAATCTAGAGAATTGTATATTAATTGCAGTGGTTGTAGATATGAGTAAATTTGTATACAGAGAAATAGGAGCTTGAGAAAATCATGACTTAACACCTCATATTCCTCAGTGAAAAAGGAGGACATCTGCTCCTACAGTTTGGCATAGAAATTGAATTGCAGTCTTGAAGAGAATAGTGAATATTTGAAATGTTTTCTGAGAGGAATGAATAAAAGTGAAAAGGTATAGGAAGGAAAACAAGAAAAGGTATGTGAAGGGAGGATAAGTAGTATCCATTGTAAACACTCAAGATTTATGGTTAGAAAGTCAATACTCAAACCCAAATTTTGCCATTTATTGACCTCTCTGTGACTCAATTTCTGTGCCTATAAAATAGGATAATACATATGCTTTCACTCATATGTGGAACCCAATGAACAAAATAAATTAACAAACAAAATAGAAACAGACTCATAGATAGAGAACAGACTGATAGCTGTCAGGGAGAAGGGCGTTGAGGTGGCTGGGTGAAAAGGGTGATGGAATTAAGCCAAAAAACAAAACAAAACAAAACAAAAAAAACAAAACCCTCTTATACACAGATAATAATATGGTGATTACCAGAGGGAAAGGGAGCAAGGGGGAGGTAGAAGATGGTAAAGGGAGGGGGATAAATGGTGATGAAAGGAGACTAGATTAGGGGTAATGAATACACGATATAATATACAAATGATGAATTATAGAATCGTACACCTGAAACCTATATAATTCTATTAACTAATGTCACCCCAATAAATCCAATAAAAATCTTATATAATAAAAGCGCAGCGACCAAAAGGCAGAATGACCAGAATGACCAGTCGAACAGTTGCTATGAAGTGCACTGACCACCAAGGGGCAGACACTAAATGCAGGAGCTGCCCCCTGGTGGCTGACCAGGATGAGCGGCCCTCCCACAATGGGCCAATCTCTGCAGGCCACATCCCCCACCAGTGCACAAATCCCATGCACTGGCCTCTAGTAGGATAATAATAGTACCTATCACTAAGGTTTCCATGAAGATTAAATAAGATAATGCTCATAAAGTACTTAGCAAGGCGTCTACCACACAGCAAGCACGAAATTAATACATAGTGTCAACTGGGAAAGAATAAAGAGATCAAGGGAACATGAGACCAAATGTCATGTGTAGATGGAATAAACACATGGGAGATATGAAAGTTAGGAGGTTATGGTCAATGAGGGGATTATTAAGATTTAAGGATGTTTTAGCTACATAGAATTTTCAGGGGTCATAGGAGAGATGTTACTGGAGTATAATGGAGTTCACTGGTGTGAAAATCTAGGCATTTCAAAATTTGGCTGTTGGATGAACATTCTATATGTTTTTTGAAATCTCAAGATTTTGGCAAGAGTTGAGTTAAATAGGAAAACATTGAGTCAAGCATGAAAATCTTCAATGAGTAGAAATTGGGAGGGAGGCTTTCAAAAGCAATTTTGGGGGTCTATGTCCTCTATAAACTCTCCTGTAAGGAGCAGGATGTGCATCTTTTTCAGAATGTCTATTCTCTTTTATTATGAAGTTACTAGAGGCCTGGTGCACAAAATTCATGCATGGGGGGTTCCCTCAGCCCAGCCTGCACCCTCCCCAATTGGGGACCCCTTAGGGGATGTCCAACTGCTGGTATAGGCCCGATTACTGGCAGTCAGACATCCCTCTAGCAATCTGGGATCACTGGCTCCTAACTGTTCACCTGCCTGTCTGCCTGATCACCCTTAACCACTCTGCTTTCCTGCCTGATCACCCCTAACTGCCTCTGCCTGCCTGCCTGATTGCCCCTAATAACTTCTGCCTGCCTGCCTGATCGCCCCCAACTACCCTCCCTTGTCAGCCTGATCGCCCCCAACTGCCCTCCCCTTCTGGCCTGATCTCACCCCCAATGGCCCTCTTCTGCAGGCCTGATCTCACCCCCAACTCCCCTCCCCTGCCAGCCTGATCACTCCTAACTGCCTCTGCCTCAGCCCCCACCACCATGGCTTTGTCCGGAAGGAAGTTGGACGTTTGGAAGATTGCCAGTTGACCCGGTCTAATTAGCATATTACCCTTTTATTAGTATAGATAGATTATATAGGATAGGATTGCTTAAATTGGGGGAAAAAAGTCTTTTTCAGCAGGAGGAGATGCTCTTGGCAGACAAAAATACATAATCCCTATATCTGGACTGATAGCCAACCATATGCACTATACTGCCAAACCGGTCATTAAAAAATTGAACCACTTTCTTACACCTTACACCAAATAGCTGTTGCCCTTTAAACCCCTCCTCAGCCCTCAACTTAGGTTCTGCCTTCGCAGTTCACCCAGATTAGATTCTGATTGGTCGGTTTCTATGCCAGTCAGTGTCTCTGGGCCTATCTCCAGGCCTGATCCATAGCTACCATGGCAGCTGCAGATCAGACCCTGCCTCTCTCTCTCTCTCTCTCTCTCTCTCTCTCTCTCTCTCTCTGGGCCTCTCAAGCAGTCGTGATGGCTTCTGATCAGGCCCCTCCTCTCTCTGTCTGGGTCTTGCCAGCAGCTGTGGCAGCTGCGGATCAGGCCCTGCCACTCTCTTTGTGCCTCTCTCCAGGCCTGATCCGCAGCCTTGGCAGCTAACAACCTCGCCCCTGCCACCTCGCCCATCTGCTGGCTGCTGGCTTTGCTGTGATAGGAGCCTGTGGGCCATGGGGGAAGGACCGAGAGGTGCTCCATGCACTTCCTGGTTACTGGACATCTGTCTGGTCATTTAGGTTGTGATGGCCCCTGGCCTTTTATAATGTAGACTAGAGGCCTGGTTAGAGGATTCATGCACATTGAAAGGAAATTAATTAGAAGGTGGCCGGTAGGACGGGACTGGGCAAGACAGGCTGCACCTGGGGCAGCACCGGGGTTCGTAGGGCGTCTGTGGAGTGAGTAGGGTCCCTCCTGCAGGTGGGGTCTCTCGGCCTGGCCTGTGAGGATCAGGCTGAACCTGACAGTCGACATCCCTTTAGTGGTCCTGGAGTGCAAGAGGGCACTCTGCAAAGTTGCTGTCGCTTGGCAGCTCCTGCATTGAGCGTCTGCCCCCTAGTGGCCATTGCACATCATAGCTACCAGTTGGATGGGCAGATGGTTGGACGGTTGTTTAGGCTTTTATATATATAGATCATCCAGCATGTGGAAGTATTTTAGACCAAGAAAGTATTTAAAAAGTAGGAAAGAATAATTTTATACTTCTTTTATGTGAACTTTTGAACTTTATCCACAGTTAATAAAACTAGTTTCAATGACCAACTTGGTTATAGAAATCATAAATGTGAAGGTCATTCTCTTCATGAAAGCAACTCTTATACTTTAGATATTTAAGTAGGGCTCACAGGATTTCATGGAGTGTGTATGTCTTTAAAATTTCATTTTAATCATATCATTTTTAACTTTCATTTTTTGGAAATCGAGACAAAAATGCAATTTTTTAAAAAAATTTCTATACTTGATATTAAATGGAGATTAGTACAAATCTTCATAAAAGGCATTAATTTGATAACTAGATCCTCTTTTTCTTTCTTTCACATATTTAATGGTAATAAAACATTTTCATGGATGCTCATTGAATGTAATGTCATTTGAGAACAAAACATATTGTTATAAGAGTAGCAACAAATGAATACTTCTTCTAAGTCTACTTGTTATACTCAATGGATTTAGCATCCCATTGAAAAATATTTACCCTAAAATTCCCCCAATAATTCAGATATTTTAATCCTTTATTAATTTATTGCTGAGTCCTGTTTTATACTTCAGACTTTCATAGATTTCCCATCAGAATTAGTTTGGATTGTGAAAAAAACTAATAATAAATAATAATCATTGCCATTCAGTGAATCTGGAATACTTCATTTTATTCTAAGGTCAAAATGTCACCAATAATATAGATATCACTTGAAAATAAATCACATTTTAGGCTAGGAAAATATAACATCTATAATAATGATTCTAACAATTAAACAGGTGCTGAGGGGCAGATTAAATGGGAACTTGACACAGTGAACCCATATCTCACTCAAAATCAGAGTGTTTTGAATCTCATGGTTGATCCCATGGAAATTAGAAAGATTGAGTTAAACCTGAGAAAATTTTAGAAAATCCACACTATCCCCAGGGATTCCTTGATCTGAAGTTTCTGTAGCTGATCCTAAGGACCTAGTGCATTATCAAATATGACTGGATAATGTTATAATTCTTTTTTTGTTTCTATTTTTTTTTTATTGATTTCAGAGAGGAAGGGAGAGAGAGGGGGAGAGAGAGATAGAAATATCAATGATGAGAGAGAATCACTGATCAGCTGCCTCCTGCACACCCCCTACTGGGGATAGAGCCTGCAACCCAGGCATGTACCCTTGACAGGAATCAAACCCGGGACCCTTTAGTCCACAAGCCAATGCTCTATCCACTGAACCAAACCAGCTAGGGCTTAGTTTCTATATTTTTATGAAAATTCCATGGATTCTAGAGTATCTTATAATGTAGTGAAGAGGGGATCAGTGTCTTTACAGGCACTGCATACTGTATAACCTAGTACTAATTTACCACAAGCAATAATAAAATAAGAAGCTGAGGCCGTAATTCCAAGTAACACATTTTAATGCCCTTCTATAACACCCTTCTATAATTCAGCACCATATTTTCCTCTTGTGTCTTAAAGAAATTTTACTGGCCATGATACATCTATCCAAAATATAAGCAACTTTTGTTTTCTCACAGACAGGCTGCAGACTGGGAGAAAATATTTGCAAAAGACACATCAGATAAAGAACTATTATCCAAAATATACAAATAACACTTAAAATTCAACAAACAAATAACCTAATTTAAAAATGGGCTAAAGACCTTAGCAGACACCTTACCAAAGAATATATAGATAGCAAATAAGCATATGAAAAGATGCACCACATCATATGTCACCAGGGAAATGCTAATCAGAACAACAATGAGCCCTAGCCAGTTTGGGTCAGTGGATAGAACATTGGCCTGAAGACTGAAAGGTCCCAGGTTTGATTCCAGTCAAGGGCACATACCCAAGTTGCAGGCTTGACGCCCAGTAGGGGGTGTGCAGGAGGCAGCCGATCAATGATCCTCTCATCATTGATGTTTCTATCTCTTCCCCTCTCCTTTCCTCTCTGAAATAAATAAAAATATATTTGGGAAACAACAACAACAATGAGATACCACCATATACCTATTAGAATGACCAAAATCCAGAAAATTGGCAACACCAAATACTGGTGGGGATGTGGAGTGAAAGGTCCTCTCATTTTGCTGGTGGAAATGCAAAATGGTATGGCCACTTTGGAAGAAAAATTGGTGGTTTCCTACAAACTAAACATATTCTTACTGTATAAATCCAGCAATCAAGTTCCTTTGTATCTACCCAAAGGAGTTGAAAAACATATCCACACAAAATCCTACATATGGATATTTATAGAAGCTTTATTTATAACTAGAGGCCTGGTGCATGAAATTTCATGCACTGGAGGGGGGTCCCTCAGCCCGGCCTGCCCCCTCTCACAGTCCGGGAGCCCTCAGGGGTGGAAGGCGACCTGGCAATCAGGGGAAGGCGACGCCTCATCACACCTCTGCTGCTGCCACTTCTGGCAGCATAAGCCTTGGCCAGCCCTGATTACCTGCACCTCAGGTGGCCCTGGACAGCTGGGCAGCCACCATCTGAGGCTTGCTTGTGCCTCGGGCCAACCCTGGGCAGCTGGGGTCTGAGGGGACTGGGCAACTCTGGAAGCAGGCGCCCTGGCAGGGCTGAGGGGATGGGGTGCTGCCATCTTGTGGCTGTGGGCACCACCATCTTTGAGGGCATGGCAGTAAATTAGCATATTCCCTCCTTAATGGCTGTAGGTGCTGCCATCTTTGAGGGCGGGGCAGTTAGTTAGCATATTCCTTCCTTATTGGCTGTGGGCACTGCCATGTTTGATGGCAGGGCAGTCAATTAGCATGTTCCCTCCTTATTGGCTGTGGGCGCCACCATCTTTGAGGGCGTGACAGTCAATTAGCATATTCCCTCCTTATTGGCTGTGGGTGCTGCCATCTTTGCTATGGTGTGAGGGTCAATTAGCATATTCCCTCTTTATTAAATAGGATTGACAAAAGTTGGAAACAACTAAGATGTTTTTTAGTAAGTGAATGGATAAACAAACTGTGATACATCCAGAGAATGGAATATTATTCAGCACTAAAAAGAAATGAGCTTTCATACAATGAAGACATGGGAGAACCTAAAATATATATTACTAATTGAAAGAAGCCAATCTGAAAGGCTACAGGCTATATGATTCCAACTATATGTCATTCTGGTAAGGGCAAAACTATGGAGACAATAAAAAGATCAGTGGTTACCCTGGATGCGGGGGAGGATAAAGATAAATAGAGCACAGAGGATTTTTAGGGCAGTGAAAATATTCTGTATGATATTATAATAATGGATGTATGTCATACATTTTATACAATACCAAGAATGAACCATAAGGTAAACTATGGACATTAGGTGATTATGGTGTGTCAAATCAGGTTAATCCTTGGTTTTAAAAAATGTTCATTCTGGTATGTTGTTTAGGGATGTTGGTGAAAAGGAAGGCTATACATGTGTGAGGCAGGGGATAAATAGGATATCTCTGTACCTTCCTCTCTACTTCATTGGTAACCTGAAACTATTCTAAAAATGGAGTATTACAAATTAAGTAGATTGATTTGTGAATATGAACCAATTGATTTAATCTCATGATCTGATTGCATTCCCTTTGGCACTTGTAATTTTTCCCTGGAACCTGCATTCTAAGTACACTTGGCATTAAAAATTGGCCTTTATTCCCAGAAAGATGTCCAACCTTTTTAACAGCATACTTTGATACCAGCAGATTTAACTAATTAGGGTCTACAATGTTAATTACATTTTCAAAGTCCTCTGTGCCATCCTACCTAATAATAGAATAATATGCAAATTGACCACACCTTCGCTACAACTAAGCCATGCCCACCAGCCAATAAGGAGCAAATATGCAAATAAACCCAACCAAGAGGGCTACAGCCACCGAGAGCAGGAGGGAGGCTTGGGTTTCCGTGGTGACAAAAGAAGCCATCCTGTTGCCAGCCTAAGCCTCCACTCAAGGCTACAAAGTTTCAATTATAGAAGGTGAATTAACTCCAACAGCAATCGCTGATGGCCATGGAGCGAGCAGCAGGCTTGGCTTTGCTCCAGGCTACAAAGTTTCAATTGTAGAAGGTAAATAAATTCCAGATACCAGGGCCTCCTCTTGGGTCGCCAGGGGGCGTGGCCGGCCTGCAAACCACCACAGGCCCCTCGCTCAGGCCACCCCACGCGCCAAGGGAACCCCCACCCTTCAGGGCAAACCAGTCAGCTCCCACCCATGCACCAGGCCTCTATCCTATCTAATAAAAGAGTAATATGCAGATTGACCATCACTGAAACACACAATATAGCTGCCCCCATGTGGTCAAAGATCCTGCCCCATGTGGACACAAGATGGCCACCACAAGATGGCCAGCAGGGGAGGGCAGTTGGGAGGCACCAGGCCTGCAAGGGAGGGCAGTTAGGGGTGACCAGGCTGGCAGAGGAGGGAAGTTGGGGGCAAACAGGCTGGCTGGGGAGCAGTTAGGCATCAATCAGGCTGGCAGTGGAGTGGTTAGGGGGTGATCAGGCTGGCAGGCAGAAGTGGTTAGGGGCAATCAGGAAGGCAGGCAGGTGATCAGTTGGGAGCCAGCAGTCCTGGATTGTGAGAGGTTTGTCCGGGATCGGGCCTAAACGGGCAGTCGGACATCCCTCGAGGGGTCCCAGATTGGAGAGGGTACAGGCTGGGCTGAGGGACATGCCCCCCTCTCCGTGCACGAATTTCGTGCACCGGGCCTCTAGTATAAAATAAAAATGGTTTCGAGGGTTGATATGGGCATCTTTGGGTTACCCTTCTGCATATCACACCTGGCCAACCTGAATGACTGATACTTCTCTACCAATAACAGCCTTATCTTTGTTCTATTCTGCCCTCCATGTAGGTAAAGTTTATCAAGAAGTTACACATTTATAGAATTACAAGAGGCCCGGTGCATGAAATTCGTGCATGGGAGGGGTGTCTCTCAGCCCAGCCTGCACCCTCTCCAATCTGGGACCCCTCGAGAAATGTCCAACTGCCTGTTTAGGTTGGGCCTAAATGGGTAGTCAGACATCCCTCTCACAATCCAGGATTGCTGGCTCCCAACTGCTCACATGCCTGCCTGCCTGATTGCCCTAACCGCTTCAGCCTGCCAGCCTGATCACCCCCTAAACACTCCCCTGCCAGCCTGATCGATGCCTAACTGCTCCCCTGTAGGTCTGGTCCCCCCAAATGCCCTCCCCTGCTGGCCCGGTCACCCCTAACTGCCCTCCCCTGCAGGCCTAGCCCCCCCAACTGTCCTCCCCTGCTGGCCTTGTCCCTCCCAACTGCCCTCCCTGCCAGCCTGGTTGCCCCCAACTGCCCTCCCCTGCAGGCCTGGTTGCCACTAACTGCCCTCCCTTGCCAACCTGATTGCCCACAACTGCCCTCCCCTGGAGGCCATCTTGTGGTGGCCATCTTGGGTCCACATGGGGACATCCATCTTTGACCACATGGGGGCGGCCATCTTGTGTGTTGAGTGATGGTCAATTTGCATATTACTTCTTTATTAGATAGGAATATCCCCAAACATTGACAGCATTTAATCCAGAGGAAAGCTCCTCTTCCTTAATCACCTACCTGAACCTCATGATGCCTAACAGGAGCCCAAATCTTTCAGTGTCTTATCCATTCAGGCTGCTATAGTAAGATACCAGTGGGTAGCTTATTAATAACAAATTTATTTCTCACAGTTCTTTGGCTGGAAGTCTGAGATCAGGGTGCTAGCATGGTGAGGTGATGACACTCTTATGCGTTGCAGACTATAGTCTCACTTTAGTGGAAATGACTAAAGAACTTCATGGGATCTCATTTATAAGAACACCAATTGAATGCCTGTAGGCTCCACCCTCATGACCTAATCATATCCCCAAGGCCCCACCTTTAGCACTATCATATTGGATGTTAGGATTCTAACATGTGAATTTGGGGGAACATAAATATTTGGACCATAGCACTAGGATTGCCAGATAAAATGCAGAATGCCCATTTGAATTTGAATTTCAGATAAATAACTTTGTAATATAAGTATGTACCAAATATTGCATTAAACATATTTATAACAAAAAGTTTTTTTGTTTACATGAAATTCAAATTTAACTGGGTATTCTGTATTTTTATTTGCTAAATCCAGAGAATCTATGAGATATCCCATGGTTCTAGAAGGTGTACATTCTCTCTTGCTGCAATGAGTAACTAAAACTCAACTTTCCTACTACATGTGTCTTCCTGGTGATCTTTGGTTAAAGAAAACTGATATAATCAACAGGCCATGTTTACAATATGCCAGTGTGCTTGGAGTTTTGGGGAGAATAAAAATTATTTTAGTTCATTTAGTGTCTAATTTATTATAAAGTTTTTAAGATGCAGTATTGGGGGTTTTGCTTCCAGCTATAATGGAGTAATAGGAATTATATTTACCGTCCCAACTAAAACACATTGTGTGTGAAAGAGAGCGAGGGATAGGGAAGGGGAGAGAGAGAGAGAGAGAGAGAGAGAGAGAGAGAGAGAGAGAGAGAAGGATGGTTTTCAAGACACTGGCTGTCAAGATATAAAGGACAGTGATCCATGAGATACAATTAAAAAAAGGTTAAAGTGATAATTATAATTACCTCAGTTTACTGCTTTGAGATTGTTTCTGGGAAATAGCACATGAAGAGGGATCCCAGGTGGAGCCTGCATGAAAAGAGCATCTATCTAAGTATTTGGAGCGAAAACGCACAGGTCAGAGTATCAGAGAGAAGTTATCTGACAGAAAGAAAAACTTGAATATCTACAGAGAGTTCCACTTAGGTATGCAGCCAAGTACTGATCACAATAGGTATGTGAGGACACAATAGGCAAGGCTGGGGAAATATCAATATGAAATTATTAGAAGGAAGCTGCCCAGCATTTATGCAGGGCCAGAAGCACTGCCTGTTCCCACAAGCCAGATTGGAAAAACTCAATGCAGGTAGTCGTGAATACTCATAAGCATAGTGCCTCAGCATTGTGGAGAATGATTATCCATAGATAACTGCTGCTCTGGTCCATCCTAACAAATGTTAAAAGCAAGACCCAAAAGAGTCGAACTGTTTTCAATGAACTTAAAACTCCGTATTAGAACAAAGCTAAATAATATTTTTAAGAATATTTTAAGAATGCAAATATATCAGCATTCTGCAAGTTAAAATTCACAGAATAGTGCATCCAATCAATGAACACCCCTAATGTAAAGATGTGGGAAAATATGACCCATAATGAAGAGAATAATCAATTAATGGAAAACAACCAAGAACTAACACAGGTGGTAGAATTAACAGACAAGGGTATTAACCAGTTACTATAACTGTATTGCATATGTTTAAAAGTTAAGTAGAGACATGAAAGATCCAAATCCAACTTTAGAAGATTACAATGTCTGACATAAGAAATGCACTGGTTACCATTAATGCTATTTTAAACAGAGCAGAAGAAAAGATTAGTGAACTTAAGCACCTAGCAATAGAAACGACCATAAATAAAATGCAGAGAAATAAGAATAAAATAAAATGAGCACAGCGTCAGTGCACGGTGGTACAACTTTAAGCATCATAATTTACACGATACTGACATTTTCAAAGGAGTGGAGAGAGAAGTGGAAACATACAAAGTATTTGAGGAAATAATGGCTGAAATTTTCCAATTTATAAATTTACATATCACAGAAGTTTAACAAAACGATAAAAAAATGAAGAAGCCTACCTCAAGGCACATCATAGTCAAATTGCTCAAACCAGTGACAAAAAAAAAAATTTGAAATCAGCTAGAGGTAAAAAGACATGTTTGGACAGAGGAACAAAGGTAAGGGGCATCATATTCTCTGTTGGAAAAAAAATGCTAGTAAAAAGCAGTGGAATAACCTCTTTAAAGTATTGAAATGAGACGTAAAACTGTCAACCTAGAATTTTTTATTTAGGTAAAGTATCTTTCTGGTCTTGAAAAATAAAAGAATTCATCATCCAAAGACCCACACTACAAAAAAAAAAAAAAAAAAAAAAAAAAAAAAAACTTAAATGAAGTTTTCAAGCTGAAGGAAACTGATACCAAATGGAAATATCGATCAACACAAAGGAATGATGAGCATTAGAAAAAGCAATTACAGCAGTAAATATAAAAAAAGTGTTTTATTATTATTTAAATCTCTATAAAATATAACTGGCTATTTAAACACACAAGCAAAATAACAATTAAATTTGGGATGAAAATAATAGTACAAAGCCTAGGAGGGAAAGATTGGAAGTGAACTTCAGAAGATGTTTACGTTATATGTGAAGTGGTATAGTATCATTGAAAATGGACTGTAATAAGTTAATGATTTATACTATAAACCCTAAAGACAACACTAAAATAAAAATACAGAACTATTGCTAATACACTAGAAGATGATGATAAAAGTTAATCATAAAAATGATCAGTTAGCCCCAAAGAAGACAAAACTGTAGAAAAAGGAGGACAAAGAATACATGGGACAAACAAAACAAATAGAAAGTTGGTAAATTTAAACCTAATCACAAGAAACATGTTAAATGTAAATAATTAAACACCTCTAATTAAAAGAAAGAGACTGTCAGATTGGATGAAAAAGGTGACCCAACTATACAGTATATGTATAGGTATACACACACACACACACACACACACACACACACACATACATACATATGTATATATACATATATACATATGTATATACTAGAGGCCCAGTGCACGAATTCATGCACAGGTGGGGTCCAGCCGGCCCGGCCCCAATTGGGGCAGATCAGGGTTGGGCTTGTTGGGAGGTGGAGATGGCGGGAGGTTGGCCAGCCGGCCCACCCCAATCGGAACCTTATCAGGGCTGGGCCAGCTGGGGGGAGGGTCCACGGGTGATTGACCAGCAGGCCCCACAAACTATTGGGGTGGGGGAGCCTATTGGGAGTGGGGCTGGCCATGGGGAGGGGCCATGGGCAGTGGGCTGGCCAGCCCCACCCCCGAATGGGGTATGGGGGACCAATCAGCAGCCAGTGGTCTGCAGGAGGGGCCATGGGTGGTTGGATGGCTGGCCCAGCCCCTGATCAAAGTGGGGGGCTGATTGGGGTGGTTAGTGCCCATTGGGGGTGGGACCAGCCAGGGGGAGGGGCCACAGGCAGTAGGCCAGATGGCCTTGCCCATGATCAGGGTGGGGGGCCAATCTGGGGTGGGGCTGGCTGGGGGAAGGGGCTGCAGGAGGTTGGCTGGTTGGTCCCACCCCCTATTGGGATGGGGGTGCGATTAGGAGTGGGGCTGTCTGGGGGGAGGGGCTGAGGGCTGGTCAGGGTGTGGTGGGCCTATTGGGGTCAGGGCCAGCCAGGGGTGGGGGGAAGGGCTGCAGGGTGTTTGGCCAGCCACCCCACCCTTGATCAGGGTGGGAGAGTCTGATCAGGGGCAGGCCGGCTTAGGGGAGGGTCTGCAGGAGGTTGGCCACAGGCCTTGCTTCCCGATTGGGCCAGTTCACTGGCTGCAGTGGGTGTCATAGTGACCTGTTGTTCTGGTCATAATGGTGTTCCTGTCGCTAGCTTTTTATACACATACTAGAGGCCGGATGCACGAAGATTCATGCAAGAATGGGCCTTCCTTCCCCTGGCTGCCAGCACCGCCTTTCGGCTCTGGCCCTGGAGCTGCCTTTCCACCTTCCCATGCTGCACAGAGGCCCAGAGCAGCTAGGGCGGTACGGAATGCCTGTGTCATTGCCTTGGCGACAACGCAAGGGTCCCACACCACCCCTGTCCACTCTGCACCTGCATATGCAAATTAACCTGCCATCTTTGTTGGGTTAATTTGCATACTCACTCCTGATTGGCTGGTGGGTGCCATGAAGGTATGGTCAATTTGCATCTTTCTCTTTTATTAGTGTAGATATATACTAGAGGACCAGTGCACAAAATTCGTGCATGGGGGGGTTTCCTCAGCCCAGCCTGCACCCTCTCCGATCCGGGACACCTCGGGGGATGTCCAACAGCTGGTTTAGGCCTGATCCTAAGGATCCTAAGGATCGGGCCTAAACAGGCAGTCAGACATCCCTCTCACAATCTGGGACCACTGGCTCCTAACTGCTCACCTTCCTGCCTGCCTGATCACCCCTAACTGCCCCCCTGCTGGCCTGGTCACCCCTTACTGCCCACCCTGCTGCCCTGGTCACCCCCAACTGCCCCCCGCACTGTCCTGGTTACCCCTAACTGCCCCCCTGCTGGCCTGGTTGCCCCTTACTTCCCTCCCGCCAGTCTGATCGCCCCTCACTGGCCCCCTCTGCCAGCCTGGTCACCCCCAACTGCCCCCTCCTGCAGGCCTGGTTGCCCCACACAGCCTGCTGTTCAGTCATTTGCTCACCCCTCACTAATCCCCTTGCCGGCCTGGTCGCCCCACACAGCCTGTTCAGTCATCTGTTTGGTTGCGATGGTCACTTAGGCTTTTATTATTATAGACTAGAGGCCCAGTGCACGAAATTCATGCACCGAAGGGGTTTCTCTCAGCCTAGCCTGAACCCTTTCCAATCAGGTACTCCTTGGGGGATGTCTGACTGCTGGTTTAGGAGGCCTGTGGGGTCTGGCCTAAACTGGCAGTCAGACATCCTTCTCACAATCTGGGACTGCTGGCTCCTAACCGCTCACCTGCCTGCCTGCCTGATCACCCCTAACTGCCTCTGCCTGCCTGCTTGATTGCCCCTAAACCCTCTGCCTGCCTCTGCCTCTGGGCCTCTCTCTGGGCCTGATCTGCAGCCTCTGTGGCAGCTGCTGATCAGCCCTTGCCTCTCTCTCTCTCCAGGCCTTGCCAGAAACCACGGTGGCTGCGGATCAGGCCCTGCCTCTCTCTCCAGGCCTCTCTCAGGGCCTGATCCACAGCCGCCAAGGCAGCGGTGAGGTCATTAGGCCTCTGCCTGGCTCGAGCCAGAGGCTAACAACTTCACCACATCTGCCTCGCCCCCCCCCCCCGCACCCCTCCACTGCCCCTCCCTCCAACCCCATCCCCCCGCCTAGTCACTGGTCATCCGTCTCATCGATTAGGATGTGACGACTCCTGCTCTTTTATTATGTAGATGTTATCCCAATAAATTTAATAAAAATTGTCTTCAAATTATGCTTACACTGGAAGTGAACCACTTATCAATTTTATTTTAATCATCACTATTGGTGTACCCTGTAGGTGTAAAATTTGGCTTCCACACTGTCAACATTTCTTGGGGGCCACACTTCAGAGACTACTTTATAGGTAGTTCTGAGGTCTTTAGCCTTGCTCTGAAGTTACTGGCTGCCCAAGTTATCACTCGAGGTGGTGAATTTTTATACCTTTTCTTGGTCTTTTTCTGGATCATTTTGGGGTGCAGCCTGGGTGCTTGGGCTCAGTGCGACACAAGGAGCCCACATCCCTCCATCCCCTCTGGGGCTGGCACCTCCTGGCTGGTTCAGGAGCTACAGGGCTGTGTGGTCTGGTATCTGGGCCTCCCCTTGAGGTGACTGCGGGTCTTGGAGGCATGGGCCTGGGCCACGTTCTGGCCCCTCTCAGCTCCAGGAACCTCCGCATCCCAGGGGCCAGGCTCTGGGAACCAGAGGTGGGGGTCACAGGAAGGGTGGCTCAGCACAAGGAAGTTGTCCATGGCCCAGGCTCAGGCCTGTTCATGGTTCAGGCCTGGGGGCAGGGTGGGCTCTGGGCACACACACCACATCCAAAGTGGGTCTTCCAAGGTGGATGGATGCGCTTCCATGGCTTCAGCCTCCTGAGCGGCAGAGAGGTGAAGTGGGTGCAGGGGAGGAGGGAATTGACAACAGGCAATTTCTGCATCTGGGTCTCAGAGATTCGGAGGCTTTGGTACAGGGAGCGGGACCTCAGATACGCAGAGGACCAGCCCAAGTCCTGCCAGAGTCAAGGTGAGGACTCCGAGGAAACACTAATGGGACTTTGGACACCACAACAGAGGGGACCCCACCAAGGCCCTCCCCTGCTGTAAGCCCTGGGAGTCCCCAGGGTGGGATGACCACACACAGTGTTTTTTGACTTCCACAAACGGGTCTGAGAGATCATGGGAACATGTTATCTGGAAAAGGGCCTCTGGAGTCAACCTCGGACGGACGCAGAGGGGAGGTCATTAGGCCTCCGCCTGGGCCGGAGACGAATGACCAAGCAGCACCCACCCTCCCTCCCACCTCTGTTTGGTTGTCCCTGCGGTCATTATGGCCCTAGGCCCGTGGTCAGCAAACCGCGTCTCGCAAGCCACATTCGGCTCTTTGGCCCCTTGAGTGTGGCTCTTCCACAAAATACCACCGCCTGGGCGAGTCTATTTTTAAAAAGTGGCATTAGAAGAAGTTTAAGTTTAAAAAATTTGGCTCTCAAAAAAATTTATTTCGTTGTACTTTTGTATTTGGCTCTGTTGACTAATGAGTTTGCCGACCACTGCCTTAGGCTATTATTAGTATAGATATATCATACAAATATGTATTAAAAAAGAAGAGATGGAATGGCTAAACTACTGTCAGACCAAATAGACTAAAACATTATCATCTTAATTATTTTTAAATGTACAAGTTAGTGTTAAGTTTACTCACAGTATTGTGCAACAGACCTCTACAGCATTTTTATCTTGAAAAACTGATATTTTAGACTCATGGAACAATTTCTCCTTCCTTGCAGATACCTGGCAACCACCATTTTGCTTTATGTTTCTATGACTTTAGTTATTTTAGTTCATGTAAGTGAAATCATTGAAGTGTTTGTTTTTTTGTGACTGACTTATTTCACTTAGCATAATGTCTTCAAAGTTTCTCCATCCTGAGCATGTGACAAGATTTCCTTGTTTTCTAGGCTGAAAAATATTTCATTGTATAAATATACCACGTTTTGTTTATTATATGTTAATGGGCACTTAATTTGCTTCCAGCTCTTGGCTGGATCTTATGGTAATTCCACTTTTAATTTTTTGAGGAACCTCCACACTATTTTCCATAGTGATTGCACCATTTTACATTCTCACCAGCAGGGCACAAGGGTTCCAATTTATTCACATCTTCATCAACACTTGTGATTTTCTATTCTTCTGATAGGGTTTATCCTAAGGGATGTAAGGTGATATCTCACTGTGGCTTTGATTTACATTTCTCTAATGATTAGTGATGTTGAGCACCTTTTCCCCAGCTTGTTGGCCCTTTTTATATCTTCTTTGGAGAAATGACTATTCAAGTACTTTATCCATTTTTTTGTAAATTTATTTTTATTGTTGAAAGTATTAAAGATATCCCCTTCCCCCATTGAACCTTTCTACCCCACTCTTCCTCCACCCCCCAGACCTTCACTGCACTATTGTCTGTGTCCATGAGTTATGCATATATACATATAAATTATTTGGTTAATCTCTTCTGGCCCCTTTCCCCAATTCCCTCTGAAATTTGTCAGTCTGTTCCACCTTTCCATGTCTCTGGATCTACAGTATTTTGTTCATCAGTTTATTTTGTTCATTAGATTCTACATATAAGTGAGCTCATGTGATACTTGTCTTTTCTCTAACTGGCTTAGTTCACTTAGCATAATACTCTCCATGCTGCCTCAAAGGGTAAGATACCCTTATTTTTTACAGCTGCATAGTATTCCATGGTGTAAATCTAGCACATCCTCTTTATCCACTCATCTACTGATGGGCACTTGGACTGTTTCCAGGTCTTCGCTATTATAAATAGCACTTCTATGAACATAGGGGTACATATATTCGTTCTGATTGGTGTTTCAGGATTCCTGGATATAATCCTAGAAGTGGGATTATTGGGTCAAATGGGAGTTTCATTTTTGTGCATTGGACTTCTATCCATTTTAAAATCTGACTTATTTTTATTTGTTTTGTAGTTGTTGACTTTTAAGAGATTTTAATATTCTGAATATTAGCATCTTATCAGATGTACACTTTATGAATATTTTCTCCCATTCCATAAGTTACCTTTTCAATCTGTTTACTCTTTTCTTTGATATGCAGATGATTTTAAGTTTGATGTAGTCCATTTGTGTATTTTTTTATTTCTGTTTCCTATACTTTTAGTGTCATATAAAAAAATTCATTGTCAAATTCAAAGTCAATAGTTTTTCCCCTATGTTTTCTACTAGGAGCTTTATAATTTTAGATATTATATTTAGATCTTTAATTCATTCCCAGTTCATTTTTTTTGCATTTGGTGAAATGTAAGGATCTAACTTCAATATTTTGTATGTGCATAGGTTGTTTTTCCAATTATTTGTTGAAGAGAGTATTCTTTCACTATTTTGTGGTCTTGGCACCCTTATTAAAAATAATTTGCCCTTTATACATGGGCTTAAGAAATAAACCTTGGGCATTACTTTTTTCACTGGTCTGTATGTCTGTCTCTATGCTAGTGCCACTTTGTTTTATTTACTATAACTTTGCAATAAGTTCTGAAATCAGAAAGTGTGTGAGGATTTCAACTTTGTTGTTCTTATGTAAGATCATTTTGGCTATCAGGGTCCCTTGAGATTCCATATGAATTTTAAGATGCTTTTCTGTTTTCTGCAAAACAAAAACAAAAAACATGCCAATTGACAATGGATAAGGATTGCATTGACTCTAAAGATCACTAAGTGGTATGGATATTTTAGCAATAACAAGTCTTCCAATCCATGAACATAGGACACTGTTCCATTTATTTATGTCCTCTTTAAATTCTTTCAGCAATGTTTTGTAGTTTCAGTACACAAGTCTTTTGTTTCTTGGTTAAGTTTATTCAGAAGTATTTTATTCTTTCTTATGCAAATGGGATGATTTACTTAATTTCCTTCTCTGTTTTGTTCATTATTGGGGTATATAAACACAACTGATTTGGATGTTGATTTTTTATCCTATACTTTTGCTAAATTCACTTGTTAGTTCTAATAGCATATACTGTGAAATCCTTAGGATTTTCTACCTATAATATCATGGCATCTGTGAGCAGCGGTAATTTTATTCTTCCTTTTCAATTTGAATGACTTTATTTCTATTTCTACTCTAATTACTCTAAGACTTCTAATGCTGTATTGAATAGAAGTAGTGAGAGTAGGTATTCTCACCTTATTCCTGATCTTAGAAGAAAAGCTTTTAGTCTTTCACCATTCAATATGATGTTAGCAGTAGGCTTTTAATATATGGTCTTTATTATCTTGGGTGGTTTTTTTGTGTTCCTATTTTGTTGGATAGTGTTGTGTGTGTGTGTGTGTGTGTTTTTTTTTTCTCTCCATGAAATGGTGTTGAATTGTGTCAAATGATTTTTTTCCTGCATCAATTTACATTATCATGTGGATTTTGTACTTCATTCTGGTAATATGGCTTATTACATTGATTGATTTTTTTTCTGTGTTGAAATATCCTTGCATTCCAGGAATAAATGCCACCTGATCATGTTGTATAATTTTTCCACTGTGCTGTTGGATTCAGTTTACTAATATGTTGTTGAGAATTTTTGCATCAATATTCATCAAGGCTATTAGCCTGTAGTTTTCTTTTCATGTGGTATCTTTGTGTGGCATATGTATCAGGGTAATCCTGACCTGTTAAAATGGAATTTGAAGTGTTTCACCCTCTTCAATTTTTTGGAAGAATATGAAGAGGATTGGTACTAATTCTTCTTTATATGTTTGGAAGAACTTTTCAGTGAAGCCATCTGGTCCTGAGATTTTCTGTGTTGGGACAGATTTTTCTTTGTTTTTAATAATTTATTTAGTCTTCTCACTAATTATAGATTTGTTTAGTTTTTTGCATTATTCAGTCTTGATGGGTTGTACATTTCTAGAAATATATTCATTTCTTCTAGGTAATTTAATTTGTTGGCATTTAATTTTTCATAGTATTTTGTTATGTTCTTTATTTCTGTGGAAGCAGTTCTAATGTACCTTCTTTCATTTATAATTTTAGTTATTTGAACCTTTTCTCATTCTTTTTTCTTAGTTGATACTAGAGGCCCAGTGCACGAAATTCGTGCACGGGAGGGGGGGGGTCCCTCAGGCCAACCTGCACCCTCTCCAATCTTGGATCCCTCTCACAATCCAGGACTGCTGGCTCCCAACTGCTCACCTGCCTGCCTTCCTGATTGCCCCTAACCGCTTCTGCCTGCCAGCCTGATCACCCCCTAACCACTCCCTGCCAGCCTGATTGATGCCTAACTGCTCCCCTGCCAGCATGTTTGCCCCTAACTGCCCTCCCCTGCAGACCTGGTCACCCCTAACTGCCCTCCCTGCAGGCCTGGTCTCCCCCAACTGCTCTCCCCTACAGGCCTGGGTCCCACCCAACTGCCATTCCCTGCAGGCCTGGTTACCTCCAACTTCCCTCCTCTGCTGGCTTGGTCACCCCTAACTGCCCTCCCCTGCTGGCCATCTTGTGCTGGCCATCTTGTGTCCACATGGGGGCAGGATCTTTGACAACATGGGGGAAGCCATCTTGTGTGTTGGAGTGATGGTCAATCTGAATATTACTCTTTTATTAGATAGGATAGAGGCCTGGTGCATGGGTGGGGGCTAGCTGGTTTGCCCTGAAGGGTATCCCGCATCAGGGTAGAGGTTCCCTTGGAGTGTGGGGAGGCCTGGGTGAAGGGCCTGTGGGGTTTGCAGGCTGGCCACGCCCCCTGGTGACCCAAGCAGAGGCCCTGGTATCTGGGATTTATGTATCTTCTACAATTGAAACTTTTTAGCCTGGAGCGGAGCCAAGCCTCCTGCTCGCTCCGTGGCCAGCAGCCATTTCTTTTGGGGTTTGTGTATCTTCTATAATTGAAACTTTGTAGCCTGGAGCAGAGGCCTAGGCCAACCAGGGCTGCAGAAGCTTTGCTTCCTCCATTGCCGGGGGCAACCTTTGCCTCCTGCTCTTTCCAGCTCAGTGGCTGCTGCCATTTCGGTTTGGATTTCTTTACCTTCTATAATTGAAACTTTGTAGCCTTGAGTGGAGGCTTAGGCCAGCAATGGAAGGCAGAAAGCTTGGCTTCCTTTGTTACCCGGGAAACCCAAGCCTCCCTCCTGCTCTCTGTGGCTGTAGACATCCTGGTTGGGTTTATTTGCTCCTAATTGGCTGGTGGGCGTGGCTTGTGGATGTAGCGGAGTTAGGGTCAATTTGCATATTACTCTTTTATTAGGTAGGATAGCTAAAGATTTGTCAATTTTTTAATCTATTAAAAAAAGCCAACTCTTTTTTTTTAAATTTCTTTATTGATTAAGGTGTCATATATTTGTCCAAAAAAGCCAACTCTCAATTTCTTCCTTCCTGATAACTTTTTTACTTCTTTCTCTTTTTTTAGTTCCTTGAAATATAGTTAATGTTATTTTGAGAAGTTTCTTCTTTTTTAATATAAACATTACCTCTTTAAACTTCCCTTGAAGTACCATATACCATATGTTTCTGTCTGTTGTGTTTTAGTTTTCATTTGTCTCAGGATATATATATATATTTTTAATTTTACTTGTGATTACTTCTTTGTTCCATTGGTTGTTAACCCTTTGCACTCGCTTGCTTTTTTCTCAATTCCTTTATTCTAATGCTAACCATGTTGAGTCACACTCAACATCCTAGTGCAAAAGGTTAAAGAGTAGGCTGTGAAATTTCACATATTGGTAAATTTTCCTTCTGCTATTGATTTGCAGTTTCATGTCATTTTGGTTCAAAAAGGTCCTTTGTGTGATATTAATTTTATTAAATGTGTTAAGACTTGTTTTGTGCACTAATATATGGTCTGTCTTTGAGAATGTACTTTGTGAGCTTGAGGGGAATGTGTATTTTGCTGTTAGGCTGAGTATTCTGTATATATATATATATTAGGATCAATTGATGTATAGTATTGACCAAATCACCTGTTTTCTTACTGATATTCTGTCTTGTTGTTTTGTCCAATACTGAAAGTTGGATATTGAAGTCATCTACTATTATTGTGTGCTATCTCTCCCTTTAATTCTGTTTTGTTTCATATATTTGGGAGACCTGATGTTTGGTTCATATATATTTACTAGAGGCCCGATGCATGAAATTTATGCATGGGTAGGGTCCCTAGGCCTGGCCAGCAATCAGGGATGATCTGTAGGGCAACCAGAGGGGTGATCAGGGGGCCCCCGCTGGCACCCACCTTGGCTGGCCTGGGGCCGGCTGGCTGGGGGCAGCTCCTGTGTTGAGCATCTTCCCCCTGGTGGTCAGTCCACGTCATGGTGACTGGTCATTCTACTGGTCATTCTGCTGTTTGGTTGATTTGCATATTAGGCTTTTATTATATAGGATAATTGCTACATATTCTTGATGAAGTGATTGTTTTATGATTGTATGATGTCTTTCTTTGTCTCTTGTGACAGTTATTTACCTAAAGTCTCTTTTGTGTGATATAATTATGGTCACCCTGATCTCTTTTGGTTACCTTTTGCATGGAGTATATTTTTCCATAATTTCACTTTTGTGCTATGCTTGTCCTTAGATATAAAGATAGTAACTTGTAGATAAAATATAGTTGAATTTTATTTGATTTATCCATTCAGCTAATCTTTATATTTTCATTGGAAAGTTTAATTTGTATTTATTTAATTATTGATAGGGTAAAAAATACTGTTACCTTTAAATTTTTTCCCTGTATATCTTGTATCTATTTTCTCTTTTCCTGTGTTCCTTTGTGTTGATTTTTTGTAGTAACATGCTTTGATTTTTTCTCATTTCTTTTTGTGTATCATCTATAAGTAGTTTCTATGTAGTTACCATAAAATATTTTAAATATTTTAAAGCTATCTTAAAATATCTCAAAACTGATAATTTGAACTCCTCTTCAAGTTCTCTGGATGTACTATTCTGGTTGCCAGTTTATTGTCTTTTAGCATTACAATTGCCATTTCACTTCATTTTGGCCTGCACGGTTTCTGCTGAGAAATTTGCTAATATTCTTATAGTAGCTCCCTTGAAAAAAATAGCCACCTCTCTCAGTCTTTATGGACTTGCTTCATACAAATTTCTGGAATCTAAGCAACATACTAAATATATATATATATATATATATATATATATATATATATATTATGGGTTTCAGAGAGGAAGGGAGAGGAACAGAAAGATAGAAACATCAATGATGAGAGAGAATCATTGATTAGCTGCCTCCTGCTAGGGATTGAGCCCACAACCCGGGCATGTTCCCTGACCGGGAATTGAACAGTGACCTCCTGGTTGATAAGTCGATGCTCAACCACTGAGCCACACCAGCCAGGCTAAGCAACATATTTTCAAACAACTAATGAGTCAAAGTGAAATAATGAAATTATAAAATATCTTGAAGTAAATAAAAACAAAGTATACCAAAACTCATGAGATTTAGCAAAAGCAGTGATAAAAGAGAAATTTATATTTACCTTTAAGTTCTTACATTAAATTTGAAGGGAGATTGCAAATAAACAACTTAATATTTTACCTTAAAGAACTAGAAAAAAGAACAAACTAAACCCAAAGCTAATAGAAGGGATAACATAAAAAATTAAATAATAAAATTAGATTAGATATAAATAATATATTTAACAAAAACTAGAGGAAATCAATCTTTATATATTTTGAATAAGACTAAAGAGCAGACTCAAATTACTAAACTTAGAAATGAAAGTTGGAACATTACTACTGATTATAAAGAAATAAAAATGATTACAAAAGAATACTCTAAATAGTTGTATACTGATACATTCAATAACCTAAATAAAGTGGGTACAGTCCTAAACCATACAAGCTAACAAGAATGAATCATGAATAAGTAGAAAATCTGAATAGAAACATAACTAGTAAGGAGATTGAATTAGTAATAAAAATCCTCCCAATAAAGAAAAACCATTGCCAAAGTGTCTTCACTGGTGAATTCTAACTAACATTTAAAGAATTAATACCAAATAATTCTCACAAAGTCTTCAAAACTTTGAAGAGGAAAGAATAGTTCTCAACTCTTTCTATGAAGTCAGCATTACCATGATGCAAAGCCAAATAAAGACACAGGGGGAAAAAAATAAAGACCAATATCTCTCATGAATTTGCATGCAAAAGTCCACAACAAAATCCTAGTAAACTGAATTTAGCAGCATATTAAAGGGATTATACACATGACCAAGTAGGATTTATATCTGGAATGAAAAAAAAGGTTCAAAATAAAAAATCAATTAATATATCATATTGACAGAATGAAGGAAAAAAGCCCATGATCATCTTGATTCAGAAAATACATTTGACAAAATTTACCACCTTTTCATGATAATAACAATTAAAAGCCCAAGGATAGGAGAAAACTATCTTAACATGCTAATAACCATACATAAAACCTCACAGTGTACATTATATTCAATATTAAAGTCTGAAAACCTTTTCACCTAAGATAAGGAATAGGATGACAATGCCTGCTCTTGCCACTTCTATTATATAATACTAGAAGTTCATTCCAGAGCAGTTAGTCAAGAGAAAATAACAAAAGGCTGAAACATAATTACCTCTTTTGTAGGTTTGCATGATTTTGGGGAGAAATCCCTAATGATTAAAAATTTTTAAATTAATAAACAAAGTCAGAAAAGTTGTAAGATACAAAATCAAAGCACAAATATCAGTTGCATTTCTTATATTAACAATAAACAATCCAAGAATGAAATAAAGAATATGATTTTATTTATAGTATAATCAAAAAAGAATAAAATACTTAGAAATAAACTCAACAAAGAAACCAAAATACTTTTATACTGAATACTACAAAAAATCTGAAATAAATTAAAACCATAAATAAGTGGAAATACATCCAGTGTTCATTGTTTGGAAGAATTAATATTGTTAAGATGATACCACCCAAACCAATCTGTATAATCAATGAAATGACTATCAAAATCCTAACAATAGTTTTGTGTGTTTTTTTTCAGAGATAGAAAAACATCCTACAATTTGTATGGAATCTCAAAGGACTCTGATTAGTAGATTGGTGGTTGCCAGGTATTGAGGGGTGGGGGGAATGGAGAATTATTATTTAATGGGTATGGTATTTCAGTTAGGGAAGATTAAAGTTTGGAATGGATGGTGGTGATGATTGCATAGAATGTGAATGTACACAAAACATAGGGGTAAGTTTCATGACAATTGACTTGGCAAAGTTTTCTTAGATGTAACAGCAAAAAATACAACCAATAAAAGAAAAAGTAGAAAAATTAAATTTCATTAAAATTAAAAAAAAACTTTTGTGCATCAAAGAGCACTGTCAAGAAAGTGAAAAGACAACCCGCAGAGTAGGAGAAAACATTTACAAATTACGTATCTGATAAGAGATTAGTATCCAGAACATATGAAGTCTTATAATTCAACAACAAAACACCAAACAGCTAAATTTAAAAATGGGCAATGGACTTGAATAGAAAATTTTCTAAAGAAGATAAGTAAATGGCCAATTATCCCATGAAATCATTCTTATCATCACCTATCACTAGGGAAATATAAATTAAAACCACAAGAAGATGCCACTTTATACCCATTAGGATGGCTATTATTAAAAAC
The DNA here is from genome assembly GCF_027574615.1 of Eptesicus fuscus. NCBI lineage: Eukaryota > Metazoa > Chordata > Mammalia > Chiroptera > Vespertilionidae > Eptesicus > Eptesicus fuscus. The sequence continues at coordinate 63,846,434 of NC_072473.1, read as the reverse complement.
AACAAAACTCAGAAATAAAAAGTGTGAGGGAGGATGCCAAATTGGAATCCTTGCCTATTGCTGGTGGGAATGTAAAATCGTGCCAGCCTCTGTTGAAAACAGTTTAGTTCCTCAAAAATTTAAACATCAAACCACCATACAGCTATTCTACACCTAAACATAGGTACAAAGTAACTGAAAACAGAGACTTTAACAGATGCTTATACACAGATGCTTATAGCAGCATTATTCACAATAGCCAAAAGGTGAAACAATCCCAATGTCTATTGATGAATGGATAAACAAAATATGATCCTATCTAATAAAAGAGTAATATGCAAATTAACCATCACTCTGATACACCCACCAGCCCCGCCCCGCCAGCCAATCAGAGCGAGTATGCAAATTCACCCCAACCAAGATGGCTGTGGCCACAGAGCGAGCAGGAGGGAGGCTTGGGTTTCCCTGGCAATGGAAGAAGCCAAGCTTTCCACACACCCTGGCGGGCCCAGGCCTCCACTCAAGGGTAAAAAGTTTCAATTATAGGAGATAAATAAATCTCAACAGAAATGGCAGCAGCCACGGAGCTGCAGAGAGCAGGAGGCTAGGGTTGCCCCCAGGAATGGAGGAAGCCTAGTTTCTGCAGCCCTGGCTGGCCCAGGCCTCCACTTAAGGCTACAAAGTTTCAATTATAGAAGATAAATAAACCCCAGATACCAGGGTCTCCACTTGGGTTGCCGGGGGCGTGGCTGGCCTGAAAACGACCACAGGCCCCTCGCCCAGGCCACCCCACGCCCCAAGGGAACCCCCACCCTGATCCAGACACCCTTCAGGGCAAACCAGCTGGCCCCCACCTGTGCACCAGGCCTCTATCTTATCTAATAAAAGAGTAATATGCAGATTGACCATCACTCCAACACACAACATAGCTGCCCCCATGTGGTCAAAGATCCTGCCTCCATGTGGACACAAGATGGCCACCACAAGATGGCCAGCAGGGGAGGGAAGTTGAGAGGGATCAGGCCTGCAAGGGAGGGCAGTTGTGGGCAATCAGGCCAGGAGGGGAGGGCAGTTGGGAGGGACCAGGCCTGCAAGGGAGGGAAGTTGGGGGTGACCGGGCCTGCCAGGAAGGGCAGTTGGGGGGGACCCAGCCCTGCAGGGGAGAGCAGTTGGGGGGACCTGGCCTGCAGGGGAGGGCAGTTAGGAGTGACCAGGCCTGCAGGGGAGGGCAATTAGGGGCAAACATGCTGACAGGGGAGCAGTTAGGCATCAATCAGGCTGGCAGGGGAGTGGTTATGGGTGAGCAGGCTGGCAGGCAGAATCGGTTAGGGGCAATCAGGAAGGCAGGCAGGTGAGCAGTTGGGAGCCAGCAGTCCTGGATTGTGAGAGGGATGTCTGGTGGGATCAGGCCTAAATGGGCAGTCGGACATCCCTTGAGGGGTCCCAGATTGGAGAGGGTGAAGGCTGGGCTGAGGGACAACCCGCAAGCCCCCGTGCACGAATTTCGTGCACCGGGCCTCTAGTATATACATATAGTAGAATGTTATTTGGTCTTAGAAAGGAATGAAATTCTGGTACATGGTACAGTCTCCAGGGACCTTGAAAAGGTTATGTTAAGTCAAATAAATCAGACATAACAGGACAAATAAAATATTGTGTGATTCCACTTATGTGAGGTAGAATAGTCAAATTCACAGAGACAGAAATTCCCTTTATTGAAACTACTGGGAAAGAGCAATCTTCTGGTGCCTGTGCTGCAAGCTGGTATAACATAATGCTGGAGGTGCTTTTGTTTATTTTTTCCACCATTTGGATCATGGTTGGTTGAAAATGAAGCCAGAAATTAACACAGCATAACAAAGAGACAGTTTCCATATGGCATCATTTTAGTACCTGGATCCACTTGTACCTGGATTTTCAGTTATGTGAGCTAGTAACCCATACCCCTTTTTAAAGCCACTTTGAATTATCTGTCACATTCAACAGAAATAGTCCAAACAAATACAGTAAACTGTGGGGAATCACTGTCACTCATGTTGAAGATAATTATGTTGAAACATACCCCTATTAAAGGTTCTGCACATGGAAATGGTTCTGCACATGGAAATGGTTTTAAATAGCAAGATCTTGTAGCTATTTAGAGAGTGGATTGAGGTGAAAAAGAGTGAATATTGCCAATTCATAGGCACTTAATGAATCTCTAATGACCTCAAGATTGGCATTCTGGATATAAGTTCTCTTTGTACAGAATCAGAAAGGTATATGGTGTAGGAAGTTCTAGGTATAATAAATGAGACCACACTTTTTAAATTAATTGATCATAGAAGAGAAAATCAGATTAAAATCACCAAATATGTATTTAATGTCTAATATGGTCCCAATACTGTGACTGATAGAAAACAAAACCTAATAGAAAATAAAGGGAAGACTGATGAATCTGAGAGGGAAGTGGGTAGGGAGTGCGGGAAGCGATTAACCAAAGATCTTACCTATGGTCACAGACATAGGGTGGCGAAGGCCTGGGGCAGGGCAGGGCGGGAACTGGATGAAGGGGGGAAATGGAGGAAAAAAGAGGGACATCTGTAATACTCTCAACAATAAAGATTAAAAACAAAAAAGAAGAAAATAAAGGGAAATAAAAGGATACTTAGATTACAGTGTACTAAGTTGAAAATAAATGTATATACCAAGAACAAACATAACCTATTTGGAGGATGATGGCAAGAAAGACTTTATTCATAGAGAAGGTGACATTTGAGCTGTATTTTGCAAAGACCGAATTGTGCCCTGCAATATTTCCAAATTCTTCCCCAAAAAATGTATCATTAGTATAGGCCAGTCATTTTATACTACTACTAGAGGCCTGATGCATGAAATTTGTGCACGGGTAGGGTCCCTAGGACTGGCCGGTGATCAGGGCCAATTTTGGGAGTCCCTTTCACGTCCTGCGTGTTTCAGGGTTCCCTTTCAGGTCCGGTTTCTGGAGAAGGCCGCAATCAAAATGAAAAGAGACTGGAAAAGAGTTAATTTGGATAAATGGGGGGCCAGGCGGGAGTCCACCTCTAGGGGGAGGACTACCACTGCTGTGGCCTTGCTATCCCTTTTATTGGGGTTCTGAGATACACCCATATCCTTTAGGCAGGAAATTCCAATAATAGACAATCAGCAAAAATTTACATATGATTAACAGGTGAAAGTTGCTTTAACTACCAATGTCTCAACTAAACAATGAATGAATAGCTCCGACCATTCAGAGCGATTAAGGTTGACCAGCCTTCCGGATTCCCTTTTCACATTTAACTACCAATGTCTCAACTAAACAATGAGTGAATAGCTCTGACCATTCAGGGTGATTAAGGTTGTCTGGCCTTCTGGGATTTCCTTTTCACATTTAACTACCAAGTGACAATGTTCGGTTCCCGGCAGCCAATCGGGGCCTACCAGTTGCCGGCAGGGGCCTCCATTCCCTGGTTGCCAGGTGGGGCCTTCCTTCATTCTGTGCTGCCCCCTGGTGGTCAGTGCATGTCATAGTATGTGATAGAACTCCCATTCTCCTGGTTGAACTCCCACGGGGACACTTTGCATATTAGCCATATATATATATATACACACACACACATATATATATATATGTATATATATATATATATATATATATATATATATATACATATATATATATATATGTACATATATATATGTATATATACATGTGTGTATATATATATATATATATATATATATATATATATAGAGAGAGAGAGAGAGAGAGAGAGAGAGAGAGAGAGAGAGATAGACTTGAGGCCCGGTGCACAAAATTCATGCATGGGGAGGGGGTGTCCCTCAGCCTGGCCTGCACCCTCTCCAACCTGGGACCCCTCGGGAGATGTCTGACTGCCAGTTTAGACCCGATCCCTCAATCAGACATCCCTCTCACAATCTGGGACCTCTGGCTCCTAACCGTTCACCTACCTGCCTGCCTGATTGCCCCCAACTGCCCTGCCCTGCCAGCCTGATCGTCCCCTAACTGCCCTCCCCTGCCAGCCTCTGCCAGCCTGATGGCCCCTAACTGCTTGTTCCCCAGCCGGCCTGGTCACCCCTAACTGCCTCTGCCTCAGCCCCCACCACTTTGGCTTTGTCCAGAAGGAAGTTGGATATCCAGAAGATGTCTGGTCCAACTGGTCTAATTAGCATATTACCCTTTTATTAGTATAGATTAGTGGTGTAGTGCATGGATTCATGCACATTGAAAGGAAATTAACCTTTCTGGTTCCAGGGTGCATCATCCAAGAACCACTGCTGTCAAGTCACTGCAGCTCAGCAGTAAACCAGATTTGGGGCCAACAATGCCCCAGCAACATAACCCACAGCCAAAGGTGGAATTGCACAGCCCTGCGGGGAATCGGGCTCCATCCTCTATGGTTCTGGAAAGATCTGGATCATTCTGGATCTTTGCCAAGTCACTGCAGCTCGGCAACTCCTGCGTTGAGCCTCTGCCCCCTGGTGGTCAGTGCGTGTCATATGTACTGCCAGTTGGACTGTTGGAAGGTTACTTAGCCTTTTATCTATATAGATTGAGTTTGATGTTATATTGCTCCTAATTTAAATGCCATGTACTTGCCTAAGTTCATTGACCATAATGTGACCTTGGCAAGTGATGAGGCAGTTAAGACACTGAATTAAAAAAATATCATAGATGGAAAATGTTCTTATTCTTTTTCACTCCCCCAAAATCTAAGCCAGTTCTCCTCAGTTTGCTCTACTAAATAAAACGTTAAATTAAAAAAAAAATGCAATCACTACAGGACAAATTTTCATTGCCTAACTAACATCCAATTAGCATTGGAACTCTCCATTCTCCCTGGAAGAAGAAGTTTAATATAGTAAAAGTAATCAAGGCAAGTCCACAGATATTTATGATATTCCCAGCATGTGCTAAACTATCTGCCCCATATCTGTTCTACTGATGATAAAGGGGGAAAAGGTGTCACAATATTTTCATAGTAAAGTTAAATAAGTGAATCTGTGAATCAGTTGTTTTTCCTATTAATGCTGATCTCCCTACGGTTACCTTTTCTTAGAATTTTCTACTTTTTGTGTGTGTTTATTTCCTCCTTCCTCTTCCCATTCATGTTGCTAGAGTTATAGCTTCACTGTTGAATCAGATGCCCCAGTAAGAACTACTTAAAACAAATGTCTTTGGCTTCCTTGGAGTGAACAGTTAGTCTTTATTGTGTAGTAAATTAATTCTAGTAATGAACACACATTCTGGATCTTTGAAGGTAATTAGTAGCTCCCATTAACCAGGAGCCTCGGTCAATTTCTTTAGAAGCTGCAGCCTGATCTAATAAGCAAGTCCTGGGACTTTTGCACATTTTTCATTTGAAGAACAAAACAAAACAAAATACCATGTGGCAGGTGTACTAAGTGTTGCACAAAAAATTTAAGTTCTATTCCTTTGAGAACACGGAACATGAGAGTAAAATGATGTCATTGAGAAAGCTCAGAGCATGGTTTACTAATGAATTGTTGATTGTTTTATTTACAGTTCTGGGAAACTCTTCAGAATGTTCTTGATAAATAGAAGTGTTATATTCTCTCTTCTTTTGGCATAGACATTGCACAGAAGGCTGAGCTCCTTGAAATGTTACTTAAAACAAAAAGTATATGGACTTCCACTTAGAAATACTGAAGACAGAAACTTATCACTGTTAAATTCAGTAATTTCTTATTAAATGATTTAATTTGATAAATAGAAATTGCTTGGAGGGCTAAGGTCTTGCTCATACTGCCAATGTGTGTTTGGATTCCCAAAGAAAGGAGTTGAAAGATGTTCATTAATAATCTGCATCATCAAAAATTTGAGATCATCCTTGGCAACATGGCTCAGTTGGTTGGAGCATCATCTTATACACCAAAAGGTTGAAGGTTCGATTCCCAGTCAGGTCACATACCTAGGCTGCAAGTTCGATACACAGTTGGGACACCTACAGGAGGCAACTGACAGATGTTTCTCTTTCATATCAATGTTTTTCTCTCTTCTCCTTCCTATCTCTCCCTCCCTCCCTTCCCCTCTCTCTAAAAATCAATTAAAAAATATATCTTTGGATGATGATTAAAAAATATATTTAAAAATTTATATTAGTCATATTGTGTTTAAGAGATTTTTTCCCTTATATAAATGTTAACAATATCGCCTGGATAATGTTGAGAATTATCTGCATTAACATATTTTTAACATATTCTGGCTGGCACTATCAATCTTTCTGTGCTAATGGCAGAACGAATACCAACAGCATATACTTGGCACTTTGGAAGTAATGGTTTAAGTGAAGCTAGAGGCTACAAAAATTAATTGGACTACAAGTGTCTGGAAAAAGGAAAAATGAAAATGGTATTTTCAAAAGTCTGAATTATTATTATTCAACTCAGTATAATTCAAAATGGATACTGCTTGTGAGACATACAATAACTAGGATATTCTGTATAATCAGAGTCTAGGCTTGGCTATTTAATTAAATGAAATATGATGACTTATAGTCTTCCAAAGGAAAAGCATCCAGGTGCTTATCTGTCGTAATTAGAGTTAAATGTGTGTTTATGAATAAAAAGAATACCCTTGAATCAATGTGTACACTCACTTCTCTCTGAACTATTATCTGGACAATGACTATGATGTCTAGTACAGGAGGCTGTGGCCACTTTTCTGGGTTGTCAAGATTATGAGAGATCATCTGAACAAATTTAATGTATTGTTTATAATAATGCAAACTAACCAGACCTTTATCTTCATTTCTCTTAAAAAACATATTGGTTATTTCTTTGAATCAACAGAAGTTTTTTTTTTTTTTTTTTTTTTTCAGAGATCAACCAATCTAGTTCATTTATTTCAGTTTAGAAATTGACCTAGAAAGAGTTTACTGGGTACTAATATGACTAGCCCTATAGCTGATGGTGGCGGGGGTGGAGGGAGGGGGGTGTTGAAGGTGAAGGCCGGTTGTAGAGAGTCAAGTGATGCAAGTATATCTTTGGCAGTTCACTATTCCATTGTGGTGCTGTCATTCTTGACATCTACTCAGTCAGCTTACCAAACTGAGGTCTGCAAAGCTCAGCGCTTGACCTCTGATGAAATTGGCTCCTGCAGACTTCTGCCTGAAAGTATGCCTCTTACAGGCCTTCTCAATTATCACTCAGTCAGGTTAATAAAACTATACCTAATATCCTCTGTTGTTCCTCTCCTGTTTCCTGAATTGTGAATAGATAGCCAAAGAGGTCCACTAGGGAGGTTGGAGTGTACATGCATGGAATTTAGTGCCATAACCAAACACAATGTATCACAAATTTAATGTTATGGCATATCCTATCTAATAAAAGAGTAATATGCAAATTAACCACTACTCTGCTACACCCACAAGCCATGCCCACCAGCCAATTAGGAGTGAGTATGGCATTTATTCAAGAAAGACTATGCAAATTAACCCAACCAAGATGGCTGCAGCCATGGAGCAAGCAGGAGGCTTGGGTTTCCCTGGCAATGGAGGAAGCCAAGCTTTCTGCACACCCTGGCTGGCCTAGGCCTCCACTCAAAGCTACAAAGTTTCAATTATAGAAGATAAATAAATCCCAGATCCCAGGGCCTCCGCTTGGGTCACCGGGGGGTGTGGCCGGCCTGCAAACCACCACAGGCACCTCGCCCAGGCCGCCCCATGCCCCAAGGGAACCCCCACCCTGATCCGGGACAAACCAGCTGGCCCCCACCCATGCACCAGGCCTCTATCCTATCTAATAAAAGAGTAATATGCAAATTGACCATCACTCCAACACACAAGATGGCTGCCCCCATGTGGTCAAAGATGGCTGCACCCATGTGGACACAAGATGGCCACCACAAGATGGCCAGCAGGGGAGGGCAGTTGGGGGTAATCAAGCCTGCAGGGGAGGGCAGTTAGGGGTGACCAGGCCAGCAGAGAAGGGAAGTTGGAGGCAACCAGGCCTGCAGGGAAGGGCAGTTGGGGGGGACCCAGGCCTGTAGGGGAGAGCAGTTGAGGGGGACCAGGCCTGCAGGGGAGGGCAGTTAGGCATCAATCAGGCTGGCAGGGGAGTGGTTAGGGGGTGATCAGGCTGGCAGGCAGAAGCAATTAGGGGCAATCAGGAAGGCAGGCAGGTGAGCAGTTGGGAGCCAGCAGTCCTGGTTTGTGAGAGGGATGTCCAACTGCCCATTTAGGCCTGATCCTAAATGGGCAGTCAGACATCCCTAGAGGTGGGATCGGGCCTAAACGGGCAGTCGGACATCCCTCGAGGGGTCCCAAATTGGAGAGGGTGCAGGCTGGTCTGAGGGACACCCCCGCTGTGCACAAATTTCATGCACCGGGACTCTAGTATTTAATAATATGCATAATTGTTTTTGGAATAGTAACACTTCAAATAAATGACATTAATTGGTAACACTTTTATAAAGCCAAATCACAATTTTTTTCTCAACTTGCTGATTTATTAATGTTTATAATCCATGTCAACATTGACAGCTTTCCCTATAATCATACATCTTTTAATCATTATCCACATTATACCCACCCACCCACACACATATGCTTATCAACAGTCATAGAATTTCAAAGAGGAAATTTACATGATTATTTTTCCCAATAATTGAGGAATACCTGCCATAACTCCACCTCATGCCTGTGCCGCAGGTGAAGATTTCTTTTTGCACTTGGCCCTTGACCTGTACCATTTAGAAGGGTATTCTATTCCTTTTCTAATCCAACAAACCAGAGATTCTGAAATGATTAATGCCTCAAATTTCTTTACCTGGAGACAAACCTTGCATTTGATAATTGTTAGCTTGGAGAGAAGAGATGTAAGTTTACATTAGTACTTTCTTGCTTCCAAAGACAGCAGCTGAGGAATATGACCCCAGGGGGTTAATCTTTGACAAACTTCTGATAATAAAGCTATATGTTATCTTTTATCATACATGGAAAGCTCTAGAAGATTCCACTATCTAGGAGTGTGATTCCTTTTAGTTAAATCACCACCAAGAATTGACATTATTCCACCTCCAAAAAATTTTAGGTGCTAATATAGATTATTTGCCATAACTGCAGAATATGCCAAGGAGATACAAAAGATAATATGGGTATTAGTTTCCTAGGGCTCCAAAACAGAATTATCACAAAACTTGGTCCCTTCAAATAACAGAAATGTATTCTCTTTCAGTTCTGTAGGCTAGAAGTCTGAAATCAATGTATTTGCAGAGCCATGCTTACCTGAAAGCTGCATGGGAGGATACCTCCTTGCCTCTGCCTATTTTTTGGTGATGACCAACAATCCTTGGCATTCCTCAGCCTGTAGCTGCATCATTCCTATCTCTGCCTTCATTGTCACATGGCCTTCTTCACTGTGTGTCTGCATGTCCTTTCTTCTTCTTATAAAGATAGTGGTTGCATTAGGCTAGGGCCTACCCTAATCCATTTTGACATTTGCAAAGGTCCCATTTTCAAGCACGGTGACTTTCTGAGGTTCAGCATAGACATGAGATTTTGGAAGACTGTGTTAGTTATTTTTTGTGTCAACTTGGCTGGGCCACTATGCCCAGATATTTGGTCAAACATTATTTTGGATGTTTCAGTGAAAATATTTTTTGGATAACATAAAAGTTTAAATTGGTGGACATTGAGTAAAGCAGATTACCTTCCATAATGTGGGTGGGCCTCATAAAATCAGTTAAAGGTCTTAACAGAAGAAAGACTGACCTCTTTTGAGCAATAAGGAATTCAGCCAGCAGATTGCCTTTGAACTCAGGTAGCATATCTTCCCTCAGTCTCCAGCCTGCTGGCATAGCCTGGAGATGGATTTGCACTTCCACAATCAAATAAGCCAACTCCTTAAAATAAATAAAGACACACACACACACACACACACACACACACACACACACACACACCCTGTTGCTTCTGTTTCTCTTTTAGAGAATCCTGACAAATACAGATTTTATAAATTGAAGTGATTCTGTAATAAATTTCTGAATGTGGAAGTGGTTTTGGAACTGGGTAATAGGTAGACACTGAAAGAGTTTTGAGGTGCATTTTAGAAAAAGCATAGATTGACTTGAAGGAACTGTTAGTGGGAATATGGACCTCAAAGGTGATTCTGTTGAGATATCAGATGGAAACAAGAAACATGCTGTTGGAAACTGGAGAAAAGGCCATCCTTACTATAAAATGGCAAATAACTTGGCTGAATTGTTTTCCTGTGTTTGTGGAAACCAGAAATTGTAAATGATAAACTTAGATAGTTAGCTGAGGAGATTTCTAAGCAAAGTGTTGAATCTGTGGCCTGGTTTCTTCTTGCTGCTTATAGTTAAATGTAAGATGAGAGAGAGAGAGAGAAACTGAAGGAGAAATTGTTAAGCAAAAAGCAACTAGAACTTAAGATTTGGAAAATTCTTAGCCTATACATATAGCAAAAAAAGAAAAAAAAATGAGAAAGCGTATTCTGGAGAGAACAACAAAGGTGTGTCTGGACAGTCACTCAATAAAGAAATTACGCCTGTGACTCATGGAGCGAATGAGCCAGCTCAGCAGAAGCCAGGAGTAGACATGGAGGTCTACTAACAGAAACACTGCCAAATTGGACTAAAGAGGGCAGAAATAGGACAAAAAGAAGGTCTCAGACTTCTGGGATTCTATAAGATGGGATAATAGAGCTAGCTATCCAGTGGCAAATATGTGTCATCCTTCAAGTAAAGGAACAATGACTCAGGAGGTGATTCAGAGATCAGCAGGACTGCCACTCCCCCACGGACCCAGAGGGCACAGGCTAGGGGTCCAAGAATTGTGTGTGTGTGTGTGTGTGTGTGTGTGTGTGTGTGTGTGTGTATGGGGGGTAGGCTGTTGGCTTTCTCTTCTTAGTTTCACACATGGCTACCCTCCCTCCTTGGTTTCATCAGTTTTATTAGGCCAGGCTTCAGGGCAGGGTTGTAACCCAGGGGCTGGAGGGTGATGTTACCTGCCCCAGTAGGCCTGCAATGCAAGGCCACCATATCTAGTATAGACTGAGCACAATAGGGGCGCTTCATAGTCTTTCTTGAATAAATATCATATAGTAGTGACTGAGAATAAAGGTCAGGTCTTCACATATTACCTTGGGACCCTTGCTATCTGCCTCACAAAATAGCTATTATTGACACAAACACAATAAATTTCACCTAGTTTATGTTCAAATTCATTTCCTTACCCTGAAAAGAATGTTTATAGACAATGAGAAAAGAGTTCTCTCATTTCCTTTGCTAATTTTATAGTTTGAAAATTTATTCTTCACCTATATGACTGTGTTTATCTTTTGAAAAATTATGGTCAAATCTGCTTACAATCAATCTAATTTTTCTAGTCAAACTGGATTCCCACATCATTATCCATCGCTCAGCTCCCTCCACCCCCTGTTCACATACATTAACACACTTTTCCTGGTCTGCACAGTGTGCTTTTTTCTATTATCTCCCTAATCCAAAATGCTTTCCTGATTTCAGTAGAAACATTTATTTATGAATATGGATTAGTGGATATAAACAGTTAAGAGACCTACTATTATAAAAATTACATACAAATTATACTAGTGTCCTTTGAGGGACATGGGGGAAGGTGGGACCCTTATTTAAAATGTCCCTCTTCCACTGACTTTCCATAATACAAAGAGGAACTTTCAAATAGAATTTGAGAAACAGGAATAAAAGTCTCACAGCAATTTCCAAGTATAATTAGCTATAATCACCATGCTGTTCATTAGATCCTCAGAGCTTATTCATTTTTTTAAAATATATTTTTATTGATTTTTTACAGAGAGGAAGGGAGAGGGATAGAGAGCTAGAAACATCGATGAGAGAGAAACATCGACCAGCTGCCTCCTGCACACCCCTACTGGGGATGTGCCGCAACCAAGGTACATGCCCTTGACCAGAATTGAACCTGGGACCTTTCAGTCCACAGGTCGAGGCTCTATCCATTGAGCCAAACCAGTTTCGGCAGCTTATTCATTTTATAACAGAAAGTTTGTACCCTTTGACCAATGTTTCCCCATTACTCCTGCCCCTTAGCCCCTGGTAAGCATGATTCAACTCTCTTCTTTTAAACATTTAAAAAATAAATATTTTAATTGATTTCAGAGAGAGGAAGGGAGAGGGAGAGAGACATAGAAACAGCAATGATGAGAGAAAATCATTGATTGGCTGCTTCCTACAGGCCCCCTACTGGGGATCAAACTCGAAACCCAGGCAAGTGGCCCTGACTGGGAATCAAATTGTGGCCTTCTGGTTCATAGGTCAGTGCTCAACCATTGAGCCATACTGGCTGGGCCTCAACTCTCTTTTTTATGAGGTCAGCCTTTTTAGATGAGTACTTGGTGTCTTATTTCTCATAAGTCTCATAGGCTTTCTTAATTTTTTTCTCTTCTGATTGGATAATTTCTATTGATGTCTTCTAGCTCAATAATTCTTTCTTATGCTTGGTCATCTTCTAATTTTGTTTTTATATGGTTTCCCTTATACAATATAATTAAATTGTGTATCTGTGTTATATACTGTAGCTCTCTGTACATCTTTAGAACAATTATTTTGAATTCTTTGTCAGGCATTTCCTTAGGGCTCCATTTCTTTAGGGCCCATGACTGGAGTTTTACTGTATTCCTTGGTGAGTTATGTTTACCTGATTCTTCATACCCCTGTAGCCTTATATAAACTTCCTTTTGTAGTTGAAGGAACAGTTACCTCTTTAAGACTTTATGGACTGACTTTGGTAAGGGATGACTTTTACCTGAGATTGAAGGCATACTTGAGCATGCTGTGACTGTGGGTTTAGTGATGCAAGGAGCCAAGTGCAGTGTGTATGTGCATGGGGTCTGGGAGAGTGTGATTTCTCTTTAGCTCAGGTTGCTGGAGTCTAAAACGTCAACTATGTGGTTCTTCAGTGAACATAACGTGGGTTTCCGAGTGGTTGCATGTGCTCTTGAGGTTCTCAGTGGTGCCTCCAGGTCCAGCAGTAAGGGACTAGAGAAGGCAAAGGTATGGAATACACTTGATTCTGAGGGTCAGCTACATGAACTTATGCAGTGGCCAGGGCCAGTTGCAGACACATGCATAGTGGTGGGTGCTAGTGTACACAGCAAAGATGGGACCAACTAGGAGTTCACCAGCAGTTATGGGGGTCCTGGATGTCGATGTGTTTCCCTGTAGTTGCACAAGCACCCCCTTGGTATGCAACTTGTAATTGTGGCTGGTGACTATGGATCAGCAGCTAGCATGGAAGTACACAGCTGGAGGAGCTAACAGCACATGAGAGCAGTGGTACAGATCAGCAACACAAGATCTGATCCAAGCCCACAAACATCTGTGGGGCCCTGGCTGTCCACACACTCTCCTTTGTCTGCAGAGTTTCCTTCTTGGCATAAAGTATCAGATCAATTGCATACAAGTGCACAGATGGAGGGGCTAGCCCTGAGCACATGCAGGGTTGTGGGGTGTCAGCCTGGGTGGTCTAGGCTGGTGTCTTACACACATGTAGACACAAAGACCTGAGCTAGCTGCTGTTGCAGCTTGGACTCTTTCAAAGACAGGCAGGAAGTTGCGGGGGAGGGTGGTGGAGGGGAGGGAGTAGAGAGGGACTCAGGCACCTCATGTCAGCCAGTGTGAAAACAGGTGAAATCTACAGTGCACGATGGCAGCTGTGTGGGCTGTTGGGTCTTTCTTCAGTCACAATCTATTGGGTTTGTTTGTAGAGCAGTCACTGTTAACCATGATTGATCATGCTGCATGGCTATTATTGTTAATCCCTGTTTTTCTCCCTTATTTCTAGCCATCTGGATGGGGTGCAACTGAAGTGGGGCCTTTATGCAGTGCCCCCAAAGGCAGGGAAAGATGTTGTTCAACCCAGTCTTCTTTTCCTGGCAAGGGGAACTCTTTCCAGCTGGGAAGTTCCCTCTTGGTATTGCATAATGCCAACTTGGGGAATGGGATGATGTAGAGAAAATTAAGCTGTCTTCCTTCTCTTCTTGTGCACACATTATCAGGTTTTTTGTTGCACTGTGTTGCTAAAACTTCTTAGTGGACTCTGGACCATTCACAGAGCCACTTTTGTTCACAGATAGCTAATTATTGATCATTGTGTGGGGATGGAGGCTTAGGTCTCCTATATTGCCATTTTGGCGGCCCAATTTTCTATTTTCATCTGAATGTCTGACACTCGATATAGAAAACCTTAAGGTCTAGATTTCAAGGCTTTATTTTGGGACTGGAAATAAATTTCTAGGTCCTTATCACTTTGGGGCATAGTTTGACACAAACACTGCCATCGTGTGTGTTAAACTGGCCCAGTGCACAGTACTAAGAATCCTTTGACATGCAGCATGAATAGCTATAGGATTATTGTTATAGTAATAGTGTTAAGAATAAGTATCAAAATGTGGAATTACAGTGTGATAATAAAGTGTGATGTTAAAAAGTATTGAATGTAATGTAAACAGGTTGATAAACACCCCTGAGTGGCCTGTATGTAGAAAATAGAAAAAGTGATCTGTTCCCCATATGTAAAACCAGATATGCAAGGCTCCTGGGACCCGCTGATAAGACACACTGAAGACGCCCATCTAGGCACATAAAAAGAGGAAGCACCAGAGGAAGATCAGAGAGGCCTGCTCTGCTCCTCCACAGACGGTCACTCTCCACCCCCCTTCCTGCAATCTGCCCAAGCTCTGCCGTGGACCGTGAGTCCAAACAGTGAGCCGGAAACTGAGGCCTCAAACAAGACGCCGAGCCGCAGCTGCAACGTCCAACGTCCAGTGTGTGTGTCTGTCGGTGCGGATCCCCGGGTGGCCTGCCGAGGTCTGGAAACCACCAGGACTCTGGTAAATAAACCGTGAGTGATTCGTGCATTGCATGTCTGTCTCCTGTGTAATTTATGCTCGGCCAATATTAAGTAAGTACCTTGGGTAGTACGTGTCAGTGTCTGTTTAGAGACTGGCTGAGGCACCCTTGGTCACCTGTGCTTACGTCCCTAAAGGAGAAATTGGGACAATTATTTAAAAAGTAACCAAGCAGAATTTCATATTCATAAGCAAAGCATAGTTGAAGCCATAATCACAAAACTCCTTAGCCAACTCTGTCTTGAACATTTGAATATGTATGTACAAAACAAAATTCTGTCTAATAAATTTAAATATCAATGCAAAAAACAGAAAAAGTACAAAAACAAAGGGCAAATGAAAATCAGTTAGGGGAGGGTTTTTCCCCCCATTAGTAGGAATATAGACTTTCTTCCAAAGAAGAAAATAACAATGCTCTGAACTGGCCAATCCATGCTGAGAGGAGAGAGGAGTGAGGAGTAGTTACTCTGCTTCTGATTTAAATCTGCCTTTTGCTTGGTTTGCTGTGGTTTCCCCTGGAGCTGGAATATATTCATGAAGCTTTCAATGAAAACTAAGTCAGGCTGCACAAAATGGTGAAATACTTGATGTTAAGCAGTCTTTTCCTGTCTTTAGTGACTAGGCACCTTAATTTAATTGGAACTGAGAGAATGCTAGGGTGGGATCCAAACAAGACCCAACCTGCAGCAGCTGTCAACTATGTGGTGGTTCAGAGGACTGGCCCTTGAAAGATAAATGGTGAAAAACTTAGTATAAAATTTATAAAAAGATACCAACACTTAATTTAATTGCCCTCCCTTCCTATATCCTAATAACATTTTGGTTTTCAGAAGGTTTTGCCCTAGTTCTCTTTTTGTACTTTCCTATCAGGCTTTCTTTTTTGTGTTGAGTTTTTAAAAATCCATAAATACACCAATAACTATATTTTTCATAACTTCATAAAATATTTTGTAAATTTCATATCTGTTATTATTGTTTGAGTGATGTTTAGTTCATTCTCTAAGAATATATATTTTTGCCCTAGCCAGTTTGGCTCAATGGCCAGAGTGTTGGCCCATGGACTGAAGGGTCCTGGGTTCAATTCCAGTCAAGGTCCATGCCTTGGTTGCAGGCTTGATCCCTGGACCTGGTTGGGGGCATGATGTACGCAACCAATCAATGTGTCTCTCTCACATTGATGTTTCTCTCTCTCTGTCTCTACCTCTCCCTTTTACTCTCTCTAAAAATCAATGAAAAAATGTCCTCGAGTGAGGAGTAACATTTATATACATACATATACATATACATATACATATACATATACATATACATATACATATACATATACATAGTTTTTATTACAGAAATAATTCAAAGATTCAATCCAAGTAATTTAAACAGCACATTTTAAGGGGACATTGAATTTCAGAAGTCATGCTGGAGATCTGAAACTTAATATTAACCTAAGATATACAAGTTTCCAAAATTGTTTTTTAGGGCATGACTCTGCAAACTACACTTTGAGGAAGAGATAAGAATATAGAAGAATCAGCATGAACCTGTTCATTTTAAATTTTCTTAATTATTTGTTATTAATGGGAAAAACTTTTTTTTAACATCCACATTCCTTTTTTCAAGAATCTGGGGCAGGGGTTGGGAGGTAGCAAGGGATTGCTGAAAGTTAAAAATAAAACTTTATATTCCTTATATATGCCCCTTTATTTTTGCATCAGTTCATTTGAAAATTTGCATAACAGTTCAAGATAAAAACAGAACTACTTAATTGTAAGCAGTTTAAATTATTTTCTTGTTTATTAAATAATCTATTAATGGAAGTTTATATTTTTAATATTTTAAAATGAGATATACTTTATGGATATTGAATATTCCAATCTTAAGTATGCTGTTCCATTTTTATATATACACTATGGGCCTGGTGCACAAATTCGTGCACTGGTGGCATCTGGCCAGCCTGCCCCGATAGGGGCCGATCGGGCTGGGCTGGCTGGGGGGAGGGGTGTGGGTGGTTGGCTGGCAGGCCCTGCCCCTTGGTTGAACTCCTGGTCGAGGGGACAATTTCCATATTAGCCTTTTATTATATAGGATGTCGATACAAAACCGTGCCAAGTTTACTAAGAATTTCTTCTATGTTTTATAGCAAAATTTTATAGGTTCATGCCTATGTCTATAGTCCATTTTAAGCAAATTTTTGTATAGGATGTAAAGGATTATGGATCAGGGTTCATTTCTTGTTGTTGTTAATCCTCATCTGAAGATATTTTTTCCATTAATTTTTAGAGAATAGAAAGGAAGGGGAAAGACAGAAAGAGAGAAATATCAATGTGAGAGAGACACAAAGATTGGTTGCCTCCCATAAGAGCCCCGACCCAGATATGTTGACTTTTTATTTGGTAATTGAACAATTTTTAACCTGCAAATAGGCACTTATTCTCTACTTAAAATGTGCCTTTCAATAGTAGACTCCAGGGTATATTACACAGATTCAAAATGAAAAATGAATGATGATATATCCACCAGTTATGCCAGCATATTATCCCGTAGTTCTTGGCTCCATTCCAAGATATTGCACACCGCATGCAATTCACCAAAGTGCATTTTGGGTCATTTCTAGAATTATGCTGAAATGCTAGATGTTCTTTGCTGTAGGGGCAACATAGTAAATGTAGGAATTCATTTAACAGTCATAAAACTACAGTAATGTACAATAAGAGCAGAAACTGCAGCTTTTTTACATCTTGGTAACAGAGCACTTAGCCTTGCATTTATAGCTGAGACATTATTCCTGACTAATGCGCATTTTATGAATTGGCATCAATCATGGAAGTATTAAAGCTAATGGGGTTGATTTATGTAAAAGATTATAAGGCTAAATACATTTTATTTGGCCAAAAAATATCTTAGAGAGGTGTGGTGTTTAATTTTGTGTTTTAACCTGGTTAGGCCATGTTATCTAGATATTTGGCCAAACACTAGCCTTGGTGTTACTTTTAAGGTATTTTTAGATGAGATTAATATTAAAATCAGTAAACTTTGAGGAGAACAGATTACCTCCATAATGTGGGTGGATCTCGTCCAATGGGTTGAAGGGCTTAAAACAGACTGAGCCCCACTGAGGAAGAGGAAATTCTGCTTCTATACTGTCTTTGCACTTGAGCTACAGCATAAACTCTTCCCTGGATCTCCAGTTTGTTGGCCTACCCTGCAGATTTGGGGCTTGCCAGTCTACACAGTAACATGAGTAAATTCGATCCCATCATTTCTGTTTCTCTGGAGAACTTTGAATCATACAGGAGTTAAACATGGGATTCTAGCCTCCTTGTATAGGAGATGGGAAGATAGTTGTGATAGTCGTTGAGATTATCTATGCCTACTAGAGGCCCGGTGCACGAAATTCGTGCATGGAGGGGGGTTGTCCCTCAGCCCAGCCTGTACGCTCTCCAATATGGGACCCCTTGAGGGATGTCCGACTGCCCGTTTAGGCCCGATCCCAGTGGCAAAAATTTGTCGGTGATCTAGTCTTACTGATCACCAGGATTGGGCCTAAACGGGCAGTCGGACATCCCTCTCACAATCCAGGACTGCTGGCTCCCAACTGCTTGCCTGCCTGCCTTCCTGATTGCCCCTAACCACTTCTGCCTGCCAGCCTGTTTGCCCCTAACTTTCCTCCTCTGCCAGCCTGGTCACCCCTAACTGCCCTCTCCTGCAGGGTTGATCACCTCCAACTGCCCTCCCTTGCAGGCTTGGTCCTTCTCAACTGCCCTCCATTGTAGGCCGGGTGCCTCCCAACTGCCCTCTCCTGCTGGCCATCTTGTGGTGGCCATCTTGTGTCCACATGGGGGCAGGATCTTTGACCACATGGGGGCAGCTATATTGTGTGTTGAAGTGATGATCAATCTGCATATTACTCTTTTATTAGATAGGATAGAGGCCTGGTACAGGGGTGGGGGCCAGCTGGTTTGCCCTGAAGGACGTCCCGGATCAGGGTGGGGGTTCCCTTGGGGTGTGGGGCAGCCTGAGTGAGGGGCCTGTAGTGGTTTGCAGGCTGGCTATGCCCCCTGGCAACCCAAGCGGAGGCCCTGGTATCTGGAATTTATTTTCCTTCTACAATTGAAACTTTGTAGCCTGGAGCGGAGCCAAGCCTGGGGCTCCCTCCGAGGCGGGCAGCCATTTGTGTTGGGGTTATAATTGAAACTTTGTTGCCTTAAGCGGGTGGGCCCGGCCAGGGTGTGTGGAAAGCTTTGCTTCCCCTGTTGCCGGGAGCAACCCTGGCCTGCTCTCTCAAGCTCCATTCTGTTGCCATTTGTTTGAATTTGTTTACCTTCTATAATTGAAACTTTGTAGCTTGAGTGGAGACTTAGGCCTGGCAAGGGCAGGTGGAAAGCTTGGCTTCCTCTGTTACCTATGAAACCTTGCTCTCTCTGGCTGTAGCCATCTTGGTTTGGGTTCATTTGCATACTTGCTCTGATTGGATGGTGGGCGTGGCTTATGGGTGTGGCTTGTGGGTGTGTCGGAGGTATGGTCAATTTGCATATTTGTCTATTATTAGATAGGATGAGTAATGGGATGAAATGTAGCGAAGACAAGTGTTGATTGACAATCAAAAAGATTCTGTAATCATTAGTTCTACTACCACTATCATTAGTATTATTTCAAAATTATATATCATTATAAACATATATGTGTTATACCATAAATGAATTTATGTGAAAGAAATAATGAAATCTGTTCCTAAAGAAACTAGCTTAAAGGTGCAACTAAAATAATAATATTGCCATTATTATTGTATGTGTTTCTATGTGTCTGTGCATTTGTATGTATGTTCACTCAGGTTTAAAAATCAACCGTATTGGCTCATTTTCATACATGGCTAAAGTCTTCCTGTCTCCTCTCTGTGTTTTTCCTATTAAAATCAATTTCATTTATTGGTTACCTATGGCACAATGGTAAGCTGGTATGTCAACTCACCAAAACAAATAAAATAGAATTTTTCTCTAAGTACTTGCAATCTTTTCAATAACTAAACACATACCATTTTAACATAAACTTGATAAAAGTCATAAAGGAAGCACAGATGTTTCGCTTAGATCTTTAAGGGAGGAATTTTTTTGTGTGTGACAGATCTGGGAAGGCCTCATGGGGGGGGTGCCTTTGAACTTGCCCTTTTCAAGGACTGATAAAACTTCAACAGGAGGATATGGGAAGAAAGACATCCAAGGCAAAAGAATCAATTTGAACAAAGGAATGGAAATGGAAAGTAAATTAATGAAGACAGCAGTCAAAAATGGTTTGGGTACAAAGTATATTAGTGTTATATATCTTGGGAAATATACTGCAAATGTAGGTTAGAGCTAGGATACCTTTAACTTTCCTTTCTTCTCTTTATGTCATATACAACCTTTATCATATCTTATTCTCTCTTCTGTATGTAATCTGCTGCATCTCCCCAAAGATAAGTCATTTTTCAGTTTAGGGTCATTTTATCTTTCAACTTTAAGCATGTGCTCCACTTGGAAGATGCCAATTCTATCCAAATGAGTGAATTGGGAATTTTGAACACTCTGGTACAACTGTTTATCTGTTTCAAAGGAGATAGGAAGGTAGTGTGTTCCCCAAAGTCAAATGTTTCCTCTATCTGTAGATAAGCCTTTCCCTCAATATTAACATTTAAAATATTATTTGGTGTCAGGTGTTCAGTACTTTTTATTGGTAAGAGGTAACTCTAGGCTATGCACATTTGGGAGCAACTACAATGCCTGGCACCCAGTAGATACCCAGTGTAGTATTTTTTTTAAAGGTGAAATTGCAAGTCACTACTTAAATCCACCAACTTTAAAAGGCCTTCCACTTTCTCCCTCACTTGGAATCAATCTCATTTATATTTCCCCCTTTCTCCCATTGCCATGTGTTCCACTAACTGCACATATTACCTCTACTTTATGTTTGAGATATAGTAGGTGATCAGCAGATGTTTGTTGAATGAATAGTAATGAATTTCAGGTTAATATTTTGTTTATTTCCTACTATGTAACAAGAGGACAGGACTTACTGAAATTGACTTATCATTAATTACTAGGAAATTCCCCTGGATCAAATAGGGCATCCATTTTTCTCCTGAACCTGGCCTATCAGACATAGATGCTTTTTACTGGAAGTATATCATTTTGACCAACTCTTCTAAAGCTTAGCTCTAACAAGGAGGCTGAACTCTGCATCTTGGTGATTCTGAAGTACGTTATTGCTAAAATACTCTAAATCCTAGTGGAAAGAAAAGAGAAAGAAGTATCTAATTAGAGAGAGCTAAATTCAGGAAGCCTTTTACATTTACCCATGGATCTATGCATTCCTTATTTCCCCCCATTGCAGAGATGACAGTTTTTAAGTGAATAGAGGAGCCAACAATTGGGGCACCTGCAGGTTGAGGTTGTTCCCCTTAAAGCCTATTAACCCGGTATATGCAAAGTGCCCAGGAAGTTTCTGATAAGACAATCTTTGCCTTGGAAGGGGGGCATAATTTGACTTGTCATCATGCTGAATGATCTAATTAATATATCATCTCCTCTTTTATATCTTTGAGGAATGACCTCAGGCTGCTCTCTATCAATAGATAACTGGATTCAAAACTTCTCTTTTTACACATTCACTCACACCTATAATTATCCTATAAAAATAGGTAATGAAATTCAATGAATGGAAATAACAGTGAAAAAGGGAGCTAATTCAGGGGATAAAGTACAATGACAAGTAATTTCTAGCTGAGTAATTTCTGTTAACTTCTCCACTTATTATTATTTTTCCCCTCTTCCTTGAAAGGGGTCTATTAGGGTCGTTCCAAGATTGGTTTCAAGGGAACTAAGTTCTACTGCATTAAAGAGATTCACTGTTGTCCTTATTTCTAATCAGTGATATATCTATGCTAATACAGCTATTATAATGCCATATTTTGTAATACTAATTAGGCCAATAACATAGGCTAGATCCTCCTAAAACAGGAATAGTAGTAATAGATCTTATTCATTAAGTGCTTACTGTCTGCCAAGCATTTAATATGGATTATCTCATTTAATCATCTCAGTAATGTTGTGAAGTATTATTACCAACCTATACTCTTAAGCATGTCGAACACTGACCCCAGAAACACTTCATCACTTGAGCCTGATGTCTTATGGGAATGTGCCTTGGATGAGAGGAATGTAACCATCCCAGCATAAATCATCACCACTCCTGGAAAAGCATTTGAAAATGCTTCTAGGTATGGTGTCAGCCTCGTCATGTAAACAATAACATCTTTCATTTTTTGTACCTTTATCCCATGAAAGCATGATGCTTTGTATTATTAAAGCAGCTAAATAAAATTTCATAGAGTCTGCAAACCCTGTGGCTAGACCACAAAGATATTTTTCTGGGAACAAGGAAGAGTGTCCACAAAAAAAGAAAAATACAACTGTAGCACAGTGGCTGGATTTTCTCCTGTGACTATAGCTCAGTCCCAGCCAGTGCATCACTTCTGAAACCCTGCAGGTGTTAAAGGAACTGAACAAAATTGCTATAGACCAGTAGTTTTGTGTAGTGTGTGTGTGTGTGTGTGTGTGTGTGTGTGTGTGCCTATGTATGGTATATGAGTGTGAGCATGTTTCAAATTGTTTGTGAAAGGTCATTTTCTGTTTTTCTTTTGATTAATAAATGATGAGTCAGATTACAAATTCTGGTATTTGGAAAATTACACATTTGAAATATGCTGCTTTAAGTTACCACTGGCCAGGGAAAATTTAATTTGTATGAGATACTGCATATCTTCCTGGAAAGCCAGTTCAATTGTGGTTTAGTTATACCAAATGAATTTGGTGAGAGACACCAAATAATTTATTAGTAATGCATATTGAAGTTAAAAGCAGTGTTCTGAATTCTGATGTAAGCTTTGATAACTTGTTCTATCTTTGATATTTCTCATCAGTGGGAACAACAGGACTGAAAATGGAAAATCTTATGCTGGCAACTGGTCTCTTGGGTAGCAGGATATATGTGTCTGTATCATGGAGCAATGAGAGGTTCTGAACAAATTGATAAGGTTCTGAACAAATTGATAAGGTTGTGTTTGCTGCTCTTTCATGCTTTTTATTTTTTGTTTCTCCCCCACTTCTAGTCTTCTTGCCACATCATTTCTTCTTTTTTTAAATTTATCTTTATTGTTGAAAAAATATTACAGATGCCCCCCTTTTGTCCCCACTGACCCTCTCCACTCCACCCCACCCTCACCCCAAGCCTATGACATGACACCATTGTCTGTGTCCATGGGTTATGCATATATGCATACAAGTTCTTTGGTTGATCTCTTCTATCATCGCCTTCTGCTGACTCCTTCCAGGTCCCTAGACAAGTGCTGCTATGCTCACTGTGCAGACTGTGCATGTCACAAGGGCACTGTACATAAAGAGGCACCAGTTACACAGAATATACCCAATATTTGTACATTTTCTACACTTTTCTGAAAGATAACTCTAAAGTTTCTTGTTCTAAACAAATCAGTAAACTATTATTTTTTTTCTGAGAGATAGAAATGTTTCTTAAGGAAATGGAACTTTATAGTTTTCCATTTGCATAAAAGCACTGTTTCAGTTAATAATAGCCCTGGTCTACATTTTTAGCTGCCCCTGACTGCTCTTCCACAACACATTATAATTCCGAAGTTCTTCTGCATCCCTCATGGCCCCTATACAGTGTGCAGTCAGCCTTCCATATCCATGGGTTTACATCTGAGGATAGGAAATATTTGGGAAAAAAAAAAGTTCCGTTGTTGTGTATTATGTAGTTAGGCTTATGATGGTTGTCTCTGTACTGAACATATATAGACTTATCATTATTCCCTAAACAATACAGCATAACAACTATTTACATAGAATTTACATTGTATTGGGAATTATAAGTAAAAGAGATTATTTAAAGTATATGGGAGGATGTGTGTAGTTATATGCAAATACTATGGCGCTTTATATAAGGGACTTGAGCATCTTGGAATTTTAGTATTCATGGCATGGGATGGGGGTGTCTTGGAACCAATTCCTCAGGAAAAGGGGACAACAGTATGCAAATATCACCCCTAACTCAGTCATGCTAACTGAGTTGATTTTAGGAACTTTGGCAGGTAAATGAGACACAATGGAAATGTATGTCACCTAGGGATATATGATAAAGTCAGCATGTAAAGTGGAATGTTATATGGTCAAATTAGTCTTAAAATACCATAAGAAGGCATCAGGTTGAAAAATAATGAATAGAATCTAATTAAGTCCTATATGACCAGTTTCTCTGCTGATATTGGAACAGATCACTATTTTCTTGCCTGAGCATAGATAAAGTCATTGGCTTATTGTTCAGTACCATAGACTATAATATAATGTATCCTTGAACACTTAAGATTTGTGTTTAGGATGTTAAGAAAGGCCTACAAAACCACTGACTGAAGGATGAAAACAGTTCACTCTGGTCTAATTCTCAATGAGTGTAGTGGCAGGCAAAATTTTCCATACACCTGTCCTGTTTTCTCTCTCTTCTCTTTCCTCCTCCTTCCTCTTGTTCTTGTTCTTCTTGTTCTTGTTCTTCTTGATCTTCTTGTTCTTGTTCTTCTTCTTATTATTCTTCTTGTTCTTCTTCTTGTTCTTTTTGTTGTTGTTGTTGTTGTTGTTGATGTTGTTGTTGTTGTTGTTCTTCTTCTTCTTCTTCTCCCCCCCCCCTCTCTCTCTCTCTCTGTCTCTCTCTCTCTCCAGTTCAATGGTATTGGTATCAGTTAAAAAAATAGGAAAATGCAACTTCAGCATACTTTTGGTCTGAATGTATATTGTAATGGTCCCCAAATCATGCCATGTAGGACTTTACACATAAGTTTGTGTGGGATACAGGGACCAAATCAATGGATATGTTTTTTGATTATTTATGTTGTGCTTATGATATGTAAGCAAGGATGCAGTATGAAGAGGCTTTCTGAAGGCCTTGACATTACTTTGTATCATCAGTTTTAATAATGAAACACCACCATTGTCTATTCTTCAAATATGTATTATTTAGATAAACTTAAATAATTAAGAATTCTAAGAAGTGACACAATAGAGATCCAAAGTTACAGGAGGAAAGAAACACAGAGAGCATTTAGTCTTCATTTTATAGGTTAAGGCACATCAGTCCAGATATATTAGATTGATGATTTATTTGTCTAAGGCCATAATTTGAGTAACTCTCACAGATTTCATCCATCTATCCATTCAGTCATCATATATTGAATATCTTGCATGTACCAGAAATAGAATGAGGCACTGGGGTACAACATGAATAAGAAACCTCAAGGTTCTTGTGGCCTAGAAAGGGAAACACATATATAAAAATGTCACTTTTTCTGAGCTACATTGCAATGATAGGGTTATGCAGTGGGTGATATGGGTGTATAGGAGAAGGTTACCTTACTTGGCCTGGGGTGGGATGGGCTGCCAGGTGAATAATCCTGGAGGTAATAATACTTAAGGTGGGAGCCAATGAAAAAATTAGAATAAACCAAGAGGAAATTTATCAGGTAAAACAAGAAGCATGTATGAGGGAACTGTGTGCAGTGCAGCCTCATTGGATTAAGAGTACATATTATCAGTCAGATGTGAAGGTGGGAGGGTGAGGCTGAAAAGTTGCAGAGACAATAATGGAGATCCTAATACTTTATGTTTAAAAGTTTGGACTTCCTCCTCATGAGTTTATTCAGAAATCAGTCTTCTTACATTTTTATGTAAGATATCTGGAAAAGAATTGGAAACATTTCTATGAATAGTTTTAATGTGCATAACTCATCATAGTCTTAGTAATAAAGCTCCAATAACAAAACCAGTCTACTAAAAAGAATGGTAAAAAATTATTTTGGGTTTACCAAAATCAAAGTTATATTAACCAAATTAGAGCCTTCTCCAATTTAGAGTTTTCTTGGCTAAAAAATTACATGGTGAGATTACAGTAAGACATAGGTACCCATTAATAAATGTGACATAATACCTCTCACTACAGTCCTCACAGAGAAAATTGGATTGCATAGTTTATCGAAACAATCTATGATAGAGATGTGTGTTATGGAAACACATGTAAATATTTCTTACATGTAAATAGATTATGTATATCTGTTTTACTTATCCTGTATTGTTTATTAGACTGCATTATGGTAAAAGCTTCTGCACAGTAAAGGAAACAATCAACCAAGAGAAAAGGCAACCTAGTCTTCAGGTTTCCAGTTCCACATGGAAGAAACCTGGAAGTCACCTCTGCATCCAAACAATAAGTAAAAAACTGAAAAGACTGAAAAGTCAACAACTCTTCTTAGGTCCATAAGAGAGGGAGGACACAAAGCACCCCACAGTCTCCAGACTGGAGAGGCATACAGGTGAGGGAAGGAGTGGCAGCTTATCAGAGGGGAGATAGGTGAGTGGAAACCACCCCAGGACACAGAGGGGTGTTCAGGTCTTTGAGTGGATGGAAAAATCTGTATTTTGATAAGGGTGTTGAACTGTGCCCTTAAGATATTTTCATTTTATTCTATGTAAATTATACCTCAATATAAACAATATGAAAATATTTTTCACAGAATTCTTAATACATGGGAAAATGCCAAGCTTATAATGCTAGATGTGAAAACAATTCAAAATTGCATATAAAAATGATTCCATTGTGTGTGTGTGTGTGTGTGTGTGTGTGTGTGTGAGAGAGAGAGAGAGAGAGAGAGAGAGAGAGAGAGAGAGAGAGAGAGGAGAATAAACACTGGGAAGAATTCACTAAAGTTTTGTGAAGAATGGTTTTCAGTGGGGTAGAATTCTTTTGTCTTTACACTCTTAGATTTAAAAAATTTCTAAAATGCACATGTAATACATTTTAAATAAAAATGGCTAAATATATAGCTATTGGATGTGAGTTCATGGTAAGCTGTTAAGTCAGGGGCCATCAACCGCACACTTCACTGATCCCTTAGCTCTCCTGGCTCCCGAGATAAAGGAAAATGAAATAAAACTTAGAGCACATTGTTACTTGAACCTTAATTAAATATCTGCCTGAAAAAAAGTTCTGTTTTTCTTCATTGGCTCCTGCCCCAGAAAACTGGGTTTTAGGAGTTTGAGTGTCTCAGACTGTCCCTGAATGCTTTGTTTCCAATAATATTTTAAAAACTCACCCTTCCATCTGGTCTGTGTGTTGCTGACTAATATATTAGCTATTCCTGCCCCTTCTACTGGAACAATCTTGGGTTAAGTATGTTCATTCATGAATAACTGTTTAATTATTCTAATTTTCTCATTTGCAGAGTCCTGGCAGTCTATCTAGAGCTCTGTAAGCAAAGACATGTTGCTGACTAAAAGACTTCCTATTGAGCAAAAGACAACTTACTGACTGCAAAGGCACCTGCTTTGAGAAATGAAGGATTTCACTACAGTGCTTTAACTATTATGTGTTATGCCATGTGGCACCCAGTGCAATGGGGGTGGGGTCACTTAATCAATATTGCTTTTAGGACTTGCTGTTTTCTTGTGCTATAATGACTTTATGATCTCTAGAAAAAAAGTGGAATTAAAATACTAAAATGACAACTATGGATGGATTGATGTGGCTGTAATTTAATGTTAATGCTATTTCTGAGTTCCATGGGAATTTTTTTAAATTAATATTTTATTGATTTTTTACAGAGAGGAAGGGAGAAGAATAGAGAGTTAGAAACATCTATCAGCTGCCTCCTGCACACCCCCTACTGGGGAAGTGCCCACAACCAAGGTACATGCTCTTGACCGGAATCGAACCTGGGACCCTTCAGTCCACAGGCTGATGCTCTATCCACTGAGCCAAACCAGCTAGGGCTCCATGGGAATTTTTAAAATCTCTAAGTACATTTTACTGCCTAGATCTAGTTGTAAACTTAAGAAAGTCAGGGACTATACCTTCTTCATCTTTTGATCACTAGTGCCTGCTAACCCAATGGTAGGAAATTAATAGCTCCATGTTGATTGGCATAAAGATCGATAGTTGGAGCATTCTGATTTTGTGACTAATGCAGATTAACAGTCTTATTAGTAGACATTTTTTCATATCCCTGATTAAGATATATGACAATCTACTTTATGTGTATAGATCACAATGTTTATTGTGTAAATATAATGGAAGCATAATCTGTAAGTCATATATTATTTTATTTACTTGTTAATCTTGTGTGCCCTACTAACTTCCCAAAGTCTTATACCCTGCTATCTAGAGAATGTTCCTGTGATCAGATACTTGCCAGTCCTCCATCCAACACTGCAAGCCTGCTATGCTTCAGACTTTTCCTAACTTCCTCCTTAACATCAACCTTTCCTATCCAGTAGCTCTTCCACAGAATTCTGCTAGATGAGTGCTAGGATGATAAATAAATCTGTATTTTGGCAGTAATGACTTATCACGGGTTTTTATATTATCCCTCCTAGTTAATTCATATGGTGTTTGATTGATCTGGGAACTCCAGGCTCCATGACTAAGTAGTGTCCCTGAAATGACCCCATGTAGGTACCTTGCAGGACTCCATTGCTTTCACACCATTAGCTATTTGGTTTGTTTTCAGTTGTAGTTGTGATCTATATTGCTGTGGCTCAGCCTCTGCTTCACAGATTTTGTGACTTTTGTTCAAAATGAGTCACTTCTGATTGCAGCACACCAGTAGGCCTTACAGTTGTTGTTTTTGAGTGGCCCATGGTTTTTATGGTCTTAGAATGAAAAATACATCCCCCTCTGCTCTAAAATATTTACGTACACTTTTCTCATTAAGCTGCCAGATTGAATAGATAAACAAATTAACAACTTAATGTAAAGTGTCCTTGATTACCCTACTAGTCAAGGGATATTTCTCCTTGACGTTTCTCCAATAGGTAAAAAAAGTATGTGAAATCTGATTTTTTTAATTAAGATGGAAAAATAATTCGTGGTTTTGAAGTATAGTTTTGGTCATAAAAGTTTATAGACAATATTGGAAAAGTTATAGAATATTTTAGAAGGTTAGTTAAATTTTTTTTTTATCCCAGTTACTACTTAATTATTTGGAAAGCATCTTGCTTGCTGAATTTGAGCAGATATTAACACAACTGTTCTTTAAGGTCATTATGGTGAAATATATGTCTAAACAGTAATTCCCTAATATGAATGTCTTCTGGTTTTTCAAAGGCATAATTATCTACAATCCAAGACAAAGTATACTTTTGCATGCTGTTTATTATTGCTTCTATTTTTACTATATTATGGCTATTAACATTAGAGACTTTATCTTCCAATAATATTTATACTTTTCCGGGTTTCAAGTTGGTTATTATTATTTATTTAGATAATTAAGTTAGTGCCACGTGGCAAAGTTTAAGGCTTATTCTCTGGAACTGAATTTTTGATTTAACTGCAGACTTTCTCTCCTTAATTGAAAGTAATAAGGTATGTGGGGCCTCAGAGCCCCTAAGACTGCATTTTGTGGCCAAGACTGTCACTGGTCTCCAATATATATCTTTCTGTTTATCCAGAGAAAGTGGACCATAATTGTTTTATTTACTGACTCTATTAGTATTAATTTATTATAAGACAAGTAATTACTACCTATCATATTCCACGTCCCATACTAGGTACTATTAATGTAGTGATTAAGTCGCATTGCCTTCACCAAGGTTCTCATAATCTAGTTTAGTATTTTTCTTTATTTTAGTAATTTTTATTTTTTAATTACAGTTGATGTATAATATTATATTAATTTCAGGTATACAACCCAATGGTTAGACATTGATATAACTTGTAAAGTGATCACCTCAATAAATCTAGTACCCATCTGACACCATACATAGTCATTATAATATTACTAGTAGCCCATTTGCAGGAAAAACCTGCAAGCGGCTGTTCCGGCCGCGTGTGCTGCCGCTGCCACCGCCTTTGCAGCCACCGCGCCTGCACCTGCTTGCCACTGCCACCCGCTCCGCTCCGCCCCATTCCACCCCGCTCCGCCCTGCCCAGGCTTTCCCTCTGGCAGCCACCTTGCTTTCCGCTTTTCCTCCCTCTTCCTTCTAAGTTGTCTTCAGTCTTCACTCCTCCCTCTCTCAGCATATGCAAACTAGCCGCCATCTTTGTTGGGTAATTTGCATACTCGCCCTGATTGGCTGGTGGGTGTGGCTTTGGCTGGTGGGCATGGCTTGGGCGTAGCAAAGGTGTGGTCAATTTGCATATTACTATTTTATTAGGTAGGATTGACTATATTTCTTATGCTGCACTTTAAATCCCTATGACTATTCTGTAACTACCAATTTGTAATTCTTAATCCCTTTACCTTTTTCACCCATCCCATCTGACAACCCTCAAAATGTTCTCTGTATCTATGAGTCTGTTTCTGTTCTGCTTGTTTGTTTTGTTTTTTAGATTCTACATATAAATGAAATCATATGGCATTTTTCTCCCTCTGACTTATTTCACTCAACACAATACCCTCTAGGTCCATCCATGTTGCTGCAATTGCAATATTTAATTTTTATTTTTTTTATGGCTGAGTCATATTTTATTGTATATTAGATATGGACCACTTATTATTTATCCATTCATCTGTTGATGGACACATGTTCCTTCCATATACTGGCTATTGTAAATGCTACAATGAATATATGGATATATATGTCTTTCTGATTTAGTGTTTCAGGTTTCTTCAGATAAATACCCAGAAGTGGAATTGCTGGGTCCTTCTTTGTCTCTTATTATATACCTTTGTTTTAAAGTCTATTAAAAAAAAAAAAAAAACAAAAAAAATAAAAATGAAACTCCCATTTGACCCGGTGATCCCACTTCTAGGAATATATCCCAAGAAACTAGAAATACCAATCAGAAAGGATATATGCACCCCTATGTTCATAGTAGCACAATTCACCATAGCTAAGATTTGGAAACAGCCTAAGTGCCCATCAAAATATGAGTGAATTAAAAAAAACTGTGATACATCTACACAATGGAATACTATGCTGCTGTAAAAAAGAAGGAATTCTTACCATTTGCAACAGCATGGATGGAACTGGAGAGCATTATGCTAAGTGAAATAAGCCTGTCAGAGAAAGAAAAATATCACATGATCTCACTCATTTGTGGAATATTATGAACAACATAAACTGATGAACAGAAACAGAGACAGAGAAACATCGATCAGACTGTCAAATCTCAGAGGGAAGGTAGGCGAGGGTGGGGGTAAGGGAGGAAAATAAAGTCTATTTTGTTTGTTATAAGTATTGCTACCCCAGCTTATTTTTTATTTCCATTTTCATAAAATATCTTCTTCCATTTATGATGCAAATTAAAACAATAATGAGGTATCACCTCACACCTGTCAGAATGGCTATCGTAAACAAATCAACAAACGACAAGTGATTTGGAGGATGTGGAGAAGGGACCTTCTTGCACTGCTGGTGGGAATGCAGACTGGTGCAGCCACTGTAGAGAACAGTATGGAGCTTCCTCAAAAAAGAAAAAATAGAACTGCCATTTGACCCAGTGATCCCACTTCTATAAGTATATCCTAAAAATCCCAAAACACCAATCAAAAAGAATATATGCTCCCCTATGTTCATTAGCAGCACAATTTACCATAGCTAAGATCTGGAAACAGCCCAAGTGCCCACCAGCGGATGAGTGGATAAAAAAGCTGTGGTACATTTATACCATGGAATACTATGCATTAGTAAAATAGAAGGATCTTTTACCCTTTGAGACAACGTGGAGAGACCTGGAGAGAATTATGCTAAGTGAAATAAGCCAGTCAGAGGAAAACACGTATCACATGATCTCACTCATATGTGTAATCTAATGAACAAAATGAACTGATGAACAAAATAGATCCAGAGACATAGAAGCATGGAACAGACTGAAGAAACTCAGAGGGAAGGCAGGTGTGGGGGGGCAGGGGCTGGGGTGGGGGGAGGCAAAGAGATTAACCAAAAAACCTATATGCATATATGTATAACCCATGGACATAGACAATAGTGTGATGGAGGCCTAAGGAGGGTGCAGGGTGGAGGGGGTTATGGAGAAAAAAGAGGACATCTGTAATACTTTTAACAATAAAGATTAAAAACAATAAAGTCTATTTTGTCTGTTATAAGTATTGCTACCCCAGCTTATTTTTATTTCCATTTTCATAAAATATATTTTCTTATTTCTTTACTTTCAGTTCATGTGTGTCTTTCAATCTGAAGTGAGTCTTTCTACATAGCATATGTAAGGGTCTTGTTTTGTTATTCATTCAGCCCCGTATGTATGCCTTTTGACTGCAGCATTTAATCCATTTGCAATTTAAAGTAATTATTGCTAAACAAAAATTTAAAAAAATAAAGAAATTATTGCTAGATATGTATTTATTGCCATCTTATTATTCATATTTTTAAGTCTTTTTTCTTCCTCTTCTTAAAGAAGACTCTTTAACATTTCTTGTAATGTTGGTTTGGTGGTGATGAACTCCTTTATTCTAAATAACTTTGCTGGGTAGAGTAATCTTGGTTGTAGGTCCTTGCTTTTCACCACTTTGAATGTTTTGTGCCAATCCTTTCTGGCTTGCAAAGTTTCCATTGAGAAATTAGCTGGTAGTCTTATGGTTCATTAAAAAATATATATCCATATTTTTATTGATTTCAGAGAGGAAGGGAGAGGGAGAGATAGAAACATTGATAATGAGAGAGAATCATTGATCAGCTGTCTCCTGCATACCCCACACTGGGGATTGAGCCCACAATCTGGACCTGGTATGAAGCTGGGACCCCTTACTCCTGAGGGGGATCTCCACAGCTGAGATATCCCTGCTGATTTTTAACTGTCATGTATGTATGTGTGTGGGGCTATGGGTAGGGGGCCAGTACATTCTGAGTCTCTGCCCCTTCTACCAGTTTAGATATGGCTTCTTTATATCCTTAGTTATAGGACTTCTGTTCAGCTATATTTCAAGTTCTGAATGATGGTTGTTCTGTATTTTTGTTATAACATTGATGTAGTTGTGGGAGGATGTGAGTACCATGTTTAGCTATGCTGCCATGTTCAGCGGAAGCCTAATTTAGTGAAGTTAATCCTAAATTTTATCAGTGCACATTGCCAATCAGAATAAAATGTATTGTTTCCCATAATCTCTCCCAGTTATGTGTGGCTAAGTGACTAACATCTGATCAATTTGCAAGCACAAGTCTTGTGTGATTGTTTTGGAAAGTCTCCTTGTACAAGAGGGAGAAAACTCATACTTCCCTTTCTCATTCTTGAATGCAGATGTAGTTTAGGGCTTGTGAAAACCCTTAAATCATTCCACAGAGGCCACACCCTGGATAGGCTTTGTTTACTGTGGCAGCGACAAAATCAATTTTTATTATGATTCACTTTGTCGTGGAGCAGGGCACCAGTACTCTTCTCTTTCAGCTAGGGCATTTTACTCTACCATACAATGATGGCAGGACACTTGGTATCTTTGAGACAGTAGATCCAGAATAAAATATTTAACACCCAATTTGCCAAAGAAGTCCCTTTTTCATATAAAATGGAACTTCAGTTAGGGTATGTGCAAAATATTATTGCATAATACCCATGGGCATATCACTAGAACTCTCCTAGGCAAACACTGAAGTTGTATAGGCTAGTGCCCTGTAAGTATATATAAGCTCTGACTCCTTGGGTCATCCTGCCATTGTTTTTCTGCTCTTTCCCCTTATGTCAAACCTTCCCTTTCTTAGTTATATCCCCTCAAGCCCCTGTTACCTAATCTAATAAACTGAATCAAATTGAGGTTTTAATGGCTAACAATGGCTTAATGTGCAACTCTTCTCAGATATTTGCCTTTAATAAAGCACTTAGTGTATTAACCCACAGAAGCAAATAATATGGGAACTTCAGTAAAACTAGTGGAAAGATATAGAATATTACAGCTGGTGGAACTTGGAATACTAATGAAAATGCCCTATTTTAAAAGTGAGGAAATTAAGTCCAAAAAAAAGTCACTTGCCTGTGATCTAAGTACTTATTAATAGCAAATCAAAGACCAGCTATTAGATCTACTAATTCTAAGAACAGAGCTCTTTCCACCTCAGCACATTAGAGAAGGAAAGCTTAGAAATAATCAAATCACTATCTAGAAGGACATTAAACCTATAAGCCTGCTCACTTTAACAATTTTTAACATATTTTGCAGTCATTTATATTATCTAATCCTAGAAACATTTCTATAGCAATGATTCAAAAATTTTAAATGACATTTTTATTTACTAAACATTCAATCTCATATGATCTTTTAATGCTTTTGGAGATTAAAAATAAATTAAATATCACCTCTAAAAGAAAATAAAAATAATTTTAATTTTAGATATGCTTTTTCTAAGAACACATGTTCCTGTGTTGGTATGCACTCCTAAGGGACTTAGGCTACCTAATGAAAAGTCTTCTGTTTTACAATATACTCACAATGAGGGCATGGTATTATGTATAAAATCTAGGCATGTTATCTCACTTTTATGTGTTCTCAAAACCTATGCCTATTCAATGACACATGTAATTTTAAATTTGTTTCACAGTCTCATTCCTCTGAAAATAAATTCTCTCTTATTCTTATAAATAACGTGATATGGTTGATATTGTGGTCTTTATTTTTATTTTAAAGATACTTTCTTTTATGTCTGACATTTCCTGAGAACTTCCTGACTGGTAATGAATTTCCCAATAGACACAAGTAGACATCTTTATCTAAATAGAAGTCCTTTGGCATTTGGCATGAACAGAAATGGCTTTGGATAACTGGCAAAAGGAATTTCAGTCATAGGTGTGATGTTACATCACCTAAATAACCATGAGTAAGGACAGATATGTCATTTTAACTTTAATGTCTACTTCTAGGATTTTCATATGACTAGTTTTCACCACATGTCTCATTTTTAAAAATGTTGTCCCAAATGCAGCTATTATTGTCCAACACTGGCACTGAAGTTTCTTTGTTTCCACAGATACTATTCATTATGAACATGTTTTTTAGTTTTAAAAGTTCAAAAGTTTACGAAAGTAAATCTTAAAAAATAAATCTCATTAAATATGTGTCTGATTTTTATGGAGATAACACTGAAGCAAAATGCTGGATATATGCAATATTTACCATGCCTTGGTTATCCACTGCTGTGTACAACTACCCCCAAATTTTGTGGCTTAAAACCACAGATCTTTTATTATATCTAAAATTTTTGTGTGCAAGATGTTTATATTTAAGTGCATTTCAGCACTTAATTATGAATAGAAATAAATGTAAATGACATGGCCATGTACTCCTGGGTCTCTTTACAGATATCATTTACTTTTGCATTCATTCACAATGAAGTTACTGTTTTTATAATTTCCAAACATGCTTTGAAAAGGTGGCATTTTAATTACCAGGACCCTTTTCTGCAGTATCTCAGAATGCATTTGGAAACTCCTGTTTTACTTAGAGCTACTGCAAAGTTCTACCTTGTCCTCTTTGTCCTTTAATCACAAAACTTTGGAGGCACTTAAGCATTGATCTTATTGATTTTATTTTTCCAATGTAGGATAACTTTGATAAATCCTAAGGATAATAAGTATTTTCTTATTTGACATAATTATGAAGTAGAAACTGCTAAACTTCTTTTAAAAATAGTGGACTCAAAGAAAATTTAATTAGGGCAGTCATAATAGATGCTGTGGCTGTTTTAAATACAAATATACTTATCTGCATTTTTCTGTCATTTAGGTCAATATGTGGTCAGCTATGGAGCTAATGTACAATGACACAGATAAGAGGAATTTGAACACTAATAACCACCAATTGATTTAGAGACTGACTGAATGTTTTATAGCAATATTAGACTTGTAGCTCAGCAATACTACACTTGTTGCTTTTATCAAATGAAACTCAGTCTAATAGCAAAGGGTTTTTTTATACTCTTTAAATACTGTCTGTCATTTAGATATATTCCTTTCTTTTTTCACTTTAGTATTTTGCTTTCATTATGTATGTGAAGTTAGTCTTCATAGATAAAACTCCCTATATTTAACAGGGTAATGGAGTATGCAGGGTGTGGGTGGGAATGGGGCAGGGATACTTAAAAGGTGTTCAAAGCAATGTGAGAACAGTTTTCTCTATTCTGTGTCATTTCATATTAGAAACTATTGTATATATATAATCTTTTACAACCTGAGAATATGGAGAGATTGAAGAGAGGAAATTAGTGCATTATCTTTTAGCAAGATGCTGTATGTATTTAACTTTATCTTAATCAAATTTACCAAACTCCACTATTTTCCCCTCTACCCATATGTAAGTTGGGGGAATTTAGTTATATTAACAGGAAAATGTTTTAAATTTGCTGTTCTAGGATCCTAAACTTTCTACCAGGTTGAATAGAGTCGGATAAAATGTAACAATAAAAATTCACAGCCAAAACTTTTTGGGAAAACAGCAAGATATAGTAGTAAGAACATTTTTGAGTCAGAAACCTGATGTTCAAATTCAATTTCTGTGTTACATATTCTTTGACCTTTCAGAAGTCATTTGTCTTGTGCTATGTCTAAGTTTCCTCATTTGCAGAATGAGTAAAAAATTAAAAATTACCTCAACAATATGTCTGTAAGGTCAAATACGATAGTGGATATAAAAGCACTGTGTAAATTGTGACTGATCACTCCTAAACTATGGATCCAGAATCTGTGCTCAAAGATCAAAGAACTGGGATCATTTACCTCCAATCTTTTTACCACAAAACCTATTATTTTGTCCTAAAATATTTTGCCTGAAAAAGAAAATGTGTTAAATCATTTTGGTGAATCACTCTGAAAGCCAAAATGGTATATATCATGTAGAAGATGAGAGAGCTAAGCAAAGAGCATTAATGAGATGATTAGTCAACAGTACTATTTAGAGATGAATTTTTATAGAAATACTTCTTTATGAAGAATTATTAGATCTTTAAGAAACCTACAAAGATCAGAAGAAAGATGAAATAATGGGCAAAAAACAATAGTGGAATTTCCCACCTACCTCTTGACAAGAATGAAAGAATTATTTTTTCCTATGTGGCCTAATAAACCATCCATGCTGGCTGGACATTGTAAGACTGAAGAGCTGATAAAATAGCAGGGATCCTTGCATCCCTATCAAAGAGTGATTGCCACACTAAATTAGAAGCAAGGGGGTAATGATGAGAAAACCTATTAAACTAAAAGGACAGTATTTGCAATTAATGGGCAAGTATGAAATGATAGGTTAGTTAAAAGTTACTTTAGAGCAGATTTCATCCACAGTGACCAATTAAATAACACAAAACAGACACAATCCAAACAAAAATAAAATCCTTCAAACATCATGTTTACCAGTGTATTCTAAATGAGGACAAAAGTAACAGTGTCTAATTAACTCCAATTGACATATCAAAGCTTGCTTCATAGTTGGTTCCCACTCCTAATTTGAAAAGTGTAATGTGAAGAAGGCATGTTTTACTTTATGAATGGACTCATTGTTTATTTTTAAATTTTAAAATACTCTATTTTATTTCTTATTGTTATTTTTTTGCATTCAATTATTTTTCGGGTTTATTTAGATATAATTGACATACAACGTTGTATTTTCAAAATGTACAATAAAATTAGCTGATATATGTATATATATATGATTACCACAATAAAATGATTAGTACAATAATTCTTATTAACATCTATCACCATACATGGTTACTTTTTTGTGTGTGTGATGAGACCTTCCAAAATCCACTCTCTTATAAACTCTAAACATACAATACAGTATTGTTAACTCGAGTCATCAGGCTGTACATTACATCCCAAGTAATTATTTATCTTATGACTGGAAGTTTGTACTTTCTCATCACCTTCACCCACCTCACCCCTCAACTCCCGTCCCCTGACTTTGGCAACCACCAATCTGTTATTTATCTATGAGTTTGATGACTTTGTTTATTTGTTAGATTCCATATATAAATGCGATCATACAGTATTTGTCTTTCTCTGTCTGACTTATGTCACTTAACATAATGCCTTAAGGTTCATTCATGTTGTGTCAAATGGCAGGATTATCTTTGTTTTCATGGCTGAATAATATTCCATTAGACATACCTATGTTATATATATATATATAAAATGTTCTTTATCTATTTAT
The DNA here is from genome assembly GCF_027574615.1 of Eptesicus fuscus. Classification (NCBI taxonomy): domain Eukaryota; kingdom Metazoa; phylum Chordata; class Mammalia; order Chiroptera; family Vespertilionidae; genus Eptesicus; species Eptesicus fuscus. Next base: position 63,808,366 of record NC_072473.1, on the reverse strand, counting down.
CTTTCAATGGGCACTTAGCTTGTTTCCATTTCTTGGCTATTGTACATAATGCTACACTGAACATGGGGGTATAGATTTCTCTTTGAGATAGTGATTTTGTTTCTTTCAGATATCTACCCAGAAGGTGAATTACTGAACCATATGTAGTTCTATTTTTAATTTCTTAAAGAAGCTCCAAACTATTTCCCATAGTGGCTGTACCAACTTGCATTCCCGCCAACAGTGCTCAAGTGCCCTCTTTTTTCCAATCCTCACCACTTGTTGTCTCTTGTCTTACCTAATAATAGACAAATATGTAAATTGACCGTACCTCCACTATGCCCACAGCCAATCAGAGTGAGTATGCAAATTAACCCACCAGAGATGGCAGTTAATTTGCATATACAGTCAGGGCTGGCAGCACCATGGCCCGCTCCTGGGGGTACAGGTTCATCAGGGGTGGAGGAGGGCCAGCAGGCAGCGCCAGACACCGCCTACAAGGTACCAGTCCATCAGGCCCGGGGAGGTGGGGTGGGCAGTGCCAGATGCCACTGGAGGGGTCTGGGTCCATCGCAAGCCCCAGGAGGGGCAGTGGCCTGCCTAGCCACTCCTACGGGGCCCTGGGAACATCACTGCCCAGGGGAGGCATTGCTGGGCTTGCCTAGCCACTCCCGTGGGGCCCTGGGAATATCGCTGCCTTGGGGAGGTGCGGCTGGTCTTCCTAGCTACTCCCGTGGGGCTCTGGAAACATCGCCGCCCTGGGGAGAAATGGCTGGGCCCACCTAGCCACTCCCGTGGGGCCCTGGGAACATCGCTGCCCCGGGGAGGTGGAGGCATGGTTGGGCCAGCCTATCCATGCCCACGGTGCCCTGGGAACATTGCAGGCATGGGGTTGCTGAGACCCAGACCGGACCTCTGGTCACAGCTTCACAGCTTCGTGGAGATTGAGGACAGGGATCTGCCTCATCTGCAGAGAGACAGAGGTTCTGCAGTGGCCCCAAGACGTGGGTGGGCCCAGCCAGGGATCAAGGGACATGGAAGGACTCTGGGGAAGAGGGGCAAGGACCCTCAGCCCTGAGGTGGGGGTTGAGGGGCGGTGCCACCTCAGTGGAGGAGTGCTGCACTGCAGGGTACCGGACTGACTGATGTGATTCAGAGAAGCTCCCAGTGCTAACCGGCCTCACCCAGGCAACCTTCACACTTCAGAGGTGGTGACTCCTGCTTCCGCCTTGACCCAAAAGCAAGTCTGCGCCTCCCTGCCCCACGGCAGAGCATGCCTAGGCAGTGAGTGTGAAGCCTTCCACCTGCTCCGGAGAAGCGGGGGCAGTAAAGAATGGGAGGCAGGGGACCGGGGAGAGAAAAGAATGTGGAGCGTCCGCAATGAAGAGGTGCTCTAGAAAGAGGCTCAGAAGCCTGACAGGAAGTTTTGTTCTGTTTGCCCGGTGGCTGTCCCTTAGGAAGGGCAGAGAGCTGGCTCTGAGGGCTCCCTGTGTGCTGAGTCAGGTTCCACAGCCAACTGGAATTGGCCTCAGTTTCCTGGTCTGTAAAATGGATGAAACATGTCCCAGTGCCTTCACTGAGCTTTGATGGCCAATTGAGATACTATACAAAGAAAATGAGGGAAGAAGTGAGAAAGAAAAGGAAGAAAGAGCAACACAAAAGAAGGACTGGAAGGAACCTGTAAACCCATTGTCACTTAAATAGGGAATATCGTCAATAGTGTTGTAATGATGGTATGATGACAGGTGGGTACTGAAAATATCAGGAAACCCTTTGTAAAGTATATTATTGTCTAACCACTATTCTGTAACTAATATAAAACCTGAAAAGAATACAAAATAATATTGAATGTAAAGAAATGAAAATTGGAGTGAAATTTTTATAAATTTCAAAGTTTTAATAAAGGCTGTAAAGGAAGGAAGGGGGAGAATAAAAATAGTGTTTTTCATTTTACCACTTCATTATCTTTTCAGTACATGAAAAAGACAGTTGTCTTTATATGGTGCTTTTATACTTTTCTAAGTCATTATCTCATTTTAATTTCAGGGCAACTTAAAGACAAGATAATTATTCCCTCCACTATTCAAAAAAAGGAAATCTTGGTGTCTGGTCCTAATGATTCAATCGTCAAGCCCTTATTGTAAAGCAGAGTTAGTAAAATTTTCTGTGAAGGGTCATATCTATACTAATAAAATCCTTGGGGGTGATCAGGCCAGCAGGGGAGGGTAGTTGGGGGCAATCAGGCCAGCAGAGGAGCAGTTAGGTGTCAATCAGGCCGGCAAAGGAGCAGTTAGGGGGCAATCAGGCAAGCAGGTGAGCAGTTAGGAGCCAGCGGTCCCAGATTATGAGAGGGATGTCCCACAAGGGTTGGGCCTAAACCTGCAGTTGGACATCCCCCAAGGTGTCCCATACTGGAGAGGGTGCAGGCTGGGCTGAGGGACAACCTCCCCAGTGCACGAATTTCATGCACTGGGCCTCTAGTCTTTTTGATAATAGCCATTCTAACAGGTGTGAGGTGATATCTCATTTTAGTTTTGATTTGTATTTTCTTGATGATTAGTAATGTTGAACACTTCTTCATGTACCTGTTGACCATTTGTATTTCTTTTTGAAAACTTGTCTATTTAATTCCTTTGCCCATTTTTTTAATTGAAACTCATTGTTTATTCAGACCATGGCTGCTAATGATCTGGTAAATTTAAATATATAATATATAGGAGGAGCCAAGATGGCGGCAGAGGTGAATGGCTGATTTGTTGCCTCGCATGGCAGTTTTGGAAATACAACTAAAAGATGGACTGGTGAGCGCGGAGACTCCTGCTCACGTCTCCCCAGACCAGGCGGCTGCTCCTCTCAGTCAGCACCGCAGCCGGGGCCATGGGCTCGTGGGCGCCGCGGCAGCTGCTGTGGCGGCCGCGGATTCGGCACAGTGGCTCTCGGTGAAGGAAGACACCATCTTTCTGCAGGAGGGGCCCATCCGCGTCACCGACCGGGCTGAGCTGCCCAGTGAGATCCTCGGGGCCCCGGAGGCCACCGACACCGACTTGGAGGATTCTTAGGATTTCCCATCTTACATTCAAGTCCTTTAGCCATTTTGACAGAGGAGAACCAAGAAGGCGGCAAAGTTAAACAAATGAACTGCGCCGCACACAGCAATTTCAAAAATACAACTGGAGGACAGAGCGTCTGCCACCCAGATCCACAGGAGAGCTGGCTGAATGGTGGATTTACAGCTAAGAGGGAAGAGGAAAGAGCGAACTCGGAGGGGATGAGGTGCGGAGGCGCATGGGTCTGGCTGGTGGCGGGGGAAGGGTCGTGCGGCTTTTTTTCCAACCCTAGGGGAGATTAGCTCCCCATCACCCTGAAATCCAGCTTCTGAGGACGCACGGGAGACCCAGACGCCTGCGGGGAGAGGCTGGACTCTTGGCCTTCGTGTCAAAGAGTGGGAGTAACTTCCTTGCAGAGGTGCGCCTAGCAATCAGTGTTTGCTGCGCTGGAGTGCGGAACGAAGGGGCTTAGAAATGTGGAAAGCAGAAAAAGCAGACTTGCAGCCATTGTGGTTCGCCACGCCATGGCCTGGTGGTGCCCTGAGACCCTGCCCTGCCCTGAGACCCGCCCCGCCCTGGGTCCCGCCCCGCATGTCTGGCAGACCCGCCCCGCACGTCTTGCAGGTCCACCTGGGCTCCAAGCAGCGGCTTTTGCATGTGGTTGGCCTGCCCTGTGGCAGCTTGACCAGATAAACTGCGGTTCTAGTCGGACTGCTCCAGGGCCGCTCAGACAGGAGGAGGAAACTGCAGTTTTTGCTGTAATCCCTGCTGAGTGGCCTCAGGCAGTAGCTGACCTACACTCCATTGGAGACCCAGAAACGAGGGAATCTAGTGGTCGGTGTGAGATGACACCAGATTTCAACCACTTGCATAAGGGACACATTCAAGAGGCAGACTCAGTGAGCGCCAAAGCCTTGCTGCACCAAGAACCGGCCCATAAACGTGTCTCCTGCACAGCAACTCTTCCTTTATAGACAAAGAGGGTCCTCACGGCCAATTGGCCTGGAGGACAATTCCTCCCAGTGACACCAACAACAATCAAGACTTAACTATACAAAGGAGGACCAAGATGGAGGCATAGGGCGGAAGCCTGATTGTTGCCTACCACAACAATTTTGAGACTACGATGGGAGAGCAGAGCAGACACCATCCAGAACCACCAGAGGGCTGGCTGAGCAGATGCTCTACAACTAGAATAAAAGAGAGGGGTACGTGGGATGATGCTGATGCCGGTGACCCAAAGACCACACTTTAAGAACTACGGCTCAGGCGACACAATGGTGGCCTGGAACGTGCTCGGCGCAGTTCCCCCAGCGGTCTCTGGCTGAGGGGATGGCTCCACTCGCTGCTGAGCACGGACAGACGAGCCCCTGGCAGACATGGGGTGGGAGACTCCGCGCTTGCTGACCTCCGAGTCCTTCAAGAATCTCAACGCCCCAGAAGCAGCCAGGTGCGCACGCTCGGCGACCGGCTACCGCTGCAGACCCAAGGGCCAATGCAGCAACACCGGACCAGCCCACCGCCGCGCACCGGGCACACCGGAGCTTCGCCGAGCCCACCGCCCAACGAGTTCTGCGGCAGCCGCCCTGGAGCTCTGAGAAAATGGCCAAAGGAATTGCTGAGAGGGAATTGACCAACAGGAATTGGGATCAAGAAGACGAAACCCCGCTGGGACCCGGGTCCGGGTGAGGCTGGGAACTGGGTCAGGGTGAGGCTGGGTTCCAGGTCCGGGTGAGGCCACATGCCCCTGGATCTGGGTGAGGCTATGCGCCCCTAGGTCCGGGTGAGGCTGGATCCTGAGTCCAGGTGGGGCCGTGCGCCACTGGACCCGGGTGAGGCCACGTGACCCTGGGTGCGGGTGAGGCCACGCACCCCTGGGTCCGGGTGAAGCCAGATCCCGGGCCCGGGTGAGGCCATGTGCCCCTGGGTCTGGGTGAAGCTGGATCCCGGGTCTGGGTGAGGCCATGTGCCCCTGGATCCGGGTGAGGCTGGGTCCCGGGTCCGGGTGAGGCCGCATGCACCTAGGTCCGGGTGAGGCCATGCGCCCCTGGGTCTGGGAGTGGCCACACACCCTTGGGTCCGGGTGAGGCCACGCACCCCTGGGTCTGGGTGAAGCTGGATCCCGGGTCCGGGTGAGGCCGTGTGCCCCTGGATCCGGGTGAGGCTGGGTCCCGGGCCCGGGTGAGGCCACGCGCACCTAGATCCGGGTGAGGCCACGCACCCCTGGGTCTGGGAGAGGCCACGCGCCCCTGGGTCCGGGGGAGGCCACGCGCTCCTGGGTCCGGGTGAGGCTGTGTGCCCCTGGATCCGGGTGAGGCCACACACTCCTGGGTCTGGTGAGGCCATGCGCCTCTGGGTCTGGGTGAAGCCGGATCTTGGGTCCGGGTGAGACCGTGTGCCCCTGGATCCGGGTGAGGCCACACAACCCTGGGTCTAGGAGAGGCCACTCGCCCGTGGGTCCGGGTGAGGCCACGCGCCTCTGGGTCCGGGTGAACCTAGATCCCGGGTCCGGGTGAGGCCGTGTGTCCCTGGATCCGGGTGAGGCTGGGTCCTGGGCCCGTGTGAGGCCACGCGCCCCTGAGTCCGGGTGAAGCCGTGCCCCTGGGTCTGGCCGAGACCAAACCAGAGGGAGTCGGACCTACATTACCACCATTTGTCCACCATCCAGAGCTGAGGGGTCAGTGCCGACATGTACACATAAGGAACTGGTGGACATTGAAATTGGGTCTCAAAAGAACTGTTGGTCCAGAAAGAGACTCACTACAGACTGATTCATTTGCCTGTCAGTATAACTATTATTGCTCGTCTCACATTCAGTTCTTATAAGTATATCTCTAGTGACACATGATCTCGCTCATCTAGGGGAAATGATGAACAACATAGACTGATGAACAAGAACAGAACCAGAAACAAGGAGGCATCGATCGGACTATCGGGCCTCAGAGGGAGGATAGGGGAGGGTGTGGGGAGGGGGAGAGATCAATCAAAGGACTTGTGTGCATGCATATGAGCCTAACCAATGGTTAAGTTCAACAGGGGGTTGGGGCATCCTTGGGGAGGGGTGTGGGATGGGAATGGGGGGATGAGGACAAATATGTGACACCTTAATCAATAAAGAAATTAAAAATAAATAAATAAATAAAACATAAATATATAATATATAATATGTGTTGAATTTAATTTTTTAGTCAGTCTCCCAGATATAATGATCTTGAAAATGTGGGCTAGAAATTTTAGTGCCATTGCAGTTGCTTCCAAACCATAGCAATATTCATTGAGCTATTACAAAATTCCAGGAACTGCACTAAGTATATAGAGTGTTATCTCATTTAATCCTCAGAAAACTCTGAATATAGATTTTATGCAAAACTGATGATGATGAAATTAAGAGTTCGATTATAATCTTGTTCAAGACCATATTCCAAAGCTCCTATCAACTTCCCACAAAGAAATATAAAATTGTGGTAATGCATTACATATACACTAATAAAAGAGAAATATACAAATTGACCGTACCTTCGTGACACCCACCAGCCAATCAGGAGGAGTATGCAAATTAGTGGGACTAAGATGGCGGTGGCCACAGAGCCAGCCAGGGCGAGGAGGAGGCTTGGGTTGCCCCTGGCAACAGAGGAAGACAAGCTTCCTGACCACTGGGGCCGGCAGCCGAAGGAGGGGCCTGTGAGCAGAGGACATGGAGCCAGCCTGGGAAGGTGCACAGAAGACTTGGGTCATTGGGGGGGCCTGCAAGTGGAGGACAAGAAGCCAGCCCTGGCAGGCATGTGGAAGGCTTGGGTTGCCCCTGGCAACAAAGGAAGCCAAGCTTCCCACCCACCTAGGCCTGTAGCCGAAGGAGGGCCAGCTCTGTGTCCTTTTCTCGCAGGCCCCTCCTTTGGCTGCCAGCCTGGGTGGGTGCGCAGAAGGCTTGGGTTGCTATCGCCCAGACCGGCCGCTGAGGGAGGGGCCTGCAAAAGGCCCTCAGCCCCTTACCCAGGCTGGTCATGCCCCCATGGGGTGAGGGTCCCCGCTGGGGGGGGTGGCCAGCCTGCAAACAGCCATCAGCCCCTCACCCAGGCTGGCCAGACACCCCAGTGGGGACCCCTACCCTGAAGGGAGTGTGGCCAGCCTGAAAACTTCCCTCAGCCCCTTACCCAGGCTGGCAATGCTCCCCCAGCAGGGACCCTCACCCCATGGGGGTGTGGCTGGCCTGCAAACTGCCCCAGCCCCTCACCCAGGCCAGAACCATCCCCTGTGGGGATTCCCTTTCCCAGGCCACCCCGCCCCCTAAGGGAACCCCCAACCTGATCCAGGACACCCTTCAGGGCAAACCAACCAGTCCCCACCCGTGCACCAGGCCTCTATCTATACTAATAAAAGGGTAATATGCTAATTAGACCAGAGGAGACCTTCCAGATGTTATTCTGGACAAAACCATGGTGGCGGGGCTGAGGTAGAGGCGGTTAGGGGCCAAGAGGGGAGGGCAGTTGTGGTTGATCAGGCCAGTGGGGTGAGGGGCAGTTGGGAGTGAGCAGGCCAGCAGGCAAAGTGGTTAGGGGCAATCAGGCAGGCAGGCAGGTGAGTGGTTAGGAGCCAGCAGTCCCGGCTTGTGAGAGGGATGTTCCAGATTGGAGAGGGTGCAGGCCGAGCTGAGGGACACCCCCCTTCATGCACGAATTTCATGCACCAGGCCACTAGTAATAATATAAAACTGATACAATATTATTCCTTGTGTGATCATGGTAGAGATGATAAATGCATCTGGTGAACTCACAGAGAAAAGGGAGGACATATAGCTTCAGCTGACAAGATGTGGAGTACAAATTTTAGTCTAGTCTGCTTATGCAAATATGGTGGGTATATGTTATTTAACTCCTTCAGAAAACAAAACAAAAAATAAAGTGCCTGATCATAATCTAAAATAATCATCAGCATAGGTTCAGAGAAAACTGCCTCTACATTGTAAAACATAAACAATCTGAGCTGCAGAGATCCTGGTGAACACAGGGGTCATGAGGTGATCATCTTCCAGTCATTTATTCTCTTCATCTTTACTTCCCTGCTTTATTTTTAGAAATTAGTCAAAGTCCTTCCCCTATTAATAACTCAGTGACAGCCTTTTACTTTCTATTACCATGGAGAGGAATCCCAAAAAGTAAAAAAAGAAAATGAGTGTCTTGAAAATGCTACAGTGATCCATGATAAATATTCCATAAACTTGTAATCAATAACCATTTATTCTTAATGTTTCCAAGCTGTTACTTAAATTTGACAATTTACAGTATTAGCTTGACATATTCCATTTTTTCATTGCATATTGACTAAATGGTCAGTGATGACAGAAGAGTTGTCAAGGTAATAAGTATAAAAACTACTTCTACATTGTTCATAACAATGTGATATTGTTTCTTATTTTTGAGACAAATTTCTCATAGATCTAGACACTCTGGGTAATATATGAGATATGTTTGCCTCTTGGAAATTCAACTTCCTTGAACATGTCACCCTAATTTCCAAAAATGTAAAAGATCACTTAACTGATTATTGAATTTTGACAGTTGAGAGGGGATATTTTGGCTTAGAATGTCCTTCACTGAGCAACAAAGTTTCCAAGGAAAGTGGTGGGGTCCTGATAATATTCTCATGTGTTAAACAGTACTTCTATTGGAAAGAAAACTAAATACAGAATCATGACGTCTGGCTGGGTGGCAACTGCTGTATGAACAATCAACTAAAGTGGCCACTGGCCATCTTCAGATAAAAATTCCCATAGCCAATAGACCAGAATATGACCATCTCAATTTTGTATATGCAAACTTCAGCAATTTAAATTTAGTGCTTGTAATAGTGCAATTTATTTGGTTAGAAGGACAAACTAAAAGGAAGTTATGTTGTATCTCTTTAATAAATGGTATGGGGAAAACTGGACAACTACATGCAAAAGAATGAAACTGGACCCCATCTTACACCATATTCAAAATAAACTAAAAGTGGATTAAAGACTTGAATATAAGACTAGAAACCATAACACTGCAAGAAGAAAACATGGGAAAAAGATCTTGGTAATGATTTTTTAGATTTGACACCAAAAGCAGAGGCAAAAACAACAACAACAACAACAACAACAACAAAACCAACAAACCACCACTACAACAACCCGAAAACAACAACAAAAACAGATTATGTAGAGCAATGGAAACTATCAACAATAATGACTAGGCAACCTAAATAATGGGAGAAAATATTTACCCCTCATATATTTGATGAAGAGTTAATATGCAAAATATGTAAAGAACTCATACAACTCAATAGAAAAAAACACACACAAATAATCCAATTAAATATGGGCAGAAGAATCTAATAGACATTTTTCCAAAGAAGACATACAAATGGCTAACAGGTACATGTAAAACGTGCTTAACACCACTGATCATCAGAGAAATACATGTCAAAACTACAATGAGATATCTCACATCTGTTAGGATAGCTGTTATCTAAAAGACAAGAGATAACAAGTGTTGGTGAGAACATGGAAATATGGGAATCCTTGTGCACTGTTGGTTAAAATGTAAATTAGTGCATCCACTAAGGAAAACAGTATAAAGCTTCCTCAAGAAATTAAAAATGGAACTACCACATGGTCCACCAATTCAACTTCTGGGTATATATCTGAAAGAAACAAAATCACCATCTCAAAAAGAAATCTGCAGCTCTCAAATATACAGTGCAATAGATCTTTTTAAATTAAATTTATTGGGGTGACATTGGTCAACATTATCTTTAAGGTTTCAGGTGTGGGTTTCTGTGTTTCAAGATCTATATATCGCACCATGTGCCCACCATCCAAAGTCAAATATTCTCCTGTCACCTTATATTAGGACCCCCATCAGATCTTGATAGTTCTCATCACACACAAAAATGAAACTATGTGTGGTTATGGATGTTAACTGAACTTTTTTTATGGTAATCATTTTGCAATAGATACATACTATATTAAATCATTATGTTGCACACCTAAAACTAGCACAGTGTTATATATCAATTATATCTCAATTAAAAATGAATTAGCAAGAAAAACATTTAGCACTGCTTTCATGCATTCACTGATTCTCATGGCGCTAAGAATGCCACCTAATAAACAATAATTCACTCTAAGACAGGGAGAAATCCGGGATTTGTAGAGTTTGAAGTCTATGCAATTTGAGTTGGGCAGTTTAAAAAGTTAATACAAAATTATGAATACAAAGTTGCTAGATTGCCCCCTAGGGTGTGTAAAGGGCCCCTGCAAATGAACGGCTCTAAAGTCTGTTTCATTAGTTATACTATAAGCTACATCTCCAAAGGTATTAGAAATATTATTTTTAAAAAGTAGTACTTGCTAAATGTGCAGTGTATTCATTTGCAAATGGCAAACTAAGGAAGTTGTGTTGTGTCTGTTAGAAGAAATGTTTTCTTACACAGTGTGAAGATACAACTGGCAACCATTGCGGAGTAAATCCCAGAGGATTTCAATAGAATGCAACTCACAGACTCTGTTTCCATACAGCATACCTATTAACTCCAATGTTCCGGGGAGAGGTGGTATTTTCTGATTTGAAAATGCCCTATATGTTCAATTTTGCTCATAGGTAACAATAAACATGTTCCTATTAATTTTAATTGTTATTATTGACCAGTCACACATTCCTCGCTATCTTATGAATTAGAATTGAAAAATTAGAATCAGTGCATTCTGAGTATTTTAATAAAGAATTAGAAAACTTTTATAGATAGAATTTCCATTTTCCCTTTCTTCTGTGTTTAGAAATTGACATATTTTATTTATTTTATATTTATTTTCTTTGACAGATCAATTTTACATCTTTTTAAAATGTATATTCTTATTTTAATGATTTAAAACAGAATAATAATAAACTTACATAAATCATTATTCCTTTGAATCCACAATACCTCCCTTGTCTTAAACTTTGGAAATTGAGACTTAACATATAGAACTGACCACAAAACAGTAGAAAGAGGGCTTGCAGTCCTCAACTGAAGGCCTGGTCTTAATCACTTGTTGAAGGGAATTTACATGCCTGAAATATATGATGAAAGCTCCTTACCCAAAATGCAGTTCAACCTGAAGTAGGATGCCATCCTTGACAATTCTTTGTATTAGGATTTTCATCACCTGACATTCTTATTTTAACATTTAATATTCCTGAGATGATTCACACTCAAAGCCATCAATATATTCAATGAATTTGTCAGCTCACTTTCCTTAGGAGTGGTAATCAATTTTGTGAGATTATAACACACCTGTGAAAGGGCTGTTGTAGTATATAGAAAAATTTCTGAAACAGAGAAGTAAGGGATACCGAAAACACGTTAACCCTGGAAAATAGAATAATAAAATAATAATAGGAATAGCAATAATAACAATAGTACTTATATATAAAACAGTTTTGGGTATTTATTATGTGTCAGGCATTCTTCTGAGCATTTTGCACTGATTATCTTTTTAAAAATATTTCAGAGAGGGAGAGAGAGATAGAAACATCAATGATGAGAGAGAACCACTGATGGGCTGCCTTCTGCACGCCCCCCACAACCTGGTCATATGCCCTGACCAGGAATCAAACAGTGACCTCTTGGTTCATAGGTCGATGCTCAACCACTGAGCCATGCCGGTTGGGCTGCACTGATTATCTTATATAAGTTTTATAATAACCCTACAAGGTAGGTATAATCCCCATTTTTTAATAATGGAATAAGGTACACAGTGTCAAAAACTTTCCTAGAGTCCAACAAAAAACCTACAAGTAGTGCCAGCATTTGACCTCATATCTTTTTTTTTCAAACTACTCTTTTTTTTTTATTGTTTAAAGTATTACATGAGTCTCCTTTTTTCCCCCATTGACCTCTCTCGCACCACCCTCTCCCCCAAACACAAGCCCTCACCCTCCTACTGTCTGTGTCCATTGGTTATACTCATATACATGCATACAAGTCCTTTGGTTGATTTCTTACTCCCTGACCCCCCACCTTTCCTCATAGGTTGAACAGTCTGTTCGATGCTTCTATGTCTCTGGTTCTATTTTTGTTCATCAGTTTATGTTGTTCATTATATTCCACAAATGAGTGAGATCATGTGATGTTTTTCTTTCACTGACTGGCTTATTTCACTAAGCATAATGCTCTCCAGTTCCATCCATGCTGTTGCAAATGGTAAGAATTTCTTCTTTTTACAGCAGTGTAGTATTCCATTGTGTAGATGTACCACAGTTTTCTAATCCACTCATCTGCTGATGGGCACTTAGGCTGTTTCCAAAACTTAGCTATTGTAAATTATGCTGCTATGAACACAGGGGTGCATATATCCTTTCTGATTGGTGTTTCTGATTTCTTGGGATATATTCCTAGAAGTGGTATTACTGGGTCAAATGGCAGTTCCTTTTTTAATTTTTTGAGGAAACTCCATACTATTCTCCACAGTGGCTGCACCAGTCTGCATTCCCACCAGCAGTGCAAGAGGGTTCATTTTTCTCCGCATCCTCGCCAGCCCTTGCCCTTTGTTGATTTATTGATGATAGCAATACTGACAGGTGTGAGATGGTACCTCATTGTTGTTTTGATTTGCATCTCTCTGATGATTAGTGACTTTGAGCATGTGACCTCATATCTTTTAAGAACCAGGCTTAAGTAATAATATCATGACACTAAGTAATAATATCTTATATAACAAACATTTTGAGAACTTTCAGCATATCACTAGTTTTATTAACACAGGGCCCTATGTTCGTACATTTACTAAGCATAACATTATTCAGTATAATAGAAATAATTGTTATTACAAATTTCCAGCATGCAAAGTTGCTAATTCATCTATACACATTTCTTTTATTAGAAATCTTCTTTTTTCCTATATTAGAAAAATTTAAAGCCAGCATGCCCTTGCAGATTTTCATTTTTAAGTATAAATTATACAATAATGTGGCTTAAGTGGCTTAACTGTAACCAGTTTGTAATTTACTGCACTATATCGCACAAGTATTACATGAAACCAGAAAGAGAGGTATATAGCTTTTGGTAGTTGTGGATTCAAATAACATATCTTTTGTCTTGATTCATTTTCAGTACATTTTAAATAGGAACAAGCAATGTGTTAATCACTAGTTTTACTAAATGTCTTCCTGAAATCTTATGATTTTAGGAGCAAAAGACAGACTATATGCTGCTTAACTAGATTAAGTACATTATTTGGCAGAGGCCCGATACATGAAATTTGTGCAAGAGTAGGCCTTCATTCCCCTGGCTGCCGGCACCAGCTTCCCTCTGGCACCCAGGACCCGGGCTTCCCTCGCCGCCCAGGCTTCGTCCAGAAGGTCATCTGGAAGGACATCTGGTCTAATTAGCATATTATACTTTTATTATTATAGATGGCAAATACTGAAAAGCTTTCATCCATTCTTTGTATGCACAAGATATTTTTATCTTAGTTTAGAAAATTATTTCTTAGCAGTAAGTTATTTCTGCCTGTTTTGTTTTGTTAAATCCCCAGAGAGAGAGAGAGAGAGAGAGAGAGAGAGAGAGAGAAACATTATGTGAGAGAAAAACATCTATTGGTTGCCTCTCATACTTGCCCAGACTGGGGATCAAACTCACAATCTAGGTATGTGTCCTGATGGGGAATTAAACCCACAACCTTTCGGTGTAAGGAATGATGCTCCAACCAACTGAGCAACATGGTGGCCAGGGCATATCTGCCTGTATATCCCAATAATAGTTATTTCCCATTAGTTTTATAAACCGGACACATTTTCCCCCAAGTGATCAATAGGACACCTAAGCATCCTTGCATATCTCCACATATGGAAAATGGCACTGAAAAATGTTCTGGTATCCTAAGTTCTTTCAAAGACTTTTCCAGATAATGAATATATAGACAAGAAGTTTAGAGGTGAAAGTGTTTGGTTTATTATAATGGAATCTATAAACAAGTATATATAAATGTTATCATTTAAATAATAGGAAAATATTTTGGGAAAACAATGGAAAATAGGATAAGTTATGTCCATCAAGATCTCTCATTTTAAAGCAGCTTGAGGAGCTATATATACAATAAATATCTGGTTATGTCAGTCAACACAACTCTTTGTAAATTGATGTCCACATCACAAATTGTACTAATTGGTACGTCAGATTATCCAAAGACATAATGAGCCATGGAAACGGAACTCTCCTTTCATTTTCTAGAATTGGTGTTTTCAAATGAAGTTTGTGATGTATGAAGGAAGCTGTTTTCTGTGTTATGGAAAAATAGAACATGGAACCCATAGGAATAATGGTATCACTCTGAATAGCATTCTCAAAACCTCTTTCTGCTTACTTTCTTTACTTTTTAATTTTTCTCTCTCTGTCCTATTCTCCATTCTATCAAATTTTTCATCAATAGTTGTAATTGCTAAAATATCCCAAATAATAAAGAAAAACATTCCTGAACAAATCATATAACAAAGGTAAATTATTGTTTAATCAATATTTATTGTGCTTAACTAGAGTATGTTATATTATAAATACCATATACCTCTTCCCTTAAATTTAAGAGGGGATACTTTTTTAAACCCAGGATTTAAGATATTTGGCTTTGACATCCAAATTGTCATCTATATATATAAAAGCCTAAGCAATCGAATGACTGAATGACTGGTCAACCGGTCGCTATGATGCGCACTGATCACCAGGGGCAGATACTCAATGCAGAAGCTGCCCCCTGGTGGTAAGTGCACTCCCACAGCGGGAATGCCACTCAGCCCACCAGCCCAGCAACAGCCACTCCCTCCCTCAGTAGTCCTGCAGGTCCAATCTCTGGAGAATGGGCCAGGCACTGATGGACCAGCACCGCCACAGTCCTGACAGCATGCAGGCCTTCAGGAAGTTGGCCTCGGGCACCACAGCTGCTTCCCCTCCCTAGACACTCTGCAAGGAAGAAATGATATAAAAGAAGCAGCCAGGTGGCTCCCGACAACCGGCACGAATGTCAGCGGGATGGATCTGGAGTCCTGGCTGGTAGGGATGTCCCACCACCCACCTGGAGGGCCAATCACATTCTGCCCCGCACCCCCTCGCGATTGGCGCCAGAGGCAGGGCTCTCCTGATCAGGACTGACTGGGCGCGAGCCCGCTGCAGGCACAGTGGGGCTGGGATGAGCAGGAGCAGCAAGCAGGAGCAGCAGGTGGCATTGGATTACAGGTTTCAGCCCAATCCCATGCACAAATTCATGCACCAGGCCTCTAGTTGTTATATAAGAGACTGTAGGGTGAAACATGTGGCAATAAAGGAAAACAAATATGCTACAAAGAAACAATGAGGGGGAGAAAACTAGCAGTGTGGTGGATACAAAGTTAGGAAAATCACATCATGGAAGTTTTTTCTAATCAGCATTGTATTTAACTCCTTTTGAATCAAGTTGGATAGAACAATACAATATTTTTCCTGTAGATATAAATGCAAATGAAGTATAGTGCTTTTAGTAGAACCTAGAGGCAACCTCAAAGACCAGATGATTCATGAGAAATTGACAAATCTCAAATTTGTGAGGTGGACTAAGGTCCTGACCTTGGGTTTTTGAGAGGGAGACTAAAAGGTAAGTCTCTTATTATGAGATGAATTATTAGAACTCTGTGTGTTATTTTGTATAACCTTCAGCAAAAATAATAAAAATGAATGAAATATTTTCAAGGTCTGTGTGTTTTAATTCTCTCACAGGAAAAAAAAAATACAGATTTTATAGTTATAACTACAAGCCCGGTACACGAAATTCGTGCACGGCGGGGGGTTGTCCCTCAGCCCAGCCTGTACCCTCTCCAATCTGGGACTCCTGGAGGGATATCTGACTGCCCGTTTAGGCCAGATCCTGGTGGGATCGGGCCTAAACGGGCAGTCGGACATCCCTCTCACAATCCAGGACTGCTGGCTCCCAACTGCTTGCCTGCCTGCCTTCCTGATTGCCCCTAACTGCTTCTGCCTGCCAGCCTGATCACCCCCTAACCACTCCGCTGCCAGCCTGATTGATGCCTAACTGCTCCCCTGCCAGCCTGTTTGCCCCCAACTTCACTCCTCTGCCGGCCTGGTCACCCCTAACTGCCCTCTCCTGGAGGGTTGATCACCTCCAACTGCCCTCCCTTGCAGGCCTGGTCTTTCTCAACTTCCCTCCCTTGCAGGCCTGGTCCTTCTCAACTGCCCTCCCTTGCAGGCCGGGTGCCTCCCAACTGCCCTCTCCTGCTGGCCATCTTGTGGTGGCCATCTTGTGTCCACATGGGGGCAGGATCTTTGACCACATGGGGGCAGCTATATTGTGTGTTGGAGTGGTGGTCAATCTGTATATTACTCTTTTATTAGATAGGATAGAGGCCTGGTGCATGGGTGGGGGCCAGCTGGTTTGCCCTGAAGGGCGTCCCGGATCAGAGTGGGGTTCCCTTGGGGCATGGGGCGGCCTGAGTGAGGGGCCTGTGGTGGTTTGCAGGCTGGCCACGCCCCCTGGCAACCCAAGCGGAGGCCCTGGTATCTGGAATTTATTTTCCTTCTACAATTGAAACTTTGTAGCCTGGAGCAGAGCCAAGCCTAGGGCTCCCTCTGGGGAGGCAGCCATTTCTGTGGCAGTTAATTCACCTTCTACAATTGAAACTTTGTTGCCTTAAGCGGGTGAGCCCGGCCAGGGTGTGCAGAAAGCTTTGCTTCCCCTGTTGCCGCTGACAACCCTGGCCTGCTCTCTCAAGCTCCATTCTGCCGCCATTTGTTTGAATTTGTTTACCTTCTATAATTGAAACTTTGTAGCTTGAGTGGAGGCTTAGGCCTGCAACGGCTATCGGAAAGCTTGGCTTGCTCTGTTACCTGGGAAACCTTGCTCTCTGTGGCTGTAGCCATCTTGGATGGGGTTAATTTGCATACTCACCCTGATTGGCTGGTGGGTGTGGCTTGGCTGGTGGGCGTGGCTTATGTAGCAGAGTGATGGTTGATTTGCATATTACCATTTTATTAGAGAGGATAATATGTGTTTAAGTACAGGTATTGGTAAAAGTAATCAAAGCAGTGTCTTTTTTGTTAAATATTTATGAAGATTTAAATAGAGAAATAATGAACATGATTTTTTTATCTAGACACTGTCATCACATCTTCATACAAATGTTCAAAACAGAGATTTTTAACTATATCTTTGCTATACTACTTACCATGCTTTTTGGATTTTGCCAATTGTAATAAGATATTTTTACAAATATTGAAGGGAGTCTATATAATTTGAATTTATAAAGGTTAATAAATAGAAACATAATTTAAATTGGAGTTGGGAGGGCCTGTAGAAGGAGCTCTTATGCCTTCCCACTCATCAGCAATTGTCCTAAACAGGAAGAGATATACTTTCCATCTCCAACAGAAAGATGTTTTTCTACTCCACTACTCCAGCAGGAAGAAGGAAGATCTCCTTCTCTGGCAATCACTCAGCCAATGAGAGACTATTAGAAATCAGTCAATGAACGGCCACTAGATGCCAAACTCCCAGTTTCCTCCAATGGACTCTTTGTTTACAACAGCCCCTCTGAAAGTCTTCTTTCTTCTGATAATGAATGCTCCTCTCCTTTGTTCTCTGGACTTCTGTTGTTCTCCATTAAACTGCATGTCCCAGATTGCTATTCGTTGTTCCCAAATAAACCTAGTTTTGCTGGAGAAATATATGGGTTTTTATTTGTTTAAGGTCAACAAACAAATTGCATAGTTTTTTTCTAGATGCCTGAATTCTTATAGATAATGGGAATCAGAAATTCAGGAGTATTTTACTAATTTTTTGTGTTTGGGGGATTGTCCAATTAACATGGAAAGATCAGTCCTCTAAAAGGGGTACAAGGAAAGTTCATGGAGGAAGAAGATAGATTAGAGGATAGATCAACACAGGCAATGAGTCTGAGAACAGCTTGGATAATATTAGGAATTTAATGAAAGAAAGTTGGGTAGCACCAGAAGAAATATAATCTGTGGCATAATTGGGATGAGTTCTTAATTAAGACAAGTTGAGAATGTCTGATACCTAGGCTTCTGAGGAGGGAAGAGACTTGTCCAGGGAAGAGCAGAAGAGGACTGGTCCAGTTTCTCATGATGCATTTTTAACTCAAATTTGTCAAAGACAACCATCAGTGTCTTTGTGCTGAGAGGGATGGTGGCATTGGTATTACAAGAGGCAGACATTACTTGAGTCAGTATATTTATAGCAGGATGCCATCAACTGAGAGGGGAGGCTGGCAATGTAATTGATTTTCATAACCCTTCTATTTAAGAAAGCATTACAAATGGTCTAATAAACTAGGGCTTAGTTTCCATAGACTATTACAACACACCTCAGGTTGAATAGAGGCAGAATCTCAGTTGTGTGTTTTGAAAACAGAGGGATATCACCCTAGCCAGGTGTCTCAGTTGGTTGGAGCATTGTCCCAGTCAGGCTGCATACCTAGGTTGAAGGTTCCATCCCTGGTTGGGGCACATACAGGAGGCAACTGATCAATATTTGTTTCCCAAATCAAATGTTCCCTAACTCTCTCTCTTTCTTTCTCTCTTGCTCTCCTTTCCTCTCTCTCTAAAAATCAATAAAAACATATTCTCAGGTGAGGATTAAAAAAAAAGAAGAAAATAGAGGAATAGCTTGGTCCATTCAGGCTGCTATAACAAAATATCATAGACTAGGTAAAACAACAGAAATTTATTTCTCAGAGTTCTGGAGGCTTGGAAGTTTAAGATCAAGATGCTGGCAAATTCAATGCCTGGTGATGTCCCTCTTACTGTATTATAGATGTTACCTTTTTGCTGTGTCCTCACATGGTCAAAGGGACAAGGGAGTTCTCTTGGGCCTGTTTCCTAAGGGCACTATTTTTATTCATGAGGGCTCTTCCTCATGACCTAATCAACTCGCAAACATCATACCTCCTACTAGAATCACCTTTAAAGGTTGGGATTTCAACATAAAAATCTTGGGGGAACACAAACATTTAGATTACAGCAAGGAAGATGTGGGGTGGTTATGACAGAAATATAAGATCCTAGGTCTGTGGTAGCAAGGCAAGTTCCTGTTCCATTACAAATCACTTTTGTTTTTCAGTCAAGTGGGAGGAATTTCTGAGCTACGTCGTAACCAAAGAACCAACTGTGCAAGAGAGCATCTCTTAATAGCCACTGTGACGCTGTGATGATGTACTATGAAACAAAGTTCACCAAAGCCAAAGGAATGTCACCTAAAACAAAACCAAGTTCAATAAGTCAGAGTCTAATAGTAAAGTCATCCATCTGGAATGCAAGTACTGTAGACTGAAAACAAAGCAAAATCCAAATGAGAACCAGCCAAAAAGTCAACACAGTTAAAGGTGGCAGAACTGGATAATGGGCATGCATATTTCCTAATGTTATGAGCATCCAATTTCGATTCAATCATTATGACGGTCAGAGGTCAGGGGTATAGGGCAGTTAAAGTTCTCAGGTTTTGATTATTTGGGATTTTTCATTAGGCTTGCATGTCATAAACGTAAGTGACTCAAGCTGAGAAGGGCTGAACTATGTTCTTTGGAAATTGAAGGAACTAATAAGGCTTGCTTACATTACACTTAGCATAGACTTCTTACCCTCCCCATAAACATCTGGAAAAAAATAAAGCAAAGGAAAACACTTTGGTTTGAATTTCATTTTCTTTCAACTCTTTTAAAATCTTTTATGTCTTATGTACTTTAGAAGAGTTAATCACTTAAATAAGGGAAAAATTAAGCATAGCTTTAACTTATGTGGGTGTTGAAAATCTGAAATAAGTATTATGTAGAAAAATGTCAGTTTCACAAATACATTGCTGTTGTAGTTCTTTCACAGTTGAGTTCAATCATGTTTGATTTCTCTAGGTCAGTGGTCAGCAAACTCATTAGTCAACAGAGCCAAATATCAACAGTACAACGACTGAAATTTCTTTTGAGAGCCAAATTTTTTAAACTTAAACTTCTTCTAATGCCACTTCTTCAAAATAGACTCACCCAGGCTGTGGCATTTTGTGGAAGAGCCACACTCAAGGGGCCAAAGAGCTGCATGTGGCTTGCGAGCCGCAGTTTGCTGACCACTGCTCTAGGTCATAGCTGAGTGTGTTGTTTTAATCAAGGAGAGGTTCAAATAAAAGTAGGGTTGGATTTGGGGAATCATTTCACTTATTTAAAGTAACTAAAGATATATAAGAATTATGTCAGCTGGAGAAACCAAGATGGCGGCATAAGGTATACACCTGTACGTGCTGCATCTCACAACCACACCAAAACTACAACTAAAAGACAAAATGACTATCACCCAGAACCACGGGAAAGCTGGCTGAGTAGAAGTTCTACAACTAGAAGGAAAGAAAAAAGCTCATTGAGACTGGGTAAGAAGTGCAGAGGTGCAGAAAAGCAGAGGTACAGAGGTGCGCGAATGAAGTTGGCAACTGGGTGCTGTTTTTAAGCTCCAAACTGCTCTGAACTCCGGTTTCCCACAAGACTCTGGGAACCCAGACTCCTACAGGGAGAAACTGGACTGTCTGGCATCCGGTCAGAAAGTGAAGGTGGTTTTCTCACAGAGGTGCTCGCAGGGATCATTGTTACAACGTGGGGGCGCAGGACTTGGGGACACTGAGACATGGGGACTCAGAGGTACGGAGATGCTGAGACTCAGAGACAGCTGATTGGCAGCCATATCTGTTTTCTCTGCCCTGGTGACTCCCTGAAACCCTGCCCCACCCAATTTACAACCCCACTCAAGCTGTGCACAGCGGCTTTTGCATATAAAGGGCCTGTCCTTTCCCAGCCTAACCTAACAAACTGCAGCTGGGTCTGAGAGCTCCAAAACTTCCAAACCCCAAACAAAGAGGAAAATTCTGCAGAACTCCCTGTAGCTCCTGCTAGATGGCCTTAGGCAGTGGTTGACTTTGCACCTCCTTGGAGATCCAGGAGCCAGTGTACCTAGTGGTCAGTGTGAGACGATACCAGATTGCAACTCCTCACATCCATAAGTGACCCACTCAAGAAGCAGACTCAGTGAGCACCAAAGCCCCACTGAAGCAAGTCCTGCCCCATAAGGGTGTCTCCAGCACAGCAGTTCTTCCATTATAGACACAGTGGGTCTTCACAACCAATTGGCCTGGAGGTCAATTCCTCCCAGTGATACCAACAGCAATCAAGGCTAAACTACAACAAGACTGTGCACACAGCCTACAAAGGGGTACACCAAGAGTGTCCACCTCAGGTGATTAGGGAGGCTGAGCCACTGGGCCCTATAGGACACTTACCACACAAGGCCACTCTATCAACACAGGGAAGCAGCCAAAATGCGGAGACAATGAAACATGTAATGAATGAAGGAAATGGAGGAAAGCAAACCACTGGATATAGAGCTCAAAACCACAGTTATAAGGTTACTCAAGAATATTCTAGAAACCTCAAAGGGACTTAGTGAGACCTTCAAGAATCTTAATGAGAATGCCAAAAAAATGGAAAAGGACCAGTCAGAAATTAAGCATACACTTTCTGAAATAAAGAATAATATACAGAAATTCAACAGTAGACCAGAGGATCCCAAGAATCAAGTCAAAGTTTTGAAATATGAGTAAGCAAAAAACACCCAACCAGAAGAGCAAAAAGAAAAAAAATATTTAAAAAAATATGAAGATAGCATAAGGAGCCTCAGGGACAACTTCAAACGTACCAACATTCAAATTATGGGGGTGCCAGAAGAAGATAGAGAGCAAGATATTGAAAACCTATTTGAAGAAATAATGACAGAAAACTTCCCCCACCCGGTGAAAGAAATAGACTTACAAGTCCAGGAAGCACAGAGAAGCCCAAACAAGAGGAATCCAAAGAGGACCACACCAAGACACATCATAATTAAAATGCCAAGGGCAAAAGACAAAGAGAGAATCTTAAAAGCAGCAAGAGCCCTAACCAGTGTGGCTCAATGGATAGAGCTTCGGCCTGCAGACTGAAGGACCCTAGGTTTGATTCCGGTCAAGGGCATATACCTTGGTTGCAGGCACATCCCCAGTAGGAGGTGTGCAGGAGGCAGCTGATTGATGTTTCTCTCTCATCAATGTTTCTAGCTCTCTATCCCTTTCCCTTCCTCTCTGTAAAAAAATCAATAAAATTTATTTTTAAAATAATAAATAAAAGCAGCAAGAGAAAAACAGTTAGTTGCATACAAGGGAGTACCCATATGACTGTCAGCTGATTTCTCAACAGAAACTATGCAGGACAGAAGGGAGTGGCAAGAAATATTCAAAGTGATGAATAGCAAGAACCTACAACCAAGATTATTCTACCCAGCAAAGTTATCATTTAGAATTGAAGGTCAGATGAAGAGCTTCATAGACAAGAAAAAGCTAAAGGAGTTCAGCACCACCAAACCTGGATTATATGAAATGCTGAAGGGTATTCTTTAAGAAGAGGAAGAAGGAGAAAAAGGTAAAGATAAAAATTATGAACAACAAAGTGACAACAAATACATATCTATCAACAAGTGAATCTAAAAATCAAGTGAATAAAAAATCTGATGAACAGAATAAACTGGTGAATATAATAGAATCAGGGGCATAGAAAGGGAGTGGACTGACAATTATCGGGGGGAAGGGGGCGTGAGGGGTGCGGGAAGAGATTGGATAAAAATCTTACACCTATGGCTGAGGACAGTTGCAGGGAGTAAGGGCATGGGGTGGGGTGGGAACCGGGTGGAGGGGAGCTATGGGGTGGAAAAAGAGGAACATCTGTAATAATCTGAACAATAAAGATTTATTTTTAAAAAAGTGTTATGTCAGCTGGATAATGCATAGGTTTTAGAAGTAGAAACAGAACACTTGACCACAGAGTTTTATTACAGAGGCACTATCTAAGGGAACTATATTGTCCCATATTCTATGGGGCTATATGAATTTCTGAATAAGATACTCCTGAGGGCACTTAGTATAATTTTATTTGGGATTAAACACAGATTTAAAAGGAAAGTTTAAATCAAATATCTAGCTTAGTACTATAATATGATTCATAATAAAATATTCTGTCCAAGTTAGGGCTTGGTTAGAGTCCTAATTTTTAATTTTACAACTAGTAAAACTGAGTGGAGTTCATTATTTTTAAAACCCCAGGAATTCAAACTTTTATCATCATCATGCAGATTGAAATGCTTGAGGAAACCTGAAACCAGTGTCTTCAAAAGAATACAAGATGAAGAACATCATTTGGTTAAGTTGAAGCTTAAATTTCCAAGGTAATAACTAATACTATGCATTCAACTATTCGCTCTCCTGATTCAAATACTCTTAGAGAGTAAGTGTCTCACTATATATAATTATGTACGTTGAATACACTTTGGGGTTTATGTTACTTTTCTGAACCACAACATAGTTGTTTATCTTCTTTAGTTGTGTCTGATTCAAGCAAATGATTGGACATTCTCTAATTGTATAATATTTATCACTCAATGTATATGCTTTTCAGAGAATTTATTAAATTATACAGTTTGAATTGTGATATTGTGCAGGTGCTTTTACTTTAGCTATCACATCATTGTCAAAATCCACCCTCTCAGAATAGTTTGCCTAAAGGAAGCCAATGATTATAAATTATTTTCTTTGAAATCTGAATGTTTCATTTTCACATTTGGTCTTGGGGATCAGCAGTTCTTAATATAGGTCCATGGGCATAAGAGAATTCAGGAAGCGTTTACATTTGCATTCAAAATTTTATGAATATAAGAAGCTATCTATTATCTAGAGAAAAGATTCATAATTTTTATCAGATTTTCAAAGAGGTCCATGAACCAAAAGCTGATTAAAAAATACCTTATTTGCAGTATGCAAATGATAAGATTTCATCTCAAGGACTGCTTTTAACTGAAATTTCAGTAACAGTATTCAAAGTATGAGTTAAAGAAATACTCCTTCCTCCCCGAAGTGTCATGCTTTAGAGCAGTGGTTCCAAACCATTTTTGGGGGCCATGCCCCACCTAAGCATCTCTACAGTCCTGATGCTCCCGCCCCCGTGATATATAATTCTTATTATTCAAAAAATGAACTCCTATTCATGTGGAGGAAGCCTAAAAGGTCATTAACTTGGTTTAAACAAGCTTCCAAAGAACATGGCATCCATCAAAGAAAAATAACAGAATGAAAGGACAGTTGAAGTACTGAGGAAGAAATAACTAAGAAATTGTTAAAAATAATAATAATATGAAGTGATATGAAAAAATAGCAAATAGTTTCAAAACATATAATAGAGAACTGAAATGCATAAATATGTCACAACCTATATTTATATACTGTATATGAGACCCCTAGAACCTTAAGAAATGCAAAAAATTCACTGTTAATAACTCATTCTCCAATTGCCCCTCTTAAAAATCAAATTGCCCCCCTGTGGGCCGTGTGCCCCACGTTGGGAACCACTACTTTAGAGTCTGATCATGACTCAAACTACAAATCTTTTTTGACTGAAAAATCCTATTGCTGTTTCATAACAATTATCTGAATAAATACATATGTTGGAGGGGGGGAAAAACTGCTTGGAGAGGATTTCATTCATTTAAAAGTTCCCAGTAACCCTGACTTAAGTATAATCTCCAAACTTATGTGATTCTGAGAGATAAAGAGGATAATCAGGCTCCCATGCCAGCCTTGATTTGTGCTCCAATTGAGGTACCCTTGGCATGGAAGTTTATCATCTCAGAATATTCCTAGATTTATAGCTGCTACTTGACTTCCATGTGACAGCTATGGAGAGCTGTCATTCAGTTGTGTTGAGATGAAGGTTATAACCATTTCTTTTGTGTCTTTCATAGCAATCTACACCCTTTTGTCAGTCCGACAGACAGCAGCAGATGAATGACCCCTATCGTGAAGGCCACTTAATAGGTCCACCTGAAACAGCCTCAGAAGATATGCTTATGCCCTTTCTTTACAGAATACACTTTTAATTAATTCATTGAAACTGCAGTGTGTGGATTTGGAGCTATTTCCAAGTATCGCTTTACATCTGCATAGTAATTAGGACAAGCTGAGGTGTCCTGCTCTGCTCCTCTGATTTTAATTGGAGGTAAACAGAGGCATATGTCTGCCTGTGAGAGCTTTGCTTTCAGGAGAGTCCTTGCTATTTCAAATTGACAGGATGAGGCTGCATCTTTCAAGTCTGTTTTATTGCAGTGAGTAGAGTCTTTCTTGATTTCTTTTGAGAGTTCACTGTTATAATGTGCTTGATTTGTATATTTTGAACTACATCTTATAAATGACCGTTTCATTTCTACAAGTAAAGAAAAATACAGAAATCTTCATGAGATTTAATAAATTTTAGTGTTTTTTTAAGCTATTTTGGTTCAGAATTTAAAAGCAGGAATGATGCTTATTTCTTATTTCTCAAAAAGAGAGTTTTACCAGTAGGACAGGCACTGAGTGAATTGAGAGTAAGATAACCTTTTGCCTCATAAAGAAGAAGAGAAAAAGGGGACATGAACTCTTTTTCATATCTTATTTATGGCTTTGTCTACATAAGATCTTGACAACTCAATAGTGATAATTAGTATATAATTTAATTAGTTTGCATGTATCATATCAAACTATAAACTTAACTTTCCCCCTATACTTCCAGTCCATAGCTCTTTTCTCTTCAGATGCTGCTTTATGAATAATAATTACCAACATCAATACATAAGTCATTGAGTCTATATTTTATAAATAGAGACATCTAATTAAATTTCTTTGGATTATATTTACATACAAAAAATATGTGCATGTATTAGGTAGTCAATTCAAATTGGTCAAAATAGATTTAAACCTGGTAATTTAGGATTACCGCAGTTTTTCTTTTTTTAAACAAATCTTTATTGTTCAGATTATTATAGATATTCCTCTTTTTCCCCCCATAGCTCCCCTCCACCCGGTTCCCACCCCACCCCATGCCCTTACCCCCCACCACTGTCCTCATCCATAGGTGTAAGATTTTTATCCAATCTCTTCCTGCACCCCCCACACCCCCTTCTCCCTGAGAATTGTCAGTCCACTCCCTTTCTATGCAGTTGATTCTATTATATTCACCAGTTTATTCTGTTCATCAGATTTTTTATTCACTTGATTTTTAGATTCACTTATTGATAGATATGTATTTGTTGTCACTTTGTTGTTCATAATTTTTATCGTTACCTTTTTCTTCTTCTTCCTCTTCTTAAGGAATACCCTTCAACCCTTCAACATTTCATATAATCAGGTTTGGTGGTGCTGTACACTTTAGCTTTTTCTTGTATGTGAAGCTCTTTATCTGACCTTCAATTCTAAATGATAGCTTTGTTGGGTAGAGTAATCTTGGTTGTAGGTTCTTGCTATTCATCACTTTGAATATTTCTTGCCACTCCCTTCAGGCCTGCATAGTTTCTGTTGAGAAATCAGCTGACAGTCATATGGGTACTCCCTTGTAGGTAACTAACTGTTTTTCTCTTGCGGCTTTTAAGATTCTCTCTTTGTCTTTTGCCCTTGGCATTTTAATTATGACGTTCTTGATGTGGTCCTCTTTGGATTCCTCTTGTTTGGGCTTCTCTGTGCTTCCTGGACTTGTAAGTCTATATCTTTCACCAGGTAGGGGAAGTTTTCTGTCATTATTTCTTCAAATAGGTTTTCAATATCTTGCTCTCTCTCTTCTTCTGGCACCCCCATAATTTGAATGTTGGTACGTTTGAAGTTGTCCCAGAGGCTCCTTATGCTATCTTCATATTTTTTTCTTTTTTTTTTTTCTTTTTGCTCTTCTGGTTGGGTGTTTTTTGCTTACTCATATTTCAAATCTTTGACTTGATTCTTGGGATCCTCTGGTCTACTGTTGAATTTATGTATATTATTCTTTATTTCAGAAAGTGTATGCTTAATTTCTGACTGGTCCTTTTCCATTTTTTTTTTTTTTTTTTTTTGGCATTCTCACTAAGATCCTTGAAAGTCTCACTAAGTCCCTTGTAGGTTTCTAGAAGATTCTTGAATAACCTTATAACTGTGGATTTGAACTCTATAGCCAGTAGTTGCTTTCCTCCATTTCTTTCAGTTGTGACATGTTTCTTTGTCTCCATATTTTGGCTGCTTCCCTGTGTTGATAGAGTGGCCTTGTGTGGTAGGTGTCCTATAGGGCCCAGTGGCTCAGCTTCCCCAATCACCTGAGGTGGACGCTCTTGGTGCACCCCTTTGTGCCTTTGTGGGCTGTGTGCACAGTCTTGTTGTAGTTAAGCCTTGACTGCTGTTGGTATCACTGGGAGGAATTGATCTCCAGGCTAATTGGCTGTGAGGGCCAGCTGTGTCTACAATTGAAGAAATGCTGTGCTGGAGACACCCTTATGGGGCAGGACTTGCTTCAGTGGGGCTTTGGCGCTCACTGAGTCTGCCTCTTGAGTGTTTTGTTTATGGATGTGAAGAGTTGTAATCCGGTATCATCTCACACTGACCACTGGGTACACTGGCTCCTGGATCTCCAAGGAGATGCAAGGTCAGCCACTGCCTGAGGCCACCCAGCAGGAGCTACAGCAAGGTCTGCAGATTCCTCCTCTTTGTTTGGAGTTTGGAAGTGCCCAGATGAGGCCCAGCTGTGAAGGAAGGCAGGCTGCTGCTGCCAAGTCTTGGGCCTTTTATTGGAAGCTTTGGAGCTCTCTGACCCAGCTTCAGTTTGTTAGGTTAGGCTGGGAAAAGACAGGCCATTCATACGCAAAAGCTGCTGTGCATAGCTTGGGTGGGGTTGTAAATTGGATTGGGCTGGGTCTCAGGGAATCACCAGGGCAGAGGAAACAGCAATGGCTGCCAGTCAGCCCTGCACCGGGGAGGTACCCGCGTCTCTGCATCTCCGTGTCCCATGCCCCCATGCAGGAACAATGATCGCTGTGAGTACCTCTGAGAGAAAGCCCCAATCACGTTCCGGCCTGATGCCAGACAGTCCAGTTTCTCCCCATATGAATCCCCAGAGTCCTGCCCAGAACTGGAGTTCAGAGCAATCGGGAGCTTGTATCTCCCTCCCTATTGGAAAAAACAACAGCGCACCCAGTTGCCAGCCCATTTTGCATGTTCCTCCATACCTCCACACCTCCGCACCTTGTACCAGTCTCAATGTGCTTTTTTCTTTCCTTCTAGTTGTAGAACTTCCACTCAGCCAGCTTTCCCGTGGTTCTGGATGATATATTTTTTTTGTTTTTTAGTTGTGGTTTTTATGTGGTTGTGAGAGGCAGCAAGTACAGGTGTTTACTTATGCCGCCATCTTGGTTCTGGATCCGTAGCTACATCCTCAGTTTTTCTTAGTAGGGATTCTGCCTAATATTTTGCCTCTGTGGCAAAAGTAAAAAGATTTTTAAAAAATTAACAAAAACTTAAGTCCAACTAGAAATAAGATACAAAATAACTTAGAAAAGAGAGTACAAAGAAAAGAAGGGAATCCACATGTTGTACCCATTCCCCATTTTATAATACCTGTCCCCTGTCCCTGAAAAAGTCAATACCTTGCCATCAAATGTATTTCAATATTCCCCCCCTTCCTTGTGCAGTAAGTGCAATGAAGCAAATTATCTCCTACAGTTGCACAAGTAATTTTCTGAAGTAATTAATCCCATCGAAGGTATTTTGATCAGGTTGGACTAAAGACAATTTTTGGTTAGTGACTGAAATCCAGAAGGAATAAATAAGTAATGAGGTTCAATCCTGAATCAGCATTTGAGCCTGATAAACAATTCACTGTTCATACAAGCAGCAGTGTGGAGGGGCTAAGTAGCTGAAGCACCCAGAAAGGAGGTGAAAATGGGAGAAGGTAAAGACATTGGCACCATAGTCCTGAATTTGGTTTTCATATTAATTAAATAAAAGTTGGGAAATTTAGGTTTTGTGTATTTTTCAATTGTAGCATTGGAAATTCATGGTTTGGCTCAACATTGGTGGACTAATATAGTTATGCTTTCTGTTGACATAGTTTAACAGATTTTTAGTGTGTGATGTGATTAAGTATTTTATATATCAAATACAATCCTTTCTATGTATTCCCCTAACAATAGTTAAATAAATCTTATATAAAGGTTCTCTTTATTTAATAGTTAAGTGTTTTCTTTCCTGTTACGTTACATAACACATTTATAAATCATTGTAGATTTTAACAGTTTAACTGAACTCACTATGTAAAAATACAAATAACACAGACTATTATGATTTTACCTTTGTGTATGTGTGTGATTATAGGCGTTTGCTTCCCTTGAGGAACTGTTTTTCTGGGATGGTGAGTTCATGAGGTCCTAAAGGGAACCGAGGAACACCAAAGCAATGATTCATGGCTTTATATAACTCTTGGGCATATGCAACAACGTGCAACATCCTGTAAATTGCATGTTGTTAAAAGCCATAAATTGTCAATCTTCTTGTGAGTTATTACCATTAGAGACTTTTTGTGCCTGACTGCAAATCCGAGCTTCTAGAGTTCTATTGCATTGTTGTGGAGCGAACGCGAGTAAGTGACCACTGGAGTCCAGACCAAATTAAATTTTAGGGAACCTTTTTTAATAACCGGCCGGCTGACTACTCTCTCCACGTAGCCCCGAGAGCAGCCCCGACCCTTTGTGTCCGACCATATTTATACCCATTCACTACCTTCTGTTTTTGCAGAGCAAACAATTTAAAACAAAGTAGTTTTTCTTAGGTAATGTCAACATGTCATTTAAACAGTCCTGGTGCCTGGTGGAGTAAGTAACTGCATCCCGTTATCAGGAAAGTTGACAGTGATCTATCCTGTAAGGCTATTTTGTTAGTTGCAGCTGGGATTTATG
Source organism: Eptesicus fuscus (assembly GCF_027574615.1). Lineage (NCBI taxonomy): Eukaryota > Metazoa > Chordata > Mammalia > Chiroptera > Vespertilionidae > Eptesicus > Eptesicus fuscus. The sequence goes on along the minus strand of NC_072473.1, from coordinate 63,778,511 downwards.
GCTAAGTCGACTAGGAGAAAGCATGCTCAAAGATTCCTACTCTCTAACAGCATGTTCTCTTATTAATGATTTCAGTATCTGCTGAATGGAGCACTACAGAGGTAGTGGCTGATTAGGTAGCACAATTTGCCTTACAGCTGCAAAATCAGAGCTTAAACTACTTTCCAATGAAAATATAATAAACTGCCAACCAACAAATTTGTCAGTGGACATTTCTGAGTAACAATTAAACCAGGTTCCCTTTTCCATTGATCTCATTTACATTTGAATAATAGAAGTCAATAAAAATTCATCTAAACACAGAATGTTAACTTTCAATCCACCAGACAGAGTCTTGCAGGGAAAGCTTGTAATTTCTCCATAGGCAATCATGTTCAAAATCAGTACATGATTTTTAAACACATGAGTATTCTCTTTCTTGATTTAGACTTTGACCTGAGATAGAAAAGCTCTACTTGAAATCCTTTCAAACCCCTTCAAAGCCTTTGTATTAGTATAACAGAATGTAATACAAAAATCAGCTGCAGTTTCAAATGCCTGGCTATTAGTGGTCAATGACTTTTTTCAAAGATTTATCTGGTTGTATTTGCATTGAATAGTATATTACAAAATGAAACAGCAAACAAACAACTCTCATGTACATCTTTCCTTAAAAATTTCCAGAAATCTAGGCTCTGTTATTTAGGTCTCACACTGAATTGAAACTTGCCTTTAGCATTTTTTTTAAACCTATTATTAACTTCCTGAGTTTCTGACAATCAAATATTACTAATATAAAAACTCTAACAAGCATCATGGAAATTAAATTCAAACGGGGCAAAGAATGTCTGTTCTAGTTTTCTTCTATTTTCTGTGCAAGATCAATCTTTCCCCTGAAGAGGGGTTCAGCTTTGCTCAACTTATCAAGGATTTGAAAGCTTTCTTGGTATTGCCACACATTTTATATTATATTTTACTTTGGAGATTATCATCTTTTGCTTTCTCCAATTCAGTATTTGGAGCTACTCCTCCAAAAATATTGTTAATCTCTTTATTTTAAGCATGATAAAATGATAATTATTATAAAAATTAATAACATCTCATTAGTCTTTTTTGTCGCATTATAACAAAAAAAGCTTCTTATATTGTTTTTAAAATAACTTTTGTATTTATGACTAAAGCTTGCCATCTAGTGGGAATACTGAAACAAATAGTAGAAAACTGTTGGAATCATAAAACCAAGTTTTAAAAGACAAAGACCTATTTAGTTTCACTGGTTTGCCCGGATTTATGGGTCAGTTCCAATAGCATTTTAATAAATGAATCAATGATCAAACTTAGTCACATTGGCTACATTGATGTGCTTGTGTAGAAACAGCCTGAATCAATGAATTAAACATTAAAAAATACATTTGAAAACACTGAATTTAATTTTATATGAAATCAGTGTATTCCAAATGTGAAAGTAATTCTACCTTGTCTGTAATACTGACCCGATCAGCTTTTAAGGTAAATGCTCACAGGAAGATCCTTTCTCGCTTCCTTCTTCAACAGTTTCAATGAGAGTATATGCAAGACATAATTTCCATGTATACACATTTACAGAGTAAAAATCAACAATATGAGGAGAAATAAAATGGGACTATGGTTCTTCATGATATAGCCTATAGGTCAAGCCATTTTTTTCTAAACCTTTGGTGCTTTTAAACATGATTAGGTTATATAAACCAATCTATTCTGTTGTATGAAAGGACACTTGATTAAATGTAATGTGTTCATTAAGAAAGACAAAGTTGTCTTATTTCTAGGGCTTTAACTTCTATTCTGCCTTAGTACTTGGAAGAGCAAACCTGCAATTCTCACCCTTGGGGACCATTTAAAAGGTGCTGTTAGTGATGGTGAGTCTTACAGGACACTCTGGGGACTATGAACTAATTGAGGAGGCAAAATCAAGTAGACGACAAGAAGTGGAAAAGTGTAACAATGATCTGAACACAGTGGCCTCAAGAAGAAATAAATTGGCAGGCAGTTTTATGGAGGTCTCAAGAAAAGGTGGCAAAGATATATAGTTAAACAACTAATCTGCTGCCTCACACAACAATTTCAAAAATACAACTAAAAGACAAAAACGTCTACCACCCAGAACCACGGGAAAGCTGGCTGAGTGGAAGATTTACAACTAAGAAGAGAAAGAAGCACAATCGCTGAAAAGCTGAGGTACGGAGGCACGCGAATCGGGCCGGCGGCGGGCGGCTGGGTGCGCGGCTTTTCTTCAACCCGCAGGGAGACAAGCTCCCAATCACTCTGAAATCCAGTTTCTGGGGACACTCGGGGGACCCAGGCACCTACAGGGAGAAGCTGGACTCTCGGCCATTGGGTCGGAAAGTGAGAGTGACTTTTTTGCAGTGGTGCGCCCAGCAATCAGTGTTTACTGCGCTGGAGCGCGGGGCGCAGGGACTTGGAAACGTGGAAAGGCAGAGACGGCTGATGGCAGCCATCGCCGTTGGCCACGCCCCAGCCTAGTGACGCCCTGAGACCCCACCCAGCCCTGAGGACCCGCCCCGCACATTCTACAAACCCGCCCTGGCTCCACACAGCGGCTTTTGCATATAAATGGCCTGTTCTGGAGCAGCTTAACCAACTGCAGCTCCAGTCAGACTGCTCCAAAACCGCCCAAGCAAAGGAGGAGAAAACTAGCCCTTGCTGTAGCTCCTGCTGGGGGACACACAGTACACAAGGGTACACCAAGAGTGTACACCTCAAGTAACTGGGAGGCTGACCCGTTGAACCAATAGGACACCTAGTACACAAAACTACCCTACCAACTTAGGGAAGCAGAGAATATGAGAAGGCAAGGAAACAGATCACAAACCAAAGAAATGGAGGAGAACAAGCGACTGGACATAGAGTTCAAAACCACGGTTATAAGGTTTTTCAAGAATTTCATGGAAAAGGCCGATAAATTCAATGAGGTCCAACTAGAAATTAAACATACACTGACTGAGATAAAAAATATTATACAGAGACCCAAAAGCAGACTAGAGGATTGCAAGAATCAACTCAAAGATTTGGAATACAAAGAGGCCAAGGACACTCCTCCAGAGAAGCATGAAGAGAAGAGAATTCAGAAAGTTGAAGATAGTGTAAGAAGCCTCTGGGACAACTTCAAGCGAACCAACATCAGAATTATGGGGGTACCAGAAGAAGAGAGAGAGCAAGATGCTGAAAACCTATTTGAAGAAATAATGAACGAAAACTTCCCCCACCTGATGAAAGAAATAGACTTACAAGTCCAGGAAGCACACAGAACCCCAAACAAAAGGGATCCAAAGAGGACCACACCAAGACACATCATAATTAAAATGCCAAGAGCAAAAGACAAAGAGAGAATCTTACAAGCAGCAAGAGAAAAACAGTTAGTTACCTACAAGGGAGCTCCCATACGATTATCAGCTAATTTCTCAACAGAAACCATGCAGGCCAGACGGGAGTGGCAAGAAATATTCAAAGTGATGAATACCAGGAACCTACAACCAAGACTACTCTACCCAGCAAAGTTATCATTCAGAATTGAAGGGCAGATAAAGAGCTTCACAGATAAGAAAAAGCTAAAGGAGTTCATCACCACCAAACCAGCATTATATGAAATGCTGAAAGGTATTCTTTATTTTTTTTTTTTTTAATATTTTTTATTGAGGTATTATATGTGTACATATCTTACCATTACCCCCCACCCCACAACCACACATGCCCTCCCCCCCAGAGTTTTGCGTCCATTGTTTGAACATTATGCTAAGTGAAATAAGCCAGTCAATGAAAGAAAAATACCACATGATCCCACTCATTTAGGGATAGTAAAGATCAGTATAAAGTGATGAACAAAAGATAGATACAGAGACAGTAAAGCATCAAACAGACTTTCAAATTACAGGGGGAAAGTTAGGGAGAGGTGGGGGAGTTATGAAATCAAACGAAGGACTTGTATGCATGCATATAAGCATGAAAGGTATTCTTTAAAAAGAGGAAAAAGAAGAAGAAAGATAAAAATTATGAACAACAAATACATATCTATCAACAAGTGAATCTAAAAGTCAAGTGAATTAAAAATCTGAGGAACAGAATAAACTGGTGAACTTAATAGAATCAGGCATAGAATGGGAGTGGATTGATAATTCTCAGGGGGAAAGGGGTGTATGTGTGGGGAGTATGGGAAGAGACTGGAGAAAAATCATACACCTATGGATAAGGACAGCGGGGGGGGGGGGGGGAGGGAAGGAAAGAGGGGGGGTAGGAACGGGGGGGTGGGGAGATATGTGGGGAAAAAGGAGAAACAATTGTAATCTGAACAATAAAGATTCATTAAAAAAAATAATAAAAAATCAAACAAACCAAAAGCCAGAGCTACAAATAATTAGCAAAATAAACTGTTTTAGATTGTAAAAAAAAAAAAAAAAAGAAAAGAAAAGGTGGCAAAGGACAAGAATATAGAGTGGGAAACCAGCTATTCATTCAAGAGCAAAAGCAAAGGCAAGATAGTGTGTCCACATTTTTATTCATTCCCACATTAGGGAGTGGAGGTGGGTTGAACAAAACATCTAAGCTTTCCCTATAATGCAAATATTAGTGGTACTATTTAGGATAGAATGATTAGGATACTTTTTAATTAAAATGTAGACTTAATTTTTTAGAGAAGTTTGTTTCACAGCAAAATGAGGGATTTCTCATATATCTCTTGCTCCCACACATTATAGCCACTTCCATTATCAAAATCCTCCACCAGAGTGGCAAATTTGTTACATTTGATGAATCTACATTAACACCTCATAATCATACAAAGTCCATAGTTTACAATGCAGTTCACTCTGGGTGTTGTATATTCTATGGGTGTGGATAAATGTATAAGGAAGTGTTTTTGTAATTCTGATAAAATAGAGTATTTTTTACTACACTGAAAATTCTCTGTGCTCTGCCTATGCATCCTCCCATCCTAGTCAAACCTTGGAAACCACTGATGTTTTTACTTTTCCCATAGTTTTGCCTTTTCCAGAATGAGCTATAGTTGAAATCGTAGAATGTAGCCTTTCCAGACTGGTGTCTTTCACTTAGTAATATATTGTTAAGGTTCTTTTGTCTTTTAATGGCTAAAAGTTCATTTCCTTTTACCATTAAATAATATTCTATTGTCTGGATGTGCCATGGCTTATTTATCCATTCACCTCCTGAAGGACATCTTGGTTGCTTCCACATTTTGGCAATTATGAATAAAGCTCCTGTAAACATCCATATGCAGATTTTTATATGGATATAAGGTTTCCGTTTCTTTGGGCAAATATCAAGGAGTGAGATGGCTGAATTGTATGATAAAAGTATATTTAGTTTAGTAAGAAACTACCAATTGTCTCCCAAAGTGATTGTGCTATTATGTATTCTACCAGTTATACCTGTTGCTCCACATCTTCACCAGCATTTGGTTTTGTCAGTGTTCAGATTTTGGTCATTCTAACAGGTGTGTAGTTATGTCTTATGGCTGTTTTAATTTGCATTATTTGATGACATATTATGTGGAGAATCTTTTCATATGCTTATTTTTCATCTCCATATCTTCTTTGGTGAGGTGTCTGTTAAAGTCTTTGGGCCATTTTTTATTTGGGATTTTGTTTTCTTATTATTATATTTGAACAGTCCTTTTTATATTTTGAATTACAATCCATTATCAGATGTATCTTTTGTAAATATTTCCTCCCAGTCTGTCTTGTATTCCAATTCTCTTTTTTAAAGTAATTCTTTATTGTTGAAAGTATTACATATATCCCCTTTTCCCCCCATTGATCCCCGCCAGCCTGCCCCCATCCCCCACCCCAGGCCCTCACCACCCCAGTGTCTGTGTCCATGGGTTATGCATATATGCATACAAGGTCCTTGGTTTATTACCTCCCATCCATCCCGCCCCCCACCTTCCCTCTGAGTATCCACACTCTGTTCCATGCTTCTATGTCTCTAGATTCACTCTGTTCATCAGTTTATTTTGTTACTTAGATTCCACATATGAGTGCGATCATGTGGTACTTGTCTTTCTCTGACTGACTTATTTCACTTAACATGATATTCTCCAGGTCCCTCCATGCTGTCTCAAAGGGTAAGAGATTCTTCTTTTTTTATTGCTGCATAGTATTCTATGGTGTAAATGTACCACAGCTTTTTTTATCCACTCATCTACTGATGGACACTTGGGCTGTTTCCAAATGCCAGCTATTGTAAATTGTGATGCTATGAACATAGGGGGGCATATATTCCTTTTAATTGGTATTTAGGGTTTCTTAGGATATATTTCTAGAAGTGGGATGACTGCGTCAAATGGCAATTCCATATTTAATTTTTTTGAGGAAACTCCATACTGTTTTCCACAGTGGCTACACCAGTCTGCTTTCCCACCAGCCTTTTACTAGGATTCCCTTTTCTCCACATCCTCGCCAGCACTTATCATTTGTTGATTTCTTAATTGTAGCCATTCTGACATGTGTGAGATGGTACCTCATTGACATTTTAATTTGCATCTCTCTGATTATCAGTGACTTTGAGCATATTTTCATATGTCTCTTGGCCTTCTGTATGTCCACTTTGGAGAATTGTCTATTTAGGTCCTTTGCCCATTTTTTAATTGGATTGTTTGTCTTCCTTCTGTTGTATGTTGTATGAGTTCCTTATATATTTTGGATATTAACCCTTTATCAGATGTATCATTGCCAAATATGTTTCCCATAGTGTGGGCTCCCTTTTTGTTTTGTTGATGGTTTCTTTTGCTGTGCAGAAGCTTTTTATTTTGATGTAGTCCCATTTGTTTATTTTCTCCTTAGTTTCCTTTGCCCTAGGTCCGTGGTCGGCAAACTGCGGCTCGCGAGCCACATGTGGCTCTTTGGCCCCTTGAGTGTGGCTCTTCCACAAAATACCATGGCCTGGGCGAGTCTATTTTGAAGAAGTGGCGTTAGAATAAGTTTAAGTTTAAAATAATTTGGCTCTCAAAAGAAATTGCAATTGTTGTACTGTTGATATTTGGCTTTGTTGACTAATGAGTTTGCCGACCACTGCCCTAGGTGGTTCTCAACCTTTCTAATGCCTCGACCCTTTAATACAGTTCCTCATGTTGTGGTGACCCCCAACCATAAAGTTATTTTCGTTGCTACTTCATAACTGTAATTTTGCTACTGTTATGAATCGTAATGTAAATATCTGTGTTTTCCGATGGTCTTAGGTTCTACAGCAGTGGTTCTCAACCATCGGAAAACACAGATATTTACATTACGATTCATAACAGTAGCAAAATTACAGTTATGAAGTAGAAATGAAAATAACTTTATGGTTGGGGGTCACCACAACATGAGGAACTGTATTAAAGGGTCGTGGCATTAGAAAGGTTGAGAACCACTGCCCTAGGAGATGTATCCATAAACATATTGCTATGAGAGATGTCTGATATTTTGCTGCCCATGGATTCTTCTAAGATTTTTATGGTTTTCTGTCTTACGTTTGAGTCTTTTATCCATTTTGAGTTTATTTATATGTATGGTGTAAGTTGGTGTTCTAGTGTCATTTTTTTTGCATGTATCTGTCCAATTTTCCCAATGCCATTTATTGAAGAGACTCTCTTGACTCCATTGTTTCTGTTGCCTCCTTTGTCAAATATTAATTGAGCGCAAAGGTTTGGGCTGATTTCTGGGGTCTCTGTTCTGTTCCATTGATCTATATGCCTGTTCTTTTGCCAGTACCAGGCTGTTTTGATTACGGTGGCTTTGTAGTATAACTTGAAATCTGGTATTGTGATTCCTCCAACTTTGTTCTTCTTTCTAAAGATTGCTGTGGCTATTCAGGGTGTTTTTTTGTTCCATATAAGTTTTTGGAGTATTTGTTCTAGATCTGTGAAATATGCTGTTGATATTTTAATAGGGATTGCATTGAATCTATAGATTGCCTTGGGTAGTATGGACATTTTAATGATGTTGATTCTACCAATCCATGAACACGGTATATTCTTCCACTTGTTTATATCTTCTTCTATCTCTTTTTCCAACGTCCTGTAGTTTTCCAAATGCAGGTCTTTTGCCTCCTTGGCTAAATTTATTCCTAAGTATTTTAATTTTTTGTTGCAATAGTAAGTGGGAGTGCTTGTTTAGTTTCTCTTTCTGAGAATTCATTATTGGTGCATTAAAAAAGCCATCAATTTTTGGGCTTTGATTTTGTATCATTCTATATTGCCAAATTCCTTTATTAAACCTAGCAGTTTTTTTGGTTGAGACTTTAGGGTGTTCTATGTACAATATTATGTAATCTGTAAATAATGACAGTTTTACTTCCTCCTTTCTAATCTGGATGCCTTTTATTTCTTCTTATCTGATCGCTGTGGCTAAGACTTCCAGTACTATCTTACATAATAAAAGCCAAATATGCTAACTGTCCAGTCATCTGGTTGTGTGTTCAACCAATCAAAGCGTAATATGCTAATGATATGCTAAGGCCGCTCAATCACTCGCTATGATGTGCACTGACCACCAGGGGACAGATGCTCCAACCTGTAGGTTAGTTTGCTGCTGGGGTCAGGCCGATCGGGACTAAGTGAGACAGGCTGGACACACCCTAGAGCCCCCCACGTCCCTCTATGGCCCTGACTGTGCACTGGTGGGGTCCCTGCACCCTCTTGCAATGGAGACCCCTCGGGCATGTTGGAGAGCCGGTTTTGGCCCCACCCTGCTCAATGCAGGATCTGCTCCCTGGTGGTTATTGCGCTCCCACAGGGGGAGTTCCACTCAGTCAGAAGCTGGGCTCATGGGCCATCAGTTGGACATCCCCTGAGCGCTTCTGAACTGTGAGAGGGCTCAGGCTGGGCTGAGGGACACCTCCACTGCGCCCCCCCCCCCGCCCCCGGAGCACACGAATTTCATGCATCAGGCCTCTAGTCTTGAATAAGAGTGGTGAAAGTGGGCATTCCTTCTTGTTCCTGTTCTTATGGGAAATGGTTTTAGCTTTTTCCCACTGAATATGATGTTCACTGTAGGTTTGTCATATATGGCCTTTATCATGTTGAGGTATGTCCCTCTATTTCCAGTTTTCTGAGAGTTTTTATCAAACATGGGTGTTGGATTTTGTTGATGGCTTTTTCTGCGTCTATTGATATGATCATGTGATTTTTGTCTTTCAATTTATTTATGTGCTGTATGACATTTACTGATTTGCAAATATTGTACCACCCTTGCATCCCTGGCATAATCCCACTTGATCATGGTGTATAATCTTTTCAAGATATTGCTGGATGTGATTTGCTAATATTTTGTTGAGGATTTTAGCTTCAATGTTCATTAGGGATATTGGCCTATAATTCTCTTTCTTTGTAGTGTCTTTATCTGGTTTTAGAATTTAGGTAATGCTGGCCTCATAGAGCTTGGAAGTGTTTTTTTCCTCTTGGGTTTTTTGGAATAGTCTGAGGAAGGTAGGTTTTAGTTCTTCTTTGAATGTTTGGTAAAACTCCCCTGTGAAGCCATCAGGACCCATGGTTTTGTTTTCTGGGAGTTTTATTATTATTGCTTAAAAAAAATTCTTTATTGCTTAAAATATTACATATGTCTTCTTTTCCCCCCAATGACCTTTCCCCAGCCACCACCACCCCCAGAACATGCCCTCACCCCCTAATGTCTGTGTCCATTGGTTATGCTTATATGCATGCATACAAGTCCTTTGGTTGATCTCTTACCATCACCACCCTGCCTTCCCTCTGAAGTTTGATGTTCTGTTTGATGCTTCTCTGTCTCTGTATCTATTTTTATTCATAAGTTTATGTTGTTCATTATATTCCACAAATGAGTGAGATCATGTGATATTTATCTTTCTCTGACTGACTTATTTCACTTAGCATAATGCTCTCCATGTCCATCCATGCTGTTGCGAATGGTAAGAGTTCTTTCTTTTTTATAGCAGTGTAGTATTCCATTGTGTAGATGTACCACCGTTTTTTTAATCCACTCATCAGCTGTTCAGTACTTAGGCTGTTTCCAAATCCTAGCTATTGTAAATTGTGCCGCTATGAACATAGGCATGCACATGTCCTTTCTGATTGGTATTTCTGATTTCTTGGGTTATATTCCTGGAAGTGGGATTACTGGGTCAAATGGCAGTTCCATTTTTAATTTTTTGAGGAAACTCCATACTGTTTTCCACAGTGGTTGCACCAGTCTGCATTCCTACCAGTAGTGCAGGAGGGTTCCTTTTTCTCCACATCCTTGCCAGCACTTGTCGTTTGTTGAAGATAGCCATTCTGACAGTTGTGAGATGGTATCTCATTGTCATTTTGATTTGCAACTCTCAGACGATTAGTGACTTTGAGCATGATTTCATATGTCTCTTGGCCTTTAGTATGTCCACTTTCGGAAAGTGTCTATTTTTAGGTCCTTTGCCCATTTTTTGATTGGATTATTTATCTTCCTTTTGTTAAGATTTATGAGTTCCCTATAAATTTTGGAGATTAAGCCTTTATCTTATATAACATTGGCAAATATGTTCTCCCATGCAGTGGGCTTTCTTGTTGTTTTGTCGATGGTTTCTTTTGCTATGCAGAAGTTTTTTTTATTTTGATGTAGTCCCATTTGTTTATTTTCTCCTTAGTTTCCATTGCCCTAAGAGCTGTATTGGCAAAGATATTGCTATGACATATGTCAGATATTTTGCTGCTCATTTGCCTGAGTAATCCCATTTCTAGGAATATATCCCAAGAAATCAGAAATACCAATCAGAAAAGACATATGCACCCTTATGTTCATAGCAACACAATTTACAATAGCTAAGATTTTTAAACAACCTAAGTGATCATCAGCAGATGAATGGATTAAAAAACTGTGGTACATCTACACAATGGAATACTACACTGCTGTAAAAAAGAAAGAACTCTTACCATTCGCAACAGCATGGATGGACCTGGAGAGCATTATGCTAAGCGAAATAAGCCAGTCAGAGAAAGATAAATAATATATGATCTCACTCATTTGTGGAATATAATGAACAACATAAACTGATGAACAAAAATAGATCCAAAGAAATAGAAGCAGCGAACAGACCATCGAACTTCAGAGGGAAGGCAGGGTAGAATTGGGGGAGGGGATAAGAGATCAACCAATGGACTTGTATGCATGCATATAAGCATAACAATGGACACAGACATTAGGGGGTGAGGGCATGTGCTGGGGGGTGGGGGTGAGGGTGGCGGGGGAGAGGTCTATTGGGACAAAGGAGACATATATAATGGTATATGTAATACTTCAAACAATAAAGAATTTTTAAAAATATATGTGTTCATTGAATTTTTAGAGAGAGAGGAAAGGAAGTGGATAGAGAGATGGAAACATCAATGATGAGAGAGAATCATTGATTGCCTGCCTCCTGCACGTCACCTACTGGGGATCCAACCTGCAACCCGGGCATGAGCCCTGATCAAGAATCAAACTGGGGACTTCTTGGTTCATGGGTCAACGCTCAACCACTGAGCTACACCTGCCAACCTCCATATAAATTTTAGAATCACTTGGTCCATATAGAAAAAATAACTTCCTTGGATTTTGATTAGGATCTCACTGAATCTGTAGATCAAGTTGAACTGATATATATTTTTTAAATATATTTTATTGATTTTTTACAGAGAGGAAGAGAGAGGGATAGAGAGTTAGAAACATCTATGAGAGAGAAACATCGATCAGCTGCCTCTTGCACACCCCCTACTGGGGATGTGCCCGCAACCAAGGTACATGCCCTTGACCGGAATCGAACCTGGGACCCTTGAGTCCGCAGGCCGATGCTCTATCCACTGAGCCAAACCGGTTTCGGCTGAACTGATATTTTAATAATATTGAGTAATCCTCTCCATGAATATGGAATATTTCTCTGTTTATTTAGTTTTTTATAAAATTTTAATTTAATTCATCTGAATTTGGTCGTGTTCCTTATATTTATCATGAAAAAAATTTTACATTTATATGTAATTCATTTTTGAGGTACTAATGCAAATGTTATTGTGAGTTTAAATTTCAAATTCTGCATGTTCATCAGTGGTATGTTGAAAAAACAATTGGATTTTGTATGTTAAGCTTATATTACTTGTTAGTTTCAGGATATTTTTGTTGACTCTTAAGATTTTCCTTTTCTCTCTCTCTCTCTCTCTCTCTCTCTCTCTTCTCTTTTTTTTTTTTTTTTTTGGCCTTATAGCATTAGCTAAGCCTTCAATACAAAAGGAGTGGTAGGAGGGGACATCCTTGCCTGAACCTGGTCCCTGATTTTAGTCCTTCACCATTAATTATGATATTAATCTTATAGATATTCCTTATCAAGCTGAGGAAGTTCCACCTCTAATTCTAGTTTACTGAGAGGTTTTTTGTTTGTGTGTTTTTCATAAATGGGTGTTGGATTTTATCAAATGCTTTTTCTGTATCTATTGTTCTGATCATGTGAATTTTCTTTTTCAGCCTCTTGATGTGCTGGATTGCAGTAATTAATTTTCAAATGTTGAGCCAGACTTGCATACTTGAGATAAATCCCACTTTGTTGTCTTATATAATTCTCATTATATATTTTTGAATTAAATTTAGTGATTTTTTTATTGAGGATTTTTCATCTATGTATATGAAAAATATTGCTCTGTACAACTGTTTTATTACAATGTGTTTTTCTGGTTTTGGTATTGGATAAATGTTGTCCTCACAGAATGTGTTAGGAAGTCTTCCCTCTGCTTCTATGCCCTGAAAGAGATTGAAGTGAATTAACACATCTTCCTTAAATGTTGGGTGAAATTCACCAGTGAATCCAAGTGAGCCTGGTGCTTTCTGTTTTGAGAGGTTATTGATTGCTGGGGCTGACCATCAGCCCCTGAACAATGGATGAACAGATTACTCAGACAGTTTGACTGTGCAAGAGAGGGCTAAGGGGCTCCTGGCTCTAGCGGCCAGGGCAGCCTCCATTGCCTGCCTCGTTAGGCCTTTATTGGAATTTTTATCTTTAGATGCAATCAGTAGAGTGAGTAATCTTGGGAGGACACATGTGTTTACATTGTCCTCTAGGCAAGGGCATCCAGGGATTAAGCATAAGGATTCCAGTAAACACCCGGGGTCTGCACATGCACAGACTTGTTTGGAAAGGTCAAGGAATAATTAGGGGCGCTGCCTTTGACACTCCCCTATGTCTCCCCTAAGTCGGAATTCTCATAAACAGGGCAGGCGGCCTTCCACACACTTCCCCTTTATCAGAATGTCCTCCTTACAAACTTTCCAACCAAGTCTCATGCTTCCCAACAATTATTGTTTAAATTATTTTAACGGATAAAGGCCTATTCAGATAGTCTATTTTTTTCTTATGAGAGTTTTGACCAATTGTATCTTTCAAAGAATTAGTTGGTTTTATTTAGTTTATCAAATCTGGGGGAATAGAGTTGTCACAGTATTCTTTTATTATTTTCTTTTAAAATATATTATTATTGATTTCAGAGAGGAAGGGAGAGGGAGAGAGAGATGGAAACATTAATGATGAGAGAGAATCATTGATGGGCTTCCTCCTGCACACCCCTCACTGGGGATCAAGCCCACAAGCCAGGCATGTGCCCCAACCAGGAATCAAACCTTGACCTCCTGGTTCATGGGTTGACTGATGCTCAACCACGCGTCCACATCAGCTGGGCCCTTTATTTTCTTAATGTCCATGGTATCTATAATTATAGCTCCTCCTTCGTTTCTGATATTAGTAATTTCTGAACTCTTTTTTCTTATTAAACTGGCTAGAGATTTTGTTATGCCCAGAGTTCAGGGTCCCCAATAATCAACCACTAGGGAGCCTTTTCTCCGATGCAAAAGCAAAGAGTCTTTATTCAAACCCGGGCTTGGCTCCCAGCCTCCTCCTGACGCAGTAGTGGGGCCAGAGAGCGAACCCCGGGGAGCTATGGGTTATAAAGGGTTGGACATTTGGGTGGGCTTAGGGAAGTGACGTGGGTTACAGAGATTGCCTAATTTGGACTGAATCTACTTCTCTACATTCCTATTGGCAGGTTTATGCAACTGTTACATTCTCGCGGTTTTCTAAGAAAAAGGAGTCATATACATAGTTACACAGGATGGAGGGTACAGTACATTTTGTGCTGTCCTGCTCTGCCCTTTCAATTTATTTAATTTTATTAATCTTGTCAAAGACCAGCTTTTGGTTTTATTTATTTCTTTATTAAATTCCTGTTTTGATTTTATTGATTTCCACTCTGATTATTTTTATTTTATTTTGCTTACCATGGATTTAATTTGTCTTCTTTTTCTAATTTCCTAAGATGGAAATTTAGAATATTGATTTTAGATCTTTCTTCTTTTTTTAATATATGCAGTCAATGTTATAAATTTTCCACTGCTTTTACCACATCTCAAAAATTTGATAAGTTTTGTTCTAATTTTTATTTAGTTCAAAATATTTTTAATATTTCCTGAGATTTCTTCTTTGCTTCATGTACTATTTGGAAGGGTATTATTTAATATTTATGTTTGGGGACTTCCCAGTTATCTTTTGATGACTAGTTCTTAAACTTTTGTGATTTGAGAGCAGATATTGTATGATTCCTACTTTTAAATTTTTTTGAAGTTGTTATATGACCCAGGATGTAGTCTATCTTTGTGAATGTTCCATGTGAACTTGAAAATAAAGGTATATTCTTCTCTTGTTGAATGAATTAGTACATATCAACTATATCCAGTTGATTGGTGGTGGTGTTGAGTTCAACTATGCCCTTACTGATTTTCCTCCTGTTTTGTCTGTCAATTTCTAATAGAGGAGTGTTAATGTCCCCAACTATGATAGTGGGTTCATTTATTTCTTTTTGCAATTGTATTGTTTTTGCCTCACATAGTTGTTAGGTGCATAGGCATTAAGAATTATTATGTCTTTCCATATAACTGAGCCCTTTGTTGTTATGTACTTCCCTTATTTCTTATTGATTTTTATTGCTTTGACATCTTCTTTGTATGAATATAATATACCTACTTTTGCTTTCTTTTGATAATTGATAGCATGATATATTTTTCTTCTACTTTTATTTATATGTGTTTTTGTAGTTAAAGTGGGTTTCCCGTAGACAACCTATAGGTGGTCTTGTTTAGTGATCCACTCTGACAATTTCTGTCTTTTAATTGTTGCATTTAGACACTTACTGTTTAAAGTGACTATTGCTATTATTGGATTAATATATGCTATATTGATTATTGTTTTCTACTTGTTAAACCTGTTCTGTGTTCCTATTTTTGTCTTACCTCTTTGTGGTTTTAATTGAGCATTTTATGATTCCCAATTCTCTCCTTTCTCAGCATATCAGTTATACATTTTTATTACTTTTTTAGTAGTTGCTTTAGAATTTGCAATATGCATTTACAGGTAATACAAGTCTATTTTTAAGTAACCTTATACCACTTCAAGGTAGTGTTGAGTACCTTATAATAACAATGTTATCCTAATTCCTCCTGTCTGTCCCTTGTATCATTGCTGTCATTCATTTCATTTATACATAAGCATACATAAACATATACAAACAAATGACTGTTGGCATTATTATTTTGAACAAACTGTTATCTGTTATACCAATTAAAAATAAGAAAAATGTTTTTATTTTACTTTTACTTATTCCTCCTTTGGTACTCTTCCTTACTTTATATATATATCTGAGTTTCTGACCTAAAATAATTTCCTTCTCTCTGAAAACTTCTTTGAACATTTCTTGCAAGGCAGGTCTATTGGTAACAAGTTGCCTAACTTTTTGTTTGTCTCAGAAAGTCTTTCTATCCTTGCATCACTTTTAAAGGATAATTTCAGAGTACAGACTTTTTATTTCTCTCAGCATTTTAAACATTTCACTCAACTATCTTCTTGCCTCCATGGTTTCTGAGAAGTCAAATATAATTCTATCTTTTTTTTTTCTCTATAGATAAGCTGCTTTTCCTCCCATGTTTTTTCAAGAGTTTTCTCTTTATCTTTGATTTTCTGTTGTTTGAAAATGATTTGCCTATGTGTCATGATTTTGGCAGTGCATGGTGTTCTGTTAACTTCTTGCATCTGTAGTTGGTGTCTGATATTAATTTGGAAAAATTCTCAGTCGTTTCAAATATTTCTTTTCTTCTTTCTCTTTCTTCTCCCTCTGGTATTCTCATTATGAGTACATTATACCTTTTGTAGTTATCCCACAATGCTTGAATATTCTGTCATGTGTTTTTTTTTTTTCATTCTTTGTTCTCTTTCTTTTTTAACTTTAGTGGTTTCTATTGAGATAGTCTCAAGCTAAGAGAGTCTTTCCTCAACTGTGGAAATAAACCCATAAAAGACATTTTTCATGTCTCTTGCAGTATTTTTAATCTTTAGTACTTATTTTTGTTTCTTTCTTAGAATATCTCTTTTTCTGCTCACATTGCCTATCTGTTCTTGCATGCTGCTGTATTCATTAGAGCCCCTGGCACGTTAATCATATGTATTTTAAATTCTAACATCCTGGTATGTCTGGTTCTGATGCTTTTGCTATCTCTTCAAATTGTGTTTTTATTTTTAATTTTTATTTTTTGTCTTTTGGTATGCCTTGTAATTTTTTCTTAATAGCTGCATATGATGTACTGGGTAAAAACAAAACAGAAAAAAAAACAACTGCTGTAAGTAGACCTTAGTAATGTATTGGTGTGTATGGGGAGGATAAAGCATTCTGTAGTCCTATGATTAGGTTTCAGTCATTTAATGAGCCTTTACTCGTATACTGTGAACTTTACAAGAGTATCTCACTTTTTCCCCCCAGTGGCTGAGGGGTGGGAGGGGCGGCATTAACGTGGCTGGAGTGGACTGGAATTGGTTATTTCCTTTCTCCCACGTGGAAGAATAGAGGTAGCTGGAGTTGAGTGTTTCCCTTTCCCTAGTGAGTTAGTCTTTGATAATACCCCAACGGGTTATGTTTTTTGTTAACTCTTTTCCTCTAAGAATATAGCCCTATTAATAAGAATATGTTAATTAAAATGTATTTCAAAATGTTTACTTTCCCCTCACCCTGCCAGTAGCAAAGAGATATTTATCTTTTTAAATATATTTTATTGATTTTTTACAGAGAGGAAGGGAGAGGGAGAGAGAGTTAGAAACATCAATGAGAGAGAAACATCAATCAGCTGCCTCCTGTACACCCCCTGCTGGGGATGTGCCTGCAACCAAGGTACATGCCTTTGACCGGAATCGAACCTGGGACCCTTGAGTCCGCAGGCCGATGCTCTATCCACTGAGCCAAACCGGTTAGGGCAGGGGATATATATATATATATTTTTAATATTTACTGTGGGGATCTAGTCAAGCTCCTACAGGTATGTCTCATAATATTGTAGGTGACCCCTTATGACTGAGCCCCTTGGAATTTTGGCTCTCTGAATTGTAAGTCTCCAGAGATGTGTCCATTACAGTTTATGTTTTCCTAACTCAACACAGGTTCCTGTGGTGGTCTCTGCTCCTGAGTCTTCCCTGGTAAGCGGTGACTCCCTATATTCACCTGTGGGTATCTCCAATCTTAAAGGCCATGGTTTGTCCTGTGCCCTCCCCTGTCTTATGGATCCAAGGATAATTATTAATTTTACAACCTTTTCAGATTTTTACTTGTTGTTAGGATGAAGTGATGAATTCCAATCTCGTCTTAAGTGGAACCAGAAACCAGGTCAGAGTACTCTTAACAAACGTCTCTTTTATGACAAGCATCTCATATGTTAAGAGTACTCTTAACAAACGTCTCTTTTATGACATAGCATCTCATTTTTATTTTCCCAAATCTCATATATTTGCTTCTAAGCTGTGTGGACAAAAGGAGCCACATGCTGACCTGGACAAGCTCCGGGGAGGCCTGCATGGCAGTCTTGCAGACTCAGAGACCTAAAGTCACCACAAAAAATGGTCTGAAATTAAACTTTAACTAAACGCAGTTCTGGTGGGCAGTTACGTCCTAGGCCGGTATCTTCACTGGCAAGGTCAACCTTTACCTTAACTGAGCCTATCTGTCTTTTTGCATCTATGATAACATACCCTTGAAATGTCTGGGTAACTTGTAACTTCCTTTTTTCTGGACCCCTTGGGGCACAACCAAATGTGGTGGGCGCCAGGACAGATACCACAAATTCCTTCATTATCATGTTAATTGTTCCTGCACCCACCTAAGTATGTGTCCATCATTTTTTTATCCAATCCCAGGAGTTTCCCACCACTTTGCTTTATCCCACCTCCTTAATCTATCACCAATGAATTTCATGTAACCCACCTATGTCCCTCCTTTGATTGCAATGTATAAATAAAAATGTAACCCGCCATTCTCCGGAGCATTATCTCAATTAGTTGAGGTTCTGCTTCCAGGCATGGGTTTTTTTACATTAACAGCTGTAAGCATTTTTCATGATGATACATATATGTGTGTGCACATATATTGTTTATTGCCTTTGAGCAATAATGTTTGATACTGATCACTTTCCCATGTTTTTATAAAAATATTTCTCTTGAATTTCTTTAGTCATCCCAAAGAAACACCACTGGGGGGGGGGGCACTAACTCTGGTACTACTCTTGATATTGAATTATTGGATATAATTGTTTTGGGGAAGCAATTTTTTAGAAGTGAAAAATACATGAAATGTTTAGATATTTCTGATTGATTTCTAAGTACATACCATTTTGAAGTATGCTTTTCCCCGCACATAGGTTGTAATATATGATATTGACTATAATTATGTGGACGAAAGGGGACACATGCTAACCTGACAAGCTCAGGGGAGGCCTGCATGGCAGTCTTGCAAACTCAGAGACCTAAAATAACCACAAAAGATGGTCTGAAAATTAAATATTTAACTACAAACAGGTTATAGTGGGTAGTCATGTCCTAGGCCAGTATTTTCCCTGACAAAGATCAACTTACTTGTAGCTTCCCATCCCCCACCCCCGACCCCTCAGGGCACAACAAATGGCACCAGGACATTCCCTCATTGTTATTGTTATCAAGTTAATTGTCAACTGTTAATTTTGTTAAAGTATCCTGTATCCATCTCTGTAAAAGAAGCACATGTCCATCATTTCACTTTTTACCCTCTCCCAGAGGTTTCCCAGCTTTGCTTTATCCGACCTCCTTAATCTATCACCAATGGATTTCACGTAACCCATCACATCCCTTTCCTTTGATTGCAGTGTATAAATACAGATGTAACCCGCCATTCTCCAGAGCATTATCTCAATTCCTTGAGGTTCTGCTTCCTGGCATATGTGGACAGTTTGGCTCAAATAAACTCACAAAAATTCTTTACAGGTTTCAATGTTTTTTTTACGTTAACAATTACTCAGAGTGGGAATATATGATTAGTTGTTTGTTTATTTAAGAATGCTTATATATTGATCATTCTTTTGGGGTATGGATAGATAGATAACAAATATGTATCATAAAATGATATGACACATTAATATAATACTTTACACAAAATACTCTCTTCTGTCTCTCTCTCTCTCTCTCTCTCTCTCTCTCTCTCTCTCTCACACACACACACACACACACACACACACACACACACACTTACATACTCTAAATGTCCTTTAATTATAAGACAGGTAGCTTATCCTATAAGAAGTGCAAAATTGGTCTGTCATTTTTAATGATTTTTTTTTCTCTTTGTAGATCATTAGGTAGCTAATAGTTGCTTCTCTAAATTTTTAATTACAATTTAGTTAAAAGCCAAAACCCTTTACTGAAAAGCCCAGTCATTCAATGAATTTAAAAGCAATTCTTGTTGAAGTACAGCTAGTGTTGGTATTAGTTATCTGGCTAATCAAACTGGGTCCTCATCATAGCACTAGCTCTGAATGAACTTATAGTTTCTCTCTTATACAAAGTGCCTAGGCTTGTGCCCTTCGATATATAGAGTATGGTAGATAACTATTAGGATAAAAAAGATGGTGTTATGATTTGTTAGCTGTATGATACCAGGCAACCCACATAACCTTTCTGAGAAGTCTTATCAGTTGTCAAGATGAAGTGAGATTAAGAGTGTGGAAGTAGTTTGTAAATAAAGTGCTCTGGGACCTAGCTGGTTTGGCGGTTTGGCTCAGTAGGTAGAGCGTCAGCCTGGGGAATGAAGGGTCCTGGGTTCGATTACAGTCAGGGGCACATGCCAGGGTTGCAGGCTCTATCCCCAGTAGGGGGCGTGCAGGAGAAGCCGATCAATGATTCTCTCTCATCACTGATGTCTCCCTCTCTCTCCCTCTCTGAAATCAATCAATATATATATATATATATATTTTTTTTTTTAAATAAAGTGCTATGGAAATATAAAGCATTAGTATTTCTTGGTTACATTGAGACATGTGATTAGTCTCTAGAGTGATATGTTTTTGAAACCATTTAAAAATTGAGCACTTTTTCCACTTTTGTTTATTGTTGTTAACTCATTTGTAATACTGAGGGCCAGCACACTTTGTTTCTCAGCAGCCTCAGTTATTCAGTACATGAATTTAGGTTTCTGTATTCTGGAGGAAAGCTCTCATGCATAATGAAAAGGTGAAGATCTTATTTACTTGCAAAAATTCTACTCTCATTGCTGACACTCCCTCTTGCTTTGCAGATTCAGAAACATCCACTGAAACTCAGCTAGGATTACTTAGCTGTGATTTAATGTCATTTTTTCTTTATGCTTTGTTAAATGACGCTGAGGTTAGGTCCAAAGAAACAGAGGTAGGTTTTAAGAGAGTAAATTGTCAATTCATTTCCAAGTTGGTTGTAAAACTAAGGTGATTATAGAAAATGGCACAAGAACTAAGATTTTGTATTCTGCAGAATACCAGCATTAAAATATTAATACAGACATGTTGTATATGCAAACCCTTTGTAATTATGTATTAAATCATTCAATCTCTATAGAAGTAGAGAAATTCTATCATACCTATTTTCTAAGTAATAGCTTGCATCACAGGTAAAGTCCAAAACAGTGTCAATGACAGAAATCCAGAATTTTTGCTTCTGCTAATATTTTTCTTAACTGTATTTCTTTCTCCTCCTCCTCCTCCTCCTCCTACTTCCTCCTCCTCCTTCTTCTTGGTTAATCCTCACCTGAGGATATTTTTCCATTGATTTTTAGAGAGAGTGAAGGGAGAGAAAGAAACATTGATGTGTGAGAGAGACATGGATTGGTTGCCCCCCTCAGCCTGCAACTGAGGTCTGTGCCCTTGACTGGAATCAAACCTGGGACCCTTTGGTCTGGGGGCTGACTCTTTATCCAATGAGCCAAACCAGCTAGGTCCTTAACTGTATATCTTAACCTTTTTCCATATACTGTAGTTGAAAAAAATTCTCAGTGTTTAAGAGAAAAGGGCAAAAGCAAAACTAATGTCAGTGACTAAAGGACACAATGTAGAGGTTCTGACTTAAGGACAGTAAGTATTTTTTAGTGGAATATTGACCCCACTACTCTCGATTTGAAATGTATGTAAAGTGACTCATAAGTTTGCTAGGTGTAGATGCTTAGCATTTTCTTTATTAATTACAAAGTAAGGTGTTAACCAAAGAGAATTGAAGAAAGCATCAATTATTGATGTATTTTAGAATTGGTCCTTTAATAACCATTTTCTTTCTGTACTAAGCTATGTTGGGTGATATTAGAAGTCAAATATATGGCCCTTGCCTACCTATTGAGGAACTAGTGATCTCCCCCCACCATCTCCCTGCCTTTTACTTGTGAAATATATCACACATGTGTGAATCTCACATATGCACAGATGAAGAATATTAAAAAGCAAACATTTTTCCACCTGCCACATAAATTTAGAAACAGTATCTTAACACTCTCTTAGAAACAATCCTTTCATGTGCTCCATTCATATTGCACTCCCTTTTCCTGTTAACCACTCCATTTTTCTTACTAATTTTTATTTTTATTTTCTGTTTAGTTTGACCAATGATGTATAGATCTCTAAATAAAATATTCTTTATTATTGTCTATTCTTAAACTTTAAATTTAAGCATAGTGTATGCATATATATATTGTGTGACATACTTCTTCTGAAAATTTTTTCTTTTGCTTTTGTATGTGGCATATTGCTACCCAATGTTTTTTTAGTGTGTTTTTTTTTGTGTGTGTGTGGTAATACATACATAGCATAAAGTTTGTCATTTCAACCACATTTTAAGTGTAAAGTTCCGGGGCATTAAGTACATTCACATTGCTGTATAACTATCACCACCATACATCTCCAGAAATTTTTCATTAACCCAACTAAAATTCTGTACCCAGTAAACAATAATTCTCATTACTTCCCTCCTCCAGCTCCTGGTACTGACTAGTCTACTTTCTGTCTCTGTGAATTTAACTATTCTAGTTACATCATATAAGTGGCATGATATAATATAGGTCCTTTTGTGTGTGGTGTGATTTACTTAGCATAATGTTTTAAAAATTTATACATGTTGTATAATATTGTTCCTTTTTAAGGCTGAATAATATTCCATTTTATGTATAGATCACATCTTGTTTATTCATTTATCCATCAATGGATATTTAGATGTTTTCCATCTTTTGGCTATTATGAATAATGCTGCTGTGAACATCAGTGTACAAATATCTGTCCAAACCCCTGCTTTCAATTCTTCTGGGTATATATCTAGAGTTGAAATTGCTGGATCATATGTAATTCTATTTACCTCATTGAGACACTATCATACTGTCTTCCACAGCAATTTCACATTTTTAGATTCCGGAGCTTTCTTTGTACGAAGGTTTTTAACTATGAATTTCATTTATGTAATAAATATAGTGCTGTTCAAGTAATTGATTTCTTCTTGAGTGATTTTGGCAGTTTACATATTTCAAAGAATTTTTATATTTCAACTAATTTGTCCAATTCATAGACATAAATTATTAATAATATTCCCTTTTTATTATTTTATTACCTGTTGAATCTACTATATGGTATGCTTCTCATTCCTGATATTGGTCTTTGTGTCTTCTTTCCTATTTCCTTGATCAGTCTGCCTAAAAGTGTATCAATTTTAATGTTCTCAAAGAATCAGAACTTGGTTTCATTGAATTGCTCTTATTTTTTCTGTTTTCTATTTCATTGATTTTTGCTGTAATATTTATTATTTTCATTTGTCTTCCTTTAGTTTCAATTTCATCTTCTTTCTCTGGTTTCTTAAAGTGCAAGTTGACTTCATTTTTTGAGATCATTCATCTTTTCTAATATAGACATTCAATGCTATAAACTTTCCCATAAATATTGTTTTAGTGACATCTCACGAATTCTGATGCCTGTGTTTTCATTTTCAGGCAATTCCAAATAATTTATACATTCT
Source organism: Eptesicus fuscus (assembly GCF_027574615.1). Lineage (NCBI taxonomy): Eukaryota > Metazoa > Chordata > Mammalia > Chiroptera > Vespertilionidae > Eptesicus > Eptesicus fuscus. Next base: position 63,755,162 of record NC_072473.1, on the reverse strand, counting down.
TTTTAGTATTTTCTTTCATTCATTAGTTATTTTGAAATGTATTATTTAATTCTAAATTCTGGGGGGGGTTCTAGAGATATTTGTTATTAATTTCTAATATAATTCCTTTGTGATCAGAAAAGATTTTTTATTAGTTGATTTTTTCCAATTTATTAAGACTTGTTTTATAATGTAGAATATAGTCTATCTTGGTTCCATATGTGCCTGAAAAGATTATCTATTCTGCTGTTATTAGATGGAGAGTTCTATAATTGTCTATGAAGTCAAGTGGTTTAGAGTTTTGTTTAAGATTTCTATATCCTTCCTGATTTTTCTGTCTACATAATTTTATCAAACATTTTGAGAGGGATATTGAAATATCCAAATAGATTTGTGGATTTATCTCTTGCTTTTTGAAGTTGTAGTAGTTTTTTTTTTTTTCATGTACTAGTATTTTGAAGCTTTGTAACATTTTTAGGTTATAGATGTTAGAATGGTTATGCCTCATGGTGAATTGATCCGTTTATGGCCATGAAATAACACATTTTTTCATCCCTGGTAGTATTCTTCACTCTGACATCTAGTTTAGTGTAGTGTAGTCTAGTATGATGTTAATATAGCCATTATAGGTTTCTTTTAATTAGGGTTAGCATGCTATATCAGCCTCCATTTTTTAAACTTTTAATTTAGAGTGCATTTCTTATAGGCAGAATATATTTGAATCTTTTCTTTTGTTCCAATCTAAAAATTTCTACCTTTTAATCCAGGTGTTCAGACCAATTAAATTAAATATGATTCTTTTGGCTATTTGTTATGATTCCATTTGTTTCATTTGTTAGTTTGCTATCTGTAACTTTTTTTTGTTATTTTGGTGGTTGCTTTAGGGCTTGTAGTGCAAGTCATAATTTGGCATAATCTAAATTCAATTGATATTATACCAATTTACCTGTAATATAAGCACCTTAAAATAGTATATGACCTTTAAACTAATTGTAATAATATATTTTACTTATGCATCTATTATAAACCAATAATAAATTGCTAATATATTTTTAATTACATGATCAACTTTACCACCTTTATTGAGATATAATTGACATATAACATTGTGTAAGTTTGTGTACATGTTGATTTGATGCTTTTATATATTGCTAAATGGTTACACCATAGCATTGGATAACACTTCCATCTAGTCACATAATTACCATTTCTTTTTTGAAGTGAGAACATTTAAGATCTACTCTCTTAACAATTTTCAAGTACAATACACTATTATTAGCTACAAACACCATGCTGCACATTAGGTCACCAGAACTTTTTAATTTTATAACTCACACTTTGACCAATATCTCCCCATTTCTCCCACACCCCAGCTTCTGGAAACCAATGCTCTACTATCTTTTTCTGATTTAGGTTCATTTAGAGTCTACATATAGGTGATAGCGTATGGTATTTGTCTCCCTCTGTCTTATTTCACTTAGAATCATGCCCTGGAGCTTCATCCAAGCTGCCACAAATAGCAGGATTTCCATCTTTCTCACTCTGCCCTTCCTTTCCTGGTGAGAGAAGCTCTCTCTCCCTGGGAAGTTTATTTTTGGTGCTGAACACTGTTGGCAGCACAGGAAATGGGATGCTACAAGCAAAATGAAGTTGTCTTCCTTCTCTTCTTGTGCGATTATTTCACTGTGTTGCTAGGGACTCTAGAGGTCTCCCAAAACTGTTTTGTTTCCCGACATAGTCACTAATCTATGTGGGGAAATGGGGACGCTGGGCTCTCCTATGTCGTCATTTTTCCCTGGGTCTGGACAGCAATCTCATTATCTGTTCAACAAAATTAGAAGTTTCCCTTTATCACACCTACTAAATTAAAGGTTTTGCTTTCTCTGAGGGAGGGATTTAGGAAGTGAGTCAGGTATCTGTGCCTGTGTGCCGCTAGTTGGCTAGTTGGTGGGGATTTTCTCAGGCTTTGTTCCTTGTCCCTATTCTTTCTCCTGAAGGCCTGGAATAGGCCCTCGGAAAAGAGTTTTCAAATGATGATGGAATGAGGATCCATATCATTTTAAACATTTGTGCTAGGCAGTGCTCAGTCTTTAAGGACTATTTTTTCCCCTCTTACCCACTTTTATGAAGATAATCCCTGTGTTCTGCTAAAAATGAAAGCATTCAAATGTCCCATCTGTCTTTAGACACTTTTCAAACAGATTTCCTTGAAAACACAGGTTTCTGAAGGGCTTAAAAATTATGATATTTAAGATTAGCCAGTTATTCTAATTGAAATTGCATCTTAGGCTTCTATTTGAATACCAAAAGTACAATACTTTTAGAAGAAAACAGGTGTCTTAAAAATTAGGTAGGCAAAGATATCTTATAGAAGACAAGAGAAAATAGCTGATAAAATAGACTTTATTGATATTTTAGAATGTTTGCTTTTTAAAAAAAATTCAGAAATTAAATGAAAAAGCAGGTATTATAATTGGACAAATTTAGATATAGATAAATAGATATTTATATAAAGAGATCTATATATATATTTATCTACCAATATATGTATATTACCAATGACTTATATCAAGAATACATAAAGAATCCTTAAAACTAACAATGACATTAAAAAAATGGGGTTTTTCCACTTGCAATATAAAATTTGCAAGATAAAATCACGTCCATCCTAATAATTAGGAACCCTGAATCCTTTTAGTTGAGAATGGTATTAAAAACAGAATGCCAATAGACCTATGAAAAATGCTCAACATCACTAATTATTAGAGAGATGCAAATTAAAACCACAATAAGATATCACCTCACACCTGCCAGAAAGGCTATCGTCAATAGATCAACAACCAGTGCTGGAGAGGATGTGGAGAAAAAGGAACCCTCGCGCACTGCTGGTGGGACTGCAGACTGGTGCAGCCACTGTGGAAAACAGTGTGGAGTTGCCTCAGAAAGTTAAATATGGAACTGACTTTGGACCCTGCAATCCCAATTCTGGGAATATATCTTAAGAAACCCAAAATACCAATCAGAAAGAATATATGCACCCCTACATTCATAGCAGCACAATTTATAATAGCCAAGATCTGGAAACAGCCCACGTGTCCATTAGTAGAAGAGTGGATAAAACAGCTGTGGTACATTTACACCAAGCACGTCAAACTCACGGCCCAGATGCGCAATATAATGGTATGTAAGAAACGTTTTAATAAAAATTTTGTAACTTAAGTTTTACAATATCCTGTTATACATAATTATTAATAACAAACTAGAATGTTCACTGACTGATTAGTATAATCCTGTTGCATTCATTGCCCTTATGCACCTTATGCGCGCAGGCGCACCATTTCTCTCCACTAATACTAGCAGCGAATATTTTATTTTCTTTAAAATATTTTTTATTGATTTCAGAGAGGAAGGGAGAGGGAGAGAGATAGAAACATCAATGATGAGAGAGAGTCATCGATCGGCCACCTTCTGCACGCCCCCCACTGGGGATCGATCCTGCAACCTGGGCGTGTGCCCTGACCAGGAATCGAACCGTGACCTCCTGGTTCATAGGTTGACGCTCAACCACTGAGCCACACTGGCAGGGTTAGAAGCGAATATTTTACCAGCCGATTGTCACATAATTAGTCTTGTACTGACTTGTTTGGTGTGTGCAACAGGAAATATTTTGCTTTTGGAGAATAAGAAAAATAGGTTTATTTGCATTATGCTTATTAATTTGTGCAGTTATTCAGTGTCTGGTAAGTTAATGTTCAAGAAAAATATATTTATTTTTATTAAAATGTTCTATTGTCTTATGTTAATGATCACTCATTTATTTTAGCCCTTTGTATTCAGCACGTCTCTATCGAAATAAACCTATGTTTCTATGAAAATTGAAGCTATTGTTTTTTTGCAGTCCACGTAAACTTAAATCTTGTTTATTTGGACCATGTTAGCCTTTGGATTTGACATGCTTGATTTACACAATGGAATACTATGAGGCTGTAAAAAAGAAAGAACTCTTACTTTTTTCAACAGCATGGTTGGACCTGCAGATTATAATGCTAAGCAAAATAAGCCAGTCAGAGAAAGACAAATACCATATGATCTCACTTATGTGTGGAATCTAATGGACAAAACAAACCAATGAACGAAATAGAAACAAACAATATATTTGAGCTAGGTGTGCTTTATTTTCTATAGAGGTATAGTGACTTAAAAAAAAGATTTCTTGGGATTTTTCTATGCAAATGATCATGCTATCTGCTAAAAAAAAAAGACAATGTAAATTCATCTTTTTAAAAATATTTCTCTTACCTTATTACATTGTCTAGGATCTCCAGAAAAAATGATGAAAAGAAATGTGGAAAGTGGACATGCTTGTTATGTTCCTGCTTTTAGGGGAAAAATATTAATTACTTACCTGTTAATTATAATACTACCTGAGAGTTTTATAAGATGGATTTTAACAAGTTTTAAAAGTTCCATTCTCAGAAAACCAAGATGGTGGCATAGGTAAACACCTATACTTGCTGCCTCTCACAACCACATCAAAATTACAACTAAAAGGCAGGTCAACTATCACCCAGAACCACGGGAAAGCTGGCTGAGTGGAAGTTCCACAACTAGAGAGGAGAAGAAAGCACATTGAGACTGGTAAGAGATGCGGAGGCGCTGAAAGTGCTGGCACCTGGATGTGTTACTCTTTAATCAGGAGGGAGATAGAAGCTCCCGCTTGCTCTGAACTCCAGTTCCGGGTGAGACTCTGGGGGACCCAGATACATATGGGGAGAAACTGGACTGTCTGGCAATGGGACAGGAACACGAGGGTGGCTTTCTCTCAGAGGTACTCCCAGTGATCATTGTTCCTGCACAGGAACGCAGGATGTGGAGATGTGGGGACCTCTTTTGTGCAGGGCTGACTGGAAGCCATTACTGTTTGCTCCGCCCTAGTGATTCCCTGAGACCCCACCCCACCCAATTTAGAACCCCACCCAAGCTGTGCACATTGGCTTTTGCATAAGAATAGCCTGTCCTTTCTCCTCCTAAAACCTTTCAAACTGCAGCTGGGTCAGAGAGCCCCAGAGCTTCCAAAAGAAGGCCCAAGGCCTGACAGCAGCAGCCTACCTTGATTCAAAACTGGGCCTCATCTGGGCACTTCCAAACCCCATACAAAGAGGAGTAATCTGCAGATGTCTCTGTAGCTCCTGCTGGGCAGCCCCAGACACTGGCTGACTTTGCACCTCCTTGGAGATCCAAGAGCCAGTGTACCCAGTGGTCAGTGTGAGACCATACCAGATTACAACTCTTCACATCCATAAAAGACACACTCAAGGGGCAGACTCAGTGAGCACCAAAGCCCCACTGAAGCAAGTCCTACCCCATAAGGGTGTCTCCTGCACAACAGATCTTCCAGTGTAGACACAGCTGGTCCTCACAGGCAATTGGCCTGGAGGTCAATTCCACCCAGTGATACCAATAGCAATCAAGGCTTAACTACAACAAGACTGTGCACAGAGCTCACAAAGGGGTGAACCAAGAGCGTCTACCTCAGGTGACTGGGCAGGCTGAGCCACTGGGCCCTATAGGATACCTACTACACAAGGCCACTCTGTCAACACAAGGAAACTTAGCAGCTACAAAGTACATAGAAAGAAACACAGGGAAGCAGCCAAAATGCAGAGACAAAGAATCATGTTACAAATGAAAGAAATAGATGAAAGCAAAATACTGGATATAGAGTTGAAAACCACAGTTATAAGGTTACTCAAGAATATTCTAGAAACCTCCAAGGGACTTAGTGAGACCTTCAAGGATATGGAAAAGGACCAATAAGAAATTAAGCATACACTGATTAAAATAAAGAATAATATACAGCCCTAACCGGTTTGGCTCAGTGGATAGAGCAACGGCCTGCGGACTCAAGGATCCCAGGTTTGATTCTGGTCAAGGGCATGTACCTGGGTTGCAGGCACATTCCCAGTAGGGAGTGTGCAGGAGGCAGCTGATTGATGTTTCTCTCTCATTGATGTTTCTAACTCTCTATCCCACTCCCTTCTTCTCTGTAAAAAATCAATAAAATATATTAATAATAATAATAAAATAATAATAATATACAGAGATTCAACAGCAGACTAGAGGATCCCAAGAATCAAGTCAAAGATTTGAAATACGAAGAAGCAAAAAACACCCAACCAGAAAAGCAAAAAGAATCTAAAAATGTGAAGATAGTGTAAGGAGCCTCTGGGAAAACTTCAAGCAAACCAACATCTGAATTATGGAGTGCCAGAAGAAGAGAGAGAGCAAGATATTGAAAACCTATTTGAAGAAATAATGACAGAAAACTTCTCCTACCTGGTGAAAGAAATAGACTTACAAGTCCAGGAAGCGCAGAGAAGCCCAAACAAGAGGAATCCAAAGAGGACCACACCAAGACACATCATAATTAAAATGCCAAGGGCAAAAGACAAAGAGAGAATCTTAAAAGCAGCAATGGAAAGCAGATAGTTACCTACAAGGGAGTGCGCATATGACTGTCAGCTGATTTCTCAACAGAAACTATGCAGGCCAGAAGGGAGTGGCAAGAAATATACAAAGTGATGAATAGCAATAACCTACAACCAAGTTTACTCTACCCAGCAAAGCTATCATTTAGTATTGAAGGTCAGATAAAGAGCTTCACAGACAAGAAAAAGCTAAAGGAGTTCATCACCACCAAACCAGTATTATATGAAATGCTGAAGGGTATTCTCTAAGAAGAGGAAGAAGAAGAAAAAGGTAAAGATAAAAAATTATGAACAACAAAGTGACAACAAATACATATCTATCAATAAGTGAATCTATAAATCAAGTGAATAAAAAACCTGATGAACAGAATAAACTGGTGAATGTAATAGAATCAGGGGCATGGAAAAAGAGCAGACTGACAATTCTTTGGGGAAAAGAGTTGTGGGGGGTGTGGGAAGTGATTGGACAAAGAGCTTACACCTATGGATGAGGTCAGTGGGGGTGGGAGACCTGGGGTGTGTGTGAACAGGGTGGAGGGGAGCTATGGGAGGAAAAAAGAGGAACATCTGTAATAATCTGAACAATAAATATTTTTTTTTATAAAGTTCTATTCTATTCCTAACTTGTAGGAAGTTTGTATCATTAGTGAGTATTGAATTTTGTCTAATATGTTTTCTTCAATTGTTGAGATAATTGTTTGTTTTACTGTGATATTTTGTTAGGATAATGAATTATGTTGATTGATTTCCAATTCCACCAGTGATTTTTTTTCTTTGACTCATTGATTATTTATGACTGATTTAATTAACTTCCCCCTGAAAATGAACATCCTAATTTTCTTTCTGATATTTATTTCTAATTTTATTTTATGTGGACAGAGAACATACTTTGTAAGGTGCCAATACTTTTACATTTATGTGGCCATTTAATGATTCAGCATATGGTGTATCCTGGAAAATGTTCCATGTATACTTAAGAATATATTTTCATCTGCTGTTGGGTACAAAGTTCTATAGATGTCTTTTAAATTTATTTGGTTTATAAGTTTTGTTAAATAATTTGGTTGTTTTTCTACCTACCTATTCCATTCACTATTAAAAGTTAATTATTGGAGTATATAGCTATTATTGTTGAATTGTCAACTTCTCCTTTGAGTTCTAACAGAATTGTTTCATGCACTTTAACAGGTTCTGTTCTTAGGTGAATATATCTTTATTCTTGCTATGTCTTCAAAATATATTGACCCCTTTATCATTATAAATTGTCTCTCTAGGTGTATAGTAACATTTTCCTTTTAAAGTCTATTTTTTGATATATTAGTATATATCCTGGCTTTTTATTGCACTTTGTATGGTATATCTTTTTCCATCTTTTTAAATTCAACATACATATATTTTAATAAAAGAGTATCTTTTGTAGACAGCATATATTTGGATCTTGTTTTCTTTTTGAACTTATTCTGACAGTCTATGATTTTTTATTTGATTGTTTAATCCATTCCTATTTATAATATTGATTTAATTTAATTTATACCTGCCATTCTATTTTTTGTTTTCTATTTGTGTTATTTTTTTCTCTACTCCTCATTTACTGTTTACTGCTGCATTAAATAAATATTTTCTAGTGTAATATTTCAAGTCATTTAATGATTTCACTATATTGTAAGTTATTTTACTGTGTTTTTTTTCTAGGACTTATTATATACATCTTAACTTATCAGAATCTACTTCAGATATCTCTTCTCTATTACATCTGTTACTTCTTTACCCAATTTGTGTTATTATTATTTTGCATGTTACTTCCATGCTGTCACAGACTTAAAATCTATTTATATAATTGTTAGTTTATATAATTTTATATCTTTTAAAGAGCTGAGAGGAAAAAGAAAAGCCAGTATATATTTCTGAAGTTTGTTTTATTAAACTTCTATTTACTATTTCCAGTTCAATTCATTTGCTCTTATGCAATTGAGTTTTTATCTAGCATCATTTTCTTCCTTCAGAACAACTATATTCTCATCCACTTTCTTTGTGTTTTTATTATCAAATAAAGTAAATTTGTGCATGCTATTATTTGCATTTAAAATAACACTTCTAAAATCAGTTAAGAGAGTAATATAATTTATATGGTCTTTATTAATTACACACTTATCTTTGTCCATATTCTTTTTTTTATTGTTATTATGGAATTGGAATGTTTCTATAGAATCACTTGATTTCAGCAAGAAGAAGTTTTGCATTTCTTTAAGGCAGATTGGCTAGCAACAAATCCACCCTTCTATGCCTTCCCTCTAAGGTGTGATGGCCTATTAGATGCTTCTCTGCCTCTGGATCTATTTTTTTTTCATCAGTTTATGTTGTTCATTATATTCCACAAATGAGTGAGATCATCTGATATTTGTCTTTCTCTGACTGTCTTATTTTGCTTACCATAATGCTCTCCAGTTCCATCCATGCTATTGCAAATGTTAAGAGTTCTTTCTTTTTTACAGAAGCATAATATGGCATGTGTAGATGTACCACCATTTTTTAATTCACTCATCTGCTGATGGGCACTTAGGCTGTTTCCAAATCTTAGCTATTGTAAATTGTGTTGCTTTGAAAATAGGGGTGCATATGTTCTTTCTGATTGGTGTTTCTGATTTCTTGGGGTGCATTCCTGGAAGTGGGATTACTGGGTCAAATGGCAGTTCCATTTTTAAATTTTTGAGGAAACTCCATACTATTCTCCACAGTGGCTGCACCAGTCTGCATTCCCACCAGTAGTGCACGAGGGTTCCTTTTTCTTCGCATCCTCGCCAGCACTTGTCATTTGTCAATTTGTTGATGATAGCCATTCTGACAGGTGTGAGATGGTACCACATTGTCGTTTTGATTTTCATCTCTCAGATGATTAGTGACTTTGAGCATGTTTTCATATGTCTCTTGGCCTTCTGTATGTCCTCTTTCAAAAAGTATCTATTTTTAGGTACTTCGCCCATTTTTTGATTGAGTTATCTTCCTTTTGTTATGTTGTATTAGTTCCCTATACATTTTGAAGATTAGGCCCTTATCGGATGTAACATTAGCAAATATGTTCTCCCATGCAGTGGGCTCTCTTGTTCTGTTGATGGTTTCTTTTGCTGTGCAGAAGCTTTTTATTTTGATGTAGTCCAATTTGTTTATTTACTCCTTAGTTTCCGTTGTCCTAGGAGATGTATTGGTAAACCTATTTCTATGAGCTATGTCTAATATTTTTCTGCCTATAGATTCTTCTAAGATTTTTATGGTTTCCTGTCTTATGTTTAAGTATTTTATCCATTTTGAGTTTATTTTTGTGTATGGTGTAAGTTGGTGGTCTAGTTTCATTTTTTTTTGCCTGTATTTGTCTAATTTTCCCAACACCATTTACTAAAGAGGCCGTCTTGACTCCATTGTATGCTCTTGCCTCTTTTGTCAAATATTAATTGAGTATAATGGCTTGGGTCATGATTTGTTCCATTGGTCTATATGTCTGTTCTTATGCTAGTATTAGACAGTTTTGAGAACCGTGGCTTTGTAATATAACTTGATATCTGGTATTGTGATCCCTCCAAGTTTGTTCTTCTTTCTCAGGATTGCTGTGGCTATTCGGGGTCATTTTTTATTCCATATAAATTTTTGGAGAGTTTGTTCTAGGTCTGTGAAATATGCTATTGGTATTTTAATGGGGATTGCATTGAATCTATACTTTGCTAACCGTTATTTCTTTTTATTTTTTAATCTTTATTGTTGAGATTATTATTGATGTTCCTCTTTTTTCCCCCCATAGTTCCCCTCCACCCAGTTCCCACTCTGCCCCAGGCCTTCACTACCCTATTGTCTCTGTCCCTAGGCAATGCATACATGCATATAAGATCTTTGTTTAATCTCTTCCCGCCCCCGACCCCCTCTTCCCTGTGAGAATCATCAGTCTGTTCCATTTCCATGCCTCTGATTCTATTTTATTCACCAGTTTATTCTGTTCATTAGATTTCTTTCTCTTTTTATGTTATTAAAAGACAAAACATATTTCAAAGCTTTATTTAAAAATCTCTCACTGTTTATTATCAAAGTTACACGACTGTTTGCATACCAATAGACAGACTATAAACAGGAAATTTTCATTAAGGAAAGATGGGTTTACTGTAATCTGATCTTTTACAAAAAACTACTGCAAGTTATTGATAACAGAATTTCTCTTTTACTTTCTTAAATCTAATTCTCCTGAAAATTAAACCAATGTTTCCACTCCCTCGAGCTAAAGTCCAACCATGGTCACTTTAGGAAATACCCCTGTTTATTTGTTAATCAGAAATACAATTTGAGTGGCACATATTTCCATTTTCTTCTTAAGCCAAAGTTTTTGGCTTCATTATATTTTACAAGAGAACAGAAGACTTGCAGTGATACTGTAAAGTCTTTCCTATGGCAGCTGAGGTTTAATGAGGGCAGTGGAGTAAAGCAGTGGTGATGCAAACATGACCAGCCCCAGTGCCCTTATCAGACATGGAATCCTTTTCCTGTTTGGCTTGCAGCAGGGTTTCTCGTCAGGCTGCCTAAACCTAACCTGACTGAAGCAGAAAGGTAACATGCTCTGGTAAATCCTGTCATAGTTGATCCTTTAATCTGTGGGTTGTGGGATGATAATAATATGGAGAAAATTATCTGGGTAGCCCAGATGTTCACTCATGCACTGTAGAGGTGTTTCCAACATCGGCTCAATTCCATGAATCATCATTTGATTCTTTCTTTTCCAATTTCAGAAGCAATCGCAGGACAGAGTTATTTGAGGAGATCTCCTAAAGTATGCAATTGTCCATCTGTAGCCACAGGACGAAAAAGCTTCTGAATGAAAGGTCGTTCAGTTGTTGTCAGATGTATTGTAAAAGGGATGTAACGAAATCCACTTTCTTTTACAGGATATTCCATGAGTTCCCGATTGATGGCCCCAAACTGGTTAAATCTGTCATTATGTAATCCCATCAAGAGCTGCTTTTGATCTTTCTTCTTCATTTCATTGATTACTTGGCTTTTGTGCTTTAATGCATCAGCTTCTTCCACACAAGACATAAAATGAGCTTCAATTGCTTCCTTAGATGGGACAGTGCAGAAGGTCCTTTTCTGGAAAACCCTTAAAATGTACTGTGATGTTCCAAGGAAGAACTGAACTTGATGCAAGAAGATCAAATAGCAAGCCAATTGTATAATACCATTTCAGTGGTGTGCCTTCCTGTTCAAACCATATCTCACTAATGTCTTCTTGTCTCATAACCTTCTGAAAGTGCCTTTTCACTTTGTCAGTTACCTAAGTCAAATAACTTTCTCTTGGCAAAAGTAAATAATATGGTTCTACCTCCCGTTCAGCTATCTCATCCTGAAACAGGGTGAAGCAAGTTGGAATTCGACCAAACCACACATATCAATACATATCTTTGTCATCTGTCATTCTTCCAGTGGTTAAAGCAGTACATGTAGGCTAAATTCTTTTTTCAACCAAACCTAAACAGAAGCCCCGGCTCCTTCTCTGGTTTTCCACAAAGGGGAAAACTATCTGTCCTGGCTCCACTCCCCAGTTGCTCAGGGTGCTTGACACACTGTTTCGCAGAGATGCAAGCCCAGAGTCCCCAGAGGCTTCTCAGCTGCAGAAAATACCAGCGAGGTGGTTGGAGCTGAGGCCTGCTGCATTCCACCCTCTATGATCCAGCAAATACCTCATTAGATTTTTTATTCATTTGATTTTTAGATTCACTTGTTGATAGATATGTATTTGTTGCCATTTTGTTGTTCATATTTTATATATTTTTCTTCTTTCTCTTCTTAAAGAATACCCTTTAGCATTTCATATAATACTGGTTTGGTGGTGATGAACTCCTTTAGTTTTTTCTTGTCTGTGAAGCTCTTTATCTGACCTTTAATTCTAAATGATAGCTTTGCAAAGTAGAGTAATATTGGTTGTAGGTCCTTGCTATTTATCAGTTTGAATATTTCTTCCCACTCCCTTTGACCTGCATAGTTTCTGTTGAGAAATCAGCTGACAGTCATATGGGCACTCCCTTGTAGGTAACTATCTGCTTTCCATTGCTGCTTTTAAGATCCTCTCTTTGTCTTTTGCCCTTGGCATTTTAATTATGATGTGTCTTGGTGTGGGCCTCTTTAGGTTTCTCTTGTTTGGGGTGCTCAGTGCTTCCTGGACTTGTAAGTCTATTTCTTTCACCAGGTAGGGGAAGTTTTTGTCATTATTTCTTCAAATCGGTTTTCAATATCTTGCTCTCTCTCTTCTTCTGGCATCCCCATAATGTATGCTTGAAGTTGTCCCAGCGGCTCCTTACACTATCTTTGTATTTTTGGATTCTTTTTTCTTTTTGCTCTTCTGGTTGGGTATTTTTTTGCTTCCTTATATTTGATATCATTGATTTGATTCTTGGGATCCTCTATTCTACTGTTGAATCCCTATATATTATTCTTTATTTCAGTCAGTGTATGCTTAATTTTTGACTGGTCTTTTTCCATTTGTTTGGCATTCTCACTAAGATCCTTGAAAGTCTCACTAAGTCCCTTGGAGATTTCTAGAAGATTCTTGAGTAACCTTATAACCATGGTTTTGAACTCTATGTCCAGTAGTTTGCTTTCTTCCATTTCTTCAATTTGTGACATGTTTCTATGTCTCTGCATTTTGGCTGCTTCCCTGTGTTTCTTTCTATGTATTGGGTAGAGCTGCTAAGTCTCCTTGAGTTGGTAGATCGGCCTTGTGTAGTAGGTGTCCTATACGGCCCAGTGACTCAGCCTCCCCAATCACCTGAGGTAGACACTCTTGGTGCACCCCTTTGTGGGCTGTGTGTACAGTCTTTTTGTAGTTAAGCCTTGATTGCTGTTGGTATCACTGGGTGGAATTGACTTCCAGGCTAATTGGCTGTGAGGACCAGCTGTGTCTACAATGGAAGAAATGCTGTGCTGGAGACACCCTTATGGGGCAGGACTTGCTTCAGTGGGGCTTTGGTGCTCATTGAGTCTGCCCCTTGAGTGTGTCGCTTATGAATGTGAAGAGTTCTAATCTGGTATGGTCTCACACTGACCACTGGATACACTGACTCTTGGGTCTCCAGGGAGGTGCAGAGTCAGCCACTGCCTGGGGCCACCCAGTAGGAGCTATAGAGAGATCTGCAGATTCCTCTTCTTTGTATTGGGTTTGGCAGTGCCCAGAGGAGGCCCAGCTGTGAAGCAAGGCAGACTGGTGCTGGTATTAGTCTTGGGCCTTTTATTGATAGCTTTGGGGTTCCCTGACCCAGCTGCAGCTTATTTGACAGGTTTTAGCCTGAGCAAGGACAGGCCATTCTTAAGCAAAAGACAATGTGCAAAGCTTGGGTGGGGTTATAAATTGTATGGGGCAGAGTCTCAGGGAATCACCAGGGCAGAGCAAACAGAAATGGCTGCCAGTCAGTTTTGCAACCAGGAAGGTCCCAGCATAGGAGCAATGATGCCTGTGAGCACCTTGGTCTGGGAGAAAGCTGCCCCTGAGTTCCTGCCCTGATGCCAGATAGTTCAGTTTCGCCTCATATGTGTCTGGGTCCCCCAGAGTTGTGCCCAGCACTGGAGCTCAGAGTGAGTGGGAGCTTGTAAGTTCATTTCATGGTGCTGGCCTTTTAAGAGGAGCAGCTGGGTCTCCAGCAGCCTCTGTGTTACTGAGCCCCAATTCCCACTGGTTTTCAGAGCCTGTAGATCTTATTGCCTGTAGGGACTTCTTTTCCCAGCTCTGGGACCCTGGGTTGGGCATCTGGTGTGGAGCTCCTCACAGATGGCCTCCGCAGAGGCAATCTCCCTCCCAATTAAAACAGTGACACACATGGGTGCTGGGCCAGTCCACTCTGTGCCTCTGCCCCTCCTACCAGTCTCAGTGTGCTTTCTTCTTTACTTCTCTAGTTGTAGGACTTCCATTCAGCCAGCTTTCTGGTGGTTCTAGATGATGGTTACTCTGTATTTTAGTTGTAATTTTGATGTGGTTGTGGGAGGCAATGAGTACAGGTGTTTGCCTATGCCGCTATCTTGGTTCTCTGCCATTGTTTCTTTAAATATTTTCTGGCTCCTTTCTCTTTTCTCCTGCTGGAACTCCCATTATGTGTATGTTGATGCACTTAATGTTATCCCACCTTCCTATGAGGTTGTCCTTGTTTTTCTACTTTTTCCCCCCTCTGTACTTTAAGTTTATATTCTCTACTGACCTATCTTCAAGTTCTATGATTCTTTCTTATATCATTTGAAATGATGTTGTGCCCCTCTGGTTAATTTTTGTTTTATTTATTGTATTACTCAACTGCAGAATTTTTATTTCATCTTTAAAAAAATAATTTGCATCTCTTTATTAATATCCTCTTTTAAATGAGACAATGATGCTTATTTATGCATGTTTTCCTTTAATTCTATGAACATATATACAGTGGCTGCTTTTAAATCTCTGTCTGCTAAATTTGACATCTAAATACACTTATAGATAGTATATGTTGCCTGCTTTTTTCCCCTGTATATGGCTCGTTCCTTCTCATTTATTTGCATGTCTCATAGTTTGGCATTTTAAACTGGACATTTGGAAAATGTATTATAGAAAATTTGAGTAGTGGTGCTCCCTATTTCTCTCCCATAAAGGAGCTTATCATTTTTGATGTTTGCTTATTTATTTGTTAAGTGTCTTGGATGGACTTTAAGTCTATTTTCCCTACAGTGTGAATCCTTGAAATTGTTCCTGAGGGGATACAGCCTTGGGCAAGCACACATTTATCCTCTGATGACAGTGAATTTAACAAGTGTTTTTAAATTTACTTTGCCTTTTCATGCTATCTCTGCTAAGTTGCCTGCTTCTGTTGCTATCAAATCCAGTTGTTGACAATTTCCATTGATTGCTGGATTATTTTTGACAATGCCTGAGACTTTAAATTGCTACACAGTCTGATCCAATTAAATTCTAGGCCCTTTGCAGAGGTAGATTTTGAAGTCAGTCTTGGAGATTTCTTCTGACCCCAGGAGGGCCCTTAGCTGTCTCTTTCTCTGATTATTTCTGTCAAAATAGGTTAAGATACATTTAGCATTTTGCTCTCATAGAACTACTAGTATCCTCTTAGTTCCTTACCACAAAAACTTCATTGTTTTTTAGAGAGCCCTCAGGCTTGCCTGCCTCACACTCTGTTCCAATAAAGTCATTTTCTGTGGGGAGAGCTTCAGAAGTTTCTGTTCATATGGCCTATCTCTTCCGCTGGGCAAAATTACTGAGTCACTGCTCCAGAGCTGGGTCTATAGACAATAGTACATTTTCTTTAAATGACATTCTTCCTTTATGAGCAGGATGCTGGGTGGAAATGCCAACCTCTGGTCCTCTCAGCTGTCTTTTCTGGTGTGCAACCTCTAAATTGCAGGTTAGCTTGCTGAGGGCAATCAGGGTGCCACTATTTTTAGCCTGTAGTAGCTGAGTTAGAGCCTTCACCCTTTGAATTTAGGCTTCTTGGAGGAAGGAAGTTATTTATCTCTCTGGTGCACTCACCTGAAATTTAGACTCTATAACATATCTCCGAGAGATAACAAATGCTGGTGGCTATCCCCTCCTGACCTTTGAGAGTAGAGATACAGGGAGTTTTTTCTTCTTGGCCACACCTGCCCAGGGTGGAGCTTTGTCATACTGAACTAGGAAAATGGGAAGGAGTGGGCTGTGTCTCAAGCACCAGACTCTTGCTGCTCCTACCAAGATTTAGCAGATGAAAATATTTCTTCATTTGCTGTATACACTTATGTGTATTTGCACATATTTATTTTTTCTTTAAATTTTAACAAATTATGGCTGTTTCTCTGAGGAATGTGTTTACAGAGATCCTAATTTAACTATTCCATAAATGGGATGACATTGATATCTGTCTTATTTCCCTTCATTTGTCTCTAACAATTAATTCTACTGTGAGTCTGACACTTTGCTCTGGGACGTCAGAAAGGTTCAGTGTTCAAATCTTCCTCAAGTAACTTTCCTAATATTCCACTAATTTGATATTTTGGCCCAAGCAAGTTAGTCACCTAGGTTTGAGCTATAACTGCCAATTTAGGAATGATTTTGGTTTATCTTGGATGACTAGTGAGACTATATTGTACATTCTTTCCATGACTCTACATCTCTGCTCAAACACACACATATGCAAGAATAGTGAGGGAATTGTTTAAGATTATGTCTCTTTGAATACTTACAAATATATATCCTACCTAATAATAGACAAATATGCAAATTGACCGTACCTTCGCTATGCCCACGATTGGCCAGGAGGCGCGGGGGGGCGGGACTCGGGGGGGCCGGGGGGGCTGATTGGGCGGGCGGGATGCTGAGCTGCGTCGCCAGCGGCGGCGCAAGCTCAGCGTGGGCGCCATGGCTGTGCTACGGCACAGAAGGGGCCTCTGGGGCAGCGAGCTCACTTCCCACCGCGGACCATCAAAAGCCGGGGAGCTGGGTGCCTGTCCGCTCAGGCAGCAGGCCTTTCAGACGCCTCTGCCGCGCTGGAGGCTTCTGAAAGGCCTGGTGCACCAGCGATCCAAAGCGAAAGCGTGGGAGCTGGGTGCCTGTCCGCTCAGGCACCAGGCCTTTCAGAAGCCTCTGCCGCGCCGGAGGCTTCTGAAAGGCCTGGTGCACCAGCGGACAGGCACCCAGCTCCCCGTGATCAAAAGCAAAAGCTGGGAGCTGGGTGCCTGTCCGCTCAGGCAGCAGGCCTTTCAGAAGCCTGCTGCGCTGGAGGCTTCTGAAAGGCCTGGTGCACCAGCGATCGAAAGCGAAAATGTGTAGGGGACCCTACATGTGCATGATTCAATCATGCACTGAGCCTCTAGTATATATATATATATATATATATATATATATATATATATATATATATGCATGAACACATAAGGGTGGGGCAAAAGCAGGTTTACAGTTGTTCATATGGAAAATAATATAATAATCCTATATAATAAAAAGCCTAATATGCTAAGTGTCTGACCATTCGTTCAACCATTGGACCAGTCACTATGACTCACACTGACAGCCAGGGGGCAGACACTCCGACCAGTAGCTTAGCTTGCTGCTGGAGTCCAGCTGATTGGAACTGGGTGATACAGGCCGAACACGCCCTGGAGCCTTCCCGTGGTCCCTCCCAGGCCTCTAAAATATTTCTTCTAATTAATTTCCTTTAAATGTGCATGAATCCGTGCACCAGGCCTCTAGTTAATAAATAATAATATAAGAATTAACTCTTTTTTGTGTACTCAGAACTGTAAACCTACTTTTTCTTCACCCTGTACAAAACCCCACAATATAAATGGCAAAAACTACATGCAAAAAGATGCATTGTTTCAGTAGAAGATAATTTGCATTCTATTGACCTTTCTAGGTCAGTTTTTATGAATTGGGATAAGACTTTCTCTTTTTTTTTTAATATATTTTTATTGATTTCATAGAGGAAGAGAGAGGATGAGAGAGATAGAAACATCATTGATGAGAGAGAATCATTGATCAGCTGCCTCCTGCACATCCTCTACTGGGGATCGAGCCCACAACCTAGGCATGTGTCCTTGACTGGAATTGAACCTGGGACCCTTCAGTCTGCAGGCTGATGCTCTATCCACTGAGCAAAACCAGCTAGGGCAGCACAGACTTTTTATAATAATCTATGAAAACTTGGAAATACCATTCTATTTTTCAATGAAAACAAATGACATGTATGATATGTATCATATGATATGACATGTATCTACTATGAGAGAATTATATCAAATAGTTTTACTGCCCTAAAAATCTTCTTTGATCATCTTTCACTCATCCTTTTTTTTTTAATTTCTTTATTGATTAAGGTATCACATATTTGTCCTCGTCCCCCCATTTCCATCCCACCCCCCCACACACACATGCCCCCACCACCCTGTTGTCCTTAACCGCTGGTTGGGCTCATATGTCTGCACACAAGTCCTTTGGTTGATCTCTCCCT
The DNA here is from genome assembly GCF_027574615.1 of Eptesicus fuscus. Classification (NCBI taxonomy): domain Eukaryota; kingdom Metazoa; phylum Chordata; class Mammalia; order Chiroptera; family Vespertilionidae; genus Eptesicus; species Eptesicus fuscus. Next base: position 63,736,714 of record NC_072473.1, on the reverse strand, counting down.
TTATCCCCACCCTTCCCTACCCTCCCCCCGAGGCCCGACAGTCTGATCCATGCCTCCTTGTTTCTGGGTCTGTTCTTGTTCATCAGTCTATGTTGTTCATTATTTCCCCTAGATGAGTGAGATCATGTGCTGTTAGAAATACACTTATAAGAACCGAAAATGAGACAAGCAATAATGGTTATGGTGACAGGCAAATGAATCGGTCTGTAGTGAGTTTCTTTCTGGGCCAACAGTTCTTTTGAGACCCAATTTCAATGTCCAACAGTTCCTTATGTGTACATGTCAGCACTGACATTTCAGTTCTGGATGGTGGACAAATGGTGGTAATGCAGGTCCGACTCTCTCTGGTTTGGTCCTGGGCAACCTGCAGTGATGCACAGTTGCTAACTGCTAGTATGGGAAGGCCACATCAGCGTCTTCTGTCTCTGGACTGCTTCTCTTCTGTCTTCATGGCTGGAGTAGTCCTGTCGATTCTTCTCTTGCTAGAATCCACATGGTCTCGGAGTTGTTTTCTGAAAATATACAAACATATTCTCGACCAAAAGTTAATAAAGGAATATTTTCTATAAATTTGACTGGGGATCCTTTTTCAATTTTTGCCCAAATGATTTTCCTATGGCTTGTTTTATCACCTTGTGTGTTTTTCATGGGTGTCTTGCTTTTAGCCTTACAATTAATTTTCTAAAGTATTAATTTTCTAGATGTAATTTACTTACAGGATATTTTTCCTTACATGATATTCCTCTACTATCCCCTCCTTTTTTGATTTAAATGTTAGGAGGCTTTTGAAAATTTTATAATGTAGTCTTGATGCCTTTTACATTTTAATTTTTTGTACTATAATATTACTGTTTTAGGTTCATTACATGGTGCACAATTTTATCGTGACATGAAGTACCAATAACAATTTTAGTTGACACTTTAGGAACACCTTTTTGTCCAGTACAATTATTTTTTCTAGAATATTCACTTGTTTCAACTGGCCAATTTAAATTTGCCTGAAAACTTGACTACTATTTTACTGTCAAATTTATTACTCTAACAATAATCTTGTTTTACCCTGTAAATATTGATGGAAGGGATTATTTGCCTTCTTGAGTAGGTCCTGAGCATTCCTGGTGGTAGGCTGGATTTAGATATCATAAACCCACTTCCCCACAACATGGGTACAAGACAACTCAAACAATTCTTGTTGGAGTGAGAGGGCAGCTGCTGTCGGCCAAGTCTCTCTCTGTCGGTCACCTGGGTCCTGATCTGAGCTGGGCATGGGAAGCACGAAGCAGCCATGGGGTCAGGAGACCTCCCTCAGAAGGGGCTAGGATTCAGGCCCCTGCAATGTTGGGGGGTGAGGGTCTGTGCCCCACCTCTGTTGATCCCCAAATTATCTCCTGATGGCCCCTCTGCGACTGTGCCTGTCTTAGGTTGTTCCTTCCTTGAGGAATCTTACCCGTCTCTGGCTAACCAGCCATCCTCCAGGGCCAAGCAGGGTGACATGAGGTTCAGTTTTGTCTCCTTGGTAGCCTATGCCCCCGTGGCCTCCATGCCCAGCTCCTGTCTTGGGATCCCCTCGCCTGCTGGCGGGACCCCAGCACTGATCACATATCTTTTGGAACCCGGGTTTCTTCTCCAGGGAGGGCTCAGTTCGCCCCACTGGGTGAGAGACAGATCCATGGCACCAGTCATCACGAGACTTCAACCTCAACATGAACAGAGAGCTCATGCAACAGCTGTGAGCAATTGAATTGTATCAAGAGGGTCTCTCTTGGCCTAAAGGGTAAGAGGGACCAATATAGAATGTTCAGGTGCCCTCCCAGGAAGCCCTCCACACGATGAAAAGGGTTAAATCCTTACATGTCCTTTTTAAATTGCTGCCAGACATTCCAAGAATTAGTTTGTACGTTTGCTTGGGATAATTGTATATTATGCTGTAGCAATTCTAAAGTATCAAGAGATGTGTTAAGTTTGTCTCCAAGCACCAAACAGATGACTTTTTTTTTTTTATTCCCAAGGGTGCGAGGAACTATTATAAGTATTGGGGGTGATCCAAATCTGGGAGTAAATTTTAATGATAGTGTAGAATAATATCATGTAAGGATATTCTTTGTTCTCATCCATGGGAATTCCCTTTCAAACTGGCTGTCCATTTCTTTTTATGTAGACAAGGTCTTAGTTACATTTTTTGCACCTCTACCGGGGGCACGTAGTGATAGTAGTGACACCCTTTCTTTGGTATCCACACAAGCCAGAAACCTCTCTTTAATTGTACACACAAAGGGGCATTGTTTTGATTTCGTGTCATACAAAAGGGAAGCTGGGTGGAGACCCCTGTGTATTTATACTTTCTTGCCCCACCCATGGACCTCCTATATGTCCAGGGTGTTTGGTATTATTGGTAACTACATTAGTCCGGGGATCAGCCCACGTAAGGGGTCTTACTCATGAAGGGTCAGGAACATAAGATCAAAATACTTACCCTCTTGTCCCAGGTAAAATTACCGTACATCTGATGATTGCTAGCGTGGCTAGAAAGGCGTTCTCAGGCATTCTTGGTTTCTGGTTATCTCACAATTTCTTCCCTGAGGTTTGACGTTCTGATTGATGTTTCTCTGTTTCTGGATCTATTTTCTCCCCATCAGTTCATGTTGTTCATTATAATCCACAAATGAGTGAGATCATGTGATATTTATCTTTCTCTGCCTGGCTTATTTCACTAAGCATAATGTTCTCCATCTCCATCCATATTGTTGTAAATGGTAAGAGCTCCTTCTTTTTTACCGCAGCGTAGTATTCCATTGTGTAGATGTACCACAGTTTTTTAATCCACTCATCTGCTGATTGGCACTTAGGCTGTTTCCAAATCTTAGCTATGGTGAATTGTGCTGCTATGAACATAGGAGTGCATATATCCTTTCTGATTGATGTTTCCAGTTTCTTGGGATATATTCCTAGAAGTGGGATCACTGGGTCAAATGGGAGTTCTATTTTTAGTTTTTTAAGGAAACTCCATACTGTTCTCCACAGTGGCTGCACCAGTCTGCATTCCCACCAACAGTGCACGAGGGTTCCTTTTTCTCCACATCCTCTCCAGCACTTGTCATTTGTTGACTTGTTGATAATGGCCATTCTGACAGGTGTGAGGTGGTACAGCATTGTTGTTTTGATTTGCATCTCTCTAATGATTAGTGATTTAGAGCAGGTTTTCATATGTCTCTTGGCCTTCCTTCTGTCTTCTTTCGAAAAGTGTCTATTTAGATCAGTTGCCCATATTTTTATTGGGTTGTTTATCTTCTTTTTGTTAAGCTGAATGAGTTCCCTGTAAATGTTGGAGATTAAACCCTTATCGTTGATATCATTGGCAAATATGTTCTCCCATGTAGTGGGCTTTCTTGTTGTTTTATTGATGGTTTCCTTTGCTGTGAAAAAGCTTTTTATTTTGATGTAGTCCCATTTGTTTATTTTCTCTTTAGCTTCCATTGCCCTAGGAGCAGTATCAGCGAAGAAGTTCTTTTGGCATATGTCAGAGATTTTCCTGCCTGTAGATTCCTCTAGTATTTTTATGGTTTCCTGTCTTATGTTTAAGTCCTTGATCCATTTTGAGTTTATTTTTGTGTATGGTGTAAGTTGGTGGTCTAGTTTCAGTATTTTGCATGTATCTGTCCAATTTTCCCAACACCATTTGTTGAAGAGACTGTCTTGACTCCATTGTATGTTCATGCCTCCTTTGTCAAATATTAATTGAGAATAGTGATTTGGATCGATTTCTGGGTTCTCTATTCTATTCCATTGATCTATATGTCTGTTCTTGTGCCAATACCAGGCAGTTTTGAGAACAGTGGCTTTGTAATACAGCTCGAAATCTGGTATGGAGATCCCACCTACTTTGTTCTTCTTTCTCAGGATTGCTGTGGCTATTCGGGGTCTTTTTATATTCCAGATGAATTTTTGGAAAGTTCGTTCTAGGTCTGTGAAGTACGCCGTTGGTATTTTCATGGGAAGTGCATTGAAATTATAGATTGCTTTGGGTAGTATGGACATTTTGATGATGTTGATTCTACCAATCCATGAACATGGTATGTTCTTCCATCTGTTTATGTCTTCTTCTATCTCTTTTTTCAGTGTTGTGTAGTTTTCCGTGTATAGGTCTTTTACCTCCTTAGTTAAGTTTATTCCTAGGTATCTTAATTTTTTTGGTGTGATGGTAAATGGGATTGCTTTTTTAGTCTCTCTTTCTGTAAGTTCATTATTGGTGTATAGAAATGCCATAGATTTCTTAGCATTTATTTTGTATCCTGCTACTCTGCCGAATTCATTTATTAAGTCTAGTAATTTTTTGATGGAGTCTTTAGGGTTTTCTATGTACAGTATCATGTAATCTGCAAATAAGGACAGTTTTACTTCTTCTTTTCCAATTTGGATGCCTTTTATTTCTTCTTCTTGTCTGATTGCAATGGCTAGTATTTCCAACACTATGTTGAACAGGAGTGGTGAGAGTGGGCATCCCTGTCTTATTCCTGTTCTTAGGGGAAATGGTTTTAGTTTTTGCCCATTGAGTATGATGTTGGCTGTGGGTTTGTCATATATGGCTTTTATTATGTTGAGGTATGATCCTTCTATTCCCAGCTTGCTGAGTGTTTTTATCAAGAAAGGGTGTTGGATTTTGTCAAATGCTTTTTCTGCATCAATTGATATGACTATATGGTTTTTATCTCTCAATTTGTTTATGTATGTGATGTATCATGTTTATTGATTTGCGAATATTGTACCATCCTTGCATCCCAGTGATAAATCCTACTTGGTCGTGGTGTATGATCTTTCTGATGTATTGCTGGATTCGATTTGCTAGAATTTTGTTGAGGATTTTGTCATCTATGTTCATGAGGGATATTGGCCTGTAATTCTCCTTCATTGTGTTATCTTTACCTGGTTTTGGTATTAGGGTGATGCTGGCTTCATAGAAGGAGCTTGGAAGTGTTCCTTCTTCTTGAATTTTTTGGAATAGTCTGAGGAGGATAGGTTTTAGCTCTTCCTTAAATGTTTTATAAAACTCCCCTGTGAAACCGTCTGGCCCCGGGCTTTTGTTTGCTGGAAGCTATTTGATAACTTCTTCAATTTCTTCCATAGTTATTAGCCTATTGAGATTTTCCGTCTCTTCCTGAGTAAGTTTTGGAAGGTTGTGTTTTTCTAGGAATGTGTCCATTTCCTCCAGGTTGTCTAGTTTGTTGGAGTAGAGTTGTTCATAGTATTTTTTGACAATCCTTTGTATTTCTGTGGGGTCGGTTGTTATTTCACCTCTTTCATTTCTGATTTTGTTTATTTGGGTCCTCTCTCTTTGTTTCTTGGTGAGCCTGGCTAGAGGTTCATCAATCTTGTTTATCCTTTCAAAGAACCAGCTCTTGGTTTTATTGATCTTGTGTATTGTTTTTTTGGTCTCTATGTCATTCATTTCTGCTCTGATCTTTATTATTTCCTTTCTTCTGCTCACTGTGGGCTTTTCTTATTGCTCCCTTTCTAATTCTTTGAGTTGTTGAGATAGATGATCTATTAACATTTTTTCTTGTTTTTTGAGGTAGGCCTGTAGAGCTATACATTTGCCTCTCAGGACTGCTTTCATTGTGTCCCATAGGATTTGCAATGTTGTATTTTTATTGTCATTAGTTTCCAGGATGTTTTTAATTTCTTCTTTGATCTCATTGATAACCCAATCATTGTTTAGTAGCATGCTATTCAGTTTCCAAGTGTTTGAATTTTTTGGAATGTTTTTATTGTAGTTTATTTCTAATATTATGCCATTGTGGCCTGAGAAAATGCTTGGTATGATTTCAATCTTTTTGAATTTGACTTTCGTCAGTTTAATTATGATGTGTCTTGGTGTCGGTCTTTTGGGGTTCAACTTGTTTGGGACTCTGTGTACTTCTTGGACTTGGATAGTTTTTTTCTTGCCAATATGTGGTCTATTTTTGAGAATAGACCAATATGTGGTCTATTTTTGAGAATGTCCCATGTGCACTTGAGAAGAACGTATATTCCCTGGCTTTGGGGTGAAATACTCTGAAGATGTCAATTAGGTCCATCTGATCTAGTGTGTCATTTAGAATTGCTGTTTCTTTGCTGATTTTTTGTCCAGAGGATTTATCCATTGATGTCAGTGGTGTATTAAAGTCCCCTACTATGATTGTATTGATGTTGATCTCTCCCTTGATGTCTTCCAGCAGATTTTTTATGTATTTGGGCGTTCCTGCGTTGGGTGCATATACGTTTACCAGAGTTATATCTTCTTGCTGGATTGCTCCCTTTAGTATTATGTAGTGGCCTTCCTTATCTCTTATTAAAGCCTTTACTTTGAGGTCTATTTTATCTGATATAAGTATCGCAACCCCAGCTTTTTTCTCCTTTCCATTTGCCTGAAAAATGTCTTTCCATCCCTTCACTCTCAGTCTGTGTGAGTCTTTTGCTCTAAGGTGGGTCTCTTGTAGACAGAAAATATATGGGTCATGTTTTCTTATCCATTCAGCTACCCTATGTCTTTTGATTGGTGCATTTAATCCATTTACGTTTACTGTTATTATTGATAAGTACCTGTTTGTTGACATATTTTTCCTTAGTGTTTGTGTATTTTCTTGCCTTTCTCTTTCTTCTTTTTACAGAAGCCCCTTTAGCATTTCTTGCATTGCTGGTTTGGTAGTGATGAACTCTCTTAGCCCTTTTTTGTCTGTGAAGCTTCTGATTCCACCTTCAATTTTGAATGATAGCCTTGCTGGGTATAGTATTCTTGGATTCAGTCCCTTGTTTTGCATCACTTTGTATATTTCATTCCATTCCCTTCTGGCCTGGTGTGTTTCTGTTGAGAAATCCGTTGATATTCTGATAGGAGATCCCTTGTAGGTAACTTTCTGTTTCTCTCTGGCAGCCTTTAAGATTCTTGCTTTGTTGTTGGTGTTCGTCAGTTTAATTATGATGTGTCTTGGTGTCGGTCTTTTGGGGTTCAACTTGTTTGGGACTCTGTGTACTTCTTGGACTTGGATAGTTTTTTTCTTGCCAATATCGGGGAAGTTTTCTGTCATTATTTCTTCTAATAGGTTTTCTATTCCTTGCTTCTCTTCCTCTCCTTCTTTTATCCCTATTATTCGAAGGTTGTTTCGTTTTGTGTTGTCCCAAAGCTCCCTTAGGCTCTCCTCTTGCTTTTTAAGTCTTCTTTCCAATTGCTGCTGTGTTTGTGTGTTTTTTCCTACCTTGTCTTCTAATTCGCTGATGCGGTCCTCAGCCTCTTCTACTCTACTCTTTAAGCCTTCCATTGTGTTCTTTATTGCAGCTATGTCGTTCTTCATCTCCTCTTGGTTTCTTTTCATGTTGGTGACATTTTAATTCAGCTCCTTATAGCTCTCATTGAGTTGTGTGTATTTGTCATCCATTCGTTTAAACATCCTTATAACAAATACTCTGAATTCTTTCTCTGTTAAGCTGCTAGCCTCAAGTTCATTTAACTCCCTTTCTGGTGATTCTTCCTGTTCCTTCCTTTGAGAATTTCCTTTCTGTCTCCCCATGTTTTCCTGTAATGTTTTAATTGTAGTTCCAATTGCTTTGCTACCCAGGATCTTTTGGTGATGGTGCTACTGGTATAATCTCTCAGTTCTCCTGGGCTTGGTAATCTAGTGTAGCTCCCTACTTGAGCTACTTGGGTTCTCTTGATGTAGGCCTGGAAGCTTGAGAGGCACAACTGTGGTGTCTAAAAGTCAGCAGCTTTGGAGTGGAGTGTCCCAGTTTTTGCTGTCTTGCACCCTTAGTTGAAATCGCGCGTGTCCAGTGGGAACTCACAGTGGCACCCAGGAACCGTCTGTTGGGAGATCTCCCAGTGGCTCCCACTAGCACCCTGTGTGTAGATGGGCTCAGGGTGCCTGCCTGTTGTATATTCCCTTCTGTGGAGGTGTGTTTGCAGGCGCACTGCTCTGAGGCACTTTGAGGGACTCTGGCACTGAAGTTAGACAGCTAGGGTGTATGTGGGAAGTTATTCAGGAGAAAGGAGTTCAGAGTTTTTGCTGTGGGGCAGCGCACCCTTGCCTGTACAGAATCACACCCAGCAGGGGCTCAAAGCAGCTCCTCAGAGGACCCTGTGGATATATGGGCTCAGGGTGCCTTCCCCTGCTGTGGGCCTGAGTTTGCCCGCCCTTGAGTGTGCGCGAACTGGTGGGGTGCCCGCCAGCGCAAAGCTCTGAAGCCCCTGGCACTGAAGTTGCACTGCAGGGGTGTCCCTGGGCAGTTATTTAGGAAGAGGCAGTTCAGAGATTCTACTGCAGGGCCGCGCACCCTTGACTGGGCAGAATCACCCCCTCAGGGGCTCTCAGTGGTTCCCCAGCACTGCCTGGGTAGTGGAGTGCCCGGGTGCCTATGGGCTGGGGACGCGGCAAGTCCTGAGTTCAGGTGCTGGGGAGGGGGAGGTTGCACTTACTGTTTTCAGCGGGCGCACTTTTGCAGATGGAGGTCTCAGGGTTCGCGCTTCTGCTGCTGGGATGGCAGGTCTTCTACCAGAGTGGCTGTAGTGACCAGGTTTGCTTCCGAGACCAGACTAGGTGGTGGTAAGGTTAGGATTCTAGTCTCTAGCAGTTCCGTTCTTAAAATGGCGGGGTCTCTGTGCCACTGGTGTCCTTCCTGGAGTGTTTGCAGCAGCCGCGGGGTTTTGCCAACCAGGACTGCCTGGATTGGATGCCCCCTGGAAGAACTGCAGAGTCCAACTGTCCCTATTTCATTCACACACACACCCACACACGTCCACACACACCTCTGTCACTCCTTCACTCGATCACACGCTCACCCTCCCTACCTACCTGCCAGTAGCCATCTTTCTCTCTCACTCCAAGACTTTCTCCTTAAAAGACTTTGGTGCTTGTGAATGAATATGAAATAATATGTAAAATATTTTAAAAAGCAATAAGGCATTGTGTTTCAACATTATAATATTAATATCTATGCTTTTATAGAATGCTAGTATTATTCAAACATCGAAAGACAAATAAGTAGTTTAATCTGCACATAATTTAAAACATTTTTCATTAAAACAAACATTTCTTACATAGTGAAATACACATTTCAAATATTTTTTAAGAAAAAATGTGATTGTGAAAGGAAGCAAAGTTCTAGATATTTATATTTAATGTCTCATCCACCCTCACACACATTGTATTTAGACTTCTATTTCTGCTCCTTCATTGTTAGTAAATATTTGAGAAACAGTGTCTTAAAAGTTCATGTCTATAGTGACTGAGAATGACTAAGAATTGTGAGCTAACCACAGAATTTTTTTTCTCGCTACTTTTAAAATTCTGTCTATCTTTAGACAGTTGATTATTTTGTCTTGGAGAGTATGTTTGGATTGAAGTTCTGTGGTGACCTATTGGATTCATAAACTTCAATATGCAAATCTGTCCCCAGGTTTGGAAAGTTCTCAGGTATTCTTTTTTAAAATTTATCTTCATTGTTGAAAGTATTACAGATGTCCCCCTTTTTTGTTGTTGTATTTTCCCCATTGACCCCCTCCACTCCACACCCACCCATCTCAAGCCTTTGGCCACACTATGGGGTGGAGAGAGAGAGAGATTAACCAGATAACTTATATGCATAGCCCATGGACACAGACAATAGTCAGGTATTATTTCTTAAAGTAAGCTTTCTACCCCTTTCTCCCTCTCTTCTCATTTTGGGCCTCTAATTATGTGTGCATTGCTTATTTTCATGGTTTCCCATAAGCCCTATAAGGTTTTTTTTTAATTCTTTTTTATATTTTTTTTCTTTTAACTCCTCTGATTGGATAAATTTTATTAATTTGTCTATGTCTCAGTGGTTTTTGTGGTATTTCTTTTTTGTCAAGTCTGCTGTTGAAGCTCTGTATTGAATTATTCAGTTCAGTTATTGTATTCTTCAGCTCCAATTAGCTGTTTGTTTGTTTTTATGTTTTCTATCTTTTTGTTTAGTTCATTTTGTTCTTGTACTGTTTTTCTGACATTGTTAAATTGTTTATCTATGCTTTAAAAAAAATCTCTCTGAGTATCCTTAAAACCGTTGTTTTAAATTCTGGTTGGGGGCTGGAAGATAGAGCAATAAAGTACTCAAGCAGCTGTTGTCTTGTACTCACAGCTGCAGAAGCCTACACTGGCTGCTGTTGTGGGGAAGGTGGGGAAGGGGGAACTGGAGCGATTCAGATATTTAGTGATATGGCAGTGGTTTGACAGAGATTTCCTTAAGCACCTGGAGAACAAAAAATTAGGAAGAAAAGAAAACGTACTCTCCACATGTTTGGAAATTGGCTCTGTGTTTTGGCACTCCTTTGATTCTTAGCCAGACTCTTTACAACTCTGCCTTAGCCTTCACTTCCCTCATGGAGCCTAAATATTTACCAGATGGGAAAGCCTATGGATTTGTCAGGTCATTTCTGGGAATGTGTCCCTCCCTGGGCATGTATAATTATTGCTCGATTCTGTGGAAGGTGTGAGAGCTTTTCAGAGCTCTTATTCTGTAAAGTATTTCACTCCACATCAATTCACTGAATCACTGTGACCTTAATTTTGCCTCAACTACGTTTTCTCCAAGCAACAGTGGCTTTTCAAATTTTCTATTCAATATTTTAAGGAAATGTCCCCCACACAGCTGTTTCTTTCTTCTCTGTATTCTAATTCTGGGTTCAACAAAACAAAATCATGCCCCTAGTGTCAGTAGTTTAAGAAACCCTTATGCAGTTCATAACAGATAAGCACAATTCCTTGGGAGCAAAATCTGCTATACTTCCCCTGGAATCAGGTACCCACGATAGGCATGTGGGCTGCAGTCTCCAAGACCATTGCTATAATGGAGATTACTTTTAATAAGATTAAGTTAAACCCCATAAAGATATCCTACCATGTGTCACTGGACTTCCTTCTGATTTAGCATTAATTTAGTGGCTATAAACCTTTGACTATCGAGAGTTCTGATAAGATTGGTTCTGATCATTTTTGTTAGGTGTTTCAATAGTTTCCCTGATGTCACTCTTAAGATATTTTTGATGATTATATTTTTTTAAAATATTTTTATTGATTTTTAGAGATAGAGGAAGGGAGAGGGAGATGGAGAGAAACATTGATGTGAGAGTTGAACATCTATTGGCTGATTCCTGCATGCCCCCTGCTGGGGATTGAGCCTGCAAACCAGGCATGTGCCCTGACTGGGAATTGAACCAGCAAACTTTCAGTGCATAAGATGACACTCAACCAACTGAGCCACACCAGTCAGAGCTATGATGATTATATTCTTATCTTACAAATTGCTTTACTCAATGAAGAACACAATTTTCCTTGATTATTTCATTATAATTAAACATATCCTATATATAATGAATACCCAATCTTGCCTTTATTTTGTCTTAAATTCATTCTTGAAAAGTTACATGTACATGCTTAACCTATATATCAATTTTATTTCCTTGTTTTTTTTTTGTTTTTTTTCCACTTTTTTTTATTAAGGTATTATATGTGTACATATCTTACCATTGTCCCCCTTACCCCACACCCATACATGCCCTCACACCCCAGAGTTTTGTGTCCATTGGTTATGCTTATATGCATGCATACAAGTCCTTCAGTTGATCTCTTATCTCCCGCATCTCTCCCTAACCTCCCCCCTATAATTTGACAGTCTGTTTGATGCTTTACTGTCTCTGTATCTATATTTTTGTTCATCAGTTTATAATGTTCTTCATTATCTATAAATGAGTGAGATCATGTGGTATTTTTCTTTCATTAACTGGCTTATTTCACTTAGCATAATGTTCTCCAATTCCATCCAGGTTGCTGCAAATGATGAGAATTCCTTCTTTTTTATGGCAGCATAGTATTCCATTGTGTAGATGTACCACAGTTTTCTGATCTAGTCATCTGCTGATGGACACCTAGGTTGTTTCCAAATAGTAGCTATTGTAAATTGTGCTGCTATGAACATAGGGGTGCATATATCCTTTCTGATTGGTGTTTCTAGTTTCTTCGGATATATTCCCAGGAGTGGGATTACTGGGTCAAATGGGAGTTCCATTATCGGTTTTTTGAGGAAACTCCATACTGTTCTCCACAGTGGCTGCACCAGTCTGCATTCCCACCAGCAGTGCACGAGGGTTCCTTTTTCTCTGCATCCTCGCCAACACTTGTCATTTGTTGATTTGTTGATGATAGTCATTCTGACAGGTGTGAGATGGTACTGCATTGTTGTTTTGATTTGCATCTCTCGGATAATTAGTGACTTTGAGCATGTTTTCATGTGTCTCTTGGCCTTTCTTCTGTCTTCTTTTGAAAATATTCTATTTAGGTCCGTTGCCCATTTTTTTATTGCATCATTTATCTTCCTTTTATTAAGTTGCATAAGCTGCCTGTAGATGTTGGAGATTAAACCTTTATCAGTGATAGCATTTGCAAATATGTTCTCCCATAGAGTGGGCTTTCTTGTTGTTTTGTTGATGGTTTCTTTTGCTGTAAAAAGCTTTTTATTTTGATGTAGTCTCATTTGTTAATTTTCTCTTTAGCTTCCATTGCCCTAGGGGCAGTGTCAGTGAAGTTCTTTTGGCATATGTCTGAGATTTTGTTGCCTGTGGATTCCTCTAGTATTTTTATGGTTTCCCATATTATGTTTAAGTCCTGTATCCATTTTGAGTTGATTTTTGTGTATGGTGTAAGTTGGTGATCTACTTTCATTTTTTTGCATGTATCTGTCCAATTTTCCCAACACCATTTATTGAAAAGACTGTCTTAACTCCATTGTATGTTCATGCCACCTTTGTCAAATATTAATTGAGCATAGTGGTTTGAGTTGATATCTGGATTCTCTATTCTGTTCCATTGATCTATATGTCTGTTCTTGTGCCAGTACCAGGCTGTTTTGAGAACTGTGGCTTTGTAATACATCTTGAGGTCTGGTGTTGAGATCCCTCCTACTTTATTCTTCTTTCTCAGGATTCCTGTGGCTATTCGGGGTCTTTTTTTATTCCAGATGAATTTTTGGAGAGTTCTTTCTAGGTCTGTGAAATATGCTGTTGGTATTTTGATGGGGAGTGCATTGAATCTGTAGATTGCTTTGGGTAGTATGGACATTTTAATGGTGTTGATTGTACCTATCCATGAACATGGTATGTTCTTCCATCTGTTTACATCTTCCTCTATCTTTTTTCAGTGTCCTGTAGTTTTCTGTGTATAGGTCTTTTACCTCCTTAGTTAAGTTTATTCCTAGGTATTTTAGTTTTTTTTGGTGTGATGGTAAATGGGATTGCTTTTTTATTCTCTCTTTCTGTAAGTTCACTATTGGTGTATAGAAATGCCATAGATTTCTTGGCATTAATTTTGTATCCTGCTACATTGCCGGATTAATCGCCTCCAGCAGTACATCAGAAAGATCATACACCATGACCAAGTAGGATTTATCCCAGGAATGCAAGGATGGTACAATATCTGCAAATCAATAAACATGATACATCACATAAGCAAATTGAGAGAAAAAAAATCACATAGTCATATCAATAGATACAGAAAAAGCATTTGACAAAATTCAACACCCTTTCTTGATAAAAACTCTCAACAAAGTGAGAATAGAAGGATCATACCTCAACATAATAAAAGGTATATATGATAAACCCACAGCAAACATCATACTCAATGGGCAAAAACTAAAACCATTTCCCCTAAGAACAGGAACAAGACAGGGATGTCCTCTCTCACCACTCCTGTTTGACATAGTACTGGAAGTATTAGCCATTGCAATTAGACAAGAAGAAGAAATAAGAGGCATCCAAATTGGAAAAGGAGAAGTAAAGCTGTCCTTATTTGCAGATGACATGATATTGTACATAAAAACCCAAAAGACTCCATCAAAAACTAATGGACTTAATATATTTTCGTGGTTTTTGTTACAACTTCAAAAATGTATAACTTTGGGAAAATTGCTTAACACAAGTTATGTAAAAATTATATTCCAATATTTCCATTCACCTCAGGAAACATTTTGACTTCAAGTCTGTGTTCTATTTGCATTTAATTCTACAATATAACCCCTACAAAAAGTCAAATGGAGAGTTGATCTATGTGTGCTTTCTATCTGATTAAGAATTATATATACACTAGAGGCCCAGTGCATGAAATTCATGCATGGGGGTGGGGGTGGGGCGGGGTGTTCATCAGCCCAGACTGCACCCTCTCAAATATGGGACATCCTTCTCACAATCCAGGACTGCTGGCTCCCAACTGCTCACCTTCCTGCCTGCCTGATTTCCCCTAATCTCTTCTGCCTGCCAGCCTGATCACCCCCTAACCACTCCCCTGCCAACCTGATCAATGCCTAACTGCTCCCCTGCCGGCCCAATTGCCCCTAACTGCCCTCCCTTGCCAGCCTGGTCACCCCTAACTGTTCTCCCCTGTAGGCCTGGTTGCCGCCAACTGCCCACCCCTGCTGGCTTGGTCACCCCCAACTGCCCTCCCCTGTAGACCTGGTCACCCCTAACTGCTCTTCCCTGCAGGCCTGGTCCCCTGCTACTGTTCTCCCCTGCAGGCCTGGGTCCCCCCCAACTGTCCTCCCCTTCAGGCCTGGCCACCCCCAACTGCCCTCCCCTGCCGACCATCTTGTGGTGGCCATATTTGACCACATGGGGGCGGCCATCTTTGTGTGTTGGAGTGACAGTCAATTTGCATATTACCTCTTTATTGGATAGGATATATATATATATATATATATATATATATATATATGCTACAAATCTTATTCTTTTTCATTGAAAGTCCTTACTATGCCATTGGCTAGACAGATTAATTTTCTGTTAAAATTTAAGGTTAGTTCAGAATGATGTTAACACAATTATTTTGAATTCTTTTGCTGTGCTTTTTTTTTTTTTAATATATTTCATTGATTTTTTTACAGAGAGGAAGAGAGAGAGATAGAGAGTTAGAAACATCGATGAGAGAGAAACATCGATCAGCTGCCTCTTGCACACCCCCTACTTGGGATGTGCCCACAACCAAGGTACATGCCCTTGACCAGAATCGAACCTGGGACCCTTGAGTCCGCAGGCCGACGCTCTATCCACTGAGCCAAACCGGTTTCAGCTGTGCTTTTTTTTTTAATGTTTCAACTTGGTTAGTCTACATTTGCCAGTTATTCAATCAAATTAATATAGAAAATCTCTGTGAAGGTATAATGGAGATATAATTAAAGTCCTAATCAGGACATTACAGATATAATTAAAGTCCTAATCAGCTGATTTTAAATAAGGAAGAATACCCTGCATATGATGGGTAGCCTGAATCAATCATTTGAAGGGTCTTAACAACAATACTGAGAATTCCCTCCCACTGCACCAAAGAGATCAAATTGTGGCTATGGCAAAGCAGCTTTGGACTATGCTATGCCCATGAGTTCTAGCTTGCCATGATCTTCCTTTCCTCATAGCTTGCTCTATGGACTATAGTTAGCTAGAACTCATGGGCACAGCACAGGCCACACAATCCTTAAGCCATTTCCTTGTATGAAATTTCTTGATTGATATAGATATAAATACAAATTTAGACAGATATAGACATCTTCCTTGTTCTGCTTCTCTTGTTCAATCCTGAGAATTGCAAATTTTGTTATTGGAAGTGTGGTACTATTATAACAAATACCTAAAAATATGGAATGACTTTGGAATTGTATAGTGAGCAGAGATTAAAAGAATTTTTGGAGCATGACATAAAAACCTTTAATTGCCTTGTATATACCATTAATAGAAATATGGACTTGGAGGACACTACCAGTGATGGCTCAGAAAAAATTGAGAGGAATGTAATGAGAAACTTTAGGAAGTGGGTTCTCATTATGCATTGACAAATAACAGTGAAATTGTTTGCTGTGGTTGTGTGGAAAACAGAATTTGTAACTGATGGGTTTGGTCATTGAGCTAACATTTTCAAGCAAAGTGTGAAAAGTGTGGCCTGGTTTACTCTTGATGCTTACAATAAAATGAAAGTGGAGAAAGACAAATTGAGGCAAAAATCTATATATATAAAAGCCTAAGTGACAATTCGACTATTCGACCATTCAACCAGTATTTATGACACACACTGACCTCCAGGGACAGACACTCAATGCACAGGCATGGAAACATGGGACAGACTGATGAATCTCAGAGGGAAGAGGGGAGAGGGGAGGGCGGGAAGAGATTAACCAAAGATCTTATATGCATACTAGAAGCCCAGTGCAGGGATTTGTGCACCAGTGGGGTCCCTCGGCCTGGCCTGTGCCATCTCACAATCTGGAACCCTTTGGGGGATGTTGGAGAGCTGGTTTCAGCTCAATCCCTGCAGGCCAGGTCGAGGGACCCCACTGGTGCATGAATTAGTGCACCGGGCCTCTAGTTGTTACATAAAAAGAACCAGGACTTGACAATTTAGAAAATTCTAAGCCTAACTGTATGGCAAAACATGCAAAAATTTATGAAATCACTGTCAGGAAAGTGTGCTATAGAGAAAAGGATGGCAGTGACTTTCAAAACCTTTGATGAAGTCTCAGAAATATAAAAAACATCAGAGTATTTAGTCAAGGCTCTTTGGAGAGATTAATGGTATGCCTCACAGATCTCAATCAAACCAAAGGGCTATAGGAAGCTGACAGGTGTTGTCACTCAAGCCAGCTCAATGGAAGTCAAATATGAAAACTGAACTATTTTATTTTATTTTTTTCTTTTATTGTTGAAAATATTACAGATGTCCCCTTTGTTTGTGTGTTTTTTTCCCCATTGACTCCCTCCACCCTGCACCCACCCATCCCAGGGCTTTACCACTCTATTGTCTGTGTCCACATCCTATATAATAAAAGCGTAGTATGCAAATTGTCCCCTTGACTGGCAGTGCATCTGGGAGTTCAACCAGGAGGTGGGGCTGCCTGGGGGGAGGGAGGGAGGCCCTGGCCAGCAGCCAGCAGCTGCTAGGGACCCTACCAGTGCACAAATATCATGCACTGGGATTCTAGTATGCATATAAGTTCCATGGTTAATAACTCCCCACCCTTTCACCCCCACCTCCCCTCTGAAATTCATCAGTCTATTCCACGCTTTTATGTCTCTGGATCTATTTTGTTCCTCAGTTTATTTTATTCATTAGATTCCACATATAAGTGAGATTATGTGATACTTGTTTTTCTCTGACTGGCTTATTTCACTTAGCATAATACTCTCCAGGTCCAGCATATTGCAAATGGTAAGATTTCTTTCTTTTTTACAGCTTCATAATATTCCATTGTGTAAATGTACCACAGGTTTTTTGCCCACTCATCTGCTGATGGGCACTTAGTCTGTTTCCAGATCTTAGCTATTGTAAATTGTGCTTCTATGAACATAGGGGTGCATATATTCTTTCTTTCTTTCTGATTGGTGTTTCTGGTTTCTTAGGATATATTCCTAGAAGTGAAATCACTGGGTCAAATGGGAGTTCCATTTTGAATTTTTTGAGGAAACTTCATACTGTTTTCCACGGTGGCTGCACCAGTTTGCATTCCCACCAACTTTGTAGTAAGGTTCATAAAAAGGGATTCTATTAGAAAGATCTATGAAAATGTCTTTGGTTTATGGAGTGAATTTCTGTGACATATGTGGGAAAACCACCTAATTCTTCAGAATTTTATATTACAGAAACACTGCCAGCTTGGACTGAAAGATATAGAGGAACTGAAAAATGAGAAAAGGCTGTTGGATTTCTAAAATTCTACTGGAAGAAAACCAGCTGATGAGAGGACTCATTTGTAAGCACATGCTTCCTTTCATGATAAGGGAAGGATTACTCTCAGAGGATCTATGCATGTAGAGACTCATTTCAAGTCCCTGAAATTTAAAAGTGTATGCAGAGATGGATTTCAAAATGTTTTATACCAGTAACTCCTATTTTACCTTCTGTTTTCCCCTGTTAAGACTTTAATCAGAAAAAAATATATATAATTGTTATCCTATGTGTGTCCCACATTTGTATTTTAAGAGTAGATGACTTGTTTCTTTTGCTTCACAGATTCAAAGATGGAGAGTAATTGTGCCCCAGAATGAATAAAGAGTTAATATAGATGATTTATATGATAGCACTAGAGGCCCGGTGCATGAAATTTGTGCACAGGAGGGGTGTTTCTCAGCCCAGCCTGCACTCTCTCCAATCTGGGACCCCACAGGGGATGTCCAACTGCTGGTTTAGGCCCCATCCCTCAGTCGGACATCCCTCTCACAATCTGGGACCACTGGCTCCTAACCACTTGCCTGCCTGCCTGCCTGATTGCCCCTAATCACTTCTGCCTGCAGCCTGATTGCCCCCTAATCACTCCCCTGCCGTCCTGATTGATGCCTAACTGCTCCCCTGCCAGCCTGATCACCCCCAACTGCCCTCCCCTGCTGGTCTGATGGCCCCCAACTGCCCTCCCCTGCAGGCCTGGTCCCCCCCAACTGCCCTTCCCTGCATGCCTGGTCACCCACATCTGCCCTCCCCTGCCGGCCATCTTGTGGTAGCCATCTTGTTTTGGCCATCTTGTGATGAGGTGAGGACCACCTAGGCTTTTATTAGTATAGATTTGTTGTATCTTTTGAGCTGATGAGATTTAGAAGAGATTCTAGACTTTTACTTAATACTGTAATGAGATCAGGAATTTGAGGACCTTAAATTATGGTGACTGTATTTTGTGTTTGGGAAAGATGTGAACCTTTTGGGGCAAGAGGGAAGACTGTGGTAGGCAGAATGATCTCCCAAAGATGTCTATGCTTTAAACTATGAAACTTTTGAATGTGTTATGTTCCATTGCAAAAGGAGTTTTGTGAATATTCTTTAAGATTTTAGACCTCAAAATAGGGAGATTATTTTGGATTATCCAGGTGGATCCAATATAGTGAGATAGCTATTAAAAGCATAGAAATTTCTCAGGCTAGAGTCAAATAGATATGGCAGAAAGACTCCAAGAGTAAGAGGGACTTGACTCCTTGTTGCTAGAGAGACCCATATCGAAGACATGGGAATGAATGTGAGCAGCTTCTAGGAGCAAAGACTGGTCTATAGCAGTCCACCAGCAAGTAAACAGGGATATAAGTTCTACAACAACAGCAATTGAATTCTGCCAACAGCCTGAATGATCTTTATGTAGATCACCACTTCCCAAAGTGTGGTTTGTGGAGCCCTGGATATCAGTGAAATTCTTTCAGGGGTCTGTAAGGTCAAAATTATTTTCATAATAATATTAAAACACTATTTTATTTTTAATGGGTTGACATTTGTACCAATAGGGCAAAAGCAATGTTGAGCATAACTGCTGACACCATAGTTGGTGGCTTTAAAGTATATATGTACTCACAAGGGGAAAAAAACCCAAAACAACAAATAGTTTCAATTAAAAATTTACTTGATTAAGCAGTAAAAATTACTCATTTTATACAATCTGAACCCTAGAATACATATCTTTTTAATACTATGTGTGACAAAATTTGAAGTTAGAATAAAATCTCAATGTTCTGATATTAAAATTAGTTGTACTGAGGAAAAGTAATTATGCAATTGCTACTGTTGGAGTTATAAGCCTAACTAGTGATTTTCTTGGGGATCACTATTTTTACTTAAAAATCAACTGTCAGAAAAAATCTATGCTTATTCAAACATGGGTTTTTGGCTCACAATTTGTTAAAAATGACCAAAATAAGCATGAGGTTTTAAGGAAAGCAACTTAAATTATTCATTGCCAATGATAAAATTCAAGAATTCAAGTGAAAGTTGGAGTTTTGTAAAATATATCCATCACTGTGAGCTTGAGAGCTTCTCAATAGCTCAAGACTTTTCTTATGAGATTGGTGATGATGCTCCTGAACATGAATCTTTGACATGACATAATGACCTGTCAATATTTGTATGTTCTACATAACTCATTGAGCTATTTTACAAATGAACAATGCATGATAGTGCAAAATAATGGATGGGTAAAATATCCATTCATATTGCCAAAATAGACGAATAGATTATAATGTAACTTGTGATCTGATTCCACATTATAAGTATCCTTTAAGAAACTACCACTTGGGGAGTTTTGATGTAATATCAAACATAAATATTTATAATTATCTGAAAAATGTTATTAAAATGCCCTTGCCTTTTCCAAACAAAAATCTTGGTGAGGACCTGTTTTCTACATGTGCTTCCACCAAGCAAATAATCCAACAGAAGTGCAGAAGCAAAGACAAGCCTATAGCTAAAATATATTAAGCCAGACAGAGAGTTTTGAAAATATAGTACATTACCACTCTTGTCACTATTTTTTGTACAATATAAATATTTGTTATAAAATGTGTTCTTGATATATTGGGTAATAGTTTCATGATTATTTAAAAATAATTAATACTTTTTTTTAAATTCTGAGTTTTACTTTCATATATATATATATATATATATATATATATATATATATTAATAAGTATATGCTAATGTCAACAAAAGCACTTTGAGGTCCTCAGTAATTTTAAGAGCGTAATAACATCCTAAGACTAAAATGTTGGAGAACCATTGGTGTAGGCTATAAACTGGGTGCTCAGGTTTCAATCTTAATTAGAATTTAACTAAATACACTAGTCAAGTAACCATTAGTGAATACTTATATAAACATTTGTATGTGCTAAAGGAATCTACAGGGAGTTTTTGAATCTCTGTTAGGTACTGTGAAGGCAACTTTTATAGTTTCTTTAAGATTTCCTTCTGAAGTGGAGGGACTTGTAAAATCTTAACATTAAAAACACCCAGATGTCTTGATTAAATATACATAAATGAAAATGTGATTAGTGAATTCATGCATAAACAACATTTTAATTGCTTTACCCAGATATTCTTGCCTTAATTAATTATTTTGTTTTTGAAATATTCTAGTTCTGCTCAAATCAATTATATTTTTAGAGATTAGGAAGCAGGGAGGAAAATTGAACTTCATTCACTTGATGGTCTTTGTCTTTTAAAATATATATATTTTTTAATTGATTTCAGAGAGGAAGAGAGGAAGAGAGAGAGATAGAAATATTGATGATGAGCTTTATTGATTGGCTTCCTCCTGCATGTCCCCTACCTACACGGGATCAAGCCCACAACCTGGGCATGTGCCCTGACTGGAATCAAACTGTGACCTCCTGGTTCATAGGTCAACGCTCAACCACTGAACAACACTGTCTGGACTGGTGGTCTTTTCCTTTTTAGCCTGTAATTTAAAACTTATGTTCCAGAATAGTGGTTCTAATGAGATTCTTATAAGAAAGATGAACTTTGAGGCAGTTGATTGTTTTTGAAATCTCCAGTGTACCAACTTAAAATAAATGAGAGAAACTAAATGTTGAAATCATGCAATACCATTTTTACTTTAATTTCTTTCCCTGACATTTGTATTTGCTCTTTTATCTGAGTCTGCAATGATGTGGGTAGCTTCTTTGTTCTTCTTAGGTTCATCATTTACATATGCTTTTTGGTGAATTTATTCTCTTTATTATCTTTAAGTTCAAAAGTTTAAGCTGCTTTGAACTTGGTGATATGTTTACCAATGCATACCATTTTACAGCACTTTCCAAAGAGAAGAAAATGTTTAAATAGTCTCTGCTAGTTATAAAAGTGTGACTGATTTACATGTGCAATTAAATTACTTTATGAGTTATTTTGGTATAAGGATAAATCTAAAAATGAATGTCAAGGCAAATTATCTTTTTTATTATATCTTATGCCTGTCTATTACTGCAATATAATATTTTTATTATCCTACCCAATAAAAGAGTAATATGCAAATTAACCATCACTCCGCTACACACAAGCCACGCCCACCAGCCATTCAGTGCGAGTATGAAATTAACCCCAACCAAGATGGCTGCCGCCACAGAGAACTGGAAGGAGGCTTGGGTTTCCCCAGCAATGGAAGGAAGCCAAGCTTTCCACACACTCTGGCGGGCCCAGGCCTCCACTCAAGGATACAAAGTTTCAATTATAGAAGATAAATCCCAAGAAAAATGGTGGTAGCCACGGAGCTGGAGAGAGCAGGCTAGGGTTGCCCCCGGTGACCAAGGAAGCCAAGCTTTCCACCTGCCCTGGCTGGCCTAGGCCTCCACTCCAGGCTACAAAGTTTCAATTATAGAAGGTGAATAAACTCCAACAGAAATGGCTGCCACCATGGAGCAAGCAGGAGGCTTGGCTTCGCTCCAGGCTACAAAGTTTCAATTGTAGAAAGTAAATATATCCCAGATACCAGAGCCTCTGCTTGGGTCACCAGGGGGCATGGCCGGCCTGCAAACCACCACAGGCCCCTCACACAGGCTGCCCCACACCCCAAGGGAACCCCCACCCTGATACAGGACACCCTTCAGGGCAAACCAGCTGGCCTCCACCCATGCACCAGGCCTCTATCCTATCTAATAAAAGAGTAATATGCAGGTTGACCATCACTCCAACACACAAGACAAAGATAGCTGCCCCCATGTGGTCAAAGATCTTGCCCCCATGTGGACACAAGATGGCCACCACAAGATGGCCAGCAGGGGAGGGCATTTGGGAGGGACCAGGCCTACAAGGGAGGGCAGTTGGGGGCAATCAAGCCTGCAGGGGAGGGCAGTTAGGGGTGACCAGGTCAGCAGAGGAGGGAAGTTGGGGGCAAACAGGCTGGCAGGGTAGCAGTTAGACATCAATCAGGCTGGCAGGGCAGTGGTTAGGGGGTGATCAGGCTGGCAGGCAGAAGTGGTTAGGGGCAATCAGGAAAGCAGGCAGGTGAGCAGTTGGGAGCCAGCAGTCCTGGATTGTGAGAGGGATGTCTGACTGCCCATTTAGGGCAGTCGGACATCCCTCGAGGGGTCTCAGATTGGAGAGGGTGCAGGCTGGGCTGAGGGACACCCCCCCCATGCACAAATTTCATGCACCGGGCCTCTAGTAAATTATAAATTATTAGTTTATCATAGAGATTGAGTGATTCAATATGTATATCCTTTTCTGTCTTCCTTACTTATTTCTGAACTTCTTGCCCATGCAACTGTACCTCATTGCATTATTTGGTCTATATTTATAGGAATTAAAGGCCAAAATTGAGACTTGCTCTTTTGTTGAATTTAGCCTAATATTAATGTGAATTCCATTTGTTTCTAAATTTACAGGGCATATTTATAATGAAGTAAACATAACTTCCATTTAAATAATTACCATTTTTAATTATTCATTGTATATATTTCATATTCAATCATGAAATTAAATAAGACTGCATTGTGAAGCTAAGAAAACTGCTTTATCCTGTCCTTCATTCCACTGCTAAAAACCTTCTTAAGGACTATGTTGTCCACTGTTGTCTTGAAAAAGGTGATTTTACACTGGTTGCTGGCTTAGGTTTCTAAGATGACTTTGAATGTTCTTATGTGCAGAAAGTGGAATTTTCTGTTAGCTCAAATGTACATCAATACACATAAGTATTAACATGTATGCATATATATGTATTATACATAGAAGTGTTGCATATCAAAATCTTAGTGAAATTTGCATTTCAATGTTAGTTTACCTGGAGATAACAATTGAATTTAATTTGTATTAGAAATATCAACATTTGAAAAGTGATGAGTTTATGCATCTCTTATTATGGTCATCTCTAGTTTGGCTTCATAATGAAGTACAATTTTATAAGCTGTTTCCTCTGAAATTTAGCTGCAGGTTTTTGGTAATCCATTATAAAGTGTGCTGCTCTATTGTCTCAACCAGTTATGAATTATTGGGGGATTGTTAGGGAAATGTATTATAGGTGTGAAATTATAATATTTCCTGTGCTTAGTGTTTTATAGATTCACATTAGGCAAATATTCCCATAGGTTTAAGTTGTACAGCAGAATTGAAGTTAAAAGAAGAAAGAAATTTGCATAGTTTAATATACCTGGAGGCAGAATTGAGTTCTTTGTTTTAATTAAAGCAACAACTGATGTACAATAGATTTTTTATGGTACATGATTTGACTGGTTGGCTTAATTAGGTGGGAAATTATATGTTTCGCTTAGACACAGGCTGGCTTTGCTGAAACAATGTTTTCTAAAAGGTTGATTTTTTTTTTCTCTTGAAGATTTCTGGTTGACACAAAATAGGGCTGAATAATCTTGACAGAAGTATATCTTTTTACCTATTATTTTGGATTTGGTCTTCCTAAGAGGGCAGTGTTATATTCCATAGTGGAAGGAACTTTGATTTTTGATTCCAGCAAGTATAAATTTGAATCCTATCTCTTTTGTCACTCATTTCTTCATTCAATGAGGGATTTTTTGTTTGTTTGTTTTTAAGTCAGGCATTGTCCTATATACTCTGGAGATAGTGTAGAGGAAAAGAAACATTTCTCTTGTCCCCTTGAAATGTATAATTTACTGAGGTAGACAACCAATAAAGCAAGCAATTAAAATATTAAAGGTTTCAGATTATGTCATTCAAAAACAGACTATCACACATGCCAGATTTTTTTTTTTTGAGGAGGAAATGTTCTCAAGGACCAATACCTGTGAGGAAGAGAAGGCAGTAAGATGGGGCAGAGAACTGAAATACAATATTAACAAAGGCCTCAGAAGGTCGCTCTGAGTACTCTGGAGCTGAGATGACCTTCAAAGTTGTATCATCTTGAGACAAGGTCCTTGAGCCTTTATATAACTGCATTTACCAGTTATTGGAAGTGGCCTACTTCAGGGAAAGGGTATGGCCTTAAGGTAAGAGCTCTTTCTCTGTTGAAGGTAATTCTGGAAGAGGGACTATCTATCCATGTTAGAGCCATCATCTATCAATATTCTGATGCAGCTGGGGAAATGAGTGCTTCAGTTCTAAAGGACAGCTAGGCAGTTCAATATAGCATTCATGACCCATTGTGATATGTGCTATCATAGGGGCCATGCAAAAGTACTCCAAGAGCACACAATTTAGTCTAGATCAAGGAGGCTCAGGGAAGTTTCCCCAAGCGGTGACCTCTAAAATGAAACCTGTAGAATGAAGAGTTTAGAGAATGGATATCAGGAACTATTCATTCTTTGGTAGTTTCTATTGGAAATGGTCAAGGCAAAAGAGAGCATTGAATATTGAAAAAAACAGAAAAAAATATGATTGGATTTAAAGTTAGAAAAAGAACATGAGAGATGAGGACAAAGATGTAAAGGGGCTAATGTCTTCTCTACTATGTTAAGCATTTATTCCTAAGGACTGTGTGACCTTAAGCAGGTTATTTCACCTCACTGTACCTTATTTTCCTGGCCTATGTAATATGAAGAAAAAATTACCCACTTCCAAGGATTATGCTGAAGTTTGAGTGAGGTAACATCATAATCCTAGCATTGTGCCTGGCAAGTGGTAAGTGCTCTCCCCTTTTTTTTTTATTAAGGTATTATATGTATACATATCTTACCATTGCCACCCCCCACCCCACTCCCATATATGCCCTCACCCCCCAGAGTTTTGCATCCGTTGGTTATGCTTATATGCATGCATACAAGTCCTTTGATTGATCTCTTATCTCCCCCACCTCTCCCTAACTTTCCCTCTGTAATTTGACAGTCTGTTTGATGCTTTACTGTCTCTGTATCTATCTTTTTGTTCAAGTTTATAATGTTCTTTATTACCCATAAATGAGTGAGATCATGTGGTATTTTTCTCTCATTGACTGGCTTATTTCAATTAACATAATGTTCTCCAATTCCATCCAGGTTGCTGCAAATGCTGAGAATTCCTTCTTTTTTATGGCAGCATAGTATTCCATTGTGTAGATGTACCACAGTTTTCTGATCCAGTCATCTGCTGACGGGCACCTAGGCTGTTTCCAAATCAAAATAAAAAGCTTTTTCACAGCAAAAGAAACCATCAACAAAACAACAAGAAGGCCTACTGCATGGGAGAACATATTTGCAAATGGCATCACTGATAAAGGTTTGATCTCCAACATCTACAGGCAGCTTATATAACTTAATAAAAGGAAGATAAATGATCCAATAAAAAAATGGGCAACAGACCTAAATAGAAGCTTTTCAAAAGAAGACAGAAGGAAGGCCAAGAGACACATGAAAACATGCTCAACATCACTAATTATCCGAGAGATGCAAATCAAAACAACAATGCGGTACCATCTCACACCTGTCAGAATGGCTATCATCAACAAATCAACAAACGACAAGTGTTGGCGAGGATGCGGAGAAAAAGGAACCCTCGTGCACTGCTGGTGGGAATGCAGACTGGTGCAACCACTGTGGAGAACAGTATGGAGTTTCCTCAAAAAACTGAAAATGGAACTCCCATTTGACCCAGTAATCCCACTCCTGGGAATATAACCGAAGAAACTAGAAACACCAATCAGAAAGGATATATGCACCCCTATGTTCATAGCAGCACAATTCACCATAGCTAAGATCTGCTCTCCCTTTTTTGTAGGAACATACAAGGCAGCCGTTAGCCTTAAGCAAAGAAATAATAGCTTAGACAGTTGTAATCTGGGTATACATCAGAGAGGCCTCCTACCAAATATTCTCTCCCCAATTAATGATAGAAATTTTAGCACTCTTCAATATTGTGCAAAAATATTTACCTTTGTAAAGATAGTAAGAAGATTGCAGTATAATAACATGACTTGATTCATGTTTAGGGAAATAGGGGATGGAATTCTGAATGTAGAAGAAAACATGGCAGAAAGAGGGATGATGACATTAAAGACACATTTAGCAAGATTTAAAATTTAACATCCTGTCAGACCCTTAAATGGATAATTTTGACAACATGTTTTATATATTTGTATAAATAAGAAAGTAATTTTTTTGCTTATCAGTTTGACAGGAATGAAAACAATCAGCTTACTCAGTGAATGAATACTGAGGTGGGCCTACTGCTTTTGGGCTGGTGGGAGGATAGGCTTGGAAAACCTTTCTAGAGAGCTGTTTGGCTGTATATACAAAGTTCCAACAGATGTTCAGACCCTTTGACCAATAAATCACATATGGAAATTCATACTCAGGAAATAATCAGTGATCTACACATGTTTAAGTACAAGAATATTAATCTCTTAGCATAACCAATGGACACAACACTGGGGCAATGGGGGCTTGCCCGGGGTGGGAATGGCTGGGGGACGGAGTCAACTGGGGAAAAAGGAGACATGTGTAAAATTTTAGACAATAATAAATAAATAAATAAATAAATAAATAAATAAATCAAAAGAATATTAATCTCACTATTTACATGAGCACAAAATTGTAAAAAAAAAGCCTAATGCCAAATGGTAAGAAAATAATTATATATGTTGTTCACGTGGAAGACTATTAGCTAAATTCAAAGCATATTTATTACATGGTAAAATTTTTATTATATCAACTAAAAAGAAGTAGACAAAACTATGTGCAGAATGAAATCATTAATGCACACACACACATGCACTCTCACACATGCACATACACACAGTTTGGGAAATATAGCCCAAAATATTAATAATGATACTTCAGTACATGGAAACAAGAGTGATATTACCATTTTTAGTAGGCTTGCCTATATTTTTCAAATTTTCTAGAATGTACCTGTGATAAGTTATAATCACAAAAATGTTATTTTTATTAGTATCAGTTTATTCACTTAGAATATTAGCAAAATTACTTCTTACCCAGATTGCAAGCCATTTTTCAATGTCTATGCCCCAAAAACAGAATACTTCTCTAAATATGTATGATGATATCTCTCACTTCCCTCTATTTTCTAAGAAATTAAATAATGCTTCAGATGTATTTTGGTATTTTGGGGTGAAAGAGCTTTTAACTTAAAATATTATTTTTGGCAGTATTTAACTTCTATAAATTTTCATGGGGGCAGTAATTTCTAAATTGTGCTCTTTGTGACTATGGTACCTTTATATTGGTAGACATAATTCTTTTATATTTATAATCTATAATAATAAAAGTGTAATAAGCTAATTAGACCAGATGTCCTTCTGGACAACCTTCCAGATGAAGCCGGGGCTGCAAGGGAAGCCCGGGTCCCGGATGCCAGAGGGAAGCCAGTGCCGGCAGCCAGGGGAAGGAAGGCCTACTCTTGCACCAATTTTGTGCATCGGGCCTCTAGTAATAAATAATTAAGATGCTAGAAACAGAGAGATGGAATACATCCTATATATGAATACAAATTTTGCACTATTCAGTCTGAAATATATCAAATCAAATGCCACATTAGTGGATCCTCCATGTAACTTAAAAGAAACTGCATATATAAAAAATGTGTCAAAAGAAGTGAAGTAATATATTACAAAGTGATATATGCTAAACACAATAAATGATTTAAAGAAGTATTTAGATAAATTAATGGATATTTGATTTGTATAACTCTTATGGGAGTATGGATAAATTAGAACATCTTTGCACCTTTTAAGACAGTAAGATCCCTTTGAATAATTTGCACTTTATCTTGTTTTAAATAAATCATTGTCCTATTTACCACTAATGTAGTTTAAACTTTATAGGTACAAGGATCATGTCTCTTTCACTAATACATATGTCTACTCCAGTATTCAAATATTTGAATCTCAATTAATATATTGAATTGTATTAAACTATCATTCTCTCACAGAAGACATCCTTTGAGCAGAATAATGAAGTGGTTGAACCAGTGGTAGGCCACACAAAATTTTAGTTCAATAAACAAGACAGAAATTTTGGTATTTGAACTTTATGCCATTAGGAAGTAAGCACAAAGCTATGTGCACAAGAAAAAGTGATATCATAAAGAATCCAGAGAACACAGCTTTTTCTCATTAAGGAATTCACTGACATACTTGTGAAAACTCCTTTTTGGTGAATGAAACTAAAGATCTCTAACCATAATATTTTATGGATACTTATGATCACTGGAAGACAAAAGGTCTATGTATTTATCATGTAATGTTGAATTAAATGTAGTGCATTAAAGATTTATTTCTTTCATACTATGAGTTTGTGGGAATTGCACAGGAACCTCCAGCTCCTTGAATACACTAAGAGCAATTGAAGCAATTGGCTTAAATATGTGTTTTATGGTGATTTTATTTTTTAGATGTAGATACCTTGAGGGTAGTATATTATACTGGCTGCCTTTCTAGACACACTATATTAAGCAGCAGAATTCCAGAAGTGCATTAAAATGGAAAGTACAATATGAGTAGCAATATGTGTACTCCCCTCAGGGAGCCGGTGTGCCCTCTCTGCACATGTTTTTATGATCTGGTCAGAAAGCTAGAGAACAGAAAGAACCTGGACCTAACTCTTCATTAGAGAAGATGTGTAATAATGCAGAGGATGGGCCATATACCTGCAGAGGTGGAGAGAAAAAAAAAGCCTCAATAAAAGTCAAAGAGCACTGCTTATAAAATCTAATTCTGAAGACATTTCTTTGGGAAATGCTTTACATCAAACAAGTCTATTTTGCTTTTATGGCAGTAAATCTCATTCACCACAGTTGCAGTGGGAGAAAATAGTTTGTCAGAATCTCTCATAGACTTATCTGCTAGAGGTTTTTAGTACAGTCTGAGGAAATGCAAGGGTTCATAAAAATGGAGCCTATTGCCTTTCTTGTCATCTAGTCCCAGTGCTGTGGACATTATGAACTGGGGTTGTGAAATCTAGGTAAGGAGAATTTGTCTGGACCTGGAGAAGACCTGTGTATCATCTCTCTGATGATAATGATGGTGGTGGTGGTGAAGAATATAATGATAATGACATTTGTATGGTTTACCATTTATAAAGCATTTTCACATGCATTGTCTGTTTTTATCCTCATAATATATCTAAACAGTGATTACGGCAAATGAACTATCCCCACATTAGATATAATTCACAGATACCAGAGTGGATCAATTATTTGCTTTAGGTCACAAAGGAATTGAAGTAATTCTGAAGTTAGAGAGATCTGAGTTTGAATTACAATGCCCACTGATATAGTAGAATGACATTGGCTCCCGAATTTACGTCAGTGTCTCTACCTCCAAGATAAACAAAATAATATCCATTCTTTGTAGTGTAGCTGTGAGGATAAAATGAGACTAAATATGTCAAAGTGCCTTGAAGTAGTCAATAAAAATTAGTTCCATTTCCTCCCTTATACAGAGAGAGGTGAGGCTAGGAAGCTCAGGCACGACTGGCCACAGATTGAGCTCAGAGAATCATTCAAGTCTGAATGAATTTTTCAGTCCTCAGAGATGAGGTTCAAATTTAGGACATTTGAGTCAGGGGTGCTAGAGGACAAGTGCTTTGAGCTCTGCCTCCTTTCACATGCCCTGCTGTATGTGGTGGCAGAAAACAATTGCCAGTAGTATCCTTAAAACTTTCACACAGTTTTTCCACAGAGTCAAGGAATAAATATCCAGTAGTAGCCAACCATATACTGCAATTTCAGAGTGAACACTTTGGGAAACAAAGTTTTTCTCGGCCCATCCACGTTTGGTTCTTCTCTGCATTTGATAATGAGAGTTAAGCTTAGTACATTATGTTGTTGCATGTATGTCAAACATTTTTGTATAAGTTTCTAAAAGGCAAGGACAATGTATAACAGTTGCTTTATATATACAATAGCACAAAAATAACTATGAAAATGTCCTTGTGTAGTCATTTTTTGGCATGGCTGTAGACCTTGACACTTATCCACAGTACTAAATTTGGCAATGAATTTCTTATATACATATTTCATATTAGCTACTGGTTACATGTCAAGTGTGTTGGATTTTTTTTCTGGGAAATGAATAACTTTATTTTTGTTGTTGTTATGTTATATGTTTAATCTTGGGATTCACAAAGAAGGTGCAAGTGCCAAGATTGTTACCACAAAGTGAGAGGCATGGAGTATGGATTTATAAAAATCAATCTTTGATAACATATAGCATAATGATATGGTCCTAAGCAAAGCCTTCACCAGCTTACCTATCTTTAGCAGGGAAATATCAGTAACCATATGCAGATTTCACAAAATTATGAAAAATTATTTTGTATATATTGTGTTAACAGAATGTGTGAAAATAATAATAGAGTATCACAGAGAGCATCATCCAGTACATTTGGTTTCATGTTCACATTTTGACACCCTGCTCATTTCTAGCTGCGTTAATGTTCTACACCTCTGTCAAAAGTAGCTCATTATGCAGGCTTCAAATAGATGATAAAAATGAGACTGATTTAATTAGGAGTCTATATACAATGTATGTACGTGGTTTAGGAAAAGTTTGCCCTTAGGATTAGAAGAGTAGGGATGACTGAAATTTCAACATCAAATTGGGCAGTAATTTAGAATTAACATATTTGATATAGACATCATTTACAAGAGAAGATAAGGCCTCATGATTTCACAGGAATTTATTTTTTCACTATTTCTAATAAGAAGATAGTTGAGTTTTATTAAAGAGATCTTAGCCAGTGGACCCAGCTAAATAGCAAATGTTAAGTTAAGGGCCTTATAAGAAAGAGGAGAAATATTGACCAGGCATTTTCTATGATTTGAACTAAGTAGAGTTGGTAAAAGAGCCTAGAAACTTTAGCAGAAATGGCAATGAATGATTTTTCATTCTCTAAGTTTACTCTTACAGTTCATATGGATCGGGATGTCTTATTGTCAACAATGCATATCAACAATGACTCCTCTCTTTTGCTCTTACCACTAGTAAGTTTGTATCAAGTGTTCAACATTTTAGTCAATTTAAAACTTAAAGATTTCACATTGCGACAAACATTTATACTGGAATTGTTCTTTGCTAAAATTTGCATGCAATGGAAAGAAAGAGAAGTTGTTCAAGTAAGATGATAACAGAAGAATATTATTTATTTTTAAACTGAAATTATAAATGTACCATAAAATCAACAAATTATTCATAATTTTTACTATTTTTGGAACATTCCTACACCTTTTGAAAAGCTGAGGAAAGCTACAAAAATAATTTAAACATAAAGTTTAAAACAAATTTAATCATGAAGATTAAAAAGATTTAAACCTGAATGTTTATATGTTGGTTTTGGAGATCTAGTACAAATCTATACTAATAAGAGAGAAATATGGTAATTGACCATCACTCTGTGATGCCCACAGCCAATCAGGAGGGAATATGCAAATTAGTGGGACAAAGATGGCAGCGGCCATGGAATGGACGGGAGGTTTGGGTCACCCCCGGTGATGGAGGAAGCCAAGTTTCCCACCTGCCTAGGCTGGCTGCCGAAAGAGGGGCCTGTGGGCAGTGACCACGGAGCAGGCCAGAGTGTGTGGGAGGCTTGAGTCACCCATGCTGGCTGCTGAGGGAGAGGCCTGCAAATGGCCCTCAGCCCCTCACCCAGGCTGGCCAAACCCCCCATTGGGGACCCTCACCCCATGGGGGCATGGCTGGCCTGCAAACTGCCCCAGCCCTTCGCCCAGGCCGGCACCATCCCCAGTGGGGACCCCCACCCCAATGGGGGCATGGTCAGCCTGCAAACCACCACAGGCCCCTCGCCCAGGCCACCCTGCCTCCCAAGGGAACCCCCACCCTGATCCGGGACAACCTTCAGGGAAAACCAGCTGGCCCCCACCCGTGCACCAGGCCTCTATCTATACTAATAAAAGGGTAATATGCTAATTAGACTGGGAGACCTTCCGTACATTCTTCTGACAAAGCCATGGTGGCAGGGCCAAGGTAGAGGCAGTTAGGGGCCAAGAGGGGAGGGCAGTTGTGGGTGATAAGGCCATCAGTGGGGGTAAGTTGGGGGTGATCAGGCTGTCAGGGGGGCAGTTGGGTGTGAGCAGGATGGCAGGGGGACAGCTGGGGGTGAGCAGGCTGGCAGGGGGGCAAGTTGGGGGTGATCAGGCTGGTGGGGGGCAATTGGGGGGTGACTAGGCTGGCAGGGGGGCAGTAAGAGGTGACCAAGCCAGCAAGGGGGGGCAGTTGGGGGCGATCAGGCCAGCAGGCAGGTGAGCGGTTAGGAGCCAGCAGTCCTGGATTGTGAGAGGGATGTCCAGTGGGATCGGGCCTAAACCGGCAGTTGGACATCCCCCGAGGGGTTCCCAGATTGGAGAGGGTGCAGGCCGGGCTGAAGGACACCCCCCCACCCCACCCCCACCCCCGTGCACGAATTTTGTGCACCGGGCCACTAGTATTTGTATATTGTGATAAAAAAATGTTCTTTTCTTTAAAAATGTTTTCATGTATCTACCATATAGCACCAAGAGTTACTTATGTGGGATAATAAAGGGAAAAATATGCACATTGCTTACCTAATCTGGGCAGCCATCAACCCTAGTGATTAAAACATTTTAAAGTAACCAAAGAGAGTTTTAAGGATGATCTTGATATGTCTTAAAAATGTATACCTAAAATGTGTGATTTTAAATGCTTTGTTGACAGCTCCATGTGTTCATACTCGTAAGTCTTTTACTTATCATATATCTCTTTTTTTCATTGAATTCCTTGGGGTGACATTAATTCACAAAACCATACAGGTTTCAAGTGTACAACTCAATAAAACATCATCTGCACACTGCATTGTATTCTCATCACCACAAGCAAAGTCTCTTTTCATCCCCATTTCCCTGCTCCTTTGCCCACTTCCACTACCCCACCCCTCTTTCCCTCTGGCTATCACCACACAATTGTCTGTATCTATGTGTTATGTATATATGTTTTTTTTTTTCTTAATCCCTTCACCTTCTTTCATCCAGTCCCCCTACCCTGAGATCTGTCAGTCTGTTCCATGTATCTATGCCTCTGTTTCTATTTTGTTCATTAGTTTATTTTGTTCATTAGATTCTTCATATTAGTGAGATCATATTGTACTTGTCATTCTCAGACTGTCTTGTTTCACTTAGCATCATACTCTCCAGGTCTATCCATGCTTTCTCAAAAGGTAAGGTTTCCTTCTTTTTCTATGGCCAAGTTGTATTTCATTGTGTAAATGTACCACAGTTTTTCTATCCACTCATCTACTGATGGGCATTGGGGCTGTTTCCAGATCTTTGGTATTGTAAACAACCCTGCAATGAACATAGGGGTGCATATATTCTTTCAAATTAGTGTTTTAGGTTTCTTCAGATATATTCCCAGAAGTGGAATCACTGGGTCTTAAGGCAGTTCCATTTTTTGAGGAAACTCCATACTGTTTTCCACAGTGGGTGCACCAGTCTGCATTCCCACCAACAGTCCACAAGGATTCCCCTTTTCACCACATCCTCTCCAGCACTTATTTGTTGATTTATTGATGATTGCCGTTCTGACAGGTGTGAGGTGACTCATCATATATCTCTTAATTGTTTAGTGAATTACTTCTCAAGGTAGTATAATAATTGGACAAAGTGATTAAAAATTAACAGCAAAGCAGGAATTTTTTACTATTGTTTATTATGCTAAATTCTCTCACATAAGTAATTGTTCTTGTTACTTGTAATCAATCTGTGTGTGAATGTCCATATACCACTGTATATATTTTAAAAATTATACCCCCAAGACGTATTTATTTTTTAACTATAAATTTGTACCTTTTGACTATCTTTATCCATTTTACCCATCTTCTAGCCCCACCTTTAATAACCACCAATCTGTTCTCTGTATCTATAAGGTGTTTTTTAAAAAAGATTCCACATATAAATGATATTATATAGTATTTGTTTTCCTCTCTCTGAGTTATTTCACTTAGTATAATGCTCTCAAGGTCCATCCATGTTGTTACAATTGGAAATGTTTCCTTCATTTTCATGGTTTAATAATATTTATATATATATAAATATATATATATATATATATATATATATATATATATATATATATCTCACATTTCTTTATTTATCCATTGATGGACACTTTGTTTCCATGGCTTGGCTATGGTAAATAATGCTGTGATGAACATAGAGTTGTAGGTATCTTTTCAAGTTAGTGTTTCCATTTCATTCATAAAATACCCAGAAGTAGAATTTCTAGGTCATATGGTAGTTATATTTTTAAATTCTTAAGAAGTATCCATACTGTTTCCCATAGTGGCTGTACCAATCTGCATTCCCACCAACAGTGCACAAGTGTTCTCTTTTTTCCTCATCTTTGCTAATACTTAATTCTTGTCTTTTTTATAACAGCCATTCTAACAGATGTGAGGTGATAACTCATTGCTGTTTATACTTGAATTTCCCTGATAATTAGTGATGCTGAGAATCTCTTCATGTACCTGTTGTCCATTTATATGTCTTCTTGGGGGAAAATGTCTGTATTCGATTCTCTGCCCATTTTTTAATCAGATTGGGGGTTTTTTCTTGCTATTGAGTTGTTTGTGTTCTTTACATATTTTGGCTCTTAACCCCTTATCAGATGTATAATTTGCAAATATGTATCCCATTCCATAGCTTGCCTTTTCATTTTTTGATGATTTATTTTACTGTGCAGAATCATTTTAGTTTGCTCTAGTCCCACTTTATTATTTTTACTTTTTTTGCCTTTGCTTTTGGTGTAAAATCCAAAAAAAAAAATCATCACTATGATTATACCATTGAACTTATAGCATGTTTTCTTCTTGGAGTTTTATAGTTTGGGGTCTTGCATTCAAGTTTTTAATTCATTTTGAGTTGATTTTTGAATATAGTGTAAGATAGTGGTCATTTCATTCTTTTACAGGTGGGTGTTCAGTTTTCCTATCACCATTTATTGAAGAGTCTATCCTTTCCCTTTGTATATTCTTAGTTATTTTGGACCTTATAAGATTTTAAAGAAAGCAGAAGAAAAGAGAACTGGACAAAAATGACCTGATTAGTTCATTGCAACCCAGGCTGTACTTTAGAATTATCTGAGGAACCTTGAAAAACAATTACTAAGGCCAGAGTTCCACCCACAGAGATTTCCATTTAATTGGTATGGAGCAGGGTCCATGCATAGGTATTTATTTTTAAAAGGTCCCCAGGTGATTATAATATGCAGCCAGCCTAAGAAACTTTGCAATAAGGTCATTCATTAATAGATAAATTCCAATCTGTATTGATTTTCCTAGTGATGGTCCAAAAGACTGTCCTTTATTCTGTTTCACATACTATTTAAAAAATTATACTTGAATAAAAACTTAAAGAATAGAATGAAATAAACTTATGAAGGATATTAAGACCCCAGACTAAATTAAATGTGTGCATATATATCTATTTGAATATATATAATATTTGAATATATATAATATTTGAATATATATAATATTTGAATATATATATATTTATATATATATATATATATATATATATCCTGCATTTAGTTTAAAAAAGCAATTGTAGCCCAACCAGTGTGGCTCAATGGTTGAGCATCAACCTATGAACCAGATCATGGTTTGATTCTGGGTCAGGGCACATGCCCAGGTTGTGGGCTCGATCCCCAGTAGGGGATGTGCAGGAGGCAGCCAATAAATGACTATTTCTCTCCCTCTCCCTTCCTCTTTGAAATCAATAAAAATATATTTTAAAAGTTGAAATCTCTAAAAAAGCAATTGTACAAGTATAGGGCAAGGCAGACCATATTAACTGTCATTTCAACAGAAAACAATTTCATTTAATGTGCCTACCCAATTGGAGTCAACCTAAGACATGAGAGCTGGGGGAGGGAGAGCTAGTGTTATCACAGGCTGGGTTAATAAAGTATTCGATGTTTGGAACAAAAGTAGTGAGAACACTCCTGTGCTTCCTGCTCATCAGATCAAGTATCTATTAGAGGGGGAACAATTGAAGAAATTATAGGGATGTTCTTCCTGACAAAGATGATTGGAACAGAAATGAAAATGACAATATAATATTTTAAAGATATTCATACAAAAGAGGCATTAGATCTGTTTGTACAGTTACAAAAAGCAGAACTAGAATCAGTGGATGATAAATACAGAGTGGTAGAATTGGAATTAGTATATATGAATAACTTTCCAATAATTAAAGCTATTAACAGTATACTTGATGTTCTGAATGAGTGTAAACATATTTAGAACATGAAAAGAACAATTCTTTCCAAATATACAAATACATTCACAGAAAGCAAAGTTTTAAATATATTTAACAGATGTCACATGAAGTGGAATTTGTGGGATGTAAATGTTTAAATGGGACATGCTCAGGTACTCATAAGCCCACGTGTTTCTAATGGACGTAATACATTGTTTTTAGTAAGTTTCAATTAAGCGAATTCTAAGAGGGTTATTTTGGCTTTAAGCACTGACTTGCTTTAGAACATTTGTTTCCAATAATGATCAGATATTTCTGCATAAAATATGCTTTCAATAGAGAATCAGCTACTGGATAGTGCTAATGTACAGACACTGTGTCTTCTTAAGAAAAAAAAATATATATATATTGATTTCAGAGAGGAAGGGAGAGGGAGAGAGAGATAGAAACATCAATGATGAAAGAGAATCATTGATTGGCTGCCTCCTGCCCACCCCCTATTTGGGATTGAGCCCATAACAAGGGCATGTGCCCTTGACCAGAATCAAACCCAGGACCCTTCAGTCTGCAGGCCAATGCTCTATCCACTGAGCCAAACTGGCTAGGGCCAGACACTGTCTCTTAATGGCTAGTAATAGGATGAATAAGAATTAAAAAGATATTCAGAGTGGGTCTGAGAACCCAAATGAAAATTCTAAGTTTGTCCATGTTAGTATTATGGATATTAGAAGAGTTTTCTTTCAAAATTGACTTTTGAGTATTTTACTATTACCCTGTATATTATGAGCAATTAATGTCTCTTTAATTTTGATATGTAGAAATGGTTTGTTACTTCTCCACAGCGGGAAATATATCTCTCTCCAGATGTTATATTCTCCATATCTATATGGATGATTCAGAAAGCCACATTTCATCAAAGAGGTTAAATCTAAGGTTTGGGTCCATATACTTAAAGCTTATTATCATACTCTATTGAATTAGTTCTGGATAAGCTGGATTCAGCATATAACAGCAATAAATATTTGCAAGGAAAACAAGTGATCTGGGATACCAGGAATACAAAAAATTAAAAATAAAATAGGAGAAATGTTGAGCCAAGACTTACCAGAAACTTCTGAGAAATAAACTGAACTGAGCTGAGGTGAGCAATAAAAGAGAAATGAGCTAAGGATCTAGACTCCAGGACTTGATGTTGGGTAGGAAGCAGAAGTGAGTACAAAAGAGGACAAAGATACACAGGGACCATAATCTGTCACAACCACCTAGGACAGTGATGGCGAACCTATGACACGCGTGTCAGCACTGACACGCGTAGCCATTTCTGATGACACGCGGCCACTGAGGCGGCCGCATGCCGAGGATAAAACATTTGCTGCTCCTGAGGATGAAACATTTGCGAAATAATGTTTTTTCCTCAAAGTGACACACTACCCGAGTTATGCTCAGTTTTTTGGCGAAGTTTGAAACACCAAGCTCAAAAGGTTGCCCATCACTGACCTAGGAACTTATAACCTGAGGGCCCATCTGGTGATGAGCTGGGATTCACACTCAGCCCTCAGGAATTTAAAGGGGTCCAGATTTGGTGTGAAAAGGGAGCCCTAACACATGGCTATAAAAAAAATTCCAGGCACTTCTGGTTTTGGTTTCTCATGTAAGGAGTTTGGAAGTGAACACTCGGTCCTATAATAATAAATTAAAAGCTTGAACAGACTAAACAATCGACAGATTCTCTGGGATACATGAGAGGGGAAGGGTACAGGGAAAACTGCTGTCCCTAAGATTGGAGAGATTGATAAACAGAACATCAATTTACCATAGCAGACTCATGAGTGGAAACTGCCATGGGAGCCAGAGCTGGGATAAAGAAACTGGAATTGTGATTGACAAATTGCTAAAGTTACAATGTGGGCAAGTCTGAGAGTTAAAAACTCCAGGATAACATTCATAGGGATCCTCCACAATTTCATAAGATGTTGATAATGAGAGAGGCTATTCATGTGTGGGGGTAGGAGTATATAGGAAATATTTTTAAATGGATCTTTATTGTTGAAAGTATTACAGATGGCCCCCTCTTTTTCCCATTGACCCCCTCTACCTCGCACCCACCCCTCCAAGGCCTTAACCACACTATTGTCTGTGTCCATGGGCTATGCATATATGCATATAAGTTCCCCAGTTAATCTTTGAACCATCTCTCAATTGTTTTGTGAATCTAAAACTTCTTTAAAGAAAATAAACAAAACATCCCAGAATGCATTTTTTATTATTTTATTTTAAATTTTATTTTTCAATTACAGTTGACATTCAATATTATTTTGTATTAGTTTCAGGTGTACAGCATAGTGGTTAGACAATCATACACTTTACAAAGTATTGATATTTCCAGTGCCCACCTGGCACCACACACAGTTATTAGAATATTATTGACTATCCTAATATATAAAAACCCAAGGTCCGTAACATCCAAAACGACCAAAGGCTTGACCAACCAAGGGGGCTGCAGATCAGGCCTGAAGAAAGGACTAGAAAGAGAAGCAGGGTCTGATCTTTAGCCTCTGTGGCACCTGTTGATCAGCCCTTGCCTCTCTCTTTTGCTCCGGGCCTGGCCAGCAGCTGCACCTCTCTTTTTCTTGGGCCTCCACTGGGGCTGCTCATCAGTCCTGCTTCTCTGATCAGGCCTATTGATAGGCCCGGAGACACTAACTGGCATAGAAACCGACCAATCAGAACCTAATCTGGGTGAACTGTGAAGGCAGAACCTAAGGTAGGGGCTGAGGAGGGGTTTTAAGGGCAACAGCTGTTTGGTGTTAAGGTGTAAGAAAGCGGTTCAATTTTTTAATGACCGGTTGGCAGTATAGTGCATATGGCTGGCTATCTGTCCAGATATAGGGATTATGTGTTTTTGTCTGCCAAGAGCATCTCCTCCTGCTGAAAAAGACTTTCCACCCCTTTAAGCAATCTTATTCTATATAATCTATCTATACTAATAAAAGGGTAATATGCTAATTAGACCAGGTTAACCGGCCATCTTCCGGATATCCGACTTCCTTCCAGATAAAGCCATGGTGTTGGGGGCCGAGGCAGAGAGGGCAGTTGGGGGCAACCAGGCTGGCAGGGGAGGGCAGTTGGGGGCGAGATCAAGTCGGTAGGGGAGGGAAGTTGGGGGCGAGATCAGGCTGGCAAGGGAGGGCAGTTAGGGGCGATCAGGCAGGTAGACAGAGGGGTTAGGGGCAGTCAGGCAGGCAGGCAGAGGCAGTTAGGGATGATCAGGCAGGCAGGCAGGTGAGTGGTTAGGAGCCAGCTGTCCCAGATTGCGAGAGGGATGTCCACAGGGATCGGGCCTAAACCGGAGGTTGGACATCCCCCAAGGGATCCACGATTGGAGAGGGTGCAGGCTGGGCTGAAGGAACCCCCCC
Source organism: Eptesicus fuscus (assembly GCF_027574615.1). Taxonomy (NCBI): domain Eukaryota; kingdom Metazoa; phylum Chordata; class Mammalia; order Chiroptera; family Vespertilionidae; genus Eptesicus; species Eptesicus fuscus. Next base: position 63,696,405 of record NC_072473.1, on the reverse strand, counting down.
ATGCACAAATTTTGTGCACCTGGCCACTAGTATATATATATATATATATATATATATATATATATATATATATATATTCCTTATGTTGTACTTTACACAACCATGACCATTCTGTAACTACCAATTTATACTTCTTAATCCCTTCACCTTTTCACCCAGCCCCCCAACCTTCTCCCCTCTGACAACCATCAGTTTGTTCTCTGTATCTATGAGTCTGTTTCTATTTTGTTTGTTCATTTATTTTATTCTTTAGTTTCCACATATAAGTAAAATCACATGGTATTTATCATTCTTGAGTAAATATTTTGACCTCAGATCAAACTATATATATATATTTCTCCATGGTATCATGGTGGTTATTATTGTAAATCTCCAAATTCTATGTAAAGACTATAAGAGTTTACCATAATCGTCTCTGTCTTTATTCTGCATACTAAATAGATTAATAATTCCAATTGTTTCTTTCCACAAAATACATTCTTTATCTTTTTGTTTGTTACTATTTCTTTCCCTCCAGTCTCTTTTCAAAATCCTGTTTCTGTTGCCCTCCCATAGGAATATATCATGTGTTAAATGTATGTCCATGAAATGTGTGTATCCTATATCTATATATCCTACCTAATAAAACAGTAATATGCAAATTGACCGCACCTTCGCTACGCCCAAGCCACACCCACCAGCCACACTCACCATCCCATCAAAGCGAGTATGCAAATAAATCTGACCAAGATGGCGGTTAATTTGCATACATAGGCGCCCTGAACTGACCCCCTACGATGGATTGCAGGGAGCTGGGGTCCGCTCTGGCACCAGACCAAAAGCCTCTGCCGGAGGCTTTTGGCCTGGAGCCGGAGTGGACACCCAGCTCCCCGCTTTCGATGGCAGGGGGTCTGCCGGAGGCTTTTGGCCTGGTGCACAAGTGGACCCCCTGCCATCGATTGCAGGGAGCTGGGGGTTTCTTCGGCCTGGTACACCAGTGGACCCCCTGTGATTGATCACCTGGGCAGGGAGCTGGGGGTCTACTTTTGGCCTGGGCAGGAGCGGATCCCCTGCAATCGATCCCAGGGAGCTGGGCATTGCTTCAGCCTGGTACACCAGCGGACCCCCAGCGATTGATCACCTGGGCAGGGAGCTGGGGGTCTGCTTTCAGCCTGGGCAGGAGCGGACCCCCTGCAATTGATTGTGGGGAGCTGGGGGTCTGCTCCTGCCCAAGAGGCTTTCGGTCTGGGCAGGCCTCGGCAGGGGCTGAGCCAGTGATCAGAGGGAGCTGGAGAGGCCTGCCCAGGCCTAAAGCTTCGGCCAGAGGCTTTAGGCCTGGGCAGGGCCCAGCCCTCCATTGGTATGAACTATAGAGGAAACACCTTTTCTGACTGCACATTGGCTAAGCTTCCTGTATGCCACTGGTAATATTCTTAGTAACTTGGGTAATAAGGATCCAAAAAGGTGATCTAGGGTTTTTCCACCACACTTCTGGAGAAAAAAACGAAGGTCCGCTGCTAGAAGGCTAAGAAATGTCATATCCTGCCCTAGCCGGTTTGACTCAGTGGATAATGCCTCAGCCTGCAGACAGCAGGGTCTGGGTTTGATTCTGATCAAAGGCATGTACCTAGGTTGCAGGCTCCTCCCTGGCCAGGGCCCAGATCAGGGCTCATGCAGGAGGCAACCAATCAAAGTGTTTCTCTCTGTCTTTCCCTTTCTCTTCCACATTCTCTAAAAGTCAATGGAAACATACCCTCAGGTGAGGATAAAAAATAAAGAAAGAAATTCATATCCTATGAAAGACACATCTTGAAAATGCCTAAAGAAAGTTGTCATTTTTTCTTGGTGAAGGGACTGGAGTCCGTGTTGATGAAAACACCTTGGTGGCTGCGGTGACTGACAGTGGCTGCAGCAGTGAGGTGATGGGGCTGGTGCCTTCCCCTGACCAGCCTGGTTGCCTCCCACAAAGGGAGGCCAGACTGCGGCTTAGGTACACTCCCTGTGGGGCACAGGCCTAAGCCATCAGTAGGACATCCCCTGAGCGCTCCCAGTATGTGAGAGGGGGCAGGTTGGGCTGAGGGACCCCCGACCCCCAGTGCACGAATTTTGTGCACCGGGCCCCTAGTATATATATATAAAAGCTTAAGCGACCATCACAACTGAAACAACCAAACGGACGACCGAACAGGCTGCATGGGGTGACCAGGCCGGCAGGAGGGGTGAGTGAGGGACGACCAAACGACTGAACAGCAGGCTGTATGGGATGACCAGGCTGGTCGGGGGGCAGTTAAGGGCAACCAGACCAGCAGAGGGGGGCAGTGCGGGGCAACCAGGCTGGCAGAGGGGGGCAGTTAGGGGTGACCAGGCCAGCAGAGAGGGGCAGTTGGGGGTGACCAGGCCGGCAGGGGGGCCAGTTAGGGGTAATCAGGCAGGCAGACAGGTGAGTGGTTAGGAGCCAGCGATCCAGGATTGTGAGAGGAATGTCCAACTGCTGGTCTGCTGGTTTAGGCCTAAACCAGCAGTCACACATCCCCTGAGGGTTCCCAATTGGAGAGGGTGTAGGCTGGGATGAGGGGACCACCCCCTCCCCCATGCATGAATTTCATGCACCAAACCTCTAGTATTTTCCATAAAGCCAGCATATATTAAAGGGGTGAGAATTATAATGCTTTATTCTTTTAAAGTATTTTCATATCCATCATATTGTTCGATACATCCTATGAAGTAGGACATATTTTATTTTCTTAAATGATTGATTTTTCAAAAACACTGAGATACAAGATATATTTAAATGAACTACCCATAGGCACACAGCAAATAAAGGACATCATCAAGGCTAGTATCCAAATATTTTTATTTGTAATCCAGTGCTTTGCCTACAATGCCATGCTGAGTTTTACTTATAATTGCAGATACCTAATCTCTCGTTATTATGTAAATATGATAAACCAACAAAACTAGATTTGGAGGTACAAGGATCAGGAAAAGAAGCTATTTCTTACAATTGAGAATCTTAGGGGCTCCCTAACTTTCCTCTTGCAGACATGGAATTAATGATGTTGAATGACAGTACCTGAGTTACCAATGAACTTCATATGAATTGCTTGATTTTTGAAGCATTTTATACCATTATTATTAAGCTGCTTGTGATGAGATTAAGACAGCCCTGCTGTCTCATGAAATCAATCAATTTATACTATCTAATTTTTAAAACCCTGTGGGGAGGGAAAATGTCAGGACCCCAATCACTCACAATGGTCTAATTCATAGTCAAGCTCTTCAAGTATATGACCTGTTTGCCCTCAGAAGTGATGGGGTGAGTGTGCATGATCAAAGAAGCATTACTGCACTGAAATCATTTCAATGGCAGTCTCTTTTTTATCTTATCTTTTCAGTGTGCACTTTGTCAAGAATGAGTTAGAGAGACAAAGCCAATACATAGGTTCCCTCCTTCACCTCTCCCATTTTTCACTTATACTCCGTTTTTCATAAAGGGATTTATTTTTTATTTTGTTTATTTTTTAGCTAAGTAATGCAAAACTAGTGACTAAAATCTGAAAACAGCACTATTAATGATTCTACCCTTGAATTCTCCTTCTTATTTGCATGTGACAGAATGATATCTCTGAAGAATTTCAGCCTCCTATTCTAACACAACTCTCAAAGAATTGCCTTGTTTACTAATAATTCTAGCATAAAAATGTATGAATTATATACCTTAGGTTCCATTTTCTAAGAGATCATATTGCATCTCTACTACTTATTACAAAATTTCTTTCACCACGAAGCATCCTATATTGGTGGGCTGAGATTTGGAAATAACCTTAATAAATACTGCAACATTCATGCACATTGGCTTTCACTGTCCTTCTATAATATATTTGATGTGAGACTTAAGTAACTGCAGTATTTTAAATTGATACGAATGACTGCAAACTGTTTTGAAATCAATGACCATAACAAATATAACTCCCTAGTGCAAGTTATAGAGCTGGATAGGATAGATTAATGGCATTAGCAGCAGCTGTTCAATAGCCAGATTCCCTATAAACACAGGCTCAAGTCACAGCAAGACTGACCTTTTGTATGGCATACCTTAGGGGCTTGATTATATGTAACTTTGAATTGCCTTCAAATATCATATCTCATCTCTCCAAAAAAGATCTAAATCTCTTCAAAGGCCTTAGAAAAATGTGTTCTGTGATTCTTCTGTCCATTCAGAATGTAAGTCTGTGTCCATTGATATTTATTGTTTGATGCACAACTTTTCAAAAGATAAAAAGCAAACTTTTATAGGCTGTCAATTTTTAGAATAAGTAACATGAAAAGTGTTAATTGAACACTTACTATGTGTCAGTACTGTTCTAAGTGATTTATGCACTTTAACCCATTTAATGCTCATAAAATTCCAGAAGATTGCAGTGACTTCCTGTTTGAGAATAAGATGCAGTGGGCAAAATTCTCTCTCTTCTAGTATGTGCACTTGAAGACCATGCATATTATACATAAAACAAGTATATGAAGATTCTGAAAGGTAGAGATGAAAAAGAGACTGTCTAGGGACCTTGGGTCCTGAGGAATTGGCACAGCAGTGAGTCCAGGGTTGTGCTGTTGTGCATTTTCCCCTCATATATCCTAGAAAGGGTTCTAGCGGTATTGGCAATCTGGAAAGGCCAACAAGTACAGACAAAAAGAGCCACAAGAAGAACCTGTTTTTGCTAATCAAAGGACCAACCGAGGAAGACAGAAAATTTTTAGAAAAAAAATCATTCTACCCCCAAAAACCACCATGTGAAAACCAGTGGCCTCACCCCTATACCCCACCAGCAAAGCACAAGGGGGGAAGCATAGATTTCCACTCTCAGCAGCATATAATGAGTATCCTTCTCCCTTCTCCTCTGCTGGGATGATATTAGAGAAGGCAAAGTAATGTGCTGGGACTTTGAGCCTTGCTCAGCAAGAATGATGCCACACATGTAATCACTTCCTTACAGTATCAGCAGAGGACACATGGTGAGAAGTAATGAAGTACCCCACCCTTTCTCAGTCAAGATGTAGTCAGTGAAAGACTACTGGGGAGCTGTAACTCTCACACTTTTGCCCACAAATAATGAGGAGTCTCTTCCCCACTGGCATCAATGAAAGCCAAGTGGGAAACCTGGACCTTACAGTAACAAGTCAACACCCAATTCTACCATGCACAAGCAGTGTCAGTGGAAGACAGCAAAGACAGAAAGTTAAATAGGATCCTGTCTCATAATCTTATATCCAAAATGTCCAGCTATTAATAAAAAAAATCACTTAGACTAAAATAAAAAACTTGAATGAGAAAAGACTATCAATACATACCAGCACATAGATGACAGAAATGTTGGCATTATCTGATAAGTTTAAAGCAATCATCATAAAAATGCTTCAATTAGCAATGATGAACATACTAAGATTTGTTTCACTGAGTTTTAGAGAATAGAAAGAGAATGTGGCTGAAAGAGTATATAATGAAATAATGGCCAAAAATTTCTGAAATTTGCATAAGACAGAAACTTACAGATTAAATAAGTTGAATGAACCTTCAATGGGATACATCCAAGAAAAATCATAGTCAAACTTCTAAATACCAAAGATAAAAATCAAAATCTTGAAAGTATAAAAATTAAATTTTACCTACAGTTCAAAGCTAATTCAAATGATGGCATATTTACCATCTGACAGGATGGAGGCCAGAATGGGCAGCACAGAAAGTGCTGAAAGAAAAATAACTGTTAGCCAAAAACTCTACAGGTTGGGGCAAAAACAGGTTTACAGTTGTTCATATGGAAAATAATACAATAATTAATAAGCAATAATATAATAAACTGTTTCACATATTCACAACTGTAAACCTACTTTTGCCCCAGCCTGTATATTCAGCAAAGATATCCTTCAATAATGAAGAAAAATTTCAGATAAAGGAAAATTAAGAGAATGTATTGCCATCAGATCTACATCTTAAAGAATCACTAAAGGATATGCTTGAAACAGAAGAAAAAATGGTTAAGGAAACCTTGGAACATGTGAAAGAAAGAAAGAATAACAGAAACAGTAAAAATATGGGCAAATGTAATAGACTTCCTCCTCTTGCATTTTCTAAGATATATCTTATGTGTGAAGCAAACATCATAACACTGTCGGATGTAGTTCTAAATGCATTAGAGGAAATATTTAAGTCATTTATATTATAAACTAGAGGCCCGGTGCATGAAATTTGTGCACGGGGGGGTGTGTCCCTCAGCCTAGCCTGCACCCTCTCCAATCTGGGACCCCTCAAGGGATGTCCGACTGCACGTTTAGGCCCAATCCTACCTGGCAGTCGGACATCCATCTCACAATCCAGGACTGCTGGCTCCCAACTGCTTGCCTGCTTGCCATCCTGATTGCCCCTAACCACTTCTGCCTGTCAGCCTGATCACCCCCTAACCACTCCCCTGACAGCCTGATTGATGCCTAACTGCTCCCCTGCCAGCCTGATTGACCCTAACTGCCTTCCCCTGCTGGCCTGGTCACCCCTAACTGCCCATCCCCTGAAGGCCTGGTCCCCCCCAACTGCCCTTCCCTACAGACCCAGTCACCCCCAACTTCCCTCCTCTGCCAGCCTGGTCACCCCTACCTGCCCACCCCTGCAGGCTTGATTGACTCGAACTGCCCTCCCTTGCAGGCCTGGTCCCTCCCAACTGCCCTCCCCTGCTGGCCTGATCGCCCACAACTGCCCTCCCTTGCAGACCTGGTCCCTCCCAACTGCCCTCCCCTGCTGGCCATCTTGTCGTGGCCATCTTGTGTCCACATGGGGGCAGATATCTTTGACCACATGGGGGCAGCCATCTTGTCTGTTGGAGTGATGGTCAATTTGCACATTACTCTTTTATTAGATAGGATAGAGGCCTGGTGCATGGGTGGGGGCCGCCTTGTTTGCCCTGAAGGGTGTCCTGGATCAGTGTGGGGGTTCCCTTGGGGCATGGGGCGGCCTGGGCAAGGGGCCTATGGTGGTTTGCAGGCCGGCCACACCCCCCAGCGACCCAAGCGGAGGCCCTGGTATCTGGGGTTTATTTATCTTCTATAATTTAAACTTTGTAGCCTTGAGTGGAGGCCAAGACAGGCCATGAAGCTTGGCATCCTCCATCGCTGGGGGCAACTCAAACCTCCTGCTCTCTCCAGCTTCGTGGCTGCCGCCATTTTTGTTGGGATTTATTTATCTTCTATAATTGAAACTTTGTAGCCTTGGGTGTAGGCCTAGGCCGGCCATGGTGGCAGGCAAGCTTGGCTTCCTCCATTGCTGGGGAAACCCAAGCCTCCTGTTTGGTGCAGTTCCGTGGCTGCAGCCATCTGGGTTGGGTTAATTTGCATACTCGCTCCTGATTGGCTGGTGGGTGTGGCTTGCCAGTGTAGCAGAAGCACGGTCAATTTGCATATTACTCTTTTATTAGATAGGATGAGGAAGGATAGAGTAGAATAAAGAGAAGTAAGGATTCTGTACATCACTCAAACTGGTAAGATGTCAATACCAGTAACTATAATATGTATATATATTGTACTACCTAGAACAACCACTAACAGTTATATTAAATGTAAATGGTGTTGCTACAACAATTAATATGTAGAGATTGGCAGTGTCTATAAGAAAACATAACCCAACTACATGCTGTTTATCAAAAACTCACCTCAAATATAACAATATGGTTAATGCTATATACGAAATGTTTGTTTCCCCCCAAATTCATACATTGAAATCTAACTCCCAACTTGATATTATTTGGAAGTGGGTTCTTAGGTGGTGATTAGGTTATGAGAGTAGAGCCCTCATGAGTGGGATTAGTGCCCTTAAAACAGGAGCACCCAGGAAGCTCCCTCATCCCTTTTACCATGTGAAGACACAGCAAAAAATAAAAACCAGAAAACAGGCCTTCACCAGACATCAGTTCTACCAGTGCCTTTGACTCCTCAGCCTGCAGAATTTTGAGAAATGTTTATTGTTTAAGCCACCCACTCTATGGTATTTTTGTTAAAACAAGCTAAGATAGTTGTTTAAAACCAGTAATACTATTTAAACAATAATCAAAAGAAAGCTGTAGTAGCTTTATTAATAGCAAACAAAATATATTTCTGAACAAAGAAAATTACCAGAGACAGAGAGCAACATCATATAAAGCCTAAGGGTCAATTCCCAAGAAGACATAACTATCATAATGTGTATATGCCCCAAAAATCAGAAATGTAAAACATGTGAAGCAATACCTGTTAGAAATGAAAAGATAAATAGCAAACATCTACAAATATAATTGGAGAAATTTCCACCTCTTTCTCAGCAATGAATAGAATTACAAGATGGAAAATCAGTAAGTATATTGAACTGAAAAACACCCAATCACAGGATCTAATTGAAATATGTGGAACAGCTCATATAACAATAGCAAAAGAGCAAAATAAACATTTTTTCAAGCAATCATGTAACATTTTCTAAGGCAGACCATACCCTGGACCATGAAACAAATCTCAACAAATTTAAAATAACAAATCGTATCAAGTATATAGAAATCATTAAAAATGTAACAAGCAATTTAAATAACTGGCAACTTAACAATACACTACTAAGTAATCAATGGGTCAAAGATTAAGACTTAAGAGAAATCAAAATTCCATTGAAGTTCATGACAGTAAAATTATATCATGTCAACGATTTTGAAACAGAGCAAAAGAGAACTAAGAAGGATATTTCTATCACTAAATGTTTACACTAGAAAAAAGAATAGTTACAAATTATAACCTAAACTCCCACCTTAATAAACAAAAAAGAGAAGAGTTAAATAAATAAATAAATAATAAATAAATTTAAAGCAAACAATAGAAAGAAAATAATAAATATGAGAGCAGAAATAAATAACATCCTATCTAATAAAAGAGTAATATGCAAATTGACCATCACTCCAACACACAAGATGGCCACCCCCATGTGGTCAAAGATGGCCACCCCCATGTGGACACAAAATGGCTGCCACAAGATGGCCAGCAGGGGAGGGCAGTTGGGACGGATCAGGCCTGCAAGGGAGGGCAGTTGGGGGGGACCAGGCCTATAGGGGAGGGCATTTGAGAGTGACCAGGCCTGCAGGGGAGGGCAGTTGGGTGCAACAAGGCCTGCAGAGGAGGGCAGTTGTGGGGGACCAGGCCTGCAGGGGATGGCAGTTGGGGTGAACCAGGCCTGCAGGGGAGAGCAGTTAGGGGCAACCAGGCTGCAGGGGAGAGCAGTAGGGGTGACCAGGCTGGCAGGGGAGGGCAGTTGGGGGTGACCAGGCCTACAGGGGAGTGCAGTTGAGGGCAACCAAGCCTGCAGGGGAGGGCAGTTGGGGGCAACCAGGCCAGCAAGGGAGGGCAGTTAGGGGCAACCATGCTGGCAAGGGAGGGTAGTTAGGGGTGACCAGGCTGGCAGGGGAGGGCAGTTAGGGGCAATCAGTCCTCCAGGGGAGCAGTTAGGCGTCGATCAGGCTGGCAGGCAGAAGTAGTTAGGGGCAATCAGGCAGGCAGGCAGGCAAGTGGTTGGCAGCCAGCAGTCCTGGATTGGGAGCCACCGGAATCAGGCCTAAACCAGCAGTTGGACATCCCTCAAGGGGTCCCAGATTGGAGAGGGTGCAGGCTGGGCTGAGGGACACACATTTAGTGCACTGGGCCTCTAGTTTGAAAGAATGTTCTTTTACAGACTGACAGCTGTCAGAGGGGAATTGTGGCTATGGGGTTTGAGTGAAAAAGGTGAAGGAATAAAGAATAAAACAAAACAACCAAACAAAAAAAACTCATAGACACAGGCAACAGTATGGTGGCTACCAAAGGGAAAAGAGGGTGGGGAAGTTGGAGGAGAGAAAAATCAGGATAAATGTTTATGGAAAGAGATCTGACTTGGGGTTATGAACACACAGTACAATATACAGATGATGTATTACAGAATTATACATCTGAAACCTATATAATTGTATTAACCAGTGACACCCTAATAAATTCAATTTTAAAATGTTCTCTTTAGTATATATAGGGTAGGGCCAAGGTAGGTTTATAATTGCAAGTATGAAAAACAGAGTTTATTCTTGCATTATTATTTATTGTTGTATTATTTTTCATATGAACAACTGTAAACCTACTTTTGCTGAACCTAATTTTGCTAATATTCTATTAGGGAGATCTCAGCAACTAACTTACTTTTCAATATAACTTTTATACAGATAATTCCTAAGCCTAGATTTTTAACCTAGCGATTTCTCTCATGTTTTAGACCTATGGAGACAACTGCCTACTGGTTATCTCCACTTGGCTAGTCTGATGTGACACAATATGTCTGAAATTGAATTAATTACCTTTCCACCAAATCTGAGGTCCCCTCTTTGGTATTTCATATCTTGGTGAATGGTACCCAATTGCCCTAATTTGAAACCTAGGACTGCTTCTTGACTTCTGCATTTATACCATAAAGTAGTGATGAATTCTTACTAATTTTACCTCAATTATAACCCTTGAGTCAGTTCATTCTCTATCTCCACTGTAAACACTTTAGTTAAGACCACGTGCTCTCATCTGTTTTAATGTCTGCCTTGAACATTGACACCCCTTCAGTATATTTTCAACAGTGATGCTAGAAGAGTCTTTATGAAACTTAAGACTAATCATTTTAACCTCCTACTTAAAATAGTTCAATGCCCCTCTATGAATCATAGGATGAAATACAAACTCCTTAACTTTTGTTAAAGCACTTATGCTCTGCTTGTGCCTGTTCCTCCATGTTAATTTTATTCTCATCTAAGTTTCTACTATTTTTCTAGATAAGAGTCTTTGTGCCTATGAGTCCTTTCATCTATGAGTCTTTTCATAACTGCTCCTTCTGTGAGAAGGTGTCTTCTCTGTTCAACTCTGCCCCAGCCAGCATTTGCCAATTCTTTTTTTTTTTTAGAGCATTAATTTCTTTATTGATTAAGGTGTCACATATTTGTCCTCATCCCCCCATTCCCATCCCACACCCCTCCCCATAGATGCCCCAACCCCCTGTTGAACTTAACTGTTGGATAGGCTCATATGCATGCACACAAGTCCTTTGGTTGATCTCTCCCCCCTCCCCCCAACCTCCCCTATCCTCCCTCTGAGGCCCGATAGTCTGATCGATGCCTCCTTGTTTCTGGTTCTGTTCTTGTTCATCAGTCTATGTTGTTCATCATTTCCCCTAGATGAGCGAGATCATGTGTCCCTAGAGATATACTTATAAGAACTGAATGTGAGACGAGCAATAATAGTTATGCTGACAGGCAAATGAATCAGTCTGTAGTGAGTTTCTTTCTGGACCAACAGTTCTTTAGAGACCCAATTTCAATGTCCACCAGTTCCTTATGTGTACATGTCAGCACTGACCCCTCAGCTCTGGATGGTGGACAAATGGTGGTAACGGAGGTCCGACTCCCTCTGGTTTGGTCTCGGCCGGACCCAGGGGCACGGCTTCACCCGGACTCAGGGGCACGTGGCCTCACCCAGACCCAGGGGTGTGTGGCCTCTCCCAGACCCAGGGGCACGTGGCCTCACCCGGAGCTAGGTGCGCGAGGCCTCACCCCGGACCTGGGACCCAGCCTCACCCGGATCCAGGGATACATGGCCTCACCTGGACCCGGGGGTGCGTGGCCTCTCCCAGACCCAGGGGCGCGTGGCCTCACCCGGAGCTAGGTGCGCGAGGCCTCACCCCGGACCCGGGACCCAGCCTCACCCGGATCCAGGGACACATGGCCTCACCTGGACCCGGGGGCGCGTGGCCTCTCCCAGACCCAGGGGCGCGTGGCCTCACCCGGACCTAGGTGCACGAGGCCTCACCCGGATCCAGGGACACATGGCCTCACCCGGACCCAGGGGCGCGTGGCCTCTCCCAGACCCAGGGGCGCGTGGCCTCACCCGGACCCGGGACCCAGCCTCACCCGGATCCAGGGCATTTGCCAATTCTTCATTCTCCAACACTGATCTCATTAGCTGACTCCCATATCTCTCCAGGCTAGTCTAGGTTAAGTGCTCCCGCATTTTCCTACTGTAACACCTTCTAATTATCATTGTAATATCACTGTGAACTACTTGAATACCAGAACTTATTTTTATAGACATATCGGATTTTCATCTCTATCAGCTTGCTGTAGTGAGAAGGTTATTTCATTAACATAAGTTCCTTTATTTCTAATATGGGGATGATATTAATGCCATGTTATGTAAGATTATTATAAGGAGTGAGATAATGCATGTAAAACACTTATTACAGCATCTGACACATAATAAATTATCAGTACATTTTTCTTACTAATGATGTAGTTATGAGCAGTAGTAATAATAGTATTCACTCCATACTTAGTCTCTGGTGTATAATGACTATTTGCTTAATATTTACTGAGTGAATATATAATTCTTTTTTGTTGAAGATAATTTTATAAATAAAGAGTTTTTTGTGCTTTTTTTCAAAATATCATTTTACCCTGTTTAATTGGTTTCAGACAAGCAAATATTTGTGCAGAACTTGGGTCTTTGGCTCTATCTGTGATTTGTTTCTCTTTGGGGAAAATTCCATCTTTGAGCATATTACCTTAGTTTGTGCTGGATTGTGTGTTAGTTAATAAGAACAAAAACAACAAAACAAACCTCAAAACGAATGATTGTATTTTCACATTTTCAATATATTAAAAATTAATCAGTTCTGCTCCATATGTGGTATAGGTAAATGCAATATTTTAATCCTCGCACGACCACATAAAAATACAACTAAACTGCTGGATTCCCAGGTATTCCTCTAAAATGATCTGCACATGGACTTACTTCGACTCACTCCCTCTGAGCTCCAGCTCTGGGGCAGGATCTTGAAAGGTACCACAGACATACAAGGAGGAATTAAATTGTCTGGTATGATAGCAAGAGCTAGAGGGGCAACTTACTCCCAGACAGAAGAACAACCATCATTGAGAACTACCTGAAATCTGGTTGAACAGAAGTCCTACAGCTAAGGGTATAAAGAAGAAGCCACAGCAAGACTGGTGGGAGGGACAGAGAAGAGGGACAAACTAATCCCAAACCCATGTGTGGCTGTTAAAAATTGGGAGGAATATCTCAGATGTGGAAGTACCCCCAAGGAGCAAGGGGTCTCATCCTCATACCAGGCCCCCAAGCCCAGGGTTCCAGTGCCAGGAAGAGAAGCCCCATAACTTCTGGCTTTAAAAACAAGATTGGATTGTGGCTAAGATAGAGGACTGCTGGATTCCCAGGCATTCCTCTAAAATGATCTGCACATAGACTTACTTCGACTCACTCCCTCTGAGTTCCAGCTCTGGGGCAGGAGCTTGAAAGGTACCACAGACATACAAGGAGGAATTAAATTGTCTGGTATGATAGCAAGAGCTAGAGGGGCAACTTACTCCCAGACAGAAGTGCTGGAAGAGACCATTGTTCCTTTCTGAGCGCCCCCCCCCCAACCCCAGACCATCAACCTAGCTAACAATGTTCTCCTCACCCTGATGATATCTTGAGACCCTGCCCCATCCAACTTGTGGGTCCACCTGAGCCTTTTCAGTGGCCTTTTTTATACAAATGGCCTCTCTTGGCTCATGTTTCAGACTTTCCTAAAATCTCTCAAAAAAGCAGTTTCTGGCCTCAGCATGCCCCCTACCTCTCACTAAGTGTCCCCAGGCCTGGCAATAGTGGCAGCTACCCTTGGTTTGCAGCTTGGCCTATCCTGGGCACCTCCAAGCCCAGCACAGTAGTAGCCATCTGCATATTACTTTGTGGCTCATGCTGGGTGGCCCCAGGCAGGGCAAAGGTGGAGGATGACTTTGGCCTGCACTTCCTGGGAGGCTCCAGAGACAATGCAACTGGTGGACAGCTTCAGATCATGTTGAAGCACCACCCAACCACCTCCACAAGTGATACACTCAAAGGGTGGACTCAGCAGAAGTAACTCCTGTTCTGTGGGGTTTTCCCTTACACAGCAGATTCTCCATAGTGGTTGCAGCCACTCCTTGAAGTCAATCAGTGTGTGGGTAAATCAAAGACACATAATAATTAAAATGGCAAAGGTTAAAGACAAAAAGAGAATCTTACAAGCAACAAGATAAAGGCAGTTAGTTCTCTACAAGGAAGTTCCCAAAAGAGTGTTGGCTGATTTCTCAACAGAAACATTTCAGGCCAGAATGGATTGGCACAAAATATTCAAAGTGATAAAAAGCAAGGACCTACAACCAAGATTACTCTACCCAAAAAGCTATCATTTAGAATCAAAGGACAGATAAAGAACTTTCCAGACAGAAAAAGCTAAATAAGTTCATTACAACTAAGAAATAATTACAAAAAATGTTAAAAATTCTTTCTTAAGAAGAAGGAAAAAAAGTTAAAAATATGAATAATAAAATGTCAATAAATACATGTTTTTCAACATTTACTTTAAATTCAAATGGGTTAAATTCTCCAATAAAAACATAGGGTAGCTGAAGGGATAAGAAAACAAGAGCCATACATATACTGTCCACAAGAGACTCAATTCAGAAGGAAAGACACAGAATAAAAGTAAAGGGATAGAACATGAGAATGGAAACAAACAAACTGGGGTAGCAATACTTATATCAGACAAAACAGACTTTAAAACAAAGCTATATGACAAGAGACAAAGAAGGGACCACAATTCTACATCTGGGTATTTATCTGAAGAAACCCAAAACACTAAAGCAAAAAGACATAGAGGGTGGGGGCAAAAGTAGGTTTATAGATGTGAGTATGTGAAACAGAGTTTATTCTTGTATTATTATTTATTAATTATTATATTATTTTTGTATTATTTTCCATATGAACAACTGTAGACCTACTTTTGCCCCACCCTGTATACATTTCCATAAAAAGGAATGAAATCTTCCCATTTACAACAACATGGGTAAACTTAGAGAGTATTGTGCTGAGTGAATAATTCAAACAAAGGAAGACAGCCATAAAATTTCACTTATATGTGGAATCTAAAAAAAAACAAATAAACAAGCAAGTAGAACAGAAACAGACTCATAGATATAGAGAACATTTTGACTGCTGCTACATGGGAGGGTGTTGGGGAGATGAGTGAAAAAGGGAAAGGGATTAAGAAGTACAAATTGTTAGTTACAGAATAGTCATAGGGATGTAAAGTTCAAAAATATTATAATAATTATGCATGGTGTCAGAGGGTTGTAGATTTATTGGGGTAATCACTTATTAAGTTAAATAATGTCAAATCGCTGGGTTGTACATCTGAAACTAACATAATATTATTTGTCAACTATAATGGAAAAATAAAAATTATTTAAAGTAAAAAAAAAAGTCATATAGGTCTAACTTGGATCTACATAAAGAAAGGAACAACATTGAAGAAGAAGGAATAAATGGAGGTAAAATAAAAACTTTTATTTATCCTTAATTGATCTAAGAGATAACAGTATGTTCAAAAGAATAATAGCAGCAATGTATTTGGATATGTATGCATATTGCTATGGTCTGAATGTTTCTGTCCCCTCAAAATTTATATTAAAATTCTAACCCCCAAGGTTAGGAGATGAGGACTTTGGGAGCTGGAAAGGTCATAAGGACAGAGCACTCATGATTATTAGTCACCTTATAAAAGAGACCCCATAGACCTCCTTAACCCCTTACACACTGTGAGAATATGAGTTGGGAGTCTGCAAAAGGGGAGAGGGCCCTTACCAGAACCTGACCATGATGATTGGACTTTCAGAACTATGAGCAATTAATTTATGCTACTTATAAGAAACTCAGGCAATGGTGTTTTGTTATAGTAGCCTAGACAGACTAAGACACATTCACTCATATAATATATATACTAGAGGATCAGTGCATGAAATTCGTGCACTCAGGGCAGGGAGTCCCTCAGCCCAGCCTGTGTCCTCTTGCAGTCCGGGAGCCCTCAGGGGATATCCAACTGATGGCTTAGGCCCGCTCTCCTTTGGCTTGTGGCTGAGTGGTGCTCCCCCTGTGGGAATGCACTGACCACCAGAGGGCAGCTCCTGCATTGAGCATCTTCTCCCTGGTGGTCAGTGAGTGTCATAGTGACCTGTTGTTCTGCTGTTCGGTTGATTTGCATATTACCCTTTTATTATATAGGAGATATATATATATATATATATATATATATATATATATATATATATATATTTACTAGAGGCCCGGTGCATGAAATTCAGGCATGGGGGGGGATGTCCCTCAGCCCGGCCTGCGCCCTCTCACAATCCGGGACCCTTTGGTTAGGGTCCCTAGGCCTGGCCATGCTTTCCTTCCCCTGGCTGCTGGCAGCTGGCCCTGCCCCCACCACTGCCACTGCTTACCATCTGTGCAGTGCTGCTCCCCACCCCCCCGCCACCGGTCACCTCCCTGTGTGGGTGGCAGGCATGGGGTATGATCGCTTGGCTCGCCTGGACTTCCCTCTGTGGGGTGATTGATGGCTGGCCTCACACACCCACCACAGTGTCGCTGGCCAGTGGCCTGGGCCTCCCTCTGTAGGGCGATAGATTGTGGAGCCCCAAGATTGATCACTCTGCAGAGGGCGGCCCCACCCACCCACCACAATGCCACAAGTCGGGTGGCCTGGGCCTCCCTCCACAGGGTGATTGTGGGGCAATGTCAGGGCCCCCCCCAACGCACCTGCCTTGGCTGGCTTGGCGCCCATGCATGTCACAGCATGGTCGTCCAGACAGTCATTCAGCTGTTTGGTTGATTTGCATATTACACTTTTATTATTATACTAGAGGCCCGGTGGATGAAGTTCATCCACAGGGGAGTCCCTCAGCCCGGCCTGCACACCCTCACTATCCAGGATCCCTTGGGGGATGTCTGACTGCCGGTTTAGGCCTGATTCCACAGGGATCCCTGCAGGATTGGGCCTAAACCGGAAGTCAGACATCCCTCTCACAATCCAGGACCCACTGGCTCCTAACTGCTGGCCTGCCTGCCTGCCTGATTTCCCCCAACAGCCTCTGCCTGCCTGCCTGATTGCCCTAACCACTTGGCTGCCTGCCTGATCACCCCTAACCACTCTGCCTGCCTGCCTGATTGCCCCTGTTTGCCTGCCTGCCTGATCTCCCCTAACCTCCTCTGCCTCGGCCCCTGCCATTGCAGCTTCGACCAGAAGAATGTCAGGATGTCTGAAATGATGTCCAGAAGGTCATTCAGCTGCCTGGTCTAATTAGCATATTTACACTTTTATTATATATATCAATAGATTACCTAAGTATATAAAGCAAATCTGAAGGTAGAACTAAATAGCAATACAATATTAGTAGAAGACTTCAATACCCACTTTCAATAATGGATACAACATTCAGACAGAATGAAGTAAGGAAATAGTGGATTTGAATCACACGATAGATCAAATAAGCCTAACAGCATTCCACACAACAGCAGCAGAATACACATTCTTCTCAAGAGCACAAGGAACATTCCAGAGAATAGAACACATCTTAGATTACAAAACAAGTCTTAAATTTGGTTGAAATCACACCAAGTGTCTTTTCTGGTATAAAAGTAGAAATGAATGACAGAAGGGAAATTGGAAAATTCAAAAATATGTGGAAATTAAACAGCATATTACTAAATAATCAATGTGCCAAAAAGAAATTAAAAAATCAGCTCTCCGGGGCCACATTTTGGTGAGGCAGCAGCAGTGCCCTGCTCTCCGAGTCCCACAATGCTGCCCAAGGACAACAACAAGAAAAAAGATGCTGGAAAGTCAGCCAATAAAGAGGAAGACCCAGTGAACAAATCGGGGGGCAAGACCAAAAAGAAGTGGTCCAAAGGCAAAGTTCAGGACAAGCTCAATAACTCGATCTTCTTTGTCAAAGCCACATATGACAAATTCTGTAAGGAAGTTCCCAAGGACAAACTTGTAACACCAGCTGGGTCTCCAAGAGATTGAAGATTTGTGGCTCTTTGCAGGGCAGCCCTTCAGGAGCTCCTCAGTAAAGGATTTATTAAACTAGTCTCAAAGCACAGAGCTCAAGTGATTTACAACAGAAACACCAAAGGTGGGGATGCCCCAGCTGCTATAAAAGATGCATGAACAACAGGTCTCACCAGCTGTAAATTTTGAAAAATAAAACTTTATTTAAAAAAATCATAACTTATCTTTTAAAAATATTATTGAAATTATTTGGGTAACATTGGTTAATCAAATTATATAGGTTTCAATTGTATAATTAAATAATACATCATCTATATATTGTATTGTGTTCACCATCCAAACTCAAGTTGCTTTCCTTCATCATTTATTCCCCCTTTACTGTCTTCTATCTGCCCCAACCCCCTTTCCCTCTTATAATCAGCTAACTGTTGTCTATGAGTCTTTATTTTGCTTAATCCCTTCATGTTTTTCACCCAGCCCCCAACACCCACCCGTCTGACAGCACTCTGGGGTCAGTATGTTTTTTGTTTCTATGAGTCTGTTTCTATTTTGTTTGTTTGCTTATTTTGTTCATTAGGTTCCACATGTAAGTGAAATCATATGGCATTTGTCTTTCTCTAACTGGCTTATTTCACTTGTGCAATACTCTCCAGGTCCATCCATGCTATCACAAAAGGTAAGATTTCTTTCTTTTTTATGGCCGAGTAATATTCCATTGTGTAAATGAACCACAGCTTTTTTATCCACTCATCTGCTGATGGGCACTTGGGCTGCTTTCAAATCTTGGCTATTGTAAATAACACTGCAATGAACATAGAGGTGCATATATTATTTTAAATTAGAGTTTTGGGTTTCTTCATATACTAGTGGCCTGGTGCACAAAATTTGTGCACAGGAGGGGGGTGTGTCCTCAGCCCAGCCTGCACCCTCTCCAATCAGAGACCCCTTGGGGGATGACCGACTGACAGTTTAGACCTGATCCCTCTTGCAATCTGGGACTGCTGGCTCCTAACTGCTCAACTGCCTGCCTGGCTGATCGCCCCTAACTGCCTCTGCCTGCCTGTCTGATTGCCCCTAACCCCTCTGCCTGCCTGCCTGATTGACCCTAACCTCTCTGCCTGCCTTCCTGATCTCGCCCCTAACTGCCCTCCCCTGCCAGCCTGATCTCACCCCTAACTGCTCTCCCCTGCCGACCTCTAACTGCCTCTGCCTGCTTGATCGCTGGAGTCCAGGGTGCAGGTGAATGGGATTCCTGGCTGGCAGGCCGCTAATAGCAAGCTATCCAACATCCAATTCTGAGAGGAATGGGGCTCCCTCCTCCCTCCTGTCAGGGTCCAGTTTCAAGGCCAGCCACGCCCCTGATTGCACAAGACCCAGAGTTCCACCATGCCCTGGCCAGGGCCCACAGCCCCCTTGGCAGTCAGGGCTGGGTCACCACAGTGTCCGCGGCATCCCAAGGCCCACAGCCCCCTTGGCAGTCCGCTGAAGGTGGGGGGGGAGGGACCAGCAGTTCAGCCCACTCGCCAGTCCCCACCCATCTGAGCCTGCTGCGCGTAGCCTAGCATTCAGTCGTCCCTTTGGTCGTTTTGGACATTATGGACCCTGGCTCTTTATATATATAGATATTACCATAAGTGGAATTGTTGGATCATGAGGCAATTCCATTTTTACTTTTGGAGGAAATTTTCCATAGTGGTTGCACCAATCTGCATTCTCACCAACAGTCCACAAGGGTTCCTTTTTCTTCACATCCTTGCCAACACTTGTTTGTTGATTTATTGATGATAGCCATTCTGATACGTGTGAGGTGATATATCATTGTGCTTTTAAATTGCATTTCTCTGATGGTTAGTGATGTTGAGCATCTGTTCATATGTCTATCAGCCATCTGTATGTCCTCTTTGGAGAAGTGTCTATTCAGGTCCTTTGCCAATTTTTAATTGATTTTTAATTTTTTTTTTTGGTATTGAATATGTTCTCTCTTTCAGTCGATTGTCTTTTCATTTTGTTGATGGTTTCCTTTTCTATGCAAAATCATTTTATTTTTATGTAATCTCATTTGTCTATTTTTTATTTTATTTCCCTTGTCCAAGGAGATATAATAGAAAAAATATTACTAAGAGAAACATCTGAGATTTTACTGGCTGTGTTTTCCTCCAGGATTTTTATGGTTTTAAGTCTTACATTTTAAGTCTTTAATCCATCTTCAGTTTATTCTTTTGCATGGTGAAAGAAGGTGGTCTAATTTCTTTCTTTCTTTCTTTTCTTTTTTTTTTTTGCATCTATCTGTCTGATTATCCAACCACCATTTGTTGAGTAGACTGTCTTTACCCCATTGTATGTTCTTGCCTCCATTGTCAAATATTAATTGACCATAAAGGCTTGGGTTTATTTCTGAACTCTATTCTGTTCCATTTATCTATGTGTCTGTTTTTATGACAGTACCATGCTATTTTGATTACTATCGCTTGGTAGTATAGTGTAATATGTTTGATATCAAGTAGCATGATTCCTCCAACTTTGTTCTTACACAAGATTGTTGTTGCTATTAAGGGTCTCTTGTGGTTTCATATACACTTTTGGAATATTTGTTCTAGTTCTGTGAATTATGCCATTGGTATAATGATAGGAATTGAGTTGAATCTATAGGTTATTTTGGGTATTATGGACATTTTAATGATGCTAATTCTTCCAATCCATGAACACAGTATATGCTTCCACTTATTTATATCTCTTAAATTTCTTTCTTCAGTGTCTTATAATTTTCTGAGTGTAGGTATTTTACATACTTGTTAAATTTATTCCTAGGTATTTTATTTTTTGATGCAATTGTAAATAGGATTATTTTTTTAGTTTCCCTTTCTGACAGTTCTTTATTGGTATATAAAAATGCAACTGATTTCTGGATATTTATTCATGTATTCTTCTACTTTACTGAATTCATTTATCAGTTCTATAAAGTTTTTGTGGAATCTTTAGGGTTCTCTATAAACAGTATCATGTCATCTACAAATAGTGACAGTTTTACCTCTTCCTTTTCAATTTGGTTGGCTTTTATTTCTTCTGCTTGTCTGCTATGACTAGGGATTCCAGTAGTATGTTGAATAAGAGTGGTGAAAGCAGACATCTCTGTCTTGTTTCTGATCTTAAGGAAAATGCTTTTAGTTTTTTGCCCATCCTATATAATAAAACCATAATATGCAAATTGACTGAATGGTGGAATGACCTGTCACTATGATGTGCACTTACCACCAGGGGGCAGATGCTCAATGCAGGAGAAGCACCGCTCATCCAGAAGCCAGGCTCACGGATGGCAAGCACAGAGGTAGTGGCAGGCGCCTCTCTCACCTTTGCATCAGCACTAAGTATGTCTGACTGATGGCTTAGGCCATCAGTCAGACATTCCCTGAGCACTCCCATACTGCAAGAGTGTGCAGGCTGGGTTGAGGGAACCCCCCAAGTGCATGAATTTTGTGCACCAGGCCTCTAGTTGAGTATAATGTTGCTTTGGGTTTGTCATATATGGCTTTATTATGTTACTATTCACACTTTGAGAGCTTTTATTATAATTGGGTATTGGATTTTATAGAATGCTTTTTCTGTACCTATTGATATGATCTTATGGTTTTTACCCTTCATTTTGTTTATGTGGTGTATTATGTTTATTGATTTGTGGCTTTTGTACCAACCTTGCCTTTCTGGAATAATTCCCACTTGATCATGCTGTATGATTTTTAAAATCCTCAGGAGAGGGAGAGAGAGATAGAAACATCAATGATGAGAGAGATTCATCAATTGACTGCCTACTGCAGGATCCCTACTAGGGATCAAGCCTGCAACCTAGGCATATGCCCTGACTGGGAATCAAACGGTGACCTCCTGGTTCATAGGTTGACACTCAACCACTGAGCAACACCAACCGGGCATGTATGACCTTTTTAATGTATTGCTAGATCTAGTTTGTTAATATTTTGTTGAGGATTTTAACATCTATGTTCATCAGGGATACTGGGCTATAATTTTCTCTCTTTGTAGTGTCTTTATCTGGTTTTGGAATTCGGAAAATGTTGGCCTCATAAAATGATCTTGGAAGTGTTTCTTCCTCGTGAAGATTTTAAAATAGTTTGAGAAGGATAGGTGTTCTTTGAATGTTTCCTAAAATTCACTTGTGAAGCCATCCAGTTCAGGACTTTTGTTTGTTGGGACTTTTTTAAATTACTGTTTCAGCCGAAACCGGTTTGGCTCAGTGGATAGAGCGTCGGTCTGCGGACTGAAGGATCCCAGGTTCGATTCCGGTCGGGGGCATGTGCATTGGCTGCGGGCACATCCCTGATGGGGGGTGTGCAGGAGGCAGCTGGTCGATGATTCTCTCTCATCGATGTTTCTAGCTCTCTATCCCTCTCCCTTCCTCTCTGTAAAAAATCAGTAAAAAATATATTTAAATTACTGTTTCAATTTTATTAGTTATATTAATAAAGTATCTTGAGACAAAAGTAAAAATATAACATAACAAAATTTATATGACAAAACAAATGCGGCACTAAGAGAGAAGTTTATATCAATAAACACCTACATTACAGAAGAAGAAGCATATCAATTTAACAACCTAACTTTCCACTTCAAAGAACTAGAAAAAGAAGAACAAACGAAACTCAAAGTTAGCAGATGGAAGGAAATAACAAATATCAGAGCAGAAATAAAAGAAATAGAGACCAGAAAACAAAGAAATAATGAATTAAGTAGCAGCTGATTATTTGAAAAGATAAGCAAAAACGACAAACCTTTAGCTAAACTAAGAAAGAAAAACACAAAATACAAATATATAAAATTAGAAATGAAAGTAGAGACATCACAACTGATATAACAAAAATTATAAAAAATAATAAAAGGGTGGGACTCATCAGCAGGGCATGGTATCCTGGAGCCCAGAGGCAGCAGCACTTCTGCTCAGCAGAATTCCAAGGCTTCCTCTTCTCTGATGTACCCAAAGGATGTTTGTCTGGCAGGCTGAGGGAGAGCTCATAGTAAACAAAATTCTCAAAGAAAACTTTCCTCCAGCTACTGCAAAGTCATTGACATTTCAGGAGGCTGCGTGGCAATGTGTGAAATCCAAATCGAGTCAGGAGAATTTAAGGAGAAGATGACATGGTAAATCAGTACTACATGGTAAATCAGGCACTAAAAGAAGAAATCAAAGAAATGCACAGATTCCAGATATTTACCTCTGTCCCCAAACACTGACCATGCCCTGCAGCATAAACCCTTGGTTGAACTTGACCATTCTTTCCTAGGCATTTGCCAAGAAATGTATCTATTATGACATAGACATTTCCATATTATAATTATAGAAAAATATGTTATCTATTTAGATGTTAAAGGCAACAGACAACTGAAAAAAATACTGTTATGAACAATTGTATGCCAACAAGTATAATAACCTACAAAAATGAATAAATTCCTTGAAACATAAATCGACCAAGACTGAATCATGAAAAATTGAAAATATGGACATACTAATAGTAGGTAAGAGAATGAATCTATATTAAAAAAAACCTCCCAACAAAGGAAAGATGGGGGTCAGATGACTTTGTGAACTCTAATAAAAAACATTTAATAAAAAAAATTAAGGGCAATCCTTCTAACACTCTTCAAAATTGAAAAGGATTGAAAACTTCCAAACTCATTTTACAAAATGAGTCCGTATACCAAATCCAGACAAAGACAGTATAAGAAAAGAAAATTTTGACCAATATCCCTGAGAAATATAGATACAAAAATCCTCAACGAATTTATAGCAAACCAAATTCAACAGCACATTAAAAGAATCATATACCATGAGATTTATCCCTAGGATATGAGTGTTTCAACCTATGAAAATCACTAAATATGATATACCACATTAACTTCATGAAGGATAAATACCACATAAATATATTAATAAATGCAGAAAAAGCATTTGATGAAATTGAGTCACACTTTTATAATTTAAAACATTCTCAACAAACCTGGTATAGAAGAAATGCAACTCAACATAATAAAGGCCACAGCTAACATTATAGTATATGGTGAAAAACTGAAAGTTTTTCCTCTAAGATGAAGACTAAGGACAAGGATGCTCACTCTCACTATTTCTACTCAACAGAGTAATAAAAGAATTTGGGTATAAATAAAAAGAGGAATAGTAGCTAAGGGTAAAATAATAAATAAGTGAGTT
Organism: Eptesicus fuscus; assembly: GCF_027574615.1. Taxonomy (NCBI): domain Eukaryota; kingdom Metazoa; phylum Chordata; class Mammalia; order Chiroptera; family Vespertilionidae; genus Eptesicus; species Eptesicus fuscus. The sequence goes on along the minus strand of NC_072473.1, from coordinate 63,672,262 downwards.
ATGTAATAAGGAAAATTCAATATTACACAGAACAAGAGGTGATATTGTTTCTTAGCTCTAATTAAAAAAGAAATATGTTTGTGGAGACCAGTCCTGCTTTTGGATCCTGCCTCCACACATGCATATTCTTCTCCATTATCCAAATCCCCTACCAGAGTGTACATTTATTGCAACTGATTACTCTACATTGACTCATTGTAAGCATCCAAAGTCCATAATTTATTAGTACTAGTACATTACACTTTACTTTTTGTCTTGTATTTTCTATGGACTTAGAAAAATGTATGATATGTATCCATCATAATTGTATCATACAGAGTAGTTTCACTTCCCTAAAAATTATATGTGACCCACATATTTGTCCCTCCCCACCCCAATTTCTGGCAACCACTGATCTTTTTATTCACATAGTTTCACATTTTCCAGAATATCCTATAGTTGGAATAATACAGTATGTAGATTTTTTAAATTAGCTTCTTTCACACAGAAATATGCATTTAAGGTTCTACCATGTCTTCTCATGGCTTAATAGTTCATTTCTTTTCAGCACTAATATTGCATTGTCTGGACATACCATTGTATAGATACTAGTAAATGGTTTATTTATCGTTCACCTACTGAAGGATATCTTGGCTGCTTCCAAATTTGGTGAGTACCTCCTTATTTATTTATTTTTTTGCTGCTATAAACATCCACATGACAGTTTTTATATTAAGACTAGTAGCCCTGTGCACAAATCCGCCAGTAGCTCTCTGTGGGGCCTGGCTGCTCCACGCCTGCTGCCCAGAGGCTCTCCATGGACAAGAGGCCCATCTGTGGCCGGGCGTGGAATGTTTGCCTCGTTGCCGGGGCGATGAGGCAAGCGTTCCCCCCTGCACTTCCCCCTCCCCCCCCCCCCGGCTGCTCCGTGCCCTCTGCCCAGAGGCCCTACGTGGCCGGGGTGGAATGTTTGCCTTGTCACCGTGGTGACGAAGAAAGCATTCCTCCAGGCCGCTCATGCTGACCGCTCTCAGTGGCTGCTCCCCTGGGACTGGGGTACTCTGGAGGGTCTGAGAGGACTGAGCACCACCATCTTGTGGCTATGGGTGCCACCGTCTTTGTGATGGAGTGACGGTTAATTTGCATATTAGCCTTTATTAGATAGGAACTTTTTTTTTTAATTTTTGACACTTTACAGATGTCCCCCTGTCCTCCCTCTTTGCCTACCTCCACCCAGCCCCTGGTGCCCCTCCCCCTGGCCTTCACTACACTGTTCTTAGTGCCCAAGGGGTATGCATATATGTTCTTTAGCTAATCTTTTCACCTTCCTAACATCAATTTTTAACTCCTTTAGAGAGATACCAAGGAGTGTGATTGCTGGTTCATATGGTTAAGTGTATGTTTAGTTTTCTAGGAAGTTGCCAAGTTCTTTTCCAAAATGACTGAGCATTCCCACCAGCAATGTATAAAATTTCCTGGTGCAACACATTTTCACCAGTTTTTGTGTTGTCAGTATTTCACATATGAGCCATTATAATAGGTACAAGAAAGAAATGGTATCTCATAGTTATTTTATCTTTTTTATCATTCCATCCTTCTTATTTTTTAAAACTTTATTGAGATAAAATTCACGTGCCAAAAATTCATCCACTTAAAGCATATAAAGTATATTTTCAACCATCACTGCTATATAATTTTATAATGTTATCAAATCTCTAAAGATAATACCACTTCCCATTTCTACTTCCTCGAATTCCTAGCATGTTTTGGACATTTAATATAAATAAAATCATGTAATATGTGACCTTTTGTATCTGCATTTTTTGTTCACTTACCATGATGTTTCATTTTGTTTTGTTTTTTTAATTTGCATTTCTCTGATGACAGATGGTGTGCAGTATCTTTTTATATACTTATATTCTATCTGTATGGCTTCTTTTGTGAGGCATCTATTAAGGCCTGTGGCACACTTTTTTAATTGGGCTGTTTGTTTTCTTTTTGTTTTAGGAGATCTTTGTTTATTTGGGGTAATAGTTCTTTAGCAGATGAGTCTTTCACAAATATCTTTTCCCAGCCTTTGTCTTGTCATCTAATTCTTTTAAAAATATTTCATTTTACTTTATTGTTGACAGTGTTACAGATGTTCCCCAATTTCATCCTGTTTACCCCCCTCCTCCCAGCCCCTGCCCCACCCCAGGCCTTCACCACACTATTGTCTGAATTGTCATTTAATTCTCTCTTTTAAAATCTTTATTGTTGAAAGTGTTACATATGGCCTTCTTTTTCTCCCATTGACCCCTTCTAGCCTAACCCCAGCCCCCACCCCAGGCCTTCACGACCCTATTGTCTGTGTCTATGGGTTATGCATATATGCATACACCGTAAGTTCTTAAGTTAATCTCTTCCCACCCATCCACCCACTCCCACCATCCCTCTGAGATTTGACAGTCTGTTCCTGTCATCTAATTTTTGATACTGTCTTTCACAGAGCAGACGATTTCAATGTTAGTGAAGTCTACCTTATTCATTAAGCAAATTTATTCATTAATACTAAAGTAGTATCCAAATAACACATATTGAAAAGAAAATGTAGTTATTTTAAAAAGAGAGGGAGCCAGGCTGGTGTTGCTCAGTGGTTAAGCATTGACCTATGAAGCAGGAGGTCACAGTTCAATTCCTGGTCAGGGCACATGCTGTGGTTACGAATTTGACCCCAGTAGGGGGCATGCAGGAGGCAACCGATTGATGATGTTTCTCTCTCATTAATGTTTCTCTCTCTCTATCCCTCTCCCTTCCTCTATCTCTAAAAAATAAATAAAAACTTACTTTAATAAATTAAAAAGACAAAAATAAAAAAGAGGGGGAGAAACATAAAGAGAATTTATGATGAAACTCCTTATTTTCTTTTTAAAAAATATTAAAACTATTGTCTATATCAAATTGGGAAAAGAAAAAATTCAAAATTTTGAAAAAAAATAATTTTACTGTATCTTCCAAGTTATAGAAATTAAAATAACTTGAAAAATAAATTTTAATCTAGTTCATAGTAGAAGAGGAAAAAATTAATTCCTCTTCTACCTATTTAAGCGTACCAGTTTAATTAAAATAAGGCAATACAGTCATAAAAATACTAAAATGAGCTCAAGTACAAGGCATTTTAATTACTTCAGACTTATATAGCAAACACAAATTACACACACAAAACTTAATAATTACAAGAATAACTGAATGTTAATGAAAAAAACATCACAATAGATTCTGACAAAGTGAAAGTGAATCCAACTCTTCTGAACAAACAGACGAATGTTGGGAAATTCAATCTCTTTCTAAGCAAAATATGTTTTTAATACAATAAACTACGATGATTGGAGTCCCATTTCATGTATGAAACGTGCCTAGACAATTTCAACTATGCTAAGTCTCGAAAGAACTCACTGTCAGTATCATTCATTTGATAAAAATTCACATGCTTTTCACAGATGTCATTTGTTCAATTCTCATGTTTTTATAATATTTTGGAGGTGGAGGTATTTTTCTAAACTTTTCATGCATTTTCTTTTGTCTTGGAAAGTCAATTATAATTATTTTAAAGACATGAATTTTATACAAAATTCTTAATTTTTTATATTATTTGACTAGTTAACACATACACATATATAAAATAAAATTCAAATACTACAAAGGCCTTAAAAATAAAAAGTAAGTTTCTTTTCCTAACTCCTCACTCCTCTTTGCCCCAGCAACTTTCAAACTCAAAATCCATCAAAATACTTTTCTTAAACCCTTGTTTTCTGTTAGAAATACTAGCAATACTTGGTGCATACAAAAGTATATAAATTAATATATATTATGTACTATATATGGATATTCTATATAATAAAACCCTAATATCCAAATCAACCAAACAGCGGAACAACCAGCGGTACAATCGGTCACTATGACACGCACTGACCACCAGTCGGGGGCAGCTCCTGCATTGAGCTTCTGCTCCCCCCGCCCCTGAGAGTGAGGCAACCAGTGGCAGCGGCGATTGGGGGGTGGGGCTGCCAAGGCAGGTGCCAGTGGGGTCCCCCAATCGCCCCACCCACTGGTCACCCCACAGATGGCCCTGATTGCTTGCCAGCCCTAGGGACCCTACCCTATACATTGGGAACAGCCTCTTAGATTTAAAAATTAAAACCTGGCAAGGCTACTCTAACAGTGAAAAAAACACAACACAGGATGATGCAGCGATGACATGCATGGACTCTGGCTTGCACATTTTTTGATCAGCCCTGATTCTGACACTTATAACTGTGTGACGACAAAGTCAAGTAATTGACTTCTCTCTGTTTCAGTTTTTCTACCCATAAGATGGGGAAAATGGCATTACTGCCTCAGAAGGATCATGTTATGTACTACTTTTTATAATCAGGGCAAAAAAAAAATGTAGCTGCCCATACAACAGCAAGATGCCTTTTACCTGCCTGAAAAGTATGGTCACTGGTGCATGCAGCATCCCGGATTGTGAGAGGGATGTCTGACTGCCGGTTTAGGCCCAACATCCCCCCGAAGGGTCCCAGATTGCGAGAGGATGCAGGCTGGGCTGAGGGCACCCCCCCCCCACGTATGCATTTTGTGCACTGGGCCTCTAGTATGTCTTTATAAAAATGTGCATAATATACACACACATAGATATCTATTACCACCAAGGCTGGCAGATTATACACAGTCATATTTCTTTATTTCCTGTTTATTGTCTTCCATGATTCCTTAAAAGTATTGAAGAATTTATGTTGATTACATGATTGATAGGAATAACAAGTTTGAGACTTAGCTATGTAAGGAAAACACTTTTAACTTAAGAAAATGATATTTTAAGGATACCTGATTTATACTTGTCATTTGAATGTTTTTAATTTGAATATTATGCACAGTGAATTATGTAGGGTAAAAATATTCTAAAGCTACCCTGTACTAAAGTCAATGTATTTTAACAGATACTACAATGGGGCCACTTTAACAATGACACCTATTGATCTCTTCACAGGCAGCCTAAGAAAGCTAAACTGTTATTCTGATAGTATGAACATTTTTGGTGGTAGTAGAAACATTGATTTTGAATAAGTTATTTCAATATTTATTTATGAAAATATGTTCTATTTAATGTTTCCCTAGGTTTTGTTTTACTACACTATTGACACTTAAATAATCTTTAAAACTTTTTTATTAGACTTTATTTTTTTAATTTTTATTGTTGAGAGTATTACAGATGTACCCTTTTCTCCCCAACCCCCCATTGCCTCACTCCACCCAGTTCCTGCCCCACCCCAGGCCTTCATCACCCTACTGTCTGTGTCCATCGGTAAGATCTTTGGTTAATCTCTTTCAGCCCCTTCCCCCTCTGCCTTACCTCTGAGATTCGCCAATCTGTTCCATGCTTCCATGCTTCTGATTCTGTTTCATTCACCTGTTTATTTTGTTCATTAGATTTCTTGTTCATTTATTTTGATTTTTATATTTGATTGTTGATAGATATGTATTTGATGCCCTTTATTGTTCACATTTCTTCTTCTTCTTCTTCTTCTTCTTCTTCTTCTTCTTCTTCTTCTTCTTCTTCTTCTTCTTCTTCTTCTTCAATAATACCCTTCAACATTTCATATAATACTGGTTTGATGGTGATGAACTCCTTTAGCTTTTTTTATTTTATTTTATTTTTTTGTTTTGTTTGTGAAGCCCTTTATCTGACCCTTAATTCTAAATGATAGCTTTGCTGGGTAGAGTAATCTTGGTTGTAGGTCCTTACGGTTCATCACTTTGAATATTTCTTGCCACTCACTTCTGGTCTGTAAAAGTTTCTGTTGAGAAGTCAGCTGACAATTGTATGGGTGCTCCCTTATATATAACTGCTTTTCTCTTGCTGTTTTTAAGATTCTTTCATTGACTTTAACTCTTGGCATTTTAATTATGATGTGTCTTGGTGTGGTCCTCTTTGGATTCTTCTTGTTTGGGGTTCTCTGCACTTCCTGGACTTGTATGTTTATTTCTTTCACCGGGTAGGGGAAGTTTTCTGTCATTATTTCTTCAAATAGGTTTTTAATATCTTTCTCTCTTTCTTCTCCTTCTGGCATCCTGTAATTTGGATGCTGGTATGCTTGAAGTAGTCCCAGAGGCACCTTACACTTTCTTCATATTTTTTAATTCTTTTTTTCTTTTTGCTCTTTTGATTGTGTGTTTTTTGCTTCTTCATATTCCAAATTGCTTTTTTTATTGTATTTTTTAAAATTTTATTTTATTGTTTAAAGTATTACATATAGTAGTACATATATCTCCTTTGTTTCCCCCATTGACCTTCCCCCAACCTCCCCTACCCCCTGTCACATGCCCTCATCCCACCCCCCACAGTGTCTTCTGTCCATTGGCTGTGATTATATGCATGCATACAAGTCCTTCGGTTGATCTCTTTCCCCCCTTCCCCAACATTTCCCAGACTTCCCTCTATAATTGGACAGTCTGTTAGATGTTTATTGCCTCAGTATCTACTTTTTGTTCATCAGGTTATAATGTTCTTTATTTTCCATAAATGAGTGAGATCATATGGTATTTTTCTTTCATTGCCTGGCTTATTTCACTTATCATAATGCTCTCCAGATCCATCCATGCTGCTGCAAGTGGTAGAAAGTCCTTCTTTTTATAGCAGCATAGTATTCCATTGTGTAGATGTACCATGGTTTTCTAATCCACTCATATGCTGATGGGCATTTAGGCTGTTTCCAAATCTTAGCTATGGTGAATTGTGGTGCTATGAATATAAGGGTGCATATATCCTTTCTGATTGGTATTTCTAGTTTCTTGGGATATATTCCTTGAAGTGGGATTACTGGGTAAAATGGGAATTCCATTTTCAGTTTTTTGAGGAAACTCCATACTGTTCTCGACAGTGGCTGCACCAGTCTGCATTCCCACCAACAGTGCCAAAAGTATCCTTTTTCACCACATCTTCATCAGCACTAGCCTTTGGTGATTTGTTGATGATAGCCATTCTGACAGGTGTGAGATGGTACCTCATTGTCATTTTGATTTGCATCTCTCGGATAATTAGTGACTTTGAGCATGTTTTCATATGTCTCTTTGCCTTCCTTCTGTCTTCTTTCTAAAAGTATCTATTTAGGTCCATTGTTCATTTTTTTTTTTTGGATCATTTATCTTCCTTTTATTAAGTTGTATGAGTTCCCTGTAAATGTTGGAGATTAAACCTTTATCAGTGATAACATTTGAAAATATGTTCTCCCATACAGTGGGCTTCCTTGTTGTTTTGTTGATGGTTTCTTTTGCTGTGCAAAAGCTTTTTATTTTGATGTAGTCCCATTTGTTTATTTTCTCTTTAGTTTCCATTGCCCTAGGAGAGGTATTGGTGAAGAAATTGCTTTGGCATATGTCTGAGATTTCTTGCCTGTGGATTCCTCTAGTGTTTTTATGGTTTCCTGTCTAATGTTTAAGTCCTTTCTCAATTGTGAGTTTATTTTTGTGTATGGTGTAAGTTGGTGGTCTAGTTTCATTTTTTTGCATGTATCTGTCCAATTTTCCCAACACCATTTATTGAAGAGACTGTCTTGGCTCCATTGTATATTCATGCCTCCTTTGTCAAATATTAATTGAGCATAGTGGTTTTGGCCAATATATGGTTCTCTATTCTATTGCATTGGTCTATATGTCTGTTCTTGTGCCAATACCAGGCTGTTTTGAGAACAGTGGCTTTGTAATACAGCTTGAAATCTGGTATTGAGATCCCACCTACTTTGTTCTTCTTTGTCAGGATTGTTGTGGATATTCTGGGTCTTTTTTTATTCCAGATGAATTTTTGGAGAGTTCTTTCTAGGTCTGTGAAATATGCCATTGGTATTTTAATGGGGAATGCATTGAATATATAGATTGCTTTGGGTAGTATGGACATTTTAATGATGTTGATTGTACCAATCAATGAACATGGTATATTCTTTCATCTGTTTATGTCTTCCTCTATCTCTTTTTTCAGTGTCCTGTAGTTTTCCGCGTATAGGTCTTTTACCTCCTTAGTTAAGTTTATTCCTAGGTATCTTAATTTTATTATCTTAATTTTTTTTGGTGCGATGGTAAATGGGATTGTTTTATTAGTCTCTCTTTCTTTAAGTTCACTATTAGTGTATAGAAATGCCATATATTTCTTGGCGATAATTTTGTATCCTGCTACATTGCCAAATTCTTTTATGAAATCTAATAGTTTTTTGATGGAGTCTTTAGTGTTTTTTTATGTACAATATCATGTCATCTTTGAATAAGGACAGTTTTACTTCTTCTTTTCCAATTTGGATGCTTTTTATTTCTTCTTCTTGTCTAATCACAATGGCTAATACTTCCAGTACTATGTGGAACAGGAGTAGTGAGAGTGGACATCCCTGTCTTGTTCCTGTTCATAGAGGAAATGGTTTTAGTTTTTGACCATTGAGTATGATGGATTTGTCATTTATGGCTTTTATTATGTTGAGGTATGATCCTTCTATTCCCACCTTGCTGAGAGTTTTTATCAAAAATGGGTGTTGAATTTTGTCAAATGCTTTTTCTGCATCAATTGATATGACTATGTGGTTTTTATCTCTCAGTTTTTTTATGTGATGTATCATGTTTATTGATTTGCGAATATTGTACCATCCTTGCATCCCTGGGATAAATCCTACTTGGTCGTGGTGTATGATCTTTCTGATGTGCTGCTGGATTCGATTTGCTAGAATTTTGTTGAGGATTTTGGCATCTATGTTCATGAGGGATATTGGCCTGTAATTCTCTTTCATTGTGTTATCTTTATCTGGTTTTGGTATTAGGGTGATGCTGGCTTCATAGAATGAGCTTGGAAGTGTTCCTTCCTCTTTTTTTTTTTTTTTTTTTTATATTTTTATTGAGGTATTATATGTGTACATATCTTACTATTACCCCCCACCCCACGCCCACACATGCCCTCCCCCCCATAGTTTTGCGTCCATTGTTTATGCTTATATGCATGCATACAAGTCCTTCGTTTGATTTCATAACTCCCCCACCTTTCCCAAACTTTCCCTTTGTAATTTGAAAGTCTGTTTGATGCTTTACTGTCTCTGTATCTATCTTTTTGTTCACCACTTTATAATGTTCTTTACTATCCCTAAATGAGTGAGATCATGTGGTATTGTTCTTTCATTGACTGGCTTATTTCACTTAGCATAATGTTCTCCAATTCCATCCAGGTTGCTGCAAATGATGAGAATTCCTTCTTTTTTATGGCAGCATAGTATTCCATTGTGTAGATGTACCACAGTTTTCCGATCCAGTCATCTGCTGATGGGAACCTAGGCTGTTTCCAAATCTTAGCTATTGTAAATTGTGCTGCTATGAACATAGTGGTGCATATATCCTTTCTGATTGGTGTTTCTAGTTTCTTTGGATATATTCCCAGGAGTGGGATTACTGGGTCAAATGGGAGTTCCATTTTCAGTTTTTTGAGGAAACTCCATACTGTTCTCCACAGTGGCTGCACCAGTCTGCATTCCCACCAGCAGTGCACGAGGGTTCCTTTTTCTCCGCATCCTCGCCAACACTTGTCGTTTGTTGATTTGTTGATGATAGCCATTCTGACAGGTGTGAGATGGTACCTCATTGTTGTTTTGATTTGCATCTCTCAGATAATAAGTGACTTTGAACATGTTTTCATGTGTCTCTTGGCCTTCCTTCTGTCTTCTTTTGAAAATACTATGTTTAGGTCTGTTGCCCATTTTTTTATTGTATCATTTATTTTCCTCTTATTAACTTGCATAAGCTGCCTGTAGATGTTGGAGATTAAACCTTTATCAGTGATAGCATTTGCAAATATGTTTTCCCATGCAGTGGGCTTTCTTGTTGTTTTGTTGATGGTTTCTTTTGCTGTAAAAAAGCTTTTTATTTTGATGTAGTCCCATTTGTTAATTTTCTCTTTAGCTTCCATTGCCCTAGGGGCAGTGTCAGTGAAGAAGTTCTTGTGGCATATGTCTGAGATTTTGTTGCCTGTGGATTCCTCTAGTATTTTTATGGTTTCCCGTCTTATGTTTAAGTCCTGTATCCATTTTGAGTTTATTTTTGTGTATGGTGTAAGTTGGTGATCTAGTTTCATTTTTTTGCATGTATCTGTCCAATTTTCCCAACACCATTTATTGAAGAGACTGTCTTGACTCCATTGTATGTTCTTGCCTCCTTTGTCAAATATTAATTGAGCATAGTGGTTTGGGTCGATATCTGGGTTCTCTATTCTGTTCCATTGATCAATATGTCTGTTCTTGTGCCAGTACCAGGCTGTTTTGAGAACAGTGGCTTTGTAATACAGCTTGAAATCTGGTATTGAGATCCCACCTACTTTATTCTTCTTTCTGAGGATTGCTGAGGCTAGTCGGGGTCTTTTTTTATTCCAGATGAATTTTTGGAGAGCTCTTTCTAGGTCTGTGAAATATGCTGTTGGTATTTTGATGGGGAGTGCATTGAATCTGTAGATTGCTTTGGGTAGTATGGACATTTTAATGATGTTGATTCTACCAATCCAGGAACATGGTATGTTCTTCCATCTGTTTACGTCTTCCTCTATCTCTTTTTTCAGTGTCTTGTAGTTTTCTGCGTATAGGTCTTTTACCTCCTTAGTTAAGTTTATTCCTAGGTATCTTAATTTTTTTGGTGCGATGGTAAATGGGATTGCTTTTTTAGTCTCTCTTTCTGTAAGTTCATTATAGGTGTATAGAAAAGCCATAGATTTCTTGGCGTTAATTTTGTATCCTGCTACATTGCCGAATTCATTTATTAAGTCTATCAGTTTTTTGATGGAATCTTTTGGGTTTTTTATGTACAATATCATGTCATCTGCAAATAAGGACAGCTTCACTTCTTCTTTTCCAATTTGGATGCCTCTTATTTCTTCTTCTTGCCTAATTGCGATAGCTAATACTTCCAGTACTATGTCAAAGAGGAGTGGTGAGAGTGGGCATCCCTGTCTTGTTCCTGTTCTTAGGGGAAATGGTTTTAGTTTTTGCCCATTGAGTATGATGTTTGCTGTGGGTTTATCATAAATAGCTTTTATTATGTTGAGGTATGAGCCTTCTATTCCCACCTTGTTGAGAGTTTTTATCAAGAAAGGGTGTTGGATTTTGTCAAATGCTTTTTCTGCATCAATTGATATGACTATGTGATTTTTATCTCTCAATTTGTTTATGTGATGTATCACGTTTATTGATTTGCGGATATTGTACCATCCTTGCATTCCTGGAATAAATCCTACTTGGTCATGGTGTATGATCTTTCTGATGTACTGCTGGAGCCGATTTGCTAGAATTTTGTTGAGGATTTTGGCATCAATGTTCATGAGGGATATTGGCCTGTAATTCTCTTTCATTGAGTTGTCTTTATCTGGTTTTGGTATTAGGGTGATGCTGGCTTCATAGAAGGAGCCTGGAAGTGTTCCTTCCTCTTGAATTTTTTGGAATAGTCTGAGGAGGATAGGTTTTAGTTCTTCCTTGAAAGTTTGATAAAACTCTCCTGTGAAGCCATCTGGCCCCGGGCTTTTGTTTGCCGGAAGCTTTTTGATGACTGCTTCAATTTCTTCCATAGTTACTGGCATGTTGAGCTGTTTAGAATCTTCCTGATTGAGTTTTGGAAGGTTGTATTTTTTTAGGAATATGTCGATTTCCTCTAGGTTGTCCAGTTTGTTGGAGTAGAGTTGTTCGTAGTATTTTGTAACAATCCTTTGTATTTCATCGGGATCTGTTGTTATTTCACCTCTTTCATTTATGATTTTGTTTATTTGGGTCCTCTCTCTTTGCTTCTTGGTGAGCCTGGCTAGAGGTCCATCAATCTTGTTTATCCTTTCAAAGAACCAGCTCTTGGTTTTGTTGATCTTTTGTATTGTTTCTTTGGTCTCTATGTCGTTTATCTCCGCTCTGATCTTTATTATTTCTTTCCTTCTGCTTACACTGGGCTTATCTTGTTGCTCTCTCTCTAACTCTTTGAGTTGTTGGGTTAGGTAATTTATTACCATTGTTTCTTGTTTTTTGCAGTAGCCTTGTAGAGCTATGAACTTCCCTCTCAGGACTGCTTTCGCTATGTCCCATAGATTTTGGATTGTTGTGTTTTCATTGTCGTTTGTTGCCATGATGTTTTTTATTTCTTCCTTGATGTCTTTGGTAACCCAGTCATGGTTTAATAGCATGCTGTTTAGTCTCCAAGTGTTTGATTTCTTTGGGTTGTTTTTATTGTAGTTGATTTCCAGTTTTATGCCACTGTGATCTGAGAAGATACTTGATATGATTTCTATCTTCTTGAATTTGGAGAGACTTTGCCTATGTCCTAACATATGGTCTATCTTTGAAAATGATCCATGTGCACTTGAGAAGAATGTATATTCTGTGGCTTTGGGGTGAAATGTTCTGAAGTTGTCGGTTAATTCCATCTGTTCTAGTGAGTCATTTAGGATTGATGTTTCTTTGCTGATTTTTTGTTTAGAGGATTTGTCCAATGGTGATAGTGGGGTATTGAAGTCTCCTACTATGATTGTATTACTGTCAATCTCTCCTTTGATATCTTCCAGGAGTTTTCTAATGTATCTTGGTGCTCCTGTATTGGGTGCATATATGTTTACCAGAGTTATTTCTTCTTGTTGGATTTCTCCCTTTAGTATTATGAAGTGGCCTTCATTATCTCTTGTTATGTCCTTCATTTTGAGATCTAATTTGTTAGATATAAGTATTGCAACCCCAGCTTTTTTTTCATTTCCATTTGCCTGGAAAACCTTTTTCCATCCCTTTACTCTCAGTCTGTATGCATCCTTTTTTTTGAGGTGGGTTTCCTGTAGACAGCAGATATCTCGGTTTTGTTTTCTTATCCAGTCTGTTACCCTGTGTCTTTTGATTGGGGCATTCAATCCATTTACATTTAAAGTTATTATTGATAGGTACTTATTTGACGCCATTTTTATTCTATACCCCTGTGTACCTTCTTTGCTTCCTATTTCTTTCTTTCTTTCTTTTTTTTTTTTTTTTTTTACAGCAGACCCTTTAGAATTTCTTTCATTGCTGGTTTGGTGGTGATAAACTCCCTTAGTCCTTTTTTGTCTGTGAAGCTCCTGATTTCACCTTCAATTTTGATTGATAGCCTTGCTGGGTACAGTATTCTTGGATTTAGACCCTTCCTTTGCATGACTTGGTATATTTCATTCCATTCCCTTCTGGCCTGATGAGTTTCTGTTGAGAAATCAGTTGCTAGTCTGATGGGGGTTCCTTTGTATGTAACTGTCTGTCTCTCTCTGGCCGCTTGTAAGATTCTTACTTTGTCGTTGGTGTTTGCCAACTTAACTATAATGTGCCTTGGCGTCGGTCTTTTGGGGTTCATTTTGCTTGGAACTCTGCGAGCTTCTTGGATTTGTGTGGGTTTTTTCTTCCCTATATCAGGGAAGTTTTCTGTTATTATTTCTTCAAACAGGTTTTCTATTCCTTGCTCAGTTTCCTTTCCTTCTGGCACCCCTATTATCCTGATGTTGTTTTGTTTTGTATTGTCCCGAAGTTCCCTTACGCTCTCCTCAATCTTTCTAATTTTTGTTTCTAGAAGCTGTTGTAATTGGGTATTTTTTTCCATCTTGTCTTCTAGCTCACTTATGCGGTCCTCTGCTTCATCTAGTCTACTCTTGATGCTTTCTATTGAGTTCTTCACAGCAGCGATGTCATTTTTCATTTCTTCTAGGTTCTTCTTCATTTCTTCTTGGTTCTTACTCATATTGTCGAATTTGTCTTCCATCCTTTTCAGCCACTTTATGACCATTTCTCTGAATTCTTTCTCTAATAGGTTGTTTGCCTCTAAATCGTTTACTTCCTTTTCTGGTGATGCCTGCTTCTCTTTCCTGTGGGGGCTGTTTATTTGTCTCCTCATGGTCTCTCTTCTCCAGATGTCTGGTTATATAGATTTCTCTCTCTGGTGTTGATTTAAAGGTATAAAATATAACACAACCAGGCACAACAGACAAGGCACTGAACAGAATTGTATTCACGATATTAATAACCTCCAATAAAGGTAACCACCAGAGAAAGACAAATTAGGGAATAGGAGTGGAAGAGGGAGAGTAAAAAGAAAGAACAACAACGAAAAAAAAAAAAAAAACAAAGAGTGTGAATCTGAACTTGGGAAAAGAGCAGAAAGAAAGAAAAGAAAAAAAAATAACAGAAAAGAAAAAAAAAGTAAGAGAGACAAGAATGATACTAAGAGAGAAAAGGGGAACAAACTATATATACGGGGAGTAAACTCCACTAGAACAACCACTATTCCCAGCAAATTCCAGCAACACGAGCCTGGAGATTCATACAAACTGCAACAGCAGCTAATATCAAGTGAGGCAAGGGAAAACAAAGGTAAAAAACAAACAAAAACAAAGCAAACAAAAGAACCAACCAAACCAACAAAAAGAATAATCAAAACAATCTCATAAAAAAGCATAAAAATTCAATCTAATCAACATTCAAGCAAACAACAACAAAAGGCCCGAGAGAAAAATAATTTTTTAAGGTAGCATAGAGAGAGGTTTGTATGAATTTGGAGCAGGGGGTTGGGAATTAGATATATAAGTAGGGTGAAGTTTTAGCAGGGAGTAAACTGAAAAAGTAGGGAAAATCTAAAGCCAGAAAGGGTTAAGATAAACTGGGGACCAAGGGTGAAAGGTTAGGAGGAGAGTGATGGCATAATGTTAGCCTTGAGATAGGGTAAAGCGATTGTAAGGGAAAGATGCAAATCGAATGTAGGACACTAATCCAAAAATAAAAGAAAGAGAAAATCAAATGACATTAAAAAAAAAAAAAGTAAAATAATAGTAATAATAGTGCTGATTGAAAATAAAAATGTAATAATTAAAAAGGTGAAAATCGAGTGAGGAAAAAGAAAAAAATTAGTTTCTTAAGTAAAAGATGCAAAAAATGAAAATAAAAAAATATGAGAATAAAAAATTTAAAAAAGAATTGAAAATTAAAAAATAGGAAGACTAAAATGTGCAGTAGCGGCTGTCATTCACTTCCTCTATTATTCTGTTTGGTACGCCTTTTTCCCAGTCTGGGCGGTATTTCAGTTCAGCTTCATTCCAGGGCTCCTCAGTATTGGAAGCCAGTCCTGCTTTTTAAGCCAGCTGTGTCTTAATTTCTGGTATTTATTTTTTATTACACCAGAGACAATTAGCGTTTCAGCCCCTGGGTGGCAGTGTTTCTGAATTGACTTCCGGGCCTCTCTAGCTCTTTTTTTTTTTTTCCCCTCTATGGCACTCACTACTGGTTTGTGGAGGTGTGTGCCTCAGAGCTGCCTCTCTGATGGTCACATGCAGCTCTGGTCCCCAGGTTCCGAAAAAACACCTTCCCCCTGCAGTCTTTCAGGGCCCCTCCACCTGGGTTTACCTCTGTATTGGGCTTAGCAATCAGAGTCAGAAAGAGCCCAAGTGTGCGGACCGTGGGTCTGTGCACCAGGCTAAGGAGCCTGCACTCCTTTGAAAATTCTTAGTCTGACCCTCCTCCTCAGATTAAAATGAGTTGCTTTCAAGAGGTCACTTCTGTTAGCAGCTCAGAAGACCCCCCTCCTCATTCACGGATCACAGCAGTTCCAACTGCCGCCGATTTTTCTAGACACAGACCTCCCGGCTCCTGCAGGTCCTGCGGCTGCCGCGCTTCCCTCACCCAGCGCTTCCCTCACCCACCGCGGGGATTAGAAACCGCCCCTCATTTCAGGCGAAAATCTGACCTTTCCGTGGTGTAGTGAAGAGTTTCTTTGAATCCGAATGTTTGCGCTGATAGGGGACCAGTGGTCTGGTGCTCCCAGCAGCTCAGTGTTTGCAGTTGTCGCAGAAAGTCAGGTTTCCACTAAAATCCTCCTTTCCTTGCAAGATGGCGAGGCGCCCGGTGAGCCCGCAGCTCAGGGAGGGGACCCAGCCCCTGTGGGTGCTGCGCGGTCGGGGGAACACTGCCCAGCACTCCCCTGCCTTCTCCTGGAGTTCAGCTGTCCCTTGGCTTGCCCACATACACTCCCTCTGCGAGCCTCTGCTGCTCCAACTCTCCGCCCCAGGAACAGACTCCAAACCCGACTCTATTCCGTCGCCATTTTCTCCTTCTCTCTTGTTCCTTCCTCTTGAATTTTTTTTAAATAGTCTGAGGATAGGTTTTAGTTCTTCCTTGAATGTTTCGTAAAACTCCCCTGTGAAGCCCTCTGGCCCGGGCTTTTGTTTGATGGAAGCTTTTTGATGACTGCTTCAATTTCTTCCATGGTTATTGGCCTATTGAGATGCATAGATTCTTCCTGATTTGAGTTTTGAAATTTTTCTAGGAATATGTACATTTCCTCCAGGTTGTCCAGTTTGTTGGAATAGAGTTGTTCATAGTATTTTTTAACAATCCTTTGTATTTCTGTGGGGTCTGCTGTTATTTCTCCTCTTTCACTTCTGATTTTGTTTATTTGGGTCCTCTCTCTTTGCTTCTTGGTGAGCCTGGCTAGAGGTTCATCAATCTTGTTTATCCTTTCAAAGAACCAGCTCTTGGTTTTGTTGATCTTTTGTACGTTTTTTTTGGTCTCTATGTCGTTTATCTCCACTCTGATCATTATTATTTCCTTCCTTCTGCTTACACTGGGCTTTTAGTATTATGAAGTGGCCTTCCTTATCTCTTGTTATGTCCTTCACTTTGAGAACTAATTTGTCAGATAGAAGTATTGCTACCCCAGCTTTTTTTTCATTTCCATTCGCCTGGAAAACCTTTTTCCATCCCTTCACCCTTAGTCTGTGTGCGTCTTTTTTTCTGAGGTGGTTTCTTGTAGACAGCACAAATATGGGTCTTGTTTTCTTATCCAATCCATTACCCTGTGTCTTTTGTTTGGGGCATTTAATCCATTTACATTTAAAGTTATTATTGATAGGTACTTATTTGTCGCCATTTTTATTCTTTACACCTGTGTTCCTTCTTCACTTCCTATTTCTTTTTTTTTTACAGCAGACCCTTTAGCATTTCTTGCATTGCTGGTTTGGTGGTGATAAATTCGCTTAGTCCTTTTTTGTCTGTGAACCTCCTGATTCCACCTTCAGTTTTGATTGATAGCCTTGCTGGGTACAGTATTCTTGGATTCAGACCCTTCCTTTGCATGACTTTGTATATGTCATTCCATTCCCTTCTTGCCTGATGAGTTTCTGTTGAGAAATCAGTTGCTAGTCTGATGCGGGTTCCTTTGTATGTAACTTTCTGTCTCTCTCTGGCCGCTTTTAAGATTCTTACTTTGTCGTTGGTGTTTGCCAATTTAATTATAATGTGCCTTGGCGTCGGTCTTTTGGGGTCATTTTGCTTGGGACTCTGTGAGCTTCTTGGATTTGTGTGGGGTTTTTCTTCCCTATATCAGGGAAGTTTTCTGTCATTATTTCTTCAAACAGGTTTTCTATTCCTTGCTCAGTTTCCTTTCCTTCTGGAAACCCTATTATGTGGATGTTGTTTTGTTTCGTGTTGTCCCAAAGTTCCCTTAGGATCTCCTCCTGCTTTTTAATTTTTTTTCAAGAAGCTGCTCTACTTGGGTATTTTTCTCCATCTTGTCTTCTAGCTCACTGATGCAGTCCTCTGCTTCTTCTACTCTACTGTTGATGCTTTCTATTGAGTTCTTTATAGCAGCGATGTCATTTTTCATTTCTTCTTGGTTCTTCTTCATTTCATCTTAGTTCTTACTCATATTGTCGAATTTGTCTTCCATTCTTTTCAGCCACCTTATGACCATTTCTCTGAATTCTTTCTTTGATAGGTTGCTTGCCTCTATTTCGTTTACTTCCTTTTCTGGAGATGCCTGCTTTCCTTTCATATGCGGGCTGTTTCTTTGTCTCCCCATGGTCTCTCTTCTCAGGGTGTCTGGTTATGTAGTTCTCTCTCTCCTGCGTTGATTTAAAGCCACAAAATACAACACAACCACGTAAAACACACAAGGCACTGAACAGAAATGTATTCATGATATTAATAACCTCCAACAAAGGTGACCGCCAGAGAAAAGCAAATTAGGGTATAGGAGAGAAAGAAGAAGAGTAAAAATAAAGAGAAAAAAAAAGAAGTGTCAAAATGAAATTAGGAAAAGAAATAAAAATTATAGAGACAAGAACAAGACTAAGAGAGGAAAGGGGAACCAACTATATATATGGGGAGAAAACTCCAATAGAACAACCACTAATCCCAACAAATGCCAGCAACAAGTACCTGGAGATTAATACAAACTACAACACCAACTAATATTAAGTGAGGCAAGGGAAAACAGAAGTAAAATACAAACAAAAACAAAGAAAAAAAAAGAATAAGCAAAACAATCTCACAAAAAAGCATAAAAATTCAATATAATCAACATTCAAGCAAACAACAACAAAAGGACAGAGAGAAAAACAATTGTTGGATAGTTAAGACAGCAAAGAGAGGTGTGTATGGACTTGGAGCAGGCGATTGGAAATTAGATATATAAGTAGGGTGAAATTTTAGCAGGGGTAAACAGCAAGAATAGGGAAAATCTAAAGTAGGAAAGGGTTAAGATAAACAGGACAAGGTAAAATAGTAGTAGTAATAATGCTGATTGAAAATAAAAATGTAAGAATTAAAAAGGTAAAATCAAGTGAGGAAAAAAGAAAAAAATAGTTTATTAAGTAAAAGATGCAAAAAATGAAAATAAAAAAATAAAAATTAAAAAATTAAAAAAATAAAATGTGCAGTAGTGAAGGTCATTCACTTCCTCTATTGTCCTTTTTGGCACACCTGTTTCCCAGTCTGGACAGTATTGCAGTTCCCTGCTTTTCACTGCTCCTCAGTGTTGTAAGCCAGTCCTGATTTTTAAGCAGGAGGTGTCTTAATTTCTTGTATTACTTTATTTTTGATTACACAAGAGTCAATTTGTGATTCATCCCCTGGGTGGCGGTGTTTCTGGATTGACTTCTGAGTCTCTATGGCCTCTCTAGCCTTCTTTCCCTGTGGTACTCAATACCGGTTTGTGGAGGTGGGCTGCCTCAGAGTTGGCTCTCTGATGGTAATCTCCACTCTGATCCCCAGTTTTCAGAAAAAAAAACAACTTCCCCCAGCAGTCTCCTAGGGTATCCCCAACTGGGTTATCCTATGTATTGGGCTTAGTAATCAGAAGTGGAAAAAAACATTAATATATATTATGTACTATATATGGATATCCTATATAATAAAACCCTAATATCCAAATCAACCAAACAGCGGAACAACCAGCGGTACAATCGGTCACTATGACACGCACTGACCACCAGTCAGGGGAAGCTCCTGAATTGAGCTTCTGCTCCCCCCTCTAAGGGACTAATAAACTCCCTTAGTCCTTTTTTGTCTGTGAAGCTCCTGATTACACCTTCAATTTTGAATGATAGCCTTGCTGGGTATAGTATTCTTGGATTTTGTTCCTTGCTTTGCATCACTTTGTATATTTCATTCTATTCCCTTCTGGCCTGGTGTGTTTCTGTTGAGAAATCAATTGATATTCTAATAGGAGATCCCTTGTAGGTAACTTTCTGTCTCTCTCTGGCATCCTTTAAGATTCTTACTTTGTCGTTGGTGTTTGCCAATTAAATTATAATGTGTCTTGGTGTTGGTCTTTTGGGGTTCAACTTGTTTGGGACTCTATATACTTCTTGGAATTGCATATTTTTTTCTTGCCAATATCAGGGAAGTTTTCTCTCATTATTTCTTCAAACAGGTTTTCTATTCCTTGCTTCTCTTCTTTTCCTTCTGGTACCCCTATTATGCGAATATTGTTTCGTTTTGTGTTGTCCCAAAGCTCCTTTAGGCTCTCCTCTTGCTTTTTAAGTCTTCTTTCCAGTTGCTGCTGTGTTTGTGTGTTTTTTCCTACCTTGTCTTCTAATTCGCTGATGCGGTCCTCAGCTTCTTCTAGTTTAATGTTTAACCCTTCCATTATGTTCTTTATTGCAGCTATGTTGTTCTTCATCTCCTCTTGGTTCTTTTTCATGTTGGTGACATTCTCATTCAGCTCCTTAAATTTCCCATTGAGTTGTGTGTATTTGTCATCCAGCCGTTTAAACATCCTTACAACCATTACGCTGAATTCTTTCTCTGATATGCTGCTAGCCTCAATTTCATTTAACTCCCTTTCTGGTGATTCCTCTTTTTCTTTCCTTTGGGGTTGCTTTTTTGTCTTCCCATATTTTGCTGTATCCTTTTAATTGTAGGTCTGATTGGTTTGATACTCAAGTTCTTTTGGGGATGGTGCTACTGGTGTGATCTCTCAGGTCTCCTGGGCTTGGTAATCTAGTGTAGCTTCCTACTTGAGCTATTTGGGTTCTCTTGATGTAGGCCTGTGATCTGGAAAGGTAAAACTGCAGTGTCTAGAAGTCAGCAGCCATGGAGGGGGGTATCCCAATTTTTGTAGTCTTGCACCCTTGATTGAAATTGTGTGTGCCCAGAGGGGACTCACAGTGGCACCCAGGAACCATCTGCTGGGGTGATGCGTCTCAGGAGGCCTGCACTCTGGAAAGGCGTGACTGTGGTGTCCAGAGTTCTGTAGTTGTGGGTTGTGCAGACTCAGCTTTTGCTTCTGCACCTGTGGTGGATATGCACATGCTCCCAGTGGTAGCTCACAGGGGCACCCACAGTGCATTTGCCAGCGAGGGATGCTGAAGCACTCTGAAGGGCCCTGGCACTGAAGCTGCGTAATTGAGGCATATATGGGCAGGTATCCAGGATGAGTGAATTCAGAATTTATACTGTCAGTGGGAGTGCATCCCTGTTTGTCCAAGATCACACCCAGCAAGGACTCACAGCAGCTCCCACAAGTGCCCTGTGGATAGATGGGGTCAGGGTGCCTGCCTGTTGGAAATGTGCACGCAGACTGTGGCGGTGTGTTTGTTGGCGCAGAGCTCTGACACACTTTGAGGGGCCCTGGCACTGAAGTTAAGCAGCTGGGGTGTCTGTGGGCAGTTATTCATGCAGAGGGAATTCAGAATTTCTACTGCGGTGCAGTACACCCTTGTCTGTACAGAATCACACCCAGCGGGGGCTCCCAGTGGCTCCCATGAACTGCCTAAGGAGTGGTGTGCCCTGGATGCCTGCGCACTGTAAATGTGCAAATGTGGTGTCTGGAGTTCTACTGCTGGGGAGCAGGGAAGATGCACTTACTGCTGCAGGAACAGTGCACTTTTGGAGGTGGAGGTCCCATGGTCCACGGGTCTGTGGCTGGGGTAGCAGGATTTTGGCTGGAGTGCATGCTGGTTCACAGGCAGTGTCAAAGTCCTGTCTGGGTGGTGGTGCTGCTGAGTTCCTAAAAAAGGTCGTTCTCCCCTTTAAGATGGCATGGGCTCCGTGCCCGAGTCCTGCAGTCCAGGGAGTGCCACAGTGGTAGTAGTCTCTCCTTGTCCAAGAGAGCCTGGTCTGCCAGCCCCTGCAGGATTTAACTGTCCCTTACTCACACACACACACACACCACACACATCCACACACTCTCCTTTCATCCCCTCATTCACTCACTTCCTCTCCCTCACCTCTGTCCTGCCAGCTGCCTTCTTTTTTTCCCATATTTCAAATTATTGATTTGATTCTTGGAATCTTCTACTCTACTGTTGAATCCCTGTAAATTATTATTTATTTCAGTTAGTGCATGCTTAATTTCTGACTGTTACTTTTTCATGTCTTTGACATTCTCACTAAGATCCTTGGAAGTCTCATGAAGATCCTTGAATAACCTTATGGTTTTGAACTGTGTATCCAGTAGTTTGCTTGCTTCCATTTCTTTAATTTGCAACATGTTTCTTTGTCTCCACATTTTGGCTGCTTCCCTGTGTTTGTTTCTATGTATTAGGTAGAGCTGCTATGTCTTCTGGAATTGCTAGAGTGGCCTTGTGTAGTAGGTGTTCTGTAGTGCCCAGTGACTCAGCTTCCCCAGTCACCTGAGCTGGACACTCTAGATGTGCCCCTGTGTGGGCTGTTTGCACAGTCTTGTAGTTGAGCCACCACCACTGCGCTTGCCAGCCTTGAGCCCAGCTTCTGGCTGAGCGGCACTCTCCCTGTTGGAGTGCCCTGACCACAAGGGGGCAGCTCCTGCATTGAGCGTCTGCCCCCTGGTGGTCAGTGCGCATCATAGCAACTGGTCATTCCACCATTTGTTCGATTTGCATATTAGCCTTTTATTATATAGGATTTGTGGAGAAATTAGAACCCTTTTGTGTGGTGGGAATCTAAAATGGTGGAGTTGCTATGGAAAACAGTATGAAGGGTCCTCAATTAATTAAAAATAAAACTAACATGATCCAGCAATCTTCTGGGTATATATCCAAAGGAATTAGAAACAGCATCTTGAACAGGTACATGGTACTATGTTCATTGCAACATTATGTATTCACAATAGTCAAAATTTGGAAACATCCTAAATGTCCATTAATGGATGACAAAATGTGATATATAGAGGAGATCAGTAAGATGGCAGAATAAAAGGTCCCTACTTATATGCTCCATATGCAGCAATAATTTGGTATCATCCATGAACAAAAGTAAATCTGTGAGAACTTTTGGGATCTCAGTAGGAGATTGTGAATACCTGGTACATCCCAGAACCAAAGAAAGCTATTTTGAGAAGTCAGGCCCATTCCCAGATGGTTGACTTGCTGACCATGATCCCAGATACTGTCCTGCTCACCTGGGAACCTAGCAGGAGGCAAGTCTTTTCATGCTAAGTGAGGCAGGCCTACAGACCTTGATCATGACTGTGTACTTTGAAGTAACCCTGTGTCTGGGTTCCAGCACCTCTCAGCTGTAGTATGGGACCAATCCTGCCCACAGAGGGGCCTGATCAGTGACCTGTTTAGAGCCAACTCAGGAAATTGGAGGAAGACACAACTATTCATGCATCAGGTAACAGGCTCACCATCTGCAGATCTTGAAGTGGACTCTTATCCCAGCACCAGTACAACTGACCAAGGTCTTAGAAGCATTCCAGTCCACTTAGGGACCAGACAAAATCCACATTCACCTGACTCCCTGGTAATAGAACTGCCAACCACAGAAACCACTGCAGAACCAGCAGCAGCATGTAACCTGGCTGCAGTGCCATCTGATGGCAATCATAGAGACCATATTATTAGGCCAGGGACACACAGGAAAGGTATTTACCTGCTATAACTTATTGGTAAAGTCTGAAAGATGATTTTGCGCTCCTTTAAATGCATAGAAACCAACCAATGCAAAGCTACATGGATCACAAATAATCTGGCAAACATGACAACACCAAAGGAAATTAATAAAGCTCCAGTAAGCTACTACAATGAAATGAAGTTTTACGAATTTTCTGACAAAGAATTCAAAATAATCATCTTAAGGAAACTCAATGAAGTGCAAATGAACACAGAAAAACAATTAAATAAAACCAGGAAAACAAGGGAAAAACAAAATGAGAAATTTAATAAAGAAATAGACCACAAAAAGGAACCAAATAGAAATCCTGGGACTGAAGACTAAAATCACAGAACTGGAAAATTCAATAGTGAGCTTCAATAACAGACTCAATCATAAAGGAGAGAGAATAAGTGGATTTGAAGATATATTATTTAAAATTAGCCAGTTATAAAAAAAAATGAAAAGGAGTGGATAAAGTTTAAGGGACCTAGGTATGCCATAAAATGAATAAATAAAACATATTAAAGAGTCCCAGAAGGAGAATACAGAAAGAGGGCAGAAAGCTTATTTAAAGACATACAGTTGGCCCCTGAACAAAATGGGCGTTAGAAGTGTCTAAACACTGTGTAGTCAAAAATTCACGTTTACTTTAAGTTGGCACTCAGCATACACAGATCCCCAGCAGCAGTTCAAAAATACAGTTGACTCTTGAACTGTACAGGTCCACTTACACACAGATTTAAAATCAATTTGATATAATGGTAGTACATATATCACTTTTAACTCTTATTGTAAAACTTTAAAAAAGTATTAAAATAACTAAGGTACAACAATTTGTTAAAGGACACAAAATATAAACAGATGTAATGTGTAACATAAATACCATAAAATGTTGGCAAGGTGGAGAATTAAATCTGTAGAGTTTTTATATGCAATTGAAGCTAAGCTACTATCAAGTTAAGTAAACACTTATACTATAGGATGTTTTATGTAAACCTAACGGTTTTAACAAAGAAGAAACCTCTAATATATACACAAATAGAAGAGAAACAAATCAAAGTATCACTTTTCAAAAAAAGTCAGAAAACAATTAACAAAATGGCAATAGTAAGTACTTACCTATCAATCATTACTTTAAATGTAAATAGATGAAATTCTTCATTCAAAAGACATGGAATGGCTGAATGAATAAAAAAAAATAGCATCTTACAAGATGATCTCTACAAGAGACTTGATTTAACTTTAAGGGCACACATAGGCTAAAAGTGAAGGGATTGAAAAAAAAAAGATATTCATGCAAGTAGTAATAACCAAGGAGAACAGAGATGGCTATACTTAATCTAACAAAATAGACTTTTAGTTAAAATTGGTCACAAGAGACAAAAAAGTCACTATAAAATGATTAAAGCATCAATTCATCAAGAGAATATAATAGTTATGATACACATACACACAACATGGGTGCACCTAAATAAATACAGCAAATATTAACAGAACTAAAGAGAGAAATAGACAGCAAAACAATAATAGTAGAGGATTTCAATATCCCACTTACATCAGTAGATAGATCATTCAGACAGAAAATCAATAAGGAAATAACAGGTTTGAATAACACTACAAACAAAATAGACACCATAAATATATATATATATATACTAAAGGCCTGGTGCACAGAATTTGTGCATGGGGGTGTGTATCCCTCAGCCCAGCCAGCACCGTCTCAAATCTGGGATCCCTCTCACAATCCAGGACTGCTGGCTCCCAACCACTCACCTGCCTGCCTGCCTGATTGCCCCTAACTGCTTCTGCCTGCCAGCATGATCACTCCTCTAACCACTCCACTGCCAGTCTGATTGATGCCTAACTGTTCCCCTGCTGGCCCGATTGCCCCTAACTGCCCTCCCCTGCCCACCTGGTTTCCCCCAACTGCCCTCCTGCTGGCCTGGTCCCCCCAACTGCCCTCCCCTGCTGGCCTGATCGCCCACAACTGCCCTCCCCTGTCGGCCATCTTGTGGCGGCCATCTTGTGTCCACATGGGGGCTGTCATCTTTGATCACATGGGGGTGGCCATCTGGTGTGTTGGAGTGACAGTCAATTTGTATATTACCCTTTTATTAGATAGGATATATATATACAGTATATGACATTCTATCTATCTATCTATCTATCTATCTATCTATCTATCTATCTATCTATCTAGATATGACATTCTATTCAACAACAGCAGAATATGCATTCTTTTTAAAATAAATATATGGGTTTTATTGATTTTGGAGAGAGAGGAAGGGAGAGGGACAGAGAGGTAGAAACATCAATGAGCAAGACATTGGCTTCCTCTTGCACGCTCTCTGACTGGGAATCGAACCAGAGACCTCTTGGTTCATGGGTGAATGCTCAACCACTGAGCAACACCAGCCATATAGAATATTTATTCTTATTTGTACACAGATCATTTCCTACGTCACATCATAACACAGGTCTCAATAAATTATAAAGATTGAAATCATATCAAGTACTATCTCTGGCCAGAATGATATGAAACTAGAAATCAAACAAGAGGAAAATTGAAAAATTCAAAAATACTTGGAAATTAAACAACACATTATTAAACAAACAATGGTTAAAAAAATCAAAAGGTGAATAAAAAAGTATCTTGAGACAAATGAAACTGGAAACACAACATACCCAAACTCATGGGGTGCAGTTAAAGCAGTCGTAAGAGAAAAGTATATAGAAACAAATGCCGAGATTAAGGGGAAAAAAGCATCTCAAATAAAAAACTTAACTTTATACCTCAAAGAACTAGAAAAAGAAGAACAAACTATGTCCAAATGTAGCACAAGAAGGAAATAAGAAAGATTATAGCAGAATTAAATGAAATAAAAAAATAGAAAAACAACAGAAAATAAATGAAACTAGTCATGTTTTAAAAAAAAAAATAAATGAAATTGACAATTATTTACCTAGAGTAACCAGAAAACATTAGAGAGGACTCAAATAAATGAAATTATAAATTAATAAAATAAATAAATAATATAAATATAAATATAAATATAAATATAAATATAAATATAAATATAAATATAAATATAAATATAAATATAAATATAAATATAAATATAAATATAAATATAAATATAAATATAAATTAAATATAAATATAAATTAAATATAAATATAAATTAAATATAAATATAAATTAAATATAAATATAAATTAAATATAATATAAATAAATATAAATATAAATATATACATATATATATTTGAACATAGTGCTAAAAATCCAAGTCACAAGCAAGTAGACAAGAAAAATAAATAAAAAGAATCCAAATAAGAAAGATATAATTGAAATTGTCTCTATAAATGATAAACGATATGAATTTCATATATTGAAAACCCTAAAGACTCCATCAAAAAATTATTAGAATAAGCAATTCAGTAATATTGAAGGATAAAAAATTAGTAATGTTGCAGGATACAAAAGTCAGCTGTGTTGCAATATATTAATAAAAGATATGAAGAACACAATGTCATTAAAATAGAATAAAAGAATAAAATATTTAGGAATAAATTTAACCAAGGAGGCAAAAGATCTGTACACTAAACACTATAAGACATTGATGAAAGAAACTGAAGACACAAAACAATGGAATGATCTCTTGTGTTCATGGATTGGAGAAATTAATCTATCCTAATACATAAAAACCCTGAATTTGTCACATCCACAATGACTGGAGGCTCAACCAACCGGAAGTCAGTCCTGCAGTCAGCCTTGGGTTGCTGTGGTCACCCAGCACGGATTGCTGAGGGTGCTGTGATCGGGCCCAAACAGAGGCCAGGAGAGAAAATCATGGTCTGATCACAGCCCCTGTAGCAGTCAGTGGAAGTGGATGGAAGTCAGTCCTGCAGTCAGTGAACATAGGTGCAATTAACATTAAGTGAACATAGGGTCAATTAATATTTCTTTGAGAGGAGTTGAGAATATAAAGTACAGTGTAGAGGAATTACTTATATTATTTCATATAAAACTCTTTTCAACTAAGATATTTTCCTTTATTTAAAATGTATCTTTATTGTTGAATGTGTTACAGATGTCCCTTTCTTTTAGTTTTTTTTTGTTTTTGTTTTTGTTTTTTTTCCCCATTGATCTGCTCCACCCTGCACCTGCCCCTTCCAAGCCTTCTCGAGACCTGTGTCCATGGTCTATTCCTATCTAATACATAAAAAATTTAGAAAGATTTGGAGAAAATAAAATAAAAGATATGCCAGGTAAATATTCAACAGAAGAGCTGAAGTTGCTGCATGAATACTGGATACAGGCTTGAAGCCAAAATATAACTCATGAGATAAAGTTAGTCATTGTAACATAACAAAAGGTTCCTTTCACTAAAGAGATAAGATGGTTCCCAATACTTACACACATAATAGAACAGTGTGAGGGTTCAGAATGAGACTCACCAAGATGTGTCTCAATGGTATGCAGATTTTTGAGCTAAGGTCAATTTTAGCTTCAGGTTCAAGTGAAAATTCTGCCCCTTCCTTTAACTACCTAAAAAAAAAAAATTGAATTAGAAGCCTGGCCCATAATAACACATTATCCTATGTAATAAAAGACTAATATGCAAATCGATCAAACAGCAGAACGACTGGTCACTATGACATGCGCTGACCACCAGCTCAATGCAGGAGCTGTCCCCTGGTGGTCAGTGTGCTCCCACAGGGGAAGCGCTGCTTAGTCAGAAGCTGGCTCATCAGTCAGACATCCCCTGAGGGTTCCAAGACTGTGAGAGGGTGAAGTCCAGGCTGAGGGACCCCACCCCCCTCCGAGTGCACGAATTTCATGCACCAGGCCTCTAAGTGTCTGATCGTCTGACTGGTTGCTATGATGTGCACTGACCACCAGGGGGCTGTTGCTCAACGCAGGAGCTGCCATGACACGCACTGGCCATTTACAGAGAAACGGCACTGTGAACCTGGTGCCCACAAAGCAACACTTGGCTTCCCCCAAGTGGGACACAGGCCCCACCACCACCCCAGAGGGACACTCCACCAAATCGCAACCAATGCTGCCAAGAGCCGATGGCACAAAATGTGGCCCACAGCCCAGCCCAGCCCAGAAACAGTGGCTGTGGGTGCCGGGTAATGATGTCACATAACAAGCCCCGGCTTCCTCTCCTTAGTGATAGGCCATCCTATATAATAAAAGCCTAATATGAAAATTGTTCAACCGGGAGTTCAACTGCTCACTATGATGTGCGCTGACCACCGGGGGCAGCTCAGAACATGGCAGGCATCGGCGATGCAGCACTGGCTGCCGCAGCAGTGGAGGCCCTGCCAGACCCGATGGGCCCCGACGAGAGTGGGACCGCAGCAGAATGGTGGAGCAGGTGAGCGGGTGGTACCAGGCCAAGGCGGGTGCTAGTGGAGCCCAATCACCCCACAGGAGGGATGGTGGAGCAGGTGAGAGGTGGCACCAGGCCACAGTGGGGTGCCAGGAGGGGCTGCGGGGCTGCGAGACCAAGGGCGTGACCTGGGGCTGTGAGCCTGGGGGCATGAGCTGGGCCCAATCCCCGCAGGCCACCCCAAAGGATCCCACCCATTAACAAATTCATGCACTGGGCCTCTAGTTTAACAATAAAAGGCACCGTGGACCTGGAGCCCACAAAGCAACACTCACCTTCCCCCAAGTGGGACACAGGCTCCACCACCACCCCAGAGCAACACCCCACCAAGTCGCAGCTGATGCTGTTGAGACCCATGCTGCAAAATGGACTCACAGCCCAGCCCAGCCCTGTAACGGTGGCTGTGGGAACTGGGTAATGACTTCACGTAGCAATGCCTGGCTTCCTCTCCCTCGCGACTAGCCTCTTTGGAGTTTCTTCAGCCCAGAAATAAGACTTGCTTTATAGCCAGGTGGAAACATTTTACATTTTAACCAAATGTCTGTGAAGCATTTTCCCATGCCTCATCTCATTTGATCCTCATAGAAGTCCTGGAGTAGGTAGAGAGGGGACGCAGTGGAATCCTATTTTCTTTTCATTAGCTGGAAAATGGAGATTTAGAAAGCTTAGAAACTTGACCCAACTAAAAAGAAGTAAGAAATGATGGATCTTGAAAATGACTTCAGGTTTTCTCACTGTGCAGAACATAGTCAAACAGTTAATTATTTTACCCTTTGTTCTCCCTGTGTGATCTACAATAACAATTTGCTTCATGTTGATATTTACTGCTGTGTTGCTGACAATTACCTGAAAGAGAAGTTGGGGTGCTTCACTTGGCAGGAAAAAGTTTAGTGAAATCAGAAAGCAGGTCTAATTAAGCAAGTTTATCTCTATATACAAAGCTCTCACTGGTGCCAATTTCATGCGTGTATTTCGATCTGTCATTGTTGAACGTGAATTTGGTTGACACTTGTATTACAGAGAAAGGGCAAATAGTGATATTAAAATATTTCTTCTAATTAATTCCTTTCAATGTGCACGAGTTCATGCATCGGGCCACCAGTATCATTATAATGTCAACACTATTCAAAGCAATCTACAGATTCAATGCAATCTCTATCAAAACTCCAATGGCATTTTTCAAAGAGATAAAAAATCCTAAATTTGTATGGAATCACAAAGGGCCACAAATAACCAAAATAATCTTCAGAAAGACAAATGAAGTTGAAAACATCACACTTCCTGAGTTCAAACTATATTACAAAGCTATAGTAATCAATCCAGTATGGTACTGGCATAAAAACAGATACATAAATGATTGGAACAGAATAGAAATCCTAGAAAACAAATATGCATATAGTCAATTAATCTTTGACAAAGGCACCGAGAATACACAATGGGGAAAGGATAGTCTCTTCAATAAATGATGATGGGAAAAACTGGATATCCACATGAAAAAGAATAAATTATCATGCACCATACAAACAAATTAACTTGACATAGATTAAAATTGTAATATAAATCTTGAAACTGTAAAATTTTTGGAGAAAACAGAGAAAAAGTTCCTTGACATTGTTCTTAGCAATGATTTTTTTGGTTATGGCACTAAAAGCACAGGCAACAAAAGCAAAAGTAAATAAGTGAGCCTATATCAAACTAAAATACTTCTGCACAGTACAAGAAACAATAAACAAAATAAAAAGGCAACCTATAGAATGGGAGAAAATATTTTCAAATCACATATTTGATAAGGAGTTAACATTAAAAATATAAATAACTCATAACTCAATAGCAAAAATGAATAAAAGATAAAAACATGATTTAAAAAATGGACAAGGACCAGGACAGACATTTTTACAAAGAACACAATACAACAGGTACATGGAAAAGTGCTCAACAGCACTAATCATGGAAATGCAAATAAAACCACAATGAGATATCACCTCACATCTGTTAGGATGGTTAGTATAAAAAATACAGGAGATAAATGTTGTTCAGGGTGTGAAGAAAAGGGAAAACTTGTGGACAGTTGGTAGTAAATTGTTGGAGCCATTATGGAAAACAGTATGGAGATTCCTCAACAAATTAAAAATAGAACTACTATATGACCCAGCAACCCCACTTCTGGGTATATTTCTAAAAGAAATGCAAATAGTATCTCAAAGAGATGTCTGTACTCTTATGTTTATTGCAACATTATTCACAATAGCCAAGATATGGCAACAACCTAAGTGTCTGCTGAAGAATGAATGGATAAGAAAAATGTGATATATGATTCACCCATTTATTTTATTTATTTTTAATTATCTTTATTGTTGAAAGTATAACAAATGCCCTCTTATTTCCCCCCACTGACCCCCTCCACCCTGCTCCTGCCTCCTCCCCAGGCCTTCACTGCACTATTGTCTGTGTCTATGTGTTATACATATTTATATATATAAAAATCTAAGCGACCGTCCGATCGTTCAACCATTCGCCCTGGAGATATGATGCACAATGACCATCAGGGGGCAGATGCTCCGACCAGTAGAGGAGGGAGGCCGATGGAATCAGCCGTGGGTTAGGTTGCTGCTGGGGCACTATGGGCCCCAAATCTGCTTCACCTGCACCCCGGAGACATTGAAGGATGTTGGAGGCCTGGTGCACGGATTTGTGCACCTGTGGGGTGCTGGAGGCTAAGTTCAGTGGGTCATAATAAATGTGAGAAGTCCTCAAAATGTTGAATGGACTCTTTCAGCAGGGCTGAAAATCTGCATGTTATTACCTGCTGCTGGAACAGCCGAAGGCAATTCCCCTAACCCAGTGGTCGGCAAACTCATTAGTCAACAGAGCCAAATATCAACAGTACAACGATTGAAATTTCTTTTGAGAGCCAAGTTTTTTAAACTTAAACTTTTTCTAACGCCACTTCTTCAAAATAGACTCGCCCAGGCCATGGTATTTTGTGGAAGAGCCACACTCAAGGGGCCAAAGAGCCACATGTGGCTCGCGAGCCGCAGTTTGCCGACCACTGCCCTAACCTGATGGTCCTTTATTGTTTACCAAATCTTACCTTTGATATGTATATCTGCTTTGCTAAAGGGAAAAATGTGAGAATAAAAAGCCATGGGTCCAGACATTCAGAAAGCCCACTTCACCAGAAAGTGGCGCCTCCCAAATTTATATTTCTTCTCTAGTCTCTTTATTCATTTACATGCAGCCCTTCTCCAGATTCCTGAACACTTAATGTGGAAAGACCCTAGCAATGGGGTCCCTTGGCCTTGCCTGCACCCTCTTGCAATCCAGGACACCTCAGGGAATGTCAGAGAGCCAGTTTCAGCCCGATCCCCGGAGGCAAGGCCAAGTGACACCACCAGTGCATGAATTGTGCACTGAGCCTCTAGTATACATATAAGTTCCTTGGTTAATCACCCCCCGCCCCTTCCTCCTGAGATTCATCAGTCTGTTGTATGCTTCAATGTCTCTGGATCTATTTTGTTTGTCAGTTTATTTTGTTCATTAGATTCTACATGTAAGTGAGATCATATGATACTTGTCTTTCTCTTACTGGCTGATTTCACTTAGCATAATACCCTCCAGGTCCATCCATGTTGTCTCAAAGAGTAAGAGATCCTTATTTTTTTTTACAGCTGCATAGTATTCCATTGTGTAAATACTAGTATACCACAGACTTTATCTACTTACCTACTGATGGGCATTGGACTATTTCCAGATTTTAGTTATTGTAAATGGCAATTCTACCAACACAGGGGTGCATATATTCTTTCTGATTGGTGTTTTGGGATTATTAGGATAAATTTCTAGAAGTGGGACCACTGGGTCAAATGGCAGTTCTATATTTAATTTTTTGAGGAAACTCCATACTGTTTTACACAGTGGCTGCTCCAGTCTGCATTCCCACCAGCAATGTATTAGGGTTCCCTCTTCTCCACATCCTCACCAGCACTTGTAATTAGTTGATTTGTTGATGGTAGCCATTCTGGTAGATGTGAGGTGATACCTCATTGTTGTTTTAATTTGCATCTCTGATGATCAGTTACTTTGCCCATTTTTTAATTGGATTGTTTGTCTTCCTTTTGTTAAGTTGTATAAGCTCTCTATATATTTTAGAAATTAACCCCTTATCAGATGTATCATATGCAAATATGTTCTACCAAGAATTTTATTGATGGTTTCTTTTGCTGTGCAGAAGCTTTTTAGTTTGATATAGTCCCATTTGTTTATTTTTTTTTTCCTTTGGTTCCCTTGCCCTAGGAGATGTAATGGCAAACATATTGCTACAAGAGATATCTGAGTTTCTTTTAGGATTTTTGTGGTTTTACAACTTACATTTAAGTCTTTTATCCATTTTCAATTTATTCTTTTTTATGGTGTAGGTAGGTGGTCTAGTTTCATTTTCTAGTTTCCATGTACCCGTCCAATTTTCCCAACACCATTTATTGAAGAGACTGTCTTTATTCCATTGTATGCTCTTGCTTCCTTTGTCAACTATTAATTGAGTGTAATGGCCTGAGTCAATTTCTGGGTTCTCTATTCTGTTCCATTTATCTATATGCCTATTATTGTGTCAGTACCAGGCTGTTTTGATTACATTGGCTTTGTAGTATAGTTTGATATCTGGTATCGTGATCTCTCCTACTTTGTTCTTCTTAAGATTACTGTGGCTAATTGATGGCATTCTTATACACTAATAATGAACTTTCAGAAGGGAAACTAAAAAAAAAATTAACATTGTGAAAAGAAAAATAAGATACCTTTGAATAAACCTAACCAAGGAGATATAAGACCTGTACTCAGAAAGCTAAAGGACAGTGAAAAAAGAAATAGAGGAAAATCCCATCAAATAGAAGAATATACTGTACTCATGGATTGGGAAAATTAACATCATTAAAATGTCCATATTACCTAAAACAATCTATTTATTTAATGTAATCCCTATTAAAATACCAACATCATATTTCACAGATCTAGAACAAATACTCCAGAAATTTATATGGAACCAGAAAAAGACCCTGATGCACCCATTTTAAAAGAAAATCCTGCCATTTGTGACAATATGGATGAATCTGGAGGACATTGTGCTAAGTAAAATTAGCCAGATGAAGAAAGACACATACTGCATGGCATCAATTTTATGTGGAATCTAAACTAGTCGAACTCATAAAAGAAGACAGTAGAATAATGATTGCCAAGTACTGGAGGGTGGAGGAAATGGATAACTATCTATACATATAAAGAGGTAATGTGCTTTGTCCATTATGGTGTCCCAGGCATGACCAGTCTGTGGGCGGGGATGAGCGCAGGGACTTCTGCCCCCAGCACTAAGGTCACGCTGCCTGTGTGCTTCACTGCCCAGTGCTGAGGTGAAGCTGCCTGCCTGCATCCCCAGCTAGGGACCTGACACTGCCTGCATGCGTCCCCTTTCAGCACTGACATGACACTGCAGGGGGGGAGGGGCTGTGCTTGACCAGGAACTCAGGCCACGCCCCTCACCTGGTAGGGTTTGACGGGACCTCAGGCCGTGCCCCCATGCCCCAGGTGTGGGCCAGGAGACCTCAAGCTGTGTCCCCTGCCCCGGCGCCAGGCCAGGAGACCTCAGACCACAACCCCCGCCCCAGCACCAGGCCTGGGGACCTCAGGCCATGTCCACCACCCAGCAGGTCTTAACAGGGGACCTCAGGCCACACCCCGTGCCCCAGCACCAGGCTGGGGGACCTGAGACCTCAGGCTGCGCCCCCCCCCCCAGCCCCGGCGCCGGGCCTGGGTGAGGGACCTCAGGCTGTGCCCCCCCACGCCCCAGCACCAGGCCGGGGGACCTGAGGCTGCATTCCTGCCTGGCAGGGGACCTTGACAGGGGACCTCAGGCTGTGCCCCCCCCGCCCCAGCACCAGGCCAGGGGACCTGAGACTGTACCCCCCTGACCTGGCCCCAGGCCAGGGGACCTGAGGCTGCGCCCTCCACCCAGTGCTGGGCTGGGGGACTTGAGGCTGTACCCCCCGCCCAGTGGGGCTTGATGGGGCTGGGGAAGGCCAGGTCTGGGTCTCACCCAAAGGGGGTGGGGCTGGCCAGGTCTGGGTCTCCTGCATTTTCGAAGTGTGTGCAGGTGGTGGGCGGGGACTTGACTCTAGATCCATGGCACTCCCCAGACTCTGACAGGAGGGAGATTTTATATACATTTTACTAATTTTCTTTCATCTCTGACACTTCTATTATAGAGAAAGGGCAAATAGCAATATTAAAATATTTCTTCTAATTAATTCCCTTTTAATGTGCAGGAATTTCGTGCACCGGGCCACTAGTTAGTTATAAAATGAATACTTTCTGGGGTTATAATGTACAGCATGGTAACATATTTGTATACTTCAAATATGTTAAGGGATTATATCTTGATTTTGCTCAGTGTGTGTGGCTCAGTGGTTGAGCATTGACCTATGAACTGGAGGTCATGGTTGGATTCCCAGTGAAGGCACATGCCCAGGTTGCAGGCTTGATCCCCAGTAGTGATTCTCTCTCATCATTGATGTTTTTATCTCTCTGTACCTCCCCCTTCCTCTCTGAAATAAATAAAAAATATATTTTTAAAAAGAGAGTCTATCTTATGTGTTTCACTACATGTATAAACAAAAATTTAATTTTATGGGGTGATATGTGTTAATTAGCTTGATTGTGGTCATCATTTCACACTATATATATATCTTAAATCATCATGTTGTGCACTTTCAAGGAAAAATTATGTTGCGAAATCTAAAAAAAAATGTGGTGTGTACATACAATGGAATATGGTTTGGCCTTAAAAAGTAAGAAAATCCTGCCATATATGACAATGTGGATGAACCAGGGAGACATTATTCTAAGTAAAATAAGCCAGTCAGAGAAGGATAGATACTGCATGATTCTACTTAGATGAAAGTATTTAAAACAGTCATACTCATAAAAACACAGTAAAATGGTGCTTTCCAGAGTTGTAATGGGGAGGAAGTAATGGGATACTGTTAACAGGTATAAAATTTCAGTTATGAAAGATTAACAAATTCTATAAATCTACTCTATCTACATCATAGTGCCTATAGGCAACAAATCAGTATTTTAATTAAAAATGTCAAGAAAGCAGATCTCATTTTAAGCGCTCTTCACACACACACACACACACACACACACACACACACACATTCACACACACACACAAATGGGCAGGAGCAAAATTTTAGAGGTGATGGATATGTTTGTTATGTTGATTGTGGTGATGATTTCACAGACGTATGCATATTTCACAGCTGTATGCATCCAACTCATATAGCTTTACTCACAAAACATGCTCATTTTATCTCTGTATAACAATTATACCTCAAAAAAGATGTTTAAAAACAAAAGAACCACTGACTGTGGTAAAATATTTGCAAAACACATATCTGATAAATGACCTGTATATGAGATATACAAAGGACTCTTATAATCAACAATGAGAAGGAATACTGCTCAATTAATAAGTGGGCAAAATGATGAATACACAGCCACTTTGGAAGATAATTCATCAATCTTACAAAGCTACACATAGTCTTACTCTTCCATCCAGAAATTGTGCTCCTATGAATTTGCCCAAATATGTTGAAAACTTATATCTTCACAAAAAGCTACACATAAAATTTAGTAAAAACTTTATACATAATTGCAAAGCCACCAAGATGTGTTTCAATACATTAATTGTTAAACACAGTTACATCCTTACAATAAGATATTATTCAGTGGTAGACAGAAATGAGCTATTTAGGTACAAAATGTGATGGGGAAACCTTAAATAAATATTTCTAAGTGAAAGAAGCCAACCTGAAAAGTCTATATACTTTATGATTCCAACTATATGACAATCTGGGAAAAAAAGTGCAGAGACAGTTCAAAGATCAATAGTTACAAGGGGCTTGTGTCTGGGAGAAAGAAGGGCAGGGATAAACTGGTGGAGCACAGGGGATTTTAGGACAGTGAAACATTTCTTTATGATACATACATGACATTATGCATTTACCATAATCTGTAGAACTTTAGAAAACAAGGAGTAAACCCTAATGGACACTGTGAACTTCAGTTAGTAATAATGTATCAACATTGGTTTACCAATTACAATTGATCACACCAATACAATGTGCTAATAATAGAGGAAACCAGGAGAGAAGGGAGTATAATGGGAACTCTCTGAACTTTGTGCCCAAATTTTCTGTAAGTGTAAAACTCCTCTAAGCAATCAAGTGTATTAATTTCAATAATGGCCTTTCTGAACAAGTACATATGAAGGAAAAAGAAAACAATAGCACTATCAATAATAGAGCAAAACAGTGCTTTTATATTAAATCTCTCTCCTTTCCACTCCCTGCCTGACAGATATTTATGATAACTTACAACTCTGATTATAAAATATTTTAATAGTAATATTTCTGCAATATGGGTAAACAATATCACCAGGTAATTCTTAAGCTATAGAATTATGTTTAAATGACCCCAATGTGTGCCTCTCATCGTATAAACAATGATTGATTACTATTAATTTTTATTTTATTTTCAGATGTTTTGACAACAAAGTCCCTTATTTGTAATACTTATAGCTAAAACTACATTATTCCAATAAATTTATTTTTCCTTAACAGAAAAAAATGTAGCAAATAAAACCAAAACCATCTCCTGTAATGTACATTTTTCAACATTAACACATTCTATTCAGGTGCCTTTAATGCAAGGTCTTTTTATAGGTAAATACCAATGCTCTCCATCAGTAGATTAAATTATTATCTCCTGGAGGAGAAAAATGACGGCAGAATAGACAGACGTGTTCTGAGCCTTTCACGGAGCAGAAAGAAAGAACAGCTGAGGGTCGCACGGGGAGTGTTTGTTGGCAAGCTAAGGGACAGCTAAACTCCAGGAGAAGGTGGGGACTGCTGGACGGGGTTCCCCTGACCTGGCAGCCCCAACTGCGACTGCTTCCCCTTCCGGAGCTATGGGCTTGGACGCGGAAACCACACAATCTTAAAAGGGAAAGTGGAACTTATTGGAAGCCTGAAAATCCACAACTGCGGTGACCACCGAACAGCTGCGAGCCCCAGAACACCGGTCCCCAATCAGCGCAAACACACAGATTCAAAGGAACTCTTCAGTCCACCACGGAAAGGTCAGATTTCGCCGGATATAAGGTGAGGTCTCTGGTCCCGGTTGGAGAGAGAAATGCATGCACTGTGACAGCTGTAGGACCGGTGAAGTCTGTGCCTAGAAAAATCCGTGGCTGTTGGGGCTGGTGTAATCCGTGAATGTGGAAGGGGTTCCTCAGAGCTGCTAACAGAAGGGATCTCTAAAAAGCAACCCATTTTGATCTGACGCGAAGGGACAGCCTAAGAATTTCAAAGGAGTGCAGGCTGCTTAGACTTGCATGCAGACACACTGTCCGCACACTTGGGCTTTTTCCACTTCTGATTACTAAGCCCAATACATAGGATAACCCAGTTGGGGATACCCTAGGAGACTGCTGGGGGAAGTTTTTTTTCTGAAAACTGGGGATCAGAGTGGAGATGACCATCAGAGAGCCAGCTCTGAGGCAGTCCACCTCCACAAACCAGTATTGAGTGCCACAGGGAAAGAAGGCTAGAGAGGCCATAGAGACTCGGAAGTCAATCCAGAAACACCGCCACCCAGGGGATGAATCACAAATTGACTCTTGTGTAATCAAAAATAAAGTAATACAAGAAATTAAGACACCTCCTGCTTAAAAATCAGGACTGGCTTACAACACTGAGGAGCAGTGAAAAGCAGGGAACTGCAATACTGTCCAGACTGGGAAACAGGTGTGCCAAAAAGGACAATAGAGGAAGTGAATGACCTTCACTACTGCACATTTTATTTTATTTTTTCATTTTTATTTTCATTTTTTGCATCTTTTACTTAATAAAATATTTTTCCTTTTTTCCTCACTTGATTTTACCTTTTTAATTCTTACATTTTTATTTTCAATCAGTATTATTACTACTACTATTTTACCTTGTCCTGTTTATCTTAACCCTTTCCTACTTTAGATTTTCCCTATTCTTGCTGTTTACCCCTGCTAAAATTTCACCCTACTTATATATCTAATTTCCAATCCCCTGCTCCAAGTCCATACACACCTCTCTCTTTGCTGTCTTAACTATCCAACAATTGTTTTTCTCTCTGTCCTTTTGTTGTTGTTTGCTTGAATGTTGATTATATTGAATTTTTATGCTTTTTTGTGAGATTGTTTTGCTTATTCTTTTTTTTTTCTTTGTTTTTGTTTGTATTTTACTTCTGTTTTCCCTTGCCTCACTTAATATTAGTTGGTGTTGTAGTTTGTATTAATCTCCAGGTACTTGTTGCTGGCATTTGTTGGGATTAGTGGTTGTTCTATTGGAGTTTTCTCCCCATATATATATAGTTGGTTCCCCTTTTCTCTCTTAGTCTTGTTCTTGTCTCTATAACTTTTTTTTTCTTTTCCTAATTT
This sequence comes from Eptesicus fuscus, assembly GCF_027574615.1. Taxonomy (NCBI): domain Eukaryota; kingdom Metazoa; phylum Chordata; class Mammalia; order Chiroptera; family Vespertilionidae; genus Eptesicus; species Eptesicus fuscus. Next base: position 63,633,195 of record NC_072473.1, on the reverse strand, counting down.
CATTTTGACACTTCTTTTTTTTTTTTTCTCTTTATTTTTACTCTTCTTCTTTCTCTCCTATACCCTAATTTGCTTTTCTCTGGCGGTCACCTTTGTTGGAGGTTATTAATATCATGAATACATTTCTGTTCAGTGCCTTGTGTGTTGTACGTGGTTGTGTTGTATTTTGTGGCTTTAAATCAACGCAGGAGAGAGAGAACTACATAACCAGACACCCTGAGAAGAGAGACCATGGGGAGACAAAGAAACAGCCCGCATATGAAAGGAAAGCAGGCATCTCCAGAAAAGGAAGTAAACGAAATAGAGGCAAGCAACCTATCAGAGAAAGAATTCAGAGAAATGGTCATAAGGTGGCTGAAAAGAATGGAAGACAAATTCGACAATATGAGTAAGAACTAAGATGAAATGAAGAAGAACCAAGAAGAAATGAAAAATGACATCGCTGCTATAAAGAACTCAATAGAAAGCATCAACAGTAGAGTAGAAGAAGCAGAGGACTGCATCAGTGAGCTAGAAGACAAGATGGAGAAAAATACCCAAGTAAAGCAGCTTCTTGAAAAAAAATTAAAAAGCAGGACTACAAATTGGACTACATCAAAATAAAAAGCTTTTGCACAGCAAAAGAAACCATCAACAAAACAACAAGAAAGCCCACTGTATGGGAAAACATATTTGCAAATGTTATCACTGATAAAGGTTTAATCTCCAACATCTACAGGCAGCTTATACAACTTAATAAAAGGAAGATAAAGGATCCAATAAAAAAATGGACAACAGACCTAAATAGAATATTTTTGAAAGAAGACAGAAGGAAGGCCAAGAAACATATGAAAACCTGCTCAAAGTCACTAATTATCTGAGAGATGCAAATCAAAACGACAATGCGGTACCATCTCACACCTGTCAGAATGGCTATCATCAACAAATCAACAAACGACAAGTGTTGGTTAGGATGCAGAGAAAAAGGAACACTGATGCACTGCTGGTGGGAATGCAGACTGGTGCAGCCACTGTGTAGAACAGTATGGAGTTTCCTCAAAAAACTGAAAATGGAACTCCCATTTGACCCAGTAATCCCACTCCTAGGAATATATCCTAAGAAACTAGAAACACCAATCAGAAAGGATATATGTACCACTATGTTCATAGCAGCACAATTTACAATAGCTAAGATTTGGAAACAGCCTAGGTGCCCATCAGCAGATGACTGGATCAGAAAACTATGGTACATCTACACAATGTAATACTATGCTGTCATAAAAAATAAGGAATTCTTACCATTTGCAGCAACCTGGATGGAATTGGAGAACATTATGCTAACTGAAATAAGCCAGTTAATGAAAGAAAAATACCACATGATCTCTCTCATTTATGGATAATAAAGAACATTATAAACCGATGAACAAAAAGATTGATACAGAAAGAGTAAAGCATCAAGGAGACTGTCAAATTACAGCGGGAAGATCAGGGAGAGGTGGGGGAGATAAGAGATCAACTGAAGGACTTGTATGCATGCATATATGCCTAACCAATGGACACAAAACGCTAGGGGGGTGAGAGCATGTATGGGAGTGTTTTTTTTTGGGGGGGGCAATGGTAAGATATGTACACATATAATACCTTAATTAAAAAAAAAGCTAATCAAAAAAGAAGTAAAAATGGCCAATAAACATTAAAAGATGTTTATTAATTAACCACGGAATTGAAAAGAACACACCATTTGATAGTACTTTTCATCAAACAGTTTTCTAAAGTTTAAATGGTTATATTAGCAAGAGTATGGGAAGATGGGAATTCTCATACATGTTGGCTGGGAAGGTAGGCTGTTCATGCCTTTGGGGGAGGGGGGATTTGATAGTCTCCAACAAAATATTAAATGTGCAAGTTCTGTTCTGGCAAAATATCTTGCAATACTCTCCCAGAGAAATCTCTCTCTCTCTCTCTCTCTCTCTCTCTCTCTCTCTCTCTCTATCTATCTATATATATATATATATATATATATATATATATATGCCAAATATAGATAGATGTTCAATGAAGCACTGTTTACTTAAACGTTCATTAATTGAAGGGTGGTTAAACAGACTATGGAACACCTATACTGTGGAATATTAAATTGCCATTAAAAAGAATTAAGTAGATCTAAAAAAAAAAGTATTATCTCCTTAAAGTACATTGTTATCCTATATAATAGAGGTAATATGCAAATTGACCATCACACCCTCCCACAAGATGGCTGCCCCATGTGGTCACAATATGGCCACTACAAGATGGCCAGCAAGGGAGGGCATTTAAGGCCTACCAGGCTGGCAGGGGAGGACAGTTTGTGGCAAACAGGCCTGAAGGGGAGGGCAGTTGGGGGAAATCAGGCCTGCAGGGGAGGGCAGTTGGGGGCGACCAGGCCTGCAGGAGAGGGAAGTTGGGGGCGACTGGACCAGCAGTGGCGGGCAGTTGCAGGCAACTGGGCCGGCAGGGGAGGGCAGTTAGGGGCAATCGGGCTGGCAGGGGAGCAGTTAGGCATCCATCAGGCTGGCAGGGGAGTGGTAAGGGGGTGATCAGGCAGGCAGGCAGGTGAGCGGTTGGGAGCCAGCAGTCCTGGATTGTGAGAGGGATGTCCTACTGCCGGTTTAGGCCCAATCCCACAGGGGAGGCCTAAACTGGCAGTCAAACATCCCCCGAGGGGTCCAAGATTGGGGAGGGTGCAGGCTGGGCTGAGGAACCCCCCCCCCCCAGTGCACAAATTTCATGCACTGAGCCTCTAGTCTATGAATAATTTAGTAAGGTGCTTACAAGCATGAATTCTTCAATTACATAGTCTGTGTTCAAATCCTGCCTCTGTTGCTTATGAGTTGAGTGGCCTAGGAGAAGTTGCTTAATTTTATCTAAATATCAATCACTTATATGTGAAATGAGTAATGCACTAGTAGATTTCAAGAGATAATTCATTGAAAGCATTTACAATATTTCCTAGCATATATTAATTATTCAATAAATTATAATTATTATCAAATCATTGCATTTATACTGAAGGATAGTCAACTTTGAAACTGGTGTATGTATTCAATTTATGATGGAAATTATTGTATTCAGCACTCTATGGCTCCACCTTCTTTAAATCTAATGCTATGTATAATTGTATAGTATATTGTGTTAGTAGATTAGTTTATTCTTTTAGTTCATATGCTGAACAAACATGGCAATTGAACATCTACTTTTTTCAGATATTAAGAAAAGAAGGACTTGGGAACAGATATCAAGCATTATGTTTGAAAAGTGTTGCTATCTTAGAGAATGAGAAAAAAGCAAGAAAAACATGGGTATGCCCTAAGAAAAATTATTGGTGAGTTGAAATACAGATGTTTTTTCTTAGCCTTTGACCTTTTTCTAATGTAGTTCACAATTTGAATCAGAAATCTGTCCACACTTTCTTTTTTAATGGATTTTTTTGAGGGAGAGAGTGAAACATCCATTTGTTGTTCCACTTATTTATGCATTAATTGGTTGCTTGCTTCTTTTTTATTTTTTATTATTTTTTAAAACTTCTTTATTGATTAAGGTGTTACATATGTGTTCTTATTCCCCCATTACCTCCACCCCTTATCCCCCCCGACTCATGCCCTCATCCCCCTGTTGTATGTGTCCATTGGTTAGGCTTATATGCATGCATACAAGTCCTTTGGTTGATCTCCCCCGCTTACCCTCACCCTCCCCTACCTTCCCTCTGAGGTTTGATGGTCTGATCGATGTTTCTCTGTCTCTGGATCTGTTTTTGTTCATCAGAGGTTGCTTGCTTCTTGTAAGTGCCCTGACCAGGGATTGAACCCACAACCTTGGCATGTCAGGATGACACTCTAATCAACCGAGCTACCCCATTAGGGCAGTCCCCACTTCTAATCTCCTAATCTCTGTTATCCTTTTCTTCCCCCTTCTACCAATGATGTCCTCTGTTATTGCTAGTAAAGAGCTTAATAGTACACCACATTATCTTGGCCTGTGTGCTCAGTGGTTCAATTCTCGATCATACCCTGATGGAGGCAACCAATTGATATGTCTCTCTCACATCTATGTTTCTCTCTCTTTCTCTTCCTCTTTCCCCCTCTCTCCCTCCCCTCCACTCTCTCTGAAATCAATGGAAAAAATATTCTCAGGTGAGGATTGACCAAAAAAAAAAAAGGAAAAGAAAGGTACACAATACTAAATTTGTATAATTTAACCAATGAAGGATGTAGATAAAATGTTTTCATTATGAAAAAAAATTAAATCTACATAATATCTACCAGATATCAGGATTATTCCTTTTATCTTTCAGATTATGGTTTTTTTTAGGGAAGATAAATTTTTCCCCTGATATCTTGATTGCTTAGGTTTGGAGGTTGGAAAACTTTTGGGGATGGGTGTATAAGAAAAAGTATATAAATCAGCACCTTTTTCCATAAAAGCACCTTCTGAACCCAGCACGAAAAATGGTTTTCTAAAGTAATTAAAAAAATGAAACATCTCCCTGAAACCAGAGTTCCTTAACCAACACTAAAGCCAATGAAAAGCACTAATACTTGACAACTAGAGATCAGGACAAAATGTGCAAAGGATCTCAGTGGTGTATTCTGTTGCCCTCAATTTAAAAATACAAATAGAGTTGTCAGCTCATTGGTAACCAGTTAGTCACAGTTAGGCTGTTAAATTATTTAAGCCATATTTGTAACACAGAATATAAAGACCCTAAAAACTCCCATGTAAACTTCCAAATGTAAACTATTTACAGAAAATATGCAAATTTGAAACTTTGGCATTGAGAGAGAGGAGAGAGAAAATGTTATCCATTATTTCAACATATTTACCACCTGGTTATACAGCAGTCACAATGCCTCCAAAAGGTTGTGAGTAATACTGGGTTTCATTTTTAAACCAAATTGAGTTTAAAAGGACTGAATTTTTTTTACAGTTCATGGGAAATTAACCTAACAGCATTTATGTTAATAAGTTAACATGTTCTTTGCACATGATTATTAAATACTTACACTAGATCAGATGATAAAATTGCTCTGCATTAATAACCATTTCAGATTTTTACTCTTTGTTAGTGACCTTATCATTAATATTGATAGAAAATATAAAAATGGTTATTATCTGTATAGCTAATGCTTAATTATCATAACTCATTACAGGGGAACAATTTTTATTACTGGGCACAAATTGGTAACTTTTAAAATTCTGACTTGGAAAAAAATCTACATTGCTGAATGTTATTAGACACTAGCAAAAAGAAATCTACCTTGCAGGATTCTTTTTAAATAAAATTTTATATGAAGGAAAATATGATAGTGAGAAAAATTTAAGATTTGATTTTTCAGTGGGTTGAATTAATGTTTTATTTTTAATGCCATTTGAAGTCTCTAAGATATTAATGGAATAGTATATTTATCAAAGAGCTTTGGCGAGTTGGTGATTTAAAAATAAATAGTGGAAATATACTATTTTAATAGCTATTGAAATATATCTTCCAATTTTCTTAGAAACTCATTTCATTTTTCCTTTTAAGAAACTATAACATTATTAATCATATCAATTATACTTTGCCATGTATCTGCCTTGAAAGAATCTGTTCATCTTTCTATGATTTTCTTTTACTCATCAAAAACACAAAATGTAAGAACAATATTAGAATATTGTTATAGTTGTTAATGTGCAAAAAATAATAAGCAGATTAAAACATAATTTTAAAAAGTGATGGTGCTAACATTTCTGCCTGCAAGGCATTTATGCTAAAGATATTGTTGAGCACTGATTATGTTTAATTTGTTAAATCTTCTACTGTTTTAGCTACATGAATAGTTTATTGTTACTATGAACTGAAGTTCTCAGTTTTGAACAATGTAATTCATCACTCACATCAGCCAAGGAAAAGGTTGGTTTCTACGTACCATACAAGACACAGCAAATAGGTTCATTTTGTCTTCAGATAATACACTGAATCATAGTTTCCTATATGAAATATGTCCTTAAACATCTATTCACATACCAAATTTAAGGGAACATAAAATTACAGAACTATTTACATGAAAATTGTATTGGGAGGCTTACAAGTGAAGATGGTGAACAGGATATATGCATTTATCTCTATTCCCTCCTTAAACTTCACTATAATGTTTTAGGGAATTTTTAGTCATATACCCATAGTCAAAGAGAATAGGAAAGGATTAAAAAGAGACAAATTTTGGATATTGAAAATTAGATGGGTGATTGATAACTGACTTAGCGGACTGAAGATACCTTAGGAAGGTAGAAGTAGGAAAAGTTGAGATATCATCTAAAAGATTAGAAATTGCTAACTTGAGGTACCTCTGGCAGAGCAGAGGAGTTGAGCTAAAAAATGGAAGGGTAGACCTGGCTGCTATGGCTTAGTGGTTAGAGAGTTCGCCCTACACACCAAAGGGTTGCTGGTCTTGGGTTACAGATTCTATCCTCAGTCCAGTTGGAGTGCGATCCCGGAGACAACCAATCAATGTGTCTTTCTCACATGGATGTTTCTCTCCATCTCTCTTTCTTTCTGTCTCTGCTCCCCCCCCCCCCCACTTTCTGATGCCCCCTCCCACTCTCTCTGAAAAGCAGTGGAAATAATATCCTCAGGTGAGGATTAACAAAAACAAAAACAACAACAACAACAATAAAAACCGGAAGGGTTGATCAGAAAATTAAAACCAGAAGTCCCCACCCTATTCTCCCAAATAGACACTTCCTTTCCCTGAGTCCAGCAGAAAACTGATATCTTATTATTTGGAAAGGATGAAATAAAGGGTCTTTGGACTGAGGTACACCTAGCAGAGTTGAATTGGTATAATTTGAATACAGGGAGATAAATACTGACTGAATGTTGAGACCCCAGCCTTTTCCCCCCACAATGATGGCAGCCAGGGGAATGCCACAAAACAAAGACTGCATATACTTCTCCAGATTATCTGACTGCCCAGTAAAGCAGATCTAAACATTTAGACACTGGGTTTTCCTTCAGAAAACTGGCTCAAACAGATGACCCAGTCTAAAACCCCTGTTCTTGTGCCTCTTCAGTGCTTCATTCACGCTTACCTGTAAGCAGGCAGTGAGCATTCACAAGCATCTGAGGAAAGCAGGGGTTGAAAGAGTGAGAATGAAATAAGCAGACATGTTATACAAGAGTGAAAATTTCAGAAAATAATATAACTACTGGACATTAAAATAATGTATAAAAAGGAAAAAAAATCAAAAGTAAGTGGTTGGGAGATAAAGTTGAAGAATATCGCCCTAACTGGTTTGGCTCAGTAGATAGAGCATTGGCCTGTGGACTGAAAGGTCCCAGGTTCAATTCCTGTCAAGGGCATGTACCTTGGTTGCGGGCACATCCCCAGTAGGAGGTGTGCAGGAAGCAGCTGAATCGGCGTCTCCCTCATTGATGTTTCTAACTCTCTATCCCTCTCCCTTCCTCTCTGTAAAAAAATCAATAAAATATATTTTTTTAAAAGTTGAAGAATATCTTAGAAAACAGAGCAAACAAAGAGATGGAAAATAGGAGATGAAGATAAGTCAGTAGATGGTTAGTCCAATTGCATAGAGGAAAAAAAAATAGAATGGAAAAGGTCATTAACAAAAATCTCAGTGGTTGAGCATTGATCCATGAACCGGGAGGTCATGGTTTAACTCCCAGTCAGGTCACATGCCCAGGTTGTGGGCTCAGTCCTCACTGGGGGGTGGGCAGGAGGCAGCCGATCAATGATTGTCTCTTATCACTGATGTTTCTATCTCTCCCTCCCTCTCACTTTCTCTCTGAAATAAATAAAAAAATATATTTTAAAAAATCTCAGGCAATTTTATCAGCTCCAAAGTGTGAATTTTTAGATTGGCAGGGTTCAGGCCCTGGTCGCCTAGCTCAGTTGGTTAGAGCATTGTCCCAATATAGCAAGGTTGAGGGTTTGATCCCTGCAGGGCACATACAAGAAGCAATCAATTGATGCATAAGTTAGTGGAACAACAAATCGATGTTTTTCTCAATCTCTCACTCTTTGTGTGTGTGTCTCTCTTTAAAATAAATAAATTAAAAAATAAATTGGCAGTGTTTACTAAGTTGTAGCACAAGTTTCAAAACTAGATCTATACCAATAGTAATAATTAACATTTCTTGAATGCTCAACCCATTTTAATGCTCACAGCATCCCCAAGAAGAGTGTATTATTAGCATCCTCACTTTCAAAAATGATGTTAATTTACATCTCAAGGACACTAACTGCTATTTTGAAGTTTCATTACACTAAGGACGAAGACACTATTCTACAAGCATCCAGAAACTTGGACAAACAAAAATTCTTCATTCAATTCAAAAGATATAAAATCAGAAGGTGATTTGATTTTTCAGTAGACAAGCAAATGTGCAGAGGCAAATGGTCACAGTGAAACATACATCTCAATTTGTTCATGCACCAGAAGTGTATATATGGTGAAATGGTAGACGTTCTGCTAACATGCCCTTTTGAGTTTCTCAGTTCTTGTGTAGAGATATAGGTGCCATTCTGGGGTTAGCTAAAGCCAGGAGGGGGACACTTTCTGATCTTTATTTCAATTAGAGCAGAACATTTTTCTTTGACGGAGGTGGTATAGATGCTGGGCTCCTGACAGTGATTTGTATTAAAGTGGCTCCACTGAATACAAAAGTTAGGAAACATGATTTTTAGAGAACTATCTTATTGCTGTATAATCATACCATTTGGAAGTTTAGGATTCTCCCCTTTACTTGTTGATTTGAAAGTCTAAAATGTTACACAGGCTTCTGATAAATCATCTGCCTTTTAGCTTTCTGTGCTCATTTCTCTACAAGTACAGCCTCCCACACCCATCTGTTATGTGATTTAGTTGAAAAGCATTTTAAAAAGCAATTTTGTGCAAAATGCCACTTCCCTTGATATCTTCAATACCTATTATGGGACTTTCAGAGATCAGAAAGTGTTTTGAAAATTTTCAGATTTTAGAGGAGCACTTTGAAAGCAGACTACACTTTTCTCAGAAGACAGAAAATGCCTTACCATCAAAAGAACTAGTGTTTGTATGTGGCATATTAGTCCTCATTGTGGTTTAGCCAACAGTATGTGAGACCTATTTCAGGTTGTCACTTGTACTTCTAGCACCACCAGAATCTGAGACTTCAAACACTTTGCCAGGTTCAAAGAGGACAATCGTTCCTGTAAACTGAGAAAAATACTCTCGTTTTCAATTTATATGTGCAGAAAACATAAGAGACTTGTCCCCTTAAACAGCCAAGTGGTATTATGTACTTAAGGGCTAAGAGAAAGTAAATTAGTTACTGTTGGGATGGTGCTTTCCTAATTAAAAGAAGAAAACCAGGCTTTTGTTCCAGAGACCAACTTAAAAAAAAAAGAGCTCTGAAAAATCAAATAATAGTAGGAATAAGAACAACAAAAAGATTTGTAGGATTATGCTCAGGATCTATTCCAGAAACCAGAGCAAAATTTTAAGAGAATAAAAGAGAAGAAAAACTCAAAAGGCATGTCTGAGGTTTGGTAGGCAACTTTGAAGAGACATTCCTCCAGCACCTGAAATTCCCTTCGTTGTGTCCTTCATGCTACAAGGGCTTGGGCACAGTCACACGAAGGAGCCTGAGCTTGAGTCCACACACTGAAAACACAGAACCTAGGGAGAAGGTGGAAGAGAGGAAGTCAGCAGGTGTGGCGGATGAGAATAACCCAAAGCAGGGTGAGGTAATGATGGGGCAGGTGAATGCCAAGGGAGGTGAGAATAATGACAAATTGGACTTGAAAATAATCAGAGGAACTGAGGAATGCATCCAACATCCTCCTCCAGGAGCAGCCTGAGCTGAGCAGTGAGGACTGGGAGGGTGATTGACTCCACAGTGAACCTGTGCACATGCCAGGGAGATCCGCGGGCTGGATCGGGGTTGGTTTGCCTGCTGGGAAGCACCGATTCCTAGAGGAGGAGGAGATGACCATGAGACCCTTTCCCAGACACCTCAGCCTCGGCCTTGAACACACCCTCACAGTGGATGCCCTCCAACTAGATGACCTGTCCGGACCCACTGACCCTGCCCCTCAGCCAGATGTCAGCCTGTCAGGATACAACCAACACCTGGGTTCCACTTTGGGTCAAAGCAGTCAACACTGCCAAGGTCTCCAGAGGAAACTGCTGATATCAGTAGCTACTGTCTATGTCCTGACCACCTGGGTAAATGAAGAGGCAAGTTTAATGTCAAAAAAACAACAACGAAAAAGAAAACAACCAAATGATGCAGTGGCTTTGGAACCACAAGACCATAGAATGTAGAATTATGCTGGGTACAATTTTGAGGGTATTTGGGGCTCAGAGTGGGTGGCAGAAAGATGTGAGTGATGTATTTATTATCTATGATTAACACGCAGAAAACCTGAAGGGGTCAACTAGAGGTAAATAAATGGCGTAGGGGAGACTGTAGGAGAAGAGGCTGGTGATGTTTGAGTGTGTTTTGTGAAGAAATAAAAGTGTTTATCGGTAAAGCATACATCAATAGCAGACACACTTAAATTTTTTGTTTTATATATCCCTAGTCAATGTTTTAAAATAAAATGAAATCTATGCTGAGTTGTATAGTCTATATACTTTTATAAGAAGCATTAGTACATATACCATGCAGGATATATTTACATTGCTTTCTTCCCTGCATCTGAGGCAAACCTAATTCTCTGGTAATACCATTCAGATATGACACTACTCATCAACAGGACAGTTCTGCAACAGAATGGAAGTGCCTGAAAAGACAGCTTTAGGAAATCCTCTGAGGAATTAACAATGTTTGGGATGCTGTTGTTAATTTTATTCAATTAAAATATATTTATTCAACACCTACTGTGTGCCAGTGTTTACTAGTTGTTCATATTTGCAGTCACAGTTTCTACCCTCATAAAATGCACAAACTCATTGAATGTTGGATATGTGTCACCACAATCTTTGTCCTTAAAGCACACAGGGACATCCCAAGCTGTGCTTACGGTGCCATGGCAGAGGAGCAGGCCAGGTGTAATGTGTGGCACTGGTCTTACGAGAGGGCACAAAAATAAAGGTAGTGTGCAATTCCCAAGCCCTGGCTTTCCCTCTTCCTTCATGAACATGGGTTTACCTTAACTTATACTCGAACTTTTGCAACCCTTTTAGCGCAGTAATTATTTGGTAAATTGCTCATGCTCCTGGCTGGGATATTCACCTTCTGTGTCTTCAGTCACCTTGATTTTCAAGCTCCATTGGAAAAGATTACATAGGTAGCAATAGACATATTCATTGCCTCCTCAGAAGGATCATTGCCTTCGTATTGATTTGCATTTAATTACTTAGAAAAGTAGGAATTTTTAATCCAAAAAACGTGTTTTAGACAATGTAATGACCCCCTGCGAGTTTGAAAATATGAATTGCACAGTTTAAGTTTCAGTGACATTAAGTGTTATCTATATATCACCATTTTGCCCAAGATGTTGATGTTTCAACTCTAATATGTCTAATGCTCACTTTATCAATCTAAAGGTATTTGCCATCCTTTGAGATGAGAGGCATCACACCTAAGTGTAAGATCTTAATTGTATTCCATTAATTAAGTGCTAAATTGATATTTGGCAACTTGGATGAATTAAAGGCAAAAGTTTACACATGACACAGCAGCTCAAACTGCATTGTGACTGCAAATCTAATTTTAAAAATGTTCCTTGTCGCCGAAACCGGTTTGGCTCAGTGGATAGAGCGTCGGTCTGCAGACTGAAAGGTCCCAGGTTCGATTCCGGTCAAGGGCATGTACATTGGTTGCAGGCACATCCCCGGTGGTGGGTGTGCAGGAGGCAGCTGGTCGATGTATCTCTCTCATCGATGTTTCTAGCTCTCTATCCCTCTCCCTTTCTCTCTGTGAAAAATCAATAAAATATATTTTAAAAAAATAAAATAAAATAAAAATGTTCCTTGTCTATACTGCTCTCATTTTCTTGATACTGAACTTAATCTCCCAAGTGCCAAACTCCATTTTAGACTTTTACTTTATAATATACAACTCATTATGAGATGCAAAATCCTTTGCTTCAATGAACAGCCTTTGAGTATCAACAAAAATATTAAATGTAATTTTTATCAAGAAGTATGACCCAGGGGCATGTCAGGATTAAATGAATAAAAAGTACCAAACATCAGTATGAATTGACCCACCTGCAGAAGGTCTCAGAGGTGAGGTCAAGAACTCAGTGCACAGAGACAAAAAGAAAAAAAAAGGCCTCATTTTTTGACAGAGAAAATCAATGTCACTGAAGATGATATTACAAAGTATGCACTACTCTTAACAAGGTAAGTATTGCCAAAAATGGTGAAAAGTGTCAAGATACATTTTCAAGGATGTAAAAGTTAGGGATCTTTTTTCTTATTCTTACAAATTATTTGGTAGGGGTGAAAAAATAATTTGAGGTGTAATCTATCATTGCATGTAATTTTTAGGAAACCACAAGGTCAGTATGATCCGCAGGAACTGAATTTCAGGGAATCATCCAGATTTATTAGGAGCTTCCCACCTATAGCCTATGATTTTATAAAGCTTTTTGAAATCATATGCACATAGCAAAATGCTGTGGGCCTACGTTTAGAAAGAGAAAGGGGATCTTTTTCTTTTTTCTTCTCCTTTTTCATCCTTAATCTTTGGCAAGTGTGCGTGGCAGGAGTGTGGCAGGATTAGTTTTGTTCTCTTAGGGATCTAGGCAGTTAATCGGTACAATCCAGCAGAACAGTATTCTCTCCAAGAGCAGGTAAGGCCGTCCTGCAGAGGCAGACATGATTTTGGTAAAACTACATGGAGCCAGACTCTAATGAACCAAACATGTGCAAGATAGGTTGGAACAAAGCCACCAATACTAGTAAAAATAAAGGACTCCATAGAGTAGTCTATATTTGAATGGCTTTAAACTGAGAACTAAATAAGCCAGTCAGAGAAAGATAAATATCAAATGATCTCACTCATTTGTGAAATATAATGAACAACATAAACTGATGAACAAAAATAGAACCAGAGTCATAGAAGCAATTGAATAGACTATCCAACCTCAGAGGGAAGGTGGGGGGTGAAGGGGTAAGAGATCAACTAAAGGACGTGTATGAATGCATATGAGCATAACCAATGGACCTAGAAGGGTGGGGGGGAGTGTGAGAGCATGTGCTAGGGGGGTTGGAGTGGCCGGGGAGAGGTCAATGTGGGATAAAGGAAACTTATGTAATACTTTAAACAATAAAGAATTGAAATTTAAAAAAAATTCTGACAAATGCTGAAAGAGTGACCAAATGTAGTAGTTTTAATACTTCAAAAGTTCTACATGAGCTTGATGAGACTGGAAGGGGTCGTTAGTGCATATTGTAAAAGCACTTTAAGCTGCTACCTGACTCAAGTCAAGCAGTTGATAAATATTTCCATCTTCAGTGACTGATGACAGGTGATTACTTTAGAAGTTTGATTTGCACTAAAGATGCTTGATTTAATTTACAGTACTGTGTTGAGTATTGTGTTTCAAATGATGACAATGGAACATCACTAGCATCTAAATCTGCTGGTTTTCGTTAGAAAATGCTCTGCTTGCCCTTCATAATCACAGAACTTAAACATTACCTGAAATAATTTAAAATATGCCATACTGTATTATAATAGAACCTTCAAAATTATTTATACATGTACATAAATATGCACACATGTGTGCACATAGCATGTCTCTTCACATTTCAATAAATATGATTTTTAGTAATACACACACATCATTCTTTTTACTCTTTTTTCTGTCCAGAATTATTCATAATACCTTCTGTACCAATTACATTTTTTTAATTTAAGGAAAGCAATATTCTTAAAGCTTTTTAATAATATATATACATAACACTATTTCTAGGAAAACTGTATGAATAAAATTGATTTGAGTTTTATGTTTATATTAATGATACTTGAATTTTAGTTTTAGTCAGAGACTCAAATAATTCTTCATTTATTTGTTGGGAGTTATTTTTCAAACAGGTTACTGCTCTGAATATTTTCCTGTGTGTTATGATCACATAAAAGAGCTAAATTGTGCCCAGCCAGTGTAACTCCATGGTTGAGCATCGACTTATGACCAGGAGGTCCCAGTAGGGAACAGGCCCAGGTTGTTGGCTCAATCTCCAATGTGGGGCATGCAGGAGGCAACCAATCAATAATTCTCTCTCATCATTGATGTTTCTATCTCTCTCTCCCTCTCCCTTCATCTCTGAAAGCAATAACAATATATATTTTTAAAAAGTTAAATTGTCTCTTTTCCTTGTCCACAGAAACAGATATTTTCATGTGTATTAGTCATCAGAGATTGTTCTGTTTCTTTCTTCAATATAATTAAATTATTCTTTCATTGATGATTTCTGGAAGGTAAAGCAATAAAGTAAATGATGTACCATGAGACATTATGTTTAAAATAATCCTAGAATATGGAAAACACATAAGCTGAAAATTCCAGTTTAGGGCAAGAAAATTTTTCTGTAAGTTTCATAGTTAAAAATAAAAGATTTGAAATAAAGTTATACTTTTAAATCATTAAAATTGCACATGATAATTATAGCTACTTTTTATTCCTGTGATGTACTATTCATGCCAACTACTGTTCTAATTTGGAGGTTATTATTCCTGAAAAAAATATGAGTCATATTCAGTGACTTCTGGTTGTATCATTTGTAGCAACACAGGCAACTGGCAAGAATTAGACTGAGAGAGAAAAGAAAGGATGGTTGATAAACTCCTCTGAGAATGAGTGAGTATGAAATATCATCTGAACTTTTTATGTACATTGTACTATAGCTTTCTGATAAGTGTCATAATGTTTTCACAAAGGATGAAAATAAAATAATCATAAATCATCTTTAAACTTGGAAATCACTGCTCTAGAGCAGTACACTTTAGAACAGTGTTTGACACCACTTGGAATTCACTTCCAAATGGCTGGAAACTGTATGAGTGTTTGAAAACATGTGGAAATCACTGATCAAAATGCAGAAATAGTGTAGAACAGAGTTTAACAAAACTTGGACACATATTGCAGATGTTGCTCATATTTTCTAAACCTAAATTCTATTAGAAGAAACTGGTAGAAATAGTTTATTTTTGTGTATAGCAAAAGATGAGTCCAATTTCATTTTTTTTTTGCATGTGTATATCTAGTTTTCCAAGTGCCATTTGTTAAAGAGAATATCCTTTCCCTATTACGTGTTCCTGACAGCCTTGTTGAAGATCTTAATATTTTTGGGCTCTGTATTCTAGTCCATTGTTGTATGTCTGTCTTGAAGTCAATACTATACAGTTTTAAATATTCTAACTCTGTAGCACATTTTGAAATCAGAAAGTATGATGCTTATAAATTTGCTTTTACTTCTCAAGACCACTTTGGCTATTCAGGGTCTTTTATAGTTCCATATAAATTTTAAGAATGCTTTTAGTATATCTGTAAAAGATGTAATTGGGATTTTAATAAGGAGTGCATTGAAACCAGGGAGTGTTTTGGATAGTATGGATATTTTGACAAAAATAAACCAAAATGGATTAAGACTAATGTAAAACCTGAAACTGTAAAACTCCTCAAAGCATACCAGTACATAAGGGAGAAAGAAGCTTCTTGACATTGGCCTTGACAAAGATTCCTTGGATTTGGCACCAAAAGCAAAGACAACAAAACCAAAAATAGACACCTGGGACTATATCAAGCTAAAAACTTCTGCACAGCAAAAGAATACAATCAACAGAATAAAAATGCAACCTATGGAATGGGAAAAATTTGCAAATGATATATCTAATAAGGGATTAATTTCCAAAATATATAAATATCTCCTACAACAAAAAAGAAAAAGAAAAACAAAAAAATAACCCATTTAAAAATGAACAAATGTTTTGAATAGACATGTATCCAAAGAGAAAATTCAAATGGTTACATTGAGGGATCATCTCATACCTGTTAGGGTGGCTATCCTATCTAATAAAAGGGTAATATGCAAATTAACCATCACTGCATCACAAAGATGGAGGTGCCCATAACCTCAGCCTTGCCGGAGTCCCCCAGTCCTGGGGGGGCTGCCAACTGAGAGTGGGCAGCGTGAGCAGCCTGGCGGAATGTTTGCTTCATAGCCACGGCAATGCCCCAGCCACAGAGGGCCTCTGGGGGACAGGGGGCTGGCCCACAACCTCTGTGGCTGAGCTCAGGCCCGGAGAGGAGACAGTGGGCCCACTCGCAGCCTCCATGACCGATCGCCGGCCCAGAGTAAAACGTTGACAGCAAGTCCTTTCAGTATAATTGGGGCATTAGAGGCCCACAGAATGATAATTTCCTTTTTTATGAAACACATAACTCTGACACATTATTTACAATTAAATAAGTTCCATATGTTTTTACATTCTACAGCCCTGGAAAGTTACGTATAATGATCAGCAAAGTGAGATGATGAAAAGAATTTTTAGGCTTGCCCTAACCGGTTTGGCTCAGTGGATACAGTGTTGGCCTGTGGACTGAAGGGTCCCAGGTTCGATTCTGGTCAAGGGCATGTACCTTGGTTGCGGACACATCCCCAGTAGGGGGTGTGCAGGAGGCAGCTGATCGATGTTTCTCTCTCATCGATGTTTCTAACTATCTATCCCTCTCCCTTCCTCTCTGTAAAAAATCAATAAAATATATATTTTTTTAAAAAGAATTTTTAGGCTTTTAAAGATGTAACTAATTTCTGTCTAGAAGACACATCAATTAAAAAAGTGATGATTTTATTGTCCTATAGGACATTAGCTAGATTGTATCTAATTTAGCAGTTTTACTTCAGGCTTTCATCTTTGCCAATCTCCTTTGAAAACTATTATCATCCTGCCAGTTCCTTCACTGAGTTAAACAGAACTTTTACATCTGCTATTATGTATTTGAATACGAATTATGTATTTAACACATGCAAAATTTTTTTTGACACAATAAAACAGAAGATCATTTGATTCTTCCCTGGAACACAGAAAAGCACACACTTGAATCATTGGTGTGGCTTCGGCTAATTTTCCAAATATTGTTAATAAAATTCATGTAGGGATCTTCACAGAGCCAAGAATTCTCTCTTTCAGGCCTACATATTCAGCATCTCCAAGGAGGAGGCCTGTTCTTCTGTGTTTTGTTTTGTTTTGTTTTTTAATACTCACCAGAGGATATTTTTTCACTGCTTTTTAGAGAGAGTGGACCGGAGGAAGAGGGAGAGGGAGAGCAAGAGGGAGAGGGAGAGGGACAGGGAGAGGGTCCACTCGTGTCCGAGGGCAGCCCCTCGCCAGCAGTCCAGCCTCTGCGTGTGAGCTGTAAACACCTTTTCTGACTGCTCATTGGCAAAGCTCCCTGTACGTTACTCGCAGTGTTCTTGGTAACTTGCCTAATAAGAATCCAAAAAGGTGATCTAGGGTTTTTCCACCTCACTCCTGGAGGAAAAACCGAAGGTCCACTGCTGGAGAGCTAAGAAATGTCATATCCTGCCCTAGCCGGTTTGGCTCAGTGGATAGAGCCTCGGCCTGCCAACCTCAGGGTCCGGGTTCGATTCTGGTCAAGGGCATGTATCTAGGTTGCAGGCTCCTCCCTGGCTGGGGCCCAGGTCAGGGCTCATGCAGGAGGTAACCAATCAAAGTGTCCCTCTCACAATGATGTTTCTCTCTGTCTCTCCCTCTCTCTTCCATGATCTCTAAAAATCAATGGAAAAATATCCTCAGGTGAAGATAAAAATGAAAGAAAGAAAGAAATGTCATATTCTATGAAAGAGACATCTTGAAAATGCCTAAAGTTAGTTGTCATTTTTTCATGGTGAAGGGACTGGAGTCTGTGTTGATGAAAACACCTTGGTGGCTGCAGCAGCTAGCAGTGGCAGCAGCTGCAGGGTGATGGGGGTGGCACCTTCCCCTGATCAGCCAGATTGCCTCCTGCAGAGGGAGGCCTACTAATGGCTTAGACCTGCAGGGAGCCATCAGTAGGACATCCCCTAAGGGCTCCTGGACTGTGAGAGGGGGCAGGGTGGGCTGAGGGACCCCCCCAAGTGCACAAATTTCATGCACCAGGCCTTTATTCTATATATATAAAAGGCTAATATGCAAAGTGACCCCTCGGGAGTTCAACTGAGAGAATGGGAGTTTGATTGCTTGCTATGATGTGCACTGACCACCAGAGGGTAGTGCAGAACATGGAGGGTGTCCAGTGGCGGTGGCAGGGTGCTGAGGGAGTGAGGGAAGCTGCAAGGTGGCGGGGTGCTGGTGGTGAGGCATGGGTGGTAGGGAAGGAGGAGGCGTGGAGGTGGGGAAGTGGGGAATCTGATAGGCCTTGATCACCGGCCAGGCCTAGGAACCCTACCTGTTCACGAAATTCGTGTACTGGGCCTCTAGTTATGTAATAAAGAGATAAAAAATGCAGATAAGGATGTGAATAAATTGTAACTCTTATACATTGTTACTGGGAATGTAGAATGATGCAACCAAAAAACAGCATGTAGGTTCTTTAAAAAGTTTAAAAATAAAACTATGATATAATCCAGGAATCCCTCTGGATTAATTAAAATCTGAATCTCAAATAAACACCTAAGCTACCATGTTCACTGGAGTATTATTCACAATACCCAAGATGCAGAAACAAACTAAATGTCTATCAACAGATGAATAGATAAAAAAATGTGATGTATACATACAAAGGTAGTTTATTTTAAAGTTTCTTTAGAAATAAGAAAAATCTTGTTATTTGCAACAATTATGGATGAACATAGAGGATAGTATGCTAAGTTAAATAAGCTGATCACAGGAGGATAAATATTAAGTTTCCACTTATCCAAAATAGTCAAACCTATAGAAGCAGAGAATAGAATTGTGATTGCCAAAGGCTAGGGAGAGGAGAAATTGGGAAGTGTTTCTCAATGGGCATGAAGTTTCAGTTATGCAAGATTAATAAGTTCCAGGTGTATAGTTAACAATGTGGTATTGTGCACTTTAAAATATGTTAACAGGGTCGATCTCATGGTAATTGTCCTAACACACACACACACACAAACAACACACACACACACACACACACACTCTGCAAAAGAGTACAAGGAAATGTTTGGAGGTGATGGATATATTTAATACCTTGATTTGGTGAAAATATCACAAGTATTTGCGTATGTCCTAATTCATCAAGATGAATAAATCAAATGTATACAATTATTTTTATAGCAATTGAACCTCAATAAAGTTTTTTTAAATTGAACTTATTGGGTGACATTAGTTCACTAAAGCATACAAGTTTCAAGTGTACAACTCAAAATAACATCATCTGCACACTCCATTTTGCACCCATCACCCCAAACAAAGTCTCTTTCTGTCCCCATTTTCCCCTACTTTGCCCATGTCCACCTATCCTCCTTTCCCTCTGGCTATCACCACACTGTTGTCTGTGTCTATGTGTGATTAAATATCCTATATAATAAAGAGGTAATATGCAAATTGACCATCATGCCCTTGCACACAAGATGGCCACCCCATGTGGTCACAAGATGGCCACCCCCATGTCATCACAAGATGGCCACCACAAGATGGCCACCACAAGATGGCCAGCAGGAGAGGGTAGTTGTGGGTGATCAAGCCAGCAGGGGAGGCAGTTGGGGGCAACCAGACTGGCAGGGGAGGGCAGTTGGGGGTGATCGGGCCAGCAGGGGAGGGCAGTTGGGGGCAATCAGGCTGGCAGGGGAGGGCAGTTGGGGGCAATCGGGCTGGCAGGGGAGAGTTAGGCATCAATCAGGCTGGAAGAGGGGTGGTTAGAGTGTGATCAGGCTGGCAGGCAGAATCAGTTAGGGGCGATCAGGCAGGAAGGCAGGCAGGCAGGCAGGCAAGCGGTTAGGAGCCAGCAGTCCAGGATTGCGAGAGGGATGTCTGACTGCTGGTTTAGGCCTGATCCCACAGGGGAGGCCTAAACCAGTAGTCAGACATCCCCTGAGGGGTCCCAGATTGGAGAGGGTGCAGGCTGGGCTGAGGGACACACACCCCCGTGCATGAATTTTGTACACTGGGCCTCTAGTATATATATATTTGCTTAATCCCTCACCTTCTTTCATTCAGTCCTCTAACACCCCTCCCCTCTGACAGCTCTCAGTCTGTTCCATGTATCCATGCCTCTTTCTATTTTGTTTGTCAGTTTATTTTGCTCATTGGATTTCACATATAAATGAGATCATATGGTATTTCTATTTCTCTAACTAGCTTATTTCACTTAGCATAATAATCTCCAGGTCCATCCATACTTTTGCAAAAGGTAAGATTTTCTTTTTTATGGCCTAGTACTATTCCATTCTGTAAATGTACCACAGCTTTTTTTATCCACTCATCCACTGATGGGCACTTTCGCTATTTCTAGATCTTGGTTATTGTAAACAATGTTGCAATGAACATAGAGGTGCACATATTATTTCAAATGAGTTTCAAGTTTTAATAAATTCATTTAAAAATGAAAGGAAATAAATGATAAACACAGCATGTATGATAACATTTACTCTAGTGAGGAGGCAAGATCAGACAGAGGAAGATCATAGAGGCAAATATACTAGTATGTTACTAGTTCTGGGTTGGGTGGTAAATTTATGGTCAAATTAACAAGAAGACCATGAACCAATTTAATTCTAAGCACCTGAAGGCCAATCATAAATAGAGAAATAAGTGAATTACACATATCTGGGTATATACACAAACATTCACACAGAGAGGCAGAGAGAATGTACAATGGGGATATTATCTTACACAGTGCTTCTCAACCTTTACTACCTATGTATTCTTAATATCAGGAGATTAAACTGCTAAAATCACATAGCCTGACATGGGAAACTTTGTGGGAGGTGCATATGTTCATTATCTTGATTGTGGTTATGGCTTCACAAGTATAAAAAAATGTCAAATCTTATAAAAGTATTTACTTTATATAGGTGCAGTTTATTTTAATGAAAGTATAGATCAATAAAGCTATTAAAATAAAAATTTAACAAATATAAAAATAATCAGATAGCCTGAAGTATGAGAGCAAGCACAAGAGTCCCAAGTTCATATTAAAATTTTATTTGAAAAACAATGATGAAATACCACTACTACCTATTAGAATGGCCAAAATTCAGAACACTGACAACACCAAATCTTTACAAGGTTGTGGGGCAACAGAAACTCTCATTCATTGCTGCTGGGAATGCAAAATGATACAACCACTTTGGTAGACAGTTTGGCCATTCCTTACAATGATCCAGCAATCAGACTCCTTGATATTTACCGAAAGGTGTTGAAAACGTATGTCCACACAAAAACCTGCACACAGGTGTTTACAGCAGGTTTATTCATCAAAAACCTGTCCTCAGGAGGTGAATGGATAAATAAACTGCGGCATTCCCAGTCAATGGAATATTATTCAGTACTACAAAAAAATGAGCTATCGAGCCATGAAAAGACATAACAGAATCTTAAATGCATATTACTAAGTGAAAGACACCAATCATAACAGAATCTTAAATGCATATTACTAAGTGAAAGACACCAATCAAAAAAGGTTACATACTGGCCTTAGCCAGCTTGGCTTAGTGGATAGAGTGTCAGCCCTCAGACTGAAGGGTCCCTGGTTAGATTCTGGTCAAGGGCACATACTTTGATTGCAGACTCTATCCCCTGGTCTGGCCCATGCGGGAAGCAACCAGTATATGTGTCTCTCTCACATGGATGCTTCTCTCTCTCTGTCTTTCCTCCCCCCTTCCACTCTCTCTAAAAAATCAATGAAAAATATCCTCAAGTAAGGATTTTTTTAAAAAGGTTACTTACTGTATGATTTCACCTTTATGACATTCTGGAAAAGGCACAACTATAAAAACAATAAAAAGTTCAGTGGTTTCCAGAGGTGCAGAAAAGGGGGTGAATTGGCAAAGTACAGAGGATTGTTAAGGCAGTGAAAATACTCTACATGATACCATAATGGTGGATACATGTCATTGTACATTTGTCCAATCCCATAAACAACACTTACTTGGGGCTATGAAAAGGAGGGGGAACCCTTTTGGCGTGGCTCAGTAGTTGAACTTATCCCTATGAACCAGGAAGTTACAGTTTGATTCCCAGTCAAGGCACATGCCCTGGTTCAGTGGTCGGCAAACTCATTAGTCAACAGAGCCAAATATCAACAGTACAACGACTGAAATTTCTTTTGAGAGCCAAATTTTGTAAACTTAAACTTCTTCTAATGCCACTTCTTCAAAATAGACTCGCCCAGGCCGTGGTATTTTGTGGAAGAGCCACACTCAAGGGGCCAAAGAGCCACATGTGGCTCACGAGCCGCAGTTTGCTGACCATGGCCCTGGTTGCAGGCTCTATTACCAGTAGGGAGTGTGCTGGAGGCAGCTGATCAATGATTCTCTCTCATCATTGATATTTCTAACTCTCTTCCCCTCTCCCTGCCTCTCTAAAATCAATGAAAATATATTTTTTAAAAGAAAGAAAATGAGGGGGAAATGACATTTATATTGCTTGAACATAAGTCCAATATTCCTTCTAAATATTCTAATTTAGACTTTGTGATAAAATGTACTAATAAACCAAAGTTTTAGCTTATGAGACTTTGTCAAATATAGGGTTTTATTGCACTAATTTAGAATATACCTTAGAATTATAGATATATAGTATTATTGATTTTAGAATGTTTGGTTCATAGGAGCATGAATGGTTTTAACCCTGAGCACCCCATTTACTGTTGAGGAAAGCGAATCTCCCAAGTGAACAGCATATGCACAACTGTACTAGAACCTAAATATTGTTTCCCCTATGTTTTTTCTGCTCATCACACTGCTTCAGTATTAAGTGCACAATAAAAACCTCAATTCTTCCTAGTTGAAAAACTTTTAATTTTTAGGTATAATACATAATAATGAATATATAGGGAGATTCAACAGTTTTTTAAAATATATATTTTTATTGATTTCATAGAGGAAGGGAGAGGGAGAGAGAGATAGGAACATCAATGATGAGAATCATCCATCTGCTGCCTCCTGCAGGCCCCTCACTGGGGATCAAACTGCAATCCGGACATGTGCCCTGATCAGGAATCGAACCATGACCTCCTGGTTCATAGGTCGACACTCAACCACTGAGCCATGCCGGTCAAAGGTTAATATATGTGAACTCCAGAAAGTTAGAATTACAATATGAATTGATTTGCACCACCAAAAATTTATTAAATTTTACTTGATATTGGCAAAATACTTCACATAAAAAACTACTCTTATTTTTCCTGTTTTACTTTTTGGTGCTAGGTAAAATAGGTAGAGCTTTTCAAAATCTAGTTTACCTTTCTAAATCTTGCCTTAATAATAATGATAAATCAGATACCGTAAAGGTTGAACTAAAAAAATGTTGGAGTTGATTTTCCCAATTTTTCCATTGGGCTAACCTGTTAAGTAAACAACACCATCTGTACAGAATGCACAGCATGTTCACACCATTATAATACCGATTCCTTGTAACCTTTGTTAAAGTTCATGTCTGTGACTTGTGAACACTGTTTTCTGGATTATTGGGAAATATATGTCTAATTAGAGTTGAAAATGAGATCTTTTTTTGTGTTTGGTATTTGAGCACATGTCCAATTTAATAGGCTTACATGTCATATACATATTTTGAATGACAAGATGCAATATACTGAATTCTATCTATAATATATTATTGATGGAAATTATAGTCCTGCTTTTGAAATCTATTACCTTTCTAGAAAATATATCTGCATTTTCATGCACTGTACCTGCTCTTCTTATTTTTAGTATTGTAATAGACTAAACAATGCTTTGAGGGTCCATTCTAATCATGAAGTATTGAACATTCTGAAAATAGATTTAGGAAAGATGAAATTATCTTATTGCAAGGCATAATCAGAAGTTTGCTTTTTAAAGTAGAACTTTGATATTGTCTTGTCATGCTATTTATGTTCAGCTGAAAGTTTAGAAAAATCCATTAAGTTAGATTTTTGTTGAAGGAGGTTTGTTTTCCTGCAATTAGAAATCCTTAGATAAGTTAGTTAACTGGTCCCTCATGACTTCTCTAACTTACTGTAAATCCCCCCCATTAAAAAAATGCTTCTTTTAAGTTTGCTAACTGCTTAACAAAAAGCTGCTCCATACATTTAAGGTTTTGTTATTAATCATTATTCTGAAAACTACTTGAAATAAATAAGATAACCCTGCTTTCTGGCTTGTGCAAATTACCTAAAATTTAGGCTCTGAAATTATTTCAATTATTTTGTCTTTGATCATATTTCTTAAAGAATGACCTTAGACTCAACTCAAATAATTACAAAAATGGATTTATTAGTGTCTTTTCATGCCTCTGTTTCTTTTTTCTACTGGGCACTATATGCCTTTTATCTTCCTGAGATTTTTGAAGTAGGCAATAATTAAGGACCAAATTGTGAATAAATTCTCATTATGAAGCTGGTATTTTTTAGCTACAGTTCATCAGTCTTAATAAAGGATTAATATTAATGATGGTTTTAAAAAAAGCAAAGCAACATATTAATTTTTTATAGGGACTGAACCTTCTCTTTTCCCCATCAACCACAACTTTATAATAATCATGTGACAGTTTTTTCCTTCTACTCTTTTCTAACTTAATAGAATTTATTTTTTTAGAGTAGTTCTAGGCTTAAAGAAAAATTGAGAAGAAAGTTTAGTGTTCCTGAGTGACATCAACAAGATAATGGAGTAGGAAGCCCTGGTCCTCCTTCCCTCCATGGAACACTAATTCAACAATTAATAGACAAGTTTCCTTTGTGAGAAATCCAGAAATAGTCAAGAGGTTCCTGAACCCTGGATAAACACGAAACTATCAACAACAAAGTGGATACAAAAACATCACACATCTTCTTATGATAAACCCTACCCCTGTCATAATGTCATCCAATCAGGAAGAGACTCCTCAGCTCCAACCTTCCCCCTGGGGAGGAAAAGAGGTGGGTTGCATACATAACCAATGACCCAACTTTTCCAAGGGCAACCCAGAGGAATGGCTTCTATCTGGCCTGTCTCAGAACACCAATGAGACCTTGTATAATTTGGACAAATGGGGCCAGTGAGAACAGAGATGGCAGTTTGCATTGGCAGTCACTATAGCCCTTAAGATCCTCCCACCTCAGCTCAGGACAGAGCAAGCAGACAAAAATCCGAGATCTCAGCTCTCCCTGGAGGGGAATACCCCAGCTCTCGTGGGGGTTACACAGAAGACTGGCTTTCTCCTGAGGGGCAGTGAGAAAAAATAC
The DNA here is from genome assembly GCF_027574615.1 of Eptesicus fuscus. Lineage (NCBI taxonomy): Eukaryota > Metazoa > Chordata > Mammalia > Chiroptera > Vespertilionidae > Eptesicus > Eptesicus fuscus. The sequence continues at coordinate 63,607,855 of NC_072473.1, read as the reverse complement.
AGCAGTTTTAGCTGGCAGTTGCTATAGCACTGTAGCCCCTCCCCCAAGTCATGATAGAGGGAACAGACAAAAAGCCCCAGTTTAGTTTCTCCCTGAGGAGAGAAAGAGGTAGAACACACATTTATTGCCCAATGTTTTTTGTTGTTGTTGACATTATTACAGATGTCCTCCATTCCCCCCACCCACTTTGCCCACCTCTACCCTACCCCAGCCACCACTGCCTTGGCCTTCACCATTCTGTTGTCTGTGTCCATGGGCTATGTATATATGTTCTTTGGTTACTCTCTTCACCTTCTTTTATGCAGTCCTCCCATCCCCTCCCTCTGACAGCTGTCAGTCTGTTCCACATATCCATGCCTTTGGTTCTATTTTGTTCATCAGTTTATTTTGTTCATTAGATTCCATATATAAATGAGATTATATGGTATTTGTCTTTCTTTTACTGGCTCATTTCATTTAGCATAATACTCTCCAGGTCTCTCCATGCTGTCTCAGAGGGTAAAAATCCTTCATTTTTACAGCTGCATAGTATTCCAATATGTAAATGTACTATAGATTTTTTTTTTATCCACTCATCTACTGATGGGCACTTGGGCTGTTTCCAGATCTTAGCTCTTATAAATAACACTGCTATGAACATAAGGGTGCATATATTCTTTCTGATTGGAGTTTTGGGATTCATAGGATATATTCATAGAAATGGGATCACTGGGTCAAAATGCAGTTTCATTTTTGATTTTTTGAGGAAACTCCATACTGTTTTCCACAGTGACTGTAACCTTTTGCATTCCTGACAACAGTGCACTAAGGTTCCCTTTTCTCTGCATCCTCACCAGCATTTGTTGTTTGTTGATTTACTGATGATAACCATTCTGGCAGGTGTGAGGTGATAACTTGTTTTAATTTTCATCTCTCTGATGATTCATGTCTTTGAGCATTTCTTCTTATGTCACTTGACCATCTATATGTCTTTAGAAAAGTGTCTAATCAGTTAAATTGCCTATTTTTTAATTGGTTTGTCTTCCTGATGCTGAGTTGTATAAGTTCTTTATACATTTTGGAAATTAACTCCTTATCAGAAGTATCATTGGTGAATATGTTCTCTCATACAATGGTTCTCTTTTCATTTTGCTGATGGTTTCTTTTGCTGTGCATAAGCTTTTTAGTTTGATGTAGTCCCATTTATTTTTCCCTTGTTTCCCTTGCACTAGGAAATATTTTGGTAAGAACATGTCTACACAAGATGTCTAAGATTTTATTGCCTATATTTTCTTCTAGGATTTTTATTGTTTAGCAACTTACATTTAAGTCTTTTATCCATTTTGATTTTGTTCTTACATATGATGTAAATTGATGATCTAGTTTCATTTTTTGCATGTACCTGTCCAGTTATCCCAACAACATTTATTAAAGAGACTGTTTTACTCCATTTTATGCTCTTGCCTCCTTTGTTGAATATTAATTGACCATAAAGGCATGGATTGATTTCTGGGTTCTCTGTTCTGTTCCATTGATCTATATGCCTGTTCTTGTGACAGTACCAGGCTGTTTTAATTATAATGGCGTTGTAGTATAGTTTGATATTCAGTATTGTGATCCCTCCAACTTTGTCTTTCTTTCTCAAATTGCTGAGGCTATTTGGGGTCTTTTTTGTTTCATATAATTTATTGGGATATTTGTTCTAGATCTATGAAATATGCCATTTGTATTTAATAGGGATTACATTAAATCTATAGGTTGCTTTGGATAGTATGGATATTGTAATGATGTTGATTACTTCAATCCATGAACATGGTATATCCTTCCTCATGTTTGTATCTTCCTCTATTTCTTTCCTCAGTGTCCTATAGTTTTCCAAGTACAGGTATTTTTACCTCTTTGGTTAAGTTTATTTGTAGGTACCTTATTTTTATTGTTGTTGCAATAGTAAATGAGATTGGTTTCTTAGTTTCTCTTTCTGATAGTTCACTAATGGTTTATAAAAATGCCACTGATTTTGGGGTGTTAATTTTATACCCTGCTACTTTGCTGAATTGATTTATTAGATCTAGTAATTTTTGGTGGAGGTTTTTAGATTTCTCTGTACAGTGTCATATCATCTGTGAATGATGACAGTTTTACTTCCTCCTTTCCAATTTGGATGCCTTTTTTTTTTCTTCCTCTTGTCTGATTGCTCTGGGTAGGACTTCCAGTACTATGTTGAAAAAGAGTGAAAATCCCTGTTTTGTTCCTGATCTTAAGGGAAAAGCTTTTAGTTTTTGCTTATTGAGTATGATATTGGCTGAAGGTTTTTCATATATGTCCATTACACTGAGGTATAATCCCTTTATTCCCATGTTGATAGGAGTTCTTATCATAATGGGTGCTGGATTTTATCAAATGCTTTTTCTACATCTATTGAAATGGTCATGTGATTTTATCTTTCCTTTTGCTTATGTGATGTATCACATTTATTGATTTGCGAATATTCTACCGACCCTGCATCCCCAGAATAAGTCCTACTTGGTCATGATGGATGATCATTTTAATGTATTGCTGGATCTGATTTGCTAATATTTTGTTGAGGAGATTAGCATCTATATTCATCAGGGATATTGGCCTATAATTTAATTTCTTTGTAGTGTCTTTATCTGGTTTTGAATTAGGACAATGCTGATCTTGTAAAATGAATTTGAATGTCTTTCCTCCTCTTGAAATGTTTTGGAGTAGTTTGAGGTGTTTGTTGTTCTTTGAATATTTGTTAGAATTCACCTGTGAAGCTATGCATATGGGTCTCTCAATAAAAATAAAAGACAAAAAATAATAAATAAGAACTCCCAGCAAATGGAAGTCTTGGACCACCTATGCATATGGGTCATGTTTTCTTATCCATGCAGCTTTCAGCTACCTTATCTTTTGATTGGAACATTTACCATTTACATTTAAGGTTATTATTGATAGATAGTTATTTATTGCCATTATTTTCTTTATACCTATGTTCCTCTCTCTCTCTCTATTTCTTCTTCTTAAAGCAGTCCCTTTAACACTACTTGCAATGCTGGCTTGGTGGTAACATATTTCTTTCACCTTTTTCTTTTCTAGGATGCTTTTTATTTCACCTTCAATTTTAAATGATAGCTTTGCTAGATAGAGTAGTCTTTGATTCAGGTCCTTAATTTTCATTACTTTGAATACTGCATGCCAATCCCTTCTAGCCTGAAGTATTTTTGTTGAGAAATCAGCTGACAGCCTTATGGGAACTCCCCTGTAGGTAACTTGCTATCTCTCTCTTGCTGCCTGTAAGATTCTCTCTTTATATTTAACCTTTTCCATTTTAATTATGATGTGTCTAGGTGTGGGTCTCTTTGTGTTCATCTTGATTGGGATTCTCCTTGCTTCCCTGAACTTGTGTGACTTTTTCCTTAACCAGGTTAGGCAAATTTTCTGTCATTATATAGAGTTGACATCAATAGCACAATCCATCACCTGGGTCCGGGTGAGGCCACGCGCCCCTGGGTCTGGGCGAGACCAAACCAGAGGGAGTCGGACCTGCATTACCACCATTTGTCCACCATCCAGAACTGAAAAGTCAGTGCTGACATGTACACATAAGGAACAGGTGGACATTGAAATTGGGTTTCAAAAGAACTGTTGGTCCAGAAAGAAACTCACTACAGACTGATTCATTTGCCTGTCAGCATAACTATTATTGCTCGTCTCACATTCGGTTCTTATAAGTATATTTCTAGTAACACATGATCTCACTCATCTAGGGGAAATGATGAACAACATAAACTGATGAACAAGAACAGACCCAGAAACTAGGAGGCATCGATCTGACTGTTGGGCTTCAGAGGGAGAGTAGGGGAGGGTGGGGGTAGGGGGGAGAGATCAACCAAAGGACTTGTGTGCATGCATACGAGCCTAACCAATGGTTAAGGACAACAGGGGGGTGGGGGCATCCGTGGGGAGGGGTGTGGGATGGGAATGGGGGGGATGAGGACAAATATGTGACACCTTAATCAATAAATAATTTTTTTTAAATAGCACAATCCATAAATATAAAAATTGATAAATTTGTCTTCATCAAAATTAAAAACATTCGCTCTATGAAAGACTCCATTAAGAGGATAAAATGGCTAGGCAGAGTAGGAGGAAATATTTGCAAATCACGTATTTGCCGTAGGACTACAATCCAGTATATATAAATAACTCTCAAAACTCAGTAGTTAAGAAGTAAACAAACCAATTAGAACATGGGCAAAAGACACAAACAGACATTTCACCAAAGATGAGCAGATGGCAAATAAGCACATAAAAAGTTGTTCACTATCATTAACCATTAGGGAAATGCAAATTAAAGTCACAATGAGATACCACTATATACTTATCTGAATGGCTACACTAAAAATTCGTGACAACACCAAATACCAGTGAGGATGTGAAGGAACCAGATCATTATGCATAACTGGTAGGAATGTAAAATGATACAGTCTGGAAAACAGTTTGACAGTTTCTTTAAAAAATAAAAGTATATATCAACTAACATACAACTCAGACACACACTCCTGAGCATTTATCCCAGAGAAACAAAGGCAAATGTTCACCCAAACCTTGTATATGTGGTCTTATTCATAAGAGCTTAAAACTAAAAACAACCCAGATGTTTTTCAATGGGTAAATGATTTAAAAAATACACAAAACTTTGATACATCCATTTCATGCTGTGTGGGCTGAATTTTGTCCCCATGAAAACGAATATGCTGAAATCTTAACCCCCAAGTACCTCAGAATAAGATTATATTTGGAAATAGAGTTTTTGAGTAGACCTTAATTCAAAATGACTGCTATTTTAATAAGAGGAGGACATTTGGAAAAAGACACATATTGAGGGAAGACAATGTGAAAATACAGGGAAAAGATTGTCCTCTAAAAAGCAGGGATATAGACCTGGAACAGATCATTCCCTCATGGCTCAGAAGAAATCAACCTCAATTTCAGAAGAAGAAATCAACCTCAATTTCAGACTTTCAGCTTCCAGAACTGTCAGACAATACATTTCTATTGTTTAAGTCACCCAGTCCATGGTACTTTGTGATGGCTTTCTTAGCAAGCTGATACAGAATAGTGATAATTTCTTTTATGTGTCAACTTGGTTAGTCCACAGTATCCAGATATTTGGTCTAGGTGTTGCTGTGAAGATATTTTTATATAAAATTAATATTTAAATCAGTAGAGTTTGAATAAAGTATAATGAGAGTGGGCTTCATCCAATCAGTTGAAGACCTTAAGAGAAAAAAAAGACTAAGGTTCCCCAAGAAAAAGGAAATTCTGCCTCCAAACTGCCTTCAGACTCGAGTTGCAACATTAAATCTTTCTGTTCTATAGCCTGATAGCCTCTTTTTGTGTGTTCTTTTTAAAGATTGTTTTGGCTATTCTAAATTGGTTGCATTTCCATGTATATTTTACGATCAGTTTGTTCAGATTTTTGAATTTCTAGCCTCCACAATTGCATAAGCCTGAACTATTGTCTTTGCCTTCCTCCTTCCTATACACACACACACACACACACACACACACACACACACACACACCCCTTATCTGTTTTGTGTTTCTATGAGGAACTCTGACTACATATAACTCTGCCTATACTTTTAATGTTACTGAGTTATAAAAATGATCTATTACAACAACCTGGAGGAATAGCCAGATAATTATACTGTATGGGAGGAAAAGCCAATTGCAAAAATTACTTATTGTATAATTTTATTTATATAACATTCTTTAAATGACAATAGTGTATCAACAGAATATAGATTAGTAGTTTCCAGAGTTTAAGAAGTGGTGGGGTCATGGGAGAAGTAGATATGGTTACAAAAGTGTATAACAAGGATCTGCTTGGCAATGGAAATGTGCTATATTTTTACTCTATAAATATTAATATCCTGGTTATGATATTACTAGTGACCTGGTGCACAAAATCCATGCACATTAAAAGGAATTAATTAGAGGAAATATTTTAATATTGCTAGTTGCCCTTTCTCTGTAATAGAAGTGTCAGAGATGAAAGAAAATTAGTAAAATGGATATGAAAATCTTCCTCCTGTCAGAGTCCGGGGTGCACCGCGGGACCCAGAGTCAAGTCCCCACCCACCCACATGTGCTTCAAAATTGCACAAGATGCAGACCTGGCTGGCCCCACCCCCATTGGGCTATATCCAGACCTGGCTGGCCCCACCCCTGTCAAGCCCCGCCAGGTTGGGGGCACAGCCTCAGGTCACCTGGCTGGGGGCTGGGTCATGGGGTGCAACCTGAGGTCCTCCAGCCTGGGCCGGGGGGGGGGACATCTTTAAGTCCCCTGGCCTGGACCAGGGGGCGTGGCTTGAGGTCTCCTTTCAATCCCCACCAGGTGGGGGGGTGCAGCCTCAGATCCCCTGGCCCAGTGCTAGGGTACGGGCCATGGCCTGAGGTACCCTGTCAAGCCTTGCATGGCAGGGGATTCAGCCTCAAGTCCCCGGGCCTGGCGCCGGGGCGGGGGGCACAGCCTCAGGTCCACCGGCCTGGCACCAGGTGGGGTCCTCCAGCATGGCACCAGGGCAGGGGGTGCACCCTGAGGTCCCCCATCAAGCCCCACTGGACAGGGGGCATGGCCTGAGGTCCCCTATCAAGCCCCGGTGGGCGGGGGGCGCGGCCTCAGTCCCATGGCCTGGTGCTGGGGCATGGGGTGTGGCCTCAGCTCCCCTGGCCCAGTGCCAGGGAAGGGGGGGCAGCCTGAGGTCCCCCATTAAGCCCTGCCAGGTGGGGGCATGGCCTGAGGTCCCCAGGCCCAGGGCTGGGGCGGGGGGCACGGCCTGAGGTCCCCTGTCAAGTCCCACCAGGCGGGGGGCACAGCCTCAGGTCCCCTGCCCCAGCCCAGCGCCACACAGCCTCAGATACCAGCAGATTGCTCATTAAGGCTCGTTATGGGAACTCGGCCTCTGCTGTGAGCGCTTCCATCTTGTGTTACCAGATCCCCGCCTCTGCTTTGGGTGCAGCCATCTTATTACAACATTATGGTCAATTTGCACATTCCCTCTCTATTAGATAGGATACTATAGATTTGTAAAGTTATACCACTGGGGATAAATAAGGTTGAGTACATGGGTTCTCTCTGTATTGTTTCTGAAAACTATTTTGAATTTACAATATCTCAAAATATTAATTTTACTTAAAATTTTATTTTGTTTCTATACAACATTAATGAACAATTCAAAAATTGTATTAACAAAAGCATCGCATTTACAAAATATAAACAAAATGAAATATTAAGGATACATTTATCAAATTAATTATAACTCTTCTACTCCAAAAATTATAAAATATTATTGGAATGAATTAAACATTATCTAAATGAATGGAATAAAGTCCCATATTTAGTCACCAAAATACTATATTTAATATAATTAAGTTTGAATTATTCCCAAAGTGATCTACAGATTCAATGTAATCACTAGTAAAATCTCACCTGCTAGCTTTATTTTGTAGAAATTGACAAGCTGATCCTAAAATTTATATAGAAATGAAAGCAATTTAGAATAGCAAAAAAAAAAAAAATCTTCAAAAAGAAGAACAAAGTGAAGAACTCACACTTCCCAGTTTCAAAGCTTATTATAAATCTACAGTAATCAAGCCAGGGTGGTACTGGCATAAAGATACACATATAGACTAATGGAATAGAATTGGGAATCTAGAAATAAGGCCATACATATGTGGCCCATTGATTTTCACCAAGGTTCCTGAATTCATTCATGAGGGAAAGGATGATCTCATCAAGAAATGTTGCTGCAACAACTGGATGTTCACACACAAAAGAATGATGTTGGATTCTACCTTACACTATAAACACAAGTGTACTCAAAGTGTATCATAGATTTAAATAAAATAGCTAAAATAATAAAACTCTTGAGAAGAAAACTTAGAAGTATGTCGGGGTTCTTGTTCCAGCATTACAAAGGGTTCAGCAATCTGGAGAAAGGCTGTGCATAGATTAAATAAGAGTCCAAAGACGAAAGATAATTTTGAAAGGCACTGAGGGTCAGAGGAGCTTCAGCCAAAGGAGCTAAAGTATTTTAGTTCCCCTTGTCTCAGGACCCTTGCTTTTTATTAACACAGTATGTCCTAAGGCAAGAGGTAGATAATACACTTCAAAGGGTAGGGTAAAGAAGCATTGTCAGATTGGAGAATAGCCTACAGCTGTTCAGGTGTTTGGCCAACAGGAGGCAATAACATTTAGATTAAGATGCCCTGAGCTGTCTGGCAGCAAACAATCATCCTATTCAGGTTTTGGGGAAGTGCCTTTTAGCCATTCCAACAGGTGATTACATATGTGACTCAGCACTTGTTGAGCCCCCAAATTTAATCAACCTTTTGATGAAACTCTTGCAATTATGACAAGCTGGAATTGGCTTCTGGCAGCAGTAAGTCTTGATGACCTTGAGTTAGGCAATGATTTCTTACATACCACACCAAAAGCAGAAGTAACTACCACGACAAAAGAGAATTTAAACCTTATCAAAATTAAAAACATTGCTGCACATGATATAAAAAAAGGTGAAAATAAACACAGAGATGGAAGAAAATATGCACAAACATATTTGATGAGGAAAGTATTTCCAGAATATATGAAAAAATTTTGCAATTTAATAATATAAAGACAAATCCAACTTAAAAATGGGCAAAGGCTCTGAATAGATATTTCTTCAAAAATGGTATAAAAATGCCGACCAGTACATTAGAAGCAGCTCCACATCATTATCCATCAGGGGAAAGCAAATCAAAACCACAATGAGATATAACTTCACATTCATTAGAATATTTCAAATAAAAAAGAGAAAAACAAGTGTTGGTGAAGATGTGAAAAAATTGGAATAATCATTGTTGGTGGGAATGTAAAATGTAGCTACTTTGGAAAATATCTGACAGTTCCTCAAAACACAGAGTTGTCATATGATACAGAATTTGTATTCCTAAGTATATACCTAAGAGAAATTAATATGCATGTCCACAATATAATTAATACACAAATATTCAAAGCAGCATAGTCAAAAAGGAAACAACCCTCATGTACATTAGCTGGTACATGGTTAAGCAATGTATATGTGTGTGTGTAAAGCCTAAGCAACCATCTGACTGTCTGACCAGTAGTTATGACATACAATGATCACCAGGGGGCAGATGCTCAATACAGGAGCTGCTGAGCTGCAGTGACTTGGCAGCTGTGGTTCTTGGGTGATGCACCCGGAACCAGAGAGGAGAGAGCCCAATTCCAGGGTGCATCATCTGAGAACCACCCTCTTGCAATCTGGGACCCCTCGGGGGGTGTTGGAGAGCTGGTTTCAGCCCAATCCCCGCAGGCCAGGCCGAGGGACCCCACCAGTGTATGATTCCATGCACTGGGCCTCTAGTAGTGATTATAAAAATGAATAAAGGCTATAAAAATAATGAATTACTGATTCTTGATACAACATTGATGAATCTTGAAAATGTTATGCTAAGTGATAGAAGCCATATATCATGTAATTCAATTTATATGAAATGAACAAGATAGGTAAATCGGTAAAACATAAGAATGACCAGTAATGAGAAAAAAACAAGATGGCAGCATAAGGTAAACACCTAACTGTTGCCTACCACAACAATTTTGAAACTACAACTGGAAAACAGAGCGCACACCGTCCAGAACCACCGGAAAGCTGGCAGAGTGGAAAACCTACAACTAGAGAAAAAAAGAGAGGGGGACGCTGAGCCTCAGGAGCTGTGGAGGTGCGGAGATCCCTGAGTGCGGAAAGGGCGGGCGGCTGAATACACGTCAGGCTTGCTCGCAGCGCGCGGAGAGGGAGGGCAGCAGACGCTGCATGGCTAGCTTTCTCGTTTGGGAGAAAAACAAAACCGCCCCCGACTGCACTGAAATCCAGCTGCGGTCGGGGAGAAACTGGGCTGTTTGGCAGCAGACGAGGCTTGAGAGCAGCCTTCTCTCAGAGGCGTGCAGCCATTAATTCGGGCACGGAGAAACCTGCCCTCTTAGGGCAGCGCAGACAGAAACCAAGTTTGTCTGCACCATTCTGAGACTCCGCCCCATCCAAGCTGAGCACAGCCCTCCCAGTGACTGGATTTCCCCTTTCGGGAGAAAAACAAAACCTACGGTTTGCACTGAAATCCAGCCCCGGCTGGGGAGAAACTGGTCTGTTAGGCAGCGGGAGAGGCTCGAAAGCTGCCTTCTCTCAGAGGTGCATAGCCATGAATTCGGGCACGGAGAAACCGCCCCTCTTAGGCGGAGCAGATGGGAAACCAAAGCTTGTCTGCACCACCCTGAGACTCCGCCCCATCCAAGCTGAGCACAGAAGCTCTCCTAGCGGAGACACTGCTGATCCTCACAGCCAACTGGCTTGGAGATCAATTCCTGCCAGTGATACCCACAATCCCAACCACTCTGAACTCCAGTTTCTGGGGACACGCGGGGGACCCAGATGCCTATGGGACTCTCGGCCGGTCAGAGAGTGAGAGTGACTTTTCTGTCGGTGTGGACGACACCAGATTTCAACCACTCTCATAAGGGACACATTCAAGAGGCAGACTCAGTGAGCACCAAAGCCCTACTGTGTCTCCAGCACAGCAATTCTTCCATTATAGACACAGCAGGCCCTCACAGCCAATTGGACCGGAGGTCAATTCCTCCCAGTGTACCAACAGCAATCAGGGCTTTTAACTACACCAAGACTTTCCACTCAGCCCACAAAAGGGAGTACCAAGAGCGACCACCTAGGGTGATTGGGGAAGCTGAGCTACCAGCCCCTATAGGTCACCGACCACACAAAGCCACTCCATCAACACAGGGAGGCAGCCAAAATGTGGAGACATCTAAGTATGTCACAAGTAGGAGAAATAGATGAAAGCAAACTAATGGACTACACAGTGTTCAGAACCATATTTATAAGGTTACTCAAGAATCTTCTAAAAACTGCTAAGAAACTTGAAGAGACCTTCAAAGACCTTAATGAGAATACCAAAAAAATGGAAAAGGACCAGTCAGAAATTATGCATACACTGTCTGAAATAAAGAATATACAGAGTAGACCACCACACCCAAAGAGTCAAACCAAAGAGCTGGAATACGAGGAAGAAAAAAACACCCAACCAGAGAGGCAGAAAGAAAGAAGAATCCAAAAGTGTGAGGATAGCATAAGGAGCCTCCGGGATGGCTTTAAGCGTACCAATATCCAAATTTTTGGAGTGCCAGAAGAGAGAGAGCAAGATACTGAAAACCTATTTGAAGAAATAATGACAGAAAACTTCCCCCACCTGGTGAAAGAAATGGACTTACAAGTTCAGGAAGCTCACAGAACTCCAAACAAGAGGAATCCAAAGAGGACCACACCAAGACACATCATAATTAAAATGCCAAGGGCAAAAGACAAAGAGAGAATCTTACAAGCAGCAAGAGAAAAACAGTTAATTACCTACAAGGGAGAACCCATACGACTGTCAGCTGATTTCTCAACAGAAACTATGCAGGCCAGACGGGAATGGCAAGAAATATTCAAAGTGATGAATAGCAAGAACCTACAACCAAGACTACTCTACCCAGCAAAGTTATCATTCAGAATGGAAGGGCAGATAAAGAGCTTCACAGATAAGAAAAAGCTAAAGGAGTTCATCACCACCAAAGCAGTATTATATGAAATGCTGAAAGGTATTCTTTAAAAAGAGGAAAAAGAAGAAAAAAGTAAAGATAAAAATTATTAACAACAAATATCTATCAACAAGTGATTCTAAAAATCAAGTGAATTAAAAATCTGAGGAACAGAATAAACTGGTGAACATAATAGAATCAGAGGCATAGAATGGGAGTGGATTGATAATTCTCAGGGGGAAAGGGGTGTCTGTGTGGGGGGTATGGGAAGAGACTGGACAAAAATCATACACCTATGGATAAGGACAATGAGGGGGGGAGGGAACCGGGTGATGGGGAGATATGGGGGGAAAAAAAGGAGAAACAATTGTAATAATCTGAACAATAAAGATTTATAAAAAAAAAAAAAGAATGACCAGTAATTGGTTTAGTGTTTCTTTTTGGGTGATGAAAGTATTTTAAAATGAGATTGTAATTATGATTGTTCAACTCTAAATAACAAATCTCTTTAATATTATCATTGAATTGCACACTTTTAACAGATGAATTTTATGATACTTGAATTATATCTCTTAAAGGTGTTAAAATAAAATCAAAATTTAAAAAAAACTTAAAAACTAGAGAGTAATATTTGTGTATAGTTATTTTTGTTTTATCCTTAATTTATATAATTATGATACTGTTTTCCAATGTTACTTAGATTATTTCCTTCACTCCCTTCAGTGTGGGTATATTATTCGTTGATAACACAGTAAATTTATTTTTTTTATTATTTATATACTATCTTAGGTTCCCCACATCCTTTGTGATTTTATTTATTTATTTTATTTATTTTATTTATTTTTATTTTTATTTTTATTTTTTTAATTTCTTTATTGATTAAGGTATCACATATTTGTCCTCATCCCCCCATTCCCATCCCACACCCCTCCCCACAGATGCCCCCACCTCCCTGTTGTCCTTAACCACTGGTTAGGCTCATATGCTTGCACACAAGTCCTTTGGCTGATCTCCCCCTTTACCCCCACCCTTCCCTACCCTCCCCCTGAGGCCCGACAGTCTGATCCATGCCTCCTTGTTTCTGGGTCTGTTCTTGTTCATCAGTTTATGTTGTTCATTATTTCCCCTAGATGAGTGAGATCATGTGCTATTAGAAATACATTTATAAGAACCGAAAATAAGACAAGCAATAATGGTTATGGTGACAGGCAAATGAATCAGTGTGTAGTGAGTTTCTTTCTGGGCCAACAGTTCTTTTGAGACCCAATTTCAATGTCCAACAGTTCCTTATGTGTACATGTCAGCACTGACATTTCAGTTCTGGATGGTGGACAAATGGTGGTAATGCAGGTCCAACTCTGTCTGGTTTGGTCCTGGGCAACCTGCAGTGATGCACAGCTGCGAACTGCTAGTATTGGAAGGCCACATCAGCGTCTCTCGTCTCTGGACTGCTTCTCTTCTGTCTTCATGGCTGGAGTAGTCCTGTCGATTCCTCTCTGTTGCTGGAATCCACATGGTCTCAGAGATGTTTTCTGAAAATATACAAACATGTTCTCGACCAAAAGTTAATAAAGGAATATTTTCTATAAATTTGACTGGGAATCCTTTTTAATTTTTTGCCCAAATGATTTTCCTCTGGCTTGTTTTGTCACCTTGTGTGTTTTTCATGGGTGTCTTGCTTTTATCCTTACAATTAATTTTCTAAAGTATTAATTTTTTAGATGTAATTTACTTACAGGATATTTTTCCTTACATGATATTCCTCTACTATCCCTTCCTTTTTTGATTTAAATGTTAGGAGGCTTTTGAAAATTTTATAATGTAGTCTTGATGGCTTTTAAATTTTAATTTTTTGCACTATAATATTACTGTTTTAGGTTCATTATATGGTGCACAATTTTATCATGAGATGAAGTACCAATAAAAATTTTAGTTAACACTTTAGGAACACCGTTTTGTCCAGTACAATTAATTTTTCTAGAATATTCGCTTGTTTCAACTAGCCAATTTAAATTTGCCTGAAAACTTGACTACTATTTTACTGTCAAATTTATTACTCTAACAACAATCTTATTTTACCCTGTAAATATTAGTGGAAGGGATTATTTGCCTTCTTGAGTAGGTCCTGAGCATTCCTGGTGGTAGGCTGGATTTAGATATCGTAAACCCACTTCCCCACACCATGGGTACCAGACAACTCAAACAATTCTTGTTGGAGTGAGAGGGCAGCTGCTATTAGCCAAGTCTTTGTCGGTCATCTGGTACCTGATCTGAGCTGGGCATGGGAAGCACGAAGCAGCCATGGGGGCAGGAGACCTCCCTCAGAAGGGGCTAGGGTTCAGGTCCCTGTAATGTTGGGGGGGTGAGTGTCTGTGCCCCACCTCTGTTGATCCCCAAATTCTCTCCTGATGGCCCCTCTGTGACTGTGCCTGTCTTAGGTTGTTCCTTCCTTGAGGAATCTTACCCGTCTCTGGCTAACCAGCCATCCTCTGGGGCCAAGCAAGGTGACGTGAGGTTCAGTTTTGTCTCCTTGGTAGCCTATGCCCCCGTGGCCTCCATGCCCAGCACCTGCCTTGGGATCCCCTCACCTGCTGGCGGGGCTCCAGCACTGATCACATATCTTTTGGAACCCGTGTTTCTTCTCCAGGGAGGGCTCAATTCGCCCCACTGGGTGAGAGACAGATCCATGGCACCAGTCATCACGAGACTTCAACCTCGACATGAACAGAGAGCTCATGCAACAGCTGTGAGCAATTGAATTGTGAGAAGAGGGTCTCTCTTGGCCTAAAGGGTTAGAGGGACCAATATAGAATGCTCAGGTGCCCTCCCAGGAGGCCCTCTACACAATGAAAAGAATTAAATCCTTACATGTCCTTTTTAAATTGCTGCCAGACATTCAAAGAATTAGTTTGTACGTTTGCTTGGGATAATTATATATTATGCTGTAGTAATTCTAAAGTATCAAGAGATGTGTTAAGTTTGTCTCCAAGCACCAAACAGATGACTTTTTTTTTTTATTCCCAAGGGTGCGAGGAACTATTATAAGTACTGGGGGTGATCCAAATCTGAGAAAAAAATTTAATGATAGTGTAGAATAATATCATGTAAGGATATTCTTTGTTCTCATCCATGGGAATTCCCTTTCAAACTGGCTGTCCATTTCTTTTTATGTAGACAAGGTCTTAGTTACATTTTCTGCACCTCTACCAGGGGCACGTAGTGATAGTAGTGACACCCTTTTTTTGGTGTCCACACAAGCCAGAAACCTCTCTTTAATTTTACACACAAAGGGGCATTGTTTTGATTTCGTGTCATACAAAAGGGAAGCTGGGTGGAGACCCCTGTGTATTTATACATTCTTGCCCCACCCATGGACATCCTGGATGTCCAGGGTGTTTGGTATTATTGGTAACTACATTAGTCAGGGGATCAGCCCACGTAAGGGGTCTTACCCATGAAGTGTCAGGAGCATAAGACCAAAATACTTACCCTCCTGTCCCAGGTAAAATTACCGTACATCTGATGATTGCTAGCGTGGCTAGAAAGGCGTTCTCAGGCATTCTTGTGTTTCTGGTTACCTCACAATTTCTTCCCTGAGGTTTGACGTTCTGATTGATGTTTCTCTGTTTCTGGATCTATTTTTCCCCCCATCAGTTTATGTTGTTCATTATATTCCACAAATGAGTGAGATCATGTGATATTTATCTTTCTCTGCCAGGCTTATTTCACTAAGCATAATGTTCTCCATCTCCATCCATATTGTTGTAAATGGTAAGAGCTCCTTCTTTTTTACCGCAGGGTAGTATTCCATTGTATAGATGTACCACAGTTTTTTAATCCACTCATCAGCTGATGGGCACTTAGGCTGTTTCCAAATCTTAGCTATGGTGAATTGTGCTGCTATGAACATAGGGGTGCATATATCCTTTCTGATTGATGTTTCCAGTTTCTTGGGATATATTCCTAGAAGTGGGATCACTGGGTCAAATGGGAGTTCTATTTTTAGTTTTTTAAGGAAACTCCATACTGTTCTCCACAGTGGCTGCACCAGTCTGCATTCCCACCAGCAGTGGAAGAGGGTTCCTTTTTCTCCACATCCTCGCCAGCACTTGTGATTTGTTGACTTGTTGATAATGGCCATCCTGACAGGTGTGAGATGGTACCGCATTGTTGTTTTGATTTGCATCTCTCTAATGATTAGTGATTTAGAGCAGGTTTTCATATGTCTCTTGGCCTTCCTTCTGTCTTCTTTTGAAGAGTGTCTATTTAGATCAGTTGCCCATTTTTTGATTGGGTTGTTTATCTTCTTTGTGTTAAGCTGCATGAGTTCCCTGTAAATGTTGGAGATTAAACCCTTATCGTTGATATCATTGGCAAATATGTTCTCCCATGTAGTGGGCTTTCTTGTTGTTTTATTGATGGTTTCCTTTGCTGTGCAAAAGCTTTTTATTTTGATGTAGTCCCATTTGTTTATTTTCTCTTTAGCTTCCATTGCCCTAGGAGCAGTATCAGCGAAGAAGTTCTTTTCGCATATGTCAGAGATTTTTCTGCCTGTAGATTCCTCTAGTATTTTTATGGTTTCCTGTCTTATGTTTAAGTCCTTGATCCATTTTGAGTTTATTTTTGTGTATGGTGTAAGTTGGTGGTCTAGTTTCATTTTTTTGCATATATCTGTCCAATTTTCCCAACACCATTTGTTGAAGAGACTGTCTTGACTCCATTGTATGTTCATGCCTCCTTTGTCAAATATTAATTGAGCATAGTGATTTGGATCGATTTCTGGGTTCTCTATTCTATTCCATTGATCTATATGTCTGTTCTTGTGCCAATACCAGGCAGTTTTGAGAACAGTGGCTTTGTAATAAAGCTTGAAATCTGCCATGGAGATCCCACCTACTTTGTTCTTCTTTCTCAGGATTGCTGTGGCTATTCGGGGTCTTTTTATATTCCAGATGAATTTTTGGAAAGTTCTTTCTAGGTCTGTGAAGTATGCCGTTGGTATTTTAAAGGAAAGTGCATTGAAATTACAGATTGGTTTGGGTAGTATGGACATTTTGATGATGTTGATTCTACCAATCCATGAACATGTTATGTTCTTCCATCTGTTTATGTCTTCCTCTATCTCTTTTTTCAGTGTTGTGTAGTTTTCCACGTATAGGTATTTTACCTCCTTAGTTAAGTTTATTCCTAGGTATCTTAATTTTTTTGGTGTGATGGTAAATGGGATTGCTTTTTTAGTCTCTCTTTCTGTAAGTTCATTATTGGTGTATAGAAATGCCATAGATTTCTTAGCATTTATTTTGTATCCTTCTACTCTGCCGAATTCATTTATTAAGTCTAGTAATTTTTTGATGGAGTCTTTAGGGTTTTCAATGTACAGTATCATGTCATCTGCAAATAAGGACAGTTTTACTTCTTCTTTTCCAATTTGGATGCCTTTTATTTCTTCTTCTTGTCTGATTGCAATGGCTAGTATTTTCAACACTATGTTGAACAGGAGTGGTGAGAGTGGGCAACCCTGTCTTGTTCCTGTTCTTAGGGGAAATGGTTTTAGTTTTTGCCTATTGAGTATGATGTTGGCTGTGGGTTTGTCATATATGGCGTTTATTATGTTGAGGTATGATCCTTCTATTCCCAGCTTGCTGAGAGTTTTTATCAAAAATGGGTGTTGGATTTTGTCAAATGCTTTTTCTGCATCAATTGATATGACTATATGGTTTTTATCTCTCGATTTGTTTATGTGATGTATCACGTTTATTGATTTGAAAATATTGTACCATCCTTGCATCCCAGGGATAAATCCTACTTGGTCGTGGTGTATGATCTTTCTGATATATTGCTGGATTCGATTTGCTAGAATTTTGTTGAGGATTTTGGCATCTATGTTCATGAGGGATATTGGCCTGTAATTCTCCTTCATTGTGTTATCTTTATCTGGTTTTGGTATTAGGGTGATGCTGGCTTCCTAGAAGGAGCCTGGAAGTGTTCCTTCTTCTTGAATTTTCTGGAATAGTCTGAGGAGGATAGGTTTTAGCTCTTCCTTGAATGTTTTATAAAACTCCCCTGTGAAGCCTTCTGGCCCCGGGCTTTTGTTTGCTGGAAGCTTTTTGATAACTGCTTCAATTTCTTCCATAGTTATCAGCCTATTGAGATTTTTAGTCTCTTCCTGAGTAAGTTTTTGAAGGTTGTGTTTTTCTAGGAATATGTCCATTTCCTCCAGGTTATCTAGTTTGGTGGAGTAAAGTTGTTCATAGTATTTTTTGACAATCCTTTGTATTTCTGTGGGGTCTGTTGTTATTTCACTTCTTTCATATCTGATTTTGTTTATTTGGGTCCTCTCTCTTTGTTTCTTGGTGAGCCTGACTAGAGGTTCATCAATCTTGTTTATCCTTTCAAAGAAATAGCTCTTGGTTTTGTTGATCTTTTGTATTGTTTTTTTGGTCTCTATGTCATTCATTTCTGCTCTGATCTTTATTATTTCCTTTCTTCTGCTCACTGTGGGCTTTTCTTGTTGCTCCCTTTCTAATTCTTTGAGTTGTTGAGATAGATGATCTAGTACCATTTTTTCTTGTTTTTTGAGGTAGGCCTGTAGAGCTATACATTTGCCTCTCAGGACTGCTTTCATTGTGTCCCATAGGATTTGAAATGTTGTGTTTTTATTGTCATTAGTCTCCAGGATGTTTTTAATTTCTTCTTTGATCTCATTGATAACCCAATCATTGTTTAGTAGCATGCTATTCAGTTTCCAAGTGTTTGAATTTTTTGGAATGTTTTTATTTCTAATATTATGCCATTGTGGTCTGAGAAAATGCTTGATATGATTTCAATCTTTTTGAATTTGGAGAGACTTTGCTTGTTACCCAATATATGGTCTATTTTTGAGAATGTCCCATGTGCACTTGAGAAGAACGTATATTCCATGGCTTTGGGGTGAAATACTCTGAAGATGTCAATTAGGTCCATCTGATCTAGTGTGTCATTTAGAATTGCTGTTTCTTTGCTGATTTTTTGTCCAGAGGATTTATCCATTGATGTCAGTGGTGTATTAATGTCCCCTACTATGATTGTATTGATGTCGATCTCTCCCTTGATATCTTCCAGGAGATTTTTTATGTATTTGGGCGCTCCTGCGTTGGGTGCATATACATTTACCAGAGTTATATCTTCTTGCTGGATTGCTCCCTTTAGTATTATGTAGTGGCCTTCCTTCTCTCTTATTAAAGCCTTTACTTTGAGGTCTATTTTATCTGATATAAGTATCACAACCCCAGCTTTTTTCTCATTTCCATTTGCCTGAAAAATGTTTTTCCATCCCTTCACTCTCAGTCTGTGTGAGTCTTTTGCTCTAAGGTGGGTCTCTTGTAGACAGAAAATATATGGGTCATGTTTTCTTATCCATTCAGCTACCCTATGTCTTTTGATTGGTGCATTTAATCCATTTACGTTTACTGTTATTATTGATAAGTACCTGTTTGTTGACATATTTTTCCTTAGTGTTTGTGTTTCTTCTTGCCTTTCTCTTTCTTCTTTTTACAGCAGCCCCTTTAGCATTTCTTGCATTGCTGGCTTGGTAGTGATGAACTCTCTTAGCTCTTTTTTGTCTGTGAAGCTTCTGATTCCACCTTCAATTTTGAATGATAGCCTTGCTGGGTATAGTATTCTTGGATTCAGTCCCTTGTTTTGCATCACTTTGTATATTTCATTCCATTCCCTTCTGGCCTGGTGTGTTTCTGTTGAGAAATCAGTTGATATTCTAATAGGAGATCCCTTGTAGGTAACTTTCTGTTTCTCTCTGGCAGCCTTTATGATTCTTGCTTTGTCGTTGGTGTTCGTCTTTTGGGGTTCAACTTGTTTGGGACTCTGTGTACTTCTTGGACTTGGATAGTTTTTTTCTTTCCAATATCAGGGAAGATTTCTGTCATTATTTCTTCTAACAGGTTTTCTATTCCTTGCTTCTCTTCCTCTTCTTCTTTTATCCCTATTATTCAAAGGTTGTTTCATTTTGTGTTGTCCCAAAGCTCCCTTAGGCTCTCCTCTTGCTTTTTAAGTCTTCTTTCCAGTTGCTGCTGTGTATGTGTGTTCTTTCCTACCTTGTCTTCTAATTCGCTGATGCGGTCCTCAGCCTCTTCTACTCTACTCTTTAAGCCTTCCATTGTGTTCTTTATTGCAGCTATGTCGTTCTTCATCTCCTCCTGGTTTCTTTTCATGTTGGTGACATTTTCATTCAGCTCCTTATAGTTCTCATTGAGTTGTGTGTATTTGTCATCCATCCGTTTAAACATCCTTATAATGAATACTCTGAATTCTTTCTCTGTTAAGCTGCTAGCCTCAAGTTCATTTAACTCCCTTTCTGGTGATTACTCTTTTTCTTTCCTTTGGGGATTTCCTTTCTGTCTCCCCATGTTTTCCTGTAATGTTTTAATTGTAGATCCAATTGCTTTGCTACCCAGGTTCTTTTGGTGATGGAGCTACTGGTGTAATCTTTCAGTTCTCCTGGGCTTGGTAATCTAGTGTAGTTCCCTACTTGAGCTACTAGGGTTCTCTTGATGTAGGCCTGGAAGCTTGAGAGGCACAACTGTGGTGTCTAAAAGTCGGCAGCTATGGAGTGGAGTGTCCCAGTTTTTGCTGTCTTGCACCCTTAGTTGAAATCGCGTGTGTCCAGTGGGAACTCACAGTGGCACCCAGGAACCGTCTGTTGGGAGAGCTCCCAGTGGCTCCCACTAGCACCCTGTGTGTAGATGGGTTCAGGGTGCCTGCCTGTTGTAAATTCCCTTCTGTGGAGGTGTGTTTCCAGGCGGACAGCTCTGACGCACTTTCAGGGACTCTTGCACTGAAGTTAAACAGCTAGGGTGTATGTGGGAAGTTATTCAGGAGAAAGGAGTTCAGATTTTCTGCTGTGGGGCAGCATGCCCTTGGCTGTACAGAATCACACCCAGCAGGGGCTCAGCAGCTCCCCAGAGGACCCTGTGGATATATGGGCTCAGGGTGCCTTCCCTTGCTATGGCCGTGAGTTTGCCCGCCCTTGAGTGTGCGCGAACTGGTGGCGTGCCCGCTGGCGCAAAGCTCTGAAGCCCCCTGGCACTGAAGTTGCACTGCAGGGGTGTCCCTGGGCAGTTATTTAGGAAGAGGCAGTTCAGAGATTCTACTGTAGGGCCGTGCACCCTTGACTGTGCAGAATCACCCCCTCAGGGGCTCTCAGTGGTTCCCAAGCACTGCCTGGGTAGTGGAGTGCCCGGGTGCCTATGGGCTGGGGACGCGGCGAGTCCTGAGTTCCGGTGCTGTGGAGGGGGAGCTTGTACTTACTGCTTTCAGTGGTGCACTTTTGGAGATTGAGGTCTCAGGGTTCGTGCATCTGCCGCTGGGGTGGCAGGTCTTCTACCAGAGTGGCTGTAGTGACCAGGTTTGCTTCCAAGACCAGACTAGGTGGTGGTAAGGTTAGGATTCTAGTCTCTAGCAGTTCCTTTCTTAAAAATGGCGGGGTCTCTGTGCCACTGGTGTCCTCCCTGGAGTGTTTGCAGCGGCCGCGGGGTTTTGCCAACCAAGACTGCCTGGATTGGATGCCCCCTGGATGAACTGCAGGGTCTAACTGTCCCTATTTCACTCACACACACCCACACAGGTCCACACACACCTCTGTCACTCCTTCACTCAATCACACACTCACCCTCCCTACCTACCTGCCGGTGGCCATCTTCCGTCCTCCTTTGTGATTTTTTTTTTTTTTTTTTTTTTTTTTTTTTTTTATTTTTTTAAATTTCTTTATTGATTAAGGTGTCACATATTTGTCCTCATCCCCCCATTCCCATCCCACCCCTCTCCCCACGCATGCCCCAATCCCCTGTTGAACTTAACCGTTGGATAGGCTTATATGCATGCATACAGGTCCTTTGGTTGAACTCTCCCCCTCCCCCCACCCTGCCCCTACCCTCCCGAATCCTCCCTCTGAGGCCCGATAGTCCGATCAATGCCTCCTTGCTTCTGGTTCTGTTCTTGTTCCTCAGACTATGTTGTTCATCATTTCCCCTAGATGAGCGAGATCATATGTCACTAGATATATACTAATAAGCACTGAATGTGAGACGAGCAATAATAGTTATGCTGACAGGCAAATGAATCAGTCTGTGGCGAGCTTCCCCCTGGACCACCAGTTCTTTTGAGACCCAATTTCAATGTCCAGTAGTTCCTTATGTGTACATGTCAGCACTGACCCCCCAGCTCTGGATGGTGGACAAATGGCGGTAACGGAGGTCCGACTCCCTCTGGTTTGGTCTCGGCCGAACCCAGGGGCACGGCGTCACCCGGACCAAGGGGCACGTGGCCTCACCCATACCCCAGGGGCGCGTGGTCTCACCCGGGCCTGGGACCCAGCCTCACCCGGATGGATCCAGGGGCACACGGCCTCACCCGGACCCAGGATCTGGCTTCACCCGTACCCAGGGACGCTTGGCCTCTCCCAGACCCAGGGGCACGTGGCCTCGCCCGGGCCTAGGTGCACGAGGCCTCACCCGGATCCAGGGACACATGGTCTCACCCGGACCCAGGGACGCTTAGCCTCTCCCAGACCCAGGGGCCCGTGGCCTCACCCGGGCCTAGGTGCACGAGGCCTCATCCGGATCCAGGGACACATGGTCACACCCGGACCCAGGGACGCTTGGCCTCTCCCAGACCCAGGGCCACTTGGGCTCACCCGGGCCTAGGTGTACGAGGCCTCACCCGGATCCAGGGATGCATGGTCTCACCCGGACCCAGGGACGCTTGGCCTCTCCCAGACCCAGGGCCACTTGGGCTCACCTGGGCCTAGGTGCACGAGGCCTCATCCGGATCTAGGGACGCATGGTCTCACCCGGACCCAGGGACGCTTGGCCTCTCCCAGACCCAGGGCCACTTGGGCTCACCCGGGCCTAGGTGTACGAGGCCTCACCCGGATCCAGGGACACAAGGTCTCACCCGGACCCAGGGACGCTTGGCCTCTCCCAGACCCAGGGCCACTTGGGCTCACCCGGGCCTAGGTGCACGAGGCCTCACCCGGATCCAGGGATGCATGGTCTCACCCGGACCCAGGGACGCTTGGCCTCTCCCAGACCCAGGGCCACTTGGGCTCACCCGGGCCTAGGTGTACGAGGCCTCACCCGGATCCAGGGACACAAGGTCTCACCCGGACCCAGGGACGCTTGGCCTCTCCCAGACCCAGGGCCACTTGGGCTCACCCGGGCCTAGGTGCACGAGGCCTCACCCGGATCCAGGGATGCATGGTCTCACCCGGACCCAGGGACGCTTGGCCTCTCCCAGACCCAGGGCCACTTGGGCTCACCCGGGCCTAGGTGCACGAGGCCTCACCCGGATCCAGGGACGCATGGTCTCACCCGGACCCAGGTACGCTTGGCCTCTCCCAGACCCAGGGCCACTTGGGCTCACCCGGGCCTAGGTGCATGAGGCCTCACCCGGATCCAGGGACGCATGGTCTCACCCGGACCCAGGGACGCTTGGCCTCTCCCAGACCCAGGGCCACTTGGGCTCACCCGGGCCTAGGTGCACGAGGCCTCACCCGGATCCAGGGACGCATGGTCTCACCCGGACCCAGGGACGCTTGGCCTCTCCCAGACCCAGGGCCACTTGGGCTCACCCGGGCCTAGGTGCACGAGGCCTCACCCGGATCCAGGGACGCATGGTCTCACCCGGACCCAGGGACGCTTGGCCTCTCCCAGACCCAGGGCCACTTGGGCTCACCCGGGCCTAGGTGCACGAGGCCTCACCCGGATCCAGGGACGCATGGTCTCACCCGGACCCAGGTACGCTTGGCCTCTCCCAGACCCAGGGCCACTTGGGCTCACCCGGGCCTAGGTGCACGAGGCCTCACCCGGATCCAGGGACGCATGGTCTCACCCGGACCCAGGAACGCTTGGCCTCTCCCAGACCCAGGGCCACTTGGGCTCACCCGGGCCTAGGTGCACGAGGCCTCACCCGGATCCAGGGACGCATGGTCTCACCCGGACCCAGGGACGCTTGGCCTCTCCCAGACCCAGGGCCACTTGGGCTCACCCGGGCCTAGGTGCACGAGGCCTCACCCGGATCCAGGGACGCATGGTCTCACCCGGACCCAGGGACGCTTGGCCTCTCCCAGACCCAGGGCCACTTGGGCTCACCCGGGCCTAGGTGCACGAGGCCTCACCCGGATCCAGGGACGCATGGTCTCACCCGGACCCAGGGACGCTTGGCCTCTCCCAGATCCAGGGCCACTTGGGCTCACCCGGGCCTAGGTGCACGAGGCCTCACCCGGATCAAGGGACGCATGGTCTCACCCGGACCCAGGGACGCTTGGCCTCTCCCAGACCCAAGGCCACTTGGGCTCACCCGGGCCTAGGTGCACGAGGCCTCACCCGGATCCAGGGACGCATGGTCTCACCCGGACCCAGTGACACTTGGCCTCTCCCAGACCCAGGGCCACTTGGTCTCACCCGGGCCTAGGTGCACGAGGCCTCACCCGGACCCAGTGACGCTTGGCCTCTCCCCGACCCAGGGCCACTTGGGCTCACCCGGGCCTAGGTGCACGAGGCCTCACCCGGATCCAGGGACGCATGGTCTCACCCTGACCCAGTGACGCTTAGCCTCTCCCAGACCCAGGGCCACTTGGGCTCACCCGGGCCTAGGTGCACGAGGCCTCACCCGATCCAGGGACGCATGGTCTCACCCGGACCCAGGTACGCTTGGCCTCTCCCAGACCCAGGGCCACTTGGGCTCACCCGGGCCTAGGTGCACGAGGCCTCATCCGGATCCAGGGAAACATGGTCTCACCTGGACCCAGGGATGTGTGGCCTCTCCCAGACCCAGGGGCACGTGACCTCTCCCAGATCCAAGGGCACGTGTCCTCACCCGGGCCTAGGTGCGCGAGGCCTCAACTGGATCTATGGACACCTGGCCTCACTCGGACCCAGGGGAGCGCGGCCTCCCCCAGACCCAGGGGCGCTTGGCACCTCCGCAAGAGTCCCGCCTCTCCCCGCAGGCATCTGGGTCTCCCACGGGTCCCCAGAAGCTGGATTTCAGGGTGATGGAGAGCTAATCTCCCCTAGGTTTGGAACAAAAGCCCCTTTCCCCCGCCACCAACCAGACCCACGCCCCTCCACACCTCATCCCCTCCGATTTCGCTGGTTTCCTCTTCCCTCTTAGCTATAAATCTACCATTCAGCCATCTCTCCTGTAGTTCTGGATGGTAAAGGCTCTGTCCTCCATTCGTGCCCCTGAAATTGCTGTGCGCGGTGGAGTTCGCAGTTCCTTTGTTTAACTTAGCCGCCTTCTTGATTCTCCTCTGTCAAAATGGCTTAAAGGGCTTGAATGTAAGATGAGAACTCCTAAGAATCCTCCAAATCGGTGTTGGCGGCCTCCGGGGCCTCGAGGATCTCACTGCGCAGTTCGGCCAGGTCGGTGGCGCGGATGCGCCCCTCCTGCAGAAAGATGGTCTCTTCCTTTACAGAGAGCTGCTGCGCCGAGTCCGCGGCCGCCGCCACAGCAGCTGCTGCAGCGCCCACGAGCCCATGGCCCCGGCTGCGGTGCTGACTGAGAGGAGCAGCCGCCCGGTCTGGGGAGACGCGAGCAGCAGTCGCCGCCCTCACTAGTCCATGTTCCAGTTGTATTTCCGAAACTGCCATGCGAGGCAACACATCAGCCTTCACCTCCGACGTCATCTTTTTCGAATTCCCCAATTTGTCCTTCTTAATCCCTTGAATTCAGTCAACTCTACTGAGGTCTAGTGGCGCCGGGAGGTGCACGGAGAGGGCGCCCGGGCCTCCGTCCGGTGTGCGGGGCGCGCGGCCCGCGGAACCAGGCGCGTGGGGGCCTCGCGGCGGGGATGTGCGCTGGTCGGCCGCCGGGCTCCGGGCGCCACTGCCGCGGCGGCGTCCCCAGCGCCCCGGGCCGGGCGGCCTGCGGGGGCGGCGCAGTTGCGAAACTGAGTGAGTATCTACAGTTAAGTCTTGATTGTTGTTGGTGTCACTAGGAGGAATTGTCCTCCAGGCCACTTGGCCGTGAGGACCCTCTTTGTCTATATAGGAAGAGTTGCTGTGCAGGAGACATGAGGCTCCTGTGTCTGTGTCCCTCTGTATTCCTTGCAAACACCTCTGAGAGAAACGCGCCCTGGAGTTTCGCCCGCTGCCTGGAACTGGGTTTCAATGTAGTTGGAATTGGGTTTCAGCGCAGTCTGGCGCCTTTGTCTCCTTCCCAGCAGGGCCATTCAGTGGCGCAGGCAACAGTCCGTCCTCTGCGCGCCCTCCCGTGCGCGCCTCTGGAGCCGCCGCTCCTCTGTGCCTCTGCCCCACAGGCCAAATTCATTCCCCCAGCATGCGCCTGGCTTCCCAGGGTTTCGCCCGGAACTGGGGTTCAGTGCAGTCGGAACTGGGGTTCAGCACGGTCCGGAGCCCTTGTCTCCTTCCCGCTAGGGCAGTTCAGTGGCGCAGGCAACAGTCCGTCCTTTGCGCCCCTTCCTGCGCGCGCCTCTGGAGCTCTGCCTTCCGCCGCTCCTCTGTGCCTGCGCCCCACAGCCCAGATTCATTTCCCCAGCCTGCGCCTGGCTTCCCAGGGTTTCGCCCGGAACAGGGTTCAGTGCAATCGGAGCCGGCGCTCAGCGCAATCCGGAGCCTTTATCTCCTTCCTGCCAGTGAACGCCGGCCAGGCCGTCAGCCGCCCCTTCCTCTCCGGCTCCATCCTCCCCGCAGGCGCGCGTGCTCGTGTCTCCGCCCGTTTCTCCATACCTCAGGCTTTTGCGGCTCCCCCGACTGTCCCCGTGGCCTTCTCCTTCCCCCCAGCTGTGGGCATTTCAGTCCGCCAGCTTTCCTGTGGTTCTGGACGATGACCGTTCTGACCTCTAGTTGTATTTTTGAAATTGTTGTGCCCGGCTGCGGGTTAGGTGTTTAACCTATGGCGCCATCTTGGTTTCCCTCCTTTGTGATTTTAATTGTTTATCAAACTTTGGTATTTCTAAAATGTTAACATTGTTCTGAAAAGCAACGTTCTAAAGAATAGTATACTCAGAGGTGCATCACTAACTTCCAACTTATCTCCTCAAACTTGCTCACATTTTCTAATGTTTCCACCCAATTCCTACTTAACCCATGTTAGGTAACTCATCTCCTTAGTTTCTGGCTTGTCCTTTCTGTATTTTCTTTCTGCACAAGTTAACAGATGTGTCTACTAGTATATTTCCTTATATACCCTTCTTATAAAATTTAGCATATCATAGACTCTCTCTGGATTTTTTTTTTTTTTACTTACAACATATTCTGAAAACCCCTCAGTCAATATACGTTCATAAAGCTATTTCTCATTCTTATTTTATAGCTACATAGTAATCAATTTTGAAGATATACCAAAGTTTATTCAACCACTTTTCTGTATACTTTTTTCTTCATATTTTAGAATTATAAACAGTGTTGCAAAAGAATAACTTTGTGCAAATGTATTTTCATAGCATCTGATGTATATTATCAGGGAAAATTCCTATAAATGGAACTGTTGGCTGAAGGGGTAATCACATATAAAGTTTTCTTATGTATGTTCAAATTCTCTTCCTGAAATATTGTACTAGGAATAGAAGGAACGTATCTCAACACAATAAAGGCCATATACAACAAACCCATAGTTAACATTACATTCAATGGAGAGAAATTGAAAGTGTTTCCTCTATGATCAAGAACAGGGCAAGGATGCCCATTCTCACCATTCCTATTCAATATGGTATTAGAAGTTTCAGCTAAAGCAGTTAAGCAAGACAAAGAAATAAAAGGCATTCAAATTGTAAAGGAACAATTAAAATTGTTATTTGCTGAAGATATGACCCTATATATAAAAACTCCCAAAATAATCATTTTAAAAAAACTATTAGAATTTATAAAGTGACAGGTTACAAAGTAAACATAGAGAAATAAATTACATTTCTTTACATGAGCAATTTTCAACCTTTTTAATCTT
This sequence comes from Eptesicus fuscus, assembly GCF_027574615.1. NCBI lineage: Eukaryota > Metazoa > Chordata > Mammalia > Chiroptera > Vespertilionidae > Eptesicus > Eptesicus fuscus. Next base: position 63,580,251 of record NC_072473.1, on the reverse strand, counting down.
GTGGCACACCTAAGTTATTAAAATTATGTGGCACACCAAAATATATATATTTTTTCTAATCTGACACAAAAACAGTATAATTTTGATTCATCAACACTGGATGGTTATTGTTGTATTGACTGTTATCATTTTTTTATTTGACAATCTAAGGAAAAATTAGTCAGTGCTTGCTTCTGACTAAATAGTCAGTTATTGTATGTTTTAAAAATTCTTGCGGCACATCCGTGTGCCTCCTGTGGCACGCCATTTGAAAATCACTGCTTTACAGTAATAAGGAAACATTAGAAAAAGAAATTAAAAAAAAAACTTTCCATTCACAATAGCATAAAAAATAATAAAATATTATGAATAAGTTTAACCAAGGAAGTGAAAGATCTGTACAATAAAAGGTATAAAATTTTGCCAAGTTATTTCAAAGAAGACACACAAAAAATGGAAAGAGCTCTCATGTTCATTAATTAATATTGTTAAAACAGCCATAATACCTAAAGCTATTTACAGATTCAACACATTCCCCACCAAGCTACCAAGGAAATTCTTCACAAAAAGAGGAAAGAATCCTAATATTTGTGTAGAACCACACAAAAAAAAAACAATTAGCCAAAACAATCCTGAGAAAAACAACAGCAACAAGAAAGCCAGAGGTATAAGACTTCTAATATCAAACAACACTGCAAAGCCATGGTACTGGCACAAAAATAGACACATTGACCAATGAATCAGAATAAAAAGCCAAGAATTAAATCCTGGCATATATGTTAAAATAATATTTGACAAAGGAGCCAAAAATACCAATGGAAAAAGGATAGTCTTCACAACAAATGGGGCTGAGAAAACTGGAGAAACACATGCAGAACAATAAAATCGGACACCTCACACCACTCACAAAAATTACCTTAAAATGGATCAAAGACTTAAGCATAAAACCTGATACCATAAAACTCCTAGGAGAAAATGTAAGGAATAAGTTCATTGATACCGTATTAGTCTTGACAATAATTTGGGGGCATTATGCCAAAATCACAAACAACAAAAGAAAAACTTAAAACTTAACAATTGGAAGCACGTCAAACCCAAAAGCTTCTGCACAGCAAAAGAAACAATTAAAATGAAAAGACAACCCAAAATACTGGGAAAAAATTTTCAAAACTCTATATTGAATAAGGAGTTAATATCTAAAATATATAAATTATTAAGTGAATTAAATAAGAAAAACCAAACAATACAATTTTAAAAATGGGCAGAGGAACTAAAATAGACATTTCTCCAAAGAGAACATCAAAATGGCTCAGCCTCACTAATCATCACAGAAATGCAAGTCAAATAAAAACAAACAAAAAATAACAAATCTACCATAAAATCCAGCAATTTCACTTCTGGGTATACCAGGTGTACCAGTTAATAATGCAGATTTTTTTCAATAGATGGAGTTAAACATATGTTGCTATACATGTGATTTGATATGTATGCTATTTTGTTTTATTAACAGCAAGCTTCAAAACTTCATATGTCAAATTTTCTGAAGGTGTTAACATCATAGATATTTTTATGCTAAAATATGTCAAATTTCATGCCCCAAAAAAAGAGCATTTGAGGGAAGTTTTAATTCATTACTTTATTTTGAAGAAAAGTGCAGCTGAACATTATCGTATATTTCGGGAAGCTTATGGTGAACATGCTCCATCTCAAGATACTTGTGAATGCTGCTTCAAATGCTTTAAAAGTAATGATTTCGATGTGAAAGACAAAGAACGTCTAGGTCAACCAAAAAAGTTTGAAAACTAACAATTACAAGCATTATTGGATGAAGATGCGTGTCAAACTCAAAAATAGCTTGCAGAAAGATTAAATGTTGCTCAGCAAACAATTTACAATCATTGACAACCAATGGGAAAGATTTTAAAGGAAGGAAAATGGGTGCCACATCAACTGAATGAAAGACAAATGGAAAACCAAAAAGTCATCAGTAAAATGTTGCTTCAACGGCACGAAAGAAAGTCTTTTTTTGCATTGAATTCTGACTGGCGATGAAAAGTGGATTTATTTTGAGAATCCCAAATGCACAAATCATGGGTTGATCCAGGTCAACCATCAACATTGACTGCAAGGCCAAATCGCTTTGGAAAGAAGACAATGCTCTGCGTTTGGTGAGATCAGGAAGGTGTGGTGTATTATGAACTTCTAAAGCCAGGTGAAACTGTTAATACTGATCGCTAACAACAAATAATCAAATTGAGCCACACTTTGATTGTGAAACCACCAGAATGTGCCAAAAGACATGGCAATGTAATTTTGCTTCATGATGATGCACCATCATACACTTCAAAACCAGTTGAAGACACGTTAAAAGATCTTTCCTGGGAAGTATTAACCCACCCGCCATATTCACCAGACCTTGCTCCTTCAGATTACCACTTGTTCCGATTGATGGCACACGCACTTTCTGAGAAGCACTTCAAAACGTATGAAGAAGTGGAAAATTGGGTCTCTGAATGGTTTGCTTCAAAACAAGAAAAGTTCTACTGAGATGGTATCCACAAATTACCTGAAAAATGGGGGTAATGTGTAGCTAGCGATGGACATTACTTTGAATAAATAACTTTTGATGTTTCTCTTGAAATTATCGTGTTTTCTTTGATTACAAAATCCGCAGTATTAACTGGTACACCTGGTATACCCAAATGAAATAAAAACAAAATTTTGACGAGATATTTACACTCCCATGTTTATTGCAGCATCATTCACAATAGCCAAAATCTGTAAACACCAAAATGTCAATTAATGGCTGAGTGAATAAAAAAGATGTGGTACACACACAATAGAATATTACTCTGCCACAGGAAAGGAAGATATACTTCTATTTGTGGCAACATGGATCAATCTTAAGCACATTATGCTAAGCTAAGGAAGTCAGACAGAGAAAGCCAAGTAAGTATATGTGGAATCTTAAAAAGTTAAACCTGTAAAAACAAAGACTATAATGGTGGCTAATAGGGTAAGAGAAACAGGAGTAATAGTGTTTAATGGCAAAAACTTTTTTTATTTTTAAAACAGCTTTATTGAAATACTAGAGGCCCTGTGCACAAAACTTGTGCATGGGGGAGGGGTGCCTCAGCCAAGCCTGTGCCCTTTCACAGTCCGGGAGCCCTCAGGGGATGTCCAACTACATTTTTAAAATTCACCCTGTACTTAATTTTCTTAACTAACTCCTCCTTTTAAACTCCCCTCACTCTCTCATTCTGTTTCCTCTTTTTATTTAACTATTTTCCTGGCCATTTTAGCATCCTTTTCTTTCCTGCTTTCTTTCCCTCCCTCCCTTTGAACCTTCCAAGGCCACGCTCCCTCCCTCCTCCCTTCTTTCCCTTCATTCCCTGTGCCTGTCTCCTTCTTACTCCTCCCCACTCCCCCCATTTGCCTTTCCCTTATGAGCCTGAACCCTGCCTCCCTCCCTCCTTCCCTATTATTACCCCCTCGCCCCCACCCCCGCCATGTTCACTGGTTTCTCTTTTAAACCTTCCCCTTTCCACTGTGAGTCCTACTACCAGCCCTGCCTGAGCGCACTTTGATATTAAAGCTTCCATTCAGGGGGCATAAATCCCCAGCCTAGGGCCCAGCCCTGGCCAGGCCTTCACTGCCTTCCCTTCCCCAGTCTCCCCGCCACTGTCCTCCTCCCATTCCATTCCTGGGACACCCCAACTTCTAGTCAACAAAGTACACTTAACGCGTCACCAATCTAACCCTGGCCAGTGTCTTTAGGGAACAGCCCTCAGGGACGAAAGCAGTACCCTCCTCAGTGTCCAACTCCTCCCCAGCTAAGCTGTGCCTCCCCTTCCAGCGTGGGGCGCCTGGCCCAGCGAGGGTGGCTAAGGCCCACACAGCCTGGTCGCTGCAGCTGCAAAGCAGGAGTGCCTCTGCCCAGAAGGCCTCGGACTGTCCACCCCTTCATCCCAACAGCCCGCACTGGGGTCCACCACCCTCCTGCCACATCCGGGTGGGGCTCCTCACTCTGCGCCACCTGTGCCAAGCCCCTTGCTGGGCGCAGCTGCTCCACCGCCCTGCTATCACCATCCCCTCCTGCGTGCAGCCCCGTGTTTCCTTCCATTTTCCATTCCTGCATCTTTTTCTTGTTCCCTTTCTGTATTTCTGTTTCCCCTCTTGGCCTGTCTGCATGAAGGCCTGCCTTCCTATCCCTCTCCTTTCCTATCCCCTCCTATCGTATCCTATCCTACCTACCCTGGGCCTTGCAGTTGCCTGAGCAGAGGGCGGGGATGCAACCAGCTGATTGGTTGTTACATGATGGCATCCTGACTAATTTGCATATTATTCTATTACTAGAGGCCCAGTACACGAAATTCATGCATGGGTGGGGGGTGTCCCTCATCCCAGCCTGCACCCTCTCCAATCTGGGACATCCCTCTCACAATCCAGGACTGCCGGCTCCCATCTGCTCACCTGCCTGCCTGCCTGATTGCCCCTAATTACTTCTGCCTGCCAGCCTTATCACCCCCTAACCCCTTCCCTGCCAGCCTGATCGATGCATAACTGTTCCTCTGCTGGGCCAATTGCCCCTAACTGCCCTACCCTGCAGACCTGGTCATCCCCAACTGCCCTTCCCTGCAGGTCTGGTTGCCCCCAACTGCCCTCCCTTGCAGGCTTGGTCCCTCCCAACTGCCCTCCCCTGCTGGCCTGATCACCCAAAACTGCCCTCCCCTGCAGGCCTGGACCCTCCCAACTTCCCTCCCCTGCTGGCCTGATTTCCCACAATTGCACTCTCCTTCCTTCCATCTTGTGGTGGCCATCTTGTGTCCACATGGGGGTGGTCATCTTTGACCACCTGGGGGCCGCCATCTTGTGTGTTGGAGTGACAGTCAATTTGCATATTACCTCTTTATTATATAGCAGGCGTCCTCAAACTATGGCCCGCGGGCCACATGCGGGTGTTTTTGCCATTTTGTTTTTTTACTTCAAAATAAGATATGTGCAGTGTGCATAGGAATTTGTTCATAGTTTTTTTTAAACTATAGTCCGGCCCTCCAACGGTCTGAGGGAAAGTGAACTGGACCCCTGTTTAAAAAGTTTGAGGACCCCTGTTATATAGGATTAGATAGATGATTCACATTGCATACAATTCACCTGTTTAATGGCTTTTTTTATACATTTTTATATCACATCACCATAATCAATTTTAGAACATTTTCATTATCCTTCAACTAGTAAATAAGATCAGAGATCTAATGCATAGTATAATCAATATACACAATAATATCTATATATATAAAAAGCTAAGTGACCAGCCAACTGACCTGTAGGTATAACATGCACTGACCATCAGGGCAGCAGACGCTCAACTCAGGAGTTGATGCAATTCCACCTTTGGCCATGGATTATGTTGTTACTGGGGCACTGTCGGCCCCGAATCTCGTTTACTGCACACTTGCATTTGCATTCTACACCTTGTAGGACAGCAACTTTGCAGAGTGCCCTCTCGCACTCCTGGACCCCTTGGGGAATGTCAGAGAGCTGATTTAGGCATGATCCCCACAGGCCAGGCAAAGGTACCGCACCTGCTGGAGGGGACCCTGCTCATTCCGCAGACACCCTGTGAGCCGTGGTGCCGCCCCAGGTGCAGCAAGCTCGGGAGGAACTGCGGGAGGTTGGCTCCAGGATGTGTCCACTAGTCTTGCCCAGTCCCGCCCCGCTGGCCACCTTCTAATTAATTTCATTTCAATGTGCATGAATCCATGCACCGGGTCACTAGTTTTATTATAATTATGTAATGTGTTAAATTTGGCAATAAAATTAGAATATATAAATGTATCAAAATAACATGCAACTTACATAATGTTACATGTCAAATATATTCAATAACACTTTTTTTTAAAAGAAAGAATTTTATTGGGGCTTGTCAAATTGTCAGTAAACAATAGCAGATGTTGATTCTAGATAAAGGCTATCCTTTAGAAAATGTGGCTCTTTACTGATAATATTATAAAATCCAAGGTATTGTAATTTTAGTGTTCATCTTTATCCTACCTCACTGTTTTTACCTCTCAACCATCACTAGATTAATTTCTGTGATATTTCTGAAATGGCCTCATTGAAACTCATGCATATAAAATCATGATATAATAGAAAATACAAAAGCACTGCATTTTCAAAAGCACTAAATTGCTTTCAGAATGAAGCAGTGGCCAAAAGTTTGTTTAAAATGACTTTGTAACTTGTCAGGACATGTATTTCAATTTTTGATAGGTAAGAAATATAGATGTATATTTAAGTAGAAGTGTTGTGAGTTTTTCCTAAGGAGGGGAGACATCATGGTTGAATGCTCCTATCAAAAAATGACTACTGCATAGTATTAAAGAAACATTTTACTCTATCTTCTACTCCTCAGGAAATATGGTGCTCCCTAGATTTTGCATTTGTAGAATGTTCAAGTCATTGCTGAGGAGTCATGTAGTAGAGACCTTATGATGTCCTCTCTGGGATAAATCAATTAATCTTTTTGTCAACAGAATACTAAGACTTTTTTCTTACTAACTCTTATGTATACTGTGTGGTTCAGTCATCATACAATGAAACAGATAATTGTATTAGAGCCTTAACATACAGGATATAGACTTAAAATTGAATTAATGTTATTATATTTTTCTCTATCCTTAACTTTTTCCTTTAAAACATGGATGGGGAACGTTTTTTCTGCCAAGGGCCATTTGGATATTTATAATATCATTCATGGGCCATACAAAATTTTCAACTTTAAAATTAGCCTGCTACATTTGGTCAGACAATTAATTAACTCACCCTAATGCCTTAGCAGGGCCAGACCAAATGATTTTGCCAGCCCTATATGACCCATGGACCAGACGTTCTCCAGCACTGTTTTAAAAATTGCAGCATTATATTTTGTTTCATGAATTTTAAAAATCAGATAACCAGCACCTATATGTATAGAAAAACAGAAAATATGGGATAATAACCTTTCTGAGCATTAGTATCTATTGTGTGCCAAGACTTGTATTTGTTACAGAAAGTAACCCAGTTAATCCTCAAAATACTATGTGAAATAGGTGTTACAAAATCCATTACACAGAAGAGGAAACTGAGTTTCAAAGAATTAAAAAACATTGTCTATCATATGGCTAAAAAGTGGTGGTGTCAAGATCAGACCTGGGCTTGTATAATTCCAAAGATGATTCTCTACTATACCATGCCACATTTAGAGATACTTTATTTTGCATATTAATGAAGTAAATAACCTATCTTTCTTAGGATGTAATTAAGTGTGCTTGGGGTATTGTGGTTGAGTGTTACTATTTTATTCCTTTTAAATTTTTGTAGCTGGGTGCTTCTCACGTTGCAAAATATTTTTTGCCTCAATAGGACTCATTTGATGAAAAACATCTCACCTTGCCCAGCAGGAGTGGCTCAGTTGGTTGAGCATCTTCCTGTGCACAGAAAGGTTGCCTATTCGATTCCTGGTTAGGACTCATACCTGGGTTGTGGGTTCAATTCCCAGTCAGGGCAACCAATTGATGTCTTTCTCTCTCTCTCTCTCTCTCTCTCTCTCTCTCTCTCTCTCTCTCTCTCTCTCTCTTTCTCTCTCCCCTTCCCTCTTTCTAGGAACGTCCCTAGGTGAGGATTAAAACCAAAAAACAAAAAAAAAATCTCACCTTGTTCTGTTTTCTGTCCTCTAAATATATCATCTTCTTGTGATGGCTGAAATGTTGAAAATTATATACTAGCAGAGAATCCATTTTGAAGTACCAAAGTTAAGCAATTTCATAAAAAAAATGTATCCTAAAAATTGAGTACTCTTCCTGCTTACAATCCTGCTTACAAATGAATGCTTTGAGAGTCTTTTGAAATAATTTATGTCAGAGATGCACATGCTAAAATGCTTTCTTTCTATCTTGAAGCAAACTAGAGCAAAGACCTAAGAATAGTGTGTTGGATCCTAATGCTTGTTATAAGGTCCCTCCTAAATAGCCCTATAAATTTTATAGTTGATACTAGAGGCCCAGTGCATGAAATTCGTGCACGGATGGGGGTTGTCCCTCAGCCCAGCCTGTACCCTCTCCAATATGGGACCCCTTGAGGGATGTCCGACTGCCCATTTAGGCCCGATCCCACCGGACATCCCTCTCACAATCCAGGACTGCTGGCTCCCAACTTCTTGCCTGCCTGCCTTCCTGATTGCCCCTAACCGCTTCTACCTGCCAGCCTGATCACCCCCTAACCACTCTGCTGCCAGCCTGTTTGCCCCCAACTTCCCTCTTCTGCCAGCCTGGTTACCCCTAACTGCCCTCTCCTGCAGGGTTGATCACCTCCAACTGTCCTCCCTTGCAGGCCTGGTCCTTCTCAACTGCCCTCCCTTGCAGGCCGGGTGCCTCCCAACTGCCCTCTCCTGCTGGCCATCTTGTGGTGGCCATCTTGTGTCCACATGGGGGCAGGATCTTTGACCACATGGGGGCAGCTATATTGTGTGTTGCAGTGATGATCAATCTGCATATTACTCTTTTATTAGATAGGATAGAGGCCTGGTACAGGGCTGGGGGCCAGCTGGTTTGCCCTGAAGGGCGTCCCGGATCAGGTGGGGGTTCCCTTGGGGTGTGGGGCGGCCTGAGCGAGGGGCCTGTGGTGGTTTGCAGGCCAGCCATACCCCCTGGCAACCCAAGTGGAGGCCCTGGTATCTGGAATTTATTTTCCCTCTACAATTGAAACTTTGTAGCCTGGAGCAGAGCCAAGCCTGGGGCTCCCTCCGAGGCTGGCAGCCATTTGTGTTGGGGTTATAATTGAAACTTTGTTGCCTTAAGCGGGTGAGCCTGGCCAGGGTGTGCTGAAAGCTTTGCTTCCCCTGTTGCCGCCAGCAACCCTGGCCTGCTCTCTCAAGCTCCATCCTGCCACCATTTGTTTGAATTTGTTTACCTTCTATAATTGAAACTTTGTAGCTTGAGTGGAAGCTTAGGCCTGGCAAGAGCAGGCGGAAAGCTTGGCTTCCTCTGTTACCTAGGAAACCTTGCTCTCTGTGGCTGTAGCCATCTTGGTTTGGGTTAATTTGCATACTTGCTCTGATTGGATGGTGGGTGTGGCTTGTGGGCGTGGATTGTGGGTGTGTCAGAGGTATGGTCAATTTGCATATTTGTCTATTATTAGATAGGATTGACACAAGTCTTTCTGTCATGGCAAAATGTAAGTATCCTCTGAGCTAAAAATTGGCAATTTTTTTTCTGAAAAGGAAATAAATTTTTGTCATCATGGGTCATACACAATCTCTACTTAACCCTTGTCTCCACCTCCTTCTCTTTCTTCTTTTCATTCTTTTTCTAACCCTTTAATAACGTAAGAAAAATACCACATTCTTACCTAGTGGATCTTACAGAAAGCAATGCTACTGGCCCAAAGTGGGCATAGCTTTGAAATGATTATTTCTTTTTCTTTTCTTTTGTAAAGTCATAAACTTTTTATACTCATAGGAAAGCAACTATCCACACATCTAATTACTATCATAAAGGACATCTCAATGTTAATTCTGCCAAAATCAAAGGAATTGTTTAGAGTAAAACATTCATATTATATAAATGATTCTAAGAAAATACATCTAGTAAGTTAAGATTTTCAATTTTGTTGCTTTCTCATTTTAACAGTCTTCTTAAGAATCAGTACCACTTAAAATTAGAAATATGCAGGAGTCAATTTCAGGTTATTTCAGAGTTATGGAATACATTTTTCATCTTTACTCTTGACACTACTGAGGTTAAAAAATTAATTCTAAGTTCTTTATTGAAGAACTTTGGCATTTTAAGGTAGTATTTATTTAAATAAATGGAACTAAAATTGCTACCTATGTTATGTAAAGTCTCTCACTGTCCCTGCTGCAGCTACTTCTAGAATTTTGAACTGAATTGTTAGTTATACTTCTCCTAACACATCAGTGACTGTTCAGAGATTTCAGTTTCACAAATTAAGTTAACAGTCTGGTGTGACTATCACCACTCATATTTCAGAGCTGTTTCATCTGACTTAGAATAATAGTTTGCTGGTTTCTAAAGGTACATATCTGATCATATCAGACTCTTTAAAATACCTACATTCTCATTGCCTACCAATTAAAATCCCAATTTACCTTATTAACTTTATTTCCTGCTACCGACCCTCTTATATCTTATGCTTGAGCCATACCAAACTCTTCACCAATCCATACATATACATTCTGTCTGCCTAAAATGGCATTCACAAATTTTAAAAATGTCTACTTATGTTTATGGCACCATCTGATGAAACTAAGTTTGGTATTTAAAATTTCCTAAGGGAAAAGTCATGTTTAATCAGAGAAGCTGTTCTAGTACATGCCACCAACTTTAGAGTGCTAGATTTTAATAAAAGGTAATACTGTATCTCAGCAGAAAAACTCTTGTTATAGACATTTATTCTCTAGAATAAGTCGACATGTCGGCCTCTATGGTGGAGTGTTTTTGCATAAATTCTGCTTGTAAAATCAAGGATTTGAAATAAATGGTTTTCAAAAGTCACATGGATACCCTGTGCAATTCAAATTTCATCTGATGCAATCATGAGTAGTGGGAATTAGATGATTGTGATTATTTGCATGAGAATGGAACATGGATTAATATCATAAGCAATTCCTAGGAACCATGGTGCTGTGTGTCTGGTCCTATGTGGTGACAGGTTCAACATCATTTTACTTTCAAGGCTCTTAGGCTGCTACCTTGGAGGTTTGTATGAGTAGATCTGTTGTGTTAGATTTAGACCATTGGGTTGTGGTGTGGGCAGGGTTTTGGTGTACAATGGGGATCAGATGTGGAATGAAGTGGAATTGCCGGTGGTGGTGCTGGGAGTAATGAGGGCAAAGGATCTGTCATGGATGCATTGGGTGGAAAGAAAAAGCTATAATCTAGTCTGCTGAACACTGAAAACAGAATCCAGAGTTCCCTGACTATGGAGTCTAGATAGGTCACGCTAGAGGTGTTACAAGGAAGTGCCTTTTTCTGACTAATATGGTTTATAATGCATTGTGTGGTTGTTCTAATGGTGACATGATTTCTTGTGTTGCCAAATATTCTTGTTAGAGGCAAGGTTTATGAGGCAAAGCAGTTAGCTATTTCAGAGAAATACTGTTCCATTGGGTCCTCAGGGTCCATCAACTGGAGGCATTTTCACAACTTGACTTTAAGGCTGACAGTCACCACAGTCACTGCCTTAGATGCTCACTCTCACAACTTCAGTTCACCATAATACTAGAAATCCTCTCCAGAGAAATTTGGCAAGAAAATGAAATCAAATGCCTCCAACTCAGAAAGGAAGAAGTAAATTTTCCCTATTTGTAGATGACATAGTTGATGGGAATGCAAAATGGCACAGCCACTACAGACAACACTATAGAAGTTTCTCAAAGTCCTTAAAAACTCCACAAAAAACTGTTAGAACTAATAAACCAATTCAGTAAAGTTTAACAGTACACAATCAACACATGAAAATCAGTTGCATTTACATATTCTAACAATGAACTATCTGACAAAGAAGGTAGAAAAACAATACAATTTACAATAGCATCCAAAAACAATTAAATACTTAGGAAAAAACTAGGCAAGTGAAAGACATATATTGAAAACTACAAAACATTGATGAAAGAAATTAAGACAGACGGATGAAAAAAACTCGAATGTTCAAGGATTTGATGACTTAATATTGTTTAAATGTCAATACTAATCAAAGTGATCTGTAGATTTAATGTAATCCCTATCAAAATCCTTTTTGCAGTTTTTACAAAATAGATTTTTTTTAAAATTCTAAAATTTATGTAAAACCACAAAAGACCATGAGTAGTCTAAACAATCTTAAAAGAGAAAAGAAAAATTAGAGGAATCACAATCTCTGATTTTAAAACATATGTATTATAAATCTTCAGTAATCAAAACAGTATTGTACTAGTATAAAGACAGACATACAGACCAGTAGAATAGATTAAAACACACAGAAATATATCCACACATATATGGTCAGAAGATGTTCAACAAGGATGTCTTTTGTTTCTTTTCCTTGCCTAAGTGCTCTAGCTAGGACCTCTAGTACTTTATTGAATACAAGTGGCAATAAAAGTCTTTCTTGTCTTGTGCCTGATTTTAGAGGAAGAGCTCTCAGTCTTTCACCATTGAATGTGATATTAGCTAGGGGTTTCTCTTATATGGAGTTTATTCTGTTGAGGTAGTTTCTTTTTATTACTAATTTGAGCATTTTTATCATGAAACAGTGTTGAATTCTATCAAATGCTTATTTGGGCATTAATCCAGATAATCATGTTTATTTTTTCCTTCATTCTGCTAATGTGGTATATTACATTGATTTTATATATTGTACTAGTGGCCCAGTGCACGAAATTCATGCACATTGAAAGGGAATTAATTAGAGGAAATATTTTAATATTTCTATTTGACCTTTATCTATAATAAAAGTGTGAGAGATAGCCGAAACCGGTTTGGCTCAGTGGATAGAGCGTCGGCCTGTGGACTGAAAGGTCCTGGGTTCGATTCCGGTCAAGGGCATGTACCTTGGTTGCGGACACATCCCCAGTAGGAGGTGTGCAGGAGGCAGCTGATCGATGTTTCTCTATCATCGATGTTTCTAACTGTCTATCCCTCTCTCTTCCTCTCTGTAAAAAATCAATAAAACATATTTAAAAAAATAAAAATAAAAAATAAAAGTGTGAGAGATAAAAGGAAATGAGTGCAATGTATATGAAAATAATACATAATTTTATTAATAAACAATAAAATGATATAACAACAACAACGAACTCATGATATAAAAACAACATTGAAGCAAATAATGACTGATAAAGTGATTAAACTTATTCTAATATCTCCCTGTATACCACATTAAGAGTGAAAACACTTTCAGAGTGCTAGACTAATTTCCCTTGGGATAAAGTATTTACAACTTTAACTTTAATGTCACACATAACTGACCATGCGTGAAAACGGGTTCAGGTAGGAATATTCCTACTCTGTCTAGAGTTTGTCCTTGTGATTTATTAATAGTCATTGCAAATGCTGGCATCACAGGAAACTGTCATTGAATTAATTTAAATGGGAGGCCAGTGTCAGATGGGGACAAATCAATTCTTGGAATCAGAACAACCTCTCCCTCTGCAGATTCTGTTAATACTTCAGCTTCAATAATGTTAGGTCGTAATCTTTTGATAATAAATCTAGTACCATTACCAAACCCCATTTACTATTAAGATTTCTCAGTAACATGATGATTGCACCCACTTTCAATTTTAATTTATGACACGGCATTCCTGAAGGAGTAATACTATTAAGACGTTAGATGGGAAAATTTTCCTTTTCAGCATCATCTGTTGAGTCAATGGAATCATCATCACTCAAATATGTGTGAAAATCTCCATCGAGTATATCCAAAATTTCTTCATTTAATTTTTGAACATGCTCATTTTTTGGACAAAGAATCACACGTTTAGGTATATTTTTAATATTATCTATAGATATACTATTTCCAACGATGGATTCAATAATAGATCCGTTACAAATCATTTCATGGGGGATTTCAATAATATCCATTCCTAAATGAAAACTGCTATCAAGTTTGCCATCTCGAAGTTTTACTAACCATTCACTATAAGCAGAATTCTCTGATCTCATATTTGTTTTAAGAGACAACTTTCTGAAACATCCCCAAACATCGCAGTACTTTAAACTCATTTGTACTATGGCTGATCGCATAGCATGCGGCACAATACTGAGACATTGTCGAAAATCCCCTCCAAGAAGGAGAACTTTCCTACCAAATACAACATTCAAATTCATAATTTCTCTTAGTAATCTGTCTATGGTGTTTATAGCATGACTGGATGCCATGGTGCATTCATCTATAATAAGAAGTTGGGCCTTTTTAATGGTTTTAGCAACTTCGTTCTTTATATCGAGTCTAGAAATTGAAGTTTCATTTAATGGAATTGGTAATTTATATTGGGAATGAATGGTTCTTCTACCAAGAAGTAAATTTGCAGCAATTCCTATAGATGCTGTGGGTAAAACAGTACCACCATGACCTCTAATATAATGTATTAAAACTTTATACAGATATGCTTTTCCACTACCCCCTGGACTATCCAAGAAAAAGCATTTGGGGTGTACAGTTTGATCTTCGATGGCTAAAGTTATAGTTTGAAAGGCTTCCAACTGTTCATCATTCAGAGAATTTATCAAAACCTCTGCCTATTGTTGCTCGTACAATTCATCACATGTATTTACATTCATTAATAAAGGATAGTCCATAAGTTTGAAATGTGAATATTTCATTCCATGCAATGTGAATACTTCCTGAATTTCGTTAAGGTCATGCATTTCACAGTTTACACAGGCACCTTCTCTTCAGTGTAATTTCCAACAGAAATCTTCAATAAAATGAGATTTATTCTCATCCCATAATTTGTCTGCAGCAGAAGGACATCCAAACACACATATGTATGCAAAAAGTTGCCTTAGTTGTTTGGGCATATTAAGGATGATTGCATTGTCAATCATATCTTTCCAGATAGTGTCATCAAGTAATAATCCTCAGTGTTTAGCAGCTTCTTGAAATGTATTATAAGTTACACCTCCTTAAAATGTATTATAAGTTACACCTCGCAGATCCTCAAAACTTATGGCACCTTTTACATGCAGAAGCAAAAGTCTAAGGTAATATCATTCTGGTTCTCTAAAGCTCACAGTGAACAGTCTACCTAATACTTTATTCCCACCCTTTCGGCGTTTTGTCCACAAAGAATTATTAAACACACAATGCTGTGGAATCTCCCAACAATAATAATTACGTGCATCAGAGTCTTCTCTATTCAATAAGAACCAAGCCATTGAAGTTGAGTTATGTCTTTTAGCTCTATCTAAAACTTCAGCAAAATCATCGGCATGAAAATACAAATTTTGTTCATTTGGCAAATTAATAGCTAATCTTGTGATTGCATGAGATTGGTCATGCATTCGCATTCCAAAAAGTCTCCAAACAGCCTCAGGAGCGCTCACATACCTGGAGTCAATGAAGTCCTGTACTTCGTCATGATTGATAATATTTTTTTTAGAAATTTGAATATTTGAACAATCATGCCCTTTATAGATGTATTCAAATAGATATTTGACATTTCTAATTGATGCACAGACTTCAACATATATATGACAGTTATATTTGAGGCACAAATATGGGTTATAAGGGACAATCCAAGTGTTATCGACAATTTTATTTCCAATAGAAATGGTACTGCCAGATCTTAATTGTATTTGTGATATCCATCAATATTTCCAATGGTCGCATTTTGAAATTCTTTTGGATATCCCTTTGAACATTTTCCATACATGGACTATTTGGATTTTGTATTCTACATGGTCCATGTACCATATTTGATTTTACAATTTGAAAAAGTCAATTTGTCCTCATCTGGAATTTCTGCCTTAACTATACGGTCAATGTCATCTTCTGAATGTAATTTGGACTCACTATCTAATATCAATAATATGTGAGCATGAGGCAGTTCGCATTTCTGAAATTCAATGACATGAATCTTAGCTATTACTTTGCCAAATAAATGGAATTTACCTATATAATTTAAAAGATCATTCAGCTTAATATTAAAAACTCTGGCTACCAAGTCAGGTCTGTTTTCAACTTTTTCCCAGCATTGTAAATTGTTTGTAATATCTGCCCATTTGGGGTTGCATGTCATGGTTATAAATAAATCAAGCTTGCCATACTTCGTTACAATTGCCATAGCATCCTGATATCGCTGCTGCATATTTCTGGGACTACTCTCAAAAGATGATGGAAGTATTATCATTTTACCTATCGGCACATTGTCATTTTCAGATCTAGATTTAAGATAATCCATCAAACCACTATATTTTTCAACTCTCAACTTAGATTGGTTTGCTTTAATGAAATTTATCTAATTGGCCTCCATTTTTAATATGAATCCACAATAAACTGTTGAGTTAATTTTCCTGCACTTAAAATAGGATTGAAGGTGTCCCTCACAGAGAGATGAAATCCATAATACTGCATTTGTGTGACTCGTGTCCTTACATTTTGTCTAGTATTATTGTCAATTACACTGTTGTCTCTGAGTCTTAATGCAATATCTGTTCCCCAGCCTTTTTCACCATGTGGAAAAAGAATAGGATATGTCATTGCATCTAATGTAGGAAATGGGATACTGATTTGTTTCATTTTAGTGGCACTTGGATTATTGGGTTCTGGTTTACAATGAATGAGCAAGTCCCTTTTAAAAGGAGGTTCTCCATCTTCGTTTCTGAATGTGACAGCAACCTCTGTTACACGGGGAAAATTATATCTACCTGGGTCACTGTTACAGTCATATTTAATCGCCATTGTTACCTCCGTGGGAGCAATACCTTTTGCTGCTGCTTCAGATTGGGCTTCCTTTTCTACCTCATGTAGCATCTTGTACGATTTTGTTAATTAATTTATTTCATGCACAAGGTTGTTGATGTTTATCATGAGTCTTTCTGAGCAGCCCTAGTTTTCTGGCATTGCTAATCTTTTACTTGTAGCTTCGGCTGTATCCAAAATATAGAGTTGAGCAAACTTCCGAGAAACACCATCCGAAGGATGTAAAGTTCCAGTATGGAGATAAACTTGTCCGTGTATTCTAAAACAGTATGGTCCATATCCTGATGGCGATTCAATATTTGCACCCATTGAAGCAAAAGCGAAAGAACTATTTATGGAACAAATATTTTCCATGAAATTTTTACTGTCAGAATCGTTTGTCATTAATTTTTTTAAATATGCTGGGTAATCTGGAAAATGTATATAATTTGGACAGACTTTCCCTTTGCTACAACATCGAGTAAATTTCCCATCAGATGGTTTTTCATCAGAGAAATTTAATGATAGGCAAAATTCACATCTAACAGTCATTCCACCACAATTATGTTTGAGAATTGCATCCTCAATGTACTCCATTTTCACTGAGAAGGCAGTTCCTACCAGTATTGCTAGTACATGTTGATGACTGTTCTCTAGACATGTTCTCTAGACATATTCTGTCTTCTCCACCACCTTCTTTCAACTTCAAAGGCACGTTCGTCTTTAGACATTTTCTGCTGATGATGCTGGTGTTTTTCACCTTCAGAGTGATGTTTTTCCAATAGCTGCTCTTCAGATACATTCTGTCTCAGGCACAGCCTTCTTTCAAGATCAGAAGCATGTTGCTCTTCAGACATTTTCTGTCGATAACGGTGGCATCTTTCAGCTGCAGAGCTAAGTTGTATCAAAGTTTTTCTTTGGACATAGTCCCACCTCTTTACTGCCAAGGTCTGAGATACAGGTGAATGAGAGTCCTGGCTGTCAGGCCATTGAGAGCTGTGTGACCAAAGGCTGATTCTGGCTGATTCTGTGGGGATGGGACTTCCTCCTACCTGTTGTCAGTTTCCACAGCTGGGATGAGGAAGCTGGGGCTCCAGAGGGAGCAATGCCCTCTAAGCCACCAGCTTTCTCGCTCTGCTAGACCCCACGGGTGGGCCTTGGCACTGCCCACCTTGCCCCCCCGGGTCCCTGATAGACCTGGACCCCCCAGGCGGGGCTTGGCACTGCCCACCTCACCTCCCTGGGTCCCAGATGGACCTAAACCCTGCGGGTGGGGCCTGGCACTGCCCTTCTTGCCTCCCCCTGATTCACCCAGACCCACCTCCCAGGGACCCAATGGACCGGGACCTTGCGGGTGGGGCCTGGCTGGTGGTCGTAGCAGAGGTACGGTCAATTAGCATCTTTCTCTTTTATTAGTGTAGATGATTCTTTAATCCAAGAATAAATCTCACTTGGTGATGGTGTGTAATCCCTTTCATATGTTTCTGAATTTGATTTGCCAGTAATTTATTGAAGATATTTACATCAATATTCATAAAATATTGGTCTATAGTTTTTTATAATGTCTTTGTCTTTGGTACCAGGATAATGTTGGCTATATGGAATGATTAGAAAACATTCCCTTCCATTTAATTTTTTGGAAGAATTTGAGAAGGATTGATGTTAATTATTCTTTAAATTTTTAGTAGAATTCATCAGTAAAGCCATTTAGTCCAGCAAATTTCTTCGTGGGGAGCTTTTTGATCACTAATTTAATCTTCTTATAAATTACAGCTATTTGGGCTTCATATTTCTTTTTTACTGAGTTTTGGTAAGTTGTTTGTTTTTTTTTTTCTAGGAATTTGTCTATTTCATCTATTTTATCCACCTTGTTTGTGTACAATTGTTCATAGCAGTATTTAAAATATATTTTATTATTGTAAAATTGGTGTCAATGTTCCCTCTTTCATTTATGATTTTTTAATTTTGGGTCTTCGCTCTTTTTTCCTTAAGTCTAGCTAAAGATTTTTCAATTTTATTGATATTCTGAAGAGACAACTCTTGGTTTTATTAACTTCTCTATTATTTTTCTATTCTCTGTTCTATTTATCGCCACTATTTTATTTATTTATTTTCCTTTATCACTTAAAATTTTTATTCACACTTACTGAAAGAGCTCTTTGTAGACTTCGAAAATACAGATCTTTAGCATTTATCAGTTGTGTGTGTCTTTAACTAGGAAAATAAGTTGGCTAAGATGTCCCTGAAGCCACACAGCATGTGACTGTAGAGTCACTTCGGCCCCCATGCTTTCCCATACTATATGTCGTCTGTGCCATCAGGAACTGCCATGATGTTATTAAAAGCCGTTCTGTTATCACATCCAGGCAACTCTGTCACAATGACTGCTGGACTGATAGTAAGGCACCATCAACTTTGATTCTTCCTGATTTCAAAATTATCTTCACTATTTAAAAAGTACTGTGATTTCCTTTCTTCTTCTAGGTTTGGGTTTAGTTTGTTCTCTGTTTCTAGCTCCTTAAGGTATAAAGTCACATTGTTGATTTGAGACTTTTTTATAAAACGTAAATGTTTTCAGTTATAAATTTCCTCTTAACACTGCCTTTACTACATCTAATAACTTTTGGTATATTGTGTTTTTATTTTTATTTTATCAAGATATTTTATAATTTCTCTTTTTATTTTTTAGTCCACTGGTTTTTAAGAGTTTGTTGTTTAATTTCCACTTATTTGTGAATTTTCCAATTATTCTTCTACTATTGATTTTTAATTTTATCCTACTGTGATCAGAAAATATTTGATTTTTTATCATTTTAAATTTAATAAAACTGTGTTTAAACTGCTCTGGCTGGGTGGCTCAGTTGGTTGGAGCATCATCCTGTACACCAAAAGGTGCCCGGACCAGGAATTGAACCATGAACTCCTGGTGCATAGGTCAACAGTTAACCACTGAGCACCACTGGCTGAGGTAGATATTTTCTTTGTGGTTACCATGATGATTATGTATAACACTAGAGGCCTGGTGTATGAATTCGTGTACAGGTAGGGTCCCTTAGCCTGGCCAGTGATCAGGGCTGATCAGGGCCACAGGAGGTTGGCTGTCCAGGGGGAGGGGCTGTGGGAGGTTGGCCAGTTGGGGTGAGGGGCTGTGGGAGGTTGGCCGGCCAGGGGAGGTTGGCTGTGGGAATGTACTGACCACCAAGGGGCAGTTCCTGTGTTTAGCATCTGCCTCTTGGGGATCAGCGTGTGTCATAGAGACCAGTCATTTGGTCACTTAGGCTTTTATATACAGGCAGTCCTCAGGTTACTTCATTTCATGGTTACGTTGCCATCTCCTATTTATTTATATAAAAAAAAGTTTCGTCATTTCAACGTATGTACATATGTGCTTTATGTTTTTTTTATTATTTATTTACCACAAGTAAAGGTCAGGAATTATCTTTGTCTTTTAGCAGTTGATTATAATGTGTCTCAGTGTAAATCTCTTTAGGACTATCTTAATTTGTGTTTGTTGAGCTTCTCATATTTGTATATCCATGCCTTTGCTTAAATTTGGGATGTTTTATTATTTTTTCAAATAATCTCTCTAAAACTTTTTTATTTTTCTATTTCTTGGATTCCCATAATGTATACACTGATATGCTTAGTGGTGTTCCATGAGTCCCTTCAGTTCTGTTTACTTTTCATCATTGTTTTTTCTTTTTGTTTCTCAGACTCAATAATTTTAGATGACCTGTCACCAAGTTCACTAATTTTTTATTCTTTCTATTCAAGTTGTTGAAACCATTGTTATGGGCTGAATTGTGCTTTTCCCCTTCCAAACTCATATCTTTCATTGAAAGTTGGGCATGTGAAAAACAGTCACTTATCTCAATCTCTGCAGACCATCATGAAATACCTTTAGTAATTAGTAGACCCCTTGAGCCTTGTAATCAGCCCTGCATGGAGGCTTAAGTTCTCAAGTATTTCCTGGGTGTGTTTTTGTCTGGATCTGTATGAATAAGCTTTTCAAAATTTATTTTTACCAGTAAGTCTCACCCCAGCTTCTTCTGGGAGTTTAGTGCACAGACTCGACAAAATGTTGCAAATAAATTTTACACTGTTCCTCCCATTTTAAGTGAGGGTACCAGAAATTCAACCTCTTTCTACCAACCTTGCAGTACTAAGCCACAGAGGTGTTGGAATGTGGATGAGTGAAAATGGCATGAAATTTGCTACTAGTTTGAATGTGGCTTTTTTTTTATTAGGTATTCATTCTGTTGCTGTAGATCTTTAACTGGTTTCTAGAACTCCTATGTAGTTATTTTACTCAGTCAATAGTTGTTTATTTAATATTTTCATGGTGAAGTGAGTGCCTGGAGCTTCCTAATCTGCCATCTTGCTGATGTCATTACTAGACCATTTACAGTTAAAGCTATTATTCAAATAATTGCATAGTGTCCTTACCAGAACTTAGTGTTTTTACTTTTTAATTATTTATTTGTTTTAATCTTAATCATTCTATTAGAATTGTAGTGGTATCTCATTGTGGTTTTAATTTGCATTTCCCTAATGACTAATGATACTGACCATGTTTTAACATGCTCATTTTATAATTGTATATTAAATAACAGATATTAAATAAATTATATAATATAGAGGCCTGATACACGAATTCATGCACCAGTGGGGTCCTTTGGCCTGGCCTGTGCCCTCTCACAATCCAGGACCCCTCAGGGGATGTCAGAGGCCCAGTGCACGGATTCAGCCCAATCCCCACAGGCTAGGCTGAGGGACCCCACTGGTGCACAAATCCGTGCACCAGGCCTCTAGTATACATGTAAGATCTTTGGTTAATCTCATCCCACCCTCCCCCCTCTCTCCTTCCCTCTGAGATTCATCAATCTGTTCCATATTTCCATGCCTGTGCGTTGAGTGTCTGACCCCTGGTGGTCAGTGCATGTCATAGCTACCAGTCAAACAGTCGACCTGTAGAACAGTTGAACAGTTGTTTAGACTTTTATATATATATAGATAATATATAAAAGTAGATTAAATATATATATATATATATATATATATATATATATATATATTCCCCTCTTAGATACAATATTTGATCAGACAATTTGCCTGTGTATTCTTTACTTCAGTGTGTGCTTTTTTTTTAATTTTCGAGTTTAAAGTGTTGCTTACATTCATTTGATACAAGTCCTTTATGACTTATGTGGCTTGCTAATATTTTATCTCTATCACTGGTTTATCTAAACTTTCTCTTAAATTTGTCTCTCATAAAGCAAAAGTCAAGTTTATTAGTTTTGTTTTTTTTAATGTATTTTGCTTATGACATCATATCTAAAAATTAACACCAAACCCAAGGACATATAAACTATCTTTTATATCTTATTCCATGTTGAAATCCTGTTGACTATATTTGTTTGGTTAATTTGGGGGATCTCTATTCTGTCCCATTGAACCATGTGTCTAACCCTTGCTTAGTTGCAGGGGCTGACTGGCAGACCCTGAGTGAAGGATGAACAGATTGCTCTGACACACGTTTTTATGAAAGAGAGAGCTAAGGGACTGTTTTACTTTAGAAACAAAAAGCAGTCCTGTTTGCCTGCCTTCTTAGGCTTTTATTGTCACAACAGCTTGAACTAAAATTAAGCTCTAGATATAATCAGTAGGGTAAGTATCCTTGAGAAAGTATATGCTTCTTCAAGGTCAGCTCTTAAAAGACTAAACATAGAGATTCTAGCAAAACACCCTGGGGGATCTGACTTGTTTGGAAAAGTCAAGGTAGGGGCTGCTGCCTTCAGCAAGGTCCCCTCAGAGGCCCCTGACCTTTCGGAGAATCCTCCTTACAGACATTCCAACCAAGTCCCGTGCTTCCTCACAATTAGTGTAGCTTTATAGTAAACACAGAAATCAGGTAATGTGAATTTTCCAACTTTGTTCTTTTTCAACATTGTTTTGGGTATCCCTTTGCCTTTTCATACAAATTTTAGCTTCAGCCTCTTGTTATATACAAGAACATTTGTTGAGATTTTCATTGGGATTGCTAAATCTATATATTAAATTTTGGGAAATTAACATCTGACCAATATTGAATGTTCCAATTCATGAATACTATATGTGTTTTTATTCATTGAAATCTTTCATCTATATTTTGTAGTTTAGTGTACACAGAGCCTGCAGTAAAAAATTAGGTATATTAATTTTATAACTATTTGCTATTTGTGCTACTGTGAATGATTTTTACTTTTCTTGTTAATATATAAGAATACAATTGTCTTTTATTTATTAACCTTGTATCCTGAGACCACAAGAAACTTGCCTATTAGTTCTTAAAGCTTTTTTGCAAACTTTTTCTATATAGAAAACATTGCCATCTAATAATAGAGACAGTTTTATTTATTTCTTTACTATCATTAGGGCTTTATTTATTTTTAATAGAGGCCTGGTGCATGAAATTCATGCACGGAGGGGTGGGTGGGAGGAGTTCCTGGGGGAGGGGGGGCGAGGAGGGTTCCTCAGCCCAGCCTGCAACGACGCCAGCATCCCGTGCCCTGGCCTCTGGCCAGAGGCCCCTCCTTCCCTCCACACGGCCGGGGTGTGGGATGCTGGGCTCGCATTGCCCCCAGAGGTCCCTCCCTCCTTCCACGTGGCCGGGGCATGGGAAGCTGGGCTCATGTCTCCTGGGCAATGCTGCCAGCATCCCTACCTGGCTGCTATGGGCACCGCCATCTTTGTGACGGAGTGATGGTTAATTTGCATATTACCCTTTTATTAGATAGGATTGCTGATTGCTCCACTAGGATTTTGAATATGATATTGACTAGAACAAATGAGAGAGAATATCTTGCCTTATTTATGAACTCTTGCCATTATTAGTGATGATACTAAATGTTGACAGATGAATTTTTGTAAATTAAGGAACTTCCATTTTATTATAGATTTAGTGAGCATTTTTATGCTATTTATGTATCTATTGAAAGGATATGTACTACACAAGAATAAACTCAAAATGGATTAAAAACTTAAATGTAAATCATGAAACAATAAAAATCTGAGAAGAAAACATAGGTAATAAAATTTGGACATTTCTCCTAGTAAAATTTTTGCAAATATATCTCCTAGGGAAAGGGAAACAAAATAAACAAATGGAACTGCATCAAACTAAGAGCTTTTGCACAACAAGAGAAACCATCAACAAAATGAAAAGGGGACCCACTGAATGGGAGAACATATTTGCCAATAATACATCTGATAAGGGGTTAATTTCCACAATACATAAATAACTTATACTACACAACACCAACAAGACTAATAACCCAATAAAAATGGGCAAAGAACCTAAATAGACAGTTCTCCAAAGAGGACATACAGATAGCTAGTAGATAGATGAAAACATGCTTAATATCACTAATCATCAGAGAGATGCAAATTAAAACCACACTAAGATATTAGCTCATGCCTGTCAGAATGGCTATCATCAATAAATCAACAACAACAACAAAAGAATTGTCCAGTATGTGGAGGAAAGGGAACCCTCGTGTACTGTTGGTGGGAATACAGACTGGTGCAGCCACTGTGAATAACAGTATGGAGTTTCCTCAAAAAATTAAAAATGGAACTGCTCTTAGACCCAGCAATCCCACTTCTGGGGATAAATCCTAAGAAACCTGAAACACTAATTTGAAAGTATATATGAACCCCTATAGTCATTGAAGCATTATTTATAATAGTCAAGATCTGAAAACAAACCAAGTGCCCATCAGTAGATGAGTGGATAAAAAAAAGTTGTACATTTACAAAATGGAATACTATTAGGCACCAATAAATAAATAAATAAATGGGGGGGGTTGGGGATCTTATCTTTTGCGACAGCATGGATGGACCTGGAGATTATTATGCTAAGTGAAGTAAGCCAGTCAGAGAAAGACAAATACCATATGATCTCACTTATATGTGGAATCTAATGAACAAAATAAAAATAAACTGGCCAACCAAATAGAAACAGACTTATAGATAGAACAGACCGACAGCTGTCAGAGGGGAGGGAGTTTGGGAAACATGGATGAAAGAAGATAAAAGGATTAAGAAGAAAAAAAAAGACATGTCATATATATACACAGACAACAGGGTGGTGATAGCCACAGGGAGAGGGGGGTGGGTAATACCTGGAGGTGAGCAAGGAGGGAATGAGAAGGAAAAGAGACTTTGCTTGGGGTGTTGGGTGCACGATGCAGTGTGCAGATGATGTTTTGTTGAGTTGTACACTTGAAACCTGCATGATTTTTTGAACTGATGTCACCCCAAATAATTCAATAAAAAAAGCAATTAAGAAAAGAAAGAAATGATATATACTTTATCTTATACAGTCTCTTAATGTGCTGAATTCTATTGATTGATATTTGAATTTTATCTAGTTTTTATTTTAGAATGATGTTTTTCTCATTAAATGACTTGGGATGTATTTCTCCCTTCTCTATTTTCTGGGACAACTTATTTTAGAATTAAATTTGTATTAGTCAGAGTTATCCAGAGAAACAGAACAAATAAGATGTAGGAATATAGCTATAGACATAGCTATAGATACATATATATACACATATAGATATAGGTGTGTAGATAGATTTATTATAAGAATGTGCTCAAGCAGTTATGGAGGCTGAAAACTTAAAGTCTGCTACCTGCAAGCTGGAGAATCAGGAATGTTCATGGTATAAACCTGTTCAAGTCTGTAAGCCTGAGAACCAAGAGCTCTGAGGTTTGGGGGCAGAAAAGGATAAAAGTCCCAGCTCAAGAAGAGAGGGAAAATTTGCCCTTCCTTTGCTCTTTTGTTCCAATTGAGCTCTTAACAGACTAGATGATGCCTGCCTACATTGGTGAGGGTGAATCTCTTTCCTCAGTCTACTGCATCAAATGCTAATCTCTTCCAAAAATGCCTTCACAGACACACCCAGAAATATTTTGCCAGGTATCTGGGCATCCCTTAGCCCAGTCAAGTTGACACATAGAATCAACCATTATATTATTTTTTCTTTCTCAAGTGTTTGGTAGAATTTGTTATTGAAATCATCTGAGCCTGGAATTTTATTTTTTGGAAGGTTATAAACGATAATTTCAATGTTTTTAATAGACTTGGGACTATTCATGGTTAGCTATTTATTTTTTAACTAGAGGCCCAGTGCATGAAATTCGTGCACGGATGGGGATTGTCCCTCAGCCCAGCCTGTACCCTCTCCAATATGGGACCCCTTGAGGGCAGTCAGACATCCCTCTCACAATCCAGGACTGCTGGCTCCCAACTGCTTGCCTGCCTGCCTTCCTGATTGCCCCTAACCACTTCTGCCTGCCAGCCTGATCACCCCCTAAACCACTCTGTTGCCAGCCTGTTTGCCCCCAACTTTCCTCCTCTGACGGCCTGGTCACCCCTAACTGCCCTCTCCTGCAGGGTTGATCACCTCCAACTGCCCTCCCTTGCAGGCCTGGTCCTTCTCAACTGCCCTCCCTTGCAGGCTTGGTCCTTCTCAACTGCCCTCCCTTGCAGGCCGGGTGCCTCCCAACTGCCCTCTCCTGCTGGCCATCTTGTGGTGGCCATCTTGTGTCCACATGGGGGCAGGATCTTTGACCACATAGGGGCAGCTATATTGTGTGTTGCAGTGATGATCAATCTGCATATTACTCTTTTATTAGATAGGATAGAGGCCTGGTACAGGGCTGGGGGCCAGCTGGTTTGCCCTGAAGGGCGTCCCGGATCAGGTGGGGTTTCCCTTGGGGTGTGGGGCGGCCTGAGCGAGGGGCCTGTGGTGGTTTGCAGGCCGGCCATGCCCCCTGGCGACCCAAGTGGAGGCCCTGGTATCTGGAATTTATTTTCCTTCTACAATTGAAACTTTGTAGCCTGGAGCAGAGCCAAGCCTGGGGCTCCCTCCGAGGCTGGCTGGCAGCCATTTGTGTTGGGGTTATAATTGAAACTTTGTTGCCTTAAGCTGGTGGGCCCAGCCAGGGTGTGCTGAAAGCTTTGCTTCCCCTGTTGCCAGCGGCAACCCTGGCCTGCTCTCTCAAGCTCCATTCTGCCGCCATTTGTTTGAATTTATTTACCTTCTATAATTGAAACTTTGTAGCTTGAGTGGAGGCTTAGGCCTGGCTAGGGCAGGCGGAAAGCTTGGCTTCCTCTGTTACCTAGGAAACCTTGCTCTCTGTGGCTGTAGCCATCTTGGTTTGGGTTAATTTGCAGACTCGCTCTGATTGGATGGTGGGCGTGGCTTGTGGGTGTGTCGGAGGTATGGTCAATTTGCATATTTGTCTATTATTAGAGAGGATGAGTTTTGGTACTTGTATCTGTATTAGTTTTCTACTGCTACTGTAACAAAACACTACAATCTTACTGTCTAAAACAAATTATTTTATATTTTTAAAGCTAGAAGTATGACATTCGTCCCACTGGACTAAAATTAATGTGTTACTATCAATGTGTTCCTTCCTGGAGGCTGCAAGAGTCAACTTGTTTCATTACTTTTTTCAGTTTCTGGATGCAACTTGCCTTTCTTGGTTTGTGGCTTCTTTTTTTTTGCACTCAAATCCAGATACTTTAAATCGCTCTCTGCCCCTTCTATGATCACATTTTTGTATAACATTTTTATTGCTGCTATAACAAATTACCATAAACTTAGTAACCTCAAACAACATAAACCCATCATCCCACAGTTTTGGAGGTTAGATGTTCAAAATGGATCTTCAGAGTCGCATTTCTTTTGGAAGCTCTAAAGGAGAACCCATTTCTTAATCTTTTCCATCTTCTAGATGTTGGCTGTATTTCTTGCCTCATAGTCTTATATCACTCCAACCTGTTTCCATTGCTACCTCTCCTCCTGTGACTGTAACCCTCCTGCTTCCCTTTTATAAGGAGCCCTGTGATTACCTTGGGCACACACAGATATCCAGGATAATCTCCCATTGCAAAATCCTCAATTTAATCACATTCGCAAAATTTTCTTTGCCATGCAAGGTAACATATTAATAAGCTTCATATATTAGAATATGAACATCTCTTTGCAAGGAGGAGGCACTATTCTGTCTTTATACATTCCTTTCTGACTTAAACAGGAAAGGTTCTTGCTTTTAAAGATGCATGTGATTAGATTGAGTCCACCTATATAATCTAGGATAATCTCCCCATTTCAAGGTCCTTAACCTTAACCACATCTTCAACGTGTTTTTGTTGTTGTTGTTGTTGTTTTTTAATCAAGTAAAGTAATATATTCATGGGTTCTGGGGATTACGACTACAGCATGAATTTTTTTTATGAAGCCATTATTTTGCCTATCAAATTATATTTCAGGAATTAGTCTATTTCATTCAGGTTTTCTATTTACCATATAAAATTGTTCATAATATTCCCTTATTATCCCCCGTGTCCACTCTTTCATTATTGATAGTGGTAATTGTGTTTTCTGTCTTTTTATCTTGGTCACTCTGCTTAGAGATTTATCAATTTTATTGATCGTTTTGAAGAAACATCTTTTGTGGTCATTAATTTTCCTTCTGGCTTTCTGTTTTAATTGATTTATGCTCTAACCTTTAGTTACCTTGCTCTCCTTTAATTTTCTCTTTTTATTTACCTAAGGTGGATACTGATTTAGATCTTTTTTTTTTCTTTTCTATTACAGGCATTAATTGCTTTAAATTTCCTTTAAGCACCGCTTTAGCAGCATCCCACAAATTTTGTTACATTTTATTTTCATTGAATTCAAAATATTTTTAATTCCCCTAAGACTTACTTTGATTATTTAGAAGTATGGTATTTAATTTCCATATATATGGAGACTGTACAAATATTCTGTTATTGATTTTTAGTTGATTTCTAGTCCTAGAATATACTTTGCATAGTTTATATTGCTTTAAATTTGTTCAAGTGTCTTTTATGGTCTAGAATATGGTCTACCTATGAGAATGTTTCAGATACATTTGAAAAGAATGTGCATCTGATGTTAGGTTGAGTGTTCTATAAATATCAATGATAAAGTTGTTCAGATAATCTATATTTCACTATTTTTCTGACTACTTATTCTATCAGTATGTTAGAAAGAATTGTTTAAGTGTCCAATTTTAATTGGTGATTTGTCTTTTTGTCTTTTCAGCTCTATAAGTTTTTTCTTCATGTATTTTGAGGTTCTTTTGTTTGAGACATGGTATTTAGGATTGTTATGCCTTCTTGGTAAATTGACTCTTTTATCATCATTTAATATGCCTGATTATACTTGATAATATTCTTTGGACTAAAGTCCTAAGGATACATTTGTTGTTTGTCCCTCTAAACATTAAGGCGTTTCTTTAATAAGAGACTAAAAAAGGATGGATCTGAGTGGAATTTTATCTGAGGCTGCTCTTCTCTTTTCCTAGCCAGCACCATGAAGAATATTTTGTAAGGATACTCTCAAAATTCCTTGTAAGCACTTGGTGCAGTTCATGGAGGAAAGGTTTTTTTGTTTGTTTGTATTATTTTGTGTGTTTTTTTAAAATATATTTTTATTGATTTCAGAGATGAAGGGAGAGAGAGATAGAAACATCAATGATGACAGAGAATCATGGACCAGCTGCCTCCTACACGCCCCTTCCTGGGTATGAAGCCCACAATCCTGGCATGTGACCTGACCAGAAATTGAACCGTGACCTCTTGGTTCATAGGTCGACGCTCAACCACTAAACCACATTGGCTGGGTGAGGAAAAGTTTTCAAGAGAATACTAGCCGTGATATATCTTCCACTCCTAAAGTCTTTACAATCTCTCCCTTGCCCATGCTCTCAGCCTTTAGCAATTCATTAGTATTTTTACCTGAATCTTCTTAATGTCTTATATGAAATCTAATGGCATCTTCTCCAGGTAAGCCAATGCTTGAATTTGGTTTTCTGTTGTAGGTGCCAATTTCTCCCTAGATTTGGGGTTAATTATTTGACTTTTGGCTATAGTTCTTTGACTGGCTTCAAGAAATACCTAAATTTTCACGTCTCCAGCATTTTCTTTTTGTAAGCATGAGAACGATGCTCTTTTTAGCTCTCTGTATCTCAAAGCAGATACCAAAAGTGGCATCAGGGAGAGAATTTAGTGAGAGATTCCTAGATTGTCTCTAACTTGGTATTCTTACAAACAATGCTGCAATAAATGTCCTATATGGTACTATATGAGAATTCTCCTGGGTTATTGGGAGAGGGGTTACTTGGTTCTATCACATGTGTGTACTTAATTTGGCCAGTTGCTACCATACTGCTCTCCCAAAATGGCTGTACGTGTCTACATGCCCACTTATAAGTCAATGAAATGTGTTTCCTGGATCCTTGCCCATATGTAACATTATAAAATTTTCCAGCTTTTAAAAATATGAATATAAAGTAGCATAACATCGTTTTAATGTACATTTATCTGATTACTAATGATTTTGAGCATGTTTTTTATACTTACTAGAGGCCTGGTACATGAATTCGTGTATGGGTGGGGTCCCATTGGCCTGGCCGGAGATTGGGGCCAGCTGGCTGGTGGGGGGTGTGTGTGTGTGTGTGAAAGTACTGTGGGAGGTTGGCCGGGCCAGGGGGAAGTACCACAGGAGGTTGGCTGGCCACAGGAGGTTGGTTGTAGGAGCATACTGACCACCAGGGGGCAGCTCCTGTGTTGAGCATCTTCCCGCTGGTGGTCAGTGCATGTCATAGCTACCGGTCAGTCATCTGGTTGTCTAGTCATAATGGTCACTTAGGCTTTATATATATATATATATACTAGAGGCCTGGTGCATGAAATTTGTGCGTGGGGGGGTGTCCCTCAGCCCAGCCTGCACCCTCTCCAACCTGAGACCCCTCTCACAATCCAGGACTGCTGGCTTCCAACTGCTTGCCTGCCTGTTTTCCTGATTGCCCCTAACCGCTTCTGCCTGCCAGCCTGATCACCCCCTAACCACTCCCCTGCCAGCCTGATTGATGCCTAACTGCTCCCCTGCCAGCCTGTTTGCCCCTAACTGCCCTCCCCTACAGGCCTGGTCACCCCTAACTGCCCTCCCCTGCAGGCCTGGTCCCCCCCAACTGCTCTCCCCTGCAGGCCTGGGTCCTTCCCAATTGCCCTTCCCTGCAGGCCCAGTCGCCCCCAACTTCCCTCCTCTGATGGCCTGGTCCCTCCCAACTGCCCTCCCCTTCTGGCCATCTTGTGGCAGCCATCTTGTGTCCACATGGGGGCAGCCATCTTGTGTGTTGGAGTGATGGTCAATTTGTATATTACTCTTTTATTAGATAGGATAGAGGCCTGGTGCATGGGTGGGGGCCAGCTGGTTTTCCCTTAAGGGTGTCCCGGATCAGGGTGGGGGTTCCTTTGGGGCATGGGGAAGCCTGGGTGAGGGGCCTGTGGTGGTTTGCAGGCTGGCCAAGCCCCCTGAGGACCCAAGTGGAGGCCCTGATACCTGGGATTTATTTATCTTCTATAATTGAAACTTTGTAGCCTTGAGTGGAGGCCTGGGCTGGCCAGGGTGTGCAGGAAGTCTGGCTTCCTCCATTGCCAGGGAAACCCAAGCCTCCTGCTAGCTCCATGGCCACAGCCATCTTGGTAGGGTTAATTTGCATACTCACTCCTGATTGGCTGGTGGGCGTAGCTTGTGGGTGTAGCGGAGGTACTGTCAATTTGCATATTACTCTTTTATTAGATAGGATATAGACTAGTGGCCCAGTGCTCAAAATCATGTGCATTAGGCCACCCACCGCTTCCGTGGGCACCAGTGGGAGCCACAGAATGCCCTCGGGAGCCAGGGGGGAGGGACTGAGAGGTGCTCCATGCATCTCCTGGTGACTGGTCGGACACGCAGCCCCACCTTCCCACACACGCCTCGCCAGGCACTCAGCCCTGCCCACCTGCGTGTGCTTGCTGTACACGCAGCCTCCTGCTGATTGGTTGTTACATGTGAGAGTATGATTACCATTTGCATATTAGCTTTTTATTATATAGGATTATACATGGAAGTTTTATTTCCCTAAAATGTCTGTTCTTATACTTTTCCCATTTTCATTGTTTTATTTTTCTTGTGTGTGTGTTTTTTTTTAGGTAGTTTAATTGTTTATTTTAGTTCTTAGTCCTTCATCAATTAACTTGATATATTCAACCCATCAAATTTTATCTTATAATTTGTATTTTGGAGGGTCTTATGATGTTTTTCCTTATATTTAGGCTACAGAGACAATAGGACTTTCAAACTTTTTTTTACATCTACGCATTGTTTCAAATCTTGTCACCAACCTTTGATTCAGTATACATTCAAATGTAAATTAACCTTACTTTTGAGAATTAGAGGAAAGAGAGTACTCTAGCAAAGTTGAAAAGTATAGCATAAAGCATACTAGACTACAAGTTGGAAGGCCAAAATTTTTGTCCAAACTTTACAGCTAACTAGTGGTAAAGTTTGGACAAGTGATCTTAATCAACTAATAGTCTCATTGAACTTGATAATGTTTGATTGGTAAAGTGGTGATAACACCACCAGGTTTGCCTTGTGTTTCAAGTAGTTTTGAAAGTACTTTGAAAATTATATATTGAAGTGTGATGAAGACCTGGGGAAGGGGCAGGAGCAGGGTGGGGGGGGGTCAGTGGGGGTTAAATGGGACATCTGTAATACTTTCAACAATAAAGATAAGTTTTAAAAAATAAAAAATTAAAGGAAGAAAAAATTACATATTGCAATACAAATATAAAATCCTGGCATGGTCAGCTTGTGTCTTTGGTTTTGCTTTATTAGTAAGATTACCTAAACCAGTGGCTCTCAGACGGTTTTAAAGATATTAATAAATGTTCTTGAAAAATAAATTATGTGTTAAAATCAGTTGGGAATTATTATTTAAACCAGTTATATACTGTGGGACTTCTTAGAAACATCATTATTCTAATATGCAATGAACTTGGTCAAAATAAAATAGTGTAATTTTTTCCACCACAGAGATTTCCCTTTTGGACCTTTTTTTTTCACAGAATTCCTATGAAACATCTCCCAGAAAGTAATCTTATAAAATACAAATTGGGGGGAAATGGTTTATTGGAAAGAACACTGAGCTTCTCATATTCTAGTTCTGCTACTCAGGTGAGACTTTGGGAAAGGTACTTAACCTCTTTGAGACTCACTTTCTTAACCCTTGAAAATAGGGCTAAAATATTCCATTAAAGTACTTTTTAATATACTGTATGTAAAATAAGTGTCTGATACATAGTAGAACTCACTAAGTGGTGGTTGTGTTTTGTTTATTTTTGTTATCATTGTTGATAGTATTATTAAGATTATCAGTGTATATACCTGCCAGAATGGCTACCATCAATAAATCAACAATCAACAAGTGCTGTGGATAAAAGGGAACCCCAGTACACTGCTGGTGGGAATGCAGACTGGTACAGCCACTGTGGAAAACAGTATGGAGTTTCCTCAAAAAATTAAAAATGGAACTGCCTTTTGACTCAGTGGCTCCACTTCTGTGAATATATGCTAAGAATCCAAAAACACCAATTTGAAAGAATATATGCACCCTTATGTTCATAGCAGCATTATTTACAATAGCCAAGATCTGGAAAGAGCCCAAGTGCCCATCAGTAGATTAGTGGATAAAAACAAAAAAAAACAAAACAAAACTGTGGTACATTTACACAATGGCATACTACTTGGTCATGAAAAAGAAGAAAATCCTAGCTTTTGTGACAACATGAATGAACCTGAAGATTATTTTGCTAAGTGAAATAAGCCAGAGAAAGACAAATACCATATGATCTCACTTATATGTGGAATCTAATGAACAAAATAAACTGATGAACAAAATAGAATCAGAGGCATGGACACATTGAACAGACTCACAGCTGTCAGAAGGGAGAGGGGTTGGGGGCTGGGTGTACAAAAGGTGAAAGGATTAAGCAAAAAATTTATATGGTGTCCCCAAAAAATATATACACAAACTTTGAATTATAAAGGCAGTGTCTATTAAAATAAACGTCAATTTCAAAATCGAGCTATAAGCTGTTAAAGTGTGTATACATTTTTATTTTTATTTTTTATTTTTTATTGATTTCAGAGAGGAAGGTAGAGGAAGAGAGAGATAGAAACATCAATGATGAGAGAGGATCATTGATTGATTGCCTCCTGCATGGCCCTCACTGGGGATTAAGCCTGCAACCCGGGCATGTGCCCTTGACCGGAATTGAACCCTGGACCATTCAGTCCACAGGCTGATGCTCTATCCATTGAGCCAAACTGGCTAGGATTGTATACATTTTCTGAGAATATATATATATATCCATAGACACAGGCAACAGTATTGTGATTGTCAGAGGGAAAGGGGATAGGGAAGGTAGAAGAGGGCAAAGCGGGGATAAATGGGATGGAAAGAGACTTTGCTTTGGATGATGGGCAGATACCCAAATGCAGATGATGTTTTGTTAAGTTGTACACTTGAAATCTGTATGGTTTTCTTAACCAATGTCACTACAATAAACTCAATGAAAAAAGTGATTGATCAGAGATCATATAGTTAGCTATCAATAAAACTAGTTCAAAACTCAGACTCCTGTAGTGTTGTGCTCTTTCCATTCACTAAAATTAAAAAAGGCAATACACATCACTACTCCACTTCAATGTGTTTGTCAATTCTGCTAGCAAAATCTACTTGAAACAGGTGTCGTACTTCTTTCAGAATTGTAAAACTCCATATCCACCTCTAATTAAACAGACTTCCTTTATCCAACCCAAAATACTTTTCTTCAAATAATTCTGTTCAATTGTATAATCCCTTTAATCATTCTGCTTGTCTTTTAATTCCCAGTAAGCTGTTTGTAAATTTTGAGAGCCATAAAAAATGATCACTGACACTTTTTCCCTCCCACTGAAGTAAAATATTAGAAGGATCTTAAAGCAAAGGCAGTTCTCCACATGGAACAGAATTTCCTATGGTGAAGTGCTGGCGACTTCATTTCCCTTACTGAACAACAGAAACTACAAAGACAAAGGGTCATACTGTATGGATTAAGATGCTGAGCCCACAGCAGGAAAAGCCAGCTAGGGGTCAAAGTAATAAGAGAGGAACTGTTAGTTGTACAGTAGTTTGTCTGAATGTGAATATAATCTGTGCACATCTCTGGGGTTGGCATCTGTGACTGAAATAAAATCAAAGAAATGTTTTGTTTTAATTTACCATTTATATAGAGAGACATAAAAAGGTAGTTTCTCCTGGGGTTTAAAAGGTACTGTTGGGCAGTAAATCAGGTGTTGCCATTTTCAGGTTCCCTGGATAGGACTTATTAAGCGACCATGTCAGCAAAAGTTGGAAGCTTGAAAAAGTGAATGTTTAAATGTACCACCCACCTAGGAGTAGCTTAGGCTTTGGGAGAAGCTGGCTCAGCATGTATAAAGCTGGGCTCAGGAGGTGTTTTTTCATTACCTGACCCTACCCAAAAGCTAAACAGAACAATGCAGGTTCAGTAGAATAGTTACCC
This sequence comes from Eptesicus fuscus, assembly GCF_027574615.1. Taxonomy (NCBI): domain Eukaryota; kingdom Metazoa; phylum Chordata; class Mammalia; order Chiroptera; family Vespertilionidae; genus Eptesicus; species Eptesicus fuscus. The sequence continues at coordinate 63,545,351 of NC_072473.1, read as the reverse complement.
TTAGAGGAAATTCTATTCCCTGAAAAGTATAGTTTTTATTTTGGATGTTTTCCTCCTAAGAGGTAGTTTTCACAGCACTGCTCATCGCTGTTTCACTGACATAGGATACAAAGAGCAGTCAATTGTTTTTATTCCACCCATTCCTCTCGACCCTCATTGAAGAAACATTCTTTGGCACAAAGTTATAAGAGTCACTCTTCCCATTAACTCTCTAGAACTTGAGAGGATATTGTTTTCAATTTCATGGGAAGGTCATACATGCATACAACACTCTAAACATGTACATTCATAGCATCTGTTGTAAATTCTGTTTTCTTATCTCCATAGTAACTGTTTCTTTGCACAAGTGTAAAAAGGACAGGCAGACTAAGTTGGCCTTGACTGCTCTTTAGTAATCAGCCCTTACACAGCATGCTTCAGGAAACATCCTTTTGATAGATGGTGTTCCTGTGAGAGTAGCTGCAAAAGTGGAGGCAAAATGTCTTCGTACTTCGGGCTTTCCTGATGAACCGTAGCAATCTGGCATAGCTAGAGTGGGATCCCCAGGCCTAATCGTAGCCAACTGGCTCCTTTGTGATTTGCTTCATGTTCATTTTGTTTGACAGTTCTGAAGCTGTGTTTTCTTACAGCTGAGTGGCCTGTGGCAGCTGGGTGCTGAGAGTAGTTCTCACTCACATAGAGACCACACACACACAAGAAGAGAGAGAGAGCAAAAGCGAGTGCGAGAGCAAGAGCTAGAGAGATAGACAGAGATTGAGAGATGTGTGAAAAATTGAAATGGCAAGGACTGTTAGAAAAAGAAAATGTGTGAAAAATTGAAATGACAAAGGCTGTTAGTGGCTTGTCTCATTGTCACAGACAAACTGAAATGGCTATTGGTAATCTGAGCACTTGAGAGGTGGCAGGACAGAAGATGCGGCTATCAAGGTTCACTCTTCCTGCTGGAGTTCTACAAAGGTCAGGTTCAAAATGATTGTGCCTCATTTCTAAACCTATAGGCTTAAGAGAGCACAGTGAGGATACTAAGAAAGGATATGCCTTTCACTGATTGACAAATTAAAAATTATTTAATTATTCAGAACCGATTTTGTGTAACTACCTGTTGGGGCACTGATGATAATAGCTTCATAGATGTAGAAAAATTCCAGAATAATACTCAGAAAGAATAGCTATTTAACTTCTCATTGAACAAAATTTAATAGAATAAATGTTTTGGGAGAGAGGCATGAATTCAGAATCTAAATGATATAACTGGAGCAAACTGTTCATAGAAAATAATGAATAAGTAAACAAAAAGACATTGAAAGGAAGACAAGGCAGTAAGAACAATTGAAAAAGAGGGCAGTGAGCCTTCATCACGATCATGTTACAATCGAAATCCCATTCTAATACAGGATCATGGCTGAAGGAATTTGCTGCCTTGTGGATTCATTTACATTACAGCCACAGAAAACTTTTTGAGAAAGAGCTCCAACCCACCCATTTTCACCTCAGTGTTGGCTAAAATAATGATATAGAAAATACAGCTACCAGAACAGCTGATATTTTAGTTATACAAATAGCAGGGATACTAGATAAGCTGGTAAAAGGAAAGATTACCAACCTCTATTTTATTCTTTTATGTTTAGGAAGAGAAAGCGAAAATGTGAATACAAACTATTAATCAAAGATCAGTGTACACACTGATCATCTTTTTTTGTTTTTACTTTATTTTTATTGTTGACACTATTACAGATGTCCCCATATTATCCCCATCCCCCCAACCCCCACTAACCCTTCCCTCTGGCCATCAAGTCACTGTAGTCTGTGTCCATTGGCTATGCATATATGTTCTTTGGCTAATCACTTCACCTTCTTTCATCCCATCTCCCCTCCCACCTCGCCTCTGACAGTTTTCAGTTTATTACATTCCACATATAAGTGAGATCATAAGTTATTTGTATTTCTCTGACTGGCTTATTTCACTTAGCAAAATACTTTCCAGTTCTATTCATGCTGTCACAAAAGGTAAAAGTTCCTTCCTTTATACAGTGGTGTAGTATTCCATTGTATAAATGTGCCACATCTTTTTTATCCTTTCATCTACTGATGGGCACTTAGGCTGTTTCCAGATCTTGGCTATTGTAAATAATGCTGCAATAGTAATAGTAGGGGTGCATATAGTCTTTTGAATTAGTGTTTCTGGTTTCTTTGGATATATTTCCACAAGTGGAATCACTGAGTCAAAAGGCAGTTTCATTTTTAAATTTTTGAGGAAAGTTTCTGGGCTTCCATTCTTATCCATAAAATGAGGGATATGTGAATTATTTCATAAGTCAATTTCTTCTCTGCCATATGACAATTCTGTAATGTGTGAATATTCTACTGTGATGGTCATTATCACGATCAGTGTGTATTCCTGGTACTCTATTTTCTGGTTTTTTTCTGGGCACCCTTGTGGTTGAGTGGAACATTGTGACTAGTTCTTATAAATTAGAAGTTCTGTAAAAATTTCTGTAAGCTAAAGTGATATGTGTCACTTCTGGGTCAGAACATCCATTTACCAGTGTGAAATCTCCCATAAATATGATTCTTTTTTGCATAGCTACTAGAAAATTCAATATGAAGGCTATTGTGTCATTTTGTATCTCTGAGGTGTTACTTAATAGACATGTAATATGAGGGAACAGTAAACCTTTATGATGTTAAGGCACTGAATTTTGGGACTTGTTTGGCATTGCAGCATAATCTAGCCTATCTTTACTGATATGGCTGCTTCCAATGTTAGACTGTACATCTCTTCAGGGGAAGATCATGTTGTCTACAACCTTTGCAGGTTTTTACTCTGAAACTGAAGGTGTTAAATGAATATTGGCTTATTTGTTGACTTTTCAGAAGAATTTTTTTGACAGAGTAACTATGGTATAATAGAAAAAGAATGAGGTAGAAATCATTTTAAATCTCTGTTAGGTCTAATAAGGTTAGTAGTTCTATAAGACACAGGCCTCAAATAAGTAAAAATGAAATATTAATACATTTGATATTACATTATTTTATTTCTAGTCACACTAACCACAAGGCAGATACAATTAATAGTTGATGCTCTTTAGTAATGTACACATTTAATCCAAATCAGTCAGCTATTTTACAAGTTACTAGGCAACATACAGATTTAACCCTTTGCACTCGCTTGCTTTTTTCTCGATTCCTTTATTCTACTCGGGATTTAATTGTTTAAATACCCCAGATTTTACAAAGCGCGGCAGTAGAATAAAAAACTTGAGTTTCTTTTCATACAAACTTATTTATTTGGATTATTTTATATTTCAAATTATTGATACATTCAATACAATTCGACATACGAGCTGCTACCTATGCTAACCTTGTCGAGTCACACTCGACATCCAAGTGCAAAAGGTTAATATGTAAAATGCACATACTAAGTGCTGGGATATGTTAAGATGTATGATTACATTAGCAACTAAGGAATACACAGTGCTGTTGTTGCAGAGTTCATAATCAAGCAGCTTGAAAAAGTAGGTAGAAACTATGTGCAAGCTAGTTAGATATCCTGAGCTTATTCAGTGAGAAGTAATGCAAAAGATTCATTTTACAGATTGTGTCAATCAACCAGTGATTTAGCTCAGACAATGCTAGGCAACTACCTTAATCTCTCCCTCTATGGGAGGTTCATTAACTTCATTACTTCATAAAATATTTCTTTTTTTGAACTATAAGATTTATTTTTTATGTTTAAAATAGCAAATCTAAATGTCCAACAATAGAGAACAAGTTGAATTAAAGCCACTGAACATACGAGAGGTATGTTTACTAACATAAAAAGATGCTTATATATTGTTAATTGACAAAAGAAGGTGAAAAAGTCATACCTGATGTTATACTAATTTTGTAAAAAAATTTTAAAAAAAGATATGTATCCATAGGAAAAGAAATAAGTCTGGAACAATCTCAAGTATCATCTGTGGTTATTTCTGTATGGTTTATGGTTAAGTCTTACATTCCTGTTTTAGATATCCTATCTAATAAAAGAGTAATATGCAAATTGACCATCACTCCAACACACAAGATGGCTGTCCCCATATAGTCAAAGATGGCCACCCCCATGTGGACACAAGATGACCACTACAAGATGGCTGGCAGGGGAGGGCAGTTGGGAGGGACCAGGCCTGCAGGGGAGTGCAGTTGCTGGGGACCAGGTCTGCAGGGGAGGGCAGTTGGGGGAGACCAGGCCTGCAGGGGAGGATAGTTAGGGGCAACCAGGCCTGCAGGGAGGGAAGTTGGGGGAGACCAGGATGGCAGGGGAGGGCAGTTAGGGGCAACCAGGCTAGCAAAGGAGGGCAGTTAGGGGTTACTGGGCCAGCATGGGAGGGCAGTTGGGGGCAACCAGGCCTGCAGGGGAGGACATTTAGGGGCAACCAGGCTGGCAGAGGAGGGCAGTTAGGGTGGCCAGGCCTGCAGGGGAGAACAGTTAGGGGCAATCAGGCTGGCAGGGGAGCAGTTAGGCATCGATCAGGCTGGCAGGGTAGTGGTTAGGGGGTGACCAGGTTGGCAGGCAGAAGCAGTTAGGGGCAATCAGGCAGGCAGGCAAGCGAGCAGTTGGGAGCCAGCAGTCCTGGATTGTGAGAGGGATGTCCAACTGCCCATTTAGGCCCGATCCTGGTGGGATCAAGCTTACACTGGCAGTCAGACATCCCTCAAGGGGTCCCATATTGGAGAGGGTGCAGGCTGGGCTGAGGGACACACACCCCTGCCCTGTGCATGAATTTTGTGCACCGGGCCTCTAGTTACTTACATAATTAGATATTTAATCATTTAAATCAGGGGTCCTCAAACTTTTTAAACAGGAGGCCAGTTCACTGTCCCTCATACCATTGGAGGGCCAGACTATAGTTTAAAAAAAAACTATGAACAAATTCCTATGCACACTGCACATATCTTATTTTGAAGTAAAAAAACAAAATGGCAAAAACACCCACATGTGGCCCATGGGCCGTAGTTTGAGGACACCTGATTTAAATAATCCACTTGCATATTATTTGTATAATAGTAATAATATATTAATAATATACCTATCTATCATCTCTGATGTTTGATGATCTCCTCCTTCTAGTCCAGCAGCTTTTATTTTCTTGGAAGGCAGTATGAGGGAACCAAATTTGGTTCCTCACCCTGACTCTAGCCACTTCCACAAAAGATAATGTCCATTCTGTTTAGTTTTTAAGTTTTACAAGTATTTATGGGGTGCCTACTATTCACTATCCAGGCCTGCTTTAGGTATTGGGAATAAAAGTGATTTCAGGGTGGTTAAGACACCAGCTTTATTGCTTGAGTGCCTGTTCTTTGTCTTAATAGCTGTGTGATTTGGGCAGGTTACAACCAGTTATTTTTCTGAAGTCATTTAGACATAGCCCTTTATTTTTTTCCCCCTTGATGCAATAACTGATTATTTTTCTTAAAAGTCTCACATCGCCATCATGCCCTCATCAAGTATTTGTGTTCACCAAATGCCACAACTGAGGGGCAGACTATAATTCTGATAAGGAATGCCATCTTGAAGAAGTTACTTCAACTATGTTGATTTCAATTCTCTAAATTGTAAGAGTACTGAATTATATAGTTTTCAAAGATCTTTCAATTCTAAAATTCTATGGTTATAAGGTTCTGCTTGTCCTTTCAGTGGAGGGAGAGAAATTAACCCTCTAGACTAATTGAGAATAAGAAATGAATTCTTATTTGTCAACAACACTTTGAGGAGTTCTTGATAATTGCACTTTAGAGAATCAAGATTTGTGGATTATCCACTATACACATGCAAATCCCAGGCTACCACCTTGCTGAATCAGAGTATTCTGAGTCAGATATCACTAATATCTGTTCAGGAACTGACCATAAGGTAACACTTTACTAAATGTCATCAGGAAGGAGACCATCAAACATTTAAAAAAAAAGAAGAAGAAAGAAAAGCAATCTAAATGATTTGGGATAATCTGCCTTACAGTTCCCTTTGTTTTTATGATGTTTCAACAAGTTAGTTTCATCCTTTAGTATTTCTTGTAATTGATTACTTCTAAGAAAATCTGTTTGAAGAAGCAGGAACACCTTTGTTTATATCTACCTGACCCTTTCTTTCGAATCTGATCAAAATCTCAACACAAATGTGGTTTACTGGATGAAATTGGTTGATTCTGAAGGCCTGCAATGCCACCTTGTGGATAAATCATGGCAGCAATGGACTATGTACTTTCATATATTATCTGGGAAATAAGCTGAAATTTGAATCATTCTAACTTGTCAAGTTTTAATTCAAGACTTTGTTTCTTAGATCAAAAATAAGATCATAATATATGTCACAGTCAGTGACCACTTTGTCTTCTTAAAACAATAGTTGAAAATAAGACCATTTTGTTGCTGCTGCTAATTTACATTGAGTATTAATTTAAGATGTGCAACCCATCAAAATTATCACATCAGAACTTTTTGCATTAAGCCATGGTCAGGTGGCTCTGTTGGTTGGAACGTCCTCCCCTATACCAAGAGGGTGGCAACCAATCAATGTTTATCTCTCACATTGATGTTCCTCTCTCTGTCTCTGTCTCTCTCTGTGTCTGTCTCTCTCTCTCTCTCTCTCTCTCTCTCTCTCTCTCTCTCTCTCCATTCCTGTCTCACTCTCTCTCAAATCAATAAAAACATACCCTCCAGTGAGGATTTTTAAAAGTATCTGCTTTAATAGTATACAGGTAGTGCCATTTAGAACAAATGAGCTTCAGTGACAGATTTGTGACACCTGGTTTATATTTTCCTTATGGGAGCTATCAATAATTTCTATATATAAGAACTAAGAATTACTTGATCTGTAAATAGGTAAGTGATATACACAGAATTATTTGGAAGAAGTTTTAGAATCAAGCTCCAAGTCATTACAGCGGCATGGCTTATTTCATATTCTGAATAATCCTCCCACTGAAGACATCTGAAATGCTGAATTGTAAATAAATAAATAAAACAAATGTATCCATGAGATAGAAAATAAGACACACTCAGAGATTAAACAGTATAGTAAAGATTAGAACTCAGAAAGGATATCTAGACACTAAAGATACCTTTCACCTTAAAGATATTTGCTAAATCTAGCAACTTTGATTTTCATATTTTCTTAGGGTGAGGAGTAAGTGTGAGAGGCTGGAGACAAACAGAAGTTCTGTCGAAGTTATGGATTTTAATAAAATATCTCAGACAGAAAGGAATGAATAACAATATAATTAAAGTTTAAGGGAGAAACCAAGATGTTGGCATAGTTAAACACCTGAACTTGCTGCCTCACACAACCACTTCAAAACTACAACTAAAAGACAAAACGGGTATCATCCAGAACCACAGGAAGGATGACTGAGTGGAAATTCTACAACTAGAAGGAAAGAGAAAAGCACACTGAGACTCAGAGGAGGTGCGGAGGTACGGAAGTGAAGTGCGGAGGTATGGAGGCGCACACACTAAAAAGGGCTGGCAACTGAGTACACTGTTGTCTTTTTCAATCAGGAGGGAGACACAAGGTCCTGACTTCTCTGAACTCCAGTTCCAGGTGAGACTCTGAGGACCCAGACTCATACGGGGAGAAACTGGACTGTCTGACATCAGGCCGGAACACAAGGGTGGCTTTCTCTCAGAGGTGCTTGCACCAACCATTGTTCCTGCACAGTGCTGCGGGACACAGAGACTCGGGGACCTTTTCAGGGCAGGGCTCATGGTCAGCCATTGCTGTTTGCTCCACCCTGGTGATTCCCTGAGATGCCGCCCCACCCAATTTGCAACCCCACCCAAGCTGTGTGCAGAGGCTTTTGCATATGAATGGCATGGCCTTTGGAATCTAAAACCTAACATACTGCAGCTGGGTCAGAGAGCCCCAGAGCCTCCAAATGAAGGCCCAAAGCTGGACAGAAGCTTGCATTGCTTCACAGCTGGGCCTCATCTGGGCACCTCCAAACCCCAAACAAAGAGGAAAAATCTGCAGATCTCTCTGTAGCTCCTGCTGGGTGGCCTCAGTGGCTGACTTTGCACCTCCTTGGAGATCTAAGAGCCAGTGTACCCAGTGGTCAGAGTGAGACCATCCAGATTACAACTCTTCAGATCCATAAGAGACACACTCAGGGGGCAGACTCAGTGAGCACCAAAGCTCCACTGAAGCAAGTCTTGCTCCATAAGGGTGTCACCAGCACAGAAGTTCTCCCATTGTAGACAAAACTGATCCTCACAGCCAATTGGCCTGGAGGTCAATTCCTCCCAGTGATACCAATAGCAATCAAGGCTTAACTACAACAAGACTGTGCACACAGCCCACAAAGGGGTACACCAAGAGTGCCCACCTTAAGTAATTAGGGAGGCTGAGCCACTGGGCCTTATAGGACACCTAGCACACAAAGCCACTGTATCAACACAGGGAAGCAGCCAAAAATGTGGAGACAAAGAAACACCTCAGAAATGAAAGAAATGGAGGAAATCAAACTACTGGATATAGAGTTCAAAACCATGGTTATAAGGTTACTCAAGAATCTTCTAGAAACCTCTAAGAAATTTAGTGAGACCCTCAAGGATATGAAAAAGGACCAACTAGAAATTAAGCATACATTGAATGAAATAATGATTAATTTACAGAGATATAACAGCAGACTAGAGGATCCCAAGAATCAAGTCAAAGATTTGGAATACGAAGAAGCAAAAAACACCCAACTGGAAAAGCAAAACGAAAAAGAATCCACAAATATGAAGATAGTGTAAGGAGCCTCTGGGACAACTTCAAGCAAACCAACATATGAATTATGGGGTGCCAGAAGAAGAGAGAGAGCAAGATATTGAAAACTTATTTGAAGAAATAATGATAGAAAACTTCCCCGACCTGGTGAAAGAAATAGACTTACAAGTCCAGGAAGTGCAGAGAAGCCCAAACAAAAGGAATCCAATGAGGACCACACGAAGACGCATCATAATTAAAATGCCAAGAGCAAAAGACAAAGAGAGAATCTTAAAAGCAGCAAGAGAAAAACAGTTAGTTACCTACAAGGGAGTACCCATACGACTGTCAGTGGATGGATTAAAACATAAGAGAGACAGATAATATGAGAATAAGTTTGGTGGAAGACTAAAGAAAATACCTAGGACAGAGTATCTCTATAATAAAGAGCCAGGGTGTAACCACTGATCAGGACCAAAGGCTGACCATCAGGAAGTCAGCGCTGGGTTGCCATGGTGACCAAACGCTGACTACTGAGGCTGCAGGCCTGGAAAGAGACCTGAAGAGAGAAGCAGGGGCTGATCTGTAGCATCTGTGGCAGCTTTTTACCAGCACTTGCCTCTCTCTTTCCCTCCGAGCCTGGCAGGAAGCCCTGCCTCCATTTCTCTTAGAGCCTCCATCGGGGCTGCTGATCAGCCCTGCCTTTCTGATCAGGCCCTGTTGGTAGGCCCAGAGATGCTGACTGGCATAGAAACTGGACAATCAGAACCAAATCTGGGTCAACTGTGAGGAAGCAGTGGCTGCCTAGGAGACAGAGCTTTTGACACTGACTGGCATAGAAACTGACCAATTAGAACTAAATTGGCCAGCAGGGGAGGGCAGTTGGGGACAACCAGGCTGGCAAGGGGAAGGCAGTTGGGGGTGAGATCAGACCAGCAGGGGAGGGCTGTTGGGGGTGAGATCAGGCCGGCAGGGGAAGGCAGTTAGGGGCAATCAGGCAGGCAGGCAGGTGAGCGGTTAGGAGCCAGTGGTCCTAGATTGTGAGAGGGATTTCAGATCGTGCCTAAACCGGCAGTCGGACATCCCCCAAGGGTTTCCTAATTAGAGAGGGTGCAAGCTAGGCTGAGGGAACCACCCCCTCCATGCACGAATTTCATGCACCAGGCAACTAGTGGAGAAATAAAAAGCTGAAACATAATGAACAATATATACTAAGAGACTTGGGGGATAGTGTGTAAAGCTCTGAAATTAATTGATTTGGAAATTTGAAAGGGAAGGATAGTAATAATAAATAAAGTGGAAGAACCTTTATTTGCATAAAAAATTTACTGAACTAATGAAAGGTAGCAGTACACTGAATTAGGAAGCCAAATAAAATATTTTTCGTAGGCCCTATGGCAGTGATGGGCAACCTTTTGAGCTTGGTGTGTCAAACTTCGCCAAAAAACTGAGCATAACTCGGGTAGTGTGTCACTTTGAGGAAAAAACTAACTCCAAGACTCTAGTCGCAAATGTTTCATCCTCAGGAGCAGCAAATGTTTCATCTTCGGCATGCAGCCGCATGTCATCAGAAATGGCTACGCGTGTCAGTGCTGACATGCGTGTCATAGGTTCGCCATCACTGCCCTATGGTAACAAGGCAATTACCTATAGAAGCTACAAAAAGAAAAAAAGAAGGGAATCAATGCATATCAATAAAAAATGTTAAACAGAGACAATAAGAGAGAACAAAATAAAAATCTACAAGAAAATCAAAACAATTAACAAAATGCAACAGTAAATCTTTTGCTATCAATAATTACTTTAAATACATATGGAGTAAATTCTATAAACATAAGACATTGAGTGGCTGAATCAATACCCTCCAAGACACTCTAGCTTTAGGGACACACTTGGGCTGAAAATGAAGAGAAGGAAAACCATATTCTGTGCAAATTGTAACCAAAAAATAGCAGGGGTAGCTTATTTATATAGACAAAATAGACTTTGAATAGAAAATTGTCACAAGAGAAAAAGAAGGACATTAATTATCATATATAATAAAAGGTTAATATGCAAATCGACCGAACGGCAGAACAACCAGTCACTATGATGTGCACTGACAACCAGGGTGAAGACACTCAAGGCAGGAGCTTCCCACTGGTGGTCAGTGCACTCCCACAGGGGGAGTGCTGCTCAGCCAGAAGCCAGGCTCATGGCTGGCAAGCACAGTGGTGGTGGTGGGAGCCTCTCCCGCCTCCACAGCAGCGTTAAGGATGTACAACTGCTGACTTAGACCTGCTCCCTTAAGCCATCAGTCAGACATCCCCCAAGGCTCCCAGACTGCGAGAGGGTGCAGGCCAGGAGGATGGATCCCCCTCCCTGAGTGCACAAATTTTGTGCACCGGGCCTCTAGTACAATGATAAAAATATATCAATTAATCAAGAAGAAATAACAACTTAAAAATATGTCCAATATAAAAAGCAAACATTGAAGGAACTCTAAGGAGTAATAGACATCAAGACAATAATATTATGAGTCTTCAATATCCTACTTTCAATAATGGATTAAATTTCCAGAGAGAAATTCAACTGAGAAATGAAGGACATGAACAACACTACATATCAAATGAACCTAACCTATATATACAGAACATTCAACACAGCAGCAGCAGCAGAATATACATCATTCTGAAATACACATGGACCATTTGTGAGGACAGGTCACATGTTACATCACAAAAAAAGTCTTAACCAATTAAGATTCAAATCATACCAAGGATCTTTTCTGACCACAATGTAGAAATTAATAGCAAAAAAAAAAAAACTGCAATATTTACAAATATGTGAAAATTAAACAGCACACTTTTATACAGTCAAAGGGGCATTGTGCAGGTGATGTTTTACTGAATTATACACTTGAAACCTTCATGTTTTTGCAAACAATGTTACACCAATAAATTCAGTAAAAAATGACTAAATAGCCAAAGAGTCAAAGAGAAAATCAAATTATAAATTAGAAAATATCTGAGACAAACAAAAACACAACATACTTAAAATATAGGATGCTACAAAAGCAAGTAATAAGAAGTAAGTTTATAGCAATAACCACCTACATTAAAAAAGAATAAATATTTTAAATAAAATCCAAATATATAACTTAGAAAGCTAGAAAAATAAAAACAAACTACACTCAAAGTTAGTAGAAGGGAGGATATATGACTAGAGCAGAAATACATGAAATAGAGAATAGAAAAGGCAAAAAATTTATGAAACAGTTGTTTTTTAAGGATGGATAAAATCAACAAACCTTTATTTAGAGTAATTTTAAAAAGATAGAAAACTTAAGGTAAATAAAATTTTAAATTAAAAAGGAGACGTTATAACTGATTCTACAGAAATAAGAAAATCATAAAAGACTATTATGAACAATGATACACCAACAAACTTTATAAGCTAGGAAAAAGGATAAATCCTTAGAAACAGTCAACCTGCCAAGACTGAACCATTAATAAAGAGAAAATCTGAAAAGATATTTAACTAATACGGAGATTGAATCAATAACTAAAAGCCTCCCAACAAAGAAAAGCCTGGGAATAGGTGGCTTCACAGACAAGTTCAACCAAATATTTAAAGAAGAATTAATAATAATCCTTCTTGAACTCTTCCAAAAAATTGAGGAAGAGAAATTACTTTCAAACTCCTATTATGAAGCCAACATTACCCAGATACTATAGCCAAACAAAGATACCACACACAAAAACAAAACTATAGGCCAAGATCCCTGTTGAAAACACATCCTACATAATAAAAGGCTAATATGCAAAACAACTGAACAGTGGAACTACTGGTCGCTATGACACACACTGACCACCAGGGGCAGACACTCAATGCAGGAGCTGCCCCCTGGTGGTCAGTGCGCTCCCACAAGGGGAATGCCACTCAGCCAGAAGCCCTGAGCCAGGCTCATGGCTGGCGAGCACAGTGGTGGTGGCAGGAGCCTCTCCTGCCTCCACGGCAGCACTAAGGATGTCCGACTGCTGGCTTATGCCCATGGGGAGTGAGCCTAAGCCATCAGTTGGACATCCCCTGAGGGCTCCCAGACTGCGAGAGGGCACAGGCCAGGCTGAGGAACCACCTCCCCCCTGAGTGCACGAATTTCGTGCACCGGGCCTCTAGTGCAAAAATGATCAACAAAATACTAGCAAAAGGAATTGAACAACACATTAAAAGGATCATAAACCATAACCATGTACAATTTACACCTGGCATGAAATGCTGGCTCAACATAGGAAAATCAACTAATGTGATATACCACATAGAAGGAAAAAGGATAAAAGTAATGTAATCCAAGAGTAAAGAAAACTAATTTAAGGGGTCATATTGGAATTTTACAGGATAATGTATAAAAGAATAAAAAGTACAGTGAATAAATTAAACAATATTAGAATGAAAATAAAAAGTAATCCACATAAAGACAAGAAAGGGCCGAAACCGGTTTGGCTCAGTGGCTAGAGCATCGGTCTGCGGACTGAAAGGTCCCAGGTTCGATTCTGGTCAAGGGCATGTACATTGGTTGCAGGCACATCCCCTGTGGGGGGTGTGCAGGAGGCAGCTGGTCGATGTATCTCTCTCATCGATGTTTCTAGCTCTCTATCCCTCTCCCTTTCTCTCTGTGAAAAATGAATAAAATATATTTAAAATAAAAAGACAAGAAAGGTGAGAAATAAAAACAAAAATAGTATAGGACAAATAGTAAGCACAAAATCAGGTGATGGAAATAAAAAATATATCAATACATTGAGTAAGTAGAAATGGACAAAATATTTCAATTAAAAGAAAACTTTTGTTAGTCTGCATAAAAATATAATAGAAAACAAGATCCACTGTATGCTGTTTTCAAGTGACACAGAAGTAAATTAAACCACAATGAGATATCACCTCACACCACCAATAAATCAACAAACAGCAAATGCTGGTGAGGTTGTGGAGAAAAGGGAACCCTACCTAGTACACTGTTGGTGGCAATGCAGACTGGTGCAGACAATGAGAAAAACAGTATGGAATTTCCTCAAAAAATTAAAAATAAAACTGCCTTTTGACCCAGTGATCCTTTTTCTGGGAATATATCCTAAGAATCCCAAAATACCAATTTGAAAGAATATATGCCTCACTATGTTCATTGCAGTGTTATTTACAATAACAACAATTTGGAAACAGTTCAAGTGCCCATCAGTAAATGAGTGGATAAAAAAGCTGTGGTACATTTAACACAATGGAATATATGTGGCCTTAAAAAAGAAGGAACTTTTTGTGACAGCCTGGATGGACCTGGAGATTACATATTATGCTAGGTGAAATAAGCCAGTCAGAGAAAGACAAATACCATATGATCTCACTTATATGTGAAATCTAATGAGCAAATTCTATCTATCTATCTATCTATCTATCTATCTATCTATCTATCCATCCATCCATCTACCTATTTATCATCTATCTGTCTCAGGCAAACACAAACAAAATGGAAGTGTATGAAGTTATTTTAACATCAGACAATATGGACTTTCTGACCAAAACTAATTCCTGGTGATATTACATAAAAGGTATAATTCACATACAAACACACACACACCAAAATTAAATTTGCATTTACCTAATTACATAGATTAAAATATATGATGCAAAAATGATATGATCACAAGAGAAAACACCCCATTCCATCATTATGTTGGGAGATGTTTAAATTCACAAAGTTATCTTTGACCATAACTTCCGAGAGATCATTGATTCTGGTCTAGTGCATCCTTTTATCAGCTTCACTTTTGTTTATTTTATTATACTCCTCTAGATGAGGGAAATGGTTAAACATTTTAAGGTTAAAAATTAAAAATGGAATTTTAACTCAAAGCAGTATATTTAGGTACATTCAGGTACTTTTCTTAAGTCTGCAAGTTTTCAAAATATTAGATGGTTAGAAGGATATGGAGTTCAGAAAAGAGGTCTGGGCTAAAGATATAATTTGGGAGCATGGGTGAGATTTCCTTGGGAAAAAGTACAGTGTAAGAAGAAATAGACATACATTTATTTAGACATACATTTATTTAATGAATGTCAGCATTTAGTGATCAAACAGCAATGCTTGAGTGTAAAATACAACTTAAAAGAGTGACCATAAAATAAAAAGAGGAAGATCAGGAGAGTGTGTTAACATGAAAGCCAAGAGGAGATAGTTATTTTATAACTAGAGGCCTGGTGCACAAAATTTGTGCACTCGGTGGGTCCCTCAGCTTGGCCTGCACCCTCTTCACAGTCTGAGAGCCCTCAGGGGATGTCCGACTGTGGGGAGCAGGCCTAAGCCAGCAGTTGGACATCCTTTGCACTGCCATGGAGGCAGGGAAGGCTCCTGTTACTGCCGCTGTGCTCACCAGCTGTGAGCCCAGCTTCTGGTTGAGCAGCGCTCCCCTTGTTGGAGTGCACTGACCACCAGGGGGAAGCTCCTGCATTGAGTGTCTGCCCCCTGGTAGTCAGTGCACGTCATAGCGACTGGTTGTTCTGCTGTTCGATCTATTTGCATATTAGCCTTTTATTATATAAGATATTTGTAAATATTGTTTATTATATATGTGACACTTGAAATATAACTAGTCAGAGAGCATTATGCTAAGTGAAATAAGCCAGTTGGAGAAAGATAAATATCACATGATCTCACTCATTTTGTGGAATCTAATGAACAACATAAACTGATGAACAAAACTAGATCCAAAGACATAGAAGCATCAAATAGATAGTCAAACCTAAGAGGGAAGAAAGGGGAGAGAGAGTGGTAAGAGATCAACCAAAGGACTTGTAGGCATGCATATATGCATAACCAATGGACACAGACAAAAGAGGGATGAGGGCATATGCTGGGGGACGGGAGCGTGTGGGGAGAGGTCAATGGGGGGAAAGGGGGACATATGTAATACTTTCAACAATAAAGAATTTCTAAAAAAAACCATAGCTAATCAGATTATATATATTTTATCAGTCTAGGATAAACCATTCTGAGAATTCTCTTTTGGTCTTAGTGATTGACTAAAACTCAAAGTTGCAAATTACATATTCTTGTTGTAATTAAATGTATCACAGTTTTAATCAGGACAGTTACTTGTAGAATCTATCAGACCCACAAGTAGTTTAGGTGTGACTATAAAGAAAAAAACTAATTTCTCTTATAACACCTAAGTTACCTGTGCTTTAGAGTCATATTCTATATGGCCCTTAAAAAAAAAGGAACTGCTAAAACCATTGAATAAATCATTCTGAATGCTGAACTTAGACCAATGCAATGAGTCTTACCATTCTTACATCTCTAGAAATTTAAGCTTGTGCCAAAATGTCATCTATTAATTGCAATACATTAGGTCAGAACTATGCTTACTCAATTCCTTTTAATCTTATCTTTCTGTCCCTCTCTTCAGATTTGAGAAATTTTCACCTCCTTATGTCCCACCTGTTTGTTTTCAGACAGGCTCATCTTCATATTACAGCTTCCACGGGTTTTCTAATACCTAATGTTCTAGTACTTAAAAGTTTCAGAATATACTCTTCTGAAACAAGCACAGAAGTTTCTCTCAATTTTTAAAATAAAATATTTTGTTGCTACCAGCACACAATAATTTTGTGATTTCTGCTTTTTTTTAATTTTTCATTCCTATCAGTCTTTTATTTGATACAGAAATGTCTCTATTTTCAAAATTTTAACCTAAAATATTTTATAGAAAAGGCTGCACATCAGAGCAAAAGTATGTCAACCATGTCTGAAACTGATAGCTAGTTCGAGTGCTCCCTTGTACAATATCATTTTGGACTTTAGACAAATAAAGTTAACAGTCCCTTAAAGTTTAGCTTGTTTATAAGTAGGGGAATGTGCATATCTCTAATTTTTCTTTTTTTATATAGAAACAAATGAAATAAGATTGCCCTTTTCATGTTTTTTTTAAATTTTACTTTATTTAGAATTTTAATAGATTGATTGAGGCATAATTTCCATACAATAAACTGTACATATTTAAAGTTTACAACTTGATACACTTTAACAAATGTAACACCTATGGGTAGGACCCTTACATTTCTTCTAACAGAGTTTAACAAAGATGAAGGAATTTCATGTCTCTTTTTATTTTTTTAACTATTCTTATTGATTTCAGAAAGGAAGGGAGAACAAGAGAGAGGAAGAGAGAGAGATAGAAACGTCAGTGATGAGAGAGAATCATTGATCGGCTGCTGCCTGCACGCCCCACACTGGGGATTGAGCCCACAACCCGGGCATATGCCCTGACCCAGAATTGAACCTGGACCTCCTAGTTCATAGGTCAACACTCAACCACTAAGCCATGCAGACATTTATTGAGTCACACTCTGGGTTCTGATAAAATGTGAAATTGTTTTGTATTTCTTTGAGACAGAAGTGGTTGCTCAGAATTGGAGATGAACTCAATAGGTTTTCATTGAGTGAGAGTGTTAATTCTTTAATTTGTTATCTTTATGTAAGTATTAGGAAGTTCACCAACATATCCTGGAAAAAAATATTTCTTTTTTGAAATTTTTATTGTTAAAAGTATTACAAATGAAATAAGACTACCATTTTCATATCTTTTTAATTTTATTTTATTTGGAGTTATTTGTTTATTTTATTTATTTATTTATTTATTTTTAATTTTTTTGTGTGATTCTAATGACTCTTTTTATATACACATATATATTTTTATTGTTTAAAGTATTACAAATAGTAGTACATATGTCTCCTTTTTTCCCCCTTGACCTTCCCCCAGCCTCCCCTACCCCCAGGCACATGCCCTCACCACCACCACCCCCAGTGTCTTACATCCATTGGTTATGCTTATATGCATGCATACAAGTCCTTCGGTTGATCTTTTACCCCCCACACAACACTCCCCAGCCTTCCAGCTGTAATTTGACAGTCTGTTCGATGCTTCTCTGCCTCTGTATCTATCTTTTTGTTCATCAGGTTATAATGTTCTTTATTATCCATAAATGGGTGAGATCATGTGGTATTTTTCTTTCACTGCCTGGCTTATTTCACTTAGCATAATGCTCTCCAGTTCCATCCATGCTGCGGCAAATGCTAAGAATTCCTTCTTTTTTATAGCAGCATAGTATTCCATTGTGTAGATGAACCATAGCTTTCTAATACACTCATCTGCTGATGGGCATTTAGGCTGTTTCCAAATCTTAGCTATGGTGAATTGTGCTGCTATGAACATAAGGATGCATATATCCTTTCTGATTGGTATTTCTGTTACCTTGGGATATATTCCTAGAAGTGGTATTAGTGGGTCAAATGGCAGTTCCATTTTTAAATTTTTGAGGAAACGCCATACTGTTTTCCACAATGGCTGCACCAGTCTGCATTCCCATCAGCAGTGAAGGAGGGTTCCTTTTTCTCCACAACCTCTCCAGCACTTGTCATTTGTTCATTTGTTGATGATAGCCATTCTGACAGGTGTGAGGTGGTACCTCATTGTTGTTTTGATTTGCATCTCTTGAATGATTAGTGACTTTGAGCATGTTTTCATATGTCTCTTGGCTTTCTGAATGTCCTCTTTCAAAAAGTGTCTATTTAGGTCCTTTGCCCATTTTTTGATTGGGTTGTTTATCTTCCTTTTAAGTTGTATGAGTTTCCTATAAATGTTGGAGATTAAACCCTTATCGGAGATAACATTGGCAAATATATTCTCACATGCAGTGGGCTTTCTTGTTATTTTGTTGATGGCTTCTCTTGCTGTGCAGAAGCTTTTTATTTTGATGTAGTCCCATTTGTTTATTTTCTCCTTAATCTCTCTTGCCCTAGGATCTGTGTCTGTAAAGATATTGCTATGACATATGTCTGCAATTTTGCTGCCTATGGAGTCTTCTAGGATTTTTATGGTTTCCTGTCTTACGTTCAAGTCCTATGGTCATATTGAGTTTGTTTTTGTGTATGGTGTAAGTTGGTGCTCTAGTTTCATTTTATTGCATGTATCTGACCAAATTTCCCAGCACCATTTATTAGAGAGGCCGTCTTGACTCTATTGTATGTTCTTGCCTCCTTTGTCAAATATTAATTGAGTACAATGGCTTGGGTCAATTTCTGGGTGCTCTGTTCTGTTCCATTCGTCTATATGTCTGTTCTTCTGCCAGTACCAGGCATTTTTTGAGAACGTGGCTTGGTAATATAGTTTGATGTCTGGTATTGTGATCCCTCCAACTTCGTTGTTCTTTCTCAGGATTGCTGTGACAATTCGGGGTCTTTTTTTTAATTCAAGATGAATTTTTGGAGAGTTTGTTCTAGATCTTTGAAATATGCCATTGGTATTTTAATGGGGATTTCATTGAATATATAGATTGCTTTAGGTTGTATGGACCTAATTTTAATGATGTTGATTCTACCAATCCATGAACATGGTATGTTCTTCCATTTGTTTATGTCTTCCTTTATCTCTTTTCTCAATGTCCTGTAGTTTTCCGCGTACACGTCTTTTACGTCCTTGGTTAAGTTTATTCCTAGGTATCTTAAATTTTGGTGCAATGGTAAATAGGATTGTATTTTTTTTTTCATTTCTTTGTGAGTTAATTATTGGTGTATAAAAAGGCGATAGATTTCTGGGCATTAATTTTGTATCCCGCTACATTGCCCAATTCATTTATTAGGTCTAGTAGTTTTTTGATGGAGTCTTTGGGGTTTTCTATGTATAGTATCAGGTCATCTAAAAATAAGGACAGTTTTACTTCTTCTTTTCCAATTTGGATGCCTTTTATTTATTCTTCTTGTCTGATTGCTATGGCTAGTACTTCTAATACTATGTCAAACAGGAGTGGTGAAAGTGGGCATCCTTGTCTTGTTCTTAGGAGTTTATATTTTGCCCATTGAGTATGATGTTGGCTGTAGATTTGTCATATAGGGCTTTTATTATGTTGAGGTATGATCCCTCTTTTCCCACTTTGCTGAGAGTTTTTCTTTATCAAGAAAGGGTGTTGGATTTTGTCAAATGCTTTCTCTGCATCAATTAATATGATTATGTGATTTTTGTCTCTCAGTTTGTTTCTGTGATGTATCACATTTATTGATTTGCGGATATTGTACCATCCTTGCATCCCTGGAATAAATCCCACTTGGTCATGGTGTATGATCGTTCTAATGTATTGCTGAATCTTATTTGCTTAAATTTGGTTGAGGATTTTAGCATCTATGTTCATCAAGGATATTGGCCTGTAGTTCTCTTTTATTGTGGTGTCTTTGTCTGGTTTGGGGATTAGGGTAATGCTGGCTTCATAGAAAGAGCTTGGAAGTGTGCCTTCCTCATGAATTTTTTGGAATAGTCTGAGAAGGATAGGTTGTAGTTCTTTTTTGAATGCTTGGTAGAACTCCCCTGTGAAGCCATCTGGACCAGGACTTTTGTTTGCTGGAAGATTTTTGATCGCTGTTTCAATTTCTTTTGGTAGTTATTGGCCTATTCAGTTTTTTTTTATTCTTCTTGGTTGAGTTTTGGGAGCTTGTATTTTTCTAGGAATATGTCCATTTCATCTAGGTTGTCCATTTTGTTGGAATAGAGTTGTTCATAGTATTTTTTCATAATCGTTTGTATTTCTGTGGGATTGGTTGTTATTTCACATTTTTCATTTCTGATTTTATTTATTTGGGTCCTCTCTCTTTGCTTCTTGGTGAGCCTGGCTAGATGTTCATCAATCTTGTTTATCCTTTCAAAGAGCCAGCTTTTCGTTTAGTTGATCTTTTGTATTTTTATTTTTTTGTCTCTATTTCATTTATCTCTGTTCTGATCTTATCATTTCCTTCCTTCTGCTTATGCTGGGCTTTTTTTTTTGTTGCTCTTTCTAACTCTTGAGGTGTAGGGTTAGGTAATTTATTACCATTGTTTCTTGTTTTTTGCAGTAGGCTTATAGAGCTATGAACTTCCCTCTCAAGACTGCTTTCATTGTGTCCCAGAGATTTTGGATTGTTGTGTTTTCATTGTCATTTGTTGCCATGATGCTTTTTATTTCTTCTTTGATCTCTCTGGTAACCCAGTCATTGTTTAATAGCATGCTATTCAGTCTCCAGGTGTTTGATTTTTTTATTATTTTTATTGTATTTGATTTCTAGTTTTATGCCATTGTGATATGAGAAGATGCTTGATATGATTTCTGTGTTCTTGAATTTGAACAGACTTTGCCTGTGACCAAATATGTGGTCTATCTTTGAAAATGACCCATGTGCACTTGAGAAGAATGTATATTCTGTGGCTTTGGGGTGAAATGTTCTGAAGATGTCAATTAATTTCATCTGATCTAGTGAGTCATTTAGGATTGATGTTTCTTTGCTGATTTTTTGTTTAGAGGATTTGTCCAATGGTGATAGTGGGGTATTAAACTTCCCTACTATGACTGTATTGCTGTCAATCTCTCGGTTGATATACTCCAGAAGTTTTTTTATGTATTTGGGTGCTCCTATATTGGGTGTATATATGTTTACCAGAGTTATTTCTTCTTGTTGGACTTCTCCCTTTAGTATTATGAAGTGGCCTTCCTTATTTCTTGTTATGTCCTTCACTTTGAGATATAATTTGTTAGATATAAGTATTGCTACCCCAGCTATTTTTCATTTCCATGTGTATGAAAAACCTCTTTCTATCCCTTCACCATCAATCTGAGTGAGTCCTTTTTTCTGAGGTGGGTTTCCTATAGACAGCAGATATATGGGTCATGTTTTCTTATCAACGCAGCTACCCTATGTCTTTTGATTGTGGCCTTTAATCCATTTACATTTAAAGTTATTCTTGATAGGTACTTGTTTGTGCCATTTTTATTCTGTACCCCTGTGTTCTTTCTTCGCTTCCTATTTCTTCTTTTTATAGCAGACCCTTTAGCATTTCTTGAATTGCTGGTTTGGTGGTAATAAACTTTCTTAGTCCTTTTTTGTCTGAGAAGCTCTGGATTTTCCCCTCAATTTTGCTTGATAGCCTTGCTGAGTACAGTATTCTTGAATTCAGACCCTTCCTTTGCGTGACTTTGTGTGTTTCAGTCCATTCCCTTCTGGCTTGATGTGTTTCTGTTGAGAAATCAGTTGTTAGTCTGGTGGGGGATCCTTTGTAAATAACTTTCTATCTCTCTCGGGCCGCTTTTAAGATTCTTACTTTGTCATTGGTGTTTGCCAATGTGCCTTGGCGTCAGTCTCTTGGGGTTCAATTTGTTTGGGACTCTGTGAGATTCTTGGATTTGTGTGAGATTTTTCTTCCCTATATCAGGGAAGTTTTCTGTCATTATTTCTTTAAACAGGTTTTCTATTCTTTGCTTAGTTTCCTCTCTTCCATCCCTATTTTGAGGATGTTGTTTTGTTTTGTGTTGTCCCAAATTTCACTTAGGCTTTCCTCCTGTTTTTTAAGTTTTTCTTCTAGATGCTTCTCTGCTTTGGTATTTTTTCCTACCTTGTCTTCTAGCTCCCTGATGCGGTCCTCTGCTTCTTCTAGTCTACTGTTGATGCTTTAAATTGAGTTCATTATAGCAGCAATGTAATTTTTCATTTCTTCTTGGTTCTTCTTTATGTCTTCTTGGTTCTTACACATATTGTTGAATTTGTCTTCCATTCTTTTCAGTGACATTATGACCAATTCTCTGAATTCTTTCTCTGACATATTGCTTGCCTCCATTTTGTTTATTTCCTTTTCTGGTGATGCCTCCTTTTCTTTCATATGTGGGCTGTTTCTTTGACTCCCTACGACAGTGGTTCTCAACATTTCTAATGCTGTGACCCTTTAATACAGTTCCTCATGTTGTGGTGACCCCCAACCATAAAATTATTTTTGTTGCTACTTTATAACTGTAATTTTGCTACTGTTATGAATTGTAATGTAAATATCTGTGTTTTCTGATGGTCTTAACCCTTTGCACTCGCTTGCTTTTTTCTCGATTCCTTTATTCTACTCGGGATTTAATTGTTTAAATACCCCAGATTTTACAAAACATGGCAGTAGAATAAAAAACTGGAGTTTCTTTTCATACAAACTTATTTATTTGGATTTTTTTATATTTCAAATTATTGATACATTCAATAACCGTCACACTCGACATCCGAGTGCAAAAGGTTAAGCTACACTGCTAGTGGTTCTCAACCTGTGGTTTGCGACCCACAGGTTGAGAACCGCTGCTGTAGAGCCTAAGACCATTGGAAAACACAGATATTTACATTAAGATTCATTAACAGTAGCAAAATTACAGTTATGAAGTAGCAACAAAAATAATTTTATGGTTGGGGGTCACCACAACATGAGGAACTGTATTAAAGGGTCACGGCATTAGAAAGGTTGAGAACCACTGCCCTATGATCTCTCTTCTCCAAGTGTTGCTTATCTAGCTCTCTATCTCTCTTGCATTGATTTAAAGGCACAAAATACAACACAACAAGGCACAACACACAAGGCACTGAACACAAATATATTTACAATATTAATAACCCCAAATAAAGGTGACCACCAGATAAAAGAGAATTAGGGGATAAGAAAAAAAGGGGTGCAAAAAATGATATTGAGAAAAGGAATAAAAGTAAGAGAGAAAAGAGAGAGAATAAAAAGGAAGGGGGGAGGGAAACTATTTATATGGGGAGAAATCTCCAATAGAACAACCACTGATTCCCCAAAAAATGCAAACAACAAACACCGAGAGAACAATGCAAACTACAAACAACAATGAAGAACAATTGAGGAGAGGAAAAACAGAAGCAAAAAAAAAAAAAAAAAGAAAGAGAGAGAGAGAAACAATCTCACAAACAAGCACTAAAAAAACAATAATGTAATCAACAATCAAGCAAACAACAATGATAGGACAAAGAGAAAGCAAGGCAAAACATAACAAAGTAAAACAAAAAAAAAACCTAGAACAAAAAACAATAACAACAACAACAACAAACGAACAATAACAACAAAAAAGAGCATAGAGAAAAGAAATTTGGATAGTGAAGAAAGAGAAGAGAGAGGTATGTATGAACTTAGAGCAGGGGATCATAAATTAGATATATAAATAGGGTGAATTTTTAACAGGGGGTAAAAAGAAGGAATAGGGAAAATCTAATTCAGGAATAGGATAAGAGAGACAGGACAACAAAAGGGGAAAAGTGAGGAAGAGAGTATTGGCATAAAGGTAAACTTGAGATAAAGTAAAATGAAGCTAAAAGAAAAATGAAAATAAAATGTAGAACATTAATCCCAAAATACAATAAAATAAAGATAAAATAAAATGACACTTTTTTTTAAAGAAGGTAAAATAGTAGTAGTAATAATACTGATTAAGAATAAAAATATAATAATTAAAAAGGTAAAATCAAGTGAGGAAAAAAGAAAAAAATTAGTTCCTTAAGTAAAAGATGAAAAAATAAAAATGTGCAGTAGTGAAGGTCATTCACTTCCTCTATTGTTCTGTTTGGCACAACTGTTTCCTGTCCAGTAGCCGGGACAGTATTGAAGTTCTCTGCGTTCCACTGCTCCTCTGTGTTGTAAACCACAGTCCTGATTTTTAAGCAGGCAGTATTTCTTTGCTTCTTAGACTTCTTTATTTGTGTTTACACAAGAGTCAATTTGTGATTCAACCCCTGAGTGGCAGTGTTTCTGGATTGACCTCTGGTGCTAAAAGTCCTCTCTAGTCAGTATTTAGATTTTGTTTTCCCTGTCGCACTTAATACTGGTTTGGGAGAATGGACTGCCCCAGAGCTGGTTTTCTAATGGTTACTCCCCACTCTGATCCCCAGGTTCCACAAAAACAACTTTCTCCTGCAGTCTCTGAGAGTGTCCCCAATTGGATGATCCTATGTACTGGGCTTAGTAATCAAAAGCAAGGATTTAAGGAGAAAAAAAGAGCCAGAGTAAGTGCAAGAACTCACGACTTTTACCCTCTGGCACTGCACATAATTCTGTGACCATCTCTCTTTTTTTCCACTGGCACTTAAGCAGCCGGCACACTATTAAAATTTCAGGATGCCTTTTTGTGCCCAGTCCAGCTATGGGTTGCTTTTTAGAGTTCCCTTCTGTTAGCAGCCCTATGGATCCCCTTCCACATTCGCGGATCACGCTAGTCCCAATGGCCGCAGATTTTCTCTCTCCAGCCTGAATTGCAGACCTCACCTTTTCCTAGGCAAAATCTGACCTTTCTGTGAGAATTGCAGAGCTCTTCTGAGTCTGCGTATTCGCGCTGTTTGAGATCTGGTGTTCCTGGGTTCGCAGCTGTTCCCTGGGTGTTGTATATTCCCAGGATGTATAGGTTTCCAATAACAGCCACTTTTCCCTTCAAGGTGGCATGGTCTCCGTGGCAGAGCCGGTTGCTCCAGGAGAGATTTCAACAGCAGTGGAGCCTGCCCACTCAGGGGAACCCGGTCCGGCAACCCCCAACTGTACTTAGGAGTATAGCTTTCCCTCACCCACAAATATACACTCCCCGTGCGACCACACACTCTCCTTTCATTCTCTCACTCACACACTATCTTGAAGTCTGCCTTCCAATCGGCAGCCATCTTTCTCCTTCTTGTTTATTTTATTTATATGTCCCCCCTTCAAACCTCCATTGACCCCTTCTAATCCGCAGAAAATTATTTCTTTTCCTGTTCCAAAGTCTCTAAATAATTTCAGGTCAGAGCCTATATCTACTCATTTTATCAATGACTAGAACATAGTGGATACTTGATACATATTTTCTAAATTGAACTGAAAGCTGGAACTCCCTTATTAGTCTTTCTACTAAATCCCTCTTACTTGTTTGAAAATATCTCTAGTTCAGAGTTCTTTTACAGTGCCAAGGTCATTGCCATACCCTAGATCCAGGAAATCATTAAATCAGGTGTGACTTGGGCTCTCCAGAAATATCATAATAAATTCTTCCCATATCCCTAAAAGCACAAGTACTACCACACTGCATATATGCTCGTGATATACAGCAGGAGATATGGGAAAGAGACAAATCTGGGTTTGAAATATTTCTCCAAAATTGGAAAATTATACTTTTCAATCACGAATTCTTGGTTTACATACTGAAAATAATAGTACATCATTGTGATAACTGATTAAGAGAACTATGCAAAATGCTAAGCACAGTGACTAGCATAGAGTAACGTTTTTAATATTAAGTGGTTCCCTTCCCCAGGATCAGTTTGTCAGTTTCACTCCCTGTAATTCATTTACTTTCATTTATCTCTTTCCTTTACACACTTCCTCCATCTCACTATCTAGTCTTCTAGAATCATATTGTTACTGTTTTACAATCACTTTAAGTTAGGGAAAAGACATCTGTATTCTCTATCCAGAATTTGAATGTTATATTTTTGATAAAATATGTTTTTATTGATTTGAGATAGAGGAAGTGAGAGGGAGAAAGAGATAGAAACATCAATGACGAGAGAGAATTATCGATCGGCTGCCTCTTGCATGCCCCCCACTGGGGATCAAGTCTGCAACCCAGGCATATGCCCTGACTGGGAATTGAATGGTGATTTCCTGGTTCATGGGTTCACACTCAACCACTGAGCAACACCCGCCAGGCCAATATTATATGTTTTCATCAATAGCCACAAACAGTTGGCTATTGGCCTCAATAGTCTGTTGAATTTATTCAGAATCTTCTAAAATTCAGAGAGATGTGGTCACATCTATTGATACTTCTTTGTATTCAAAATGAAAGGCTAGTTAGAACCTTTAAGAAGATGGAAGTAATTATAAAGTGAATGTTGACTCACTGTTCTCTTCTCTGTATTAAAAATTTCTAGTTTTCATAAGCCTTCCTGACGAGTTGTAGTGGACTACGATCCTGACCTATTTATTGTCTCTTCCTGTAAGAGGATCTATTGCCATGGGTATTGCAATGTCTGCTAAGGAAGGATTTTTATTTCAACACCTCACTGATGTTTGACCAATAAAATGTGAGCTCACATTATGTACAATTAGTTGATTTAAGAATCATTGCATGTTTTTGCCAGCTGTTTCTCCCCCCCCCCCCATCGACCATGATAACATGTTATCAAAGAACTTTCCAAATAGGGGCTGCTCCAGCAGACTGTGTTGGGAAAAAGAAAACAGAGCTACAGCTGACCTACAACCAACATAAAATGTGAGCAAAAATTAGCCAATGTTGTGATAAGTCCCTGAGAATTTAGGGTTGTTTTGTTACCACATCTAAGGTGACTAAGATAGCTATTAATGGCAAGGTTGCTGACATAACAAAATACCTAATATGTATGTAATTGGCTTTGAGGCCAGATCATAAGGGAAAAGAAAATTAATATCAGAGGTTGGAAAAGTAGCAGCTCATATATGCAAGGACAAATATTTTTCTAAGAGTTTCACCTGTGATAACTTGAAAGGCAGGTAATTGTCTAATGAACTTGTTTTAAATCAGGGGTGGGGAATGTCCAGACTTTGAGCCATATAAGGCACTCAAAATCATTTGGTCTGGCCCTGCCAAGGCATTAGGAGTGAGTTTTAAATGTTTGACCAAATATAGCAGGCTATTTTCTTTTTAAGATTCTTTGTGTGTGTGTGTGTGTGTGTGTGTGTGTGTGTGTGTGTGTGTGTAAGCAAAGACGGTGGCTGGCAGGACGGATGTGAGGGAGAAGGTGTGAGTGAGTGAAGGCATGAAAGGAGGTTGTGTGGATGGGTGTGGTGTGTGTGTGAGTGAGTGAGGGACAGTTAAATCTCCACAGGAGCAGCAGGGGCTGGCAGGCTCTCCTGTACAGGGAGAGACTACCACTGCTGCGGGCACTCCCTGGACTGTGGGACTCGGGCATGGAGTCCATGCCATCTTGAAGGGGAGAATGGCCTCTTTTAGCAACTCAACACCACCACCCAGATAGCCCTTGTACACTGCCCATGACCCTGCAGCCACTCCAGAGAAAATCCTGCTGACCCACCCGCAGACCTGCAGACCCTAGGACATCCACCTCCAAGGGTGCACGGCTCCTGCAGCAGTAAGTGCATCTTCCCCCTCCCCAACTGCTGACTTCCAGACACCTCAGTTGCACCTTCCCTGCGTGCAGGTTTCCTGAGCCCACCATCCCATAGGCCACTCTCAGGTGCCACTGTGAACCCCTGCTGGGCATGCTTATATCCAAACAAGGACACACGGCCCCAGCAATAAAAACAACATTTGCATAATAGGGGTACCAGAATGAGAAGAAGCAGAGCAATGAATAGAAAACCTCTTTGAAGAAATAATGACAGAAAACTTCCCTGATGTTGGCAAGCAAAAAACCACACAAGTCCAAGAAGCACATAGAGTCCCAAACAAGATGAACCCAAAAAGACCAACACCAAGACACATCATAATTAAACTAGTGACCCAGTGCACAAAATTCATGCACATTAAAAGGGGATTAATTAGAGGAAATAATTTAATATTGCTATTTGCCCTTTCTCTATAATAGAAGTGTCAGAGGTGAAAGAAAATTAGTAAAATGTATATGAAAACCTTCCTCCTTACAGAGTCTGGGGCACACCACAGAACCCAAAGTAAAGTCCCTGCCCATCCACATGAACCTCAAAATCGCATGAGACCCAGACCTGGCTGCCCTCCCCAATTGGGCTAGATCCAGACCCGCCCAGTCCCACCCTTGTCAATCCCTTCTGGGCAGGGGTGTAGACTCAGGTCCCCTGGCCCAGTGACAGGACAGGGGGTGTGGCCTGAGGTTCCCCAGCCCAGACTGGGGTGGGGGGTGTGCCTTGAGGTCCTCAATCAAGCCCCGCCAGGTGGGGAACTCCAACTGAGATCCCCTGTCAAGCCCCACTGGGTGGGGGGAATGGCCTGAGGTGCCCCGTCAAGCCCTGCCAGGCGGGAGGGCACAGTCTCAGGTCCCCCAGCCCAGCACCAGGAGGGGGGCACAGCCTCAGGTCCCCCATCAACTCCCGCTGGGCAGGGGCGCGGCCTGAGTTCCCCTGACCCAGCACTGGGGATGCACCTTGCAGTACCCCATCAAGCCACAGTGGGTGGGGGGCATTGCCTGAGGTCCCCTGTCAAGCCCAGCCAGGCAGGGGGCTGCAGCCTCAGGTCCCCTGGTCCAGCGCCAGGATGGGGGGCGTGACCTGAGGTCCCCCAGCCCAGACCTGGGTGGGGGGCGTGCCTTGAGGTCCTCAATCAAGCTCCACCAGATGGGGGACACAGCCTGAGATCCCCTATCAAGCCCCACTGGGTCAAGGGCATGGCCTGAGGTCCCCTGGCCTGGCACTGGGGCAGGGGGTGTGGCCTAAGGTCCCCCAGCCTGATGCCAGGGTGCAGCCTGAGGTCCCCTGTCAAGCCCCACAGGGGTGGGGGAGGGCGTAGCCTCAGATCCCTGCTGATTGCTCGTTAAGGCTCCTTATGGGAACTTGGCCTCAGCTGTGGGTGCAGCCATCTTTGTGATGGAGTTACGGTCAATTAGCATATTCCCTCTTTATTAGATAGGATTAGCAAACATCAACGACAAATCTTTTGATATTCTAATGGTAGATCGTTTATAGGTAATTCTCTGTCTCTCTCTTGAAGCCTTTAAGATTCTCTCTTTGTTGTTAACATTTATCATTTTAATTACTACATGTCCTGGTGTGAGTCTTTTTTGGTTCATCTTGTTTTGGACTCTCTGTGCTTGTGTGATGTTTTTCTTCCCCAAATCAAGGAAGTTTTCTGTCATTATTTCTTCAAATAGGGTTTTTTTTATCCTTGCTCCTCTTCTTGTCCTTCTGGCGCCCCTATTATATGTATGTTACTTCGTTTTATGTTGTCCCAAAGATCCCTTAGGCTCTCCTCCTGCTTTCTAATTTTTTTCTCCAATTGCTGTTCAGATTGGGTGTGTTTTTCTTCCCTGTCTTCTAACTCACTAATTCGGTCTTCCACTTTTTCTAGTCTACTGTTGCAACCTTCCATCGTGTTTTTTATTGTGTCTATATCATTTTTTATTTTCCCTTTATTCTTACATAAGTTGTTGATTTTCTCATTCATCTGGTTTATGAATTGTATGAACCTTACTCTGAACTTGTTTTCTGATATATTGCATGCCTCCATTTCATTTAGTTCATTTCCTGCCGATTCCTCCTTTTCTTTCCTTTGGGGGTTGTTTCTTTGTCTCCCCATTTTTCTGTCTCTTTCTGGCCCTGAGCTCCCTGCTTCATGTCCAAGGGGTTGAAGCCCCTGGCAGTCCAATGGCCCTGGTATCGCTAGCCCCAAGCGCTGTGTCTGTCTTGAGTTTCACACCTTTACTGTCTCTGCTTTGAGTTTTACCCCCTTCTCCCACAGTTCTGGTCCCTCAGTTATCTGTTTCTCGAGGTTGGCAGGGGCAGGTGCACAGTGACTCTATGTGAGGGCCCAGAGCCCTCTGTCATGCAATTCACTGTGTGGTCACAGCCCCTAAGGCAGGATGGTGCCCACTGTCTCTCTGGCAGTGCACTTACAGCATGGTTCTGTGAGCTGTGGCTGGCCACACCAGGTCACACCAGAAGCTCTGACTTGGGATGGGAGTAGGGTGAACACCAGGTAACAGCTCTGTCTGTGCTGGTCACCAGCTGGTGGCAAAGAACCCACTGGCCCAAGACTCTGTCTCTGCCAGGGGCATAGCACACACTGGGCTGTGGCTCTGTCTGTGCCAGGGCAGGATGCACACTAACCAAAGGGTCTTTCTGTACAGGTGGCAGAGAATGCTCTGTCTGTGCTGGGGGTAGGGTGCTCACTGGGCAAGGGCTCTGTCTGGGTGGGGTGTGTAGCATGCACCTGGCTGCAGTTCTGTATTTGGATCAGGGATGGAGTGGGAGTGGTGTACCTGTGGCTTGCACTCATAGCACAGGGACCTGAAGCACGGGATCCTGGGATATTGGATTTGGGCTCTGGCTAAGAGGCACAGCTTGGGAGGTCTTTCTGATGTACACTCACTGCAGACATCTGTGACCCACGTCATGGTACCATGTTGCTCACTGCAGGAGCATGGTGGAGGTACTACATGGGTTATGGTTGGCAAGCAGCTCCCTGCACATGTCCTGGGGTGCTGTCGAAGGTAGGTCTGGATTTTGGTGTGCCAGCACTCTTGGTCTTTGGTGCTCCCCTCTACAAGATGGCGTGGGTTCCACACCAAAGCTGAGCCAACCTGGGGGTGCCTGCAGCCTTAGCAGGGACTCCCCATCTAGGAGAGCCTAATCTGCCAGTCCCTGGGATTCCAGAGGTATCTATCTGTCCCTCACTCACCCACACACATACTACATACATCCATACACACCCCTCTCCCTTCTTTACTCTGTCACACTCTCTTCCTCCCTGCACTTCTGTCAGCCACCATGTTGCTGATCTCCAGGCTAATTTTTAAGTTGATAATTTTGTATGGTTCATGAATGATGTTCTAAATATCCAAATGGCCCTTGGGATTAAAACATTCCCCACCCCTGTTTGACTGAAGAAGTAAAAAATTGAATGTTGAAACCATGATTTGTTTGGTGCTAAATATTGACAATGTATTATAAGAAAGATAAAAACAAAACAACCAGTTACTTTATAAACAGGGGTGAAGGCAAAAAGCAATATAGGTACAACACTTTCTATTATAAAACTGGAAAATGAAAAATTTAAGAAATACTTTGAATAATATATCCCACTAGGACAAATTAAGATTGAGCCTCTATCAAGGACCAGATCAAGAGCAGGCATGGTAACATATTTTGTTAAACACTTCTGAATAGATTTAGTTGATTCTCAGTAAATCCTTTAAATTGAATTAAATAGTTCAGGGTAAACAGACTAAGATAGTTGGTTTCACAAATGCCTAATAAATTTATATTACCTCTAAGTCTAATCAAGGGGCATATTTTGAAAGGAATTGTGAGTATAGCTATTGGCACATGAAACTGACTGGAATAAAATAGGTAAACATATTTTCTATGTTTTCTTCATATGTAGCTAAGGAGCATTATGGAAAATGAAGCACTTGACTGCAAAACTTCTCCCAGAAAGTTGAACTGGAATATAATCAAGGAACAATTCTTATCCACAGTCTTTTAGCACCAGGATTTCAGAATTTGTATTGACCAGTCAGTGACTATGTTTATGTCATCCCACTTTCAGATGTATCATTGTTCCATCATTGTATGTTAGATGTTTGTAGGACTAAAAAACTTGTCTTTAATTCAGATTCTTGAATTGAGAAAAAAGCTTGATGTTGAAACTATTACAGTCTAACACTTCCATTTTGATGCCATAATTCAGAGGTTTTTTGAATTCCTTTTTGAGAAAGAATGAGTTTATTTTACATTCAAGAAAAAGAAAATTGAATATTTGTTAATAAGAGGGTGTTCAGTCTATTTACTCTTCTTTCCAGTAAAAGGTTTTATACATGTTTGCCTGTTGGCATTTGACTTACAGTGCTTCTTATGGCCCCATATCCCACCCCACTGATGTTGAGCTTGGCCATATGATTAGCTTTGCCAAATCTATATATATAAAAGCCTAAGTGACCATTACAATGGAACAACCAGTTGCTATGATGTGCACTGACCACCAGGGGACAGACACTCAATGCAGGAGCTGACCTCATCCCTCAGGCCCCAATTGTTGATGGGGCCTTCCAGCCAACCTTCCAGCCCCCCCCACCCCAGCCAGCAGGTCCTGATCTTCTAATTGGGGCTTGGCTCTGGGCTGGGATGGGAACCGGGGGGTGGGTGGTGGTGGGCATGGGCAGCAAGGGAAGGAGGAGTGGGGGAGGCAGGGAGGTAGGGAGGCAGGGAACCTGATCAGCCCTGATCACCAGCCAGGCCTAGGGACCCCACCTGTGCATGAATTTTGTGCACCGGGCCTCTAGTGAAATAAAAATTGATTTAACTTCTGAGCAGAAACTTTAAGTCCTATCTGCTACATCCTTGTTCTTTTTCCTTTGTCACAAGGTCGGCATGTTTGGAGCATGTCTGGAAAAAATAGGGACTGTTCCTTTTATTTTGGTCCTGAATGAGGGCATATGTGATAGAGTTATAACAGATCCATAGCTGAATTAAATGTGAGGGAGCAATAAACATTTGTTGTAAGATACAAATTTTGGGGTTGTTTATTAATATACAAAATTACTTCTTTTAAAGCTCCAATGAATACAGGTATACCTTCAGATATGTATCAGGATGCATTGGGAGAATCCTATCTAATAAAAGAGTAATATGCAAATTGACCATCACTCCAAGACACAAGATGGCCACCACAAGATGGTCTGCAGGGGAGGGCAGTTGTGGTCAGTTAGGGTTGACCAGAACAGCAGAGGAGGGCAGTTGGGGGGACCAGGCCTGCAGGGGAAGGCAGTTGGTGGGACCAGGCCTGCAGAGAAGAGCAGTTGGGGGGGACCAGGCCTGCAGGGGAGGAAAGTTTTGGCGAACTAGGCCTGCAGGGGAGGGCAGTTAGGGGTGACCGGGCCAGCAGGGGAGGGCAGTTAGGGGCAATCAGACCAGCAGGGGAGCAGTTAGGTGTTGATCAGGCTGGCAGGGGAGTGGTTAGGGGGTGATCATACTGGCAGGCAGAAGCAGTTAGGGGAAATCAGGCAGGAAGGCAGGCGAGCAGTTGGGAGCCAGCAGTCCTGGATTGTGAGAGGGCAGTTGGACACCCCTCAAGGGGCCCCAGATTGGATAGGGTGCAGGTTGGGCTGAGGGACACCCGCCCCCATGCACGAATTTCATGCACTGGGCCTCTAGTGTATAAATAAATGATTGAATGAATGAATAATAGAAGGGATAAATTTCTTTTCATTCAATGGGAAGTACTGTGATTAGTGAGAATGAGACACTGATTGAATTAAACTATCTTGGAGTAGAAGTGGCTTGTAGGTATGAGAAAACCATTTCTTAATTTCTAAGATACTTGTGATAATATTATATTGTCTAAGCCTTTATTTTTTTTGGAAAAAACACATTTTGTATGTTAATTAATTTATTAATTAATTTATTTATTTTTAAATCCTCAGTGTTGAAAGTATTACATATGTCCTCATTTCTTCCCCATTGACCCCTTCTAGCCTACCCCTGCCCCCATCCCATGCCTTCAAAACCCTATTTTTTGTGTCTATGGGTTATGCAAGTTCTTTTGTTGATCTTTTCCCACCCACCCCCACCTTCCCTCTGAGATTAGATAGTCTGTTCCATGCTTCTATGTCTGGATCTAATTTTTTTTCAATAGTTTATTTAGTTCATTAGATTATGCTAAGCGAAATATGCCCGTCAAAGAAAGGCAAGTACCACATGATCTTACTCATATATAGGATCTTATCTAATCTAAGCCTTTAGATACTCACAAAGTCATGGGTTTTAGACAAGGGTGGTTACATGGTCAAAAGAAAACAAATATATTGCCTGGCCTAAATAATATGATTTGATCTCCTAAAACCTTTATCCTGCTGTAGTGTAGTGGTTAAGTAAACAGTCAAATCATATTTATAGAGGAGTTTAATATGATGCAGAGATAGTATTGGTAATATAGTAGGAGGAAAAATGAGGGAGGATAGAACAAAAGCAATAAGGGAGATTTTGAAGTCGTATACATCATGAGGAAGTAAAAGCTATGAATAAGTAAGAGTCAAGAGAATTTGTAGATCATAAAGTAGGGTAGTTGATTGGTAGGAATAAAAAAAGTAGAAAATCAATAATACATGGCTGCTGAAGATAAGAGGGATTTCAACAAGATAACCTAGCAACTAGATCTGCTTTAAACAATGACCAATCTCCAATTTTCCTTAAGCCTTTATTCAATTCTGCCAATGAGGCCTAACTATATCTATTTATCTAAGTTTCTGTGAGGCATGGCAGTAAGTTTAAGATATTTGTTTTTCTTATTTCCATATACATCTTAATATTTTTAAAAAATTATTATTTAGAAGAGTGATTTTCAACCGATGCTCTAAGGCAGGCACACTGGTGTGCCACAAGACTTTAAAAAAACATGCAATACCTGACTATTTAGTCAGAGGCACTGACCTCTTTTCCCTTAGAGTGCCAAAAAAAAAAAAAAAAATGAGAATAGCCAACACAAGGATAGCCATCCAGTGTGAATGAATTAAAATTATACCCAATTTTTTTATCAGATCAGCAAATATTGTGTGCCACAGGATTTTAGTGGTTTGTGTGCCATGAGATGAAAATGGTTGAAAATCGCTGATTTAGAATAATCTTTACTCCTTCCAAGCAAAAAAGTTCAATACAATTTATGGATTTGCATACCACCTGTACTCATTGAATCTATAAATGTGACACATATCAGAAGTCAGGTCATGTCACCTCTTTGCTTAAAACTTTTCTACTGTTTCTCATTATATTGAGAATGAACTCCAAACTCCATATCATGACTTATAAATCGCATGGCAATACATCCAATTTTCCCATTCCAATTCTGGTTTATGCCTGTCATTCAACATAATTCTGATAGCTTTCTCTTTCTTTCTCAAATGTGATTGGATTTACATAGTGGGTAAACTCCGTGATATCAGTTTTGGCATTAAAGGTTTTGGATTTTACAACAAAAGCACAGGCAACAAAAGCAAAAGCAAACAAGTGGGACTATATAAAATTAAAACACCTCTGCAAAGGAAACCATCTACAAAATGAAAAGGCAACCTACAGAATGGGAGAAAACATTTGCATTTGCAATGCATATATCTGACAAGAAGTTAATGTCCAAAATATATAAAGATTCATACAACTCAATAGTAAAACAACAAACAATCTGTTTAAAAATGGGCAGAGGAACTAAACAGACATTTTTACAAAGAAGACATACTAATGACCAATAGGTATGTGAAAAGGTGCTCAGTATCACTAATCATCAGGAAAATGCAAATTAAAAAATAGGGCATATAATAAATAATATTGAAATAACTTTGTATGCTGCCAGATGCTTACTAGACTTATTGTAGTGACCACTTCATGAAGTATATAAATATTGTATAACTTTGTTGTATACCTGAAGTTAATTTAATATTGTATATTAACTATATTTTAATAAAAAACAAATAAAACATCATAAATGAGATATCACCTCACACCTATTAGAATGGCTATCATAAAAAATACAAGAGATAACAAGTGTTGATAAGGATGTGGGAAAAGGGAACCCTTGTGCACTATTGATGGACATGTAATTTGGTGAAGCCACTATGGAAAAGAGTATGGAGATTCCTCAAAAAATTAAAAATAGAAGTACCACTTGGAGGAAAAAAAATTGGAGGTATCATGTTACCTGGTGTCAAACTACACAAAAAGGTTATAGTAATCAAAACAGCATGGTACAGAAATATAAATATATAAAAAACAGAAATATAAATCAATGGAACAGAATAGGGAGCCCAGAAATAAACCCACAGCTATATGCTAAATTAATATATAATAAAAGAGTAAAAAACATACAACATGGTAGAGACAGTCTATTTAATAAGTGGTGTTGGGAAAATGGGACAGATACATCCAAAAAATTAAATTAGATCACCTTCTTATACTACATACAAGAATAAACTCAAAATGGACTAAAGACTTAAATGCAAGACTTGAAACCCTAAAACTCCTAGAAGAAAACATAGGCAGTAAAATATCTGACATTTCTCTTAGCAATATTTTTTCTGATGTAGCTCCTCTGACAAGGGAAACATAAGAAAAAATAAACAAATGGGACTACATCAAACTAAAACGTTTTTGCACAGCAAAGGAAACCATCAATAAAACAAAAAGGCAATCTACTGATGGAAGAAAATATTTGCCAATGATGCATTTGACAAGGGGTTACTACCCAAAATTTATAAAGAACTCAAACAACTACACACACACACACACACACACACACAACACCAATCCAATAAAAAATGGGTAGAAGACCTGAATAGACACTTCTCCAAAGAAGCATAAAGATGGCCAATAGACATATGAAAAGATGCTCAATGTCACTAATCATCAGAAAAAAATGCAAATTAACATCATAAAGAGATTTCACCTCATACCTGTGAGAATGGCTTACATTAAGAAATCAATACAGCCAAAACCGGTTTGGCTCAATGGATAGAGCGTCGGCCTGCGGACTCAAGGGTCCCA
Organism: Eptesicus fuscus; assembly: GCF_027574615.1. Lineage (NCBI taxonomy): Eukaryota > Metazoa > Chordata > Mammalia > Chiroptera > Vespertilionidae > Eptesicus > Eptesicus fuscus. Next base: position 63,508,586 of record NC_072473.1, on the reverse strand, counting down.
GGTTCGATTCCGGTCAAGGGCATGTACCTTGGTTGCAGGCACATCCCCAGTAGGGGGTGTGCAGGAGGCAGCTGATCGATGTTTCTCTCTCATGGATGTTTCTAACTCTCTATCCCTCTCTCTTCCTCTCTCTGTAAAAAATCAATAAAGTATATTTTTAAATAAATAAATAAATAAATAAATAAATAAATAAATAAAAAGAAATCAATATACAACAAGTGCTAGTGAAGATGTGGAGAAGAGAGAACTCTCATGTACTGTTGGTGGGAATGCAGATTGGTGCAGCCACTATGGAAAATAGTATAGAAGGTCCTTAAAAAATTAAAAGTGGAACTGCCTTATGGCCCACCAATTCCACTTCTGAGTATATATCTGAAAAAAACAACAACACACACACCACTAATTTGAAAGGATATATGCACCCCTATGTTCATTGCAGCATTATTTACAATAGCCAAGATATGGAAGCAACCCAAGTGCCCATCATAGACAAATGGATAAAGAAGATATGGTACATATATACAACAGAACATTGATTAGCCATATAGAGAATGAAATCTTACCATTTGTGACAGCATGGATGGAACCAAGCAGAGGTGGGGAACCTTTTTTTTCTGCCAAAGGCCATTTACATATTTATAAAATCATTTGTGGACCACACAAAATTATCAACTTAAAAATTAGCCTGCTGTATTTAGTCAAACATTTAAATAACTCACCCCTAATACCTTGACAGAGCCAGATGAAATGGTTTTGCGGGCCTTATACAGCCCTAGGGCTGGACTTTCCTCACTCTTTTTTTTTTTTTTTTCTCTTTCCTCACTCTTGACTACAGAGTATTATGTTAAGTGAAATAAGTCATACAGAGGAAGATAAATGCCATAGAATTTCACTTATATATTGAATCTAAAGAACAGATTAAATTAACAAACAAAATAGAAACAGACTCATAGATGCAGAGAACAGACTGATGGTTGTCAGAGGGAAGGGGGCTTGGGAGACTGGGTGAAAAGGTGAAAGATCAAAGAACTACAGGTTAGTAATTACAGGGATGTAAAGTGAAGCCCAGGGAATATAGTCAATGATATTGTAATAACTATATATGGTGCCAGGTAGGTATTTGAAATATCAAGGGGATCACTTTGTAAACTATATTATTTTCTCTCCACTATGCTGTACACTTGAAACTAATACAAAATAATGTTGAATGTAAAAAAAATACCACATAATTCATGAATCTCATTTCTGGGTATATATCCAAAGGAAATTAAAACAAGATCTAGAAGAGATATTTGCACTCCATGTTTATCGAAGCATTATTTACAGGAGCCAGCATATAGGAACAAGCTAAGTGTCTGTCAATGGATAAATGGTTAAAGAAAATGTGATATATATATATAAAAGAAGGAAATCTTAACATTTTCAGTAACATGGATGGACCTTAAGGAAATTATATTAAGTGCAATAAGACAGATAGAGAGAGACAAATACCATATAATATCACTTATATTGGAACCTAAAAAAGCCAAATCAGAGAGTATAGTAATGATTACCAGGAGCTAGTTGGTGGGGGGAATGGAGAGATATTGGTCAAAGTATACAAACTTCCAGTTCTAAGATCAAGAAGTTCTGGGGATCTAATGTACAGCATGGTGACTATAGCTAATAATACTGCATCATATACTTGAAAGTTGCTAAGAGAGTAGATCTTACATGTTCTCACCACAAAAAGAAATGGTAACAATGTGATGGGATGGAAGTATTAGCTATTGCTATGGTGATAATTATTTTGCATTATATAAATGTATCAAATCAACACATTGTACACTTTAAACTTACACAATTTTACATGTCAGTTATCCTATATAATAAAATCCCAGAGACCGAACGGGGGAATGACCAGAATGAACAGAACGACCATTATACCAGACACTCAAAACAGGAGCTGCCCCCTGGTGGTCAGTGTGCAGTGCTCCCACAGCGAGAGCAGCCGCTCAGAGGGCGGGTCCACAGCTGCTCGGCTGACTGGGATGAGCGGCGCTCCCACAGTGGGCTGATCCCCGCAGGCTGCCCGCCACCAGTGCACAAATCACAGCACTAAAAGCTGGAGGTTACTAAGCACCATTCTTGTGGCGGGCAAAGGCCGGGTACTCTCCACAGAATCTCAGGTAATCCCAGAACCTTCCTCACAGGGTTGATCTAAGGGTTTCTATTCACAGCTTTAAGAATGAAATGAGATCATCAGCTTTTAAGTAGCTGAGGGAAAACACACACTGCTCCTTTTTCATTCTCTTCGTCCTGCCTTCTTGTGAGAAAAGGAACAATTGGCTCCCAAGGCCCACCCTGAGCACTGTGCTGAGAGCTCACCAGCCCTCGGCTCCAAGTGAGTCTGCCTTCCATTGGCCTTTACACTTAACGCCACTGCCTGAGCATCTTACTCAACCCGTATCACTGACTGAGCACCCACTGTGTCCTAGGCATGCCCAGGTGCTCGCAGAGCAGCAGGGAGCCAGCCGCCCTGTCCTACCGAGCGTGCGTTCCGCCAGGAGAGGATGGTGGTGTGGGGAGGAAACAGCCTCAGACAGTCTGAGGTGCAGCGGTTAGAAGGCACAGGCACCATGAAAACATGGGAATGAAGCCACATAGGGGCTCCGCCAAGGAGGGGCAAAGGGAGGCTCACTGAGGGAAAGTGGACGGATGGAGGAGGAGAGCCAGGCGGATGCGTGGAGAAGGGCATCGGGCAGAGGGGACAGCCCACGGAGGGGCAGCAGGACGAGCAAGAGGCAGAGGGAAGGGGGTCAAGGCTGGGTTGGGGGGCACATTCTGCAGGGATCGAGGGCCCGTGAGAACCTGGCATCCCCTGAGTGCAGGGGGAGGCACAGGGGCTGTAGATGAGGACCCGCTGGGCTGACTCAATGGGGACAGACTCTCTGGCTTCTGTGTCAGGGGCAGACTGAGGGGGAAGAGGAAGCATGGAGATAACAGGAGGCAACAGCACCCTCCAGGAGGACGATGCAGAGACAGTGGAAACTGTGGCAGCCGAGGTGGCAGTTTTGGGGTGTGCTGGAGGGAAGCCAGAGCATGAGGAATGATGTGGGGGGAGGGGGGAGGAGGACCCATGCTTGGCTAGGCCCCTGGGAAGGCAGGGTCTCCAGCAGCTGCCAGTGGGGGGGCCTGGGGTCAGATCCCATATCCGTTTTGAGGGTCTGCCTGTAAAACCCAGACCTTAGTTTGAGCTCCACACGAGAGACATGGAATGTACACAACCAGCCTCCCACCCTGACATCCAAGAGGCAGGTCATTCCTGGCTGACTGCCCTAATCCCTTCATGCCCCCCTTCCCCCACAAGCTCTCTTCAATGATGACAAGTACTTATTGGAAACAAGCAAATGGTTTTATTTTTGGTACAAAAAACAACACAACAGAATGTACAGTAGTATGGAAAGCAAACATTGAAAACTAGGAAAATGAAGCCCCCTTGTGGACACACAGGTCAGCTGTGCCTGGAACCTGGGTCATGCGTGACACAAAGGGCTCAGGGTCCAATGCAAAGGGCTTGCCCAGGTGGTCCAACTCCAATCCCCGACTCCAGTTTCCAGGACAGAGGATCCCGCACCACAGAACAGAATGGCTGAGACCAGCCCCAAGTCCCGTGGCCTAAGGCAATGCTTGCAGTGCTTTCAGGGAACAAAAAGCTCCTGAGACACAGGGACAGGGTGATCAGCATCCAGATCACTGCCTCTAACTCCTACTGGGAGTCTGTGGTGCTCCCAGCTCTGCCCCTCCCTCCCTCTCCCATGTCCCCCCGCCCCAGGTGAACCTCAGATAGCCCCTCCCAAACTCTGCCCTCCTCAGCTCCGATGGCAGGTAGGGAGGGCCAGGGGTCATGCGGGGAATCTGAGGGCCTCAATGAAGTGCCTCTTGAAGATCCAGAGACAGTGTCTGTCCACCTGCCCCCCTGGCTGAACCAATTAACACAGATGCCTCATGAGTGCATGTTTAGGACCGGTCCCCCACCGTCCCCCGACTCTGCCACTGCATAACATGGCTGTTTTGGGTGGTAATTCTCTCTCCTTTAAAATGAGAACAAGAGCTCGGCAGGCATGGCTCAGTGGTTGAATGTCGACCTATGACTCAGGAGGTCAAGGTTTGACTCCCTGTCAGGGCACATGCCTGGGTTGTGGTCTCAATCCCCAGTATGGAGCATGCAGGAGGCAGCCAATCCATGATTCTCTCTCATCATTGATGTTTCTATCTCTCTCTCCCTCTCCCTTTCTCTCTGAAATCAATGAAAAAATATCCTATATAATAAAAGCCTAATATGCAAATTTTCCCCTCAACTAAGAGTTCTACCACTTGCTATGACATGCACTGACCACCAGGCGGTAGCATGGAACATGGTGGGCATCGGTGATGAGGCACTGGCAGGGGGCGACAGTGGAGGTGCTGCTGGCCCCTATGGGCTTCCAGGTGAGTAGGGCCGCAGCTGCCAGGACTGCAGGGGCTTACCATGGGTTCATGCAGGAGCTGGTCTGCCAAGGCCGGCTGGGAGAGAGTGCACTGCCCACCCATCTTCCGTGTGGTGCCACTGGGCAGCCCAGAGGTCCACACTGTGCCCCAGCCCACGGTGTCTGGCTGCACTTACCGCATCTCCGCATGGGGACTCGGGCGCCGTGACTCAGGTGGAGGGAGGCATGAGGGGGCCAGGGGGCCCAGGTGCTGCCCAGGGCCCAGAGGTCAGCTGGAACCAGCCCTTCCAGACCAGACGCTCATGCTTCAATGGCCAGCCAGGCCTATGGACTGCACTTGTGCAAGAATTTCATGTACCGGGCCTCTAGCATCTCAATAAAGCTAGAAAAAAGACTCAAACTCATAGAAACAGAGATTAGAAAAATAGTTGCCAGAGTCTGGGGGTGGAGTAATAGGGAGAGGTTGATAAAAGGGTACAAACTTTAGCTATAAGATGAATAATATCTGAGGATCTAATGTAAAACATATTGCTAAATGTAAAACATATAATTGATAAATGTAAAACTATAGTTGACAATGCTATATTGTTCAATTGCTGAGAGTAGAATAATTTTCTCTCACACACAATAAAGATAATTTGGTGAGGTGATGGATGTGTTATTTAACTAGATGGGGGGAACCCTTTCACAACGTATACGTCTATCAAATCACCATGATGCACACTTTAAATAACTTTTGATCTTATATCCCAACTAGTAGCCCATTTGCAGGAAGAATCCTGCAAGTGGCCGCTGCGGCCGCATGTGCAGCCGCAGCCGCCGCCAATGCAGCTGCTGTGCCTGCACCCACGCGCCGCTGCTGCCCGCCCCACTCCGCCCCGCTCCAACACACTCCACCCCACTCTGCCCCGCCGAGGCTTTCCCTCTGGCAGCCACCTTGCTTTCCGCTTTTCCTCCCTCTTCCTTCTAAGTTGTCTTCAGTCTTCACTCCTCCCTCCCTCCTGCTGCGTATGCAAATTACCCAACATCTTTGTTGGGTAATTTGCATACTCACCCTGATTGGCCGGTGGGCGTGGCTTTGGCTGGTGGGCGTGGCTTGGGTGTAGCGAAGGTGTGGTCAATTTGCATATTACTATTTTATTAGGTAGGATTATGCCCCAATAAAGCTTAAATAGAAAGAAAAGTGTTTGTATCTAGATGATAAATTATATGGTTGACAATCCCATGAGATCCTATGATTTGGCCCCTACTAAGACCTGCTGATTTGTTACTCTCACTTTTTCATACTATCTTTCAGTCAAACCAACTTTCTTTCCATTTAAGTTTGTTTCCATTCCAGCACCTTCAGACTCGCTGCCTGGAATACTAAGCAAGCTGATCTCCACTGATGGGGGTAATTTCTAGTCATTCAAGTCCTAGTGCAGGGCTCACCTCAGCACCACCTTCTCTATCTGCCCAATTAAATGTAACCCCCTTCTAATATCTTTTCTAATGGCACCCCATTTTCTTCATTATACTTATCCTAAATTGTAATTGAATATTTACTTTCTGGCTTAATTTTTGACTCGTTTATTAATCTTCAAATCTTGAAAGAACAAAATAAAATGTGTATTTTTGCCTCACTCTTACATACACAATGCTAACCAGTCTTTCTAAAACTCTAGTTCACCTCCAGTTTTTGTTTGCTTACTTTTTGATGCCCAGGATTTTCAAAATTTCTCTTAAATATTCCAAAATGTCTCTACTTGGCTAAGTTGTTTTATGGCTGATTCCCTTCTCTGCTCTCAACCTCAGTCAGAAAGTACACCCTTTGAGTCATGGCTCCTGTCTAAATCTGACTTAATTTTTAAATAAGACACTTATATTTTTAGAGGTTCTTTTTAAAAAAGATTTTTATTGACTTTTAGAGAGGAATGGAGAGGGAAAGAGAGAGAGAAACATCGGCTGCCTCATGCACACCCCCACTGGGGGTCAAAGCCACATGGATCAAGCCTTGTGGAATCAAGCCAGAGACTTCTTGGTGCGGCAAGATGCGTCAACCATGTGAGCCACACCAGCCAGGGCTTTCAGAGGTTCTTAATGCCAGGAATTGGTTTGAAACAGCATTCTGCCAATGAATCCTATTTTGGAGTATTTGAGAAAATATTATGAGCTTTTCTAGATTCTTGCACTCTTCACTTATTCTATCAGGGATTTGAATATTTAATATCAGCATTGAAGCTTAAATAGTTTGCCTTCCCTATAACAAACAAAATAATGTCTCATACCATATTTTTATATTAATTTACAATTGTACTGGATATTTAAGAATAACTTTTGTTGTTAATAAAAATAAACATAAAGAAAAAATTAATTTATTCATAATGTAATTCCCAGATAATTTTGACATAATTTTCACCTTTGTTTAATCTCTCTATGTATGCATCTATTATTGGAAAAGGAGAATAGAGAGTTGATAGCCTGATTTGGTGATTGAAATTAATTAAGCTATTAGTAGAAGAAGAGAACAAGCGAGGAGAGGAAAAACAGAAGCAAAAAAAAGAAACCACAAAAAAAAACACACTAACAAACAATCAAACAAACAACAACAACAAGACAGAAAGGAAGAAAAAGGAAAAAAAGGAAGAAAAAAAATTTTGGATAGTGAAGAAAGAGAAGAGAGAAGTGTGCATGGACTTGGAGCAGGGGAAAGGAAATTATATATCTGAGTAAGATGAACTTTTAACAGGAGTAATAAGAAAGGATAGAGGAAAACTAAAGCAGGAACATTGTAAGAGAAACAACAAAAAAGGGGAAAAGTGAGGAAGAGTGTTGGCATAAAGGAAAAATTAAGATAGAGTAAAATAATGCTAAAAGAAAAATAGAAATAGAATGTAGAACACTAATCCCAGAATAAAATAAACTAAAATAAAATAAGGAAAAAATAAAATAAAACTTTTAAAATGGTAAAATAATAGTAGCAATAATAATAACAACTGAAAATAAAAATATATCCTATCTAATAAAAGAGTAATATGCAAATTGACCATCACTTCAACACACAAGATGGCTGCCCCCATGTGGTCAAAGATGGCTGCCCCCATGTGGACACAAGATGGCCACCACAAGATGGCCTGCATGGGAGGGCAGTTGTTGGAAGTTAGGGGTGACCAGGCCAGCAGAGGTGGGCAGTTGGGGGTGACCAGGCTGGCAGAGAAGGGCAGCTGGGGGAGACCAGGCCAGCAAGGGAGGACAGTTTGGGGGGACCCAGGCCTGCAGGAGAGGGCAGTTGGGGGGGACCAGGCCTGCAGGGGAGGAAAGTTGGGGGGACCAGGCCTGCAGGGGAGGGCAGTTGGGAGGGACCAGGCCTGCAGGGGAGGGTAGTTGTGGGTGATCAGGCAAGCAGGGAGGGCATTTAGGGGTGACCGGGCCAGGAGAGGAGGGCAGTTAGGGGAGACCAGGTCTGCAGGGCAGGGCAGTTGTGGGTGATCAGGCAAGCAGGGAGGGCATTTAGGGGTGACCAGGCCTGCAGGGGAGGGCAGTTGGGAGGGACCAGGCCTGCAGGGGAGGGCAGTTGTGGGTGATCAGGCAAGCAGGGAGGGCAGTTAGGGGTGACCAGGCCTGCAGGGGAGGGCAGTTTGGAGGGACCAGGCCTGCAGGGGAGGGCAGTTGTGGGTGATCAGGCAAGCAGGGAGGGCATTTAGGGGTGACCGGGCCAGGAGAGGAGGGCAGTTGGGGGAGACCAGGCCTACAGGGGAGAGCAGTTAGGGGTGATCAGGCCTGTAGTGGAGGGCAGTTGGGGGGGACCCGGACTGCAGGGGAGGGCAGTTGAGGGGGGCAGGCCTACAGGAGAGAGATGTTGGGGGTGACCAGGCCTGCAGGGGTGGGCAGTTGGGGGGGACCAGGCCTGGAGGGGAGGGCAGTTAGGGGTGACTAGGCCAGCAGGGGAGGGCAGTTGTGGGCAATCAGGCCATCAGGGGAGGGAAGTTGGGAGGGACCAGGCCTGCAAGGGAGGGCAGTTGGGGGCGATCAGGCCTGCAGGGAAGGCAGTTGGAGGGGACCCAGTCCTGCAAGGAGTGTAGTTGTTTGGGACCAGGCCAGCAGGGAAAGGCAGTTGGGAGGGACCAGGCCAGCAGGGGAGGGCAGTTAGGGGTGACCGGGGCTGGCAAGGGAAGGCAGTTAGGGGTGACCAGGCCAGCAGGGGAGGACAGTTAGGGGAGACAAGGCTGGCAGGGGAGGGCATTTAAGGGTGACCAGGCCAGCAGGGGAGGACAGTTAGGGGCAATCGGGCCGGCAGGGGAGCAGTTAGGTGTCGATCAGGCTGGCAGGGGAGTGGTTAGGGGTGATCAGGCTGGCAGGCAGAAGTGGTTAGGGACAATCAGGCAGGGAGGCAAGCTGTTGGGATCTAGCAGTCCAGATTGTAGAGGGTGCAGGCTGGCCTGAGGGACACCCATCGCCCCGTGCATGAATTTCATGCACCAGGCCTCTAGTTAATAATAAAAGTAAAATCAAGTGAGAAAAAAATCTAGTTTCTTAAGTAAAAGATAAAAAATAAAAAAGTGAAGTAGTGAAGGTCCTTCACTTCCTCTACTCTTCTGCTTGGCATGTCTGTTTGCTGTCAGGTAGTCAGCATAGTATTGAAGTTCCCTTCGATCCACTGCTCCTCTGTGTCATAAGCCACAACATTGTTTTCAAGCAGGCGGGATCTTTCTGCTCACTTTATTTCTCCTTGCCTTTAATTGTATTTACACAAGTGTCAATTTATGACACAACCCCTAGATGGCAGTGTTTCTGTATTAATATCTGGGACTAAATGGCCCCTTTATGCAGTGTTTAGACTCCTCTTTCCCTGCCACACTTAATACTGGGTTGGATGGAAGGACTGACCTAGAGCTGATTTCCTGCTCATCTCTCCTTATTCTGATCCCCAGTTTCCACAAAAACAACTTTCCTCTGCAGTCTCTGTGAGTGTTTTTAATTGGAAGATCCTATGTACTGGACTTAGCAAGCAAAAGGAAGGAGGTAACAAAAAAAGAAAGAAAGACAAAGGGAACCACACCGACTCACATCTTTTTCCCCTGGCACTGCATGGCCGGTATAGAACTTCAGGCTGTCTTTCTGGGCACAGATTCTCATGGCTGTGGGCTTATATCTAGAGTTCCCCTCTGCCAGCAGCCCTGTGGACCCCCTTCCACTTTTGAGGGCTACACTGACCCCACGGGCCATGGGTTTGGTGGAGCGCAGTCTCCCTCTGAGACTCTATTCCCTGCTGTGCGTGTTTCTCCCTCCAGCCTGGAGCCCAGATCTCACCTCTCTCTAGGTGATCAATCTCTGAACTTTCCATCCATGGATTGCCTCACCAGCTGTGTTTAATTCAGCAACTCCAGGTGGATGTTGTTCAATTCAGCTGTTCCTTCTATCTGCTCTGTGAGAAGGCACAGGGCCTGTCTGCATATTTGGCTCAGCTTTGTCTCCACCTGGATAAACTTTTTAGGCGCCCATGGTAAGGGAGGCTGGAGTCTTGGTGTTCATGGGTTTACAGCTGAGGCAGCTGGTCCCTGGGCATTGTGGTTGTAGGGTCCCTGGAGGTATCTGAGGTCTCCCCAGTTGAAGGTAAGGCTGGGCTTCCAATCACAGCCGCTTTCCCCTTCAAGATGGCGTGGTCTCTGTGGCAGAGCCGGCTGCTCTGGGAGAGATTTCAGCTGTAGTAGAGGCTGCCCAGCCAGGGGACCCTGGCCCACTAGTCCCCAACAGTCCTGTGGAATATAGCTGTCCCTCACTCACAAATACAGACACTTCCCACAGTTCCATGCACTCTCCTTTTGCTCTCTCACTCACACACTATCTTCCAGCCTGCCATCCCATCGGCAGCCATCTTGGATCCAATTCCTGAAAACACTAATTTGAAAAGATATATGTACCCCTATTTTCTTTTTAAAAAAATATATTTTATTGAATTTTTTACAGAGAGGAAGGGAGAGCGATAGAGAGTTAGAAACATCAATGAGAGAGAAACATTGATCACCTGCCTCCTGCATACCTTCTACTGGGGATGTGCCTGCAACCAAGGTACATGCCCTTGACCGGAATCGACCCTGGGACCTTTCAGTCTGCAGCCTGATGCTCTATCCACTGAGCCAAACCAGTTAGGGCCCTATTTTCATTCAAGCATTATTTACAATAGCCAAGATATGGAAGCAACTTAAGTACACATTAATAGATTAATGAATAAAGATTATATATATATATATATATATATATATATATATATATATATATATATATACTAGAGGCCCAGTGCATGAAATTTGTGCATGGGGAGGAGGGGAATACATCCCTCAGCCCAGCCTGCACCCTCTCCAATCTGGGACATCCCTCTCACAATCCAGGACTGCTGGCTTCCAACCGCTCGCCTGCCTGCCTGCCTGATTGCCCCTAACCACTTCTGCCTGCCAGCCTGATCACCCCCTAACCACTCCCCTGAGGGCATGATCGATGCCAAACTGCTCCCCTGCCAGCCTGATTGCCCCTTACTGCCCTCCCCTGCCGGCCTGGTCACCCCTAACTGTCTTCCCTTGCAGGCCTGGTTGCCCCCAACTGCCCTCCCCTGCCAGCCTAGTTGCCCCCAACTACCCTCCCCTGCAGGCCTGGTCACCCCCAACTGCCCTCCGCTGCAGGCCTGGTCACCCCTAACTGCTCCCATTATGGGCCCAGTCACCCCCAACTGCCCTCCCCTGCAGGCCTGGTCACCCCCAACTGCCCTCCCCTGCTGGCCTGGACACCCCCAACTGCCCTCCCCTGCTGGCCATCTTGTGGCAGCCATCTTGTGTCCACATGGGGGCAGCCATCTTCGACCACATGGGGGCAGCCATCTTGTGTGTTGAAGTGACGGTCAATTTGCATATTACTCTTTTATTAGATAAGATATATGAATAGAATATTACTCAGCCATAAAAAATAAAATCTTGCCATTTGTGACAACATGAATGGATATAGAAGCTATTATACTAAGTGCAATAAGTCAGAAAAATACTATATGATTTACCTTATATGCAGAATCTAAAAAGAAAACAAACAAAACAAAACAGAAACAAACTCATAAACACAGAAGATTAACTGATGGTTACCAGAGAAGAGTGGCAGGGGCATAGGCAAAATAGGTGAAGGAGATTAAGAGGTAGAAACTTCCAGTTATAAAATAAATAAATCATTGGATGTAATATACAGCAAAGGGCATATAGCCAACAATCCTACCTAATAAAAGAGAAACATGCAAATTGACCGTACCTTCGCTACGCCCACAGCCAATCAGAGTGAACAAGATGGTGGTTAATTTGCATATGCGGGCATTGAGCGGCCTGCGTCCCGGAAACATCCTCCGGACCCAGGCCTCTCCTAGCCTGTAGGCCCGTGCTTAGGTCCTGAGCGGCAGGGTTCCCAGAACACTCCCTGGCCACTCAAAGCCTATGGGTGCAGGCCCCAAGCCGCCTGGCAGGCAGGAACAAAGCCTTATGTTCTCGCCCTGCCCCCAGCAGCTTGCAAAGGCTCGCAAACGAAGCAGCAGTTTGGGGCCACGCCCCCAGCCAGGCGTCCAGGACCAGGGGCTGGCTGCTGGCCTCTGGGGTGTGCTGAGACCCTCGTGGCCACTGCTGCGTACTGCCCAGGGTCCCTACATGCCCCGAGCCTGGGGCCCATGGTGGGGCTGTCTGCTGGCCTCCCCCAGCCACTTGCAAAGACTCGCGCAGGAAGTGGCGGTTTGGGGCCATGCCCCCAGCCAGGTACCCAGGACCGGGGGCTGGCTGCTGGCCTCTGGGGTGTGCAGAGACCCAGGCAGCCATCACCAGGTGGCAGGGATACGCCCCTAGCCCAGTGGTCACAACCCAGGGGCTGCATGAGCTGCAGAGGATACACCTTTATAAAAAAATATTTTATTGATTTTTTTTTTTTACAGAGAAGAGGGGAGAGAGATAGACAGTTGGAAATATCAATGAGAGAGAAACATTGATTAGCTGCCTCCTGCACACTCCCCACTGGGGATGTGCCTCCAACCAAGGTACATGCCCTTAACAGGAATCAAACCTGGGACCCTTCAGTCTGCAGGCCCACGGTCTATCCACTGAGCCAAACCAGTTTGAGAGTAAATAACTTTTCTGACAACTCATTGGCTAAGCTCCCTATAGGCCGCCACTTGCAGTGTTCTTGGTAATTTGGATTATAAGAATCCAAGAAGGTGATCTAAGGTTTTTCCACCACACTCCTGGAGGAAAAAATGAAGGTCCCTTGAGGGGTCCCAGATTGGAGAGACTGTAGGTTGGGCTGAGGGACAACCCCCCCTCTGCCCCCCCTCCCCCCGTGCATGAATTTTGTGCACCGGGCCTCTAGTATTATAACTTTGTGTGGTGACATAATTATTAAACCTATCATGATGACTATTTCATAAGGTATATAAACATCAAATCACTGTGCTATACACCTGAAACTAATATATTACTGCATGTCAACTAAAAAACAAAACTACTATGAATACCTTTTGAAAATGTAATCACATAATTATTTTTATATGAGGATCCCAGCTACACATGATTATTATTTTAAAGTTTTGTGCTTGCTCACTTTACGTATACAACATGTAAATTACACTATTGATTAAATAGCCCTTTGTGGGCTAGCCTAAGAATCTTTGTGTCATTTATATGTGAGTTTTATGAATGTGTTTTCTGTATCATAAAAGTGGCTTACACATGAACTTTCAAAAAAACCCACAAAGCCTTTATAAGTTGCTAACTGCTTGTATTCAAGTTCTGTCTACTCCCTCCGAAAAATACTGGACTGCATTTGAGCGCAAACCTTAACTTCAAGCAACTGGAATAATTTAGCCCCTTGAGTAATCTGCCTCAATTTTTACATGGTTATTATCAATTAATATTTTGTTGCACAATTTATGACATGCTTTGATAGTAAAAATTACATTTTTTAAAAAAGACTCATAAAAATTGTTTCATTTCATGGTGAAACCGGTTTGGCTCAGTGGATAGAGCGTCCGCCTGTGGACTCAAGGGTCCCAGGTTCGATTCCGGTCAAGGGCATGTACCTTGGTTGCGGGCACATCCCCAGTAGGAGGTGTGCAAGAGGCAGCTGATCAATGTTTCTCTCTCATCGATGTTTCTAACTCTCTATCCCTCTCTCTTCCTCTCTGTAAAAAAATCAATAAAATATATTTTAAAAAAAAGATAAAAAAAAATTGTTTCATTTCACAGTTTAATGTGTCATTTCCTTGACTATGATCATAGGTTATATCCTGCTGATATTACATTTAACCTGAGGAACAAACAATTCTTTTTGGAAATGCTTAAGTTAAAAAACTATTGGACATGAGGCTTTCTACATTGTCTCTTCGGAAATCAGTTCTTTAAAAACTGCTTGGGGAAAGTCTGACATTCAATTTAAGTTTCATTGGTGTTTATTTCATAGGTGGTGAATGGAGAGATTAAATGAACATGTTAAAATACTTAATGAAAGAATGTGCTCCTAGAGGTTTCTTTCTGTTTAGGGATATGGAGAAACAATAATGGAAAATTGTATTCCAGTAGTCAGCATCCAGGAGATAGACCTGAATTAGTAAAATTGTAAAGTAAATGCTATTACTTTGCCAGCCTATAATGGTGTGTAAAATTGCAATGCTATGAAGGTGTGTAAAATATATTGAATACTATTTTCTCCTTGACTTCCAATATAAAGAGGTGATCTGATCACATGGAAGTATTTGTCCTCAGAATGTCATAAAAATGCAATTTAAGAATATGTTTTTAAAACCACATGTAAAAAGGCAAAACATTAACATTTAGTGAGAATGTTGATATATACCATATCTTTAAAGGGGCAGATAGTGAGAAATGAGAGTTGGAAAAAATATTCTAAAGTATTATCAAGTAACCCTCATTTAGTTTTTAAAAATAACTTTATAAAGTTAGCTGTTCCATTATTTATTTGTTCACTAAATGAAGCCCAAAAAAAATTAACCACAAATACATTTTAAACCCCAACTAATATGGGCAGTGATGGTCCACTTTTGGAAAGTCAGTTCATTGCTCTCTGGTGTGAGTGGCTCAGAGTGCCTCTAGACTGTGCTTCACTGATCTGGGGCTTGCCTCTCACAGAAACTACAATCTGTCACTTGAACCTGTGGCCAATATAATTTGGAGAGTGTTCTTACCATATATTGGTGTTAAAAGAGATCAACGAGCTCTGGCTACACAATAACGTAGCTTTTGCTAGTTTCTCACTTTCATATTGTTGTAAATATATGAGGTAAAGCAAGTATGGTATTCCCATCCTCCTTGCATTTATGTTTTCCTTATTTGTAGGCTTTTCAAATCTATATCAACCTTTACCATTTCATGCTTGATTCTCTCACCCTCACCTGCCTTCAACTAGTTATCAATGAGCTCACTTTTTCCTGGAATATTTACATTTTAATAAGGGTGAGTCTTCTGATGAAGTTCAGGAAGCATTTAGTTGGTGTGCAGCATTTAGTGCTAATTTAAATAGAAATTAAGTGCCATAGATGTTTATTCCTATGGACAAAGAATTACTTTATCTTAAATATGTGCTTCTATATAAAGTGGCAAACTGGTCATAATGAATGGGTGACCTATAAATTCACTTCTCATTCTCACTCTGAGCTAAGTCACATTTATGTAAAGTTTGTTCGTTTTGTCCTGTTAACAGAAAAATGTATTTACTTCCTTGAGTAGTTGATTAAACAGGGTGAATTATTGGTAAGCTACTTTCTGTGCCCACCAAATTTCAATACAGAAAAATTAGAGAGATAAGTTACTGTGTACATTGGTATGCTTTCTTATCTATGAGAAATCTGGTAAGATGCAGTGTCATGAAGTTAGAACAGACTGACTTTGGAAAATACAAAAATTACATGCTCTAGTAAAATTCACTGCACAGGAGGCAGATACATGGGTTTGTGTTTTTTTTACCATTCAGTGTAATATCTGAAAGTTTTGGTCAATTTTATATTAAAGCGAGTAAACAAGGTAATATTTTGAAAAACATAGATGTACTTTTTCTCTTTTGCTTTTTCAAACATACAGTTATAAATCTTATCTGCCTGAGGCACTCCAGTCTGAAGGGAAATTAGGGTTTGTGACAGAAGGAACACAAAGAATAAGACCCAGGTAATGTTCAGCTTTTGACATTGAAAATTAGATTTTTCCCCTAGCCCTCAATCTTGGAGATTTTTCTCCTATATATTTAAAAAATAATTTTAGTCTAAATTATTTTTTCTAAAAACTCAGCTGACAATTACTAACAATCAGTTGTTTGTCAGGTGATTAGCTGCCTCTGCCCTTGTCCTGGTCCATTTGGTTAGATAAACTCCAGACGGTATGGAATCAAAAACACTTAGTTTGTGCTAGGCCTTATCATCTCACTTTGTGGGTCATGGCCTTTAATAAGACCTCAACCTTCCCAGAATGGCGGTCATTTCCTCCCCCTTTCTAAAGGTGGAAGGCCTAGCCAGGAGTGTAAGAGCACGCCCATCTTTTAGCTTTATCTCAGCAAATATTCACAGTGTCAGAGTCGGATGTGATCTCAGAGGGAACAGGCTAACCCAAGGAAAGTTCAGGGATGTTTTTTTTCCAGTTTACAGAAGCTTCAGCTTCTGACTTCCAGAGTGGTGTTTTATTTTTGTATAATTTTTTTTCAATTTTTTAAAATTTATTTTTAATTTTTTAAATCCTTACCTGAGGATATGTTTTTATTGATGAGACAGAGAGAGAGAGGAGAGAGAGAGAGAGAGAGAGAGAGAGAGAGAGAGAGAGAGAGAGAGACATTGACCAGTTGCCCCTGTAGGCCCCCTGACAGGGGATTGAACCCACAACCTTTTGGAGCACAGGATGAGGCTCCAACTAACTGGGGCTCCAACTAATTGGGCCACCTGGCCAGGGCAGCCTGGGGGTTTTTCTATTTTCTTTGTGAAGCACAGTCAGCCACTGTGGTCACTCCTCAAAGCCCCATGGTGGCCTCCTGGCCAGCCTGGGCCCCTGTCCCAACAGCCTTGCGCCTCAGAGCATCAGGTGCTAGTCATTTCAGCAGCGCTCTTGAGAGGATCTGCTGACCCAGCACCCAGCGGATGGCTGGTCAGAGTCTCCATGGCAAGGGCTCCCCGCAGCGACAGCTGCCTTCATCCTGTCCTCACATGCACAGCACCCTTTGCCTGGGTGGTAGTTGTCTTTCTGTTTTTACAATTCCGGCTACCAGACACAAGGGTGCTCAGGGCTGAGGGTTTGTCCTCTGAGAGGGCTGGCCAGGAAAATCCTGTCTCCTTCCCATTAGGGGGGTGGCAAGGGCCTTCTGGAAACCACAGGTCTGTGGGAACCCCATCCCTCTGGAGGCAGGCACTAATTTTTATGCCTTCCTGTCTTCAGCTGGCATTTTGGGGAACACCTGCTGGGGCTGTTTCCCTAAATGAAGTGTTGTCCATTCTGTGCCAGCTTTGCTACCTAACCTCCTTCCCAGCATAGAAGTTCTTAAACATCTTTCAGAGATTTTTCTCTCTGTATACTGTCAAAAAACTAATGTAAACAGAGCCCTTAAAATGGAGCCAGAGCTGCCATGCCAGAAGAAGTGCCATGCATGTCCTGTTTCTCAAACCTTTGAAATGTTAAAACAGGGCAAAATAATCTTTGGACGGGGGCTAAAGCAACCTTGTGTACCAAAAACTGTTTGCAAGTGAAAGGGTTTTAGAGACAGGAGAGACAGTTTTAGGGAAGGGTCCAGGGAGAGGGATGCATATGTGATGGGCAGAGACAGCTCCAAGCCACCAGGTTGTTTACAAGAATGTTACAAGACAAGCAGAAGAAGAGGGGACCACCTGGTGAGCTTTGAAACTTTGAAACTGATACCATGCAGGGAGAAGGGGGAAAGTGGTCAATTAGGAAAGAACAGGGGACGTAAAATAAGGAAGTGTCCAATTAGAAGATAGGACATACAGATAAAGAAGCTACCAGCATTTATACTAGGTGTACCGGTTAATAATAGAGAATTTTGTAATCAAAGAAAACATGATAATTTCAAGAGAAACATCAAAAGTGCTTTATTCAAAGTAATGCCCATCACTAGCTACACATTTCCCCCATCTTTCAGGTAATTTTTGGATACCGTACCAATAGAACTTTTCTTGTTTTGAGGCAAACCATTTATAGACCCAATTTTCCACTTCTTTGTATGTTTTGAAGTGCTGTTCAGAAAGTGCTTGTGTCATTGATCAGAACAAGTGGTAATCTGAAGGATCAAGGTCTGGTGAATACAGCAGGTGGGTTAATACTTCCCAGGCAAGATCTTTTAAAGTGTCTTTAACTGGT
This sequence comes from Eptesicus fuscus, assembly GCF_027574615.1. Taxonomy (NCBI): domain Eukaryota; kingdom Metazoa; phylum Chordata; class Mammalia; order Chiroptera; family Vespertilionidae; genus Eptesicus; species Eptesicus fuscus. Next base: position 63,490,762 of record NC_072473.1, on the reverse strand, counting down.
TTTGAAGTGTGTGATGGTGCGTCATCATGAAGCAAAATTACTTTGCCGTGTCTTCTGGCACATTCTGGTCGTTTCACGGTCAAAGTGTGGTTCAAATTGATTATGTGTTGTTGGTAGCGACCAGTATTAATGGTTTCACATGGTTTTAGAAGCTCATAATACACCACTCCTTCCTGATCCCACCAAACGCAGAGCATTGTCTTCTTTCCAAAGCGATTTGGCCTTGCAGTCGAAGTTGATGGTTGACCTGGATCAACCCATGATTTTGTGCATTTGGGATTCTCAAAATAAACCCACTTTTCATTGCCAGTCACAATTCAATGTAAAAAAGACTTTCTTTCGTGCCGTTGAAGCAACATTTTACTGATGACTTTTCGGTTTTCCATTTGTCTTTCATTCAGTTGATGTGGCACCCATTTTCCTTCCTTTAAAATCTTTCCCATTGCTTGTCAAAGATTGTAAACTATTTGCTGAGCAACGTTTAATCTTTCTACAAGTTGTTTTTGAGTTTGACACACATCTTCATCCAATAATGCTTGTAATTATTGGTCTTCAAACTTTTTTGTTTGTCCTGGATGTTCTTTGTCTTTCACATCGAAATCATCACTTTTAAAGTGTTTAAAGCAGCATTCACAAGTATCTTGAGATGGAGCATGTTCACCATAAGCTTCCCGAAGTATACGATAACTTTCAGCTGCACTTTTCTTCAAAATAAAGTAATGAATTAAAACTTCCCTCAAATGTTATTTTTTTGGTACGAAATTCGACATTTTTAAGCATAAAAATATCTATGATGTTAACATCTTCAGCAAATTTGGCATGTGAAGTTTTGAAGCTTGTTGTCAATACAACAAAATAGGATACATATCAAATCGCATATATATCTACATATGTGTAATTCTATCTATTAAAAAAATTCACATAATTAACTGGCACACCTAGTAGACAAAGAGATTCACAGGACTAGTGAAACAGGAACTTTAGGGGAAGATAGGCAGGCTTACGGAATTTTTAGAATTGGGGTCCATGGAAAAACACAGGGCCACAGACTCGAGAAGGTACATTTCCATAACACAAGGAAGCCAGGTGCAGCTACATTTCCATAGGACAGTGATGGCGAACCTATGACACGCGTGTCAGCACTGACACGCATAGCCATTTCTGATGACACACGGCCGCTGAGGCGGCCGCATGCAGAGGATGAAACATTTGTTGCTCCTGAGGATGAAACATTTGCGAAATAATGTTTTTTCCTCACTACCCGAGTTATGCTCAGTTTTTTGGTGAAGTTTGACACACCAAGCTCAAAAGGTTGCCCATCACTGCCATAGGAGAAGGGAACTGGAAGTAGCCAAGGAAGGTCTATATTTACAAAATAAAGAAGGAGGAAGAAAGCCCAGAAGGAATAGGAGGACAATGAGGGAGGAGGGCCTCAGGAATCACTATAGTAACCAATCTGAAAGGGAAATTGACCAATCAGAGGGGATATCAGTGCCCCGGCCAGCGGGGTCTTCTAACGGGGGTACCAAGGCGGCGCACCTAAGAGAATGAGAGACAGACAAGGGACGCAAAGAATGGAGGCAAGACAAAAGGGATTCTGATCAAGCCTCGAAATTTTATTTTTTACAGCGTTCCTTATATGTGAGATGCCTAGGAGGGGTGGGGGCTGACTTAGATAATCGGCTAAAGTCCTAAAGGGTGCTGACTATAGATAAAGGGTGTGGCGGTTGAAGGGCGGCTACAGAAGAAATGCTTTGTCCTCAGGCAAGAGGAAGTGGGCCTAGTTTCAGTAACTTACTGAAGTAAGGTCAGAGTTAATCCTTTGACCAACTCTTGGCTCCTGACATCTCAGGACACAGGAACTGCAGCCTTTATAAACCATGGAAACAGGAAGTCTGTGGGACCTTTCCCCCTACCCACGTGGGAGTGCATTCTTTGGGACTCTTTCCTTCTCCCCTTGTGGGAGTCTATACTTGTTCTTCAAAAAATCTCCACCTTTGCTATACTATCCTCTGTCTGTGGATTCATTCTTTGACTCTGGCAGACAAACAATCTGGGTTCCAGTCCAAAAATTCCGTATCACTAGTTTTTTTTTTTTTTTTCCATTTTAGAGAGAGAGCAAGTTTTTCTCCATTTGGGGACCTCTCCCCAGGGGGGTTCCCCTTTGGGGACCCTTCCCAGGGGGAGTTTATATATGCTTGCAATAAACTTTTACACTTTGCTTAAAATCTTTTTAGTCTGCGAATTTTACTTTTCAAACTTCATAGGACAAGAACCTGTGATGATAAGAGTCCAAACTTGCCATTCAGGGTATCAGACTTAACATCCAATGTGGGGCCTGTGCAATGTTATCTTTCCACGCTGAGTGGGAAGTAAGTGGACTCTGTAGCCTTCTCACTATCCCCTTTATAGTTTATAGACGTTGCCAGGTGCCCACCAGCCACTTAATTTGGCTGCTGTCTCAAGTGGGCATTTCACTTTCAATTTCCTAGACACAGTCTCTGGGCCATTTAAAAAGCAGGCATGAGTCAGCCACTTAAATGCCACTAGGGTGGGTGCCGCATAACAAGATTCCCATGGAAGGATAAACTGGTTGCCAGACTGGGTTAGAGAGCAATAGGCTACCCCGTCAGTTCAAGACAAAGTCCGAACAATGACAGAATGAGTACTTGGACAATTACCCAGGCTCTGAAGAACAGAGAGGCAAATTTCTCCCTCTGGTCCAAAAATCTCAAAAATTCTCTCTTGAGAAAGGTGGTACAGAGGTGTCTGGGATTAAGCCCTAAGACTTGCAGGGGCCTCATATAGACTCTTAAATACACTGAGTGGCCAGATTATTATGATCTCTGAACACATAATAATCTGGCCACTCAGTGTATATCCTATATAATAAAAGGCTAATATGCACATTGTCCCCTCAATCAGGAGTTTGACCAGCAGGCAGGCTAGCCAACCGCCCATGTCCCCTCCCCCTGGCCAGGCTGGCAGGACCCCACACATGCATGAATTCATGCACCTGGCCTCTATATATATATATATATCCTACCTTATAATAGAGAAATATGCAAATTGACCGCACCTCCGCTATGCCCATGATTGGGCCTGCGAGAGGCTGGGGGCGGGACTCCGGGTGGCCTATCCGGCCGTTGAGAAGACCAAGATGGCGGCGCCCAATCCTCTTAGTTCCGGGGGTCCCGAGGGCGATCGCCACCCTGGGGGTGTGTGTCGGGGCCGAGCCAGGCGCTCCCCGGGGGACCCGGGCGGCGATCGCCACCCAGGGGGGGCATGTCGGGGCCGAGCCAGGCGCTCCCAGGGGTCCCGGGCCGCGATCGCCACCCTGGGGGGGCGTGGCCGGGCCGAGCCAGGCGCTCCCAGGGGTCCCGGGGGCAATCGCCACCCTGGGGGGGCGTGGCAGGACTCGCCCAGCCCCTCCCAGGGTCCCTGGGAACATTGCAGGCGTGTGGTTGCTGAGACCCAGACCAGGCCTCTGGCCACAGATTCATAGTTTTGCGGAGACCTAGGGCAGGGATCTGCCTCATCTGCAGAGAGACAGAGGTACTGCAGTGCCCCCAAGATGTGGGTGGGCCCAGCCAGGGATCAAGGGGCATGGAAGGACTCCTGGCCGAGGGGCAAGGACCCTCACCCCTGAGGCGGGGGTTGAGGGGTGGAGCCACCTCAGAGAAGGGGTGCTGCACTGCAGGGTACTGGACTGACTGAAGTGATTCAGAGAAGCTCCCAGTGCTAATGGGCCTCGCTCAGGCGGCCTTCACACTTCAGAGGCAGTGACTACTGCTCCTGCCTTCACCCAAAAGCAAGCTCGCTACACCCTGCCACATAGCAGACCATGCCTAGGCAGTGAGTGGGAAGGCTTCCACCTGCTTCGGAGAAGGGGGGGCAGTAAAGAATAGGGGGAGAGGAAAGAATGTGGAGCATCCACAATGAAGAGGTGCTTGAGAAAGAGGCTGGGAAGCCTGACTGGAAGGTTTGTTCTGTTTGCTGGGCCGCTGCCCCTTAGGAAGCGCAAAGAGCATGGCTCTGAGGGCTTCCTGTGTGCTGAGTCAAGTTCCACAGCCAACTGGAATTGGCCTCAGTTTCCTAGTCTGTAAAATGGATGAAGCGTGTCCCAGTGCCTTCACTGAGCTTTGATGGCCAATTGAGATACTATATAAAGAAAATGAGGGAAGAAGTGAGAAAGAAAAGGAAGGACAAAAAACACAAAAGAAAGATTGAAAGGAACCTGTAAACCCATTGTCACTTAAATAGGGAATACAGTCAGTAGTGTTGTAATGATGGTATGATGCCAGGTGGGTACTAGAAATATCGGGGAACACTTTGTACAGTATATGATTGTCTAACCACTATTCTGTAACTAATATAAAACCTGAAACCAATACAAAATAATGTTGAATGTAAAGAAATGAAAATTGGAGTGAAATTTTTATAAATTTCAAAGTTTAAATAAAAGCTGTAAAGGAAGGAAGGGGAGAATAAAAAGTGTTTTTCATTTTGCCACTTCATTAAAAAGACAGTTGTCTTTATGTGGTGCTTTTATACTTTTCTAAGTCATTATCTCATTTTAATTTCCAGGCAACTTAAAGACAAGATAAGTATTCCCTCCACTATTCAAAGAAAGGAAATCTTGGTGTCTGGTCCTAATGATTCAATCGTCAAGCCCTTATTGTAAAGCAGGGTTAGTAAAATTTTCTGTGCAGGGTCATATCTATACTAATAAAAGCCTTGGGGGTGATCAGGCCAGCAGGGGAGGGTATTTGGGGGCAATCAGGCCCGCAGAGGAGCAGTTAGGGGTCAATCAGGCCAGCAAGGAAGCAGTTAGGGGGCAATCAGGCAGGTAGGTGAGCGGTTAGGAGCCAGCAGTCCCGGATTGTGAGAAGGATGTCCAACTGCAGGATTAGGCCCGATTCCTGTGGACATCCTGCAGTTGGACATCCCCCGAGGGGTCCCATATTAGAGAGGGTGCAAGCTGGGCTGAGGGACACCCTCCCCAGTGCACGAATTCCGTGCATCGGGCCTCTAGTACTTCAATAAAGCTGTTTAAATAGACTGATAGAATAAACAGATAGATAAATGGCTACATACCAACAACCAACTTATCTCCACTTACAAGATATGAAACAAAAATAACACCTAAATTTCTTCTTTAATATACTATAAAGTACATATCCACAGGAATCGGGCCTAATATAATAATAATCTGGCCACTCAATGTACAACTGTAATTAAAATCCGACCCATCCAGGAAGTGCATAGAAGGGCTGGTCACCCAGCACTCTGAATCCTCCCTGCTGTTCTAGACAGTGGAAGAGAGAAACTGAGGCACGTATATGAAACCCAAGCAGCACTCTACAACCCACAAGACAATGTCCAACCCTGGCCCAGTTTCCGGGCAGGTTTAATTGGAGATTCCTCTACTCTTTTCTGCTCTTAGGATATTGACTCAGACAGACAACTCCCACTGGGGTCCCGCTGTGCTGAGCCCCGCCCTTTGCAGGCCGCCTTCTCCTTGGTTTGGACCCTATTCTTCTCTGTACCTCTGGATTAGAGGGAAACCAAATCCTGCGTAGATTGTTAGGCAAGCCCGCCCTAAAGTATCCATGGTGCCCTTTAGGCCATAATTAGGTGCTCCCCAGGGCTTAAGGGACAGGGACAGAAGTTGTACCACAGCAGCAAGTGGAGCAAGCACTCCTCATCTTGCCCAGAGAAGTTCTCCACCCTGGGACCTGGTGTGCGACTCAGTTTCGGTGCCAGCCACCCCAGCAGGGCAAATGGGGGGAGAGGGACCATCCCAAGGCTTTGCAACCCCCATCCTGTGCAGGGCGGGTGGCATCCATGGGTGACCACCGAGGTGTGCATCCCCAAGCGCAGCTGAGCAGTCACTCACAGTGGCTGGGGGTGGCTGACCCGCGGGAGTGTGGGGGCATTCCCAGGGCCCCAGCCCCATGGTGCTTGTGACGTCACAATCGCTCAGGTCTAGGCTGCAGGCAGGTGTGTAAGGAGGGCAGGGATTCCTGAGTCATGGCTTGCCCCTGTCCCTCCCAGGCCATGCCCACCTCTAGCTGCCCCCAACCACCTTTTGCTGGGACTAGCATGCCTGGGCGGCTCCAGAGGGAAGGCGCTAGAAATAACTGCAACCCCTTTGGCTCCAGTGACAGCACCTGGCCTGCAGTACTCAGAGGGCATGGACTTGGGGAAATTACACTAGGCACACCGCGGCTGGGAGGGACTGCGTCCTGGGGCACAGCTTTTCTCTGTCAGGTTACCTAAAATGCTCCCAATAGAATAAAGAGCTACAAGATACCTAGGGAAATTTGTTTTATTTCTGAGAAAGACATCCATGTGTTGCAATCAACTTAACTCACTTCAGCTGTCAAACTACTGATGAATAGATCACCTGTTTTTGTCTTTATTACAAAAAATCTCTAAAATAAAGCTATAAATATGTCTCATGTTTTTAATGAAATTAAGTTCCCTTAAAATAATTAAAAGGGTCAATCTAAGGAATGACTAGTTATTTGCTTTTCTTGGTTATTAGAAATGAAGGCTTCTATGAGTTACTGGTTGAAAATGATACAGTGGGATTATAGAAGGCATAAGGCATGGAGATGCATTTTGAGGGAAATAGAGAATGGATTCTTAAACTGGTTATTTCTGAAGACTGTAAGATTTTTGAAGAAGGTTCATGAAAGTGTAGAATGAGAACAGGAATATTGAAAAGAAATTATATAAATGGCACAAGCCAGTAAGATAAGTGAAATAGGGCAACCCAGACAAGGAAGTTAAAATAAAGATCAAACCATGTAGACAATTTATAGCCTGCCTGTAACTAACAAGTGGTTATCTTCCCCAGCTGAGGACACAAAGTAAATGGTTCATGCAGAAAGAAAGGAGGAAGAGGAAAGAATTTTTAAAAAGGGCAGAAGAATTTTAAAACCTGTAGACTGGAGGGTGTATGATACCTCAGACCCTCACCCAGCCTGCTCTTCAGATTGGCTGGGGGCCCATCTGATCAGAGTAAAATTTGCATATATGTAAATAAGTGCTAAACAAAAGAATGATATTCAAGAGTACATCCAAGTTTAAAAAGGAAAATTTTAACAATTCCTTCCACTGCTATTTACAGAATAGCCTAGTATTTACAGAGTAACCTGGAAGTTTTTATTCAAGCACTAAATCTTGGCATTAGCTAGTCATCATGAGTAAAATGGGGATTATGTTTACCTGAGGTGTGTGCTACAACATTAACATCTCTCTCTTCCAGTTTTTATGGAGTAGAGCCAAAACTTTTGGTGGCCTCATTTTGACAAGGCTTATAATGTTTAAAAAAGAAAATAAGACTCCTTAAAATAACACTTCAATGCTTTTAATCATGTGAGTAAAGATTAAGCCAGTAAAAAGAAGAACTGGAAGGCTCATTGTACACTCAAGAATGTTTTCTAGATTGAAATACTGACAGAAAAAAAATCAAGAAAAGCAAAAAAATTAGATTATGGGATTAAGTAAACTAAAAATAATTATATAGTTTTTATAACTCTTATCGAAAGTATTGCTACTTGTTAATCTTTGTTTTTCAAATACAAGAAAGAATTTTAAAGCAATTTGGTAAATTATATATTTTTCTCCCTATATTATCCTTTCAGAATTTGGCAATTCTTTTTTTTTTAATATATTTTATTGATTTTTTACAGAGAGGAAGAGAGAGGGATAGACAGTCAGAAACATCGATGAGAGAGAAACATCGACCAGCTGCCTCTTGCACACCCCCCACTGGGGATGTGCCCGCAACCAAGGTACATGCCCTTGACCGGAATCGAACCTGGGACCCTTGAGTCCGCAGGCTGACACTCTATCCACCGAGCCAAACCAGTTTCGGCAGAATTTGGCAATTCTTAATGAATGAGTCATGGGAATATGTTTATTTGCATGAATCCAATAAGACCAGTTTCCAATAGTGGTTTTGTTAACCAAGACTTTGTCTGGAGTTTCATGGCTAAGAGGGACATGCCTAGACTTGGGATGTCACCAGAAAACTTGAAGCCAAGGTGAGCACCTTGGAGAAAAACCTGGTGCCTTACTTGGTCACGTGGTTCATGGCAGTCTTTCCAGGTAAAAAACGAAGGTTGCTTTCCTGAGAGATGGCAAGGAAGGAATCTCAAGACATTATTGGGGACCTCAACTTGAGGAATTCACCCAAGTCTACAGGTATTGCAGGCAATCCTGATGACAGCTAAGTGGCTAGGCTTCTTTGCCCTGAGGGACTCATTAAAGCTTAATCATGAGATTCCAGCAAAGCAGATTTTAAAAGAGTCTATATAGTCAATTACTATTCTTATTGTATTCATGCAAACAATCAGGCCAAATTAAAGCTAGACTGAATACAATAAATAAATTGGTCTTTAATAAAAATAAAGGTGGTTTTAGGGAGAAAAAATATGTTTCAACAAAGTATAATACACAATTGTGAATAAGCTCTAATTAGTTGTTTCCAAGTTTTATTCTTCCCCTATAAATTGAACTAAATCAGAAATTTGTAGTTTTCTTGAATATTTAGCTATGACTCCCCAGACTAATGCTTACTTTTCTCCCAGCCTTAGGCTTGGAATCATTGACCACAAAAATGCTTTTCCTTCCACTGTACCATGTATTATAATTGTTGTTCAGCTTGTCTCCACCAGGTCACAAGCCATACTCACTCATAGGGATACCACATCCAGACACCATTGCCACCTCTTTCCATACTCAGGACTCATCAAAAACAAGGATTTCTTGGCCCTGAAAAAAAGTCACATCTTTTGGTCAAATAAGTTTGACAACCTTCCCAGGGTTTGAATTTTAAGAAACTAGCCTTATACTTGTAGGTATTGGAGGGAGTCTTAATCCTTACTAGAACAAGAGGAAAGCCTACAAGGAAGTGCTCCTGCTCAGGAGGCACCACATGCTACCTCCCCATGTGCCAGAGGGCACAAAGGTGCTGAAGTAGAGGACTTTTTTCCTCCCATGTGAAAAACAGAGGACTAGAAAAAGTAGTCAAAGGGGGTTTTAGTGGTAAAATAAGCAGGTTTAGGAAGTTTTAGGAATTAGGGGATCTATGGGGGAGAACCATGGGGCTGCAAAGCTGGGAGCTGCCAGAAGGCATACATTCACAGAATGAGGGGGCTGGGAGCTGCCAAAAGGTATACATTTACAGAATAAATGGAGAGGAAGTCGCTCATTCACAGAATAAAGAGGAAGGCCATGTGGAATAGAAAAACAAAAGGGAGAAAAAGAGAGGAACCCCACAGTGGGGTTTGAGCCCTGAAGCTGCTATAGTGACCAATCAGAGGGGATATCAGGACACAAAGAACTGCAGCCTTTATAAACCTTTAGAAAGAGGGACTTGGTGGGTCTCTCTTCCCCTCCCCACATAGAGTCTGTGCTTGTTTCCCAATAAATTTCCACCTTTTCTTATACCACCTTTTGTTCGTGGCTTCATTCTTCTAATCCACCTGCACAAGAACCTGGGAAGTCACCTTTGCATCCTGCCCAGGGGAAGAATCACACATTCCATTTTAATTTTCATGTTTCAGTAGGGCTGAAATGGATTAAAGTAAGTCCTCTAACACTATTTACAGTGCCCCTCCAAGTTCCCAGGTAGATCATGTATCTAGGACAGTGTTAGGCAAACTCATTAGTCAACAGAGACAAATATCAACAGTACAACGATTGAAATTTCTTTTGAGAGCCAAATTTTTTAAACTTAAACTTCTTCTAACGCCACTTCTTCAAAATAGACTTGCCCAGGCCGTGGTATTTTGTGGAAGAGCCACACTCAAGGAGCCACAGAGCCACATGTGGCTCGCGAGCTGCAGTTTGCCGACCACGGATCTAGGAGATTACCTCACCAGTGGATGTACAGTCCTAGTGTTTACTAAAGTAGGGTTCCACCCTTTCTACATAAGTCCCTCATTACTGACAGACTAGGGAGACCAGAATAGAGAAGATGGGTCATTTGATAGTGAAAATGGACATGGGAATAAGGCCGGAGCCGTTTGTACTTTCCCAAGAACTCTGGGTACAGGTCAAATTCTCTGAGCCTTTGGCCTAAAGTCATTTCATTTTAAACTCCCTTGGCAAACTCGATAGGTACTTCAGAAACATTGGAACCATCTCAGGCACTTTTAATCAGGGACACAGGTTAGTTCAGGCTTCCGCACATCTGAAAGGGGTGGGCTCCTGGTAAGACCATGCTGGTAAGTGTGCACTGTCCAGTAGGTCAGTTCTGTTAGTGGGCACACACTAACAGGTTTTCTTGTCCTAGATCTCACTGGTAAGTGTGACTAAGTCCAGCAGATCCTCTTTTGTGGTGGCACACAAAGAGGCACTCATATGAGTTAGCCTTATGGGCAAGAATCTGTAATAATAGAGTCCAGGCTTGCCATTTGAGATATCACAAGGATAACAAGAAAGCAGTTACAACTACTGGGCTGATGACTATTGGACTGAAAATTAAAAAAACATTGTTTAGAATTAAGACCACTGTGTTATGTTATCTGTACCTGCTGATGCAATTGTTTCCTTCCCTTTCTCATAAATACTCATTGCCTTTGTCTCCAAATCCGAACACCATTTGGGCTTCTGCCTGAATCACTTCTTCCCCGAATAGCCCTTCTTATTGATCTCAAATAAATGCTATTGCCTCTCACTTTGAAAGGTAGGTATCAGCATCACCTCTTTTGCTGAGAAGAGCAGTTCTTGCTCCCACAACTTCAGGTGATTTGCCCATGAGCAGAAGTCATGCATCAAGCTTGTTGGAGAGAAAACACTGTAAAAATTGAACATGGTTTGGGGGTTTCTGATCCCTATTTATTTAGCAAAGTACTTGTTTGAGCCCATATGCCCTGTAAGTTGGTGTGAAGAAGCTTCCATAGAACCATTTTAGAAGGTCACTTGGAGGATGAAGGGTGTGGAGCTCTTGTTTTGTCATTCCGTTTAATAAAATGGAATAGACCATAATGGAATTATCAACTGAGCAGTTTCTTATTAGTTGGAACTTGCTGGAAAAATGGAAGGGTCTTAAAAATTTTCATTCAGGCCAGCTCTATTATCTGCAGAGGTTTTGGACCACCTCCTTCTTTCTCCCAACTTCACCTTTGTTCATAGCTTTTGGTTGATCCTGCAGGGGCAAGGCAGTCATGCCCATTGTATGGAAATGTAATCATTTCTTGTGGGAGGAAAGCATTATTGCTGTTCTCAAGTACTGTAGCTCTCAGCTTGTCTGAGGTCTTCTTAGAATGAAGCATGCGTGGGGTCCTGTCCTGGTAGCATGTTAGAGAGAAGATATTTGTCCTATTGGAGTTGTTGGTGAGTTACTGTGGCTAGGAGGTCAACATGTAGGCCTACACTGTGATGGGAGAGGCTGGTCTGTCCACCCTGGGCATCCCTGTTTTTCAGTATCTCTGTCAGAATGGAGTGCAGTGGGCCTGGCTCTCTTTACCCAGCTATGTCCTCATCCATGGCCCATGACCCACAAGGCAGGTGAGGCAACCTTTGGAAGAACAGCATACCTTTATCATGCATAGGAAAAAAATAGTATATAAAAGGGTTTGGTACTATCCACCGTTTTAGGTATCCACTCAGGGATGCTAGACGAAGAAATGATTCACATCCCAGGTGGGACAGACCTGAACAGCAAGAGATTTCATCACGCTACCCAGAATGACACACAGTTGAAAACTTATGAATTATTTCTGGAATTTTCCATTTAATATTTTCTGACCACAGTTGAGCTCAGTAATTGAAATCACAGAAATTGAAACTGGAGATTATTCTAGTATGAGGGCAGGAGATTGTTCTCACCTTACTAATAAAGAGGCCTACTTTTTAATAAAGTGTCAGCATTAGGATTCTCAATGCCATTTCTAGAAGTTCCCAGGCTCTGAGATTTAGTATGATAGCAAGAGAGGATAGGCAGTATAGAAGCTGGGGACAGACGTGGGATGCCTCACCAGTGCTGTCTGTGGCTTTGGGACCCCCAGGCAGTTTGAGGATGGGAAGGGACATAACAGACAAGAAAATGTTTCAGACTGGGCCCTGCCTCCCACTCTGCACATCCAAAATCACTACTGGCTTCCACCCCCAAAATACTGCAATAGGCAGTGAGAGGCAGGTATCCAGGCCTGGCCAGAGGGCCAGTATCTCACAGTGCCATCAGCTCCCAGGGCCTTGTCAGACAGGCAGTGCCAAAGATGTTGGCCACCTGTCTGTTTGTTGTGCCTTATCTTTGGGGACATAGAGGTACAGCCTGTATTTTATACCCAAGACACTGACTCAATTGTACCCACATATATATTTCAGTGAAGTTGTGCCTTCTGCCAGGCTGCTGATACTATGTTAGGAGAGTCTTAGAACATCCTCTCTATGTGCCCAGTTCTGTAAATATGATGGGTTCACATTTAAATGATTTTTATTGGAGGTATATTGATTTGCTACACATGAAATAGGAGTTCAAAAATACTCCAAAGACCCTGTAATGAATTGTAAAGACTTAATGTTTTGTATTTCATAATAAACTGAATTGCTGTAATTTTGTACCATATGTGCCTTTCAATCATATGACCAGCAGCTTCTAAATAAAGCCAGACAATTTCTTTAAAAACAAACAAACAAAAACAATCTGGGTTTTTGTCTAGCCCTGAATCCTGAAGATTTTTTCCTATATATTTTTGGAATAATTTTTGTCTAAAATATTTTTCTAAAACCTTGAAGCTTTATATTTACATTTAAGACTGCAATCCATTTTGAATTAACTTTTGTATAAGGTATGGGGTTTAACTTTTTGTGTCTTTGAATGTTCAATTGCTCTGTACCATTTGTTAAAAAGGAAGAAGAAAACTGGATAAATTAACCCTCATCAAAATTAAAATTTTCCTCTAAGATTTTGTTATGAGGATTAAAAAAATATTGGCAAAGGAAGAGTACCTAGCATTTATAAAGAACTCCCAAACCTTTTCAGAAAAAATGCAATTAAAATATGGACCAAAGACATGAACAGACAGTTCACCAAAGAGGACATGCAGATATCACATAGCACATGAAAAGATTTTCAACATCATTAGCTATCAGAAAAATGAATACTAAAAGCACAATGAGATACCACTGTATACCTATCAGAATGGCTAAAATAAAAATAAAAAATAGTGACAACACCAAATGCTAGTAAGGATGTGAAGAAACAGGATCACTCATCATTGCTCGTGAGAATGTAAAATGGTGCAGCAACCCTGAAAAAGGGCCTGGAAATTTTTTATACAATTAAATATGCCACTAACATATTACCAGCTATTATACTCTTGAGTAATTAATTGCAAATAAATAAAAAGTATGTTCACACAGAAACCTGTGCATTAATATTTTAGCAAATTTATTTCTAATAGCCAAAAAAAAAAAAAATGGAAACCACTCAGATACTCTTTAAAAGGTCAATAGTCAAACAAAGTGTGCTACATTCATATGGTAAAATACTATCTTGTCATAAAAAGAAATAAACTATTGATATATGCACCAACTTGGATGGATCTCAGAGGAAATATGCTGTGTGGGGGTGAGGGGCAAGCCAATCCCAGAAGGTTATATACTGTATGGTTCCATTCATATAACATCCTTCAATGACAAAATTATAGAAATAAATATCACATTGGTGATTTCCATGAGTTAGGTATGGTGGGGTGTAGCAGGTAGAAGGTGGATAGTGTTAATATATTGAAAAAAATAATATGATTTTACAGCAAGATACTAAATTTTTGAGGCAGGCTGTTTTCTTGAGAAAATATTGCCTGATTATTTTGGTTCCTTCTTTATCATATAAGAAGAAGGATTAAAAGGCCAAATCTTTGGGTTTTACATAAAGGAGGTATATGAGAAATGAGAAAAGAAGACACTTACCTCATTTCTGGACCTGAACATTGTAGGGAAGAAAAGTAAGAAACAAAGCAGACGTGTGTTATAATTTCTCAGCTCCCAACTTTGTCTCAGAGAGGGGATTCATGATAATGTATGAGGATTATTATGGTAGATTAAATGACTTAATTCTTCACACTCTTACCCTAGCCTTATTGTGAGCAGAATGTATTTCCTGTCTCTAGACTTTAGGATCGGCCATGTGGACAGATATGACAATGAGCCTACTCTAAGTCTAGTCATTAAGAGACTTCACATGTTTCTCTCTAGACTTTTATGCTTCTGCTATCACCATGAGAAGATTTTGCCTCATGCAACCCACTGGGCCAGGGAGAATGAGACATAGAATAGAACGTCTCTGCTGATCCATAGTCCTGCAAAGAGAAGACCAGCCTAAACCACCACAACTTGAAGCAGAGCCACTCAGTCGAGCCCAGCTTAGCTTAGCTAACCCATAGTTTACTTGTGTATGTATGGCAATAATAAATGATTTTGTTTTGTCTTAAGCCACTTGTTTGTTATAGAAATCAACTAATTGAGAGAATGAATCTGAAGTCAGTATGGAATTCCTACCAACCTAGGCATGGTTATGTCAAAGAAAGCCTAGTAACAAAGTGTGTGAAAGAAACAGCTTGACATTCAGCTTTTCTTTGTCTCCAACAGGAATAAGTAGGACCTAGTTGTAATTAAGTGTTTGGCTTGATAATTTGTAAAATATCATCAGTGAAGTAGAATAAAAGTGGATCTGATTACTGGGCAATACAGCTGAAAGTATAAACCAGTGATAAATGTAAATGAATTCCAGGCTCCAGAAAGATCTATATTGTCCACAAGAACCAAGATTCTGCTGACACAACCAGGAAGCACCACTGAGCCATGACTAAGGCAAAAGAGACCAGATCATACATTATACCAGTAATAGAATTCAGCCATAAGTTGTGGCTAAGCAAAGAGTACCTAGGTAGACAAGTGACATCACCCAGCAGATCAGAGAATAATAGGGGATACACAAACTAAGGACCCCAAGTTATTTACTCTGCTCAGAGGTCCCTTAAGCTACACCCTTAAGGGTTCTCCAGAGAAAGAAAACCAATTGTGTGTGTGTGTGTGTGTGTGTGTGTGTGTGTGTGTGTGTGTGTGTGAAGAGAGAGAGAGAGAGATTTTAAGTTATTGGCTTATGTGATTGTGTAGGCTAGCAAGTCCAACATCTTCAGGGTAGGCCCACAGACTGGTTACCTAGGGAAGACTTAATGTTGCAGTACAGGTCCAAAGGCAATCTGGCAACAGGATTCACTCTTTCTAAGGGGACCTCATTATATTTTCTTTTAAGCCTTCAACCAATTGAATGAGGCTCACCCACATAATGGGGAGTATTCTGCTTTACTCAAAGTCTACCAATTTAAGTGTTAATCTCATATAAAAAACACCTTCACAGAAATATCCAGAATGATATTTGACCAAATATTTGGGTACCATGGCATAGCCAAGTTGACAAATAAAGTTTACCATCACATTTACTCTTATGAATTATTTATTAGAAAAGTAGTAACCAACATTTATTGAATGCTTATAATGTTCCAAACACCATTATAAGCATTTTACATGCATGATGTCATTTAAACTCTTTTAGAGACCATATGAGGCAGTTACTATCATTGTTCCCATTATACAGGTGTTGAAACTAAGGGACTAAGTACACTCAATGGCAGATGAACTCAAGCAGTCTTGATCCAAACTTTTGCCCAAACCAATAAACTATTCTGGTACTTTTGTGAAATCCATGGGGGTGTGAAGGCTATTTGAGAAAATGAGCAATTTCATATAAGATTAAACCAGATTCGATTTGTTTGTCTTGTGTTAACCAGTGAGTTGCTGATCAGGAGAAAAGTAATATTAGCTATAGACAAAAAAGAAGCCAACTTATATTTTTTGTACACTTGCTTTTAGTATGATTTTAGTTTGTTACCCCATGACAATTATATATAAACTAGAGGCCCAGTGCACAAAATTCATGCATGGGGGGGTCCCTCAGCCCAGCCTGCACCCTCTCGCAATCCAGGACCCCTCGGGAGATGACTGACTGCAGGATTTGGCCTAAACCAGCAGTCGAACATCCCTCTCGCAATCCGGGACTGCTGTCTCCTAACCGCTTGCCTGCCTGCCTCCCTGATCTCCCCTAAACACTCACCTGTCTGCCTGATCACCCCTAACTGCCTCTGCCTTAGCCCCCACACCCAGGACCTGGGCTTCCCTCCCTCTGGCCAGCCACAGGCACCCAGGACCAGGGCCAGCTTTGCCTGGGCAGGCATCCGGGACCCCGGGCAGCGCCACCCGGCACCGGCTTTATCAGGAAGGACATCTGGAAGATGTCCGGGCTATCCGGTCTAATTAGCATATTACCTTTTTATTAGTATAGATATATTAGAAACTTTGTTCTATATTTTGAGAAGTGAGTAATTCTCAAAAAGAGCATTTATTTTAACTGGTTTATTCTCTTAATTATGCAATCAATCTTGATTGAATTGAATCTCTTATCTTTTTTATTTTTATTTATTTTTTTAATTTGAATCCCTTTTAAATAAAATTTGTCTTAAAATTTTATCCTGTTGCTCCAAAAAGTTAAAGAGATTCCCAGATGAACCAACAGCAAGACTGAATTTCTTTACTCTTCAGGTTAGAAAATATGGCATTACAGATCCATAATAAAATGATGAACCACAGAAAATTAGTATGGACATGGTCAATTGACAAAAGAGTTCAAATGATTGATTATTAAGTAAAAACTATTTAAACTTTCTCAAAAATCAAAGGATCTTATATAAAAATAATGACATTCCATTTTTTACTCTTCAAATTAAAGAATATTATTGTCTACCATTTTGGCTGAGCCTGAGAAAATAGACTATATCATATATTGCTGATGGGTAAATTGATGCACCTTTCTGGAGTACCATTTGTCAGTATTATCAAAATTCCCAAAACATTATATACTTTGAGTATGAAATACTATTTCTACAAGTTTAACTAAAAACAAAAAAATAGATCCAAAAAACATATGCACCAGAATGCTTATTGAAACAGTATATAAAATAGAAAAAAAATGGTTTTAAAAGAGTCAAAATGACCAACAATTAGGGTGTGGCTAAAGAAATTATAGTGCATCCATGCAATTGGATACTCTAGAAAAATTAATGATAGTGTGTCACGTTTTTTTTAGTAACCTAGAAAGAGGTTCACAAATGTATTTCTAAGTAAAGAAAGCAGATCAATAACTATATAATATATATATATATATATATATATATATATATATATTTAAAAACACATGCATATATATGTACATATCTATATATATAAAGAGGAAATATGCAAATTAGGCCAGGACACCATAACAGGTCACAGACGGACAGAAGGAGGTTGCACGCGCAGGTGAGGCCTAGAGCATAGACGGAGACAGAGACAGGGGGCCCTGCCTGAGCCAGCGTGGTGGTGCGGGTGGCACTGGAGCAGACACAGGCAGGGGGTCCAGGGGACACTACGAGTCAGGAGCAGATCCCAGCCCCCCATGGCGCCGGTCCGGCCTGACTCTCACAGTGGCCAGTGCTGGGTGAGTCAGGCCTGAGTCCAGGACCCCCGCGGGGTATCTCCTCACATGGCAGGAGGCAGGGCTCCTCTTCAAGTGATTCCAATCAAGCACTGGACCTTTAGTGTGTATATATATATATATATATATATATATATATATATATATATATATCCTACCTAATAATAGACAAACATGTAAATTGACCGTACCCCTGCTATGCTCACAGACAATCAGAGTGAGTATGCAAATTAACCCAACAAATATGGCAGTTAATTTGCATATGTATCTGGGTCCCAGGAACATCCTTGGCACCCAGGTCACTCCGAGCCGGCCATCGAAGGGGTGGGGGGCCCCTGCCCAAGACTAAAGCCTGGGCGGCCTGAGCCAGTTATCAGAGGGGTGGGGGCCCCCTGCCCAAGCCTAAAGCCTCGGGCCGAGCTGGTGATCAGAGGGGTGGGGGCCCCCTGCTGAAGCCTCAAGCCTCAAGGAGAGCCAGCAATCAGAGGGGCAGGGGCAGAGCCAGTGATCAAGAGGTGGGTGGGGGGGCGCCCTGCCTAAGCCTAATGCCTTTGGCTGAGGCTTTAGGCTTGGGAAGGGGCTGAGCCTGCAATCGGAGGTAAGGGGAAAAAGTCAATGGAAACATATCCTCAGGTGGGGATAAAAAAAAATAAATAAAGAAATGTCATATCTTATGATAGACACATCTTGAAAATGCCTAAAGAAAGTTGTCATTTTTTCATGGTGAAGGGACTGGAGTCTGTGTTGATGAAAATACCTTGGCGGCTGCGGTGACTGGCAGTGGCTGCAGCAGTGGGGTGATGGGGCTGGTGCCTTCCTCTGATCAGCCCAGTTGCCTTTCAATGGGGAGCAGGCCTAAGCCGTCAGTAGGACATCCCCTGAGGGCTCCCAGTATGTGAGAGGGGGCTGAGGGACCCCTCCCCAGTGCACGAATTTCGTGCACAGGGCCCCTAGTACATATATATGTATATATATATATATATATATATTTATATATACATACACACACACACACACACACACACACACACACACTGAGTGGCCAGATTATTATGTCCTCTGAACACATAATAATCTGGCCACTCAGTGTTTGTATGTATATATGTGTGTGTGCGTGTGTGTGTGTGTGTGTGTGTGTGTGTGTGTGTGTGTGTATTATATATATTAGAGGCCTGGTGCATGAATTCGTGCATGGGTGGGGCCCGGCCAGCCTGGCCAGGGGGAGAGGACATGGGTGGTTGGCCGGCCTGCCTGCTCATCGAATTCCTGATTGAGGGGACAATTTGCATATTAGCCTTTATTATATAGGATATATACTGAGTGGCCAGATTATTATGCATTCAGAGATCATAATAATCTGGCCACTCACTATATATATATAAGAAGCCTGGTGTATGAAATTCATGCACTCGGGGGGGGGGGGTGGTGTCCCTCAGCCCACCCTGCACCCTCTCACAGTCTGGGAGCCCACAGGGGATGTCCTACTGATGTCTTAGGCCCTCTCCCTGTGGGCCTAATCCATCAGTAGTCCTTCCTCTGCAGGAGGCAACTTGGCTGATCAGGGTAAGACGCCGACCCCATCACCCCGCTGCTGCTGCCTCTGCCGGCCACTGCAGCTGTCAAAGTGTTTTCATCAACACGAACTCCAGTCCCTTCACAACGAAAAAATGACAACTTTCTTTAGGCATTTTCAAGATATGTCTTTCATAGGATATGACCTTACTTTCTTTCTTTCTTTTTATCCTCACCTGAGGATATTTTTCTTTGGATTTTTAGAGAGTATGGAAGAAAGAGGGAAAGACAGAGAGAAACATCAATGTGAGAGGGACACTTCGATTGGTTGCCTCCTGCATGAGCCCTGACCTGGCTCTGGCCAGGGTGTAGCCTGCAACCTAGGTACATCAAACCCAGAATCAAACCCAGACCCTGTGGTTGGCAGGCCGAGGCTCTATCCACTGAGACAAACCAGCTAGGGCAGGATATGACATTTCTTAGCCCCTCCAGCAGTGGGCCTTTGGTTTTTCCTCCAGGAGTAAGGTGGAAAATCCCTAGATCACCTTCTTGGATTCTTATTAGGCAAGTTACCAATAACACTGTGAGTAACGTACAGGGAGCTTAGCCAATGAGCGATCAGAAGAGGTGTTTCCTCTGCAGCTCACACACAGAGGCAGGACTGCTGGAGAGGGCCTGCCCTCAGCCACGAGCGGGCCTTCTCCCTCTCCCTCTCCCTCTCCCTCTCCCTCTCCCTATCCTCTCCCTCTTCCTCTCCCTCTCCCTCTCCCTCATCTTCCTCTCTTTCTCCCTCCGGTCCACTCTCTCTAAAAAGCAGTGAAAAAATATCCTCTGGTGAGTATTAAAAAACAAGACAAAACAAAACACAGAATAACAGGCCTCCTCCTTGGAGATGCTGAATATGTAGGCCTGAAAGAGAGAATTCTTGGCTCTGTGAAGATCCCTACATTAATTTTATTAACAATATTTGGAAAATTAGCCTAAGCCAAACCAATGATTCAAATGTGTGCTTTTCTGTGTTTCCAGGGCTGTAAAATGTCAAAATATATGGAACTTATTTAATTGTGAATAGTGTGTCAGAGTTATGTGTTTCATAGAAAAGGAAATTATCATTCAATTGGGACTCTAATGCCCCAATTATACTGAAAGGACTTGCTGTCAACGTTTTACTCTGGGCCTGCGATTGGCCTCAGAGGCTGTGGGCAGGCCCGCCCTTGCCTCTCGGGGCCTGTGATTGGCCTCAGAGGCTGTGAGCAGGCTCACCCTCTCCTCTCCCAGCCTGTGCTCGGCCACGGAGGCTGCAGGCCCGCCTCCCCTGTCCCTGTCCATGTCTGCTCCGGCGGGCCTGACCGAGCTGTGGCATGGTGTCTCAGGCCGGCCCCTGTATTCCTGTTTGTGTCCACTCCGGCTCCAGGGGGCTGGTTTGATCCACAGTGGTGGCTCGGGTTGGCCCCCCATCCCTGTCCATGTTTGCTCCAGGTCTCACCTACTGCACAACCTCCTTCTGTCCAGTTGTGACCCGTTACAGTGTCCTGGCCTAATTTGCATATTACCTCTTTTTATATATATACTAGTGGCCTGGTGCATGAAATTCAAGCATGGGGGGGTTGTACCTCAGCCCGGCCTGCACCCTCTCCAATCTGGGACCCCTTGAAGGATGTCCTACTGCTGGTTTACAGGGAACGGGCCTAAATTGGCAGTCAGACATCCCTCTCACAATCCAGGACTGCTGGCTCCTAACCGCTCACCTGCCTGCCTGCCTGATTGCCCCTAACCACTCTGCCTGCCAGCCTTCTAGCCCCCAACTGCCCCTCCCACTAGGCTAATCACCCCTAACTGGCCCCTGTGCTGGTCTGCTCAACCCCAACTGCCCCCCCCCCGCTGTCCTCATCACCCCCAATGGCCCCCCTCACAGGCCTGATCACCCACTACTGCCCTCCCCCTTTGGCCTCTAACTGCTTCTACCCGGCCCCGCCACCATAGCTTTGTCCAGAAGAATGTCCAGAAGGTCTCCTGGAAGGTCTCCCAGTCTAATTAGCATATTACCCTTTTATTAGTATAGATAGAGGCCTGGTGCATGGGTGGGAGCCAGCTGGTTTGCCCTAAAGGGTGTCCCAGATCAGGGTGGGTGTTCCCTTGGGGCATGGGATGGCCTGGGAGAGGGGCCTCTGGTGGCTTGCAGGCTGGCCATGCCCCCATGGGGTGAGGGTCCCCACTGGGGGGGCGTGGCCAGCATGGGTGATGGGCTTAGGGCTGTTTTCAAGCTGGCCACACACCCTTCAGGGTGAAGGTTCCCACTGGGGTGCCTGGCCAGCCTGAGTGAAGGGCTGATGGCTGTTTGTAGGCTGGCCAAGCCCCCCAGCAGAGACCCTCATCTCATGGGGGCATGGCCAGCCTACATGAGGGGCTGAGGGCTGTTTTCAGACTGGCCACACCCCCTTCAAGGTGGGGGTCCCCACTGGGGTGCCATGCCAGCCTGGGTAAGGGGCTGAGAGCCGTTTTCAGGCTGGCCACGCCCCTAGCGACCCATGCTCTCAGTCCCTCCATTGTTTTTTCTCCAGCCCCTCCTTGAGCGGAGGCCAGAGCGGGCAGGAAGCTTGGCTTCCTCCATTGCCGGAGGCAACCCAAGCCTCCTGCTCGCTCCAGCTCTGTGGCCACTGCCATCTTTGTTGGGTTAATTTGCATACTAGCTCCTGATTGGCTGGTGGGTGTAGCGGAGGGGTGGTCAATTTATATGTTTCTCTTTTGTTAGTATAGATATAGATATATATACAAATACTGATAAAAGTACCTTGAAGTATATACAAAAATATTTATTTCTTTGTGGCAGGATTATAAAAGATAGAAAATAATTTAAAGTTTTTCTGTGCTTTTATTCATCCTCAATAAATATGTTTTGTGTGTGTGAAGAAAGGAAAAAACCTTTTTTTGCATGAAAAGAAGAACATCAAAGCAGGTTAAATGAGATCCTGCCTAGAAGTGAAACAGCAAACAGGTAGTAGCCTGTGGTTATGTGTGATCTTAGGAGTCCATGATATTTTCAATTATTGTTTTGTGCATCAAAGGCCAAAATATGAACATTGAAATTATTGTGAAGCTTATTCAGATAATCTTTAACCTTTAAAAGATATTGAACATAATTTTTACTAATAACTATCCTATTACATCAAAATTAAATACTCTTTAGAAAAGTTAATTTAAAGTCTGAATCATAGATTAGTGATCAAATATAAATCAGAAGATGGTATTTTGAGGTACCTTACTCAGGAAATTATTTTTATGGGTATAGTCTAAGCAGAGCAGATGATAGATAGTTGTGAACAGTGAAGGGGGATTCCAGGTGGTAATGGGAAGTGAATTAATAGCCTTCTTCCATACTCTGGTGATTCTCCTCTGAGATGTGGATTCTTATCCAATTTCCACTAACATTTCAAAAATTGATATTCAGCTCTGATGGCTATAAAATATCAGGTAATATATTTAGAAGTTTAAGATTACTTTTTGAACTCGGGTTGAAAAGCAGCTTAATTCAGATATTTTGAATGGCTTTTTCAATAATAGAAATAAAAACAATATCTTCTATAGGCAATCTTTCCATTCCATTTAATAAATGCCTATATTCAAAGACTCTGGACAGGAATAGTTGAAGTTTCACCATTTTTTTTCTATTTTTTGTTTAGTAAAAAATCTTTTAATTTGTGTAGCTAAGGTTCTGTAAGGAAAACAATCAACCATTTTAGGGTAAAGAATTTAATGCTTTGGCTATGCATGTTCTCTAAGTGCAGTTGATTATCAGTTTGATTATAAATAAATAGCTTTGTGTAGGGGTTGCTGAATCTTCCTAAGATAATTCAACTCAGTCAATATTCTGTTACAGATGTTGGTGCTGCTTCATAGGGTGAGCACCATAATTCTCAATAAATGTCAGGGAGACTATAACTGTTAAGACAAAGAACTCTCGTGTGTGTGTGTGTGTGTGTGTGTGTGTGTGTGTGTGTGTGTTTTAAGAAATCTGTTATTTACCATTAATAAAATGAGAACTTTTTTTTCTTTGTCAATATGTAAACATATATGTATGTTTCATTAAAAAAATGAGAGTAGGGTTAATACAAGGAATGGTAACATATAGGCATCTGACTTGCTAAACATAGGAAGATAATTCTCTGGTTACAAATTCCAACTGAATATTGTGAGGATTGAACTGGATATTCTCTATGGTGACTTATTGGTCTGATATCTTATGATTCTGAATTTTTCCATTTTCTCAAATCAAATATTTTAATCCTACTATGAGTTTATAGAGAATGTATCTTGTGGAAAGGTTTAAGGAAATATTTTTAGACTGGTGATAAATTGTATGAATTAATAGAAATTTTAGAAGTCTTGGATTAGTGGAAAAATGGCAGCTGAATAGAGACGTGTTCTAAGACTGGTCCTGGGGCGGAGAGGAAGAACAGCTGAGATTCACACGGGGAGTGTCTGTTGGCAAGCTAAGGAACAGCTAAACTCCAGGAGAAGGTGGAGGAGTGCAAGGTAGGGTTCCCCTGACCATGCAGCACCCACAGGGGCTGGGTCCCCTCCGGGAGCAGAGGGCTCAGAGGAGGAAAACTCACCATCTTGCAAGGGAAGGAGGGTTTTATTGGAGGCCTGACTTTCCGCGACAACAGCGAACACTGAACAGCTGTGAGGACTGTAACACCGCCCCCCAATCTGCGCAAACACACGGATTCAAAGGAACTCTTCACTGCACCAAGAAAAGGTCAGATTTCACAGGGATAAGGTGAGGTTTCTCCTCCCGGCGGCGGGAGAGGGAAGTGCATGAACGGTGGGAACTGCAGGACCAGGGAAGTCTGTTGGAGCTGCTGAGATCCATGAATGTGGGAAGGGGGTCCTCTGAGCTGCTAACAAAAGGGTTCTCTAAAAAGCAACCCATTTTGGTCTGACGAGGAGGGTCAGACTGAGAGTTTTTCGAAGGAGTGCAGGCTGCTTAGTCTTGTGCGGAGATCCACTGTCCGCACACTTGGGCTTGTTCTGATTCTGATTACTAAGCCCAATACATAGGAAAACCCAGTTGGGGAATACCCTGAGAGACTGCAGGGGGAAGTTGTTTCTCGGGAACCTGGGGAGCAGAGCTGGGAGTGACCATCGGAGAGGCAGCTCTGAGGCACACACTTCCACAAACCGGTAGTGAGTGCCATAGGGAAAAAAAAAAAAAAAAAAAGCTAGAGAGGCCCGGATGTCAATCCAGAAACACTGCCACCCAGGGGCTGAAACACAAATTGTCTCTGGTTTAATCAAAAATAATTACGAGAAATTAATACACCGCCCGCCCGCTTAAAAATCAGGACTGGCTTACAACACTGAGGAACAGTGGAATGAAGGGAACTCCAATACAGCCCGGACCAGGAAACAGGCGTACCAAACAGAACAATAGAGGAAGTGAATGACCGCCACTATTGCACATCTTATGCTTCTTATTTTTTATTTTAATTTAATTTTAATTTTTTTATCTTAATTTTTTATATTTTAATGTTTTATTTTTTATTTTAATTTTTTTGCATTTTTACTTACGAAACTAAATTTTTTTCCTCACTCGATTTTCACCTTTTTAATTATTACATTTTTATTTTCAATCAGCATTATATTACCAATATTTTACTTTTTTTTTAAGTGTCATTTAATTTTCTCTTTGTTTTATTTTGGGATTAGTGTCCTACATTCTATTTGTATCTTTCCTTTAACATCGTTTTACCCTATCTCAGCGCTAACATTATGCCATCACTCTCTTCCTAACCTTTTCCCTTTTGGTCTCCTGTTTATCTTAACCCTTTCTGACTTTAGATTTTCCCTTCTCTTTCAGTTTACCCTCTGCTAAAATTTCACCCTACTTATATATCTAATTTCCAACCCCCTGCTCCAAGTCCAAACACACCTCTCTCTACGCTACCTTAACTAAAAAAAAAAAAAAAAAAAAATGTTCTCTCTGGCCTTTTGTTGTTGTTTGCTTAAAATTTTGATTAGATTGAATTTGTATGCTTTTTTATGAGATTGTTTTCCTTATTCTTTTTTTGTTTGTTTGGTTCTTTTGCTTGCTTTGTTTTTGTTTGTTTTTTACTTCTGTTTTCCCTTGCCTCACTTGATATTAGTTGGTGTTTTAGTTTGTATTAATCTCCAGGTTCGTGGAGTTGGCATTTGCTGGGATTAGTGGTTGTTCTATTGGAGTTTACTCCCCTTATTTATAGTTTGTTTCCCTTTTCTCTCTTAGTATCATTCTTGTCTCTCTTGCTTTTTCTTTTCTTTTCTTTTCTTTTCTTTTTTTCTTCTCTTTTCCCAAGTTCATTTTCACACTCCTTTTTTTGTTCTTTCTTTTCACTCTTCCTATTCCTTTCCTATCCCCTAATTTGTCTTTTTCTGGGGGACACCTTTATTGGAGGTTATTAATATCGTGAATACAATTCTGATCAGTGCCTTGTGTGTTGTGCCTGGTTGTGTTGTATTTTGTACCTTTAAATCAACACAGGAGAGAGAGAACTATATAACAAGACATCTGGAGAAGAGAGACCATGGGGAGACAAAGAAACAGCCCCCATAGGAAAGAAAAGCAGGCATAACCAGAAAAGGAAGTAAACGAATATGAGGCAAGAAACCTATCAGAGAAAGAATTCAGAGAAATGGTCATAAGGTGGCTGAAAAGAATGGAAGACAAATTCTACAATATGAGTAAGAACCAAGAGGAAATGAAGAAGAACCAAGAAGAAATGAGAAATGACATCGCTGCTGTAAAGAACTCAATAGAAAGCATCAAGAGTAGACTAGAAGAAGCAGAGGACTGCATAAGTGAGCTAGAAAACAAGATGGAAAAAAATACCCAAATAGAACAGCTTCTAGAAAAAAAAAAATTAGAAAGAATGAGGAGAGCCTAAGGGAACTTTGGGACAACACACACAAAAAAACAACATCCGAATAATAGGGGTACCAGAAGGAATGGAAACTGAGAAAGGAATAGAAAACCTGTTTGAATAAATAATAACAGAAAACTTCCCTGATATAGGGAAGAAAAACCCCCCACAAATCCAAGAAGCTCACAGAGTCCCAAGCAAAATGAACGCCAAAAGACTGACGTCAAGGCACATTATAATTAAATTGGCAAACACCAACAACAAAGTAAGAATCTTAAAAGCAGCCAGAGAGAGACAAAAAGTTATATACAAAGGAACCCCCATCAGACTAGCAACTGATTCCTCAACAGAAACTCATCAGGCCAGAAGGGAATGGAATGAAATATACAAAGTCATGCAAAGGAAGGGTCTGAATCCAAGAATATTGTACCCAGCAAGGCTATCAATCAAAATTGAAGGTGAAATCAGGAGCTTCACAGACAAAAAAGGACTAAGGGAGTTTATCACCACCAAACCAGCAATGAAAGAAATGCTAAAGGATCTGCTGTAAAAAAAAAAAAAAAGAAAAAAAAAGAAATAAGAAGCAAAGAAGGAACACAGGGGTATAGAATAAAAATGACGACAAATAAGTACCTATCAATAATAAGTTTAAATGTAAATGGATTCAATGTCCCAATCAAAAGACACAGGGTAACTGACTGGATAAGAAAACAAAAACCATATATCTGCTGTCTACAGGAAACCCACCTCAGAAAAAAAGACGCATACAGACCGAGAATGAAGGGATGGAAAAAGGTTTTCCAGGCGAATGGAAATGAAAAAAAAGCTGGGGTAGCAATACTTATATCCGACAAATTAGATCTCAAAGTGAAGGACATAACAAGAGATAACAAAGGCCATTTCATAATACTAAAGGGAGCAATCCAACAATAAGAAATAACTCTTATAAACATATACACACCCAATACAGGAGCACCAAAATACATAAAAAAAACTCCTGGAAGATATCAAAGGAGAGATTGACAGCAATACAATCATAGTAGGAAACTTTAATACCCCACTATCACCATTGGACAAATCCTCCAAACAAAAAATCAGCAAAGAAACATCAATCCTAAATGACTCACTAGTCCAGATGGAATTAATCAACATCTTCAGAACATTTCACCCCAAAGCCACAGAATATACATTCTTCTCAAGTGCACATGGGTCATTTTCAAAGATAGACCATATGTTAGGACATAGGCAAAGTCTCTCCAAATTTAAGAAGATAGAATTCATATCAAGTATCTTCTCAGATCACAGTGGCATAAAACTGGAAATCAACTACAATAAAAACAATCCAAAGAAATCAAACACATGGAGACTAAACAGCATGCTATTAAACAATGACTGGGTTACCAAAGACATCAAGGAAGAAATAAAAAAACATCATGGAAACAAATGACAATGAAAACACAACAATCCAAAATCTATGGGACACAGCGAAAGCCGTCCTGAGAGGGAAGTTCATAGCTCTACAAGCCTACTGCAAAAAAACAGGAAACAATGGTAATACATTACCTAACCCAACAACTCAAAGAGTTAGAGAGAGAGCAACAAGAAAAGTCCAGTGTAAGCAGAAGAAAGGAAATAATAAATATCAGAGCAGAGATAAACGACATAGAGACCAAAGAAACAATACGAAAGATCAACAAAACCAAGAGTTGGTTCTTTGAAATGATAAACAAGATTGATGAACCTCTAACCAGGCTCACCAAGAAGCAAAGAGAGAGGACCCAAATAAACAAAATCAGAAATGAAAGTGGTGAAATAACAACAGACCCTGCCAAAATACAAAGGATTGTCACAAAATACTATGAACAACTCTATTCCAACAAGCTGGACAACCTGGAGGAAATGGACATATTCCTAGAAAAATACAACCTTCTAAAACTCAATCAGGAAGAATCTAAACAGCTCAACAGGCCAGTAACTATGGAAGAAATTGAAGCAGTCAAGAAAAAGCTTCCGGCAAACAAAAGCCCGGGGCCACATGGCTTCACAGGAGAGTTTTAACAAACATTCAAGGAAGAAATAAAACCTATCCTCCTCAGACTATTCCAAACAATTCAAGAGGAAGGAACACTTCCAGGCTCCTTCTATGAAGCCAGCATCATCCTAATACCAAAACCAGATAAAGACAACACAATGAAAGAGAATTACAGACCAATATCCCTTATGAACATAGATGCCAAAATCTTCAACAAAATTCTAGCAAATCGGCTCCAGCAGTACATCAGAAAGATCATACACCATGACCAAGCAGGATTTATCCCAGGAATGCAAGGATGGTACAATATCCGCAAATCAATAAATGTGATACATCACATAAACAAATTGAGAGGAAAAAATCACATAGTCATATCAATAGATGCAGAAAAAGCATTTGACAAAATCCAACACCGTTTCTTGATAAAAACTCTCAATAAAGTGGGAATAGAAGGATCATACCTCAACATAATAAAAGCTATATATGATAAACCCACAGCAAACATCATACTCAATGGGCAAAAACTAAAACCATTTCCCCTAAGAACAGGAATAAGACAGGGATGCCCTTTCTCACCACTCCTGTTTGACATAGTACTGGAAGTATTATCCATTGCAATTAGACAAGAAGAAGAAATAAGAGGCATCCAAATTGGAAAAGAAGAAATAAAGCTGTCCTTATTTGCAGATGACATGATATTGTACATAAAAAAACCCAAAAGACTCCATCAAAAAACTAATAGACTTAATAAATGAATTCGGTAATGTAGCAGGATACAAAATTAACGCCAAAAAATCTATGGCATTTCTATACACCAATAGTGAACTTACAGAAAGAGAGACTAAAAAAGCAATCCCATTTACCATCACACCAAAAAAACTAAGATACCTAGGTATAAACTTAACTAAGGAGGTAAAAGACCTATACACGGAAAACTACAGGACACTGAAAAAAGAGATAGAGGAAGACGTAAACAGATGGAAGAACATACCATGTTCATGGATTGGTAGAATCAACATCATTAAAATGTCCATATTACCCAAAGCAATCTACAGATTCAATGCACTCCCCATCAAAATACCAACAGCATATTTCACAGACTTAGAAAGAACTCTCCAAAAATTCATCTGGAATAAAAAAAGACCCCGAATAGCCACAGCAATCCTGAGAAAGAAGAATAAAGTAGGAGGGATCTCAATACCAGACCTCAAGATGTATTACAAAGTCACAGTTCTCAAAACAGCCTGGTACTGGCACAAGAACAGACATATAGATCAATGGAACAGAATAGAGAATCCAGATATCGACCCAAACCACTATGTTCAATTAATATTTGACAAAGGAGGCATGAACATACAATGGAATCAAGACAGTCTTTTCAATAAATGGTGTTGGGAAAATTGGACAGATACATGCAAAAATGAAACTAGATCACCAACTTACACCATACACAAAAATCAACTCAAAATGGATACAGGACTTAAACATAAGACGGGAAACCATAAAAATACTAGAGGAATCCACAGGAAACAAAATCTCAGACATATGCCAAAAGAACTTCTTCACTGACACTGCCCCTAGGGAAATGGAAGCTAAAGAGAAAAATAACAAATGGGACTACATCAAAATAAAAACTTTTTTACAGCAAAAGAAAACATCAACAAAACAACAAGAAAGCCCACTCTATGGGAGAACATATTTGCAAATGCTATCACTGATAAAGGTTTAATCTCCAACTTAATAAAAGGAAGATAAATGATCCAATAAAAAAAAATGGGCAACAGACCTAAATAGAATCTTTTCAAAAGAAGACAGAAGGAAGGCCAAGAGACACATGAAAACATGCTCAAAGTCACTTATTTTCCGAGAGATGCAAATCAAAACAACAATGCGGTACCATCTCACACCTGTCAGAATGGCTATCATCAACAAATCAACAAACGACAAGTGCTGGCGAGGATGCAGAGAAAAAGGAACCCTCGTGCACTGCTGGTGGGAATGCAGACTGGTGCAGCCACTGTGGAGAACAGTATGGAGTTTCCTCAAAAAAGTGAAAATGGAACTCCCATTTGACCCAGTAATCCCACTCCTAGGAATATATCCGAAGAAACTAGAAACACCAATCAGAAAGGATATATGCACCCCTATGTTCATAGCAGCACAATTTACAATAGCTACGATTTGGAAACAACCTAGGTGCCCGTCAGCAGATGACTGGATCAGAAAACTGTGGTACATCTACACAATGGAATACTATGCTGCCATAAAAAAGAAGGAATTCTCATCATTTGCAGCAACCTGGATGGAATTGGAGAACATTATGCTAAGTGAAATAAGCCAGTCAATGAAAGAAAAATACCACATGATCTCACTCATTTATGGATAATAAAGAACATTATAAACTGATGAACAAAAATATAGATACACAGGCAGTAAGGCATCAAATAGACTTTCAAATTACCCGGGGAAGGTTAGGGAGAGGTGGGGGAGATAAAAGATCAACCGAAGGACTTGTATGCATGCATATAAGCATAACCAATGGACACAAAACTCTGGGGGGTGAGGGCATGTATGCGGGCGGGGTAGGGGGAACAATGGTAAGATATGTACACATATAATACCTAAATAAAAAAAAGTGAGAAAAAAAAAAGAAATTTTAGAAGTCTTGGTCAAAATATTAATTTTCTTGATGGCATAGTTGAAGAATGTATAGCTAGTACTGTATTGATTAGGGATATTTCTTTGTTGAGCCATGCCTAACTGTATGCTAGGGAGGGCCATACTATAAAATATCAGAATGCTTGTGTATTAATATATAACTCTTATACAGAACATTCTTTCCATTTTCACCACATTTTTCTCTTGAGTTTTCCCGGCATAAAATGATAATCTCTTTATTTGTATTGGAAAAGAATGGGCATTACAATTATTTCTAAAATACTAATTATACTGTCCATTACATTATACATTTGATTGTATTTTTTCTCTGATTAAAGTGTTTTATCATGGCCCTAACCGGTTTGTCTCAGTGGATAGAGCATCGGCCTGCAGACTGAAGGGTCCCAGGTTCGATTCTGGTCAAGGGCATGTACCTTGGTTGTGGGCACATCCCCAGTGGGGGGTGTGCAGGAGGCAGCTGATCACTGTTTCTCTCTCATTGGTGTTTCTAACTCTCTATCCTTCTCCCTTCCTCTCTGTAAAAAAATCAATAAAATATATTTTTAAAAAATAAAGTGTTTTATCATGGAATAAAAGTTCTTAAAATGACTTCATAAAAACTAAGAAAAACAAAACAAAAAAGAAAATGATTTCAGGATTATTATAGCTCACTCACATGGCCAAGAAAAGTTTGTATATTAGAGAAGACAACTACTAAAATATAAGCATGAAAAGAGTTCCCTTGAACTTCAAACTAATTATTATTGGATGCCAGAAAGCCTTTTCAGTGTTTGTTACCTTACAAACACTTGGTAGTAGGCTCTGATATAAATTTAATAAATGTGGATAATGTATTCCTTGTCCAATATTTTTTACTGATAGTGAACTGGGCATAAAAAAGAAACTGACCATTACTTTTTATTATGTAAATAGTTCACTAAGGTGACTATTTCCCTACCTTCATATTTCTCATTTTAACACTGACAACTTCCCTGAAAGAAAGTACATACCAGCCATTAGATTCACTGTTCAGAGTATTTAAAACTCCAGAGGGCCCTATTAAATGCAGCTTTATTTTGGCATAAGTATCTGCAATTGTGTCAGTAATTTACATTTAGGGAGAACAGAAATCCTCTTCTTTTCTTTTTTTTTTTCTTTGTGCCCTTGAATGAATAAAGCTGCTTAGTCAGTGTAGAATTTTTTTTTTTTATATTTCACTCTAAAGGCTCAATTTGAAACTAAAATTGTGAAATATAAGATGCATTTTGTTATATTTTAGGGACATTGTTTTTGGCAGAAAGAATGCTCTTGTCTCAAGAAACTTTAGTTTTCTATAAATTTTAAAATGTAATATATATAGTATTGGAATTTTAAAGATGATGGGTGAAGAAGGGAAATCATCAGGAGTCATAAATGAAATGAAGAAGGGAAAAAAATTCAAGAGACTATTAGTCATTTATTGTCTTAGGCCAATTAGTGAAGCTATTATAGTTCTAGGATAAGTGTAGGGAATCATTAGAATTAGTCTTTCTCCTGAAGGCAGACCTGTCTTTAATGCCCAGTGACAAGAAAAATGATAGAAATCTTTACCCAGCTGTGGAGACAAGAGAGATGTTGAGAAGTGTATCTTGTGACATTTACATTCAATATACTATTTGTAAGTGCATACAACCTTTTTGACAGGATTACTTCAGTAAAGTGTTCACAACTAGTTAGAATTACATGATGTCACCTTTGGTAGGAAAACTTCTGAGGGAGCGTAGGTTGCATTTGTAAGGGGGCAGATGGTTTGTTGGATTTTAGCTAAATATAACAGATTAATCTCATGTTTATCTACTTTCCCATCTGAATCCCTGCTATAATGAAACTGTGGATATAAATTGACAAGGACAAAGTGAATATGAAGGGCACATTAGTGGACAAGAGACTGCTGAACATGTTATTAGATTAAAGAAAGCTAAAATGCCTTCAGAAGGAAATAATAAATTTAAGTGGATCAATCCTCTCCACAGAATTTCTGAAAGCCTCAGAACTTAGAAATATGAAGTATTGTTGAAAGTGGGGGAGAGGCAGTGTGGAGTGGGAGTTGAGAAGCAATGACAGAATCCAGGGTGCTTAAACATTGTTACATGCATTCATTAGATGCCCTATGATTTCTGTCCCATACAGAAATGTGAGCACTCTTTCTCCACCCAGGCAGAAGATTATTCTCTAAAGAAATTGGAAAGGATAAAACCATGAGGTTTCACATATAATTAATAGTACTTTCAGAAAGAGAACAGATAAAAGACAGCATATGCTATTATATGTTTTAAAAAGGAAAGTGAGTAAGTAAATGAGAAGGGTTCAAAGCAGTTTCTGGCACCATACAGTAAGCAAAGCAAAATGTTAGCTTTTATTATATTTTTTTAAATTTTTGTAGCATCATATTATTCATTCATAAATTGCTGCCACTCAAAACCATAATGCGGGCAGATTTCCTAGCCATTTGAGTCAGAATTAGTAAGTAGCCAGAATAGAAGGCAAAGCAAAAACAATTGGTTTCCAATAAAATTGTCCTAATGAATAAATTGTCTTAAAACACATAAACAAGTACTCACTGCATATATACTTATATATAATAAATGTATGTATGTGTTAAATAATATGTATTAAATACAAGTATAAAATAAAGAAATAACTTGTCAGTTAAGATGTGTTACAATGCAAGTTGAGTTTTCTTGTAGCAAATGTTTGTGTGACGTCTTTGCAAATGAAATAAACATTAGACTAAGCTCTGGAAATCGAGTTCCTGTAATAAGATTCATTTTTATTTTATTGTCATATAATATTTAGGAAAAAATTCTGAAGTATTAAAAAGTAAATTGCATTCCCAGTAGTTATGTTATCATCCCAAATGGACAAGCTGACAAGGCAGAATATTTTTAAATAAAAAATTAATGAACAATTTATTAATCTAATTTGACTATATGTTATTATGAATCCAAAATTTTAAGCAATGAAAAAAAAAAATAGATTTGCTGCCCCACCAGTGTGGCTCAGTGAGTGTCAACTTATGAACCAGGAGGTCATGGTTCAATTCCCAGTCAAGGCACATGCCCCTATTTCAGGCTTGATCCCCAGTACAGGGCATGCAGGAGGCAGCTAATCAATGATTCTCAAAATTGATGTTTCTATCTCTCTCTCCATCTCCATTCTTCTCTCTGAAATCAATAAAAATATATTTAAAAAAATAGATTTATAAAGGAACATATTGGCCACTGTGGGCAGGATGTAAAGGGGACCAAAGTTTTGCCACCCTAAAGCTGCCTTTTGGGATATTGATTTTAAACTGGTTATTAAAAAAAAAAAAGACTCAGAAAGCACCTCTGACCCTCCCCCTTTTTCTAAGAGGTTCAGATGGAAGAACCTGCTTCAGGAAGGGAACCTTAGCACAGTCACCTTGGCATCAGACAGAGGACTCCAAGCAGGAACTTGTTGACTAGATTTTCCCATGCCTCATTGTTTCTGAGTTGCTTAGCAAAACTTTACCTGCCATGTGTGTTCTGCTCTTCTTCAACTACCTGCAAATCACCCATTATCATTTCTTAAACCTAAAACTCCATTCTCCACTTTTCTCCTTTTGTTTAAAATATCATATATATACGATTTTGCCTCACTGTATTTGGAATTTTCATGCTTATGTGAATTCCCCATGCACACATATTGAAATTTGATTTTCACCTGTTAATCTGTCTGTCTCATTAATTTATTAGCCCAGGTAAAAGAATTAGAAGGTGGGAAAAAAAGTATTATTTTTTACCTCCCATGGAGTATTCACATAGAAGGAACATTATATTCCAACAGAGCTTCAGGCATCTGGGGTATGAGAATGGATCTCCCCAACCATTATATCAGTTCAGTTGAAATGATAAGCTTTGTGTCTTTGCTATGTGAAGCTGTTACTACTAAGTTTACTGTAATTTTTACACTAGTAATAAATTTATTTTAACCTTCTCATCATGTTTCTATTGTGGGCATTGCTGGTAATTCTAAGATATTTGTAATATATTCTGTAACACAGACCAGAGGAAGACTAGGTAATTTAACCTCAGAAACATGACCTTAGCTTCATTAAATTAATACCCTGCTATAATTAATGAAATTCTCCAGAAAGAGTGAGTTTACCTAAAAGCAACAGACCTAAATAATAAAAGTCTTACTTATATTGATTATTTGGCATACCTTATGGTGGGACTTGACAGTTGTAACAAAGTCTGAGGGTGACTTTATGGATTGCTCCTCTGAAAAACAAGCTGCAGTTCTGAATGTTCTGGAGAGGAATACAGACTAGAGAGACTAGAGTCAAACCCTGAGCTGCCCATGGCCCCAAAATATTGACAGGCATTTGCTTGGCTGTCATTTAAAAATTCAAAAATTCTGAGGACTTTTAATGACTTAAGTATTTAAATGTCATCATTATCTGAATGACATTATATAGAAATTGTCCCAATAGATGCTTAATAAATTATTTAGGTTAATGTAAAGTTGTATGTGTTGTGTATATAATATATAGATAAATACAGGGTAGAGCAAAAGTAGGTTTACGGTTGTTTATATGGAAAATAATACAATGATTAACAAATAATAATACAAGAATAGACTGTGCTTCCTATACTCACAAGTGTAAACCTATTTTTGCCCCACTCTGTATATATTTCTTGAATATTGATTTAATTTTGAATTGATTAATAAAAATTGAATGTGAATTAACTCTGCCTCTTTTTGCCTAATCTTGGGCAAATTTCTGTTGTTTTACATGTAAACTTATGTTGATAATACATGTCACAGATTTTATATATATACTAGAGGCCCGGTGCACGAAATTCGTGCACGGAGGGGGGTTGTCCCTCAGCCCAGCTTGTACCCTCTCCAATCTGGGGCCCCTCAAGGGATGTCCGACTGCCCGTTTAGGCCCGATCCTGATGGGATTGGGCCTAAATGGGCAGTCGGACATCCCTCTCACAATCCAGGATTGCTGGCTCCCAACTGCTTGCCTGCCTGCCTTCCTGATTGTCCCTAACCGCTTCTGCCTGCCAGCCTGATCACCCCCTAACCACTCTGCTGCCAGCCTGTTTGCCCCCAACTTCCCTCCTCTGCCGGGCTGGTTACCCCTAACTGCCCTCTCCTGCAGGGTTCATCACCTCCAACTGCCCTCCCTTGCAGGCTGGGTGCCTCCCAACTGCCCTCTCCTGCTGGCCATCTTGTGGTGGCCATCTTGTGTCCACATGAGGGCAGGATCTTTGACCAAATGGGGGCAGCTATATTGTGTGTTGCAGTGATGATCAATCTGCATAGTACTCTTTTATTAGATAGGATACAGGCCTGGTACAGGGGTGGGGGCCAGCTGGTTTGCCCTGAAGGGTGTCCCTGATCAGGGTGGGGTTCCCTTGGGGCATGGGGCGGCCTGAGTGAGGGGCCTGTGGTGGTTTGCAGGCGGGCCACGCCCCCTGGCAACGCAAGCAGAGGCCCTGGTATCTGGAATTTATTTTCCTTCTACAATTGAAACTTTGTAGCCTGGAGCGGAGCCAAGCCTGGGGCTCCCTCCGAGGTCGGTAGCCATTTGTGTTGGGGTTATAATTGAAACTTTGTTGCCTTAAGCGGGTGGGCCCGGCCAGGGTGTGCGGAAAGCTTTGCTTCCCCTGTTGCCAGCGGCAACCCTGGCCTGCTCTCTCAAGCTCCATTCTGCCGCCATTTGTTTGAATTTGTTTACCTTCTATAATTGAAACTTTGTAGCTTGAGTGGAGGCTTAGGCCTGCAAAGGCTGGCAGAAAGCTTGGCTTCCTCTGTTACCTAGGAAACCTTGCTCTCTGTGGCTGTAGCCATCTTGGTTTGGGTTAATTTGCATACTCGCTCTGATTGGATGGTGGGTGTGGCTTGTGGGCGTGTCAGAGGTATGGTCAATTTGCATATTTGTCTATTATTAGATAGGATATATATATATATATATATATATATATATATACACACACACACACACACACACACACACACACACATACACAAACACACACACACACACACACACACACACACACACACACTGAGTGGCCAGATTATTATGATCTCTGAATGCATAATAATATGGCCACTCAGTATATATTCTATATAATAAAAGGCTAATATGCAAATTGTCCCCTCGACCAGGAGTTCCACCAGCAGGCAGGCTGGCCAACCGCCCACGTCCCCTACCCCTGGCCAGGCTGGCCAGACCCCATCCATGCACGAATTCATGCACCGGGCCTCTAATATATATTTATATACACTGAGTGTCCAGATTATTATGTGTTCAGAGATCATAATAATCTGGCCACTCAGTGTATATACTAGAGGCCTGGTGAATGAAATTCGTGTACCGGGGGGGGGATGTCCCTCAGCCCAGCCTGCACTCTCTCCAATCTGGGACCCCTTGGGGAATGTCCAACTGCTGGTTTAGGCCCAAATCCCACAGGACATCCCTCTCACAATCTGGGACTGCTGGCTCCTAACCACTCGCCTGCCTGCCTGCCTGATTGCCCCTAACCGCTTCTGCCTGTCAGCCTGATCACCCCCTAACTGCTCCCCTGCCAGCCTGATTAACACTTTACTGCTCCCCTGCCAGCCCGATTGCCCCCACTGCCCTCCCCTGCCGGCCTGATCTCGCCCCCAACTGCCCTCCCCTGCTGACCTTATGGCCCCCAACTGCCCTCTCCTGCTGCCCTGGTTGCCCCCAACTTCCCTCCCCTGCCAGCCTGATGGTCCCCAACTGCCCTCCCCTGCAGGCCTGGTCCCCCCCAACAGCCCTCCCCTGCCAGCCTGATTGTCCCCAACTGCCCTCCCCTGCTGGCCTGATCCCCCCCAACTACCCTACCCTGCTGGTCTGATTTCGCCCCCAACTGCCCTCCTCTGCCTGCCAATTTGGTTCTGATTGGTCAGTTTCTATACCAGTCAGCATCAAAAGCTCTGCTTCCTAGGCAGCCATTGGCTCCTCACAGTTGACCCAGATTTGGTTCTGATTGGTCGGTTTCTATGGCAATCAGCGTCAAAAGCTCCGCCTCCTAGTCAGCCATTGGCTCCTCACACTTCACCCAGATTTGGTTCTGATTGGTTGGTTTCTATGCCAGTCAGCGTCTCTGGGCCTATCATCGGGACCTGATCAGAAAGGTGGGGCTAATCAGCAACCCCGGTGGAGGCCTGGAGAGAAATGGAGGTGTGACTTCTGACCAAGCCCAGAAAGAAAGAGAGGTAAGTGCTGATCAACAGCTGCCACAGAGGCTACGGATCAGATGCTGCTTCTCTCTTTAGGCCTCTCTCTGGACCTGATTTACAGCTTCCTCAGCAGTGAGTGCTGGGTCACCATGCCCGCAGCTGTACCAGTCAGTGCTGGGTCGCCACAGCAACCCACTGCTGACTGCAGAACTGACTTCCAGTTGGTCAAGCCTCCTGGTCATTGCGGATGTGATGCACCCAGGGTTTTTATATATTAGGATATCTTTTTTTAAAAAAATTTGATTTCAGGGAGGGAAAGGGAAAGAGATAGAACATCAATGATGAGAGAGAATCATTGATTGGCTGCCTCCTGCACCCCCTCTACTGGGGATCAAGCCTGCAACCCAGGCATGTGCCCTGGCCAGGAATTGAACTGTGACCTCCTGGTTCATAGGTTGATGCTCAACCATTGAACAACACTGGCCAGGCTTTGCAAGACATATTTTGAGGATCAAATCAATCTAAGTGTCCTGATACTCCTTTATAAAATGAAAGATTCTATATAAATAATATACATTGACACTCTTAAGGATATTACTTTTATGCAAAAATCTTTGGACCTTAGAAACATATAAACTTCCTTATTCATATCTAAGAATGTTTTTTTTATGTCACTCCATAAAAAACTTTATGATAAGTAGTAGTTTGAGTTGGAGTAGGGGACAATTCAGAAATGTACATTATTAAGTATATCTGATTAGAGAGTACCCTCTGTATAAACAACTGTAGAAGAAGGAAAGGGAGTAAGATTGAGCAGAGGAAAAATTTGTCTTTTATGCATACTCAGTGAGGCCTCACCTAGCACAATGGGAGTCTCTTAAACTAAGATGGTTTCATAATTGTCCCAAGATGGGACAAAGATAACAGGCGTTTTTAAGCCCACATGAATCAGTATTACATGTGAGTAACCTCTGAGAAGAGGATGAAACAACTTTTTACAGCCTAGTGCAATTTCATTAATGCACTGACAGCAGAATACTATGAGCCAGCAACATTCCCAGCCATTGGGGAAATGAATATTTTCAGTTCTTATGGGAGATATACGTGTCGGTGCATTGCAGCCTCACGAGTGTCCTCCAAAAAGCTTCTAAATTTTTATTATTGTCATAAAGGAACACATGACCATTTCTAATAGAAGTTGGTGAAATCTGAACATTTTTGAGTATATATAAATTTTAATGTAATCAATTCTTTCCATTTCATATCAAGACCCATTGTAAACATTTAGAAAAAAAGGTTTTCATAATTGTCTGGAAAAAACTAGCTACATTACATTTTCACTACGTTGTTTGTCTTTTGAAACTTCCTGAGTAAGTATTTCAGTCAAATTACATTAGTTAATCAGACATTATTTACATGGGTGATTGAATTGGCATACCCCATTGCAAAAAAATGTAATTTTTAAAAATCATTTGGCCTAATATAAAAATTAAAATAGAATCTTAACTCTTCTATAAACAAGATTAATTACTTGTTTTAAAAGTTAGATTTTTACCATACCCAAGTTCTGCTTCTTGTCTCAATAAGACCCAAACTACTGGGACAGGTGCTGGTGAGAAGGAAAGTGGTTTAAGTGCCAATATCCTGAGGGGCTGGGGGACTCTTGTCCCAAAGCCCATCTTAACATTTCAGTGCAGGCCAGGGTTTTTATCATGAGGGAGGGGGAAGGAGAACAAAGAAATCAGGGGGAATGGTCTGTGGATGTGCAGGCAGTGTTCTTGCTGGTCTTGATGTAGATTTTTATTGCCTGTGTTTCAGGCACAATCCCCAGTGTGAGGCATGGAGGAGGCAGCTGATCAATGATTCTCATCATTGATGTTTCTATCTCTCTCCCTTCCTCTATGAAATCAATAAAAATCTATTTAAAAAAAACTTTTAATATGCAATCTCAAGTTCTGAGAAAAATTAGGTTAAAGTAACAAGCTGGTTTTAATATTTACTAAGATTAATATGGTTAGCTTTATATAAATTCTCTTATAAGCTCACTTTCTTAGTACATTCTCATTTAAGTTCCATTCAATGGCTAGTCAGACTAATATAAGTAATATAGCACATTCATTTCCCATTACAGATTTACTTACTTTCATGTACCATTTTTTAAAAAAAATTGTAGTGACATACTTAATTAAGCTTCAGCCTCTAAGCTTTAAAGTCTGAAGAATTTGTATATAGTCTGTTAATCTTTTATCTGTCTACTAAACACAA
Organism: Eptesicus fuscus; assembly: GCF_027574615.1. NCBI lineage: Eukaryota > Metazoa > Chordata > Mammalia > Chiroptera > Vespertilionidae > Eptesicus > Eptesicus fuscus. The sequence goes on along the minus strand of NC_072473.1, from coordinate 63,450,615 downwards.
ATAAGAATTAGGGAATTTTAAAAGTGGTTTGATCACCACAGTAATAAAGATTATATTTTGCAGACTTTTCAGCTATGAAAATAAGCAATAATTTATGTGATTAGAGTTTTTAAGGAATCAAGAGGCAGAGCTTTCAAAAAGAAAATAAAGGGCCTTGAAAAAAATGGTTGTTTCTTTCAACATATCCTTCCATATGAAATCATATTAAAGTGACCAAGTATGAGTAGCCTGAAAAGGGCAGTAATAACATAGAACAAAATCTTGCAAACTGGACTTGAGGAAAATAATAAGGTTGAGTGGTTATAAAGATTAAAAAGCATGTTTGTCTGGGAAATAGCTCTCCATCTTCATTCTCAATTCTTTTACTTACTGACTGTGCTTTGAAATGTATATAAGAGCTTACGGTATTGTTCAAGGTTGTGGGTGCAAAAAAAATTTAATACCTTCCCTCCCACATTCTAAGTTCTTCTGGCTGAGCTAATAAACAAATGAACAGAGATAGGAGAAATAAAAGTTTAATACAAACACTTGGGGAATTCACATAAATATGATAAATCCATGAAAATTCCAGACAGTGAGGTGACATTGGGTATATAAGACATTTTGAACAAAGGAAAAAAAGGGGGAGCAAGGTCTTAGATTTCAGAAGTGAGAATGGGTGATTTCCGGTAGTTGAGGGAGAGCAGGAACACAAGGCAAGAAAATCCTTGCTAGGCCACTCAGAAACAATGGGTCACAGAAGGTATCTAGCTAACAGGCCCCTGCCTGAAACCCTCTTATTTCCCATACTTAATTTAAATCAAGCTAAGGCAGCATCCTAAGATCTCCTTGTTATAGTAATAATGATAAGAACAATATAGAATAAGTATCAAAGTGTGGAATTACAGTGTGATATTAAAAAATGATATTAAGAAGTATTAAATGTAATGTAAACAAGTTGATTAAACACCCCTAAACGGCCTGTATGCAGAAAAAAAAAAAAAAGTAAAGTGATCTGTTCCCCATATGTAAAACCAGATATGCAAGGCTCCTGGGACCCGCTGATAAGACACACTGAAGATGCCCATCTAGGCACATAAAAAGAGGAAGCACCAGAGGAAGATCAGAGAGGCTTGTTCTGCTCCTCCACAGACGGTCACTCTCCACCCCCCTTCCTGCAATCTGCCCAAGCTCTGCCGTGGACTGTGAGTCCAGACAGTGAGCCGGAAACTGAGGCCTCAAACAAGACGCCGAGCCGCAGCTGCAACGTCCAACGTCCAGTGTGTGTGTCTGTCGGTGCGGATCCCCGGGTGGCCTGCCGAGGTCTGGAAACCACCAGGACTCTGGTAAATAAACCATGAGTGATTCGTGCATTGCATGTCTGTCTCCTGTGTAACTTATGCTCGGCCAATATTAAGTAAGTACCTTGGGTAGTACGTGTCAGTGTCTGTTTAGAGACTGGCTGAGGCATCCTTGGTCACCTGTGCTTACGTCCCTGAAGGAGAAATTGGGACACTCCTTTTAAAAGCAGGTTTTTTAGTTGGAATCTTTTTGGGCAGGAAAGGAGATGGGGAGTGGTCAAAAGTTCTTTCAGTGTCTTGTTTATTAATAAACAGCGTAAAATGAATAACCCAAAGAGCAGCTTTAGGGTGGCAGAATTTTGATCCCTTCAGGGTCAAGTGGCACAGAATAAATGTAATACTCAGTGAGAAGTAATTATAGGGCAGGGATTGTTAGGCTTTTTGTGTGCATATTTTAGCAGCTTCTCACACCAGCCCCATGAGATGGCATTATTATTTCCATTTGATGGTAAGGATTGGGCTGAGAGGCAAATTAATTGGCCTAGTTTATATGGGAAATAAATTCTAGACCCAGGATTCAAATCTAAATCAGCCTTGACTCCAAAACTCATTGTCTTTTCATGACTGGTTGCTGCCTCTGCAAGGTACTATTTCCTTGTTTACCACCCTGAAGTTACCCCGCTCTGATTTACATAGCAGTGCGCCTTCCCCAACTCAGGAAGAAGCAATCACCCTGATTTTTTTAGTTTAGGAATGGATATGATGACAGATTCTAATTGAGAAATTGTAACATATTAGCTTTCAAAACTCCTGTTTTTTTTCCTATTATTTTTGGGGAACCTGTTACTGGGAAGTTGCATGCTCTTCATTTAAAAAAAATGGAATAAAAGAAGAGACACTTTAGAAATGAAGGTATACTTTACTTTTTTAATATCATAGTATTTTTTTTCTCACATTGAACAAAGAAAATCATTCTGCACCCAACCTGTGTGGTTCAGTGGTTGAGCATCAACCTATGAACCAGGAGGTCATGCTTCTATTCCCAGTCAGGGCACATGCCCCAGTTGGGGGCTTGATCCCCAGTAATGGGCATGCATGAAGCAGCCAATCAGTGATTCTCTTTCATCTTTGATGTTTCTATCTCTTCCTTTCTGAAATCAATAAAAAAAAAAGAAAAAATCATTCCATTGATTTAATCACCTTTAGTGTGTGTATGTGTGTGTGTGTGTGTGTGTGTGTGTGTGTGTGTGTGTTTCCAAAAAAAAAGAACAAAACCCTGACAATAATTTCTTAACGTTGTAACAATTTTTTGATGAAAAATCCTTTTACTGTTTCTCTACTTTGGTCTTTTTATTTCTTTACTGTAATGTCTGTAATTACTTTTTACCAGGCAGCAGACTCTTGGAAGAAACATAAGGAAGTTATGGTTGATGGAAAATCAACTCCAAGAAAGAGTGTTGTATATGCAGTATGACACAGTATAGAATTTAGTATTTCCCTACTCTGTTCTCATTTGTATTTCTGTAAACATTCATTATCTATTAATCAACTTGTAACTTCCTTGTTTTTTTGCAATACTTTCCCTTTATGTTAAAATGACAGTATTGTACTTGAAGTCCAAATGCCTCATCAACTACAATTTATGTGTGCCTTTCGATTGGTTATGACTCTTCTATAAAATAAAATTGTTCTTAATATCTAAAACACTGAAACTAGGATACATCTGTGAAGTTAATTTAACAGTTACATAAGAAATCTTACTTTTCATTTAATTTATTCTCTGTGTATTGACATGTAAAAAATACTGTTTACAATAAATGCAAGCATTTGGAGAGCAAATGAAAAACTACAAAAAACTACAAAATAATTAAACTGTTAATTAAAAAATCACAAATGATTTAATCATAAACTTGAAAATTAACTAAGATAATTGCTATCTAAAGAAGTCATGTTACCATTTCTTTTTCTCACTGGATGAAAGAATAATTTGAATAAATTATAAACTGAATTTTGACAACAAACATAACTGGATAAAGTATATTTTTAGATTTCATATACTTTTTTACTTTTATTGAAGTTATTAATATCATATGATTGAGCTATTTTGTAATTAAATCATTAAACAAATCCAGATGGAAAACTATTAAATATTATGCCCAGCTGTGTTCATGTCATATCATTGGCTTATTAAAATGCACAAACAAACCAACAAATAAATTAATTCAGATTTTGCTAATATTAGTCATTCTATTAAATTTGGTTCTAGAAAAATGACTTTGTATCAAACTTGAAAGTAAAGAAGCCACTTATGTACTTTTACACGCATTACACAATTTAAATGGTCTAAGGAATTTAATGGTGCTGTTGGGTATCATTTGTGTAGATCATTCAAAACATTGTCACTTACATCTGTCAACTAATGCTGTGTATGTATTATGGGAGCTAATGAGTTTGGCAGCTGTCTGCTAACATTGCCAGCAAAACTGTGTGTGTATGTGCATGTGTGTGTTTGTGTGTGTGTTTGTAGTAAATTAGGTGATGAGGCATGTTACTCACATATGCAAACTGTGAAGCACCTTATAACTGATGCTTTTAGAGAATGTATTCATATTATTGTTTCAATTAAATCATGTTCACCTAACCTTTGTGTTTGTTAGAATATGTAAATGCCATATCTAAGTGATGCGAGGATAAATTACAAAAGTATGCAAAACCTAGGAAAATAAATACATTTAAAACATTAATTTTTAAAAAGCATTAATTGGAAATTTGTCTATACAAATGATTTTTTAATAGAATTTTAATTAGCAGAGGAACAAGAATACAGGTTACTTAGTTACTTTTTTCTTCAGCAAGGATATGCACTTGCCACCAAAAATTTCACATGAAACAGTATTACTTAGAAAACCAGAAAATAAAATGATAAAATGCTGCAGAAGTCTAAGTTAATAGTTTGTACATATTCAAAAATTATTTTATAAAAATCATATGGGAAATATTTTAAGGAGATATTTTAAAATGAGAAAGCTATATGTAAATAAGGAGTTCTGAAGTTATTTCGAGGTATGATAGCAAATATAAAACATATAACAAAAGAATAAATGGTTTTAAAAAGCAGATTTATTTTAGTGAAAAAATTAGATCAAGGATTATGAAAAATCAGGATTGAGAAAATTATAAAAATTGAAAGAGTCAAAAAGGAGGCATATATGTCGATGAAAGAAACAATGGCATTTTCTCTTACGTAAAATTTATTTTCTTTTTGGAAGAAGAATTTCTTTTTTTATTTCTTTATTGATTAAGGTATCACATATTTGTCCTCATTCCCCCATTCCCATCCCACACCCCTCCCCACACATGCCCCCACCCCCCTGTTGTCCTTAGCCACTGGTTAGGCTCATATGCTTGTACACAAGTCCTTTGGTTGATCTCTCCCCTTTACCCCCACCCTTTCCCTACCCTCCCCCTGAGGCCCGATAGTCTGATCCATGCCTCCTTGTTTCTGGGTCTGTTCTTGTTCATCAGTCTATGTTGTTCACTATTTCCCCTAGATGAGTGAGATCATGTGCTATTAGAAATACACTTATAAAAACCGAAAATGAGACAAGCAATAATGGTTATGGTGACAGGCAAATGAATCAGTCTGTAGTGAGTTTCTTTCTGGGCCAACAGTTCTTTTGAGACCCAATTTCAATGTCCAACAGTTCCTTATGTGTACTTGTCAGCACTGACATTACAGTACTGGATGGTGGACAAATGGTGGTAATGCAGGTCCGACTCTCTCTGGTTTGGTCCTGGGCAACCTGCAGTGATGCACAGTGCATCACTGGAAGAACAATTTCTTAAAAGTGTTACCAGAGGAAATTGGCTCTTTTGTGGTGTTGTGAGAAAAAGATTTCAGGGACACTCACATAGGAGACGTTTGTGATAGTGGCAAGATTATTAGAGCAAAAAGTGACAAGTGACAGTACACTCTCAGAGAGGCAGAGAATGGGCAGGCTATAGGGTAGCAGCTGCCCTGAAGTCCTTGCTGAGCTTTTATATATTTCCTTGAGTTTCTTGGGGAAGAGCAGGATTTCTTTCAAATGATTCAGTCACTTTCCTGGCTTTTCCCAAGCCTGTGCTGGTGTCCTCTACCCATGCAATCTCTTCCCTGGATTTTCTGGAGGGTTTATGCCCTTCTTCAATCCAATCTTTTTCCAGGCTAGTGCCCTCCCCCTTTAATAATTGCCATTTTGGCTCATAGTTCTGCTTCTTCATTTGGCTTCTGCTGAGCATGTACAGCAAAAGGAAATTTCCCCTTGCTGTTTTTCCCTCCCCCTGTGGACCCTGCAGAGCAATGGTTACCCATTTACCCCCCTGGGTGACTATAAAGCTGTCTTTCTTGCCTAGTGGACTAGGCAGATTGTTGTCCAGAATGATGTCAGTTACTCCCTGCAATGACTGTGAAATTACTCTTTCCTGACTTAATCAGGCTTAACTTGCTCCCTTCCCTTTCATTAATAACTAATTACTTACTCTGAAAAAAGTAAAATAGGAGATGCTTCTTTCTAGTGCAGTTGAACTTTCTTGTTGTGGAACACTACTTATTCAAGAATAACCAGAAAAGCTTGCAAAGCATAAAGACAAGAACAGCATATTTTGATGTCATCAGAGAACTACCAGGGCTTTGAGGACTTAAACAGTTGATTCTCAAAAGAAGGAAAATTCAGAGAGGTGGACCTCAAATTTGTGTTATATTTTCCCTCAAGGCATTTGACAATTCTTAAGAGTAGCTAAGAGGCTAAGAAGATTAGTAAACCTTGCTTCCAGGAGTCCTAAAGGTGGCAGATTGAATCAGATTTCAGGACCGACCAAGGAGGAGGTACCCTAGTAAACATGGCTTACAGTTACAAACCATGATAGGCTACATCCTACAAGTAGGATTGTGGAAATAAACTAGTCCACAAAATAGTTGTCACAGGTTCAGTCAGCCCAATGCCTGATGGGTTTAAGTAATCAGTTTCTACAATAAATACCTGCAAGAAAAAAATTCTTCCTGAGTAAAGACAAAAGTTTTGTAAAAGTGCATTTTTATTCCGATTTTTCATAGACAATGTATAGTATTAAATTGTTGAAATCTCAACATATGTGATGTATAGAGCAAGAGCACAGTGGACAATCCAATATGGAGTCACTATCAGCCATGCATTATGTCAAGTGCTGTGGCAATACTGAGGTAATGGGGTATAACAAGAATGCCCTTAGGAAGGGCCTAGAACATCTAAAACCACAAGTATGGACATTTGTATAAGGACTCCATCTTGATACTGATATGAGTGGGACATCCACTCCTTGTGAGCTATAAGAACTCAGAGCTCTGACCACCCAATGCTGGAGTTTGGCTGTAGCAGGGGTCACACTTGAACCCCTGCCAAACTTCCACTGTACTGGACTTATACCTCCACTGAAGCTGCCTGGCTTGACACTGACACCTACCATTTTACCTGCAGACACTGCCACTGACTGGGACTTTGAACCCTATGTTCACTCTGCTTGCTTCTATCTTGTAAGCTCTTCCTTTCTGTGTGTAACCTGCATGTGACTCTATTGGCTCATTGAGGAAGTCTCCCCTAATAAATCTGGCATTGTGGAAAGACACAAATGTGTGTGTGTGTGTGTGTGTGTGTGTGTGTGTGTGTGTGTGTGTGTGACTCTTTTTTGGGATGCTTCCTTGCTCACAACATGCAAGAATAACTTTGCAGTATTCCAGATGGGGCCCTGGAACACCTCATTAAAGTGACCAAGTATGAGTAGCCTGGAAGGGCAGTAATAACATAGAACAAAATCCTGCAAACTGTACTTGAGGAAAATAATAAGGTTGAATGGGTATAAAGATTAAAAAGCATTTTTGTCTGGATAGGTCTTGCTTAAGGCAAAGATAAACCTTACTAAAATGTTATATGTCTGAGGTATAACTACTCACTATCACCTGCCCAGTTAGGAATTTATGATCAGGTATCCTTGTGAGGTTACTTTCCATAGAACTGTTTTCATCTACAATTCCCCGTTTAGTATAAATCCATCTGAAGGATGCACTGATGACCAACCCTTGTTTGGATAGTGTGATCTCACAGTGCTAGGAAGGCTCATTCCTAGTTAAGTCTCAGTATGGATGTTGTCTCATTGAAATAGTAGACCATTGGAACTGGCACAATACTATATTCATGGAATGTGAGTTAAGACCAAATTTTCCCCAAAAGCAGAGGAGCAGATAAATGAAAGGCAGTCAAGTATTATGGCCTTCACTGTGAATAATACACTGGATCATTTCTATCTTCTGAACTATCATGATCCGAGTTTTGCTGTCTTATTTTTATGTATTTTGCATCTAGTATAACATTTACATAAGCCATAAAAAGAGTATTAATAGTTATACATGTTCAGTAATCATAAACAGTTGGACTATATGGAAAAACTCAAAGAAGAGATATAATTATCATTATGACTAATATCATTAGCACAGAGGTAAAGACAATAAAATAATTTATTTCTGAGTTAAACATCAATCTGTAGGTATACAGGCCTTTCCAATGTCTTGGGATAACTGCTACCTCTCATGCCAGTAGCTTCTCACCCTGGAGTCTTTGGTGTCTGTTGTAGGTGAAGGTGACTATTCCTTCCAAAAAACAAAATTTCCAGGTAGCAGTCAATGATCACTAAAGTCTTTGTCTCCTTGGAGCTTATTGGGAAAGAGAGTGATTACCAATTTGGATTTTCTTTAAGTGACTTTATAAAATTTGGCAATAGTGTAAGATATCTCTCAATAATTTTAGCTCATAAATTCCTTCAGCTGAATTAAGTCCAGCTTAAATGCACTATGATGCCTGAAGGAATGCTGGAAGCTACCCATTGTCTACACTATCAGGAAAGTGCTAACAAGGAACCCAGAAGGCTGATGGACCTTGAGCTTTGGCAAGGGCTAAAAGCTATGCACCGATTATTCTGTCGATACAATGGTGGCTCAAGCAATTTCCTGACGTAATAGTCTCAAAGTAAATATTTACTAATATTTACTGATCTTTAAGATAGTCTGTCTGCTACTGGAATTGCCTGCCTGACTAAGGGAAAGATGTGTATCTAAAATTGAATAAAAAGCTGGCAGGGCCTGGGCACCAGTGAAGTCTTTCCTTTTGAGAAAGACTCTCTGCCTGGCCCCCTGTAATTTCAAAATTCATATTTCTTGTCTAGTCTCTTAATTTGTATGTGGTCCTTCTCCAGGTCCCATACCCAAGCAATGCAGGATGCAGCTTTCACAAAGGAATACACAGGCCAAAAATGGGGTTTGCCAGGAAACCTGGAAACACCAAGCGGCTATCTTGGTGAAGAGACAAAAGGGCTAGGTAATCAGGGATGGGGTCATAGGGGGAGGAAGTAGAACTGGGGAATTGAGCTAGGCAGAATTGCTAAGGCAATCCAGCTGGGCAGGGAAAGAAGAGCAAGCATGGGAGGGAGACATGAGCTTTAAAATTGATGGATGTTGCTAAAACAGGCAGCTTGCAGATAACCAATCACAAGGCAGTGAGACATATAACCATTCGCAAGGATGTAACTAAGGCAGAACTCTTTGAAATGACCAATTAGGAACTAGCAAAGCATATATCTACCCCTAGACAAAGAAGCACAGTCTCTTCTCTCTCTGGTGCACTGGGTTCCTGGGTCTCCTGTAGCAGGGGATATGCTCCCGTGCCCACATGGCTTATGACCACGTGGAATTTATGAGACCATTTGGTGTTGCAGAAGACCAAAGAAAAACCAAGTGATGCTTTAAAGAAAAGGAGTGACATTGTTTATTTACTCCGGCGGACTCAGGGAATTAACCAAATCTGAGTTAAGTAACATGCAGGGGGCTTCTCTTTTATATCTTTCTGGGGTCTTTGTCCTGCAAATATGGATTACGCTTCCAGTCCTTTTTGCGGGCCTTGCAAGAAGGCCGCCAGGTGTTGGGGGGTCTCCAGGCCATATATGATGGTCTGGCCTGGTGCCAGCGTTAATAACCCTCCCTCCGGGCAGTGCACTGTTCAGTTTTATGACCTCTGCAACAGGTTCTGCAAGACCAGTTTCTGGGAAGGAGGTAGTGACTTAATTATAGGTTATCAAGAATGTACACTGAGCTTGCTGGCATGGATTCATATTGCTACCCCCCCTCACCCCAAATATCAGGGCTACATTGGAATTAGCCCTTTTTAGCCTTCTCAATGGGACTTCACATATGGACTGATGGAATTTAATTAGCTTGGATGCTGAACTACTACACCAGGCTGCAACATGGAACAGAAGCTCTAGACACTGGCCTGATTTTGAGACCCCAGCTGCACCTTTTCCAGGACTGGTTTGTCTCAATAAACTTTGCTTCTGCTAACCATATTTGTCCACAAATTTATTTGTCAATTTTGCAAGACAACGAATTCAGACCCAAACACCACATTTTGGTTTCTTGGATTTACCATAGCCTCAACTATTTGCTTAATTTACAACCATTGTTTACCCATTTGACATACTCTAGAAATTTTTCATGGCTTATTTTAAAATGCTTCCCATGTAATAAAAACAAGTTATGTGCTTCCAAAATGCAATGGTGGAATAGAGATAGGATAGGGATTCCCATTTCAAAAAAGGAGAAATAAAAAAGAAGAAAGAGGGGATAGATCCCAAACAAGTCCAAAACCTCACAAACCAAGCTCCATGAGATCTTAAAGCTTGAGGATAAACTTTGGCTCAATATTCTGCCCTCCAGACATAATGGGATAGCAGATTCACCCCACACATTGGTGGGATAATGGTCATGCTGTAGCTCTCTGCAGTGGCCCTACCCACACCACAGTTTTCCATTGCAGTGAGGGTCACACCTCCAGGTCTCTGCTGGATGTCCCCATCCCCATGTCTCTGCTGGTAATTGAAGCTGTCAGAGTATGCAGTTAGTTGGTTATTAACAAAGGAGAAGGCAGAAAACTAAGCCTGATTAAGTCAGGAAACAGCAGTTTCACAGGCACCCCAGAATTTACCAGCATTGTTCTGGACAACATCCTGCCTAGTCAACTAGGCAGGAGAGACAGCTTTACAGTCACCTGGGGTGGTAAACAGGCAATCAGTATTGTTCTGCCAGCTTTACAGAGAGAGGAGAAAAGGTCAAGGGGAATGCCTTCCACTGAGTGCATGCCCAGTAGAAGCCAAGATGGTGCATAGGGATTCTTTTTACTAAGCACGTGCAGTAGAAACCAAACAAGGAAGTAGAACAATGAGGCATGTGCAGTAGGAGACAAAATGGCGAACATAAATAGGGGAAGACACTCGCCTGGGAAAGTCTGGGGAAAGGATCAGATTGGAGAAAGGCACAAGCCCCCAGAAAATCCAGGAAATATACTGGATAAGGGGAGGACACAAACACAAGCTCTGGAAAAGCCAGGAAAGAGATTGGGTAGTTTGAAAGAAAGCTTGTTCTTTCCTGAACCCCCCCAAAAACTATGGCTGGTAGACAAAGAACCCAGCATGCACCTTCCTTGGAGCATGTCCATGCCCTTCCTTCTCTCAGGCACTTACGTATTTTTGCCTTTTTTTCTCCTAAACTCTAAGGGTTTTCATGAGACTTGCATCCAGGGAAGTAGCATGCAGTGGCAGAGGACTCTCCTTTTGCCTCTGTAACTTCCTTTCCTGAGTCCATGCAGCTACCAACTTACAGCCTGCCTGCTCTCTCTGCTTCACCAAGAGTGTACTGTTGCTTGTCATTTTTTGCTCTGATAAATCTTGCCACTATCACTAAACTCCTCTGTGAGCATCCCTGAAATTCTTTTCCTGCAACATTGTTTGTTGAAGAGCTGCAGCCTCTGGTAACATAACTGCACTTTGTAATTGAAGTAGGGGCAGGCAGCCCTAACGATCTCTGAATTACCTCTGGATATTTCTTCCCTTGTTTTGCAGAATATTACATGCTGACAGCAGAATAGTTCTATGGTCCTGTCCTTTCAGTCTAAGAAGTATGGCAGTCTTCCTTCACTTTGTTCCATTTCCTTTATGTTATTTATTTTCAGCTGGAAGTGTCTCCAATAGTATAATTTCATCTCTATTTCTGGCTTTTTTTAAATGGTTGATTAAGAACATGGTTCACGTCTATACTACTCTAATCAAATTGTCACTCAGCCACATCCTTGATGTCCTCTTCCAAACATGCTTTCTCATTGTTTTGGTAACATAGACATGCTGAAAATTTATAAATCATTAAATTCCTGTTTCTTTTTGCTTAACAGTTGCATCTTTAAGTCATTTCTCTCTTTGCATTTTACTATAAGTAGTCAGGTGGGGGCAAGCCAAACCTTTAACACTTTTCTTAGAAATCTCTTCAGTTAAATATCCAATTTCATCTCTTACAAGTTCTATATTCCACAAAACACTGCAACACAACACAATCCAGCCTAATTCTTTCCCACTTTATTACAAGACTTGCCTTTTCTTCAGTTTCTTTTTTTTTTTAAATATTTTTATTGAGGTATTATATGTGTACATATCTTACTATTACCCCCCCCCACCCCACACCCACACATGCCCTCCCCCCCAGAGTTTTGCGTCCATTGTTTATGCTTATATGCATGCATACAAGTCCTTCGTTTGATTTCATAACTCCCCCACCTTTCCCAAACTTTCCCCCTGTACTTTGAAAGTCTGTTTCATGCTTTACTGTCTCTGTATCTATCATTTTGTTCACCACTTTATAATGTTCTTTACTATCCCTAAATGAGTGAGATCATGTGGTATTTTTCTTTCATTGACTGGCTTATTTCACTTAGCATAATGTTCTCCAATTCCATCCAGGTTGCTGCAAATGATGAGAATTCCTTCTTTTTTATGGCAGCATAGTATTCCATTGTGTAGATGTACCACAGTTTTCCGATCCAATCATCTGCTGATGGGCACCTAGGCTGTTTCCAAATCTTAGCTATTGTAAATTGTGCTGCTATGAACATAGTGGTGCATATATCCTTTCTGATTGGTGTTTCTAGTTTCTTCGGATATATTCCCAGGAGTGGGATTACTGGGTCAAATGGGAGTTCCATTTTCAGTTTTTTGAGGAAACTCCATACTGTTCTCCACAGTGGCTGCACCAGTCTGCATTCCCACCAGCAGTGCACGAGGGTTCCTTTTTCTCCGCATCCTCGCCAACACTTGTTGTTTGTTGATTTGTTGATGATAGCCATTCTGACAGGTGTGAGATGGTACCTCATTGTTGTTTTGATTTGCATATCTCGGATAATAAGTGACTTTGAACATGTTTTCATGTGTCTCTTGGCCTTCCTTCTGTCTTCTTTTGAAAATATTCTGTTTAGGTCTGTTGCCCATTTTTTTATTGGATCATTTATCTTCCTCTTATTAAGTTGCATAAGCTGCCTGTAGATGTTGGAGATTAAACCTTTATCAGTGATAGCATTTGCAAATATGTTTTCCCATGCAGTGGGCTTTCTTGTTGTTTTGTTGATGGTTTCTTTTGCTGTAAAAAAGCTTTTTATTTTGATGTAGTCCCATTTGTTAATTTTCTCTTTAGCTTCCATTGCCCTAGGGGCAGTGTCAGTGAAGAAGTTCTTGTGGCATATGTCTGAGATTTTGTTGCCTGTAGATTCCTCTAGTATTTTTATGGTTTCCCGTCTTATGTTTAAGTCCTGTATCCATTTTGAGTTTATTTTTGTGTATGGTGTAAGTTGGTGATCTAGTTTCATTTTTTTGCATGTATCTGTCCAGTTTTCCCAACACCATTTATTGAAGAGACTGTCTTGACTCCATTGTATGTTCATGCCTCCTTTGTCAAATATTAATTGAGCATAGTGGTTTGGGTCGATATCTGGGTTCTCTATTCTGTTCCATTGATCAATATGTCTGTTCTTGTGCCAGTACCAGGCTGTTTTGAGAACAGTGGCTTTGTAATACAGCTTGAAATCTGGTATTGAGATCCCACCTACTTTATTCTTCCTTCTGAGGATTGCTGAGGCTAGTCGGGGTCTTTTTTTATTCCAGATGAATTTTTGGAGAGTTCTTTCTAGGTCTGTGAAATATGCTGTTGGTATTTTGATGGGAAGTGCATTGAATCTGTAGATTGCTTTGGGTAGTATGGACATTTTAATGATGTTGATTCTACCAATCCAGGAACATGGTATGTTCTTCCATCTGTTTACGTCTTCCTCTATCTCTTTTTTCAGTGTCCTGTAGTTTTCTGCGTATAGGTCTTTTACCTCCTTAGTTAAGTTTATTCCTAGGTATCTTAATTTTTTTGGTGCGATGGTAAATGGGATTGTTTTTTTAGTCTCTCTTTCTGTAAGTTCATTATTGGTGTATAGAAAAGCCATAGATTTCTTTGCGTTAATTTTGTATCCCGCTACATTGCCAAATTCATTTATTAAGTCTATTAGTTTTTTGATGGAATCTTTTGGGTTTTTTATGTACAATATCATGTCATCTGCAAATAAGGACAGCTTCACTTCATCTTTTCCAATTTGGATGCCTCTTATTTCTTCTTCTTGCCTAATTGCGATAGCTAATACTTCCAGTACTATGTCAAACAGGAGTGGTGAGAGTGGGCATCCCTGTCTTGTTCCTGTTCTTAGGGGAAATGGTTTTAGTTTTTGCCCATTGAGTATGATGTTTGCTGTGGGTTTATCATAAATAGCTTTTATTATGTTGAGGTACGAGCCTTCTATTCCCACCTTGTTGAGAGTTTTTATCAAGAAAGGGTGTTGGATTTTGTCAAATGCTTTTTCTGCATCAATTGATATGACTATGTGATTTTTATCTCTCAATTTGTTTATGTGATGTATCACGTTTATTGATTTGCGGATATTGTACCATCCTTGCATTCCTGGAATAAATCCTACTTGGTCATGGTGTATTATCTTTCTGATGTACTGCTGGAGCCGATTTGCTAGAATTTTGTTGAGGATTTTGGCATCAATGTTCATGAGGGATATTGGCCTGTAATTCTCTTTCATTGAGTTGTCTTTATCTGGTTTTGGTATTAGGGTGATGCTGGCTTCATAGAAGGAGCCTGGAAGTGTTCCTTCCTCTTGAATTTTTTGGAATAGTCTGAGGAGGATAGGTTTTAGTTCTTCCTTGAAAGTTTGATAAAACTCTCCTGTGAAGCCATCAGGCCCCGGGCTTTTGTTTGCCGGAAGCTTTTTGATGACTGCTTCAATTTCTTCCATAGTTACTGGCATGTTGAGCTGTTTAGAATCTTCCTGATTGAGTTTTGGAAGGTTGTATTTTTCTAGGAATATGTCGATTTCCTCTAGGTTGTCCAGTTTGTTGGAATAGAGTTGTTCGTAGTATTTTGTAACAATCCTTTGTATTTCATCGGGGTCTGTTGTTATTTCACCTCTTTCATTTCTGATTTTGTTTATTTGGGTCCTCTCTCTTTGCTTCTTGGTGAGCCTGGCTAGAGGTCCATCAATCTTGTTTATTCTTTCAAAGAACCAGCTCTTGGTTTTGTTGATCTTTTGTATTGTTTCTTTGGTCTCTATGTCGTTTATCTCCGCTCTGATCTTTATTATTTCTTTCCTTCTGCTTACACTGGGCTTATCTTGTTGCTCTCTCTCTAACTCTTTGAGTTGTTGGGTTAGGTAATTTATTACCATTGTTTCTTGTTTTTTGAAGTAGGCTTGTAGAGCTATGAACTTCCCTCTCAGGACTGCTTTCATTGTGTCCCATAGATTTTGGATTGTTGTGTTTTCATTGTCGTTTATTGCCATGATGTTTTTTATTTCTTCCTTGATGTCTTTGGTAACCCAGTCATGGTTTAATAACATGCTGTTTAGTCTCCAAGTGTTTGATTTCTTTGGGTTGTTTTTATTGTAGTTGATTTCCAGTTTTATGCCACTGTGATCTGAGAAGATACTTGATATGATTTCTATCTTCTTGAATTTGGAGAGACTTTGCCTATGTCCTAACATATGGTCTATCTTTGAAAATGACCCATGTGCACTTGAGAAGAATGTATATTCTGTGGCTTTGGGGTGAAATGTTCTGAAGATGTCGATTAATTCCATCTGTTCTAGTGAGTCATTTAGGATTGATGTTTCTTTGCTGATTTTTTGTTTAGAGGATTTGTCCAATGGTGATAGTGGGGTATTGAAGTCTCCTACTATGATTGTATTACTGTCAATCTCTCCTTTGATATCTTCCAGGAGTTTTTTAATGTATCTTGGTGCTCCTGTATTGGGTGCATATATGTTTACCAGAGTTATTTCTTCTTGTTGGATTTCTCCCTTTAGTATTATGAAGTGGCCTTCATTATCTCTTGTTATGTCCTTCACTTTGAGATCTAATTTGTCAGATATAAGTATTGCAACCCCAGCTTTTTTTTCATTTCCATTTGCCTGGAAAACCTTTTTCCATCCCTTTACTCTCAGTCTGTATGCATCCTTTTTTTTGAGGTGGGTTTCCTGTAGACAGCAGATATCTGGGTTTTGTTTTCTTATCCAGTCTGTTACCCTGTGTCTTTTGATTGGGGCATTCAATCCATTTACATTTAAAGTTATTATTGATAGGTACTTATTTGTCGCCATTTTTATTCTATACCCCTGTGTACCTTTTTTGCTTCCTATTTCTTTCTTTCTTTTTTTTTTTTTACAGCAGACCCTTTAGCATTTCTTTCATTGCTGGTTTGTTGGTGATAAACTCCCTTAGTCTTTTTTTGTCTCTGAAGCTCCTGATTTCACCTTCAATTTTGATTGATAGCCTTGCTGGGTACAGTATTCTTGGATTTAGACCCTTCCTTTGCATGACTTGGTATATTTCATTCCATTCCCTTCTGGCCTGATGAGTTTCTGTTGAGAAATCAGTTGCTAGTCTGATGGGGGTTCCTTTGTATGTAACTGTCTGTCTCTCTCTGGCCGCTTGTAAGATTCTTACTTTGTCGTTGGTGTTTGCCAACTTAACTATAATGTGCCTTGGCGTCGGTCTTTTGGGGTTCATTTTGCTTGGAACTCTGTGAGCTTCTTGGATTTGTGTGGGTTTTTTCTTCCCTATATCAGGGAAGTTTTCTGTTATTATTTATTCAAACAGGTTTTCTATTCCTTGCTCAGTTTCCTTTCCTTCTGGCACCCCTATTATCCTGATGTTGTTTTGTTTTGTATTGTCCTGAAGTTCCCTTACGCTCTCCTCAATCTTTCTAATTTTTGTTTCTAGAAGCTGTTGTAATTGGGTATTTTTTTCCATCTTGTCTTCTAGCTCACTTATGCGGTCCTCTGCTTCATCTAGTCTACTCTTGATGCTTTCTATTGAGTTCTTTACAGCAGCGATGTCATTTTTCATTTCTTCTTGGTTCTTCTTCATTTCTTCTTGGTTCTTACTCATATTGTCGAATTTGTCTTCCATCCTTTTCAGCCACTTTATGACCATTTCTCTGAATTCTTTCTCTGATAGGTTGTTTGCCTCTAAATCGTTTACTTCCTTTTCTGGTGATGCCTGCTTCTCTTTCCTGTGGGGGCTGTTTCTTTGTCTCCTCATGGTCTCTCTTCTCCGGATGTCTGGTTATATAGATTTCTCTCTCTGGCGTTGATTTAAAGGTATAAAATACAACACAACCAGGCACAACAGACAAGGCACTTTCCGTGGTGCAGTGAAGAGTTTCTTTGAATCCAAATGTTTGCGCTGATAGGGGACCGGTGGTCTGGTGCTCCCAGCAGTTCAGTGTTTGCAGTTGTCGCGGAAAGTCAGGTTTCCCCTAAAATCCTCCTTTCCTTGCAAGATCCTTTTCTTCAGTTTCTAATAACATATTCCTCATTTCTATCTCAGACCTCATTAGAATGGTCTTTACCACATATTTCTACCAACTTCATGTCCACGATCATTTAGATATTCAAGACTGAGGATTCTCTACAGCTCTCTTCTTTCTGAGTCCTCAGGAAAATCCCCTTTAAAGGTCTATTCATGGCAATTAGAAAAAATATGCACCTCAAAACTCATTCCAGTTCTATGCATTACTCAGGCCCAAAGCCACTTCCTCATTTTTAGGTATTGTTATAAAGCATCTCCATTTCTTGGTACCAAATTCTGTCTTTGTCATTTCAGGCTGCTATATCAAAGTACTATACACTAGGCTGGCTTATAAACAACAAAAAATTATTTCTCACAGTGCTAGAAGCTAGAAATTTGAGATTAGCATGCCAGCATCATTGAATTCTGCTCCCTCCTGAGTTACAGACTACCAACTTCTCATTGTATCCTCACATAATAAAGGGCTGTTAGCAGTTTAGTGGCTCTAATAAGGATATTCCCTCTTTTAATGAGGGCTCTACCTTCATGTACTCATTTTATTCCAATTACCTCTTAAAGGACCCACCTTCTAACTCTATCACATTGGCCTATAGGGTTTTAACATATGAGTTTTGGGGGTATAAAAATTTTCAGTCTATAACAAATAAAAAAACTTAATTTATTCAGGATGTTACTTTTTTCCCAATTTATAGATTCCAGGAATCCCAAACAAAATACCAACAAGTTATTTTGTGGTTATTGACAAACTGATTCTGAAATCTATATAGAGAACATGAAGACTCAGAATAACCGACACAATATTGAAGAAAACTAAAGTCAAAGAACTGACATTACTATGCTTTAACATTTACTATAAAACCATAGTAATCAAGACAGTGTGCTTCTGATGAAAGAATAGAAAAACAGATCAATGGAACACAATAAAGGGCCCAGAAACAGACCTACATAAATATAATTAACTGCTCTTTCACAAAGGAACAAAGTCAATATAACAGAGAACAACAATAAAAATATATTTAAAAGTGAAAAAATATACGTATATACAGTGTAACAGCGAAAACACAGCATTTTTAACAATGGTATTGGGACAACTGGACATTCACATGCAAATAATGACTCTAGACACAAATTTTATACCCTTTACAAAAATGTAAAAATTGATCATAGACCTAAATGTAAAATTTAAAACTATAAATCTCCTACAAAGTAACACAAGAGAAAATCTATGTGATTTGGGGTATGGTGATGCCTTTTCAGATATAAAACCAAAGGCACAATCCATGAAAGATATAGTTGATCATCTGGAATCCTTTAAAATTTAAAGCTCATGTTTTGTAAAAGACACTGTTAAAAGAATTAGAGACAGGTCTCATAATTAGAGAAAATATTTGCATGAGATGCCTGATGAAGGACTTTTATTCAAAATATACACAGAACTCTTAAAAGCAATAAGAAAATGAACAACCCAATTTTTAAAAATGAACAAAAACTTGAACAGAAACCTCATTGAAGAAGACATACAGATAGCAAATAAACATTTGAAAAAATTCAACATCACATGTCATTAGAGAGTTGGATATTAAGACACCAATATGATACCACTAAACACTTATTAAAATGGCCAAAATCCTAAGCACTAACAACACCAAATTTTGACAAGAATTTACAGCAAATAAAATTCTCATTCTTTTCTCATGGGCATGGAAAATGGTACAGGTACTCTGGTAGATAGTTTGGCAGTTTCCTACAAAACTAAACATACTCTTATTACATGATCCAGCAATCATGCTTCTTAGCATTTACCCAACAGAATTGAAGACTATGTTCACAGTAAAACCTGCACATGGTTTATTATAGCAACCTTATTAATAATTGCCAATACTTGGAAACAACTAAGATGTGCTTCAGGAGGTAAATGGATAAAAAAAAAATTAGTGGTAGGACTAGATGATTAAATATAATTTAGCAATAATAAAAATAAATGAGCTATTGAGCTATGAAAAGACATAGAAGAAACTTAAATGCATATTATTAATTTTTAAATAAACCTATCTAAAAAGTCTTCACCCCTTATGATTAAACTATATGACACCTTGGAAAAGGAAAACTATGGAAACTATGAAAGGGTCAGTGGTGCTCAAGGATTGAGGGGAAGGAAGGATGAATCCATAGAGCACAGCAGATTTTTAAGTCATTGAACTTATCCTATCTAATAAAGAGGAAATATGCAAATTGACGGTTATGCTGTCACAAGATGGTGTAGCCCATAGTGGGGGCAGGGGAGCGGGCTCAATGGTCCGCCTTCACCAGGAACTGATGACTCCCCTTCCCACTGCCCGCAGCCTCCCCACTCACCCCAGCCTCCCTGCCACTCCCCTTGCCCGGAAGCCTGTCCTCAGACTGCGGGGGCCCCAGGCAGGCAGTACCCCGTGGAGTCCTTGCTGAGGTGGGTGAGGCAGGTGCATGGGCCGTGGTGGTCCCTGCAGCATGGGGACAGACTGAGACTTCAGGTGACTCTCCTGCGGCTTCCGGGTGTCGCTGGGCTGGGCACAGGGTGGGGAGGGCTGGGGTGAGTTGGGGTGGGGTAGGTTGGGTCAGGACAATGCCTCACCGCAGGCCGCAGGTGGGGGTGTGAGCCAAGGTTTAGTGTGGGAGACGGGGAGGGGTGTGGCACTCGAAGGGCGTCGTCAATCTGGAAGTCCCCGCGGGGTGGGTCTGGGAAGGTGGAGACAGCGCCTGGAGCCCAGCACAGGACCGCCTGGACCCGCCCGTGACAGATGCATTTTGTGGAATTTCACGGTCAACTCGCACTTCTCTTAATATTTTCAAAATTGGACCAATGCACCTGAGCGGGAGTCCTGTACAATAGGGAGTGGACTTTAGGAGTGGCGGGGAGAGGAAGCCTGGGGAAAAGGGGGTCATAGAAGTGGGTCCCCAAAGACTGACCACCCACTTGGGTGGGAGGATGGGCTGAGGTGAGAAGATCCACAGATGGGAAGGAGTAGGGAGCAGGCAGCAAGCATGTCTCACCCAAATCCCAGTCACTTTCTGGTAATTGCCATGCCTGGAGTATTCTGTAAACTTTGGAGAGAAATGTATAGGTCATTTCAGCTTTTATCTCTTAAAAATGGGACTTTTAAACTGCAGCTCCGTTTAACATACTAAATGTAAGGCCCTGTATTTCTTATGAAGGGATGTGACCTAACATGGCAGTCATGTCAAGTTTAATGATATATTACTTAAATTGATACCATGTAGTTAAAAAACAGGACTTTGTCTAAGTCAACTGGTAAATTCCTATTTAAAATTCCCTATATGAAAATAAAAACAGAGGAACTGTAGCCTTTCTGGAAAGATGTGCATATCCTTTTGGAAAATGAATTAAGAAATAGCTTTGCTTTAATTGTCATGATTCTCTTATGAAAATTTTCTGACTTTTCTCTGAGGAGTCTAGAGTTACAATTTTGGTCACATTTTTAGATCAGTGTGATTTTTTCCCCCCAGCCATATATTTCTGTTGTAACTATAAGATTGATCTAATTTTGCATTCTTATTTATGCTAATATTTCTTTACAGGTGACTTTGGGGGGCCACAAAAGTCTTCTTTGAAGAGCTTTGTACAGTTACTGAAGGATGTGAGAAGCAGTGTTGATTGATCTATTTGGTTTGACATTGAACTCTCAGAAAAACTATCAGACATTACTGAAGTCATGGAACGCTGTTAGGTACTGCCATGCTGCCAAGGCCAAGTTCCTTTGTATAATGTGTTGAACTGGCAGCTGGATATCCCCCGAGGGGTCCCGGATTGGAGAGAGTGCAGGCAGGGCTGAGGGAGCTCTCCCCCCTCCACCATCATGCACGAATTTCATGCACCAGGCCTCTAGTTGTGTATAATACTATAATGGTGACTAAATCTCATTATACATTTGTCAAAACCCATAGAATATACAACACCAAGTGTGAACCATAATGTGAACTATGGACTTTGGATATAATGCTGTAAACCTAAAATTGTTCTAAATTTTTTTTTAAAAAGCCTATGAAAATGTGAAGGCAAAATTCAAGTGCTTGTATTCAATAAAAATTAAGTTTATGCAATAAATAGCAGGATATTCACATTAAAACAATAATAAAAACAATCCTCTAAGCAGAAGAAAAATAATTCCAGGTGGAAGCATAAGGAATCATAATGGAAGAACAATGAAAATAGCAAATATATGCTGTTGTGTGCTGAATTGTTTTGTGTGGTTTTTTTTCCCAAAATTTATATGTTTAAGTCCTAGCCCCCAACACCTTAGAATGTGACTGTATTTGAAGATAGGGTTTTTAAAAAGGTTATTAAGTTAAAATGGGTTTGTTAGACTGTCAGTTAGAATTTTAAAAATAGAAATATATGCTTCTCACAAGAAGAGTATCTTAAATATAAAGATACAAAAGGTAAAAAAAAACTGTCAAAAGATACATCATATAAACACACAAAAAGAAAAATACAAATTTACTCAGATATGTGTAAAGTGGAATTTAAGGAAAGTAGCATAACTAAATGTAAAGAAGGATATTTAATAATAATAAAATATTTAGTATTAAAAAGATATAATGATATGATTTGTCTTCATCAAAAGATATACACTCAAGATTTATAAAGCTAAAATAAACAGAACTAAGAGGAAAAATTAAAATTTAGTTTCATATTTTAACACAAATCTCTAAGCTAATAGAATAAGAGTAAAAATATGAGTGGGATGCAGAACACAGTTACCAAGCTTGATACTTGATGTACATAGAATACTTTACCCATCAACTGGAGAATACATTGTTTGTTCAATGTGGAACATTTTGAAGTTGAAAATCTACTAAAATTGCACCTATGTTAGGCCAAAAAGAAAGTATCTGCTGCTTTGGGGTGAAATGCTCTGAAGATGTTAATTAAATCCATGTGATATAGTGTGTCATTTAAGGCCACCATTTCCTTTTTGATTTTTTTTGTATGGAAGATCTATCCATTGAGCCAGTGGGGTGTTAAAATCCCCTACTATGACTGTATTACTGTCAACCTCTCCCTTTATGCTCATCAAGATTTGCTTATATATTTAGGTGCTCAAAAAGACTTGACTTGGGGTGATACACACACAATATTATATACAGATGATGTATTGTAGAACTGTATACCTGAAACCTGTATAATTTTATTAACCAATGTTACTCCAATAAATTAGAAAAGAAAGTGTCCACAAACTCTTTTAAATTAAAGTATACAGTGTTTTCTGACCATAGTTTAATTAAGCTGGCGATAAATAAAAAAAGAAAACTAGAAAAATTTTATAAATCAGAAATAAACAATGCACTTCTAAATAATCACCAAAGGAAAAATTAATAAAAATTGGAAAATATTTTAAAATGAAAAACAATAAAAAAGGAACATATCAATATTTTCAGTGCAACTAAATCCATGCAGAGTGACATTTACCACTTTAAATACATATATTATAAAGGGAAAAATAGTGAAAATCAATTACTTGCTAATTTATTTCAAGAAATTAGAAAAATGAACATAAATTTAAACTCAAAGAAAGTAGAAAAATAAAATAAGAGCAGATCTTACCTAATAAAACAGTAATATGCAAATTGACCACACCTTCGCTACACCCATAAGCCACGCCCACCAGCTACGCCCACCAGCCACGCCCACCAGCCAATCAGAAGCAAATATACACGTTAAACCAGCAAAGATGGCGGGGGAAGAGGGCAGCACCCATGCCAGTGAGATCCAAGCCATGATGGTGGACTGGGGCAGGCAGTTAGCGCCGGCAGCCGGCTGACCAGGTCCAGGATAAGGGCTTCGAGTCAGCCATCGCCAGTGGCAGCTGACTTGAAGCCCCTATCAGGGATCATGGACCAGGGCAGGCAGCGTGGGTTAAAGCCCACAGCCGCTGCCCAGGTCCCCGATCACGGATCCAGGTGGCGTGGGTTAGCACCCACAGCCATCTGACCAGATCCCCGATAGGGACTTGGAGTCTAGCATAAGGAAAAGAATAGTCAGCAAAAGCAGGAGACAAGGTTTCATAAGTTCTCCCCCAGGTCACCACTGTTCTCTTATACATTTTAATTATCCCAGACTTTGCATGATGGGATTTGATTTGAATTATGCCTGACAGAGATTACATGGCATGAATTGTAGGCTCATTCTTTCTTTTTGTGGTTGCCTGACTGAGAAAGGCCTTGGAATGAGAGAAGGCACTTTTATTTTCCTTTTTAATTCTTTAGAGGCTGAGGAATTTCAGTTATATGAAGAACTTAGTGAGAGAATGAAAATCTCATGCTGTATTTTTCTGTAAGTTTTATCATGTGGACTATCAAAAACTTGGTGGGATCCTTTTCAAGAGGTGTTACAAAAATTATGTTGGAATTAACATTCAAGAGTAAAAGGAGAGAAGTGAGTGGTGGGTAAAGGAAAGAACTTTGTCCTAGAAACCAAATAGAAACCACATAAACCTTCAGATTCTTACTCATTGTGCTTTGGAGGTATTAAAGGATAATTTTTTAAAAAGTTAAAATCATGACTTATAATCTGTATAGATAAAAGGCTAAGTGACCGACATTTGTCCATCCGTCCGACCAACTGGTACATATGATGCACTGGAAATATAAAAATAAACTTTGACTCGCACACGTGCCATACATATAAAGCTCTCGCTGGCGCTAATTTGAATGTTGCATTTGGTGGGAAAGTTCTTTTCAGAGGGGATTTTTGTGTTGCCATGCTATACAATTGGCCATAGTACAAATAAGTTTTAAAGTACTGTAGTGTTTGGGGATGTTTCAGACAGTTGTCTCTTAAAACAAATATGAGATCAGAGGACTCTGCTTATAGTGAATGGTTAGTAAAACTTGGAGATGGCAAACTTGATAGCAGTTTTCATTTAGGAATGGATATTATTGAAATTCCCCATGAAATGATTTTTAATGGATCTATTATTTAAGCCATCTTTGGAAATAGTATATCTATAGATAATATTAAAAATATATCTAAACATGCAATTCTTTGTTCAAAAAATGAGCACGTTCAAAAATTAAATGAAGAAATTTTGGATATACTTGATGGAGATTTTCACGCCTATTTGAGTGATGATTCCATTGACTCAACAGATGATGCTGAAAAGGAAAATTTTCCTATTGAATTTCTTAATAGTATTACTCCTTCTGGAATGCCGTGTCATAAATTAAAATTGAAAGTGGGTGCAATCATCATGCTATTGAGAAATCTTAATAGTAAATGGGGTCTTTGTAATGGTACCAGATTTATTATCAAAAGATTGCAACCTAACATTATCAAAGCTGAAATATTAACAGGATCTGCAGAGGGAGAGATTGTTCTGATTCCAAGAATTGATTTGTCCCCATCTGACACTGGCCACCCATTTAAATTAATTCGAAGATATTTTCCTGTTATGCCAGCATTTGTGATGACTATTAATAAATCACAAGGACAAACTCTAGACAGAGTAGGAATATTCCTACCTGAACCCATTTTTGGACATGGTCAGTTATATATTGCTTTCTCTCTTGCTTTTTTTTTTAAGTATTTTAAAAAAATATTTTATTGATTTTTTTTACAGAGAAGAAGGGAGAGGGATAGAGAGTTAGAAACATCGATGAGAGAGAAACATCGATCAGCTGCCTCCTGCACACCTCCTACGGGGGATGTGCATGCAACCAAGGTACATGCCCTTGACTGGAATCGAATCTGGAATCTTTCAGTCCACAGGGCGACGCTCTATCCACTGAGCCAAAGCAGTTACGACTGTTGCTTTCCCTTGAGTTCAAAGAGCATGTTACGTTAAAGTTAAAGTTGTAAATACTTTATCTGGAGGGAAATTAGTCAAGCACTCTGAAAGTGTTTTTACTCTTAATGTGGTATACAGGAAGATATTAGAATAAGTTTAATCACTTTATCAATCATTATTTGCATCAATATTGTTTTTATATTATGAGTTTGTTATTGTTATATCAGTTTGTTATTGTTATATCATTTTGTTATTGTTTACTTATTAATAAATTTATGTATTATTTTCATATACATTGTACTCATTTCCTTTTATCTCTCACACTTTTATTATAGAGAAAGGGCAAATAGCAATATTAAAATATTTCATCTAATTAATTCCCTTTCAATGTGCACGAATTTCGTGCACCGGGCTACTAGTATATATATATATATATATATATATATATATATATATATATATATATTACACAATGTCTGCTAATTGATGGTTAGGTTACCAATAAGGCTTCTGGTCAATGGTAGGTTATTAGTATCTAAATTTTTGGGGAGTCAGAAGTTATGTGCAGATGTTTGACTGCATGAGAGATTGGTACTCCTACCCCCTGCATTATTCATGGATCAACTATATATAGTTATATCTACCTAGGTGAAGAGAGAAAATGTATATTATATATCCAGAATAAATATCCTACCTAATAATAGACAAATATGCAAATTGACCATACCCCCGACACACCCACAAGCCACGCCCACAAGCCACGCCCACCATCCAATCAGAGCAAGCATGCAAATTAACCCAAGCCAAGATGGCTACAGCCACAGAGAGCAAGGTTTCCTAGGTAACAGGGGAAGCCAAGCTTTCCACCTGCCCTTGCCAGGCCTAAGCCTCCACTCAAGCTACAAAGTTTCAATTATAGAAAGTAAACAAATTCAAACAAATGGAGGCAGAATGGAGCTTGAGAGAGCAGGCCAGGGTTGCCGCAGGCAACAGGGAAAGCAAAGCTTTCCGCACACCCTGGCTGGGCCCACCCGCTTAAGACAACAAAGTTTCAATTATAACCCAAACAGAAATGGCTGCCAGCCTCGGAGGGAGCCCCAGGCTTGGCTCCTCTCCAGGCTACAAAGTTTCAATTGTAGAAGGAAAATAAATTCCAGATACCAGGGCCTCCGCTTGGGTTGCCAGGGGGCATGGCAGGCCTGCAAACCACCACAGGAACCTCGCTCAGGCCGCCCCATGCCCCAAGGGAACCCCCACCTGATCCGGGATGCCCTTCAGGGCAAACCAGCTGGCCCCCACCCCTGTACCAGGCCTCTATCCTATCTAATAAAAGAGTAATGTGCAGATTGATCATCACTGCAACACACAATATAGCTGCCCCGATGTGGTCAAAGATCCTGCCCCCATGTGAACACAAGATGGCCACCACAAGATGGCCAGAAGGAGAGGGCAGTTGGGAAGCACCAGGCCTGCAAGAGAGGGACGTTGGAGGTGATCAACCCTGCAGGAGAGGGCAGTTAGGGGTGACCAGGCCAGCAGAGGAGGGAAGTTGGGGGCAAACAGGCTGGCAGCAGAGTGGTTAGGGAGTGATCAGGCTGGCAGGCAGAAGCGGTTAGGGGCAATCAGTAAGGCAGGCAGGCAAGCAGTTGGGACCCAGCTGTCCTGGATTGTGAGAGGGATATCTGACTGCCCGTTTAGGTGGGATCGGGCCTAAATGGGCAGTCAGACATCCCTTGAGGGTTCCCATATTGGCGAGGGTACAGGCTGGGCTGAGGGAAAACCCCCCTCCGTGCACGAATTCCGTGCACCGGGCCTGTAGTTAATATAGAAAGAAATCTTCCTAATCAGTAAACTAAAGGCAGACAATTCAATTTTTTAAAAAAATGACAGAAGACCCAAACAAATACTTCAAAAAAGAGGATCAGTATTGCTATTAAACTTATGAAAAGTTCTCCATGTCATTATTTACCAAAATTGCAAACTAAATCTATAATTATATATTATTATGTCTAAAATTTACAATGCTGGCAATAAAAACATTCAAGAAGAGATGCAATAACTGGAACTCTCAAAAACTTTTAAAGGTGTCAAAATTGCCATAATCACTTAAGGAAACATTTTTGCCAATATGTATTAAAGCTGGTATTCTATAATTTAAAGCTCTACAAATCAGTATGTACCCATAAGAAATCCCTCCATATGTCCATAAAATTTGTGTAAATATTTATAGCTTCAAATTGGAAACAACAAAAATGCACATTAATAGTAGAATAGATGAGAAAATTGTGACATAGTCATTCAACTGAGTGCTATACAGCAATGACAATGAGCAAAATCCTGCTGTACTCAACAGCAGAGTGAAATCATCCTGAAAGGCAGAAGCCAGAAATGAATCATTACATGATGCTTTATTCTATTGATATTAGCAAGCAAAATTAATAATAAATGATTCTTTATTCTATTTCCAGAGCAAGCAAAATTAATCTGTAGAGCAGAGGAATGAAAAGAAGGCAAAAGGGCAGCTTCTGGATTACTGGTAATGATTCATTTCCTGATGAGGGTGGGTGTTTATACGAGTGCATTCATTGTGATCATTCATCAAGTTGTCATCTTATAATAAAAATAATTTATTGAGCCCTGGCTGGTTAGCTCAGTGGATAGAGCGTTGGCCTGCGGACTGAAGGGTTCCAGGTTCAATTCCAGCCAAGGGCACATGCCAGGGTTGTGGGCTCGATCCCCAGTGGGGCGTGTGCAGGAAGCAGCTGATCAATGATTCTCTCTCATCATTGATGTTTCTATCTCTCTCTCCCTCTCCCTTCTTCTCTGAAATCAATAAAGAAATATATTTCAAAAAAATAATTTATTGATAAGGTAAAATGGAATGGTGTTGCTCATTTAGTTAAAATATGTTTAAAAAGAAATTTGGTTTATTTATGTTAATAGAATTGGTCTGCTGTTTGTGAGTAAAGAATTCAGATACTGAGTTCATACTTTCTCAAATTTGTTTTACAATAAATCTTTATTGAACATCTAATGTGTGATCAGTGTTAAATGGGTGTTTATTGTTTGCATTTTGGGGGGGATTAGTGGTTGTTCTACTGGCATTTTCTCCCCATATAAATAGTTTTTTCCCCCTTCTTTTTTATTCTCTCTCTTTTCTCTCTTACTTTTCTTCCTTTTCTCAATATCATTTTGGCACTCCTTTTTTTTCTTATCCCCTAATTCTTTTATCTGGTGGTCACCTTTATTTAGGGTTATTAATATCATCAATACATTTGTGGTCAGTGCCTTATGGGTTGTTGTGTTGTATTTTGTGCCTTTAAATCAACGCAAGAAAGAGAAAACTACATAAGCAGACACCTGGAGAAGAGAGATCATGGGGAGACAAAGAAACAACACACATATGAAAGAAAAGGAGGCATCACCAGAATAGGAAGTAAACAAAATGGAGGCAAGCAATATGTCAGAGAAAAAATTCAGAGAAATGGTCATAACACCACTGAAAAGGATGGAAGACATATTCAACAATATGTGTAAGAACCAAGAGGAAATAAAGAAGAACCAAGAAGAAATGAAAAATGACATTGCTGCTATAAAGAACTCAATAAAAAGCATCAACAGTAGACTAGAAGAAGCAGAAGACTGCATCAGGAAACTAGAAGACAAGGTGGGAAAAAATACCCAAGCAGAGCAGCATCTAGAAAAAAAACTTAAAAAACAGGAGGAGAGCCTAAGGCAACTTTGGGACAACATGAAACAAAACAACATCCACATAATAGGGGTGCCAGAAGGAGAGGAAACTGAGCAAGGAATATAAAACCTGTTTGAATAAATAATGACAGAAAAATTCCCTGATATAGGGAAGAAAAAACTCACACAAATCCAAGAAGCTCACAGACTCCCAAACAAAATGAACCCCAAGAGACTGATGCCAAGGCATATTATAATTAAATTGGCAAATGCCAAAAACAAAGTAAGAATCTTAAGAGTGGTCTGAGAGAGACAGAAAGTTAGCTACAAATGATCCCCCATCAGACTAGTGACTGATTTCTCAACAGAAACACATCAGGCCAGAAGGGAATGGAATGAAATATACAAAGTCAAGCAAAGGAAGGGTCTGAATCCAAGAATACTGTACCTGCAAGGCTATCAATCAAAATTGAGGGTGAAATCAGGAGCTTCACAGACAAAAAAGGACTAAGGGAGTTTATTGCTACCAAACCAGCAATGCAAGAAATGCTAAAGGGTCTGCTATAAAAAGAAGAAATAGGAAGCAAAGAAAGAACACAGGGGTAAAGAATAAAAATGGCGACAAACAAGTACCTATCAAGAATAACTTTAAATGTAAATGGATTAAATGTCCCAATGAAAAGACACAGGTTAGCTGAGTGGGTAAGAAAACATGACACATATATCTGCTGTCTACAGGAAACCAACCTCAGAAAAAAAGGACTCACACAGACTGATGGTGAAGGGATGGAAAAAGGTTTTTCAGGCAAATGGAAATGAAAAAAAGCTGGGGTAACAATACTTATATTGGACAAATTAGATCTCAAAGTGAAGGACATAACAAGATATAAGGAAGGCCATGTCATAATACTAAAGGGAGCAATCCAACAAGAAGAAATAACTCTGGTAAACATATATGCACCCAATACAGGAGCACCCAAATACATTTAAAAAAACAAAACAAACTTCTGGAGGATATCAAGGGAGAGATTGAGAGCAATACAGTCATAGTAGGGGACTTTAATACCCCACTATCACCATTGCACAAATCCTCTAAAACAAAAAATCAGCAAAGAAACATCAATCCTAAATGACTCACTAGATCAGATGGAATTAACTGACATCTTCAGAACAGTTCAACCCTAAAGCCTCAGAATATACATTCTTCTCAAGTGCACATTTTAAAGTGACTAAATGGGATTTATTCCAGGGATGCAAAGATGGGTAATATCCACAAATCAATAAATGTGATATATCACATAAACAAACTGAGAGACAAAAATCACATAATCATATCAATTGTTGCAGAAAAAGGATTTTACAAAATCCAACACCCTTTCTTGATAAAAACTCTAAGCAAAGTGGGAAAAGAGGGATCATACCTCAACATAATAAAAGCCCTATATGACAAACCTACAGCCAACATCATATTCAATGGACAAAAACTAAACTCATTTCCCCTAAGAACAAGAACAAGACAAGGATGCCCATTTTCACCACTCCTGTTTGACATAGTATTAGAAGTACTACCCATAGTGATCAGACAAGAAGAAATAAAAGGCATCCACATTGGAAAAGAAGAAGTAAAACTGTCCTTATTTGCAGATGACATGATACTATACATAGAAAACCCCAAATACTCCATCAAAAAACTACTAGAACTAATAAATGAATTTGGCAATGTAGCAGGATACAAAATTAATGCCCAGAAATCTATGGCCTTTTTATACACCAATAATGAACTCACAGAAAAAGAAATGAAAAAAAAAAAAAAATCCCATTTACCATTGCACCAAAAAAATTAAGAAACCTAGGAATAAACTTAAACAAAGATGTAAAAGACCTGTATGCAGAAAACTACAGGACATTGAAAAAAGAGAAAGAGGAAGACATAAACAAATGGAAGAACATACCATGTTCATGGACTGGTAGAATCAACATCATTAAAATGTCCATACTGCCTAAAGCAATCTATAGATTCAATGTGATCCCTATTAAATTACCAATGGCATATTTCAAAGATCTAAAACGAACTCCAAAAATTCATCTGAAATAAAAAAAGACCCTGAATAGCCACAGCTGTCCTGAAAAAGAAGAACAAAGTTGGAAGGATCACAATACCAGACATCAAACTATATTACCAAGTCAATGTTCTCAAAACTGCCTGGTACTGGCACAAGAACAGACATATAGACCAATGGAACAGAACAGAGCACCCAGAAATTGACCCAAGGCATTATATTCAAATAATATTTGACAAAGGAGGCAAGAGCATACAATGGAGTCAAAACAGCCTCTTTAATAAATGGAGCTTGGAAATTTGGTCAGATACATGCAAAAAAATGAAACTTGATCACCAACTTACATCATACACAAAAAGAAACTCAAAATGGCTAAAGGACTTGAATGTAAGATGGAGAATCATAAAATCCTACAGGACTCCATAGGC
This sequence comes from Eptesicus fuscus, assembly GCF_027574615.1. Classification (NCBI taxonomy): domain Eukaryota; kingdom Metazoa; phylum Chordata; class Mammalia; order Chiroptera; family Vespertilionidae; genus Eptesicus; species Eptesicus fuscus. The sequence goes on along the minus strand of NC_072473.1, from coordinate 63,419,581 downwards.
ATCAAAATTGCAGACATATGTTGTAGCAATATCTTTACAGACACAGATCCTAGGGCAAGAGAGACTAAGGAAAAAAAAAAAAACAAATGGGACTATATCAAAATAAAAAGCTTCTGCACAGCAAAAGAAACCATCAACAAAAGAACAAGAAAGCCCATTACATGGGAGAACATATTTACCAATGTTATCTCCTATAAGGATTTAATCTCCAGCATTTACAGGGAACTCATACAACTTAACAAAAGAAGATAATCCAATAAAAAATGGGCAAAGGGCCTAAATAGATACTTTTTGAAAGAGGACATTCAGAAAGCCAAGGGACACATGAAAACTTGCTCAAAGTCACTAATCATCTGAGAGATGCAAATCAAAACAATAATGAGGTACCACCTCACATCTGTCAGAATGGCTATCATCAACAAATCAACAAATGACAAGTGCTAGGGAGAATGTGGAGAAAAAGGAACCCTTCTTCAGTGCTGGTGGGAATGCAGACTGGTGCAGCCACTGTGGAAAACAGTATGGCCTTTCCTCAAAAATTTAAAAATGGAACTGCCATTTGACCCACTAATACCACTTCTAGGAATTTATCCCAAGAAAACAGAAACACCAATCAGAAAGGATATATGCACCCCTATGTTCATAGCAGCACAATTTACAATAGCTAAGATTTGGAAACATCCTGAATGCCCATCAGCAGATGAATGGATTAGAAAACTATGGTACATCTACACAATGGAATACTATGCTGCTATTTAAAAAAAAGGAATTCTTACCCTTTACAGTAGCATGGAATGAACTGGAGAGCATTATGCTAAGTGAAATAAGCCAGGCAATGAAAAAAAATACCACATGATCTCATTTATGGAAAATAAAGAACATTATAACCTGATGAACAAAAAGATAGACAGAGGCAATAAAGCATCGAACAGACTGTCAAATTATAACAGGAAGGCTGGGGAGTGTTGGGGATTGGGGGAAAGAGATCAATGGAAAGACTTGTATGCATGCATATAAGCACAACCAATGGACACAAGACACTGGGGGGTTGGGATGAGGGCATGCGACAGGAGATAGGGGAGGCCGGGGGAAGGTCAATGGAGGGAAAAAAAGGAGATATATGTACTATTATTTGTAATACTTAAAACAATAAAATAAAATAACATTCACGATTTATGAGAAAAGGTCAAGATATAAACATTAGCAGGAATTTTGAAGAAGTTGATTCCAACCCTCATTGATGACTTTGAGGGGTTCAAGACTTTAGTGGAGGAAATAACTGTAGAAGTGTTGGAAATAGGAAAATAAATAAAATCAGAAGTGGAAACTGAAGATGTGACTGAATTGCTACGGTGTCATGATAAAATTTTAATAAATGAAAAGTGCCTTCATATGGATGAGAAAAGAAAGAGGTTTCTTGAGATGGAATTCTCTGCTCATGAAGATGCTCTGAAGATTGCTGAAATTACAAAATATTTACAATATATAAATTTAGTTTATAAAGCAGTGGCAGGGTTTGAGTACTTTGATTCCAATTTTGAAAGATGTTTTACTGTGACTAAAATGCTAACAAACAGCATCACATGCTATAGAGAAATCATTTATAAAAGGAAGAGTCAATTGGTGCAGCAAACTTCATTGTCTTGTTTTAAGATTTATAAGTGGAAAGAGAAATTTTATTTTATCCTTTGAGGGAAAGAAGTAGCATTTTGAATCAATTTATTGTCTGAGTAATACTTTGAGTGTAATTTATGGAAAGCAAGCTATCTTCCTTTTGAAAATTTGACATAAAAAAGGACAAAATAGGTAGCTGTAATTAGCATATTTGTAGACTGGAGAAGGAAGGTTGGATAAAGGAGCAGTGGTTGAAGAGAGCAGATTGAACTTTGTCTCCTACTAAATGGTTTCTCAAATTCCCTCTTCACTCTCTCTCTTCCTCTCTCCACTAGTGTGAGCATGTTTGATTGTAATGATGTTCCTAGAGAGTTCATATAATATTTTCTATATATAAGCTTTCTTGAAACATTCATAATGTTACATAAACGAAGCAACCTGTCATTGATGTTTACCTAGTTCCCGTCTTAGGGTTTTTCTTACAGAATTTTTTAAGTTCCAGAGACATGCATTACTTAAAAAATTAGGAGGAATTTCTCATTCTGAAGTGTAATTTGGGAAAAGTAATATTTGTGGGACAAGGTCAGTAATGTCTATAAGAATCTTCTTTTAATAAAGTTAAAATTAAAATTAAAATTATTGAAATGCTAACCATATGGAAACACACAGAGAGAAATTAAGAATAGTAAATAGTTTATCACTAGTAAAGAGTACCTCTTTATTAAGGCAGTAAATTTGTACTGGGAAAGAATGAATTTAACATCTATGGTAGAGAGAAAAAAACAACAGAATCTAATTGACCTTTAGAGTGAGCATCAAAACATGAATGTTCTCACGATTTGTTATGTTTTTAAATTAGTAATGGAAAAATTCATGTGATTGTTTTGTCTACAGAACTATCAAGGGAGTAGCACAATAGTAGGAGTTATATTGAAAAAAAAGAGAGAGAATATGTTATAACATGCATTTGCAGAGGAAGTTGGTAAACACAAACCTAGATGAAGCAATATTTAAATACTTTCCATGATATTTTTACTACCTTTCTTAATTCACTGTTGAATCATTTTGAAGTTGTTAATTCCCCTTCAGGAATTTCTGTTTTGCTCACTTATAAGGCAGATCATGCTTGCCTGCCAAGGATGTCAGACCATGTGTTAGAATGTTAAATTGAATGTTAAATTGACATTATTAAAAATAATTAGCAAACTAACATATTTTGACACATCAGTTTGTTACAGAAAACCAGAGAAGAACCAAGCAACACTTAGAGAGATGGAGTTGCATTTATTATTATTATTGTTGTTGTTATTATTATTATGTGCAGGCCCAGAGGAAAATGTCTCTCAAATTCAGGGCAAAAAACAGGAGGAAGTTTCCCTATTTATATATTTTTACCTTCTTTGTCTCCCAAATATGGGTTGTTTTTTTCTGGTCCCCTTGCAAGTTCTTAAAGAGCCCTGTGTGCTGGGCTTTGAGACCTCAACAAAAGGCGTGGCCTGGCGCCAGCACTGATAACTTCATCTGGGGAAGGTTTATGGCCTCTCTAAAATGGGAGTAAACAGGTCTTGCAGGACCAGACAATTAAAGGGGCAGTTTTTATATAAGATGGATTCTTCAAGTTAAGAAAAGAGTTTTTTCTGAATCACTTCCTGGAAGGGGAGACAGCTCTTAGGAAAATAATGAGAGTTTTCAGTTTCACATTTTAATGCTATCTAATGTTCTTTTTAAATGACTTCAACTTATCAACAAATGAGACTGTGATTCAAAAGAATCTACCATACAAATTTCAAATTTAGATAAGCATGTCATACAACAAGTGTAATAACATTCAGTTAGAAAAAGATCAGATGTTGTTGGGGTTGGTAGAGGAAGGATGAATAACTGAGCACAGAAGATTTTTAGGGCAGTGAAATTCTGTATAATGCCATAATAGTGGATACATGTCTTATACCTTTGCCCAAACCCATAGAATGTGGATCAAGAGTGAACCCTAATGTAAACTATGGGCTCTGAGTGATAATGATGTGTCAATGTAGGTTCATAGATAATAACAAATGTACCACTCTGGTGGGGATGCTACGCATGTGAGGGGCAGGGGGTCAATGGGGAATCTGTGTAGCTTCTGCTCAATTTTGCTGTGAACCTAAAACTTCTCTAAAAATATAAAGTCTATTAAAAAAAAAAGGATGAGGGGCCTCAAGTCTCTTCTCCCCACCACCACCTCACTCCTCCCTTTGGAGGTCCTTGATGCCACCAAATGTCCTTTAAGAGCTGCATCATGAACAGAATAAAAGCCACTGGCCCCCATGAGAGAACAATCTCTTCTGTGAATAACCCCAAAGCATCCTCTGGAGTCCACACCAGATGTGGGATGCAGCTCTCTTATAACCCTTCTGCATTTTGTTCCTTGCTCTTCTCCCCCAAATGGAGGGCAGGACTCTATCTCCTGGAGAGGGACCCATCCAAGCATAGCCTCAACTGAAACCTCTCCGGTCATAAAGAGCTCACATCACTTGAATGTGCTGCAGCCTCAGGGCTCCTCCCCAGGCCCAGACAGTGGCCAGGCCCACCACTGCATGGGAAAAGGTGTCTAGAGACAGAACATGGCCAGAATGGCTTTGAGACCCAGAGTCTTACACCTTCCACACTGGAAACAGAAAATGGAAGAGACAGAATAAGGGAGTCATCTGGATTCCATCTCCCTATACTGCAGGCATTTTTATTTCATTTGAAGTTCTAAAATTCCCTTGTCTCAGCAGTCAATACAATACAGGTCCCCAGGAGACATTTAACAAAGGCAAGTTGAATAAATAATTGTGAGGCCTTCAGGGACAAAGCTTCCTCATCAGCTGGGAAGTCACTGAATGTAATATAACAGTTACAATAAGTGATTCAAAAGCAAGGAGAGGAGAAATGTCTTCTGGGCCTCCTAAACTATGACACAGGGGTGAGAAATGTTCTGGGAGAAACTAGATTGAGGATACTCTCCTTGTCATTTGGAACCCTTGGGGGCTTCATTACCTCTACCTCTTCTGGGTTCCAGGATAGCAATTGATAACCAGAGGAATAATATTTCCTGCAACTTAATCTTATTCATCAGTATTGCCAGTATTGGGGTGGGCAAGCAATGGCTCAGAACATCTGAATTACTAATGCTTAGCTTTAAAGTGAGTTACACTCCCTGGATGATTGCAACTAATCTATAATAATAAAAGCCTAAGCTACCATTGCAACCAAACGGACAACCGAACAGGCTGTATGGGGTGACCAGGTCGGCAGGGGGGTTAGTGAGAGATGACTAAATGACTGAGCAACAGGCTGTGTGGGGCGACCAGGCCAGCAGGGGAAGTTGTGAGAGGCAACCAAATGACTGAGCATCAGGCTGCATGGGGCAACCAGGCCAGCAGGGGGGTTAGTGAGAGGTGAGCAAACGACTGAGCAGCAGGCTGCGTGGGGTGACCAGGCCCGCAGGGGGGGCAGTTGGGGGTGACCAGGCTGGCAGGAGGGGCAGTGAGGGGCAACCAGTCTGGCAGGGGGGCAGTTGGGGGTGACCAGGCTGGTGGGGGAGACAATTGGGGATGACCAGGCCATCAGGGGGGTCAGTTAAGGGTGACTAGGCAGGCAGGCAGGTGAGCGATTAGGAGCCAGCGGTCCATGTGAGAGGGATGTCCCAGATTGGAGATGGTGCAGGCTGGGCTGAGGGGACCCCCCCCACCCCGTGCACAAATTTCGTGCACCTGGCCTCTAGTAGAATATAGGGGAACAGAGGCTGCATCAATTTCTGACCAGTGCCTTAACTGTCCCAGCAGTTTTCTTTTCCTGCCTCTTTGGATGGTGTTCTCAAGACACTGCTATGCTGTCAGACATCCACACCATGTTGAGAGGCCACATGTAGGTGCTTGGGTCCACAGCCCCAGCTGAGCTCCCTGCCAACTGACACTGCCAGCTGTGGCCATGAGTGCACCATCTTGGACATCCAGCCTAGTTGAGCTTTCAAATGACTCCAGTCCCAGCCATCATCTGAGAGAGCCTGACAGAGAAGGGTCTACTGAGTCCAGTCAACCCACAGAAACGTTCATTTCCTGGGGCTGTCTTATCCCAGTACCACAAACTGCATGGCTTAAAGGGACAGAAATTCTCTCACAATTCTGGAGGCTAGAAGCCTGAAATCAAGGTGTAGGCAGGGCTATACTCCCTCTGAAATTTCTAGGGGAGGATCCTTCCTTATCTCTTTCAGCTTCTGGTGGCCCATGTATTCCTTTGCTTAATGGCAGCATCACTCTAATCTCTGCTTCCATTTTCACATGGCCTTCTTCCCTCTGGGTGTCTCTGTGTCCAAATTTCCCTTTTCTTAAAAGGACATCAGTTTTATTGGATTTGAGCCCTCCCAAATGACGGCATCTTAACTTGATGGCATCTGCAAAGATCCTATTTTCAAAATGTTATATTCATAGGTACAGGTGGTTAAGACATGTCTTTTGGTGGGGGACTCAATTTAACCCATAACAGGAGGTAATAATAAATTGTTGTAAGCCTCTTTGTTTTGGAGAAGTTTGTTTTGCAGCAGGAGTAACCTGAACAGTGGCTGACACTCCTTCAGTACATACCTGGTACATAAGCTGGTTGTATAAGGGAAGCCAGTCTATGGTTAAAAAGAGGATATGAAAAAATATAAATAAATGTTTGTTTGACTTGGTTTTTTAAAATTCAGTTAGAAAAATGGACACTTGACAGATGGTGGTATAGTTTCTGCAGAGTAATTTTCATTTTCCTTCCTGTCTGCTATTTAAATGGTATACTTTCTGAAAGCCACATTGTGACAGCTTTACTTATCTATACTTTTTTAAAAGAGGTATTTCTATTTAGAATGCAGCTTTAGAAGAGTGGAAAATGAGAGCTCTTTGTTTTCCATTTGAAATAATTATTATCCACTTTTAAAAAGTGCAACACTGTAAAGAATGACACAAAATTACCTCATTTATCATTAACAGAAAATATCAGAGAAAATTATTAATACAGAAATAATAAAAATTCATCATATATTGACAACATAAATCCTTTATTTAGTAAAAGTGGCTGTGGATGGAAATATTAAGTAGCTGGTATTCAGTCCTAACATGGTTCTCATTTCTGGTTATTGGGTTTAAATAATGAAAATAAAAATAAGCTAGAAAATTAAATTAGTTGCTTGGATACACCACAAATTCAGATGTTTTCCTTTGGGAAAAAGGTTAATTGAAAATTTTAACTTCTACTCCATTCCCACTACAGTCATTACTGGAACAAAATACCTAGCAATATTTTTATCTAATTAATAACCTAGATAAGCAAATAGAACTATTGCATTGAATGCACTTTTAAGTATAAAACATGGTTATTTTCTTTCATTTAGTTATTTTAATATAAATATCCTAAAGTATCAAGTAGTTTTGTAGGGCTAATAAATATTCCATCATCAAACAAAATGACAAAGACACAATTCAGGTAGGTATTTATAATAATAAAAGCGTGATATGCTAATTAGGCTGGATGTCCTTCTGGACGACCTTCTGGATGAAGCTGGGGCTGCGAGGGAAGCCCGGATCCCAGGTGCCAGAGGGAAGCCGGTGCTGGCAGCTGGGAGAAGGAAGGCCTACTCTTGCATGAATTTTGTGTATCAGGCCTCTAGTTAGATTATATACTCACAGGAAAGGACCATCCTCCTACTTTTTTTTCTTATGATCTGTTAATCTTGTTTAAATTAAAATGTCTGCATATAGAGACAAAATACCCATAATCTGCACTGGAAATTGTTCTTTTTGACATCATGGGAGGAATGACTCAAGGATGTTAGGTTTAGTAATGATGATGATTGTCCTAATTGCATGTAATTATTACTAATACGAGGTTCTAAATACATGTTGAATGCAGTGTGTGAAGAAAAGTTTGAAGTAGCTCTTTTCTCAAATATGATTCTGATTATATAGTGAGCAGATTTTACTACAGGTTTACCTGCCAGGGGAAGGCTGCTTCATTTTATCTTATAGCTTCACAAAGATTTGAATTGAATTTAGAAGAAGATTCTCACAACTTGAGCTAGTTCACCCTCATTGAATGATATGTATAATACTCAGTGAAGACCATCTTAAGACAGAAGGACATCACATGACATTTCAACATTGGAAGTATAATAATAATAATAAAAGTTGTTCTAAGAAATGACTCTATTGTAGCATATCCTAGAAGTTTTCTATTTTATTTTATTTTTTTGCACATTTTGAAAAAATAACAGCTTGGATCCCTAAGTCCTTTACCCTTAAAGGCAGAACTGTTTTTTGAATAGGACAATAAGGAGGAGAAATTTTGGCATTGTGTGTAGGATGGTGTAAACATAACACACAATACCTCTTATCTAAACATAGTTAGAAATCAATTTCAAATATTATCAAATATCAAATTGTGTCATTAATGATATCCTGAGGGCTTGATTTTAGGCATAATAATTTAGGGCTATCCAACACACTAAATTTTTCCAGGCTCATACCATTGTAAGAAAATCCCCACTGAGTTATCTTAATTGCTTTTCCTTAAATATTTTTTGAATGGGCTCTACCTCCAATCTTCACTACAGAGGGAATACTTCCCCTGGTACAGATTATCCTAGGATACATATATATTTTAATTTTATGAGTTTATTTGAGCCAAAACTGATCACAATTGCTGGGAAGCAAGATCTCAAATGTTTTGTTTCTCCTAGGATTCTGCACAAGAGAAATTTATCCTCATTCAATTTTTTTACAGGTTTATTAAGATAAACTTCACATACCATACAATACACCTCTTTAAAATGTACAATTCAATGGTTTTTAGTATCTTCAAAGAGTGTGTAGCTTATCACCAAAATCTGATGATGTGCATATTTCTATGTGGTTACTAGCTATTTGTACATCTTCTTTGAAGAAATCTCAAATTGACAAATCCTTAGCTAGACTCGCTATGGAAAAAAGAGGGCTAAAATTAATAAAATCAGAAAAAAAAAGAGAAGTTGCAACTGATACTAGAGAAGTACAAGGATCATAAAGACTACTATGAACAATTATATGGCAACCAATTGGACTAACTAAAAGAAATGAATAAATTCCTAGAACTATATAATCTTCTAAGATTGAATCATGCAGAAATAGGAAACTTGTTAGACTGGTTACTAGTAAAGAGATTCAATCTATAATAATCTATAATAATAAAAGCATAATATGCTAATTAAACTGGACATCTTTCCAGACATCCTTCCTTCCAGACAAAGCCGCAGTGGATGGGGGCCGCGGCAGAGGCCCCCAGCTGCAGCAGCGATGGCAGGCGGGGGCCTGGGCCAAGGCCCTTGCATGAATTTCATGCATCGGGCCTCTAGTCAATAATAAAAAGCCATCCAACAAACAAAATTCCAAGACCAGATGGCTTCACTTGTGAATTCTACCAAACATTCAAAGATGATATAACACCTATCTTTCTCAAACTCTTCCAAAATATTGAAGAGAAAGGAATGCTTCCAAACTCCCTTTATGAGGTCAGAATTATTCTGATAGAAAAACCAGGCAAGGACACCACACACAAAAAGGAAAATTACAGGCTAATATCCCTGATAAACATAGATATAAAAATCCTCAACAAAATATTAGCAAACCACATTAAACAATACATTAAATGGACCATTCACCATGATCAAGTGCAATGTATTCCAGAATTGCATGTATGGTTCAGTATTCACAAATCAATCAATATAATACACCACATTAACAAAATGAAGGATAAAAATCATATGGTCATCAACAGATGCAGAAAAGATATTTGACAAAATCAAACATTCATTAATGATAAAAACTGTCATCAATGTGGGTATAGACTAGAGAAAATATATATCAATATAATAAAGGTCACAGCTAACATCACATGTAATGGTTAAAAGTTGAAAGGTGTTTTTTTCATCTTTTAGTTTGACACCAGCCTTGGCAATAAGTTTTTGGATCTGTCTCTAAAAGAAAAAATAAATGAGTGGAACTACCTAAAACTAAAAAGCTTTGCACAGCAAAGAAAACCACCAGAGTGAAAGACAACCTATTGAATGGGAAAATATTTAGAAATCATATATGTAATAAGGGGTTATTATCCAAATTGTTTAAAGACTCCATACAACTTAATAGCAAAAAGTTAAAAACAAACAAACAAAAAATCCAATAAAAAATGGGCAGATATCTGAATAGACTTTTTTTTTTTCAAAGAAGACATAAAGATGGCCACAATCAAACCATGAAAAAAATATGCGCAGCCTCACTAATTATCAGGAAAATACAAACTGCAATATGATTTCACCTCATACCTGTCAGAATGGCTATTATAAAAAAAGGCAAGAAATAGCGTGTTGGTGAGGATGTGGTGAAAAGGAAACCCTCATGAATTTTTTGATGGAAATGTAAATGGTAAAGTTACTATTAAAACAGTATGAAGGTTCTTTAAAACATTAAACATAAAACTACAATATAATCCGGTAATTCTACTTCTGTGTATTCATCTAGAGAAAACAAAAATATTAATTTGAAAAGATATACAGTATTCACCTCTATGCTCATTGGAGCATTATTTACAATAGCCAAGATATGGAAACAACCTAAGTATACATCAATGGATGAATGGATAAAGAATATAAGATAGGACCTCACCTAGAAATGCAGCCCATCCTTTCCATTTGGAGCTGCCTATTATCATGGAAAGATTAACAACTTTGCTGCTGAAACCAGAATTGCCAGCCCTTAGATTCTAAAGCTTAGAAGATCCCCAGTTCTTTTGCATATCACTAAGCCCTTTGAAGATCCCCAGCCCTATGCTTACCTGTTAATTGCCCATTTAACAAACCCTTTGGTTATTTCCCCATGTAATCTTCGTCCTGTCCTTTTATCCAATATTAGAGGCCCATGCATGAAATTCTTACATGGTTGCAGTCCCTAGGCCTGGCCAGCAATTAAGTGCAAGCATCTGGCCAGGAAGGGCAGGTCCCAGCTGACCCCTGGGCCCTGGGCAGCACCTGGGCCCCTGGGCCCCTGTGCACCCCCCTCCACCTGAGTCATGGCACCCAAGTCCTCATGCGGAGATGCAGTGAGCGTGGCCAGACACTGTGGGCCAGGGTGCAGCGTGAGCCTCTGGGCTGCCCAGCGGTGCCACATGGAAGCCAGGCAGGCAACATGTTTTCTCCTGGCCATTCTTGCAGACTGACTTCTGCACAAAACCACAGGAGCCTGACTGGCGCCTGCTGTCCCAGTGGATGCAACCTGGCTCACCCAGGAGAGGTCACGCGGGTATTGGGAGGGCTCCTCCCAGGCACCCGGTACCTGAGCATGGGGGCTTCCCTGGAGCATGAGCCCTAGCATCCTGGGGGAGAGTAGCAGGGGGAATGAGAGTGAGCTCGGCGGACACCCCACGTTCTCCCCACACCTCTGTCCCCATCACTCCTGCTTTCCAAGTAGCCAGTGAGAGGTCATAGCCCCCCACCCGGGTGCCGTGGGAGATTGGTCACCACCACCCACCCCCAGTTCCCCAGCCCAGCCCAAGGCCAGACCCAATTGGGTGATTAGGACCTGCCAGCTACTGGTCGCCTGTGGGAGTCCCTTTCACGTCCCGCGTGTTTCAGGGTTCCCGTTCAGGTTCAGTTTCTGGAGAAGGCCACAATCAAAATGAAAAGTGACTGGAAAAGAGTTAATTTGGGTAAATGGGGGGCCAGGCGGGAGTCCACCTCTAGGGGGAGGACTACCCCTGCCTGGCCTTTGCCATCCCTTTTATTGAGGTTCTGAGATACACCCACATCCTTTAGGCAGGAAATTCAAATAATAGACAATCAGCAAAAATTTACATATGATTAACAGGTGAAAGTTGCTTTAACTACCAATGTCTTAACTAAACAATGAGTGAATAGCTCCGACCATTCAGAGCGATTAAAGTTGACCAGCCTTCCGGATTCCCTTTTCACATTTAACTACCAAGTGACAATGTTTGGTTTCCGGCATCTCCCCCCAATTCCTTCCTTAAAATAATCTTGCATTTACAGACCGGAAATAAACATATGAGAACAAAATATGTTTGAGTCCCAATTTCAATGTCCAAAAGTTCTGAGTCCAAAGTTTCAATGTCCAAAAGTTCCTCATGTGTACATGTCAGCAACGATGTCTGGATGGTGGACAAATGGTGGCAATGCAGGCTCGACCGTCTCTGGTTTGGTCCTGGGCAACCTGCAGTGACTCACAGCTGCTGACTGCTAGCATGGCAAGGTGTCATCAGCGTCCTCCATCTCTGGACTATTTCTCCTCATGTCTTCATGGCTGAAGCATTCCTGTTAATTCCTCTCTATTACAGGAATCCACATGGTCTTGGAGTTGTTTTCTGAAAATATACAAACATATTTTCGACCAAAAGTTAATAAAGGAATCTTTTCTATAAATTTTATTTGGGATCCTTTTTATTTTTTGCCCAAACAATTTTCCTTTGGCTTATTTTGACACCAAGTATGTTCTTCATGGGTGTCCTGCTGTATGAAAATTAATTTTCAAAGTAAAAAATTTTTTCTAGATGTAATTTACTTATAGGATATTTTTTCTTACATGGTATTTTCCACTATCCCCCTTTTTTAAATTTAATTTTTAGGAGGCTTTTGGAAAAATTTTATAATGCAGTCTTGATAACTTTAAATTTTTGCACAAAAATATGACTGCTTTAGGTTCATTGCATGTTAAGCAATTTTACCATGAAATGAACTACCAATAGAAATTTTGGTTAATACTTTAGGAACAGCTTTTTGTACAATTAAATTTTCTTGAATATTCACTTATTTCATTTAGCCAATTTAAATTAATCTGAAAACTTGACTATTTTGCTGTCAAATTTAATACTCTAACAACAATCTTAGTTTACCCTGTAAATATTAATGGAAAGGATTATTTGCATCCTTGAGAAAGCCCTGAGCATTCCTGGATTTAGGCCAGATTTATATATAGGGCAGCTGCCAGTCAGCCAAGTCTCTGTTGCCTGGGTCCCAATCTGAGCTGGGAGCTGGGCCAAGTCTCTGTTTGTTGCCAGGGTCCCGATCTGAGCTGGGCATGGGAAGCGCGAAGCAGCCATGGGGCAGGAGACCACCCTCAGGGGGGGCAAGTGTTCAAGCCCCTGAAATGTTGGGGGGATGAGGATCTGTGCCCCACCTCTGTTGACCCCCAAGTTCTCTCTTGATGGCCCCTCTGCGACTGTACCTGTCTTAGGTTGTTCCTTCCCTGAGGAATCTTACCTGTCTCTAGCTAACCAGCCATCCCCCAGGGCCAAGCAGGGTGATGTGAGGTTCAGTTCTGTCTCCTTGGTACCCTATGCCCCTATGGCCTCCATGCCCAGCACCTGCCTTGGGATGCCCTTGCCTGCTGGTGGGGCCCCGGCATTGATCACATATCTTGGGGAACCCAGGTTTCTTCTCCAGGGAGGGCCCAGCTCACGCCATTGTGCAAGAGACAGATCCATGGTACCAGCCACCATGAGGCTTCAACCTCCCCATGAACTGAAAACTCAGGCAATAGCTGTGGGCAATTGGATTATGACAAGAGGGTCCCTCTTGGCAAAAAGGGCAAGAAGGGCCAATATAAAATGCTCAAGTGCCTTCCCAGGGGGCCTTCCACACAGTGGAAGGGATTAAATCCTTTCATGTTCTTTTAAATTGCTGCCAAATATGCAAATAATTAGTTTGTAAGTTTGTTTGGGATAAATGTACAATATGCTGTTGTAAAATATCAAAAATTATAATGAAATCATAAAATAATATCATGTAAGGATATTCTTTGCTCTAGGCATGGCAATTCAATTTCAAACTGGCTGTCGATTTCTTTTTGTATAGACAAGGTCTTAGTTACATTTTCTGCACCTCTCTTTAATTTTACACACAAAGGGGCAGTGGTTTGATTTGTGTCATACAAAAGGGAAGCTGGGTGGCGATACCTGTGTAATTATACTTCCTTGCCCCACCCATTTTCCTCCTGGATGACCAAGGTGTTTGGTATTATTGGTGGCTACATTAGGCGGGGGATCAGCCCATGTAAGGGGTCTTACCCATGAAGGGTCAGGAACATAAGTCCAAAACACTTCCACATTTGTCCCAGGTAATATTACCATACAGATGATTACTGCTAGCATGGCAAGAAAGACATTCTCAGGTGACAGGCGTCCATACTGTCTTCTTTACCATGCCCCAGGTGGTCTCTGGGCTGTTTGTTGTCCGGCTTGTTCTCCTCCTGCTTCTCATCTTCAGTGGACTGCTTGGAGTCACTGCTCTCTGTGGCTGAGGTAGTTGATTGTCTGCAGCTGCATGGTGTGACTCCAGGTGCAAAGTCCTCATTAGTCTGGCTAGTTTCTCTCTTGGATCCTGTTGCAGTTTAATATTTCTAGCAGGAATCCACACAGGTTTGGAAAAATTCTCTGGGAATATACAAGCATACCCTCTGCCAAAGGTTAATAATGGATCAGGTCCCTTCCATAAACCAGATTCGAGATCCTTCCATTTAACTAGACCATTTTCTTTTGTTTTATTGTGGCACCAATGTAGTTCCATAGGTGTCCTTCCTTCATCATCACAAGTGAAAAAATTTAAAGTAATTAAGGCTTGGTGCAGCCTACCCGCAGGTGATTTCTCCATCATCCCCCCTTTTTGTTTTTCAAGTTGGGATTTTAGCTGCTGATGCTGTCATTCAATAATGGCCTATCCTTGGGAATTATATGGTATTCCTGTAATATGCTGAATTTTCCACCTTTTACAAAATTCCTGGAATTGACAGCTTATATAAGCAGGGCCATTATCAGTTTTAATAAGTTTTGGAACTCCCATGATGGCAAAAGCAGCTAGGCAATGATTAATAACCTATTTTGCCATTTCTCCTGTGTAAATACAGTAGCCCATAGGACTTTTAAAAAGGTATCTACAGAAACATGTAATGCCCCAAGGCGTCCAAAGGAATTATAATGCGTTACATCCATTTGCCAGATATGATCTCTTAGCAAACCTCTGGGGTTGACTCCTGTGTTAGGCCTTTGAGGTAGATATAACATGCAAGTTGGACATTCCTTAATAATCTGTTTTGCCTGTTGTCGAGTGATTGAGAATTGTTTAGACAGAATTTTGGCAGGCTGATGTAAAAGCTGATGATATTCTAAGGCTTCTTTTAATAAAGCAACCAATTGATCAGCCTGTGCATTTCCTTTTGTTTATGGACCAGGTAAGACACTATGAGCCCTGATGTGAGTAATATAAAAAGAATATTGTCTCTGTTGTACAATCTGCTGATCTTGTTTGAATAGTAAAAATAAACTTTGGTCACTAAGCCATTTCAAACGGACATTTTCAATTCTATTCACTAAGTTCGCAGCATAAAAAGAATCAGAGACGATATTAAGAGGCTCTTGGAAATCCTGCAATGCAGGCTTAATAGTTTCTAGTTCAATTCTTTGTACAGAAGTATGACTGGTCAGTATGACTCGGTCTGAATTTATTGTATGATAGGCAGCTTTCCCATTTGATGATCCATCAGTAAAAACAGTTAAAGCTCCAGGAATAGGTTCCTGTCTAGTATTTTTTGGTATAATGATGGAGGTATTATATAAAAATTGTAGTAATTTATCTTTTAATAGGTTTCAGCTAAGTTCTCCTGAATATCCACTTAACCTAATTTGCCAATTTATATCAGCCTGAAATAACATTTCTAATTGCTTCCCAGTGAGGTGAGGTAGATACACTGGGGCTCTTCCCCTGTAAACTGTTTACAACGTTTTCTAATTTGAAATAATAATTGGGCCAATAGTTCTACATATGTAACTGCAGTTTTAGAGGATTGATGCCCTAGGTGGACCCATTCAATAATGGCAGGAGAATTTTTATTTTGAAAGATGACTCCAGTGGGACTGTTTGCAGTAGGGTTAATTTGTCCCAATAAAGGTAATTCGGGCTGTACCCGTGCTACTTGAGCTGAGGAAATTGCCTGCTCAACCCTTAGCAACTCATTCCTAGCTTCCTCTGTTAAAGTTCAGGGAGAGGTAAGATTAGAGTCACCTCTAAGTAAACTAAATAAATTTGTCATTTCTCCTGTAGAGATCTTCAGATAAGGTCTTAACCAGTTAATGTCCACTAATAATTTCTGAAAGTCATTTAAAGTTTTAAGACAATCTTTTCTTATCTCCACCTTCTGAGGCCCAATACATTGGTTATCAATTACATTCCCTATGATATTTGAAGGAAACCTCTCTTTATTTCCTTCCAAAATAATTTTCAGGCT
The DNA here is from genome assembly GCF_027574615.1 of Eptesicus fuscus. NCBI lineage: Eukaryota > Metazoa > Chordata > Mammalia > Chiroptera > Vespertilionidae > Eptesicus > Eptesicus fuscus. Next base: position 63,403,649 of record NC_072473.1, on the reverse strand, counting down.
ACAGAGAGTTTCATTTAAAAATCTTTGCCACATGAAACAATTTCTCTTAAGGTTATGGTGACCACTAGTATGGATTAGATTTAATATTTTAATAACAATCCTCAGTTTATCCTGTAATACCAGTGAAAGAGATTTTAAAATTTTCAAATTTCTCCTTTTTATTAAGCAAGAAATTTATTTTTTAAGAGTATTCCCATTAGCTAATTTTCATATACAGAGGGATCATGGGAAGCCTTCAGTAACTTTCTTAGAAGACTTATTTAAATTGCTTACAAAGACATTGGTTTATTTAAAGGCAGTGGGTTGGCCTTTGTTATTTCAAGATGGTGAGCAATAAGCCATGTGGCCATAATGGCAGCTGCTCAATCTGTTCTTTCAAAAGAAGGTAAAAGTCACATTGCAGGCAATCACTAGCTGTTTCTGGTCTTTATTAGAATTATTTATAAAATATTGGTTTTTCATTTAGCTGAAAACCTTGATTATAATTTAATAAGCTAATTTATTTAAGTAATTAAAGTAGGTATCTTTATTTAAAAAATAAAGCAAATTTACTTCTGAATTCACAAGCCCATATGTTGCCCCGCCTCTAGCTTAATTAAAAATGCAGGCAGCTACATAAAGTTAGGATTCAATTACTTATAAAAACTTTGGCTTCTCATGTAACTTAATTTATGAGATCTTGATTATATTTTAAAAAGTCTAATTTATAAAGTAACTTAAGTAGGTATCTTTAATTTAAAAAAAGGCAAAGAAACTTACTCAGAAAACTTATTTGATACTTTATTGGTCTGATATAAAAGCATACTTTTGTCTTTCTTGAAATTCTACTGCTGTTGAAAATTTTGGCTATATTTAAGAAATATTGTTTTTGCCCTCTTTTACAGGCGAAAACTTTCAAAATATTATATATATATATATATATATATATATATATATATATATATATATATATAAATTAATTTTTATTTGATAAAGCTTTCCATGTGATTTCAAGTATCAATCGGTTTAATTAAAAAAAATGTTTCTTTTAAGAGAGAATAGACTTTTGTAACCTTTTTGGGCCCATGGAATGTCTAAAAGTTACTCTCAGTCTTGAAATACACTTGGAAAGATCAAACATATACTATATAATATATACATATATGATTTAAAGATTATAATATTTTTTATAATTATCTTAAGATATCAATTAGATTTAGACCAGTTTTTGCATAGAAAAATTTTGGTTGAGATCACAGAATTAATCCTCTTTTTTAATTCGACCAAAAATAAGCAACTTATTTTGAATTCCTAATTATGAGAGAAAACACAACATTTTATTTTCTCAAAAATAAGTTCTTATACTTTTGACATTTGATTACCACAACCACATTTTCTCCCAATTTAATTTGTACTTTGAACTTTTAAAGCTGGCAAGTCAAATATATTTTGCATGTCTTAGATTAATAACACTTTAATAGCTTCAATTCTGTCCTCTAGGTTTTTTATGAGACAAATTTAAACTTTACTTTTTATTTGCCAGTGGCTCTGGAAAACCAGGTTTGGTTTATTCGAATGTAAATTACCACATTCCTTAGCATACTCGGAGAGTGGGCATCCATATTGGATCTCCGCATGTCTCCCTTCCTTCCCCACATCCTGCTTACTTTGGGGGAAGTTTCAGCAACAGATCTGGCCACACATTTTTTCATGCTTAAAAGATAAAGACAGATCTCAAATTTTTTCTTTCTTTTTTGCTTTCCAAAGTAATAACTAACACCCAATTTGGCCAAGATTTGAATTTATCTGTGAGTTCTCTCATAATTTTTAAACAAAGCATTGAGTAATCTCATTACGGGAGAGCAGATAGCCTTGCCCTCTCCTGCCACCTTTGAATTTCTCTGCACCAGAGGTGGCTTCAGCAGTGGAGTTTCATTTCTTATTACAAATTTTAGATTCCAAATACAAATTAAGATTTTAATTTGAACAAGAAACCACATTCTTTAAGCACACAAACCAAAATTCTATAATAAAGTTTACTTTATATTTATAACCTAATTCTTCCCCATTAGCCAGGCTGAAAAAGACGTTCCCACCCTACTTACAGATCTGGTTTCTGCAGCTGGTCCATGGGCTTTTGAGTGTGGTGAATTTCCCTCACCTTTTTCCGGTGAATTTTCCACACCTTTTTTCAGTGTATCTTTCCTCCTTCGCTCTAGGCGAAAAATATCTTCTCCTTCAGAAGTCCCGCATGGGCGCCAGATGTGGGAGCCCCTTTCACGACCCACGTGTTTCAGGGTTCCCGTTCAGGTCCGGTTTCTGGAGAAGGCCACAATCAAAATGAAAAGTGACTGGAAAAGAGTTAATTTGGGTAAATGGGGGGGCCAGGCGGGAGTCCACCTCTAGGGGGAGGACTACCCCTGCCTGGCCTTTGCCATCCCTTTTATTGGGGTTCTGAGATACACCCACATCCTTTAGGCAGGAAATTCAAATAATAGACAATCAGCAAAAATTTACATATGATTAACAGGTGAAAGTTGCTTTAACTACCAATGTCTTAACTAAACAATGAGTGAATAGCTCCGACTATTCAGAGCGATTAAGGTTGACCAGTCTTCCGGATTCCCTTTTCACATTTAACTACCAAGTGACAATGTTCGGTTTCCGGCAGTCGCCATCTGCAACATGATCAATTGGGGCTGTCCCCCTGCCCGGCTCCTTCGGCACCTGGGAGCCAGGTGGTGGCCCCATTCCCCACCCCTGCCACTGGTCGCTGTTTGCACCCATCTTGGCCTGGCACTGCCTGCTCACCTGCTCCACCATCCCTCCATGGTCCCACTCTTGTCGGGGCCCATCAGGGCCAGCAGCACCTCCACTGACACTTGCTGCCAGCACTGCATCGTCGACATCTGCCATGTTTCGTGCTGTCCTCTGGTGGTCAGTGCATGTCATAGTGAGCAGTTGAACTCCCAGTGGAGGGGGCAATTTGCATATTAAGTTTTTATATATAGGATAAGCAGCTGGATTATGGAGGAATAAAGAGCAGATGTTTGTGAATGACCTGCTACTCTTCCATATTGCTGGCAGTATTGGAATAAATGCTCATATATGATTTAAAAAAAGAATATGTGATAGATATCAATCACATATGCCACATATATGTAATATATGAATACTGTATTACTAGCCATAAAAAAGAATAAAATCTTGCCTTTTGCAACAACCTGGATAGACCTTGAAGGTATTATGCTACGTGAAATAAGTCAGACAGTAAAAGACACTATCAATACTGTATGATTTAACTTATATGTGGAATTTATAACACAAAAAAAACTAACAAAACAAAATCAAACTCAGATACAGAGAACATATTTGTAGTTGCCAGAGAGCAGGGAATTTTGGGGTGGGCAAAATGTGTGAAAGGGGTCAAGAGATACAAACTTCTAGTTATAAAAGAAATGTCATAAGCATGTAATGTACTGCATACTGATTATAATCATTAAAATTATATTGCATACAGGGTGAGGTAAAAGAAGGTTTATAGTTGTGAGTACAGAAAACACAGAATTTATTTCTGTATTATTTATTATTTTCCATATGAACAACTGTAAACCTATGTTTGCTCCACTTTATATTTGAAAATCGCTAACATAGTAAAACTTAAAAGTTCTCATCATAAGAAAATACATTTATAATTTCAGTAGAGGCCTGGTGCATGAATTAGTGCATGGGTGGGGTCCAGCTGGCCTTCTGGTGGGGAGGGGGCGATCAAGGGTCTGGCCAGCCACAGGGAGGGGCCATGGGAGATTGGCCACTGGCCCTGCCCCAGATCGGGCCGGTTGGTTGGCATCATAACAAACAGTCATTCCTGTCATTCTGGTCATTCTGGTCACTGGCTTTTTATATATATAGATATGGTGACAGGTGATAATTAGATTTATTGTGCTTTTCATTTTTCAGTGTATATAAATATTGAATCATATGTCATACAACTAATATGTTATATGTCAATTATACCTCAATTTAAAAAGGAAAGAAAAAACATGAATATACAGGCATCCACACTTTTGCCATACAAATAAAGGAAGAGCAGTATTACACTATTGCATGAGACTAAGTACTAAGCAATGTTTAACTGAGAAATATAAACATAGAAACATTTATCTCCTGAAGAGATATCTAAAGGCAGAGGTTGGCTCAGCAGATGGAACATTGGCCCAGCCTTTTACATTAAAACCATACCAAAATAATCAGCAACTTGTATATTTCATTCCTCTTTACATCAAAATAACACAAAAGGAACTTTTGTTATCACTGAACAGGTGAACCAAAGTCAGGAGCCACATTCCTCTAACCTTCTCATTAAATAAATAATGACAATAATTAACCTCTATTTTGCTTAAAAGAGTATCTACAGCAAAAATTGTTTGAAAGTTTTCCATTAATTTTTTGAGAGAGTGGAGTGGGGGAGAGAGAGAGAGAGAGAGAGAGAGAGAGAGAGAGAGAGAGAGAGAGAGAGAGAGAGAGAGAGAGAGAGAGAGAGAGAGAGAGAAACAATGAATCTGCAACCCAAGTAGGTGCCTTAGCTCTGGAATTGAACCAGAGACCCTTCGGTGTACTTGCCAATGCTTTAACCAATGAGCCAAGCCAGCCAAGGCAGATTGCTTAAATTTTGATTAAGAGTGTTTTGAATTTATAGGTTCAATTAAGGGAAAATTATATCATAATATATAAGCTATCCAATCTATAACCAAATATATTTTTCCATTTATTATATACTTTTTTATTTCTTTTCAGTATATTGTAGTTTTTATGCATACAGATGCAGCACATAATTTGTTAAACTGATAGTTAACACATTTATTTTCTGCATTATTGTAAGTGGTATTGATTTTTTAAATTTTAGATTTAAATTATTCATTGTTAACATAAAGAAAAACAAATAATTGAGTTTTAAATATTGATTTTGTATTTTGGGATCTTGCTAAATTTACTTGTTAATTCAAGGATTTTTCTGTAGATTTTTTTTATTTTCTATATACACAAATATATTATCTATATAAATAAAAATGTAAATGTTCATTTGTTCAAAATCTTAAATCTCCAAAAGTTCTTCACCGATTGCTTTGAAATTTTGACACAACTTTGCATTCGAATACGCGCATGTTTCTATATACCTTATACCTACTATTATATAGCTGTCACACCTGTGACAGGTAAAAACCTGCTTTTTTTGAAAAAAAGCACCATCTGTTGGACGTAAAGCAACACACGCTATACTAAATATTTCACGATTCCATTTCAATATTTCCGATTTACGATCCATTTATGATTTCTAAATTTTCAATTTTATGATTCCATTTCAATGTTGATAATGATTGAAGATTTGTGCTTAGAAATTGGGAACAAATTTCTCAATCAATTAGGAATGCCATCACCGAATTGATCTGCTGCTGCTTCGTTCAATGTAGAATTACGTCGTGAACAAAATCACAACACAGGTGATCTTTTGTCATATGTGCAATCAAATATTCCTAAGCTAACGCTTGAGCAAAAAGGCATTTACGATCAAATAATGCAAACTGTCAATAATGGAGTTGGAGAAATCGTATTCTTAGATGCGCCAGGAAGAACTGGTAAAATGTTCCTAATTAGATTGATTCTGGCAGCAATTCGATCCCAAAATGACATAACCTTAGCTCTTGCGTGGTCCAGAATAGCAGCAACATTGCTACCAGGTGGACGAACTGCTCATTCTGCTTTGAAATTGCCATTGAACATGCAATTCATTGAAACTACCACGTACAACATTTCCAAACCACCCAGCATGGCAAAAGTTTTGCAGAAATGCAAACTTATTGTTAGGGATGAATGCACAATGGCACACACAAAAATTGCTCAAGGCTCTTAATTGATCATTGCAAGATTTGTGTGGAAACATCAGACCATTTGGGAACGCATTAATATTGCTTGCAGGAGATTTCAGGCAAACATTACCTGTAATTCCTCAATCGACACCAGCGGATGAAATAAATGCTTGCCTGAAATACTCTACTTTGTGGCCACACGTAAAGACATTAAAAATAACTACAAATATGCGTGTCCAGCTGCAAAACAATCGATCAGCTGAAATATTCTCACATCAATTGCTGGAAATTGGGAACGGAAAGGTGCCGGTTGATCTGACTTCAGGATGAATTTCATTGTCTCATAACTTCTGCAATTTAGTGACGTCAAAAGAAGAATTGGTTGAAAAAGTATTTCCCAATATTCAAACCAATTATAACTACCACGATTGGCTGAGTGAATGAGCTATTCTTGCGGCCAAGAACAAAGACATCTACAAACTTAACAATATTATTCAGTCTAACATTCAAAGCGAGGCAGTCACATACAAGTCCGTCGACATTGTTGTGGAAGCAGATGAAGCAGTTAATTATCCAACAGAATTTTTGAATTCACTCAATCTGCCAGGGATGCCACCACACGTACTGCAATTGAAAATTGGTGTGCCAATTATCATGTTGTGAAATATCAACCAGCCAAAGCTTTGCAACGGCATGCAGCTTGCAGTAAAAAAATTAATGAGCAACATCGTAGAAACAACAATCATGACAGGACCTTTGAAAGGTGAAGATATCCTCATTCCACGCATTCCTATGATTCCAACGGATATGCCATTTCAATTTAAGCTATTGCAATTCCCAATTCGATTGGTGTTTGCAATCACCATCAACAAAGCTCAGGGCCAATCTTTAGAATTGTGCGGTTTAGATCTAGACACGGATTGCTTCTCACATGGACAATTATATGTTGCGTCGCCTCTGCTCCTCCCTTCTTCCCCAGCCCCGCCTCCGCTCCTCCCTTCTCCCCCACCCCACCTTCTCCACCAGCCTGCCTGCTTTTCTCCCTTTTCCGCCAGCCCGCCCGCTCTCCTTCCTTCCCCCCTGGCCCCGCCTCCGCTCCTCCCTTCTCCTCCACCTGGCTTGCTTGCTTCTCCATAGCTTTGCTCCCTTCTGCAGCTCTTGGCTTCTTTCTACGCTATCTTGATATGCAAATTAGCCGCCATCTTTGTTGGGGTAATTTGTATATTTGTCCTGATTGGTTGGTGGGCGTGGCTTGAGCATAGCGAAGGTGCGGTCAATTTGCATATTTGTCTATTATTAGGTAGGATGGATATATATATATATATATATATATATATATATATATATATTCACTTGACACATAAATTAACCATCACAAGTCTATCCCTTGTCAACTTGAAACACATATACACTGAGTGGCCAGATTATTATGACCACCTGAGGTTTGTAGGCAAATTAGCTGTACCCTGCATCGTATGGAATATGGAAGCCGAAGTCCTGTTCGAACACCTTTGCTGTCTGCAGTTACCAAGATAAAATGTCTCCAATTCGCACAAGAACACAAGGGTTGGACAGCCGAGCATTGGAAAAAGTCATGTGGTCTCATGAATCACGTTTCCAGTTGCATCATGCAGATGGCAGAGTGAGAATTTGGCAGAAACAGCATGAAAGCATGCATCTCACATGCATGAGTACAACCCTTCAAGCTGATGGGGGCAGTGTTATGGTTTGGGGCATGTTTTCCTGGCATGATTTGGGCCCTTTAATTCGTGTGGAACAAAGTCTGCATAGCACAACATACCTAAGTATTGTTGCTGATCAAGTTCATCTTATCATGTTGATGGTGTATCCCAATGGAGATGGTTTCTTCCAACAAGACAATGTGCCATGTCATGGTGCTTGTATTTTGCACGAGTGGTTTCAAGAACATGAAGGAGACTTTACCTTGCTTAGGTGGCCCCCACAATCACCAGATCTCCCAACTGCCCCCCCCCCGCTGTCCTGATCACCCCAACTAACCCCCAATGACGGTCTGCTCATCCCCAATTGGTCCCCCTGCTGGTCTGCTTACTCCCAACTGCCCTTCCCCCCTCTGGCCTGATCACCCACAACTGCCATCCCATCCTGGCATGATCACCCACAACTGCCCTCCCCTCTTGGCCTCTAACTGCCTCTACCTCAGCCCTGCCACCATGGCTTTGTCCAGAAGAATGTCCGGAAGGTCTCCTGGAAGGTCTCCCAGTCTAATTAGCATATTACCCTTTTATTAGAAGCCTGATGCATGGGTGGGGGCCGGCTGGTTTGCCCTGAAGGGTGTCCCGGATCAGGGTGGGGGTTCCCTTGGGGTGTGGGGTGGCCTGGGTGAGGGTCCTGTGGCTGTTTGCATGCTGGTCACTCCCCCCAGCAGGGACTCTTACTCCATGAGGGCGTGGCCAGCCTCAGAAAGGGGCTAAGGGCTGTTTTCAGGCTGGCCACACCCCCTTCAGGTTGGGGGTCCCCGCTGGGGTTCCTGGCCAGCCTGGGTGATGGGCTGAGGGCCATTTTCAGGTTGGCCATGCCCCCTGGTAACCCAGGCCTCTAGCCACTCCTTGAGCAGCGGACAGGGAGGGCTGGAAGCTTGGCTTCCTCCATCACTGGGGGCAACCCAAGCCTCTTGCTCACTCCAGCTCAGTGGCTACCACCATCTTTGTTGGGTTAATTTGCATGCTTACTCCTGATTGGCTGGTGGGCGTAGCAGAGGGATGGTCAATTTGCATGCTTCTCTTTTATTAGTGTAGATTTCGTTTTCCTTCAGCAAGCATCTCATTTTTTTTACCTAGTGAAGTTCCCAAACTTTATTCCTGAAGGGTCTGGGCAATTACTAGTCCTGGTTTATTGGGTTGCTGTAGTTTTCCATTGACCTTAATCACTGGGACTCAAAATTCTAAGAGACACCCTAAAGTATCTCCTGTATTTCAGACATGCTCTTGCTTACTTCCATGGTTGAGTAGTGGTACATTTTCCCCTTGATAGTCAGGATCAGTTACCCAACCAGCACAGCAATGCCCTTCTTTGCCTATTGATTCAAAGGCATAAATAAGCCCCTCTACATGTCAGACTGAACTTCCAGTTTATTGGAATCATTGTTTTGTCTCCTGGTAGAAACATTTCTCCCTTTGGCTTCTAGGTCATGAGAGTATATGGTCAAGAAAATACAAAGCAAATATTTGCATGGTGTATCACTAGCAGAAACAGTGAGTGGTTCTTGATCCTGTGAATCTTGGCTATTGGCAAAACAGTATCATATACAGGATGTTGATGTAGATCACATATATTCTTCTGGAGCAGTGGTCGGCAAACTCATTAGTCAACAGAGCCAAATATCAACAGTACAACAATTGAAATTTCTTTTGAGAGCCAAAATTTTTAAACTTAAACTTCTTCTAATGCCACTTATTCAAAATAGACTCACCCAGGCCATGGTATTTTGTGGAAGAGCCACACTCAAGGGGCCAAAGAGCCACATGTGGCTCGCGAGCCACAGTTTGCCGACCACAGTTCTGGAGAATTTTGTCTCAGTCATGCAAGGGTATTGCCACCAAACATAATTATAACTGAGTCTTCAAAGATCATTCCGCTTTTCCATCAAGTCAACTGCTTCAGGATTATGGGGAAAATTATAAGATGAGTGAATTCCATGAACATGGACCTGTTGCTGCACTTCTTTTGCTGTGAAAAAAATTCCTTCATCAGAAATAATAATGTGTGGAATACTGTGATGGTGGATAAGGCAATTTGGGTGAAACATTGTGTCCGGAGAAGGTGAAACCATATCCAGAATTTTTACTCTAGTTAATATGGAATGCTACTCCTTCACAATGGAAGCAGTCCATTGCAATTGACTTGCCACCGTATCAGGAACTCAGTATTGGTCTCTGCTGTTGGCAGATTGGGCACTCAGTGGTGGCTGTAGCCAGATTGGCCTTTGTGAATGAAAGTCAATATTGGTAATCCCATGTGTAACCTCTATTCATGCCACTGTGGCCAATTCATTCATAGACCCCTATGTTCATAGCATTATTATTTACAATAGCTAATATTCGGAAACAAGCCAAGTGCCTATCAGTAGATGAGTGGATAAAAAAGCTGTGGTACATTTATACCATGAAATACTATGCAGCTGTAAAAAAGAAATATATCTTACCCTTTGAGACAGCATGAAGGATCAGGAGAGTATTATGCTAAGCAAAATAAGGCAGTCAAAAAAAGACAAGTATCACATGATGTCACATATATGGACTCTAGTGACCAAAATAAACTGACAAACAAAATAGACCCTGAGACATTGAAGCTTGTAACAAACTTACATATTTCAGAGGAAAGTGAGGGGGGAGCGGGAAGAGATTAATCAAAGAACATATATAAATATATGCATAATCTATGGTCACAGACTATAGTGCGGTGAAGGACTGGGAAGGGGTCTGGAGCAGGGTAGAGGATATCCATGGGGTCAAAAAGGGGACATCTGTAATACTTTCAACTGAAATTATGCAAAATATGTTCTCTGATAATCATGAAATAAAATTAGATATCAATAACAAAAGGAAAATTGGGAATTAAAACATATGTATGAATTAAACAGCACTTTCTTAAATAACCAACAGGTGAAAAAAGAATCATAGGGGAAATTAAAACATTCTTTGAGATAAATGACAACACAAAGAAAACATATAGAATCACCTAAACCAGAGTTTTGTAGGATACTTAAAGCTTAAATGCTTACATGGATAAAGAAAAAAATACCTGAAATTAATAACCTAAACATGCTGGTTAAGACACTAAAAAACAAGAGTAAACTAAACATAAATAAAGCAGAAGGAAGGAAATAATAAAACTTAATGAGGAAGTAAATGAAAAAAAGGAAAAAATACAATGGACAAAATAAGTGAAACCAAAAATTGGTTCTTAGCTAACTAACAAAAAGACAGAAGACTCAAATTACTGAAGTTATAAGTAAAAGAGAAAAATACTATGAACAACTTTGCTAACAAATTAGTAATCTAGAAGAAATGAAGAAACAAATGACTTGAATTTTAAATAAAAATGAAAACTTCCCACAAAGAAAACCTCAGCCTAGATGGCTTTCCTGGTAAATTTTACCAGATATTTAAAGAAGCGTTAACTCAAATCTTTCACAACATCTTCCAAAAATAGGTGGGAAGCTAAAACTCTTGCAACTCGTGTTATGAGGCCACTATTACCCTAAAACAAAATTTATACAAAGATATTACCAAAAAAAGAAAAATCAAACAAAAAACCCTTTTAAATATACACACACACACCTCTACCAAATATTATCAACCATAATTCAGCAATATAAACAAAGGATTATACACCAAGACAAAATAGGATTTATCTCAGAAATATAAGGATGGTTTAACATACAAAAATCAGTCACTATGTCACACAAGTAGATTAAATGATCAAAGCTACATAATTATCTCAATGACTGCAAATAAAGCATTTGACAAAATCCAACACTCTTTCATGGTAAAAACACTCAGTAATTTAGGATTTGAAAGGACCTTCCTTAGCTTGATAAAGGGCATCCAGGAAAAACCTACAGCTGATGTTATACTTCATCCCAAAAACCTGAATTCTGGTCCCTTAAAATCTACCCTTACTACTTTTATTCAACATTGTAACATTGTAGTAGATTTTCTAGCTAGAACATTAGGGAAAAAAATTAAAGGCATCAGCAATGGAAAAGAAGAAATTAGTCTATCTCTAATTATCCTATCTAATAAAAGAGTAATATGAAAATTGGCCACCACTCCGCTACACCCACAAGCCATGCCCACCAGCCAATCAGGAGTGAGTATGCAAATTAACTCAACCAAGATGGCTTCGGCCATGGGGTGAGCAGGAGGCTTGGGTTTCCCCAGCAATGGAGGAAGCCAAGCTTTCCGCACACCCTGGCTGGCCCAGGTCTCCACTCAAGGCTACAAAGTTTCAATTATAGAAAATAAATAAATCCTAACAAAAATGGTGGCAGCCATGGAGCTGGAGAGAGCAGGAGGCTTGAGTTGCCTCTGGCGACGGAGGAAGCCAAGCTTCCGCAGGCCTCCGCTCAAGGCTACAAAGTTTCAATTATAGAAGACAAATAAATCCCAACAAAAATGGCTGAGGCCATGGAGCAAGCAGGAGGCTTGGCTCCGCTCAAGGCTACAAAGTTTCAATTATAGAAGATAAATAAATCCCAGATACCAGGGCCTCCACTTGGGTCACTGGGGGGCATGGCCAGCCTGCAAACCACCACAGGCCCCTCACTCAGGCTGCCCCACACCCCAAGGGAACCCCTACCCTGATCTGGGACATCCTTCATGGCAAACCAGCTGGCCCCCACCCATGCACCAGGCCTCTATCCTATCTAATAAAAGAGTAATATGCAGATTGACCATCACTCCAACACACAAGATGGCTGCCCCCATGTGGTCAAAGATGGCTGCCCCCATGTGGACATAAGATGGCCACCACAAGATGGCCAGCATGGGAGGGAAGTTAGGGGCAAACAGGCTGGCAGGGGAGCAGTTAGGCATTAATCAGGCTGGCAGGGGAGTGGTTAGGGGGGTGATCAGGCTGGCAGGCAGAAGTGGTTAGGGGCAATCAGGAAGGCAGGCAGGAGAGCAGTTGGGAGCCAGTAGTCCTGGATTGTGAGAGGGATGTCAAACTACCCATTTACTAGGATCGGGCCTAAATGGGCAGTCAGACATCCCTCGAGGGGTCCCAGATTGGAGAGGGTGAAGGCTGGGCTGAGCAACAACCCCCCATGCATGAATTTCATGCACCAGGCCTCTAGTAATGATATAATCTTGTGCATACAAAATTCTAAGTCTTCTGCTAAAAATAAATTATTAAAACAAAAAACATTCAGCAAGGTTTCAGGATATAAGATCAATATATAAAAATAAATTGTATTTCTATACACTAGCATTGAAAAATCAGAATATTAAATTATGAAAACAATTTACAATAGCATCCAAGAGAATAAAATGCTTGGGAAGAAATTTAACAAAAGAAGAATAAGACTTGCACAATGAAAACTATAAAACATCATTGAAAAAAATGCAAAGGCCAAGATAAAGAGCACAATATCTGTGATGGTTAATTTTGTCAAGGGTGCCCAGATTAATCATTATTTCTGATTATGTTTGTGATGGTGTTGGCTGCATGAGATTATCATTTAAATTGGTGGATTTAGTCAAGTAAATTGCCCTCCACAATGTAGGTAGGCATTATATAATCTGTTGGCTCTCAAAAGAAATTTCAATCGTTTTACTGTTTATATTTAGTTCTGTTGACTAATGGGTTTGCCAACCACTGGGATAAAACAAAAAGTGGGGGAAGGAAGAAATTGTTGCTTTTTTCTTGCTTGAGTTGGGATATCTCATCTCATCTCTGGCCCTCAGACAGGAATTTAAATCAGCAGCTCCCTTGGTTCTCAGGCTGCTGAGTAAGCTGCTCTGCCACTCAGGCCATATGATCCAGCAAATCGGTTAGTGCTTGTAGGGTTAGTGGCAGAGAGAGATGCTGTTTTGTGTCATTGATAGGACCCTATAGGTGGATCACAGCACAGGACTTTAGGATTTTGGAGCTATGCTGGTTTGGTGGTAATGTACTCATGTAGCCTTCTTTTGGGGGTGGGGGAGAGCCCTTTTCATCCTCTTCCATTTTAAATGATAGCCGTCCTGGATAGAGTGGTCTTGTGTTCAAGTCCTTGGTTTTTTTCTTTTTTTTGTTTTAATATATTTTTATTGATTTCAGAGAGGAAGAGAAAGGGAGAGAGAGATAGAAACATCAATAATGAGAGAAAATCATTGATCGGCTGCCTCCTATACCCCTCTTCCCCCATTAGGGATCGAGCCTGCAACCCAGGCATGTGCCCTTGACTAGAATCAAACCTGGGACCCTTCAGTCTGTAAGCCAATACTCTATCCACTGAGCCAAACCTTCTAGGGCTCAGGTCCTTGTTTTTCATTACTTTGAATACTTCATGATAATCCCTTCTGGCCAAAAGTGTTTCTGTTGAGAAATCATCTGACATTCTAATGGGCACTGCCTTGTAGTAACTTTCTGTCTCTCATGCATCCTTTAAGATTCTTTCTTTGTCTTTAATGTTTGTCATTTCTATTATGATGTGTCTTGCTGGTGTGGGTCTCTTTGGGTTCATCTTGATTGGAACTCTCTGTGCTTCCTGAACTTGTGTGACTTTTTCTGTCACTAGTTTACAGAAGTATTCTGTCATTATTTCTTTTAACGGGGTTCTCTATTCCTTGCTCACTTTCTTCTCCTTCTGGTTAGCCTATGATGAGGATATTATTATATTTCTTACTGTCCCAAAGTTCCCCCCTTAAACTATCCTCTGGCTTTTTAATTCTTTTTTTCTTTTTGTTGCTCTAAATGGGTGCTTTTATCCTACCTTGTCTTCCAAGTCACTGATTCCATCTTTTGCCTTATTTAATCTAGTTTTGATTCATTTCAGTGTATTCTCAATATCAGATATGTGATTTCCAACTGATTCTTATTTATGCTTTCTATATTTTGTTTCATGCTGTTGTAGTTCCCACTAAGTGTCTTGAAATTCTAAGTTCCTTGAGCATCCTTATAACCATTACTTTAAACTCTATATCTGATCATTTGCTTGCCTCTATTTCATTTAGCTCTTTTTCTGGAGTTTCATCCTTTTCTTTCATTTGGAGGTTGTTTCTTGTCTCCCCACTTTTGCTCTTTCTATGTATTTGTTTCTAATATATTAGAGCAATCTACTATGCCTCCCAGACTTTGAGGGTTGGCCTTATTTGTGTTTTGTGGGACCCAGTGGTGCAATCTCTTAGATATCCTGAGCTGGATGATCTAGGATAACCCTTGTGTGAGTTATTTGGACTCTGCTGTTGTAATTGGGTCTTGAATGTTGTCCCATTGAGGATTACCTGTGACTGTGTCATGCAAACTGTTGTGCATGTGCAAGCAGAACAAAACAAAACACAACAAAACAAAAATATATATAAGACCCCTATAAAAACAACAAAATCAACCACAAAAGTAAAGAGAATTATGAAGGAGAAAAGTGAACAATAATAGAAGGAAAAAAAGAAACTACAAGGAGAAAAAAAAGAGAAGAAAGAGGAATATAAATGGGCAGAGATGAAAGAAAGGAAATAAAAATAAAGACTAGGGGAAGGAAAATGGTATAAAAGAAAAGAAGAAGAAAATAAGTATGAAAAGGAAAATAGAGGAGAAAGCAGATAGATTAAAATAAGAAAAGGAAAATGAGGAGAAATCATCAGAAAGATAAAATAAAAAATAGAGTCAGAAATGGAAAGGAAAAAATTAGATCTAGGAAAGACAAAAGAGACACTAAAATAACAAAATGTCAATAAAGAAGAAAGATAAGGAAGATAAAGAAAAAAAAATAAAGTAGTGTTCATCATAGCAGAGTTTAGTGCATCCTGGGAGCTCCTTTTGGATTCTGCTCTTCTGATTACTGAAGCTGTGACTGTTTTGTCTGGCACTTCTGAACTTCCTGGGAGGTATTTAGGTGCTAACCACTGTCAGAAACTGTCTTTGTTTGGCTCTCAGCAACCTGTTTAAAGATCCAAGCGATTCACAGTTTGTGTGTTTCTCCACAGGACTTGGCTGCATGTGGGAGGGGCCAAAGTGCACTCTAATACTGATTTGTTAGCAGCATGGGGCCCAGTGATGAGTCAGCAAACTTCCCTGTGTTCCCTGGGCTCAGTCTGTGCCTACCTTCACCTGCCAGCCAGCTGTCAATCTTAATTTCTCAAAAATCTCTTTCTGCCCTAGTCGGTTTGGCTTAGTGGATAGAGCGTCAGACTGCGGACCTAAGGGTCCCAGGTTTGATTCTGGTCAAGGGCACATGCCTGGGTTGCGGGCTCAGTCCAACGTGCAGGAGGCAGCCAATCAATGATTCTTTCTCATCATTGATGTTTCTATCTCTCTCTTCCTCTCCCTTCCCTTCTGAAATAAATAAAAATATATTATTTTTAAAAAGTCTGTTTCTGAAAGGGCTTTAGGAGAGTTAGAAGTCTAGACCTCTGGGTCTCCCATAAGGGGGAAATGCCATTCAGATTTTCAGATTTCAGGGAAAGTGATGGGTGTGTTTCTGTGTCCCAGAGCTACTCCTCTGAGAGTCACCCAGAATATTTCCCTGTCCTTGGCTAGGCAGAGATCTTTGTATGCAGTCCAGTGGGATCAGCGGGAAACCTGGAATTTCTATCACTTCTCCAGTGAGGGGAAAGCACCAGTCAGGTTCATGGATTAGTGGAGCAGTCAGCTTCACCTCCAGATCAGAGACTGATGCTTCCTGAGACTGTTCAAACCTCTAGGCTTGGCCTCCTCAGCTGTTTCCTCTGCAAAGGTCAAGATGCAGGGTGTGGCAGGCAGGGGTCCCAAGGGTGTGTAGGGCTGTATCACTTAGGGCAGGGTTTTTTTCCTTTTCCTGAGCTGTGGCTTCTGGAATTGTCCAGCACTTCCCAGGTAAAATGGCCCTTTCGGTTTGCGGGGGAGGGTGCAACCAAATGCAGGTCTCCCGGCTGCCTCTTTTCCATGTCTCCCCCAAATGTTTCTACCTCAGCCTTGCCTCAAGCACCTTCAGTTTGCACCACCCTCCCTCCCCTGAAGCCTCAGGTGAGTAGCTGCAAACGAAAACCCTATGCTCTGTTTTTTTTGTTTTTGTTTTTGTAACAAATCAAAACAAAACAAAACTGCAGCTCAGTCTAATTCCAGTTCTATGATTCTTTCTGATTTTGAGGTAACTCAGTTGTCCAGTCTAGTTCCAAGTGGAGTGAGTCCTTTACATGTTTGCCCTTTTCAACTACTACAGAATATACCATTTCTTCAGTATTTCAATATACTATATAACAAAGCCACTATCTATATAATAAAGAGGTAATATGCAAATTGGTCCTAACAGCATCATGATAATGACCAATTTGTATATTAACAGGCCAGTAGGAGGCTGCATGTGCAGCAGAGGGACTTTCTGTGCCTGGGCGCCCACAGTGGTGGAGTCAGGCCTGGGTCCTGGGTGGCTGCGACACGGCGGCAGTCAGTCAGGCCTGGGTCCTGGGGACTGCAGCGGCGGGAGTCTGGCCTGGGTCCATCACCAGTTAGAAGGCATCTCAGGGTGAGGACCATCACCTCAGCCAGAACTCAAGATGGTCACCTGGCCTGGCTTGACCCCTCCTCAGAGGCAGCCCCTTTCCTCCATGTACACTGCAGAGGACAGTCAGGGATGCCTAAGAGGCTGGGGCCATGGTGCCCCATCGCTACCCTACTCCCCTGGCCTCCTTAACCTGTGGCCCCCACAGAAGGGTATGTATGAGAGCCCTTCCCCTGCTACCTCTCACCACTGTCTCTGCCATCCCTCAGCACACAGGCATATCGGCTTTCAAACTTGCCCTACTCACTTCCTCTCACCCCCTTCCAGGGCCTCTGCTCTGGATGGGGCCTTTGGAATCCAGGGCTCTGGGATTTTACAACAGAGTTGGGGTGGGAAAGGGTAAACAGCACCTAAGATGGCTGATATGGCCACCCACCTCTGCCTCAGCTTGACCAATTAATTCGGCCTCAGAACGTGGCACTCAGAGGGGATCCCTACTTCCCCAGCAATGGCTCTAGGGCCTCGGCCCCAGTACCAACCTCCTCCCCCCCTTGGCCCTCCCCACAGCTGGTGCTTGCTGCAGCTCCATGTGCCTTACTTAACCACCCCTTCCTTCCCTCTTCCTACAAAGGAGGCTGCATCTTTGTATGTTATATTCATATAAACTTTGTATTCATATTAACTTTTGGGGGGAAAATAAAAACAACAATGACCAAGAGAATGCCACAGTCAACATCCAGAGTCCGGCTCAGGAGAACCGAGAGAACGGAGAATTCCATAAGTTGGCTGATGCCAAGATATTTCTGAGTGACTGCCTGGCGTGTGACCGCAGAGGAAGGAGTCCAAGTTTCTCAGCAGAACACCAAGGACTTCTTCCGTGTTCTGAACCTTTGCTTTGGTTTTCAGAATTCTCTGCTCCCTATCTGTTGGCTCTCTCCCTCTGAGGGGCACTGTTGCCATCACATGGGTGCAACTGGAATATTGTATCTCAAGAGGATTGCCCCAATGTACATATTCTTTTATCCGACGATGAAAAAATCCCAAAGAATAAGAATGGAGACAGACTACTGTCCTTTAGGCTTAAAAAAAACCCGGAAGTGTCCTGCAAAGAGCTGAGATTTGGTTCTGTCCACGTGCCCCAGAGAGATTGGATAAGGAAATGGCAGGGTTTGGCCCTGACTTTACCCACTTATGTTACTCCTGAAGGTGTCTTTGCCACAATGTGAATTAACTGCCACCTTTTGGAATAGGGGCTCATAGGAAAGTGTGCATTCCCAACTTTTCTTGAAACAGACCTATGTTCTGCAGCTATGGCCACCTTCCTGAGACCAGGTCCTGTTGCTGAGAATCAGGGGGCACTGGAGTGGAGAGCCCCCTGACCCGTGCCCTTTTACATTCAGGGATTGAGCTGAACTCATTTTGGGGGAGGCCTGGCAAGGGTGACAGGTGACACAGATGGAAGGATGGAGAATGGAGAGACAGACACCTTGCTTGGTCCCTCCCTGGGTGGGGTCAGGCAGATGAAGGCCAGCCAGCCCGCCCCACAATTGGGTGAGATAGTGTCTTATGTGTCCACATCTCACCCCGTGGGCCTGGCCACTCCCCTCAGCTCCAGGCAGCCCTCTGTGTTCCATGACAGCTCTGCCCTCACATGTGCTGCTCGCCCTAAGTCAGAAGGAAGAGAACAGTTGGCCCACAGACAACTACACAAAAAATAGAGCTCATGGCTGGTGAGCGCAGTGTCAGTGGCAGGAGCCTCTCCTGCCTCTGTGGCAGCGCTAAGAAGCAACAAGCTGAGTGGTAAGGAGCAGCGAGCAGTAAGGAGCAAGGGGTCCTGGACTGTGAGAGGGATTTCCAACTGTTCAATGGGGAAAGGGCCTAAGTCGGCAGGCGGACATCCCCTAAGGGGTCCCAGGCTGCGAGAGGGTGCAGGCTGGGCTGAAGGACCCCGCCCCCCCAGTGCATGAATTTCGTGCACTGGGCCTCTAGTGCTTCAATAAAAAATAATAGAACAGGCTCAGAAATCTACCACCTGTAGATCAAATCTGCCTGGACTCTTTTCTTTTTTTGTAAATAAAATTTTATTATAACACCACCATACTGATTAATTTACATATTATATATTTCTGCTTTCATACTGCAATGGCAGAGTTGAATAGTTGTAATAGAGACCATATGACTCACAAAATTAAAAAAATTACTATTTTTTTCCCATTTAAAAAACTTTGCATATCATTGCATTAGATTCATGCTCCCTTTAGAAATGTTCTCAATATATGTTCTAAAGAAATAAAATTGAATACATTGTACTTCTTTTTTAATTACATTTTTATCAGTGGTAACAAATAACATATTTATTGTTGTCTAACATATGGGCAGGAATTTTTTTCATATTTAGTTAAAGTGTAAGAAATTCCAGGAGAAATATGCTGTCATTTTGATGCCTACAATATTCCCTTGTCAGCAAACATGAATTTTATATTTGGGATCTACAATGCAATTAATTCAATTTAACTAATATTTATTGAGTCTCTACTATATATAATTCTGGAGAAGTTTAGACTTCAACATTCAAATAGAACTGAAAATACTGAAAATTCCATCAACTATTTGGTCTTTTGTTTTATTCTCTCATGCCATGTCAATCCCCACCCCTTTCTAATATAATATTCTAGCTTTAACTTTTGACGTTATATAAACATTCTAATTTCTCTCCCAATACTAAACATGACTCTTCATGTCAAGCTAAGTTGAAATAAAGTGGAAAGGCATATTTTTGGCTATAAATATAATCTAGTTTTTAAATTACACTTTACTTCTTAAAATGCCTGTTACGTATTTGGAAAGTTACTTCCCTACTTTTATAATATTAATGTTGCCATCATCCATAATCTAGTACATTGTAATACTGGATATATAGCTATATATATATATACACATACACATACACATATATATATATATATATATATATATATATACACATATGTGTGTGTGTATGTGTGTGTGTGTGTGTGTGTGTGTGTGTGTGTGAATGGGCA
Organism: Eptesicus fuscus; assembly: GCF_027574615.1. Taxonomy (NCBI): domain Eukaryota; kingdom Metazoa; phylum Chordata; class Mammalia; order Chiroptera; family Vespertilionidae; genus Eptesicus; species Eptesicus fuscus. Next base: position 63,383,601 of record NC_072473.1, on the reverse strand, counting down.
TCAAATAGTATATATATTTGAGTGGCCAGATTATTATGACCACCTGAGGTTTGTAGGCAAATTAGCTGTACAGTGCATCGTATGGGATATGGAAGCCGAAGGCCTGTTTGAACACCTTTGCTGTCTTCAGTTACCAAGATAAAACGTCTCCAATTCGCACAGGAACACAAGGATTGGACAGTCGAGCATTGGAAAAAAGTCATGTGGTCTGATGAATCATGTTTCTAGTTGCATCATGCAGATGGCAGAGTGAGAATTTTGTGGAAACAGCATGAAAGCATGCACCCCACATGCATGAGTACAACCCTTCAAGCTGATGGGGGCAGTGTTATGGTTTGGGGCATGTTTTCCTGGCATGATTTGAGCCCTTTAATTCATGTGGAACAATGTCTGAATAGCACAACATACCTAAGTATCATGGCTGATCAAGTTCATCCTATCATGTTGATGGCGTATCCCAATGGAGATGGCTTCTTCCAACAAGACAATGCGCCATGTCATGGTGCTCGTATTTTGCAGGAGTGGTTTCAAGAACATGAGGGAGACTTTACCTTGCTTAGGTGGCCCCCACAATCACCAGATCTCAATCCAATTGAGCATTTGCAGGATGAAGTTAAAAGAGCCATCAGGTAGCTGGTTCCACAACCATCAAATCTCACAGAACTGGACAGTGCTATTCATCAGGCATAGTGTTAGATTCCTCGCATCACCTTTCAACATCTTGTGGAGTCAATGCCAAGAAGAATCGCCACAGTATTGAAGGCAAAAGGTGGCCCAACGAAGTACTGATGGGGTGGTCATAATAATCTGGCCACTCAGTGTATATAGTTAGTTACTTAGTTTATTCACTTCCCTTCATCCAACTACTCCCTATTATCTAGAAACTCATAACATTTCTTCCTCTACACTACATTTAAGGTCCACCTATTTTTTTCCCCACTCACTAATCACATCTAAAAACCATACTGAGAAAGGTCTGTGTACTAGTCAGAATAGGCTAGATAATCCTATCTAATAAAAAAGTAATATGTAAATTGATTGTACCTCCACTATGCCCACAAGCCACACCCACCAGCCAATCAAGAATGAGTTTGCAAATTAACCCAAACAAGATGGCTGTGGCCACAGAGCAAGCAGGAGGCTTCGGTTTCCATGGCAATATAGGAAGCCAAGCTTTCTGCCTGCCCTGGCATGCCCTGCCTCCTCTCAAGGCTACAATGTTTCAATTATAGAAGATAAATAAATCCCAACAAAAATGGCAGCAGCCATGGAGCTGGAGAGAGCAGAATGCTTGGGTTTCCCTGGCAATGGAGGAAGCCAAATTTCCTGGCCTGCCCTGGCCTGTACTCAAGGCTACAAAGTTTCAATTATAGAAGGTAAATAAATCCCAGATACCAGAGCATCTGCTTGGGTGGCCAGGGGGCGTTGCCAGCATGCAAACCACCACAGGCCCCTTGCCCAGGCTGCCCCATGCCCCAAGGGAACCCCCACCCTGATCTGGGACACACTTCAGGACAAACCAGCTGACCCCCACCCCTACACCAGGCCTCTATCCTATCTAATCCTATCTAATAGAAGAGTAATATGCAAATTGACTGTCACTCCAACACACAAGATGGCTTCCCCTATGTGGTCAAAGATGGCTGCCCACATGTGGACACAAGATGGCCACCACAAGATGGCCAGAAAGGGGGGGCATTTGGGAGGGACCAGGACTGCAAGGGAGGGCAGTTGGGGGTTACCCATCCAGCAGAGGAGGGAAGTTGGGGGACCCAGGCCTACAGGGGAGGGAATTTGGGGGTGACCAGGCCTGCAGGAAAGGGAAGTTGGTGGGGACCCAGGCCTGCAGGGGAGGGCAGTTGGGGTTGACCAGGCCTGCAAGGGAGGGCAGTTGGGGCCGATCAAGCCTGCAGGGAGGGCAGTTGGGAGGGACCAGGCCTGCAAGGGAGAGCAGTTGAGGCTGATCAAGCCTGCAGGGAGGGCAGTTAGGGGTGACCAGGCCAGCAGAGGAGGGAAGTTGGGGGACCCAGGCCTGCAGGAGAGGGCAGTTGGTGGGGACCCAGGCCTGCAGGGGAGGGCAGTTGGGGTTGACCAGGCCTGTAGGGGAGGGTAGTTGGGGGGGACCAGGCCTGCAGGGGAGATCAGTTAGGGGTGAACAGGCCTGCAGGGGAGGGCAGTTAGGCTGGCAGGGGAGCAGTTAGGCATCAATCAGGCTGGCAGAGGAGTGGTTCGGGGGTGATTAGGCTGGCAGGAAGAAGTGGTTAGGGGAAATCAGGAAGGCAGGCAGGCGAGCAGTTTGGAGCCAGCAGTCCTGGATTGTGAGAGGGATGTCCAACTGCCCATTTAGGCCCGCTCCTACTGGGATCGGGCCTAAACGGGCAGTCAGACATCCCTCGAGCGGTCCCAGATTGGAGAGGGTGCAGGCTGGGCTGTGGGACCCACCCCCCCATGCACGAATTTCATGCACTGGGCCTCTAGTAATGTAATAAACATCAACTCCAAACTCTCAGCGGCTTAATACATATTCATGAAGGGTTCTGTGGAGTTGACTAACTCTTCAGGGATTTTTAATAATTTAGACTGTTTTGATCTTGTGGTCTCACCACCTCAACATGAACTCTTTGATAAAACACTAGAAGGTCTTGTACCAGCAATTAGCTACTACCTAAAAGTTTAAGGCAGAGCTAGTCTCATGACCCTGCCTAATTGCAAGGGAGAATAGAAATCTTACTTTTCCATCTACTAAAATAAGAGGGCAATCCTACCTAATAAAAGAGTAATATGCAAATTGACCCTAATTTTGCTACACCCACAAGCCATGCCCAGAAGCCACACCCACCAGCCAATCAGGAGCAGTTATGCAAATAAACCCAACCAAGATGGCTACAGCCACAGCGAGCAAGGTTTCCCAGGCAACAAAGGAAGCTAAGCTTTCCACCAGCCCTTGCAGGCCTAAGCCTCCACTCAAGCTGCAAAGTTTCAATTATAGAAGGTGAATTAACCCCAACAGAAATGGCTGCCGGCCACAGAGCAAGCAGGAGGTAAATAAGTTTCAATTGCAGAAGGTAAATAAATTCCAGATACCAGGGCCTCCGCTTGGGTCACCAGGGGGCATGGCTGGCCTGCAAACGACCACAGGCCCCTCGCTCAAGCCGCCCCAAGAAAACCCCCATCCTGATCTGGGACATCCTTCAGAGCAAACCAGCTGGCCCCCACCCCTGCACCAAGCCTCTATCCTATCTAATAAAAGAGTAATATGCAGATTGACCATCACTCCAACACACAATATGGCTGCCCCCATGTGGTCAAAAATCCTGCCCCCATGTGGACACAAGATGGCCACCACAAGATGGACAGCAGGGGAGGGCAGTTGAGAGGGACCATGCCTGCAAGGGAGGGCAGTTGGAGGCGATCAACCCTGCAGGGGACGGCAGTTAGGGGTGACCAGGCTGGCAGAGGAGGGAGGTTGGGGGCAAACAGGCTGGCTGGGGAGCAGTTAGGCATCAATCAGGCTGGCAGCGGAGTGGTTAGGGATGATCAGGCTAGCAGGCAGAAGCAGTTAGGGGCAATCAGGAAGGCAGGCAGGTGAGCAGTTGGGAACCAGCAGTCCCGGACTGTGAGAGTGATGTCCGACATGGGACAGTCGGACATCCCTTGAGGGGTCCCAGATTGGAAAGGGTACAGGCTGGGCTGAGGGACACCCCCCCTCCGTGCACAAATTTCATGCACTGGGCCTCTAGTTATATATAAGTAAGTATAAGAAGTCTCTGCTATTCCTTTGCATGCACACATTTTATTTAATTAAAAACATGCCTTTGCCTTGGCTGGTGTGGGTCAGTTCATTGAGCATCATCCCAAGCACTGAGAAGTCTCAGGTTTGATTACTGGTCAGGGAACATGCCTGGGTTGCAGGCTCGATCCCTGGTTGGGGTGTATGCAGGAGGCAACTGATTGATGTTTCTCTCTCTATCTATATCCTTCTCCATTCCTCTCTCTCCAAAAGTCAATAAAAACGTATTTTAAAAAAAATAAAATAAAATAAAATATGAACTAAATCTTTAGGGCTGGCATATGTGAAAATGAGGGACAAGGGCATTTCAGGTGTACAGAACAGAATGTTCAAGGCACAGAGGAGAAAAAAGAATGGCATATGAATGGGAAATGTGGGTAGAATACAGATATCGAATAAAATATGTACAGATTTGGTAAGTAATATGATGGCAAAGAATGGGGAACATAACTTTCATCATTGCCTTGTTTTAGAAGCTAATATATTCCCAATATAATATTTATGATCATTCAACAAATAATCTCTTTTCTAAAAATTTTTAAGAAAAAAATGTAACTTTAACAGTTTTATATGCATCATTGCATATTTACAATAATTAGTAGTAAGTCCTTTTATATTTCATCCTTATAAATTTAATATTTTTAATTTAACTTTCCAAGGGGATGAAATGGAGCTCACACAAAAGAAAAATATGGGCATCAAATAGTATAGAAATTATTAGTTTTTTTGTTCTTTTTTTTTTTTCAGATTGTTCTACTCCATCTCTTACTTGCAGTATGAACTCTGGCAAATTTATTAAAATTTTCTATTTTTCAGTCTTTTCATTTGTAAAGTAAAAATGTTAATAAAGCTAACTCAAAGAGATATTGTAGAGATTAAATTAGTTAATACATGTAAGTCTTAGAATATTGCCTCACACATAGCAAGTACTTAATCAATGCTAGTTAATGGCCCTGTCATTATTCTATTTTCTACATGAAATCACCATTGCTAGCTTATCAATTTTAAAATCATTCGCTATGGCTGGCTTACTTTTGTTATTTAATTACAACCCTCAAAGCCATGGCAAACCTGCCAATTTTATTGCCTGAACATATTTTCCCTTTCTATAATTTTCAAAGTCAGTGTTTCCTAAATCATGGGTGATGGTTCATCAGCATCAGGATCATTTGAGATACTTGCTAAAATTTCAAACTGACAGTTTCCAGGTGGAAGGGGGTGAAAAAGGTGAAGGAATTAAGAAGTACAAATTGGCAGGTACAAAAAAGACATCAAGATATAAAGTACAGCATAGGGAATACAGTTAATAATATTGTAATAATCATGTATTGTGTAAAGTGGGTACTGGAAATATCAGGGGGAACAGTTCATAAGTTATATCAATGTCTAAGAACTATGCTGTACACCTAAAATTAATATTGAATGCCAACTGTAATTGAAAAAAATTAAAAACAGCAACAAAGAAATACAGATTCCTGAGCCTGAGCCCAAAGCTATTGAATCAGTGTCTTAAGCGTAGGGTACAGACCATTGATTTTGAAACTGATTCCAAATGTGTTTTTAATGTGCACTCAATTTTAAAAACCACTGCTCCAATGACTTATGAGTAAATGATTAGAAATGAAAGTGTAAGATTCTGAAGATAGTAGCACAATAAGCTCTCACATCATTCTCTTATAATAGGAAAGAACACTTTTCTAGAAAACTGCCTTGTTCTCCTAATCAAAATTCTTGTAAAAATTTATTTCTTATAGGAAATGATCAGTAGTGAAGGAGAGTGTAAATGAGGGAGAGAAAGATAAGAGGTTTATGGAATATCATGGTGAGGTATTTCTCTATTTTTATGATTATTTATGGAGATTGGTGTCTCCTAGTAGACACTAATAGTACTACTTCCCAAAACTGGAAGCATTTCGAGGCATCTGGGGAGCAGGAAGGGAGTAGGTAGGTAGGTTCAAAAAAATCATTATTGGTTCAAGAATTCAGGTGTGCTCGATAGGTACAACAAATAAGCAAAAGACAGACTTTTCACAACACATAACATTGGCATTATCGTATGTCTAATTCTCCTTTTTAAATCTAATATTTTATATTTAAAATGTCAGGTTCATATTTTTAAATGGATGGACCTGGAGAGCATTATGCTAAGCAAAATAAGCCAGTCGGAGAAAGATAAGTATCACATGATCTCACTCATTTGTGGAATATAGTGAACAACATAAACTGATGAACAAACATAGATCCAGGGACAGAGAAGCATCAAACAGACCGTCAAACTTCAAAGGGAAGATAAGGGAGGGTGGGAGTGAGGGGGGTTAAGAGATTAACCCAAGGACTTGTATGCATGCATATGAGCACAACCAATGGACACAGACACCAGTGGGGTGAGGACATGTGCTGAGGGTGGGAGCAGTTGGGGAGAGGTCAATGGGGGAAAAAGGAGACACATGTAATACTTTAAACATTAAAGGATTTAAATTTAAAAATTTTATGGAACATTTATGTATGCTTTTGTTTCACGTGATGAGTGAGAGAGACAGAAAGAGAAAGAACATGATAGCACAAAAGCAACAGCAGTACCTAAAATATATATATTGACCCTTTGTGTCTCCTACCTGTGAGGTTTGAAGGATATTAAGTTTAAGAATTTAAAATGTATTCTTATTTTAAATTTTAGTTAAAATGAGAGTACAATATAGCATTTCCTACTTAGTCTAATAAAAAGTAACCATCCTCTCTTTTGAGCTAATATGGTACTTATTTTATTATATTTAATGCTTCTGCCCCTATAAAGTATAAAATACACTATGATAGGTACCTTGACCTATTTATTTAGATTCCTTGGCAACATCTAATACAGGGGTCCTCAAACTTTTTAAACAGGGGGTCAGTTCACTGTCCCTCAGACCATTGGAGGGCCGGACTATAGTTTAAAAAAAAACTATGAACAAATTCCTATGCACACTGCACATATCTTATTTTGAAGTAAAAAAACAAAACGGCAAAAACACCCGCTTGTGGCCCACGGGCCGTAGTTTGAGGACGCCTGAATTCTAATATGTGTTAGTTGAAAGAATTATTCTAGACTATATTTGGTCTGAAGGTAAGGGACATTTGCGGAGAAATCTTAAAATCTCAATGCAAAAAAATGTGAATGTCTCCATCTGAGTCTTCACCTTGTTGAATTTCTAGGGGGACAAAAATCCTATGTGCTTTTCTTTTCTTTTTCTATGTTTTTAAAAAAGAAATTCTCCACTTCAAAAATAGCTAGGTCTATTGAAAATAAAACTTTCCCTGGGTAGATAAACATCACCTTTCTCTAAGATAAGTATATGCTTTCCGAGTTAAAAAAACAAAATAGAAGCTAAGTCAATTTGATTGAAGAATTTTCAGAGTTCAAGGTACTCAGTGAGAAGTGAGGAAATAGTGACCACAGTCACACTGAAACAGTTCAGCTCTTAGCTCACCACAGTTAGATGGGAACATTTAAATGAACCAGCAAAAATAGAAACAGAAATTTAAACCAAATAATAAGGTTTGTTTGGATCATTGTAATGTCCATTAGTAATTAGCTTAGCTTTCCTTATTCTTTAACACTCAGACTCAATTTATCCTTATTCTAAACAGGTACCGACATTATATTTGCAACTAGTGTGGACATTGTGGAGTTGAGATACATTTTTTATCATTTCAGTCTTATGTAGAATTTTTTATGAAACTTAACACCTTTAATCTAAAACATTAAGAAAACAGAATTTTAGAAGTCATAAAGTTATTTACTGTTGGAAACATATCTTTGTCCTTATCACAGAATCTAAAATATGCTTATAAGATTAAGATTACATGCCCTTTTTGCTACAATAATTCAAAAGTTCTTTCAAGTGATTGTTTCTTAGTTTATTCAAATTCAGGTTTGTTCTGCATTGTTCTGCAGATATAAAGATTTTAAAAGAAATTATAATAGATAATTCTGCTGCACTTGAAGAATACATACTCTTCAAATATCATCTTACATCATATGGATATAGATATGAATATGCATGTAGATATGGATGTAGATATCTATATGTCTGTCTATTTTGGGAAAATAAGTATTCACCAATATGTTTTCATTTCAACCATAACACTAATACACAAGTTTAAGCATTTAAAGCATCTGCTAATATTAGTAACTATTCACAATTCAAATTATTCTCTTAATGTATTCATACATGACATGACCACGCTGAAATATTGCTCTTTAGTGAAGTTGCTAAAATGTTAAAATCAACATTATTGCCATTAGGAAATATTACTTTAATAAAAGTAAGCATAAATGAAGCAATTATTTGACCTAAAATAGAAATTGTTTTTAATATTTATCAGTACTATTTTAAAGATTTTATAGTTTTCAGTTTATGAACCTAAGTTTAAGGTAGTATGCTGAATTCCAGTGCCTCAGAAATTGTATTTACTCATTACTTTTTGCATGTTAGCCTTTGTCTTTTGCTGTTGTAATACAGTTGATTATGTTATTAATGGAAGTCTAAATCAACCATTTAAAAACAATGGTTACTTCATGAATGCATTTTAGACCACTCGCATGCAAATTTACTGATTTTAAGTTAGCTTTCGCACTACATAGCAAGATATTTCTCAATATGTTCTTAATTCATTTTGTTATTCTATGTGAAAGACATATAAAGTTGCAAAAACTATCAATTGATCCATAAAATAGATACAACTTCTTTGTGTGCAGAAAGAATTTCCATACTCTGCTTCCTTTTGTTAGTGAGTGTACTCTGATGCTAATTTAGATAAAGCACTACATCAAAGAATAGGGGTGGAGTGCTTTTTGAGATCAACCATAGGAAACTTCATTAATAACATCTTCCAGAATACCTTTTCTTCCTGAATATCCCCAATGATCACTAGAAGGCCTGCATTTGAAAATGGAAAAAAAGATAAGTTTAGCAAGTTTGATGATGGCAAGGACTGGATTGGATCATTAGCAATTTTTAGATTGGAGTGGCTGTAGGAATAAGTAGAAGGTGAGCAAATGGAATAAAGTTAAGTAAACGTGAATAAATCTAATCTTCATTGTGTGGGAATTTTTAAAAAAACGAAAGCTTATATATGGGAAAAACATATTTGTGTCAATGGACTGGAGGTCCCTACAAGATTAGAGAACAAATATAATATCTATAGTAAAGCTAACAAACTTTAGAAGAAGGAAGTTATATATTCCAGTTTGAGGGTGGTTTAGTTTTAGGTGTGGCTATGGGGAAGGGTGGCTGTGATGGAGTAAAAATCCATATGAATATTGAAATTAGTGATAAAAATGAAATGGTTTGAGACAGAAATGACAATCTGGTAAATAAAAACAATTTAAAAAATCACTGGCATATTCCTCTATGGAATAGTTGAAAGCACAGCAGTAATAAGTATAAAGTGAAAAATTAATTTGTTTTTCTAGTTAAGATAAATGTATCATAATTATTGTCTTCCTTCAATGCACAAATGCATTACAAGAAATTCTCCTCATTCTTTCCTAGCACTAGCTATATCACCATCAATGCTTACAACTATGAAGAACGCAATTAGTCTATAGATACTGAAATAAATTTTAGAAAAATGGTTAACAAGGCAATAGCTTATAGTGTAAATCTCTTGAGTAAATTATACTAACCATTTTAGGTAGTTTATCCTATTTGTAAGTTTAAATGTATTTACTAGCCTTTGAACCTTAATCTTTTAAAATTCAAAAATATCAGATTAGTTTGACTTCAAATGACAAGATTTATGTTAAAGAAATACTTTGTTCCAATCAAATTTTCAATGACAGTAATTTTAAAGAAAATATGAGAATATAACATTTAAAAAAAAATTCTTAGTGTACGTTAACCAACCCAAAGAACTAGTTATTTTAATAATGTTTTCTGATTTATCATTTTTTCATCTGTCCACCATGAATTGTGTTGTGTCATGATGATAACTTAGAAAACGTAGGAAATAATAATATGCTCTTACAAAAATAGCACTGAATTATATGTCTGAGACCTTTATTATTTTTTTTAATTCTTTATTGTTTAAAGTATTACATGAGTCTCCTTTTCTCCCCCATTGACCTCTCTCCTGCCACCCTCTCCCCCAAGCACAAGGCCTCACCCCCTTGCTGTCTGTGTCCTTTGGTTATGCTCAAATGCATGCATACAAGTCCTTTGGTTGATATCTTACCCCCTCACCCCCAGCCTTCCCTTAAAGGTTGTAATTTCTGTTTAATGCTTCTTTGTCTCTGGTTCTATTTTTGTTCATCAGCTTATGTTGTACATTATATTCTATAAATGAGATCATGTGATATTTATCTTTCACTGACTGGATTATTTCACTTAGCATAATGCTCTCTAGCTCTATCCATTCTGTTGCAAATGGTAAGAATTCCTTCTTTTTTATAGCAGTGTAGAATTCCATTGTATGGGTGTACTACAGTTTTCCAATCCACTCATCTGCTGAGGGGCACTTAGGCTGTTTCCAAATCTTAGCTATTGTAAATTGTGCTGCTATGAACATAGGGGTGCATATATCCTTTCTGATTGGTGTTTCTGGTTTCTTGGGATATATTCCTAGAAGTGGGATCAATGGGTCAAATGGGAGTTCCACTTTTAATTTTTTGAGAAACTCCATACTGTTTTCCACCGTTGGCTGCACCAGTCTACATTCCCACCAGCAGTGCAGGAGGGTTCCTTTTTCTCAGCATCCTCACCAGCATTTGTAGTTTGTTGATTTGTTGATGATAGCCATTCTGACAGGTGTGAGATGGTATCTCATGGTTGTTTTGATTTGCATGTCTCAGATGGTTAGTGACTTTGAGCAGGTTTTCATATGTCTCTTGGCCTTCTGTATGTCTTCTTTCAAAAAATATCTATTTAGGTCCATTGCCCATTTTTTGATTGGGTTGTTTATCTTCCTTTAGTTAAGCTGTATGAGTTTTCTGTAAATGTTGAAGATTAAACCCTTATCGGAGATAAGATTGGCAAATATGTTCTCCCATGCAGTGGGCTTTCTTGTTGTTTTGTTGATGGTTTCTTTTGCTGTGCAAAAGCTTTTTATTTTGATGTAGTCCCATTTGTTTATCTTTTTTTTTTTTTTTTTTTTTTTTTAAATATTTTTATTGAGGTATTATATGTGTACATATCTTACTATTACCCCCCACCCCACACCCACACATGCCCTCCCCCCCCAGAGTTTTGCGTCCATTGTTTATGCTTATATGCATGCATACAAGTCCTTCGTTTGATTTCATAACTCCCCCACCTTTCCAAACTTTCCCCCTGTACTTTGAAAGTCTGTTTGATGCTTTACTGACTCTGTATCTATCTTTTTGTTCACCACTTTATAATGTTCTTTACTATCCCTAAATGAGTGAGATCATGTGGTATTTTTCTTTCATTGACTGGCTTATTTCACTTAGCATAATGTTCTCCAATTCCATCCAGGTTGCTGCAAATGATGAGAATTCCTTCTTTTTTATGGCAGCATAGTATTCCATTGTGTAGATGTACCACAGTTTTCCGATCCAGTCATCTGCTGATGGGCACCTAGGCTGTTTCCAAATCTTAGCTATTGTAAATTGTGCTGCTATGAACATAGTGGTGCATATATCCTTTCTGATTGGTGTTTCTAGTTTCTTCGGATATATTCCCAGGAGTGGGATTACTGGGTCAAATGGGAGTTCCATTTTCAGTTTTTTGAGGAAACTCCATACTGTTCTCCACAGTGGCTGCACCAGTCTGCATTCCCACCAGCAGTGCACGAGGGTTCCTTTTTCTCCGCATCCTCGCCAACACTTGTTGTTTGTTGATTTGTTGATGATAGCCATTCTGACAGGTGTGAGATGGTACCTCATTGTTGTTTTGATTTGCATCTCTCGGATAATAAGTGACTTTGAACATGTTTTCATGTGTCTCTTGGCCTTCCTTCTGTCTTCTTTTGAAAATATTCTGTTTAGGTCTGTTGCCCATTTTTTTATTGGATCATTTATCTTCCTCTTATTAAGTTGCATAAGCTGCCTGTAGATGTTGGAGATTAAACCTTTATCAGTGATAGCATTTGCAAATATGTTTTCCCATGCGGTGGGCTTTCTTGTTGTTTTGTTGATGGTTTCTTTTGCTGTAAAAAAGCTTTTTATTTTGATGTAGTCCCATTTGTTAATTTTCTCTTTAGCTTCCATTGCCCTAGGGGCAGTGTCAGTGAAGAAGTTCTTTTGGCATATGTCTGAGATTTTGTTGCCTGTGGAGTCCTCTAGTATTTTTATGGTTTCCCGTCTTATGTTTAAGTCCTGTATCCATTTTGAGTTTATTTTTGTGTATGGTGTAAGTTGGTGATCTAGTTTCATTTTTTTGCATGTATCTGTCCAGTTTACCCAACACCATTTATTGAAGAGACTGTCTTGACTCCATTGTATGTTCATGCCTCCTTTGTCAAATATTAATTGAGCATAGTGGTTTGGGTCGATATCTGGGTTCTCTATTCTGTTCCATTGATCAATATGTCTGTTCTTGTGCCAGTACCAGGCTGTTTTGAGAACAGTGGCTTTGTAATACAGCTTGAAATCTGGTATTGAGATCCCACCTACTTTATTCTTCTTTCTGAGGATTGCTGAGGCTAGTCGGGGTCTTTTTTTATTCCAGATGAATTTTTGGAGAGTTCTTTCTAGGTCTGTGAAATATGCTGTTGGTATTTTGATGGGGAGTGCATTGAATCTGTAGATTGCTTTGGGTAGTATGGACATTTTAATGATGTTGATTCTACCAATCCAGGAACATGGTATGTTCTTCCATCTGTTTACGTCTTCCTCTATCTCTTTTTTCAGTGTCCTGTAGTTTTCTGCGTATAGGTCTTTTACCTCCTTAGTTAAGTTTATTCCTAGGTATCTTAATTTTTTTGGTGCGATGGTAAATGGGATTGCTTTTTTAGTCTCTCTTTCTGTAAGTTCATTATTGGTGTATAGAAAAGCCATAGATTTCTTGGCGTTAATTTTGTATCCCGCAACATTGCCGAATTCATTTATTAAGTCTATTAGTTTTTTGATGGAATCTTTTGGGTTTTTTATGTACAATATCATGTCATCTGCAAATAAGGACAGCTTCACTTCTTCTTTTCCAATTTGGATGCCTCTTATTTCTTCTTCTTGCCTAATTGCGATAGCTAATACTTCCAGTACTATGTCAAACAGGAGTGGTGAGAGTGGGCATCCCTGTCTTGTTCCTGTTCTTAGGGGAAATGGTTTTAGTTTTTGCCCATTGAGTATGATGTTTGCTGTGGGTTTATCATAAATAGCTTTTATTATGTTGAGGTACGAGCCTTCTATTCCCACCTTGTTGAGAGTTTTTATCAAGAAAGGGTGTTGGATTTTGTCAAATGCTTTTTCTGCATCTATTGATATGACTATGTGATTTTTATCTCTCAATTTGTTTATGTGATGTATCACGTTTATTGATTTGCGGATATTGTACCATCCTTGCATTCCTGGAATAAATCCTACTTGGTCATGGTGTATTATCTTTCTGATGTACTGCTGGAGCCGATTTGCTAGAATTTTGTTGAGGATTTTGGCATCAATGTTCATGAGGGATATTGGCCTGTAATTCTCTTTCATTGAGTTGTCTTTATCTGGTTTTGGTATTAGGGTGATGCTGGCTTCATAGAAGGAGCCTGGAAGTGTTCCTTCCTCTTGAATTTTTTGGAATAGTCTGAGGAGGATAGGTTTTAGTTCTTCCTTGAAAGTTTGATAAAACTCTCCTGTGAAGCCATCTGGCCCCGGGCTTTTGTTTGCCGGAAGCTTTTTGATGACTGCTTCAATTTCTTCCATAGTTACTGGCATGTTGAGCTGTTTAGAATCTTCCTGATTAAGTTTTGGAAGGTTGTATTTTTCTAGGAATATGTCGATTTCCTCTAGGTTGTCCAGTTTGTTGGAATAGAGTTGTTCGTAGTATTTTGTAACAATCCTTTGTATCTCAGCGGGATCTGTTGTTATTTCACCTCTTTCATTTCTGATTTTGTTTATTTGGGTCCTCTCTCTTTGCTTCTTGGTGAGCCTGGCTAGAGGTCCATCAATCTTGTTTATCCTTTCAAAGAACCAGCTCTTGGTTTTGTTGATCTTTTGTATTGTTTCTTTGGTCTCTATGTCGTTTATCTCCGCTCTGATCTTTATTATTTCTTTCCTTCTGCTTACACTGGGCTTATCTTGTTGCTCTCTCTCTAACTCTTTGAGTTGTTGGGTTAGGTAATTTATTACCATTGTTTCTTGTTTTTTGAAGTAGGCTTGTAGAGCTATGAACTTCCCTCTCAGGACTGCTTTCATTGTGTCCCATAGATTTTGGATTGTTGTGTTTTCATTGTCGTTTGTTGCCATGATGTTTTTTATTTATTACTTGATGTCTTTGGTAACCCAGTCATGGTTTAATAACATGCTGTTTAGTCTCCAAGTGTTTGATTTCTTTGGGTTGTTTTTATTGTAGTTGATTTCCAGTTTTATGCCACTGTGATCTGAGAAGATACTTGATATGATTTCTATCTTCTTGAATTTGGAGAGACTTTGCCTATGTCCTAACATATGGTCTATCTTTGAAAATGACCCATGTGCACTTGAGAAGAATGTATATTCTGTGGCTTTGGGGTGAAATGTTCTGAAGATGTCGATTAATTCCATCTGTTCTAGTGAGTCATTTAGGTTTGATGTTTCTTTGCTGATGTTTAGTTTAGAGGATTTGTCCAATGGTGATAGTGGGGTATTGAAGTCTCCTACTATGATTGTATTACTGTCAATCTCTCCTTTGATATCTTCCAGGAGTTTTTTAATGTATCTTGGTGCTCCTGTATTGGGTGCATATATGTTTACCAGAGTTATTTCTTCTTGTTGGATTTCTCCCTTTAGTATTATGAAGTGGCCTTCATTATCTCTTGTTATGTCCTTCACTTTGAGATCTAATTTGTCAGATATAAGTATTGCAACCCCAGCTTTTTTTTCATTTCCATTTGCCTGGAAAACCTTTTTCCATCCCTTTACTCTCAGTCTGTATGCATCCTTTTTTTTGAGGTGGGTTTCCTGTAGACAGCAGATATCTGGGTTTTGTTTTCTTATCCAGTCTGTTACCCTGTGTCTTTTGATTGGGGCATTCAATCCATTTACATTTAAAGTTATTATTGATAGGTACTTATTTGACGCCATTTTTATTCTATACCCCTGTGTACCTTCTTTGCTTCCTATTTCTTTCTTTTTTTTTTTTTTTTACAGCAGACCCTTTAGCATTTCTTTCATTGCTGGTTTGGTGGTGATAAACTCCCTTAGTCCTTTTTTGTCTGTGAAGCTCCTGATTTCACCTTCAATTTTGATTGATAGCCTTGCTGGGTACAGTATTCTTGGATTTAGACCCTTCCTTTGCATGACTTGGTATATTTCATTCCATTCCCTTCTGGCCTGATGAGTTTCTGTTGAGAAATCAGTTGCTAGTCTGATGGGGGTTCCTTTGTATGTAACTGTCTGTCTCTCTCTGGCCGCTTGTAAGATTCTTACTTTGTCGTTGGTGTTTGCCAACTTAACTATAATGTGCCTTGGCGTCGGTCTTTTGGGGTTCATTTTGCTTGGAACTCTGTGAGCTTCTTGGATTTGTGTGGGTTTTTTCTTCCCTATATCAGGGAAGTTTTCTGTTATTATTTCTTCAAACAGGTTTTCTATTCCTTGCTCAGTTTCCTTTCCTTCTGGCACCCCTATTATCCTGATGTTGTTTTGTTTTGTATTGTCCCGAAGTTCCCTTACGCTCTCCTCAATCTTTCTAATTTTTGTTTCTAGAAGCTGTTGTAATTGGGTATTTTTTTCCATCTTGTCTTCTAGCTCACTTATGCGGTCCTCTGCTTCATCTAGTCTACTCTTGATGCTTTCTATTGAGTTCTTTACAGCAGCAATGTCATTTTTCATTTCTTCTTGGTTCTTACTCATATTGTCGAATTTGTCTTCCATCCTTTTCAGCCACCCTATGATCATTTCTCTGAATTCTTTCTCTGATAGGTTGTTTGCCTCTAAATCGTTTACTTCCTTTTCTGGTGATGCCTGTTTCTCTTTCCTGTGGGGGCTGTTTCTTTGTCTCCCCATGGTCTCTCTTCTCCGGATGTCTGGTTATATAGATTTCTCTCTCTGGCGTTGATTTAAAGGTATAAAATACAACACAACCAGGCACAACAGACAAGGCACTGAACAGAATTGTATTCACGATATTAATAACTTCCAATAAAGGTAACCACCAGAGAAAGACAAATTAGGGAATAGGAGTGGAAGAGGGAGAGTAAAAAGAAAGAACAACAACGAAAAAAAAAACAAAAACAAAACAAGAAAAACAACGAGTGTGAATCTGAACTTGGGAAAAGAGCAGAAAGAAAGAAAAGAAAAAGAAATAACAGAAAAGAAAAATAAAAGAAAAAAAAAAGTAAGAGAGACAAGAATGATACTAAGAGAGAAAAGGGGAACAAACTATATATATGGGGAGTAAACTCCACTAGAACAACCACTATTCCCAGCAAATTCCAGCAACACGAGCCTGGAGATTAATACAAACTGCAACAGCAGCTAATATCAAGTGAGGCAAGGGAAAACAAAAGTAAAAAACAAACAAAAACAAAGCAAACAAAAGAACCAACCAAACCAACAAAAAGAATAATCAAAACAATCTCATAAAAAAGCATAAAAATTCAATCTAATCAACATTCAAGCAAACAACAACAAAAGGCCCGAGAGAAAAATAATTTTTTTAAAGTAGCGTAGAGAGAGGTTTGTATGGATTTGGAGCAGGGGGTTGGGAATTAGATAATATAAGTAGGGTGAAGTTTTAGCAGGGAGTAAACTGAAAAAGTAGGGAAAATCTAAAGCCAGAAAGGGTTAAGATAAACTGGGGACCAAAATGGGAAAGGTTGGGAGGAGAGTGATGGCATAATGTTAGCTTTGAGATAGGGTAAAACGATTGTAAGGGAAAGATGCAAATCGAATTTAGGACACTAATCCAAAAAAAAAAGAAAGAGAAAATCAAATGACATTAAAAAAAAAAAAAAAGTAAAATAATAGTAATAATAGTGTTGATTGAAAATAAAAATGTAATAATTAAAAAGGTGAAAATCGAGTGAGGAAAAAGAAAAAAAATTAGTTTCTTAAGTAAAAGATGCAAAAAATGAAAATAAAAAAATATGAGAATAAAAAATTTTAAAAATTGAAAAAAGAATTGAAAATTAAAAAATAGGAAGACTAAAATGTGCAGTAGCGGCTGTCATTCACTTCCTCTATTATTCTGTTTGGTACGCCTTTTTCCCAGTCTGGGCGGTATTTCAGTTCAGCTTCATTCCAGGGCTCCTCAGTGTTGGAAGCCAGTCCTGCTTTTTAAGCCAGCCCTGTCTTAATTTCTCGTATTTATTTTTGATTACACCAGAGACAATTAGCGTTTCAGCCCCTGGGTGGCAGTGTTTCTGAATTGACTTCCGGGCCTCTCTAGCTCTTTTTTCTTTTTTTTTTTTTTTTTTTTTTCCCCTCTATGGCACTCACTACTGGTTTGTGGAGGTATGCGCCTCAGAGCTGCCTCTCTGATGGTCACACGCAGCTCTGGTCCCCAGGTTCCGAAAAAACACCTTCCCCCTGCAGTCTTTCAGGGTTTCCGCCTGGGTTTGCCTCTGTATTGGGCTTAGCAATCAGAGTCGGAAAGAGCCCAGGTGTGCGGACCGTGGGTCTGTGCCCCAGACTAAGGAGCCTGCACTCCTTTGAAAATTCTTAGTCTGACCCTCCTCGTCAGATTAAAATGAGTTGCTTTCAAGAGGTCACTTCTGTTAGCAGCTCAGAAGACCCCCCTCCTCATTCACGGATCAGGGCAGTTCCAACTGCCTCCGATTTTTCTAGGCACAGACCTCCCGGCTCCTGCCGGTCCTGCGGTCCTGCGGCTGCCGCGCTTCCCTCACCCAGCGCTTCCCTCACCCACCGCGGGGATTAGAAACCGCCCCTCATTTCAGGCGAAATCTGACCTTTCCGTGGTGCAGTGAAGAGTTTCTTTGAATCCGAATGTTTGCGCTGATAGGGGACCGGTGGTCTGGTGCTCCCAGCAGCTCAGTGTTTGCAGTTGTCGCGGAAAGTCAGGTTTCCACGAAAATCCTTCTTTCCTTGCAAGATGGCGAGGCGCCCGGCGAGCCCGCAGCTCCAGGAGGGGACCCAGCCCCTGTGGGTGCTGCGCGGTCAGAGGAACACTGCCCAGCACTCCCCCGCCTTCTCCTGGAGTTTAGCTGTCCCTTGGCTTGCCCACATACACTCCCTCTGCGAGCCTCTGCTGCTCCGACTCTCCGCCCCAGGAACAGACTCCAAACCCGACTCTATTCCGTCGCCATTTTTTTCAGTATCCCATTTGTTTATCTTCTCTTTAGTTTCTATTGCCCTAGGAGCTGTATCAGTAAATATATTGCTACTACAAAGGTCTTCTATTTTGCTGCCTTTGGATTCCTCTAAGATTTTTATGGTTTCCTGTCTTATGTTTAAGTCCTTTATCCATTTTGAGTTTATTTTTGTGTATGGTGTAAGTTGGTGGTCTAGTTTCATTTTTTGCATGTATCTGTCCAATTTTCCCAACACCATTTATTAAAGAGACTGTCTTGACTCCATTGTATGCTCTTGTCTCCTTTGACAAATATTAATTGAGCATAGTGATTTGGGTTGATTTCTGGGTTCTCTATTCTATTCCATTGGTCTGTATATCTGTTCTTGTGCCAGTACCAGCAGTTTTGAGAACAGTGGCTTTGTTATACAGCTTGATATCTGGTATTGAGAACCCTCCTACTTTGTTCTTTCTCAGGATTGCTGCAGCTATTCGGGGTCTTTTTTTTTCATTCCAGTAGAATTTTTGGAGAGTTAGTTCTAGGTCTGTGAAATATGCCATTGGTATTCTAATGGGGAGTGCATTGAAGCTATAGATTGCTTTGGGTAGTATGGACATTTTAATGATGCTGATTCTACCAATACATGAACACAGTATATTCTTCCATCTGTTTATATCTTCCTCTCTTTTTTCAGTGTCCTGTAGTTTTTCAAGTACAGGTCTTTTACTTCCTTAGTTAAATTTATTCCTAGGTATTTAATTTTTTTGGTGCAATGGTAAATGTGATTGTTTTTTAATCTCTCTTTCTGTAAGTTCACTATTGGTGTATAAAAATGCCATAGATTTCTAGGTATTACTGTTGTATCCTGCTACATTGCTGAATTCATTTATTAAGTTAAATAATTTTTGATGGATACTTAGGGATTTCTATGTACTATATCATGTCATCTACAAATGACACTTTTACATCTTCTTTTCCAATTTGCATAACTTTTATATCTTCTTCTTGTCTAATTGATATGGCTAGCACTTACAAAACTATGTTGAACAAGAGTGGTGAGAGTGGGTATCCCTGTTTTGCTCCTGTCCTTAGGTGAAATGGTTTTAGTTTTTGCCCATTCAGTATGATGTTGGCTATAGGTTTGTCATATAAGGCTTTTATTATATTGAGTTATGATCCCTCTATTCCCTCTTTGCTGATGGTTTTTGTCAAGAAAGGGTGTTGGATTTTGTCAAATGCTTTTTCTGCATCAATTTATATGACTACATGATTTTTATCTCTCAATTTGTTTATGTGATGTATCACATTTATTTATTTGTGGATATTGTATCATCCTTGCATCCCTGGGATAAAACCTACTTGGTCATGGTGTATGATCTTTCTAATGTAATGCTGGATTTGATTTGCTAGAATTTTGTTGAGGATTGTTCCATCTATGTTTATGAGGGATATTGGCCTGTAACTGGTAATTGTCTTTCATTGTGTTGTCTTTATCTGGTTTTGGTATTAGGGTAATGCTGGCTTCATAGAATGAGCTTGGAAGTGATCCTTTCTCTTGAATTTCTTGGAATAGTCTTAGGAGGAGAGGTTTTAGTTCTTCTTTGAATGTTTGGTAAAACTCCTCTGTGATGCTGTTTAGCCCCGGGCTTTTGTTTGCTGGAAGCTTTTTGATGACTGCTTCAATTTCCATCATAGTTATCAGCCTATTGAGATTTTTTTCATTCTTACTGATTGAGTTTTGGAAGGTTGTATTTTTCTAGGAATATGCCCATTTCTGCCTGGTTGTCTAGTTTGTTGGAAGAGAGTTGTTCATAGTATTTTTTAACAATCCTTTGTATTTCTGTGGCGTCTGATTTATTTCACCTCTTTCATTTCTGGTTTTGTTTATTTGGGTCCTCTCTCTTTGCTTCTTGGTGAGCCTGGCTAGAGGTTCATCAAACTTGTTTATCCTTTCAAAGAACCAGCTCTTGGTTTCATTGATCTTTTTAATTTTTTTAATTTTATTTATTTATTTATTTATTTATTTATTTATTTATTTATTTATTTATGGTCTCTATGTCATTTATTTCTGTTCTGATCTTTATTATCTACTTCCTTCTGCTCACTCTGGGATTTTCTTGTTGCTCTATTTTTAATTATTTAAATTGTAGAGTTAGATGCTTTATTACCATTTTTTCTTGTTTTTTTGAGGTAGGCCTGTAGAGCTAAAAAGTTCCCTTTCAGACTGCTTTCACTTTGTCCCATAGATTTTGGTTTGTTGTGTTTTCATTTTCATTTGTTTCCAGGATGTTATTTATTTCTTCTTTGATCTTTTTGGTAAACCAATCATTGTTTAATTGCATGCTATTCAGCTTCCAAGTGTTTGAAATTTTTTTATTGTTTTTATTGTAGTCTATTTCTAATATTATGCCATTGTGGTCTGTGAAGATGCTTGATATGATTTCAATCCTCTTGAATTTGGAGAGGCTTTGCCTGTGACCCAATATGTGATCTATTTTTGAAAATCTCCCATGTGCGCTTGAGAAGAATGTATATTCTGTATTTTTGGGGTGGAATATTCTAAAGATGTCAATTAAGTCCATCTGATGTAGTGAGACAGTTAGGATTGCTATATTTTTTGCTAATTTTTTGTCTAGAGGATTTATCCAGTGATGTCAGTGGGGTATTAAATCCACTACTATGATTGTATGGCTGTCAATCTCTCCCTTGATATCGTCCAGGAGGTATTTTTTTTTTTTTTATGTATTTGGGTGCTCCTGCATTGGGTGCATACATGTTTACCAGGATTATATCCTCTGTTGTATCGATCCCTTTAGTGTTATGAAATGGCCTTTATTGCCTCTTGTTATGGCCTTCACTTTGAGGTCTATTTTGTCATACATAAGTATTGCTACCCCAGCTTTTTTTTTTCATTTCCATTTGCCTGAAATATATTTTTTCATCCCTTCACTTTCAGTCTGTGTGAGTCCTTTGTTCTGAGGTGGGTTTCTTGTAGACAGCATATGTATGAGTCATGTTTTTTTATCCATTCACTCATTCAATGTCTTTTGATTGGAACATTTAGTCCATTTACATTTAAAGTTATTATTGATAGGTACTTGTTTGTAGCCATTTTTATTTTTTTGTGCCTGTGTTCCCTCTTCCCTTTTTATTTCTTCTTTTTACAGTAGTCCCTTTAGCATTTCTTGCATTCCTGGCTTGGTAGTGATAAACTCTCTTAGCTTTTTTTTTGTCTGTGAAGCTCTTTATTTCCCCTTCAATTTTGAATGATAGCCTTGCTGGATAGAGTTATCTTGAATGCAGTTCCTTGCTCTGCATCACTTTGCAAACTTCTTTCCATCCTTTCTGGCTTAATGTGTTTCTGTTGAGAAATCATTTGATAATCTAATGGAAGAATCATTGTACGTGACTTTCTGTTTCTCTCTTGCAGCCTTTAAGATTCTCTCTTTGTGCCACACTTTTGCCATCATAATTATGACTTGTCTTGATGTGGGTCTTTTCGGATTCATCTTGTTTGACCTTCTCTGTGCATGTGTGACTTTTTCTTCCCCTCATCAGGGAAGTTTTCTGACATTATTTCTTCAAATAGGTTTTCTCATCCTTGTTCTTCTTCCTGTTGTTCTGGTACCCCTATTATTCGTATGTTGCTTCGTTTCATGCTGTCTTATAGCTCCCTTAGGCTCTCCTCCTGCCTTTTAATTTTTTTCTCCAGTTGCAGTTCAGTTTGGGTGAGTTTTGCTTTCCTGTTTTCTAATTTGTTAATTCTATCCTCTTCTTCTCCTAGTCTACTGTTGAAACTTTCCACAGTGTTTTTTATTGCAGCTATGTCACTCTTTATTTCTTCTTGATTCTTACATAAGTTGTTGATTTTTTCATCCATCTGGTTTATGAACTGTATGACCCTTATTCTGAATGCTTTTTCTGACAAATTGCATGCCTCCATTTCACTTAGCACCTTTTTTGGCAATTCCTCCTTTTCTTTCCTTTGGGTGTCCCTTTGTCTCCCCATATTTGTTCTCACCAAAGGATTTATTTTTTTATTTATTTTATTTTTTTAAAATATATTTTATTGATTTTTCACAGAGAGGAAGAGAGAGGGACAGAGAGCTAGAAACATCAATGAGAGAAACATCGATCAGCTGCCTCCTGCACACCCCCCCCTGGGGATGCGCCCGCAACCAAGGTACATGCCCCTGACCAGAATCAAACCCGGGACCCCTGATTCCGCAGGCCGACGCTCTATCCACTGAGCCAAACCGGTTTTGGCCTCACCGAAGGATTTAGATGTAGAGTGGTGCGGGGCTGCTCCTCGGGTGGGAGCGGCTCCTGGGGTAGTCGCAGTAGTGACTGCTCCTCAGTTGGCTGTGACTCCTCTGGTTGGTGCTGCTTGCATGGCTGCTCACAGCAGTGGAGGCTCCTCTGGCTGGCAGGGGCGGGCTACTCACATGGCTACTGCTCTTTGGATGGGGATGGGCTACTCACAAGTCTGCTGCTCCTCAGACAGGTGTGTGCTGCTTTCATTGCTGCTGCTTGTGTGGTCACAGCACCCTGGGTTAATGCATTCTGCCAGCCAGAGGGGAGCACACTTTGGAACTCACAGGAGCCCAGGTCTGGGGAGGCTGGGGTCTCGGTGACCGTGGGACCACAGCCAAGGCAGCAGGTCCTTGGAGGGGATGGCTGTAGAGTCCCAGGTGGTGTCTGAGGCACCCTGTGTGGATGTGAGGCTGGGCTCCCAGTCACAGCAGCTTTCCCCTTCAAGAAGGCACAACCTCTGCAGTAGAGTCGGCCACCCTGGGACTGTTTGCAATGGTAGCAGAGGTTGCCTGGATAGGCAACCCTGGTCTGCCTGCCTCCGAAGGTACTGCTGGATCTAACTGTCCTTTACTCATACACAAACACACCCCACATTTCCACACACTCCCTTTTCACTCCCTCACTCACTCATGCTCTCTCCTTCACTGCTGCCATCTTTCTGCCTCTATAGTTGGTCTGGAGTGATATTGACCCATTCATGGATGGAGATTACTCTCTGGGTGTCTGGTTATGTGGCTTGCTCTCTACCACATTGACCAAACAGGACCAAATACAACTCAATAATACATGACACAAAGGGAACAAAACACAAACGTACTCACAACACCAATAACCCCAATATAAGTGACCACCAGAGAAAAGAGAATTAGGGGAGAGACAAGAGAGAACAAATGATATCGAAGAGAGAAATAATGTAAGAGGAAAAAAAGAAGAAAAAGGAAAAAATATATATGGAGAGAAAACACCGAAGAACAAACAGATAAACTAAAAAATCCAAACACCAAACACCCAAAAGGGAGGGTGAGGACAGAATCTGTAGAGGGCAAGATTATATACAGAAAGTAAGATTAAGGAATTGGATGAATATGGGGAGGACCACAGTTCAGTATAGAGGAAGTAGAAAGAGGATGAGTGGGTAAGAAGAAAGAGAAAGAGAGAATAAATTAAAATTAAAATTAAAAAATTGTTAAAATTAATTTAAAAAATAAGATAAAATAAAAAATATTATAATGGAATAAAAATGGTATGATGAAAAAATAATGCAAAAATAAATTTAAAAAGAAAAAAATGATAACAAAATAATAATAAAATAAAAATAAAGAACCAAGATGGTGGAATAGGTAAACACCTATACTGTGCGCATTGGCTTTTGCTTCTCACAACCACATCAAAATTACAACTAAAAGGCAGAACAACGACCACCCAGAACCATGGGAAAGCTGGCTGAGTGGAAGGTTCACAACTAGAGAGGTGAAGAAAGCACATTGAGACTGGTAAGAGATGCGGAGGTGCTGAAAGTGCTGGCACCTGGATGTGCTTCTCTTTTAATTGGGAGGAAGATACAAGTACCAGCTTGCTCTGAACTCCAGTTCTGGGTGAGACTCTGGGGGACCCAGGCAAATATGGGGAGAAACTGGACTGTCTGGCATCGGGAGAAGAATGCAAGGGCGGCTTTCTTGCAAGAGCTGCTCACAGCAATCACTGTTCCTGCGTGGGGGGCATGGGACCCGGAGACCCAAGGACTTCTCTGGTGCAGGGCTGACTGGCAGCCATTGCTGTTTGCTCCACCCTGGTTATTCCCAGAGACCCTGCCCCACCCAATTTACAACCTCACCCAAGCTGTGTGCATTGGCTTTTGCATATGAATGGCCTGTCCTTTATATGCCTAAAACCTGTCAAACTGCAGCTGGGTCAGAGAGCCCCAGAGCTACCAAAAGAAGGCCCAAGGCCTGGCAGCAGCAGCCTGCCTTGCTTCATAGCTGGGCCTCGTCTGGGCACTTCCAAACCCCATCTGCAGATGTTTCTGTAGCTCCTGCTGGGCAGCTCCAGATAGTGGTTGACCTTTCACTTCCTTGGAGATCCAAGAGCCAGTGTACCCAGTGGTCAGAGTGAGACCATACAAGATTACAACTCTTCACATCCATAAGAGACACACTCAAGTGACAGACTCAGTGAGCACCAAAGCCACACTGAAGCAAGTCCTTCCCCATAAGAGTGTCTCCTGCACAACAGATCTTCCAGTGTAGACCCAGCTGGTCATCACAGCCAATTGGCCTGAAGGTCAATTCCTCCCAGTGATACCAACAGCAATCAAAGGTTAACTACAATAAGACTGTGCAAACAGCCCACAAAGGGGTGCAGCAAGAGTGTCCACCTCAGGTGACTGGGGAGGCTGAGCTACAAGGCCCTATAGGACACCTACCACACAAGGGCACTCTATCAACTCAAGGAGACTGAGCAACTACCCAGTACATAGAAACAAACACAGGGAAGCAGTCAAAATGTGGAGACAAAGAAAGAAGTCACAAATGAAATAAATGGATGAAAGCAAAATACTGGATATAGAGTTCAAAACCACGGTTATAGAGTTACTCAAGAATCTTCTAGAAACATCCAAGAAATTTAGTGAGACTCTCAAGGATATGAAAAAGGACCAATCAGAAATTAAGCATACACTGACTGAAATTAAGAATAATATACAGAGATACAACAGCAGACTAGAGGATCCCAAGAATCAAATCAAAGATTTGAAATACAAAGAAGCAAAAAACACCCAACCAGAAACGCAAAAAGCAAAAAGAATCCAAAAATATGGAGATAGTGTAAGGAGTCTCTGGGACAACTTCAAGTTTACCAAAATCTGAATTATGGGGGTGCCAGAAGAAGAGAGAGAGAGAGCAAAATATTGAAAACCTATTTGAAGAAATAATGATAGAAAACTTCCCCTACAGAGAAACCCAAACAAAAGGAATCCAAACAGGACCACACCAAGACACATCATAATTAAAATGCCAAGGGCAAAAGACAAAGAGAGAATCTTAAAAGCAGCAAGAGAAAAACAGTTAGTTACCTACAAAGGAGTACCCATACGACTGTCAGCTGATTTCTCAACAGAAACTATGCAGGCCAGAAGGGAGTGGTAAGGAATATACAAAGTGATGAATAGCAAGAACCTACAACCAAGATTACTCTACCCAACAAAGCTATCATTTAGAATTGAAGGTCAGATAAAGGGCTTCACAGACAAGAAAAAGCTAAAGGAGTTCATCATCACCAAACCAGTATTATATGAAATACTGAAGGGTATTTTCGAAGAAGAAGAAGAAGAAGAAGAAGAAGAAGAAGAAGAAGAAGAAGAAGAAGAAGAAGAAGAAGAAGGTAAAGATAAAAAATTATGAACAACAAAGTGACAACAAATACATATCTATCAACAAGTGAACCTAAAAATCAAATGAATAAAAAACCTGATGAACAGAACAAACTTGTGAATGTAATAGAATCAGGGGCATGAAAAGGGAGCAGACTGACAATTCTCGGGGGGAAGAGGTTGTGGGGTGTGCAGGAAGAGATTGGACAAAGATGTTACACCTATGGACGAGGTCGGTGGGGGGAGGCCTGGAGTGGGGTGGGAACGAGTTGGAGAAGATCTATGGGGCGGGGGGGAAAGAGGAATATCTGTAATAATCTGAATAATACAGATTAAAAACATAAAATAAAAATAAAAATGAAAAAGTGAAGTGTTGTTTGTTTCTACCTAGTTTTAATGCCCCATGGGGGCTGGTTTAAGATCCCACTCTTCTGTACTGTCGGTCACTTCTCAGTTTCTGGTTATATCGTTGAGTTTCCAAGTGGTCCACTGCTCCTCTGTTTGTGTCTATCTCCACAGCCTTGACTACCAGCTGGCAGGACCAATCTTCCCACGTAATCTGTCTGCCCACTGTCATTCTTAATCTCTCAAGCAGCTGTTTCTGAGAGGGCTATAGCTGGGGAGGTTGCCATATCACTTTCCGGGACTGAACAACCTCTCTTCAGCCCAGTCTCTGAGGGCTCTCAGGAATTATTCAGATTTTTTTTTGTAGTAACACTCAGTGTGTAGTCTGGGTGTGGCTGTCTTGGTTGCCTGGAGACTGCAGGGAGGGGCTATCTCTTCAGGAGAAAATGGCTGCTTAGGTCCAGTGTGTCAGGTATGTCCCAGTGCCAGACTCCCAGCCACCTCTCACTGACCTGTTCTTCTCCCCAGCCTTTCCCAAGACTCTATAAGTCTGCAACTCCACCTGCACCTCAGCCATGGGTGAGTGTTTGTATTCACAAGGTCCTATGAATTGATTTTAGCTAATAAAAGCAAAGACCAAAAAGAGGGGAAAGAACTGTGCCACTACGAGCCCCTCTCCTCCCAGCAAGGTGCGGCTTGTTAGTTGTTCAGGCTGCCCCCTCTGTGCTCAGCCTCTCATGGCTGTGGGCTTAGATATAGAATCCCCTGCTGCCAGCAGTCCTGTGGACTTCCTTTCCACAATCATATGTTACACCTGTCTCAAGGGACGAGCCTTGATGCCATGAGGCTTTCTTCTGACCCTCTGGGCTTGGAGGTCTCACACCTCTCTCCAGGCCAGATCCCTGATTTTACCATTCTCCAGGTGTCCTCTGCCCTTCCTGGCTGCGAATTGTCTCACCAGCTGTGTCTATTTCGCCAATTTGGGGTTAATGTTATTCAATTTAGTTGCTCCTTTTATCTGCTCTGGCACAAGGCTTGGGACATGTCTGCCTATTCTGCCACCATTTTGTCTCTACAAAATAATCTTTTAAAGGAAATTGGAATGATAGATGATCAGGGTCAGTGATGTTATTAAACTTTAGAAATAAAGGTTAGAATTTTTTAAGTGATGTTTGTTAAAATAAAATATTTTTTCTATTTAAAGTCATTTTTGCCCATTCTTACAATGAGAAAAACTAAATTCAACTTTACATTTAAGTTGCTATGGGCTGCATGAGGGCTAGTAAAGTATTTTGTTTATCAATATATACTGACATACAGACATTTAAAATGTGTCTTAAGTAAATGAGGGAAAGAAGGAACAAAGAAATAAATGCTAATTTTCTGGAGGACTTAACTTGGAATGTAAGCTATTGTACATAAAATAGAAGTTATAAGGTCATTAGTGAAAGAAAAGGACCTAAGTAATAAAGCTGTTGAAATCCAAATTAAGTAGTGTGGTACCAATGTTAATTTCTTATTTTTTGGCAAATGTACCATGGCTATGTAAGATGTTAACATTAGCATATCGATCAAGATGGCAGAGTAAGTGAATGCTATGGAAGCCTCTTCCCATGACCACTTCAAAATGAACAATTAAATTATAGAACAATCAATCTGGAGAACCATCTGAAGACTAGTTGAATAGAAGTCCTATAACTAAAAATATAAAGAAAAAGTCCTGTCAATACTGGTAGGAGGGGAGAAAATGCAAAACAGGGGCTGGTCACATTCACACGTGGCAGTAGAGAATCAGGAGAGACATCACAGCTGTCTACAGAGGCTGACCAGAGGAGCGAGGGTTCCCCAGCCTGGAAAACCAGTGCTAGGAAAGGGAGCCCCCACATCTGGCTGTGAAAATGATTTGGGGTTCCATCTGTCTGGGAGAAGTGGAAGGCTGCTAGAAATCCAGGCATCCTCTTAAAGGGCCCATGCACAGACTCACTCACTCGCAGGCACTTTCCCTAGGCTCTGGTGGAGGGATGACAGCTCAGGAAGTGCTAGAAACATACAGGTAGGAACATAATTGTGTGGCTTCAGGGAAAGGGCTGGAGGGACAGACACCATTGTCCCTGTGTTAAGCCCCCCTTCCATACAGCCAACAGGCAGGTGCCATCTTTCCTGTATTGAGCCCTAGCCCTGCATGGCCAAATCCGAATCTGCATTAGCCTGTGAACTCAGCTAACTACTCCCTGATAACTCCCTGAGGCCCTGCCCCACCCAAAACTAATACAAAATAATATTGTATGTAAGCTGCAATTGAAAAAAAAAAGAGATATTAACATTAGGCGGAAATACATAAAAGGTGTACACAAATTTTGTCTTTGCAACTTTTCTGTATATCTAATTTTTTAACAAATAAAAAGCTTAACATTAAAATAAGTTTGAGATATTTCTTGCTTTAAAAATGTATAAATGTGCACTGAAGACATATAAGGCAACAAATAATAGCTGTTTTAATATCCAGGCAGTCCTTACTTTATAAAGTAGTCTGGCAAGTCTGAAAATGATTATGCAATCTGAAACTATGGAAAACAACTATAATAATTAATGAAATTTACAATTGTTCCATGACCTTTTACGTATTTTGTCAAAATATAAAAACTTGCTTACTATCAATTTAGTGTACATGAAAATAAAAGTAGTAAAACTATTATTTACTTCACTATTACTTAAAACATTAGAAATATTGATAAATATATCTTTGTAAGAAAATTTATGAAGAGTGGTTTCAACTGTGCTTGTATCTGTCTCATTTTATAATGAGTAATACAGATTTAGCATCTTTTGATGCTTTAGTAAATTGTTTACTCCTTTCTAAGTTTGGATCAGCTTTCAACATTTTATCCTTTGTGCTTTAAATGTTGCAAAATATCTGGGAAGAGTTCCTTTAATGCAAAGTTTTGACTGGTGTTATTTCCTCTGGGTCATCTTCATCCCTTTTGTTGCAACCACTTTCCTCATTTATGCCAATAAGTTCACCTTCACTAAGCTCCTCCAGCTGCCTATCTAGAGTCTTTCTGGAAGTGGCAATGTACTGGTATTTTGAAGAAAAGTGCTGCTGAAAGTTATCGTACACTTCGGGAAGCTTATGGTGAACATGCTCTATCTCAAGATACTTGTGAATGCTGCTTTAAACGCTTTAAAAGTGATTATTTCTATGTGAAAGACAAAGAACGTCCAGGTCAACTGAAAAAGTTTGAACACCAACAATTACAAGTAGTATTGGATGAAGATGCATGTCAAACTCAAAAACACCTTGCAGAAAGATTAAACGTTGCTCAGCAAACAATTTCTGATCCTTTACAAGTAATGGGAAAAAATTTAAAGGAAGGAAAATAGGTGCCACATCAACTGAATGAAAGACAAATGGAAAACCAAAAAGTCATCAGCAAAATGTTGCTTCAACGGCACGAAAGAAAGTCTTTTTTTGTATCGAATTGTGACTGGCGATAAAAAGTGGATTTATTTTGAGAATCCCAAATGCACAAATCATGGGTTGATCCAGGTCAACCATCAACATTGACTGCAAGGCCAAATCGCTTTGGAAAGAAAACAATGCTCTGCGTTTGGTGGGATCAGGAAGGTGTGGTGTATTATGAGTTTCTAAAACCAGGTAAAACCATTAATACTGATTGCTACCACCAACAAATAATCAATTTGAACCACGCTTTGATCGTGAAACGACCAGAATGTGCCAGAAGACACGGCAAAGTAATTTTGCTTCATGATAACGCACCATCACACACTTCAAAACCAGTTAAAGACACGTTAAAAGATCTTGACTGGGAAGTATTAACCTACCCGCTGTATTCACCAGACCTTTCTCCTTCAGATTTCCACTTGTTCTGATCGATGGCACATGCACTTTCTGAGCAGCACTTCAAAACATATGAAGTGGAAAACTGGGTCTTTGAATGGGTTGCCTCAAAACAAGAAAAGTTCTATTGGGACGATATGCACAAATTACCTGGAAGATGGGGAAAATGTGTAACTAGCAATAGATATTACTTTGAATAAAGAACTTTGGATGTTTCTCTTGAAATTACAGTGTTTTCTTTGATTACAAAATCCGACATTATTAACTGGTACACCTAGCAAGCTCTACTTGCTTCAGCTCCCCAACCAAAACTTCCAATCTTTAGACTCATCTTTCATGCCCACCCTTCCTCTCCTTTATCACCAAACCCAAATCCACATAGACATACAATCTCTTACAAAAACTTCAGGTACCTTATGCCTGGACCATTCCATTCCACCTTAGTCTCATATGTCTTGTGTTCCTTCATAATTCCTAAACTGCCTTATACAATATAAATATTTCTTTTTTGCAAATATCATTTCAACAATAAAAAACATGCTTGCTGGAATTTTATAATTTTAAAGTAAAATTAAAATTCCTACACCAACTCTCTACCAAGTAATGATTTATATTTTCTGCTATTTTCTGTTCCTCACAAGCAAACTTATTAAAAAACACTTACATTAATAAATATTTTAAAATAATATAATAATGAATAACTGGTTACTGAGCACTTACTATGCATCATTTTTAGATGCACAGTATGTAAATATGGTTCCTATATAAAATTAGTTTCCATTAATAACCCAGCACAGCACTGCTAGAGAGTGGAAAATTTTAACTGCACTTCCCTATGACTGCCCTGACCATGAAACCCAGCTGCACCTTGCAGAACAGGATGCCAGTAGCTTAGCTGAACAGGATATTGCTAGCCCGAGTGCCTAGGATGTGGGTTTAATACCTGTACAGTGTGCCGATATAGCTAAGAAAACTGCTTTGTTTGAGGTTGCCATTGTTCCATTTAGCCTGCCAACAAGGATGTGGTTTTAGTGCTTCAAAGCTACCTTGCACCTGAGGTCAGGGCTGCTCTCTGGACTCCCTGCATGGAGGAAGGCTGAGCAGTCGTCAGCCGGCTAATAAAGGCTCCTTCAATTTCAATTGGCTTGGACTCCAGTGGTCATTCTGCTGTGTCTGCTCCACAACAAGCACTTCACTTTTTTTAAGAGCGGTTAGATTTAGCTCCTTTAAGTAGCTTCTCAAGTGTGTATCTTACTAGTTAACTATCAAAGATCATTATTAATTCAGGCAATCCTTACTTCCTACAGTTTTTATATGTACAAATTTCTATTACCACAGTGTGCTATGTATCTGTAGCTTTATTGAGATATAATTCAAATTCCATAAAATCTACTGATTTAAAGTATATAATTCAAGAAATTTTAGTGTATTCAACTTGTACCACTATCACCACAATCTAAATATAGAATATCTTCATCACCCCAAAAAGAAACCCACATCCATTGGCTGTCATTTTTTATTTCCCCTTACCTCTCAAACCTAGATAATTGCTAATCAATTTTTTTTTGGTGTATGGAATCGTACAATATGTGGTCATATGTGACTGGCTAAATTTACTTAACATACTATTTTTTAATATTCATCCATGTATCATGTATCTGAGTTCATTAATTTTATTGCCAAACAGCATTGCATTTTATAGAGATACTTTATTTTGTATATCCATTCATTAGGGTTTCGACATTCTGGTTGTTTCCAGATTTGCCTATTATGAATAACACTGCTATGAAAATTATTGTACAAGTCTTTGTGTTTTATCATGATGTATTAACTGAAACTCATACAGTACTAACATTTTAGCTAGCTTTTCAGTCAAAAATTACTACATAATTAACAGAGGCAGATCATGGTCAGTGATCAATCACATCACTTCTTGCAAAGTCTGTGGATTATCGCTCACTGCCCATATCTCTAGTTGACACATAGCAGCAAAGCATGTAGTTGTGTTGACTCCTGTCTTAAAACAATAAACCCTTGTGATAGTCAATAAAAATAGATAATCAAAAGAGGAAATTGACCAATAAAGATGAAATTGTAGCAAAAAAAAAAAAAAAAAAACTGATAACACTGAAAGTGAAATTAGAACCAACCATAAATAGAGTTATAGAATAAATAGCTTACTGTGTGAGTGTTTACTAGTACAGGTTCAACCATAGCAATAGGAATTAGGAATTGAAAAAAGATCCTTGTTCCTTGCTTTGCATTCAGGCAGACATCCATGGCAATCAGCTTATATGTGAAGAATATGATTATTTACACCTAAATCTGTGGCCTGTTATAAATCCTCACATAGAAATGACAGTTAATTTGTTTTTACTTGGTATTATCTTAGTTCAGCTCCTAGAAAAGAAAGAAGTTAGATTTTTTAAAAGTCTGGATTCTTTTGATTATAAAATATCTTATTCAGTTAGAAATCCCTGAACATTTTTTTTTACTTTTTTTCTTAATAGAGTCATAGAATATAGTCTGAGAAGTTTGCATTAATTTACTTTGATGGATCTTTGCCTTTATGACAAATATTTCATATTTCAGTTTGTATTAAAATATTTGAAATCCTTTATTGGATATTTAACAGCTTTCTTCATTTGAATGTTTAGCCACAAAGAATGATTCTTGTCTCATGTGCTGAAAGAAATTATAGATGAATCCTTAGTTGAAAATATTATGGGTATTACATCAGCAATATACTTTTTTTTTTGCACTTGGAAGACCAATAAGATTACATTTTTATGTCAATATATTTTTAATGAAACTGACCTTATAATAAAATTTGTTACTTACTAAAATAAAATGGCTTCATTTCTCCAATATTAAAAGTTCAGTGAAAGACAGTTGGAGAGAATATTAAAAGAATGAGTGATGAAAATAATTTGCTTCACAACAAAATTTACGTTTGTCTTTGTTTCTCAAGATGAATAGAAGATCATCTATGATTCCACTTCAAAAATTAAAACATAACAGACAAAAGTACATGGCAGACACAGAAAACATTTTAGTTGTATAGTTTGTCTGTATAGAAGATGGTATTTTATTTCATTCTTTTCTTTCCGTATTTACTGGTTAATTCTTGCAATTTTAATGTAAGTTTAATAAATTCTTGACTTTTTTTAAAGTTCTAATTATCATTGCTACATAACACAATACCCCAAAACTCAACACAATCATATTTTTTTCTTATGGATGTATAAATTGGTCAACTCTTGCTGGGGACAACTCATTTGTATTCCATGTGTCATTAGGTAGGGCATCTCCACAGGAACTGGAGGATCTTTTTCCAAGTTGGATCACAAATATGCTGGCAAGCTGATGGTGGCTGGTGCTGGGGGTTCCTTTCTATGTAGCTCTCTCTATAGGGTGGCTTGTGCTTCTTCACATAATTGTCATTAATTTCCAAGAGAAATCATCTCCAGACACAAGAAGTAGAATGATAATGCAGAAAATACAATGGAATAAGCATTGCTAAGAGAATCACTTAAAATAGAGTCAGGAGGCTATTAAGGAAATCGGGCCCTGTGCACATCTTGTGCCCCAGTTCTCAGAGCTGCTATTAAGTTCCTGAACCTGCTACTCAGCTCAGCTGAAAACATCTTGGAACAACAACTGCTACCTGGATAGATATGGACTTTGCTTCCTCCTTGTTTGCATATCAGAACTAACCTGTCCCTGTTAACCTAGCCTGCAATCCTTCATTTGCATGTAAGACTTACATTTTGTGGTTTTTGCCCTCAAAAACCCTGCCTTTTCTTGTTCTCCCCAGAGTGCGGTTTGTGTTACTGCCTGAATCTGCATCTCTCAGATTGTAATCCTAATGCTCAAATAAATGCCTATTCTTTATTATGGTCTGAACCTCTTCTTTGGTTGACATTATATTGTAGGTTTCTTAAGGCCTCAGCCTAGAAAATAACAAAGTATCACTATGGTTCTATTCTGCTTGTCAAGCAATCACAAAATTCAGATGCAAGAAGAGTTGATATAAACACCATCTTTGTTTGGCAGGAGTTTCAAAAAATTTATAGCCATGTTTCAAACCACCACGGACTTAGGGAAAAAGTTATAGTAAAAAAATAGAACCTTCCTGTGAGGTTTATTCTTGTGTATGGTGTAAGAGGTAATCTATTACAGATTGTTGTCCCAAGTTAAATATTTTTATATTTCATCTTAAAACCACATGTCCAGAGTTTAGCTAACCTACTCAATGGTAGTGCTGCCTCTACATCCATGTTTGCTTGGCCAAGTGGAGTGCAGGGACCTTGAAATGACACCAGTTCCTTCATGCAAGCACATGCTCTGGATAGCAGCCCACAGAGTCACAAGCAATTGTTTCCCAACACCCCTTGTGGTCAATAGTCTTTCTTAATTCCCAGCATTGTGTGCCTTGTGTGTCTTTTAGATAAGACCTCATGGGGCTTACAAAACGCCCACTCTTTTGGTTTGAATGGATCAATTCAACTCTAGCCTGAAATGCCACATACTCCACACAGGGACCCTGATAAAGGCCTGTGCAGCAACTCTCTCTCTCTCTCTCTCTCTCTCTCTCTCTCTCTCTCTCTCTCTCTCTCTCTTCTCTTCCTTGGTGTCCCTGTGTGGAGTGTGTGGTATACCTTGAGGAGTGCTGTGTACTTATCCCAGGATTTGTAAATGATAAACTTCTCTATTTTAAATTTCCTTTGTGTTCCCATTTCTTTATTTTCTCCTTACTTTCCTCTGCCCTAGGAGATGTATCTATAAACATATTGCTATAAGAGATGTCTGAGATTTTGCTGCCTATGGTTTCTTCTAGGATTTTTATAGTTTCCCAACTTACATTTAAATCTTTTATCCATTTTGAGTTTATTCTTGTGTATGGTGTAAGTTGCTGATATGGTTTCATTTTTGTGCATATATCTGTCCAATTTTCCCAGCACCACTTATTGAAATGATTGTCTTGCCTCCATTGTAAGCTCTTGCCTCTTCTGTCAAATATTAATTGAGCATAATGGCTTGGGCTAATGTCTGAGTTCTCTGTTCCGTTCCATTGATCTATATGTCTGTTCTTATGCCAGTACCAGGCTGTTTTGATTACAGTGGGTTTGTAGTATAACTTGATATCTGGTATTATGGTTCCTCCAACTTTGTTCTTTCTCAAGATTGCTGCAGCTATTTGGGGTCTTTTTTGGTTCCATACAAATTTTTGTAGTATTTGTTCTAGATCTGTGAAATATGCCATTGGTTTTTTAAAAGGGATTGCATTGAATCTGTAGATTGCCTTGGGTAGTATGGACATTTTAATGATGTTGATTCTACCAATCCATGAACATGGTATATTCTTCAACTTGTTTATATCTTCTTCTATCTCTTTTTTCAATATCCTATAGTTTTCCAAGTACAATTATTTTACCTCCTTGGTTAAGTTTATTCCTAAGTATCTTAAATTTATTTGATGCAATGGTAAATGGGATTGTTTATTTAATATCTCTTTTTAGGCATCACCTGTGGGCCAGAGCTTAATATCTCTTTCTGAAAATTCATTATTAGTGTATAAAAAAGCCACCGATTTTTGAGTGTTGATTTTGTATCCTGCTAAATTGCCAAATTCCTTTATTAAATCTAGTAGTTTTTTTGGTGGAGTCTTTTAGGGTTTTCGATGTACAGTATCATATTATCTGTGAATAATGAGAGTTTTTATTCCTTCTTTCTAATTTTGATGCCTATTATTTATTCTTCTTGTCTGATCACTGTGGCTAGGACTTCCAGTACTATCTTGTTCCTATTCTTGTTCCTGTTTTTAGGGGAAATAATTTTAGTTTTTACCCATTCATTGAGTATCATGTTCACTGTAGGTTGTCATATATGGCCTTTATTATGTTGAGATATGCTCCCTCTATGCCCACTTTGCTGAGAGTTTTTATCAAAAATGGGTGTTGGGTTTTGTCAAATGCTTTGTCTGTGGCTGCACAAAGCAAAATAAACCATCAACAAAATGAAAAGGGAGCCCACTGCATGGAAGAACATATTTGGCAATGATACATCTGATAAAGGGTTAATATCCAAAATATAAAAACACTAATACAACTAAACAAAAGGAAGACAAACAATCCAATTAAAAAATGGGCAAAGGACCTAAATACACAACTCTCCAAAGTGGACATACAGATGGCCAAGAGACATATGAAAAAAATGATCAAAGTCACTGATCATTAGAGAGATGCAAATCAAAATGATAATGAGGTAGCACCTTACACCTATCACAATGGCTACCATCAACAAATCAACAAATGACCAAGTTCTGACTAGGATGTGGAGAAAAGGGAACCCTAGTACACTGTTGGTGGGAATGCAGACTGGTGCAGCCACTGTGGAAGTAGTACAGAGTTTCCTCAAAAAATTAAAAATGGAACTCCCATTTGACCCAGTGATCCCACTTCTAGGAATATATCCTAAGAAACCCAAAACACCAATCAGAAAGAATGTATGCACCCCTATGTTCATAGCAGCACAATTTACAATAGCTAAGATCTGAAAACAGCCCAAGTGCCCATCAGTAGATGAGTAGATAAAAAAAAGCTGTGGTACGTTTATACCATGGAATACTATGCAGCAGTAAAAAAGAAGAATCCCTTACCATTTGAGACAGCATGGGGGGACCTGGAGAGTATTATGCTAACTGAAATAAATCAGTCAAAGAAAGACAAGTATCACATAATGTCTCTCATATGTGAAATCTAAGTAACAAAATAAACTGATGAACAGAGTGGATCCAGAGACATGAAAGCATGGAACAGAGTGTGGAATCTCAGAGGGAAGGTGAGGAGGGTGGGTGGGTGGAAGGTAATCAACCAAAGACCTTGTATGCATATATGCATAGCCCACAGACACAGACAATAGGGTGTTGAAGCCTGGGGCAAAGTGCAGGTTTGGGCTGGAGGGAGTCAATGGGGGAAAAATTGGGACATATGTAATACTTTCAACAATAAAGATTTTTAAATAAATAAATAAATAAATAAATTTCTTTTGCGGTCTTTTTTTGAACCACCGCTCACCACTCACTATTTTACATCATATTCTCCATTTAATAAATGTTAATTTAACAAAGTTACAACAGTACAGTTATAAATCAGTTAATTTTTGCCTAAGTAACTATTATTTTGTAGGGTAATATCACATCTAAATGTGAATAATCTCCAAATATGCAAATACCAATATACTCTCAAGTCTATATATATAAAGTCCTAAGTGACCGGCTGACCGGTAGCTATGATGCGCACTGACTGCCAGGGGGTAGATGCTCAGCGCAGGAGTGGAAACCACAGGCATGGAAACATGGAACAGACTGATGAATCTCAGAGAGAAGGGGGAAGGGGGGAGGGCAGGAAGAGATTAACCAAAGATCTTATATGCATACTAGAGGCCTGGTGCACAGATTTGTTCACCGGTTGGGTCCCTTGGCCTGGACTGTGGGGATCGGGCCGAAACTGGCTCTCCGACATCCCCTGAGGGGTCCCAGATTGTGAGAGGGCACAGGCCAGCCTGAGGGACCCCACCAGTGCATGAATCTGTGCACCGGGCCTCTAGTATTATTATACCCACTAATGGTTAAAATGACAAATTAATTCAATTAAATGTAAAATTTAAGTGTGACACCTATGTAATGATGGTCTGTTATGCAGATGGAGTAGGTGACACAATTGGAGGTGTGCCTATAAAATAGTACTTAGTCATGGACTCTGATCATTCTACCATTAGTCATTTGGTTGATTTCAATATCTCCAAAAGCTCTCTCAAAAAGTATAAATGTCAACTGAAACTTTATAATTAATTTTCTAATAATTCATCTGTCATATGAAAGATATTATTAAGACATAGGACATAAGATTTGTTAAAATTTAATGGGAGAAAGGAGTTATCAAATGTTAGCATACTGCCCAAAGATAGCAGAATATAGCCAGAAAGCTGTACAGCATAATTAAGGTAACCATATTATTTATCATCCAAACTGGGATAGTCTTGAGAGTGAAGGAGGATACTAACTGGATGGCATACTAAAGCAAAAGGCTTTAAGTAGGACTGTACAAAGAAAACAGAATGTTATGGTTTCACTAAGCATAACGCTTTAGAGTACAGGCTTAAGAATTAGAAGAAAGTGAGTTTAAACCATGGTTCTGCTACTTAAAAGTTATGTAATTGTTAGTATGGTGTTTAGTCTTTCAGATCTTCAGGGTTTTTTAAAATTCATTTTTATTGATTTCATAGAGGAAGGGAGAGGGATAGAAACATCAATGATGAGAGAGAATCATCGATTAGTTGTCTACCACATGTGCCCTGAACAGGGCCAGGGATCAAGCCTGCCACCGAGGTACCTGCCCTTGACTGGAATTGAACCATGGCCCTTCAGTCTACAGGCCAAACTGGCTAGGGATCATCATATTTTTTTAATGTCTAAAGTGGGATAAAAATGCCTACCTAAAAGATTTGTTGTGAACATTAATAGAAGAACAGAGCTTAGCACATTGTATTTAATTAATGATGTTATTTATTAAAATTTTGCTGCTGTTTTTATTAATGTCAATGTTGTTGTTCCTGTTTTTATTGATATGCAAAGGTATACCAAGATACTTTTTTGTTTTCAAGCAGTTGACAATCTGCATTATATGGAAATATAAAATTAGCATGCTTGAAATTATTAAATGACATAAATTCACTAGTAATCTGAAATTCATTCAGCTGTGGTTGAGTTGAGACCGTGTTTTTATGTTGTGTGTGTGTGTGCGTGTGTGTTTAAAATACATTTCTATTGATTTTAGAGAGGAAGGGAGAGGGAGAGAGAGATAGAAACATCAGTGATGAGAGAATCATTGATGGGCTGCCTCCTGCATGTTCCCGACTGGGGATCAAGCCAGAAACCCAGATATGTGCCATGACCAGGAATTGAACTGTAACATCCTGGTTTACAGGTCGACATTCAACCACTGAGCCACATCAGCCTTATGAGATCATATTATTATAGTGACAAACACTAGCTTCAGTAGAAGCTTCTCTGGATCTACTCCTACTGATTTGTTAGACTTTTATCTGGGAAGTCAGACTACATATAATTTAGAACAAATTGAGAGAGTTATAATAAATAACCTTCTCCCAGTCTAAAAGTTAAGAAATATAACAAAGGAATTAGATAGATAGTTGTCAAAATCAACCCTTATTGGATACATCCTAATTTTAAAACCCAATATGATACAGACTTTGCTACCTTTTTCACAAGCAATGCTCAGCTCCTATAAGCTTCCCACATGGACAATCTGCTCCCATAAGACTTACCAAATGGAGGGAGAGAGGAGAAAAGTACTCTGAAGACAAATCTCTTCCAAAAGAGAGAGAAGGGAAAGGGAACAGGCTATGTAGGCCAAGTTTCTTCTTGCAAACTCACCAATGAGATAGGTCTTTATCTCTTTAGAGGCTGAGTAAGGGGTAAAAAGAGGCCAGAGATGACACACTGGTTTCCCTTTATATGGAAGGAATAGAGAGAATATTTTTCCACCCAAGGTCTAGTTTCAAATCTTTTCATGGACCTGTACTGCAGAACACCTCTAATTTTTATATATAAGTAATATAAAAACATAACCACAATTTTAACAATATTACATCACTCTTGCAATAATAGCCTTATTCCCTCCTGATAATTTTCAAGATGTAGAATTTCTAGACATCCTTTTAGTGCTTTTATATATTTTAGCAAATTATTAGTGTGAAGATAGCTTGAGCCTCCCTGTAAGGGCAGCTTAACCCAACCTCTGCAGTAACAAGATGTTTG
This sequence comes from Eptesicus fuscus, assembly GCF_027574615.1. Taxonomy (NCBI): domain Eukaryota; kingdom Metazoa; phylum Chordata; class Mammalia; order Chiroptera; family Vespertilionidae; genus Eptesicus; species Eptesicus fuscus. The sequence continues at coordinate 63,343,706 of NC_072473.1, read as the reverse complement.
CTTATCTATAATCAGCCTAGCCCCCGCTTGCTGCACCATGCAGACCTACATCCTGGAACAATGAATTTGCAGATGCTTTGAACCAAAACCAAGTTCCCAGGTGTTAGCAGCTAGTGCCAGCTAGGGGACTGTTATAATCTACTTTTCAGCAAAGTAACTTTTAGAAAAACCCACACAAACACCTGGAAGCAAGAAACAAAGTCTGGGGCTATATAAGACTGGGTTCAGCAGGATAAAAATGATCAGCTTTTGGGAACTGATACCCTGAGCCAGCAGCACTGCTTTTCGAATAAAGATGAATTTCTGTGTCTTCTGAGTACTTGGTGGTCTGTCTTCCCATCTCTGGTTACTTTGTTGTAACATTAGCAGCTTACATTTTTTTTATATTTTTATTTACTTGTTTGTGATGCATGGAAGTCCATTTGAGTTCTATTTTACTCTCAAGTTTTATGATTGTTTCTTGGAATTCTTTTTTTTAATATATTTTATTTTGATTTTTTTACATAGAATAAGGGAGAGGGATAGAGAATTAGAAACATCGATGAGAGAAACATCGATCAGCTGCCTCCTGCACATTCCCTACTGGGTATGTGCCTGCAACCAAAGTACATGCCCTTGACTGGAATCGAACTTGGTACCCTTGAGTCTGCAGGCCGACGCTCTATCACTGAGCCAAACTGGTTAGGGCTTGGAATTCTTTATCAAGCAAATGACTTACCTCCATTTCATTATAGTTGTTTTTTTCTAGGTGTTTTCCTTGTTCCTTCATTTGGGGCATAGTCTCTGTCTCCCCATTTTGTTTGACATTCTGCATTTGTTCCGATAAGTTAGATGAAATAGCTATCTCTCCCAGTCTTGAAAAAGTGGCCTGTGTGTAAGAGCACATACTAGATTGTTTTGGTGGGCAGGTTGTAGTTAGGATGGGCACATGTGGTGCCTGGTGTGCTGTCTGTCCTGGAGGAGCAGTTTGTGGGCAGTGCAACCTGGTGTGCATGCATATGTGGTAGCTCTGTTGTTCTGGCTGTCAACCTGATGTGCACACACTTCCTTGCCCTTCTGATTCCTACAGGGCTGTCTGGTGTGCATGTGACACACCCTGTTGCTTTCATTGTCTGTTGCTTGAGTCAGGTCTGGGCAGCGCTGCCCTGAGTGAGCGTGTCATGGTGCCATGTTAGTTCTGTATTTTCCCTGAACAAGGCAGCACTTTGATGGTTCTACCCTTAATCCAGGAAGGATAAACCCATGTGTTCTGCTTCTACACCCTCTCCAGGTGGGACAGCCTTGTATACACTTATAGCAATGCCACATTAGTTCCACACTTCTCTAGATGGGGTATTCCTGTGTGCAGGTACTGAAAGGAGTTAGAAGCAGAATTAGGCAGAGAGGGTACAGAGTGGAAGGAGGAATCATGGAGCTAGCTGAAACCACAAAATGTTTTTCAGAAAAGCAGGATAGCAGAAAAACAGGGTGTTTTGAGACAACGATGCTTTTCTTGCAAGTGCAAAATAAAATGTTGCAAAAAGGCCAAGAAGCAATCAGAGAGCAGCACAGATAAACAAAGAGCGGTCCTTTAGCAGACATAAAGGGGAAGTTCCAACAGAATGCTTCAGGGGCAATCCATTTGCATCCCCTCCCTGAGCAGGGAGCCTATGTTTGTTTGCAATAAACTCCAGCCTTGTTTGAATTCCTCTGGTCCAGCTTCATTCTTTGATTCCACAAGACAAGATCCCTGGAAGAAATCTTGCTCACTGGTTCCGGTATCAGTACCACAGCACTTTGCCAATTCTGCATTATCTCTGGGAAGGGAGCCCCAAGTGCTCGAACAGTCCAGTGGGTGTGTGCAGAATCACCCAGCCTACTGGCTAGATCAATCTCCAGGTAGAGGGACCACATGTGCATGCGCTATGGTGCCCTCCTTTTCCCGCTAGAGCTAGCTCCAGGAGGGTTGCCTGAGAAACTGCTACAGTGGCCCTGCAGGTAGAGCAAGAACTTGGATAGAGCTCCTGCCCTCTATGCAAATGCAGGGGAAATGTAAACAATGGTACTCACTGCTTCCTCTGGTCCTGGAGAGCTCCCTTAGTTCCCTGAGAGCTCTTGTGGACTCGCAACCTTCCCCTTCTCACCCCCCTCTTTTTGGTTACACAGATGCTGTTCAATTGTCCCTCATTTGTCTCTCAGGAGTAATTGCTCTAAACTCAGGTGCATGTTCCATGTGTTCTTGGGAAGGGGAGGGCTCAGCATCCTCCTACATCCTAAATTGGAACTGCTTCTAATTTTTTTTAATCCTAAGTAATCTTTGTCCTTCCTAAAATTTAAATAGTTCATCCTATGATCTTACCTTATAATAGACAAATATGCAAATTGACCACACCTTCGCTACGTCCAAGCCACGCCCACCAACCAAGCCACGCCCATCAACCACGCCCACCAGGAAACCATTGCAGGGACGTTGGGGTGTGGCGGAGCCCAAGGCCCGGAAAGCCGCCGGAGGCTTTCCCGGCCTTGGGCACCAGCGGGAAGCCTGCGCCGATTGCAGGAGACCACTGGGGGTCGGCTCTTGCGATCGGGTCGCAGGGACACTGGGTGCAGCCGAGCCCAAGGCCACCGCCCGGGGCCAAGCCCGGACCCTGAAAGAAGGCAGAAGGCGGTGGCCACAGCCAAGGCCTGGGTCTCCGGTGCCGGCAGAAAACTGGTGCAGGCAGCCAGATGAATGAAGGTCTATTGCACGAATCTTCGTGCAAACGGGCTACTAGCTTAATTTATATTTTAAAATCATTTTAACTTGTTTTTCTTCTGTGATCCATTTTCATATATTTTTTTGTATATGATATGAGGTAAAGATGAAGCCTCGTGTGTGTGTGTGTGTGTGTGTGTGTGTGTTGTGTGTGTGTGTGTGTGTGTATCTCATTGTTATAGCACCATTTATTGAACAAACCTGTTCCCATTGACTTATCTTTATACTGTTGCTGAAGATCACTTTACCATATATAAATGTGGTTATTTATGGATTTGTAAATCTATTACACAGATCTTCATTTTTAAACTTTCATCCAATATCCTGTGTTCATATATGGAAGACCTAATATTTGTAATATGGAAATACTCCTCAAATTGATCTCCAGAATCAGTGTCATTCCTGTCAAAATCCTAGCTGCCGTTTTTGTAAAAATTGAAAACTTGATCCTGAAATTTATATGGAAATGTAAGAGATAGATAACAAAAATAAACTTGAAGAAAAACAAATAGTTGGAGGGTTCATGCCTCCCCCACTTTAAAGCTTACTACAAAAGTATAATAATCAAGACTGTGTGGTATTGATATAAAGATACACGCATATTTCAATAAACTATACTTGAGATTTCAGTTATAAACCTTCACAATTACAGTCAATTAGTTTTTGAGAAGGACCAATACATTTCAATAGGGGAAAGGATAGACTTTTAAACAAGTGATTCTAGGACAACGGGATATCTATATGACAAGAATAAATTTGGACCCTTTTCTCACATTGTACACAAAAATTAACTCAAAACAGATAACCTTTATATAATAATCTACACCTTCATATAATCATCTAAATGCATAAAATATATAGTGTTAATCTTTGTTTTCTTAAATAAAGCAATGCTTTCGTTTTTGGTGTGTTTTTTTTTTTTAAAGGACTCCCAAAGCAGAAGCAGGGAAAAGAAAAATAGCACAAGCTATACTTTATTAAAATTGTAAAACTTATGCTTTAAAACTTTTGTGCTTTGAAATGCACAAAATGATGATAGCCAACACATAGATTAGTAGAAAGAACTTGCAAATTTTGTATCTGATGAATCTCTAGTATACAAAATATTGAAAAAGACACTTGCAATTTGATAGTTAAGAGAAAAATAGCACAGTTTAAAGGGCAAGATATTTGAAAGGATATTCTTAAATATAAAACTAACACATACAAATGGCCAGTAAGCACATGGAAAGATTATCAAATTATCCACTATCAGACCTAAATAAATTACTTTTTTCAATGTAAAATTTCATCTGTATCAAGTTATATTGATTTTTACATATATATGTATCTACCTGTGATAAAACCTTTCTTTAAAAAATATTTTTCTTGATTTCAGAGAGGAAGGGAGAGGAAGAGAGAGATAGAAACATCAATGATGAGAGACAATCATTGATTGGCTGCCTCCTGCACACCCCCTATTGGGGATCGAGCCTGCAACCAGGGCATGTGCCCTTGACTGGAATCCAACCCCAGGACCCTTTAGTCCACAGGCTGAAGCTCTATTCACTGAACAAAACTGGCTAGGGCAATAACACCTTTCCATTTCTGCAATCAGCATCTGATATGTGTGGTCACCATCATCAACTTTATAGTTATTAATTTTGCAAAGCAAAGGACTAATTTCATAATGAGATACTTTTCATAGGCTTTGACTTTTTGTAATATTTTAATAATGCTTCTATTGTAATCATTCTATTTTCAACATGGGGGAGAAAAGTCACAATACTATGTAAAATCATAAATGATCCAAACTAACCTCGATAAGTGTTGATATAAAAAAATATGTTAAGTGAATTTATATGTGTGAGCCATGCTAGGAACAATTTTGAAAAAAGGTAAATAAATTTTAGGGAAAAGGTCTGGTTGGGAAATTTTTTTTAATCAACATTTTAAAAATCAACTTGAACATTATAAACATTAGCAAATTGCTTGTAATAATACTAGAAAAAAGAAATTTCTCTAATTGTGTAAGACATTGTATTATTCTTTTAGACCACTTAATCATACTGTATTTCATGTAATTATTAATAAAACTAATGTTGTTAAGGTGGTTCCTTTAAAAATCAATATATCATACGGTTTCTGTGATAATTAAATGAATAAGGGTATGTAAAACTCTGAGAATACTACCTTAAAAATATTAACTGTAATCTTCCTCCAAGTATGTGAGCTACTGATAGCACAGACTTTAATTCATCGCCTTTTCTCCAGTGCCTAGAAAAGTGCATGGCATTTGAAAGGCAGTCAATAAATATTCATTATGATGTTGAATAAAGAAATGGTCTTAACCTCCTCTATATCACCAAGGCTTATAAAAGTATTTCAAGAAAGGATACTTAATGTGAATTGAGTTTTTCAATACAGTTTTCATGTCTTAAAACAAAGCTACAATTCACTGACTTTACACTGTCCTGACAATTAAGGGAACCAAGTCCTTGTGGTCAAAATTAAACATTTTTCAACAATGACCTTTAAGTTTTGGAAAACACAAAGTAGTGGAGTTCTCACAGACATTTTCCAGGCTGTAGCTCTGAAGTGATTATTTTATGGAATATGGAATTTATGAAATTGGCATGGAAGTGATAGTCGGACACTTTGAGATTCAGGAAAGAGCCTTTATTTAAAGCAGTGCTGCTGGTTCAGGGGACCCTAAGATCCAGATCCTGAACAACCTGGACAATGAGATTTTCTCTATATATATTGGAAGGGTTAAAAAGAATAAAACTGGGCAGAGAAAGATTTATTGTGCTCATCAGATATCTTGCAGAAAGCTTGCGGCCTTGAGCACAGCATAGCTCAGATAACCAGAAGACACCTGGCATGGGAAGAACCAAGGACAGACCAGATAATTAAGAAAGGGCAGTGACTAGACTATAGGCTAACAAGAATGTGCATTAGGGACATTAATTAACTTAGGTACAGAGTTCCTGCTAGTCCCCTACATTCTTTCACAAATGGAGTTAATTATCGGCTAGCAAGAGAGTGCAGCAGAAAGCAGGTTACTGGGTCTAATTCAGATTGCTAGCCCTAAAAATGTCTTATGCTCCCATCAATTAAAAGGTGACTTTGCCTGCATTGTCAAATTGGTCACCTTTTCTAGTAACAAGTACTAAAAAACACATTCTAAACAATAATCACCTTTCTTCTTTCATCCATTTCAACTAGGAATATGTTTTACAAAAGATAGCATTACCAGCCCTACATCTGTTCCTGCCACTTTGTGATTAACAATGTGATTCTCAATATATTGAGGGAGCAAGGTTTGGTAGTGGGTTAGTAATTTCACAACACAATAAAATAGCCCAACTGGTGGGCTCAATGGTTGAGCGCTGACCTATGATCCAGAAGGTCACAGTTCGATTCCTGGTCAGGGCACATGCCCAGGTTGTGGCTCGATCCCCAGTAGGGGGTGTGCAGGAGGCAGGTGACCGATCAATGATTCTCTCTCATCACTGATGTTTCTATCTCTCTCTCCCTCTACCTTCTTCTTTGAAATCAATAAAAATATATTTAAAAAAAATAACATAAAAATAAGCTGTTAGTTGTCCTCTGAGCAGTAAGAAGAATGACAGTAAATGTCAAAGATAAGTACCTCAATTGACAATGGCACTGCTTTTCGTTTTAATACAAGACATAAATCTGTCAAGTGGAAAAATACCCACATTGCACAATAAGTGAATTTTGACTGATCAGATTGTTTTTCTCTCAGCCTTTGATGGTGTGTTGTCTAAAAGGAAAGCAACATGGTTGCTCAGAAAAGTATCAGAATGGCTTGGTGTTTCATAAATCTGAAGAGCTCATGGCAAAAACATAACAGAAAGTTATTGCACTTTTGCTGTGTTCCTGATCAAAGGTGTCTGTTCCGTGGACTGCTTCTTTATCATCATGTGATATCACATTTTTAATCCACATCTAATGCTGTCAACAAACTATAATCAGGCCTTTTAGTTTTAGAAAATGCTTTTTTGAAAACTCTGAACAGATTTGTTATATTAACAAAATCTAAGATATGTTATGCCAGAGAATCTAACAGGGTATTGTGCACATAGTAGGCATTTGGAAGCAGCATGCCATGGTAAAGGGCAGTGAACTAGGACACATTTCTGTTACAAATGGTTTTATATGCTCTTAGACAAGACAGTCAGTCACCTCATTGAACATTTGTTCTTAATCTGTAACATTAATCTGATCTTTTCTTTACAGGATTGATGTAAAATGGCAAGTGAGGTAATTTATTGGAATGTTCTTTGAGGAATTTTAGAAATATAAAATGGTAAGTAGTAATTATTATTGAAAACTTAATTTGATTAATTTTCTAATCCTGAAATAAACATAATTATTCCGATTTAAAATACTTATTTACAGTTCAAGATAATTTAAATATCTCTATTTAGATGTTTTAAGTTACTATTTAGAAATAATTTTAGACTTACTGAAAAGTAGCAAAAATAACAGAGGTTTTCTAATGCCCTTACCTAGTTTCCCTTATGTTAATATCTTACATAACTATAGTACACTTTTATAAGCCAGGAAATGAAATTTGGTATAATACTATTTTCTAATCTACAGACCTTATTTTACCAATTATTTTCCTAATACCTTTTATCTGGTTTGAGATCTAATCTAGGGTTTTACACTTTGTATCTATTTAGTAGTTATGTCTATTTAGTCTCCTTCAATCTTGGTCAGTCCTTCAGTCTTTCTTTGTTTTTATAACGTGACACTTCTCAAAAAGAATATTGGCGGATTATTATTTTTTTTAATTTCTTTATTGATTAAGGTATCACATATTTGTCCTCGTCCCCCCATTTCCATCCCACCCCCCTCCGCACACATGCCCCCACCCCCCTATTGTCCTTAACCGCTGGTTGGGCTCATATGTCTGCACACAAGTCCTTTGGTTGATCTCTCCCTTTATCCCCACCCTTCCCTACCCTCCCCCCGAGGCCCGACAGTCTGATCCATGCCTCCTTGTTTCTGGGTCTGTTCTTGTTCATCAGTCTATGTTGTTCATTATTTCCCCTAGATGAGTGAGATCATGTGCTGTTAGAAATACACTTATAAGAACCGAAAATGAGACAAGCAATAATGGTTATGGTGACAGGCAAATGAATTGGTCTGTAGTGAGTTTCTTTCTGGGCCAACAGTTCTTTTGAGACCCAATTTCAATGTCCAACAGTTCCTTATGTGTACATGTCAGCACTGACATTTCAGTTCTGGATGGTGGTAATACAGGTCCGACTCTGTCTGGTTTGGTCCTGGGCAATCTGCAGTAATGCACAGCTGCTAACTGCTAGTATGGGAAGGCCACATCAGCGTCTTCTGTCTCTGGACTGCTTCTCTTCTGTCTTCATGGCTGGAGTAGTCCTGTCGATTCTTCTCTTGCTAGAATCCACATGGTCTCGGAGTTGTTTTCTGAAAATATACAAACATATTCTTGACCAAAAGTTAATAAAGGAATATTTTCTATAAATTTGACTGGGGATCCTTTTTCAATTTTTGCCCAAATGATTTTCCTCTGGCTTGTTTTATCACCTTGTGTGTTTTTCATGGGTGTCTTGCTTTTAGCCTTACAATTAATTTTCTAAAGTATTAATTTTCTAGATGTAATTTACTTACAGGATATTTTTCCTTACATGATATTCCTCTACTATCCCCTCCTTTTTTGATTTAAATGTTAGGAGGCTTTTGAAAATTTTATAATGTAGTCTTGATGGCTTTTAAATTTTAATTTTTTTGTACTATAATATTACTGTTTTAGGTTCATTACATGGTGCACAATTTTATCGTGAGATGAAGTACCAATAAAAATTTTAGTTAACACTTTAGGAACACCTTTTTGTCCAGTACAATTATTTTTTCTAGAATATTCACTTGTTTCAACTGGCCAATTTAAATTTGCCTGAAAACTTGACTACTATTTTACTGTCAAATTTATTACTCTAACAATAATCTTGTTTTACCCTGTAAATATTGATGGAAGGGATTATTTGCCTTCTTGAGTAGGTCCTGAGCATTCCTGGTGGTAGGCTGGATTTAGATATCATAAACCCACTTCCCCACAACATGGGTACAAGACAACTCAAACAATTCTTGTTGGAGTGAGGGGGCAGCTGCTGTCGGCCAAGTCTCTGTCGGTCACCTGGGTCCTGATCTGAGCTGGGCATGGGAAGCATGAAGTAGCCATGGGGGCAGGAGACCTCCCTCAGAAGGGGTTAGGATTCAGGCCCCTGCAATGTTGGGGGGGTGAGGGTCTGTGCCCCACCTCTGTTGATCCCCAAATTCTCTCCTGATGGCCCCTCTGCGACTGTGCCTGTCTTAGGTTGTTCCTTCCTTGAGGAATCTTACCCGTTTCTGGCTAACCAGCCATCCTCCGGGGCCAAGCAGGGTGACGTGAGGTTCAGTTTTGTCTCCTTGGTAGCCTATACCCCCATGGCCTCCATGCCCAGCTCCTGTCTTGGGATCCCCTCGCCTGCTGGAGGGGCCCCAGCACTGATCACATATTTTTTGGAACCCGGGTTTCTTCTCCAGGGGAGGGCTCAGTTTGCCCTACTGGGTGAGAGACAGATCCATGGCACCAGCCATAACGAGACTTCAACCTCGACATGAACAGAGAGCTCATGCAATAGCTGTGAGCAATTGAATTGTGTCAAGAGGGTCTCTCTGGGCCTAAAGGGTAAGAGGGACCAATATAGAATGCTCAGGTGCCCTCCCAGGAGGCCCTCCACACAACAAAAAGGGTTAAATCCTTACATGTCCTTTTCAAATTGCTGCCAGACATTCCAAGAATTAGTTTGTACGTTTGCTTGGGATAATTGTATATTATGCTGTAGTAATTCTAAAGTATCAAGATATGTGTTAAGTTTGTCTCCAAGCACCAAACAGATGACTTTTTTTTTTTATTCCCAAGGGTGCGAGGAACTATTATAAGTATTGGGGGTGATCCAAATCTGGGAATAAATTTTAATGATAGTGTAGAATAATATCATGTAAGGATATTCTTTGTTCTCATCCATGGGAATTCCCTTTCAAACTGGCTGTCCATTTCTTTTTATGTAGACAAGGTCTTAGTTACATTTTTTGCACCTCTACCGGGGGCACGTAGTGATAGTAGTGACACCCTTACTTTGGTATCCACACAAGCCAGAAACCTCTCTTTAATTTTACACACAAAGGGGCATTGTTTTGATTTCGTGTCATACAAAAGGGAAGCTGGGTGGAAACCCCTGTGTATTTATACTTTCTTGCCCCACCCATGGACCTCCTATATGTCCAGGGTGTTTGGTATTATCAGTAACTACATTAGTCAGGGGATCAGCCGACGTAAGGGGTCTTACTCATGAAGGGTCAGGAACATAAGATCAAAATACTTACCCTCTTGTCCCAGGTAAAATTACCGTACATCTGATGATTGCTAGCGTGGCTAGAAAGGCGTTCTCAGGCATTCTTGGTTTCTGGTTATCTCACAATTTCTTCCCTGAGGTTTGACGTTCTGATTGATGTTTCTCTGTTTCTGGATCTATTTTCTCCTCATCAGTTTATGTTGTTCATTATATTCCACAAATGAGTGAGATCATGTGATACTTATCTTTCTCTGCCTGGCTTATTTCACTAAGCATAATGTTCTCCATCTCCATCCATATTGTTGTAAATGGTAAGAGCTCCTTCTTTTTTACCACAGCGTAGTATTCCATTGTGTAGATGTACCACAGTTTTTTAATCCACTCATCTGCTGATGGGCACTTAGGCTGTTTCCAAATCTTAGCTATGGTGAATTGTGCTGCTATGAACATAGGGGTGCATATATCCTTTCTGATTGATGTTTCCAGTTTCTTGGGATATATTCCTAGAAGTGGGATCACTGGGTCAAATGGGAGTTCTATTTTTAGTTTTTTAAGGAAACTCCATACTGTTCTCCACAGTGGCTGCACCAGTCTGCATCCCCACCAACAGTGCACGAGGGTTCCTTTTTCTCCACATCCTCTCCAGCACTTGTCATTTGTTGACTTGTTGATAATGGCCATTCTGACAGGTGTGAGGTGGTACCACATTGTTGTTTTGATTTGCATCTCTCTAATGATTAGTGATTTAGAGCAGGTTTTCATATGTCTCTTGGCCTTCCTTCTGTCTTCTTTCGAAAAGTGTCTATTTAGATCAGTTGCCCATTTTTTGATTGGGTTGTTTATCTTCTTTTTGTTAACCTGCATGAGTTCCCTGTATATGTTGGAGATTAAACCCTTATCGTTGATATCATTGGCAAATATGTTCTCCCATGTAGTGGGCTTTCTTGTTGTTTTATTGATGGTTTCCTTTGCTGTGAAAAAGCTTTTTATTTTGATGTAGTCCCATTTGTTTATTTTCTATTTAGCTTCCATTGCCCTAGGAGCAGTATCAGCGAAGAAGTTCTTGTGGCATATGTCAGAGATTTTTCTGCCTGTAGATTCCTCTAGTATTTTTATGGTTTCCTGTCTTATGTTTAAGTCCTTGATCCATTTTGAGTTTATTTTTGTGTATGGTGTAAGTTGGTTTTCTAGTTTCATTTTTTTGCATGTATCTGTCCAATTTTCCCAACACCATTTGTTGAAGAGACTGTCTTGAATCCATTGTATGTTCATGCCTCCTTTGTCAAATATTAATTGAGAATAGTGATTTGGATCTATTTCTGGGTTCTCTATTCTATTCCATTGATCTATATGTCTGTTCTTGTGCCAATACCAGGCAATTTTGAGAACAGTGGCTTTGTAATACAGCTTGAAATCTGGTATGGAGATCCCACCTACTTTGTTCTTCTTTCTCAGGATTGCTGTGGCTATTCGGGGTCTTTTTTTATTCCAGATGAATTTTTGGAAAGTTCGTTCTAGGTCTGTGAAGTACGCCGTTGGTATTTTCATGGGAAGTGCATTGAAATTATAGATTGCTTTGGGTAGTATGGACATTTTGATGTTGTTGATTCTACCAATCCATGAACATGGTATGTTCTTCCATCTGTTTATGTCTTCTTCTATCTCTTTTTTCAGTGTTGTGTAGTGTTCCGCGTATAGGTCTTTTACCTCCTTAGTTAAGTTTATTCCTAGGTATCTTAATTTTTTTGTTGTGATGGTAAATGGGATTGCTTTTTTAGTCTCTCTTTCTGTAAGTTCATTATTGGTGTATAGAAATGCCATAGATTTCTTAGCAGTTATTTTGTATCCTGCTACTCTGCCGAATTCATTTATTAAGTCTAGTAATTTTTTGATGGAGTCTTTAGGGTTTTCTATGTACAGTATCATGTCATCTGCAAATAAGGAGAGTTTTACTTCTTCTTTTCCGATTTGGATGCCTTTTATTTCTTCTTCTTGTCTGATTGCAATGGCTAGTATTTCCAACACTATGTTGAACAGGAGTGGTGAGAGTGGGCATCCCTGTCTTGTTCCTGTTCTTAGGGGAAATGGTTTTAGTTTTTGCCCATTGAGTATGATGTTGGCTGTGGGTTTGTCATATATGGCTTTTATTATGTTGAGGTATGATCCTTCTATTCCCAGCTTGCTGAGAGTTTTTATCAAGAAAGGGTGTTGGATTTTGTCAAATGCTTTTTCTGCATCAATTGATATGACTATATGGTTTTTATCTCTCAATTTGTTTATGTGATGTATCACGTTTATTGATTTGCGGATATTGTACCATCCTTGCATCCCAGGGATAAATCCTACTTGGTCGTGGTGTATGATCTTTCTGATGTATTGCTGGATTCGATTTGCTAGAATTTTGTTGAGGATTTTGGCATCTATGTTCATTAGGGATATTGGCCTGTAATTCTCCTTCATTGTGTTATCTTTACCTGGTTTTGGTATTAGGGTGATGTTGGCTTCATAGAAGGAGCTTGGAAGTGTTCCTTCTTCTTGAATTTTCTGAAATAGTCTGAGGAGGATAGGTTTTAGCTCTTCCTTAAATGTTTTATAAAACTCCCCTGTGAAGCCGTCTGGCCCCGGGCTTTTGTTTGCTGGAAGCTTTTTGATAACTTCTTCAATTTCTTCCATAGTTATCAGCCTATTGAGATTTTTAGTCTCTTCCTGAGTAAGTTTTGGAAGGTTGTGTTTTTCTAGGAATATGTCCATTTCCTCCAGGTTGTCTAGTTTGTTGGAATAGAGTTGTTCATAGCATTTTTTGACAATCCTTTGTATTTCTGTGAGGTCTGTTGTTATTTCACCTCTTTCATTTCTGATTTTGTTTATTTGGGTCCTCTCTCTTTGTTTCTTGGTGAGCCTGGCTAGAGTTTCATCAATCTTGTTTATCCTTTCAAAGAAACAGCTCTTGGTTTTATTGATCTTTTGTATTGTTTTTTTGGTCTCTATGTCATTTATCTCTGCTCTGATCTTTATTATTTCCTTTCTTCTGCTCACTGTGGGTTTTTCTTGTTGCTCCCTTTCTAATTCTTTGAGTTGTTGAGATAGATGATCTATTAACATTTTTTCTTGTTTTTTGAGGTAGGCCTGTAGAGCTATACATTTGCCTCTCAGGACTGCTTTCATTGTGTCCCATAGGATTTGCAATGTTGTATTTTTATTGTAATTAGTTTCCAGGATGTTTTTAATTTCTTCCTTGATCTCATTGATAACCCAATCATTGTTTAGTAGCATGCTATTCAGTTTCCAAGTGTTTGAATTTTTTGGAATGTTTTTATTTCTAATATTATGCCATTGTGGTCTGAGAAAATGCTTGATATGATTTCAATTTTTTTGAATTTGGGGAGACTTTGCTTGTTACCCAATATGTGGTCTATTTTTGAGAATGTCCCATGTGCACTTGAGAAGAACATATATTCCCTGGCTTTGGGGTGAAATACTCTGAAGATGTCAATTAGGTCCATCTGATCTAGTGTGTCATTTAGAATTGCTGTTTCTTTGCTGATTTTTTGTCCAGAGGATTTATCCATTGATGTCAGTGGTGTATTAAAGTCCCCTACTATGATTGTATTGATGTTGATCTCTCCCTTGATGTCTTCCAGCAGATTTTTTATGTATTTGGGCGCTCCTGCATTGGGTGCATATACGTTAACCAAAGTTATATCTTCTTGCTGGATTGCTCCCTTTAGTATTATGTAGTGGACTTCCTTATCTCTTATTAAAGCCTTTACTTTGAGGTCTATTTTATCTGATATAAGTATCGCAACCCCAGCTTATTTCTCCTTTCCATTTGCCTGAAAAATGTTTTTCCATCCCTTCACTCTCAGTCTGTGTGAGTCTTTTGCTCTAAGGTGGGTCTCTTGTAGACAGCAAATATATGTGTCATGTTTTCTTATCCATTCAGCTACCCTATGTCTTTTGATTGGTGAATTTAATCCATTTACGTTTACTGTTATTATTGATAAGTACCTGTTTGTTGACATATTTTTCCTTAGTGTTTGTGTTTCTTCTTGCCTTTCTCTTTCTTCTTTTTACAGCAGCCCCTTTAGCATTTCTTGCATTGCTGGTTTGGTAGTTATGAACTCTCTTAGCCCTTTTTTGTCTGTGAAGCTTCTGATTCCACCTTCAATTTTGAATGATAGCCTTGCTGGGTATAGTATTCTTGGATTCAGTCCCTTGTTTTGCATCACTTTGTATATTTCATTCCATTCCCTTCTGGCCTGGTGTGTTTCTGTTGAGAAATCAGTTGATATTCTGATAGGAGATCCCTTGTAGGTAACTTTCTGTTTCTCTCTGGCAGCCTTTAAGATTCTTGCTTTGTCGTTGGTGTTCGTCAATTTAATTATGATGTGTCTTGGTGTCGGTCTTTTGGGGTTCAACTTGTTTGGGACTCTGTGTACTTCTTGGACTTGGATAGTTTTTTTCTTGCCAATATCAGGGAAGTTTTCTGTCATTATTTCTTCTAATAGGTTTTCTATTCCTTGCTTCTCTTCCTCTCCTTCTTTTATCCCTATTATTCGAAGGTTGTTTCGTTTTGTGTTGTCCCGAAGCTCCCTTAGGCTCTCCTCTTGCTTTTTAAGTCTTCTTTCCAATTGCTGCTGTGTTTGTGTGTTTTTTCCTACCTTGTCTTCTAATTCGCTGATGCGGTCCTCAGCCTCTTCTACTCTACTCTTTAAGCCTTCCATTGTGTTCTTTATTGCAGCTATGTCGTTCTTCATCTCCTCTTGGTTTCTTTTCATGTTGGTGACATTTTCATTCAGCTCCTTATAGCTCTCATTGAGTTGTGTGTATTTGTCATCCATTCGTTTAAACATCCTTATAACAAATACTCTGAATTCTTTCTCTGTTAAGCTGCTAGCCTCAAGTTCATTTAACTCCCTTTCTGGTGATTCTTCCTGTTCCTTCCTTTGAGAATTTCCTTTCTGTCTCCCCATGTTTTCCTGTAATGTTTTAATTGTAGTTCCAATTGCTTTGCTACCCAGGATCTTTTGGTGATGGTGCTACTGGTATAATCTCTCAGTTCTCCTGGGCTTGGTAATCTAGTGTAGCTCCCTACTTGAGCTACTAGGGTTCTCTTGATGTAGTCCTGGAAGCTTGAGAGGCACAACTGTGGTGTCTAAAAGTCAGCAGCTTTGGAGTGGAGTGTCCCAGTTTTTGCTGTCTTGCACCCTTAGTTGAAATCGCGCGTGTCCAGTGGGAACTCACAGTGGCACCCAGGAACCATCTGTTGGGAGATCTCCCAGTGGCTCCCACTAGCACCCTGTGTGTAGATGGGCTCAGGGTGCCTGCCTGTTGTATATTCCCTTCTGTGGAGGTGTGTTTGCAGGCGCACTGCTCTGACGCACTTTGAGGGACTCTGGCACTGAAGTTGAACAGCTAGGGTGTATGTGGGAAGTTATTCAGGAGAAAGGAGTTCAGATTTTCTGCTGTTGGGCAGCGCGCCCTTGCCTGTACAGAATCACACCCAGCAGGGGCTCAAAGCAGCTCCTCAGAGGACCCTGTGGATATATGGGCTCAGGGTGCCTTCCCCTGCTGTGGCCCTGAGTTTGCCAGCCCTGGAGTGTGTGCGAACTGGTGGCGCGCCAGCTGGTGCAAAGCTCTGAAGCCCCCTGGCACTGAAGTTGCACTTCAGGGGTGTCCCTGGGCAGTTATTTAGGAAGAGGCAGTTCAGAGATTCCACTGTAGGGCCGCGCACCCTTGACTGTGCAGAATCACCCCCTCAGGGGCTCTCAGTGGTTCCCCAGCACTGCCTGGGCAGTGGAGTGCCCGGGTGCCTATGGGCTGGGGACTCAGGGAGTCCTGAGCTCTGGCACTGGGGAGGGGGAGGTTGCACTTACCGCTTTCAGCGGCGCATTTTTGCAGATGGAGGTCTCAGGGTTCGCGCTTCTGCTGCTGGGATGGCAGGTCTTCTACCAGAGTGGCTGTAGTGACCAGGTTTGCTTCCGAGACCAGACTAGGTGGTGGTAAGGTTAGGATTCTAGTCTCTAGCAGTTCCGTTCTTAAAATGGCGGGGACTCTGTGCCACTGGTGTCCTCCCTGGAGTGTTTGCAGCAGCCGCGGGGTTTTGCCAACCAGGACTGCCTGGATTGGATGCCCCCTGGAAGAACTGCAGGGTCCAACTGTCCCTATTTCATTCACACACACACCCACACACGTCCACACACACCTCTGTCACTCCTTCACTCGATCACACGCTCACCCTCCCTACCTACCTGCTGGTCGCCATCTTTTTCTCTTGGTGGATTATTTTGTAGAGTACTCTTTTATATGAGTGTGTCTGTTTTGTTTTTCAATGATTAGACTAAGTTATTTTTAGTAAAAATACTACAGTCACCCCAGCTAACCTATCATTGATTTCTATTTACACCTTGCCCAGGAATATCATGCTTATGTCTCTCTGCAGATGCCTGTCTTACCTTAGATTTAAAGCCACATGATTGCTCTGTGATCTCCAAAGTTGAACAGGTTAAAAAATACATCTTTTTAATTGTAATGTTGATTTTTCCAGTTACATCCTCGTGTAGAAACTGAAAGCACTCATGGTTATTCCCTGTAGTTTATGCTCTCTCTATATAGAAAATTGTTTTTGTTTTGAATTTCCAGAATGAGTGTGAATTTTATATCAACCAAATGCCTCACTGCTAGCTCCCTTATCTTTTTTTTCCCCAGTTTTTCTTGGTCTGCCTTTGCTTGCTACAAAGCCTTTCAATGGAGAAATGTACAATAGATTATAAATGAAATTTTCATGATTTTCCCATTTAACTTAAGTTATGTTTAAATTTCTGAGTCTTCAAGTTATTATGAGTATATAGTTTTTGTTTTGATTTATTTTTATTCTCCCCTCTTAATGTTCTTAATATCTGCTATGTACATTCTTCTTTTTAGTACCTGGAAGTCCATTTTGTGTATATATTTGCATTACTATATCTTAACACTAACAAAGTCTAATCTATTAGTATTCCAAAGTGAAGTATGTGTTTTTTAGATAAGAGGTTTGTAAGTGTTATGGGATAATATGCAAAAAAATGTGTTAAATTTTGTATCAATTCAATCATAGTGCCTCATGGATTCTGAGAATATTTGCAAGTCTTGACCTCTATTTTCAATGCAAATTTACAAAGTTGAATATTGCTTCCATTTAAAGAAGTTAATTCCAAATTGTATGATGAGCTTAATGGTGTTACAGAAGACCAAAGAAATACCAAGCACGCTTCCTAGAGAAAGGGAGGGACCCCGTTTATTAACACTAGTGCACTCTGGGAATAATTTCCAAATCAGAGTGAAGAAACATGCAGAGGGCTTCACTTTTTATAACCTTCTGGGGTCTTTGTCTTGCAGATATGGTTCTGCCCCCTTTCGTGGGCTTACAGGAAGGCCCCCAGGTGTTAGGGGTCCCCAGGCCATATCCAAAGATCTGTCCTGGGGCCAGCCATAATGACCCTTCTCCTCCCCTCCCCCTCAGGGCAGTGCATTGTTCACAGTTTTAATGGCCTGACACGCCTTGCAAGACCAGTTTCTCCTCATTCCCCTCCCCCTTGTCCCACAAGCTTCTTTTAGCCTTGTGAAGCAACGAATCCACAGGGTGTGTTTCTGGTATCCAAGTGTTCAGTCCTGCAACCTTGAGAGCAGTGGGGGTGGTCAGGATGATGGTATGTGGTCCCCTCCAGGTAGGAGTCAGTCCTTGGGTGGTCTTCACCCAAGCAGAGTCACCAAGTTGGAAGGGATGAACCAGATCAGAAGTAGGCAGATCATCTCGGACGTGCTTCTGGATTGCTTTCTGGGTAGACTTTAAAGCCTGTAAGAACTTGAATAAAAATTAGTTATGGATTTCAGCCTTTACCCACCAGAATCTGTAGAGGCCCTACTGGTTTCCAGGGCAGCCTTCCTAGCCGCTTTGTCTGCGGAGTCCCCATACCCTGTAACAGCACTCCGCACGTGAGCTGTTGCAATCCCATACCCGCCATCAGCACAAATTGTCACTGATTCTTCTCTTGCCCACCAGAGAGCCTGAATAAGGGCAATCAACTCGGCCTTCTGTGCCGAAGTCCTGTGGGTGAGCGCCTGAGATCAGATGGTACGGTCCAAAGCAACCACCACCGCCCCCGCATACCTGATTCCTCCCTGGACAGAACTGCTCCCGTCCATGAATAGTACTTCATCCGGCGATGCCAATAGGGTGTCAGTGAGGCCCAGGTGGGCTGTCTTTATAAAGTCGTCGACCTCTAAACAGTGATGTAGAGGTTCCTCCGGGTCATCATCAGGAAGGAGGCTGGTAGCAGAAGAGCCTGAAACTGGATGACTCGAGCATTTGACATCCAGCGCTCTGGTGTGCTCCCGAGCAAAGCCTCAACCGCATAGCTGTGGCCGCTACCACCCGGAGGCAAGCAGGCTAACTGGATGCAACAGGGTCAAGTCTCTTGGACAAATAGGCTACTGGTCTTTTTCCAAGGCCCAAGGCCTAAGACTTTGGGTGAGGTCTCCTTTGGCTATGCCCCTTGTCTCACATACACATCTGGTAGTGCCAGTTGGCCCATCATCCTTGCTCTGCTCATGTCTGTCTCACTGCCTAATATATTACCTCAAGGATCCTGGCTCTGAATTCTTTCAGGGAAAATGGGCATTGAAATTCTCTTCTGTAATTACTTCCATGCTGAGATGGGTCAGAAGTTTCTCTCAGAGCCATGAGATCCTTGCTGTCTGTCAGAGGGACGATGAGGCCTGGGCACAGAAGGAGGTGGGCTTGTGACCTGGCAGAGACAAATTGTAGCAATTACAATAGTAAAAGTCACAGCATTCTTGTCTCTCTGGAGCTATGTCCATGAAGACGCAGGCATCTTCTAAGTCTTTTTTTTTTTAATTTAATTTTATTGTTTAAAGTATTACACATAGTAGTACATATATCTCCTTTTTTTCCCCCATTGACCTTCCCCCAGCCTCCCCTATCCCCTGTCGCATGGCCTCATCCCACCCCCCACAGTGTCTTGTGTCCATTGGTTGTGCTTATATGCATGCATACAAGTCCTTTGGTTGATCTCTTCCCCCCCGCCTCCCCAATACTCCCCAGCCCTCCCACTGTAATTTGACAGTCTGTTCAATATTTCTCTGCCTCTGTGTCTATGTTTTTGTTCATCAGGTTATAATGCTCTTTATTTACCATAAATGAGATCATGCAGTATTTTTCTTTCATTGCCTGGCTTATTTCACTTAGCATAATGCTCTCCAGTTCCATCCATGTTGCTGCAAATGTTAGGAATTCCTTCTTTTTTATAGCAGCATAGTATTCCATTGTGTAGATGTAACATAGTTTTCTAATCCACTCATCTGCTGATGGGCACTTAGGCTGTTTCCAAATCTTAGCTATGGTGAATTGTGCCGCTATGAACATAGGGGTGCATCAGAGCTCTGTGCCGGCAAACGCACTGGCAAAGGCACCACCACAGTCCTGCGCGTGTGGATTCCTCTAGTATTTTTATGGTTTCCTGTCTTATGTTTGTCCTTTATCCATTTTGAGTTTATTTTTGTGTATGGTGTAAGTCGGTGGCCTAGTTTCATTTTTTTGCATGTATCTGTTCAGTTTTCCCAACACCATTTATTGAAGAGACTGTCTTGACTCCATTGTATGTTCTTGCCTCCTTTGTCAAATATTAATTGAGCATAGTGGTTTAGGTCGATACCTGGGTTCTCTATCCTATTCCATTGGTCTATATGTCTGTTCTTGTGCCAGTACCAGGCTCTTTTGAGAACAGTGGCTTTGTAATACAGCTTGATATATGGTATTGAGAACCCTCCTACTTTGTTCTTCTTTCTCAGGATTGCTGTGGCAATTCGGGGTCTTTTTTTATTGCAAATGAATTTTTGAAGAGTTCTTTCTAGGTCTGTGAAATATGCCGTTGGTATTTTAATGGGGAGTGCATTGAATCTATAGATTGCTTTGGGTAGTATGGACCTTTTAATGATGTTGATTCTACCAATACATGAACATGGTGTGTTCTTCCATCTGTTTATGTCTTCCTCTATCTCTTTTTTCACTGTCCTGTAGTTTTCCACGTATAGGTCTTTTACCTCATTAGTTAAGTTTATTCCTAGGTATCTTAATTTTTTTGATGTGATGATAAATGGGATTGCTTTTTTAGTCTATCTTTCTGTAAATTCACTATTGGTGTATAGAAATGCCATAGATTTCTTGGTGTTAATTTTGTATCCTGCTACATTGCCGAATTCATTTATTAAGTCTAATAGCTTTTCGATGGAGTCTTTCGGGTTTTTTATGTACAGTATCATGTCATCTGCAAATAAGGACAGCTTCACTTCTTCTTTTCCAATTTGGATGCCTTTTATTTCTTCTTATTGTCTAATTGCAATGGCTAATAATTCCAACACTATGTCGAACAGGAGCGGTGAGTGTGGACATCCCTGTCTTGTTCCTGTTCTTAGGGGAAATGGTTTTAGTTTTTGCGCATTGAGTATGATGCTGGCTGTGGGTTTGTCATATATGGCTTTTATTATGTTGAGGTATGATCCTTCTATTCCCACCTTGCTGAGAGTTTTTATCAAAAATGGGTGTTGAATTTTGTCAAATGCTTTTTCTGCATCAATTGATATGACTATGTGGTTTTTATCTCTCAATTTGTTTATGTGATGTATCACATTTATTGATTTGCAGATATTGTACCATCCTTGCATCCCTGGGATAGATCCTACTTGGTCATGGTGTGTGATCTTTCTGATGTACTGCTTGATCTGATTTGCTAAAATTTGTTGAGGATTTTGGCATCTATGTTCATGAGGGATATTGGCCTATAATTCTCTTTCATTGTGTTGTTTTTATCTGGTTTTGGTATTAGGTGATGCTGGCTTCATAGAAGGAGCTTGGAAGTGTTCCTTCCTCTTGAATTTTTTGGAATAGTCTGAGGAGGATAGGTTTTAGTTCTTCCTTGAATGTTTGGTAAAACTCCCCTGTGAAGCCGTCTGGCCCGGGCTTTAGTTTGCTGGAAGCTTTTTGATGACTGCTTCAATTTCTTCCATAGTTATTGGCCTATTGAGATGTTTAGATTCTTCCTGATTGAGTTTTGGAAGGTTGTATTCTTCTGGGAATATGTCCATTTCCTCCATGTTGTCCAGTTTGTTGGAATAGAGTTGTTCATAGTATTTTTTAACAATCCTTTGTATTTCTGTGGGGTCTGTTGTTATTTCACGTCTTTCATTTCTGATTTTGTTTATTTGGGTCCTCTCTCTTTGCTTCTTGGTGAGCCTGGATAGAGGTTCATCAATCTTGTTTATCCTTTCAAAGAACCAGCTCTTGGTTTTGTTGATTTTTGTTTGTTTGTTTTTTTTTGTTTTTGTTTTTTTTTTTGGTCTCTATGTCATTTATCTCCTCTCTTGGAGAATCTCAAAGTCCTGAAGGCTCCCTCCCGGGTCCAGGGAGAGCACCTTTCCTTTTCCCTTTTGTTAACCCTGTTTACTAGTTACAGGGTCCTGCCATAAACTGCCAGTCCAAAATAGCCAGAGTTGCAGTTAGAAACAGCCCTGCATATTACAAAGTGCTCCTGTGGCAGTGGGTTGGGTATCAGGCCCCTGCCTTCATACCCGTCCCCTGTGGCAGAGCAGCGATCAGGCCTCTCCCAAGGGAGTGCACTGAAAGGGGATATCAGCCCCTCCTCTGCTAGCAGCAATGGGTACATTTGACCAGCTTCATTCCCGGCCACTTTTACAGATTCCAGGGCCCATTGTCTTCTTTTAAACAGCAAGCCAAATGACACTGTCCTGTATTATTTCCAATTGTGAGTTAGAGGAAGACAATTCCTACAGAGGGGAGAAATAGAAACAGTGGGAGTTTCAGAGAAAACTACAGGCCGTCACTATAGTGGCCCCCCTCCCAGACGCTGGGGTCCGACCTATGGAGGAAAATGACTCTTAGTTGGCCTGGAAAAGAAGGCAGAGGATGACAAGGGTGCAGGGAAATTTTACTGAGAGCCTGGAGGGTCTCCTGAAAGAAAAGATCTTTAATCAGCACAGGCAGGGGCCAGGGCCTGTAAAATCTCTCTGCCCTGCGGAGCTGTGAGCCCCGCCCCTGAAAGTCCCAGTCAGACAAGAAAGCCACAAATACCTTTAAATCTACCCCAGAATTCCAAAATTTCAACCTAACACAGCAAAATCACAGAGCAAACCAAAGTCCCTATTACACAAACATAGACAGAAATTTTTACTAAGTGGACTGATTCCTCCCATGATAGAGAGCAAACATCTCTGAGAAAACTAACTCATCAGCGCTGCTTAAGACTTTTGCAGACCATCACAGGTTCAGACTTCAGCAAATCAAACATTTTAACCAGATGAGCGAACAGAAAATCAAAGTAGCTTTCGCTTTCACACAGACCAGTTAATCAGCAGATAATTATGCCAAGACAGACAAACATCTGTACTCACACTCTCTCAGTAGACTAGCCCAGACTGAAGCTGAGCAGATAATGCCCAACTCCCCAGATGGGCATGGGGGCACTCCCGGCACCCACGCCCCAGAACAGAACTCTTGACAGACATCTTGGTGAAAATCTACCAGAGGAGTTAAGGCTGATTCCAGCCCCGCTTCTCGGTAGCAAATTGGCTAGTCCCACACACAAACAGAAGAGTGAACCCATAATTCCTTAATCAAATCTGAATCCACTCACCTCCACTTACCTGATGAAGTCCTATGACTTCTGGGGAGGTGATCAAGCTTCCCCTTCCACTCACTTGGAGTGGGCCTGACTGAGTGGGGCCCCTACCTTACAGATTCTGTCGACAGGTCCAGAGGTGTCTGTCCACTTTCTCCAGATACTGGCTGGGTCCTGGGCTGAGGTCTGGGAGTGCCTGGAGTTCCCCCTGGTTAAATTCTGTTAAAATCAGCAGCGCGCGCCTCCGGGAGGCCTATCCCGTGCCCCGGGGCCCCAAATCCTGTCCACTTACCAGAGGCTAAACAAAGCCAAAACTCGATTAGTTTCCCAGTCAGGAACTATATGTTAAGAAGACCAAAGAAATACCAAGCACGCTTCCTAGAGAAAGGGAGGGACCCCGTTTATTAACACTAGTGGACTCGGGGAATAATTTCCAAATCAGAGTGGAGAAACACGCATAGGGCTTCACTTTTTATAACCTTCTGGGGTCTTTGTCTTGCAGATATGGTTCTGCCCCTTTTTGTGGGCTTACAGGAAGGCCCCCAGGTGTTGGGGGTCCCCAGGCCATATCCAATGATCTGTCCTGGGGCCAGCCATAAAGACCTCCCCCCCCCCCCCCCCAGGGCAGTGCATTGTTCACAGTTCCATGGCCTCTGCATTTAGATAACAAGTTCTGCAAGACCAGTTTCCTCCTCAATGGTTCTTCTATTATATTCTCTGATGTGCAGAGAACGCTTTTGTCCTCATTCATCCTAGTGTTATCATAATCCATTATTACCATTAATTGTTTTAAATCTAAAATTATCTATAATAATTTTGCATGTAAATGAATATGTACCAAAATTTATAGGACAGTATCTTCATGGGGATTTTAAAAAATGCTCTGAATTACAAATATTCATTCCTTGTCATTGATTGTCATCAAAGCAATTGACCAAAAAGAAATGTCAACTATTCATCTTTGAGAAGGTAACAATTTTATAATTTAACAAAGACACTAGAAAAATACAATTCAGGATACTAATTTAACTGAAGCTAAGTTATGATATATTTATTATAAATGATTCAGTGATATAAACAGTAAAATGTATTATCTCTATTGTTACAAAATAATTAAAGAAGACAATTTAGGTGATACAAACAAATGTTAACACTTTATAAAGCAGACAATTTCTAATTGCTGAACTGCAAAATGGGGCAGAAGGCAACAAGCTTTTATAGGACAAAGAATAAAAGACAAGGAAGAGAAAAATAGAAAATATTGGATTTGTTGGGGCCACATAGACAACCGTTTTGGGGGGATGAGAACGCACAGAGTTGGCTTGATGTCTGGGGATTGGCTGACTTGCTATAATGCATTTCTGATCAAGCAAAGCATTTACAGGTACACAAAAGTTATCTTATTTATTTATTTTTTTAATATGGCACCTCAGGCAGGAATGGCTGGCTCCATGTGGGGCCTAGAAAGTTGTTTCTGTAATTCCCCATGTTAATCTTCCTCTTGACCATTAAAGAGGTTTGATAGAAACTTAATCTTAGCATGACTCCAAGCTACTATTGCCTGTTTGGGTCTCACTGTAGTATTCACACTATATCAGTCACATATTCTTGGAGCTGGTTATCTTCTTCTGCTCTTTTGTCATTCAGTAAAGGAGAGACCATCCATCAGCTGGTCAATGACTGCTCCTATGCATTTAAAATTTTTGAGACAATACAGCACAATAGGGAGAGACACAAAAATTAATAACAAATCCATGGTTTGAAGAGTGTTACTGAGTCAAGGTTCCTATAATCCAAACCAGCTAAAATTAAGTAAGTCAAGAAGTGTTCTTGAAGAGGAGGATACTTCTATAAACCAGTTGACATAAACCATGTTTATGAATATCATGTAACTGTCTGTATCTTGACTTTATCATGAGTATTTATCTTGTAACCTTGTTCCAGAGAAACTAAGGCATTGGAAAACAGGGGTATGTTTGTGATGAGGAGGAAAAACTACAGGATCTCCAATTTTATAGCAAATCCAACAGTTGGTTGGAGGTTGTATTACCCTCTTTTGTAATTGCCTTAGATATGAGAACAATGGCATTAACTTTATAGGACAGAGCAAGGCAAGAGGTGGCCAAAGGAATCATAAAGACCTTCATTGTGTAACAAGGAAATGAATGGTCAGAGAAAGGAGAAATAGAAAGAAACATTATTGAATGGACATCTTAGGAGGAAGCAATCTACCTCAATGTTGATTACTTCTTTCCCTAGTCAATTTGATTTTGAGGTCCCCAGCAATTACACAGGACCAGATGCCAGGTGGAGTTTTCTTCAGTTGTGAAATATGCACCCAAGACTCTACACTAGGCATCCTCAAACTATGGCCCGCGGGCCACATGCGGATGTTTTTTAAGGTGACCAGACATCCCGCTTTTGACGGGACAGTCCCGATTTTTAAGAATTTGTCCCGCGTTCCGCGGCGTTTTAAAAAAGTCCCGATTTTTGGAAAGAATGCACGACAACCTTGGGAATGGCGGGAGAACGGGAAGGGAATATACGGTTTTCGGCGGCCATGTGGCTATTTAGCCAGGATATGAGTTTTATATTATTTTTGTTAATTTTATAATGTTAAACTTTAATAATAACAAATAATTGTTGAGAACTGATTATCGAGAACTGCTTATCAAAGTTCACATTGTTGATCAGTTGTTAGAATTCGACCACCATTTTTGGACTTAATGAACAATGGCATTTTTTGGGATTGGCAACGAGGAAAACATTTTGTAACTGTCTCTCAGACGATACACATCGTACCGCATGCTAGTAAGCTAGTTAAACAAGTGATGTCATTACAAATCAGCTATTCAGATAATTTAGGTAAGTAATTCATTTATTTATTTCATAAATACATACATTTTCTTGAATTTAGCAGACAGTACTCGTATTATTTATATTTTATAGTGGCAGCAAAAAGTCTAGCGCCAGCCTTGAAAGTGACACTTATGACTTACGTTACGGCAAATTAATGACCTTTCAAACAAAGACAGCAATCTACTAAAAAAAATTCACTCAAATGAGAAATATGCCAAAGAATAAAATAATGCTATACATAATTTTTTATTTATTATATTTGTAAATTGTACTTATGTTGAAATTTAAAAAAATATATTACAATACTCTTTTTGCATTCTATGAACATTTTTGTTGCTCCATATAGACCAAATTTTTAATCAAAATCACGCCCCCCCCCCCTTTACCAATTTTAAAATCTGGTCACCTTAGTGTTTTTGCCGTTTTGTTTTTTTTTTACTTCAAAATAAGATATGTGCAGTGTGCATAGGAATTTGTTCATAGTTTTTTTTAAACTATAGTCCGGCCCTCTAACGGTCTGAGGGACAGTGAACTGGCCCGCTGTTTAAAAAGTTTGAGGACCCCTGCTCTACACCTTGTAATTTGACAATATTGTCACTGGTAAAGTCCTTTACATGAATCTGACTTTGGCAATATTATGAGAGTAAAACAATAACTATATATGAATGGCAAAAGACTTAAAAATATCTATGGTTAAAGACCTAATGAGAGTTCTTTATCATGGAATTGACAAGACAATTTGATTATTTCTGAGACATGCAACATTTTAAGATAACTAGAATTATGACTAATAACATTATGTCAGGACATAGATGTTTAATTTTGGAACAAATATATTAATAACATATACTTAAATAAACATAGCCTAAAGAATATTAATCATCAACTCTTATTTAACAATACTTTCCATGTAATTAACTACATCAAATAAGCCTAGTTAAATATTTTTCTTTTTAAAAGGAAAGAAAACAAGTCTTTTGAGATGTTCCAGGGACCTCTGGAAAATTCCAGAGTTAATTCAAGGTCAAAAATACTTCATTTAGAATTTGAGTTTTTGGTGAAGATTGTAAAAAATATCAATTTAACAAAAGTGACAATTAAAGACTTTAAAAGAAAATATAAAAAGTTATATAGGTTAAAATACATTAACAACCTAGCTCTGTTAATATTAAATAGATTGATTTTTCATAAGCAATCAAAGTCCAGAAAAAGGCAATGTGAACCATAGCAAATTATTTCAGTAAGACATTTTTAAAAATTATTTCCAAGCAGATTACTTAGGAGACAAAGAACTCAACAAAAAAGGCAAAGAAAAACCTTTTTTACAAAATCTAAAAAAAAAATGTGTCCTTTTAACAGAGAGAAGAGCAAAATATAATTTTGTACCAGTGCACTTTTGATACTAAAACTCAATTTTGTCCACTTTTATTAAAAATAATTGGCATAAATCAGTATAATTTAAGGCATACAGCATGGTCGTTTGATGTACATATATTTTGAAATAATTACAATAGGTTTAGCTAACATTCATAATCTCATGTAAATACAATAAAAAGAAAAGAAAAGAAAAATTCTTAGGATGAGAATGATTAGGATTTTTATGTTTAACAACTTTTTAATGTCATATAGCAGTGTAAACTATAGTCATTATTTAGTACATTATATCCCTAGTATTTATTTAACTCATAAATGAAAATTTGTGCCTTTAAACCACCTTCATTTCACTCCCCTGATCACCAACCACCCCAAACCTCTGCCTCTGGTAACTGCAAATCTAAAAATTTTTTTCAATGATTTGTTTAGATTACACACACACACACACACACACACACACACATATATATATATATATATATATGAGATCATACAGTATTTGTCCTTTTTTGTCATAGTTTTTTCACTCAGCATAATAGGATGGTTCAACATACACCAGTCAATGTGCTATAAACATTAGTAGACTGAAAGAATAATATGATCATATCAATAGACAGAAAAAACATTTGAAAAAAGTTAATATCTATGCATGATAAAAATCTCTTAACAAATTAGACATAGGAAGAACATATCACAACATAAAGGAAATATATGACAAGCCTATAACTAACACCATAATGAATGCTGAAAGATTGAATGAATTTCTCTTAAGATCTCATTTTCACCACTACTATTCAACATAGTACTAAGAGTCATAGGTAGTACAATCAGGCAAGAAAATATATATTAAAAAAGGAATAAGTAAAGTTTTATCCATTTGCAAATGACATGATTTTTAAAACTGTTAGATCTAATAAATCAGTTCAGTAAATTTGCAGGATACAAAATTAATATATAAATGATCATTTCTATACACTGACAATAATTTTTCTAAAAAATAAATTATCAACCTTATTTACAATAGTGTCATAAACAATAAAATACTTAAGAATAAAATTAACCAAGGAAGTGAAAGATCTCT
This sequence comes from Eptesicus fuscus, assembly GCF_027574615.1. Lineage (NCBI taxonomy): Eukaryota > Metazoa > Chordata > Mammalia > Chiroptera > Vespertilionidae > Eptesicus > Eptesicus fuscus. Next base: position 63,315,581 of record NC_072473.1, on the reverse strand, counting down.
CCTCTGAAAATTATAAGACATTGATGAAAGAAATCAAAGAATACACACATAAATGAAAAGGTATTGCTTGTTCATGAATGGGAAAGATTAATATTGCTAAAATGTCAATGCAATATTTGTCAAGATTCTAATGGCTTTTTTAATAGATGTGGAAAAATAATACTAAAATTTATATGTAACCACAAAATATTTAAAATAATAAAAGCATAATATGCTAATTAGACCAGATGACCTTCCAGGTGACCTCTGGACGAAGATGCAGAAGTGGGGCCAAGGCAGGGGCAGCCACCACCACAGTGGGGGCCAAGCTCCTTGAATTTCATGCATCAATCCTCTAGTTCTTAATAGACAAATAAATACTGAGAAAGAACAAAGCAGAAGGCATCACACTTCCTGACTTTAAGCTATACAGTAAAGTTACTAGTGTCCCAGTGCATGAAATTCATGCACATTAAAAGGGGATTAATTAGAGGAAATATTTTAATATTTCCATTTGCCCTTTCTCTATAATAGAAGTGTCAGAGATAAAAGAAAATTAGTAAAGTGTATATGAAAATCTTCCTCCTGTCAGAGTCTAGGGTGCGCCACAGGACCCAGAGTCAAGTTCCCGCCCACCTGCGGTGCTTCAAAATTGCATGAGACTCAGAACCAGCCGGCCCCACCCTTATCAAGCCCCGCCAGGCAGAGGGCACAGCCTCAGGTCCTCCATCAAGCCCTGCTGGGTGGGGGGAGTATAGCCTCAGGGACCCCATCAACCCCTGCAGGGTGGGGGGTGCAGCCTCAGTTCCCCTGGCCTAGTGCCAGACGGGGGGAGCAACCTGAGGTCCCCCAGCCCAGCACTGGAGCAGGGGGTGCACCTTGAAATCCCCTGTCAAGCCCCACCAGGTGGGAGGCACGGCCTCAGGTCCCCTGGCCCGGCACTGGGGCAGGGGGTGCAGCCTGAGGTCCCCCATCAAGCCCTGCTGGGAAAAGGGCACAGCTGAGGTCCCTGGCCTGGTGCCAGGGTGGGGGGTACAGCCTGAGTTCCCTTGTCAAACCCCACCAGGCAGGGGGTCCATCCTAGGTCCCCTGCCCTGGCCCAGTGCCACGCAGCCTCAGGTCCCTGCTGATTGCTTGTTAAGGCTCATTATGGGAACTCGGCCTGCGCTGTGGGTGCAGCCATCTTGTGTTACGGAAACCCTGCCTCCGCTGTGGGTACCCCCATCTTTATGACAGTGTGACGGTCAATTTGCATATTCCCTCTTTATTAGATAGGATAGTAATTAGAACAGTATGGTACTGGTATAAAAACAGACAAACAGACCAACAGAACAGAATTGAGAACCTGAGCATATCCATTCACCTAATATTTGACAAGGGGGACAAAACTCATTTGTGTAAAACTTAAATCTGTTCCAATCTTAGCAGCTCAACCACTAATAAAACTCCTTTCCCAAGATTCCTTTTCAATAAGCCTACAACTTTTTATATTCATTCATTTTTTTTCTGTTTTTCCTATTATACATTCTAGAATAATCAATCATTTTGCTTTAGAATAAAATTACTTTCCTTTTTCTTCAACAAACATGTCCACCATACCTATCATTATCCAAAAAAGATATTCTACTTTTCTTACCTACTTTTTATACATGCTTGTTTCTTTTTACCCTTATTATTTTTAAGTAGTTTCAATTGATTAGAATACTTACCCTTAAAATCATTAATTCCTAGTGAAATTTAATAAGTAGAAAATTGTGTATTGTATGTTACACTTACTAGCATTCTGTGGATTGGCAAATTTAAAAAGACATTTCATAGTTTCTAGAATTGCATTCTTTTTCATAGTAAATTTTTCATTGTGACACAAAACTTGTTTACTAATAGACCCAAATATCTTGAATTCCTCTATAAGAGGAGTCCAAAAGTGAATAATAAGCTTATAATCAGTCATTAATGTTTCAGTGTTTTAATTAACTTGGAAATGATGTAAATATTTAGTGAATATTTATCATTTAACTTATCTCATATAACTTTAAGGTTTCAAGTTACTAAAAAAACACACCTATTTTTATGTAAACATACTGATAGTTATTATTGAAAAGTTTATAAACTTTTATCTTATACATGTCTATTTAAATTACTGGTTCTTAATATGTTTATATTACTCATGGAAATATTATGAGACATTAAACAGCTAATCATCATCCAAATACTTTTCTTTATTACACCCTGTAACAGAGATATGAGCTTATTTGACTTTTAGTAATCCTGTGTAAAATAAAAGTTGCATGTTTGAGTTAAATTTGATATTTTTAGCTTTAAGACATACTTGTTTTAATTATAGCAACAAACTTATACTAGACTAGAGGCCTGGTGCATGAAAATTCATGCACTGGAGGGGGGGGTCCCTCAGCCCGGCCTGCCCCGTCTCACAGTACGGGAGCCCTCAGGGGTAGGAGGTGACCTGGCGATCAGGGGAAGGCGACTCCTCATCACACCTCTTCTGCTGCCACTGCCAGCAGCACAATCCTTGGTTGGCCCTGGTTACCTGAGCCTCAGGCTGCCCTAGGTGGCTGGGTATCTGCCATCCGAGGCTTGCCTGCATCTCGGGCCAGCCCTGGGCAGCTGGGGGGCTGAGGGGACTGGGGGACTCCAGAGGCAGGTGCGCAGCAAGGCCGGGCCTGCCTCGGGGCAGGTCTGGCCTTACCATGTGCCTGCCGTCCCAGAGGGGCTAAGGGTACTGGGCGCCACCATCTTGTGGCTGTGGGCACTGCCATCTTTGAGGGCAGGACAGTCAATTAGCATATTCCCTCCTTACTAGCTGTGGGTGCCACCATCTTTGAGGGTAGGGCAGTCAATTAGAATATTCACTCCTTATTGGCTGTGGGTGCTGCCATCTTTGCAATGGCGTAAGTGTCAATTAGCATATTCCCTTTTTATTAGATAGGATAATTTGCTGAAGATTATCCTACATCAGGTGAACTAGAAATATATTTGGGTTAGTATATCTATATATACATACACATAGTCATATATATATATATACTAAAGGACCGATGCATGAAGATTCATGCAAGAAGAAGCCTTCCTGCCGACACCGGTTTGGCTCAGTGGATAAGCATTGGTCTGCGGACTGAAAGGTCCCAGGTTCAATTCCGGTCAAGGGCATGTACCTTGGTTGCGGACACATCCCCGGTAGGGAGTGTGCAGGAGGCAGCTGATCGATGTTTCTCTCTCATCGATGTTTCTAGCTCTCTATCCTTCTCCCTTCCTCTCTGTAAAAAAATCAATAAAATATATTAAAAAAAAAAAAAAAAAGAAAAAAAGAATAGGCCTTCCTTCCCCTGGTTACCAGCACCACCTTCTCTCCTGCCTGAGCCACCTTTCCGCCTTTTCTCTGGCCTGGAGCTAACTTTCCGCCTTCATTCCGGCCAGAGCTGCCTTCCACCACTCACCTTGTGGCATCAATTTGCATATTCCCTCCTTATTGACTGTGTGCACTGCCATCTTTGTCATGCAGTTATGGTCAATTTGCATATTCCGTCTTTATTAGATAGGATTAGATTGAAGCAGTGATTTTTAAAGCAAAGAAAGCAGAATAAGAACATCTTAAATTGTTCATCCTTTCTTTACAGTTTGTCTAAGACCACTTTTGATTCAGAAAACTGTGGAAAGTTTCCACAGTAATTGCCACAAGGGAACTGCCAGGTGGTGGCACATGTCAATTTTTCACAAATCCCTGCTTTGTGGGGTGTCTGAATACACTACTCCAGGTCTCCTCTCACATTTACTGAAATCAACCCTGGCAGATTTTCAGTCCACAGGTCTCTTTTCCGCATATTTCTTTGTAAACACTTCAGCATTCTTACAGGACATTTTACGGTCCTTAGAATATTCTTCAGCTAGGTCAGCCCCAAGGGAGACCTCAGGATAGGAGTTGTAAATCAGTGCTATGAGGGACTGGATTACTTGGTTAGTTTTGGTTGCTGTCTTCCAGTTTTCAGCACTAATTACTGGCAAAAAGACCTGTCCCTTTTCATGGATGTTGGGGTGATATATCATTGTTTTAAATATGATCTTCAGTGGTTTGAATGCATACTCTGCTGGAAAGCTGATTTTGATTCTGAAGGTCCCTTATCATATGGAGGGTTATAAGGAACTATAAGCCCTTGCCAAGTCAGTAAATTAGCTTCATCAACCTGGATGTATGGAAGTTTTTCATTGCACATTTGTGGATTTCTTCAAGCTCCTTCAGCATCCTGCTGGCCACAATCTTGGATCTGGTGGTGCTCCTTTCCATTTCTGAGTATTCTTGATTTATGTAGACTTTTTTTTGTCATTAAGCCAATTAAATAGAACTCTTCACAAATTAACTCAGCAATACCATCCAAAGGCAGAAAAATATTACACATATGTAGTATATGTACATAGTCATATAATCAAGACAGATGCAGAAATGTTATAGGTTTTCTTTTAGAATTTTATCCATGACACATGTATGAAAAGACAAAACCCATTCATTTATAAAACAGCAGTTGATGCTAATTGTATTTCTGGCTGAGAGAGAGAGAGAGAAATCAATGTGAGAGAGAAACATAGATCTGTTGACTCTCCCAAATGCCCCAACTAGGGATTGAATGCACAACCAGGTATGTGCCCTAACCAGGAATTGATCCCACCAGGTTTCAATGTACCTGACAACAACACACCAACCAGGGCAGATATCTCAAACTTTTTATTAATATTTATTTAATTTTTTTCATCCCCTCCTTAATTGCAAATGTATAAAAGGTAATGTTCATTCTTGCCTGGCCCATTTGGCTCAGTGTTGGACCATTCACTAAGAGTTTGTATGTTCAATTCCTGGTCAGGGCACATGCCCAGGTTGTGGGCTCAATCCCAAGCGGGGGGTGCTGGAGGCAGCTGATAGATTTTGATGTTTCTCTTTCATTGATGTTTCTCTTTCATTGATGTTTCTATCTCCCTCTCCCTTCTTCTCTCTCTAATATACATAGTAGAGGCCTGGTGGAAGAAATTCGTGAACGCGGGTGTGTGTCCCTCAGCCCAGCCAGCACCCTCTCCAATCTGGGACCCCTTGAGGGATATCTAGTAGGATCAGGCCTAAACAGGCAGTTGGACATCCCTCTCACAATCCAGGACTGGTGGCTCCCAACTGCTTGCCTGCCTACCTTCCTGACTGCCCCTAACTGCTTCTGCCTGCCAGCCTGATCACCCCCTAACCACTTCCCTGCCAGCCTGATTGATGCCTAACTGCTCCCCTGCCAGCCTGTTTGCCTGTAACTGCCCTCCCCTGCAGGCTTGATTGCGCCCAACTGCCCTCCCCTGCTGGCCATCTTGTGGCAGCCATCTTGTGTCCACATGGGGGCAGCCATCTTTGACCACATGGAGGCAGCCATCTTATGTGTTGGAGTGACAGTCAATTTTCATATTACTCTTTATTAGATAGGATAGAGGCCTGGTGTAGATGTGGGGGCCAGCTGGTTTTCCCTGAAGGGTGTCCCAGATCAGGGTGGGGATTCCCTTGGGGCATGGAGTGGCCTGGGTGAGGAGCCTGTGGTGGTTTGCAGGCCAGCCACGCCCCCCAGCAATCCAAGAAGAGGCCCTGGTATCTGAGATTTATTTATCTTCTATAATTGAAACTTTGTAGCCTTGAGTGGAGGCCTTGGCTGGCCAGGGTGTGTGGAAAGGTTGGCTTCCTCCATCGCCGGGGAAACCCAAGCCTCCTGTTCACTGTGTGGCCGCAGCCATCTTGGTTGGGTTAATTTGCATACTCATTCCTGATTGGCTGGTGGGTATGTCTTGTGAGTGTAGTGGAGTGATGGTTAATTTGCATATTGCTCTTTTATTAGATGGGGGGGGAGAGAGAGAGAGAGAGAGAGAGAGAGCGCACACCAGGATCCTAACATCCAAAATTACTGAAAGCTCGACTGAACACCAGGCTGCACGCACAGCAGGTGAGTGGGCTGAACTGATGACCTCTCTTTCTCTCTCTCCTAGAGGTCAGCAGTTCAGCCTGCTCTCCAGCAGCCTTGAGCGATTGTTGATTAGCTCCACCTCTATGATCAGGCCTGGAGATAGACCCAGAGATGCTGACTGGCATAGAACCTGACCAATCAGAACCACATCTGGGTGAATTGCGAAAAGCCAATGGCTGCCTAGGAGGCGGGGATTTTGACACTAAATGGCATAGAGCCCGACCAATCAGAATATACTCTGGGTGAACTGCGAAGGCTGAACCTAAGGTGGGGACTGAGGAGGGGTTTTAAGGGTAGCAGCTGTTTGGTGTAAGGTGTAAGAAATTGATTTAAGTTTTTAATGACAGGTTTTTGCAATATAGTGCATATGGCTGACTATCTGTCCAGATATAGAGATTATGTGTTTTTGTCTGCCAAGAGCATTGCCTCCTGCTGAAAAAGGCTCCCCCCTTCCATTTAAGCAATCCTATCCTATATAATTTATCTATACTAATGAAAGTATAATATGCTAATTAGACTGGGTTGACCGGCCATCTTCCAGAAGTCTGACTTCCTTCTGGACAAAGCCATGGTGGTAGGGGCCAAGGTAGAGGTAGTTAGGGGTGATCAGGCCGGCAGGGGAGGGAAGTTTGGGGTGAGATCAGGCCAGTCTGGGAGGGCAGTTGGGGGCAAGATCAGGATGGCAGGGGAGGGCAGTTGGGGCCAACCAGGCCAGTAGGGGAAGGCAGTTGGGGGTGAGATCAGGCCAGCAGAGGAGGGAAGTTGGGGGTGAGATCAGGCCAGCAGGGTGGCAAGGTAAGGACAATCAGGCCGGCTGGGGGCGGGGGAAGATAGGGACAAACAGGCTGGCAGGGGGGCAAGGTAGGCGCGATCAGGCTGGCAGGCAAAGGGGTTGGGGGCGATCAGGCAAGCAGGCAGTCGAGTGGTTAGGAGCCAGTCATCCCAGATTGCGAGAGGGATGTCTGACTGCCGGTTTAGGCCTGATCCCAAATTGGCAGTCGGACATCCCCCGAGGGGTCCCAGATTGGAGAGGATGCAGGCCAGGCTGAGGAACGCCCCCCTCCATGCACAAATTTCATGCACCAGGCCTCTAGTATATATAAAATAAAAACAAATACACAAAGTATCATTCTCCAGAGCATTTGAGATCTTGCTTCCTGGAATTGTCATCAGTTTGGCTCAAAGAAACTCATAAACATTTTCTATTTGTTGCTGGTAGAAATGGGGCCTTTTCATGGATTTGCAAGGAAAGCATTCCAAGGAACTATGTTTGGGGAATAAGGTTTAGTGGTAAGATTTATTGTAAAAACAAAATCAAAGAATTGTCCCAGGTTCAGCTATGTTCTGCTGTGAAATAAGTGTAATTCTTGCCTGGCCTATGTGAAAGCAGCCCAATCTTATCTTCATGAGGCCCAGAACAAAGGCCAGTGTCCAAAAATCCTGTGCCACATCAAAGCTTAGTCCAGTTTAGCCACTGTCCTTGTCTGGCTAGCATAGTTTCTGTTCCCAGTTGTGCTTCTGCTTGCATTGTGCTGCTCCAGTCAGGCTCCTGCTTGGAGCTTGCAGTAGCTACCTGCTGCATGGCTCCTAGGACCCATGGCTGCTATGGACAGAGAAGAGGTGAATGAATGGGGCAATCACATGTTACTGAGTGAGAGTGAGTGAGAGAGAGACAGAGAGAGAGAGAGAGAGAGAGAGAGGGCCTTTGTTAGGTTGATTATATATTACCTTGGGCTTGGGAAGGACAAGGTGCCCTTTCAAAACTAACCAATCAACTTCCCAATTCTTTGTGGGTTGGTTTTGGATCCTCTCCCTAACCAATCCATTTCCTAGATCTTCTGGGGTTCTATGTCCCTTATCCAATCTGATCCTTTTGCCAAGCTAGGTCAGACCCTTATGGTCAACATCTTGGCTCCTATTGCTTATGCCTCATAGTAGAAACACCTCCCTCTTCACCATCTTGGTTCCCCTTTATTGTTTATTCCTTCCCCCATAGTTTGGGGAGTGGACTGGTTGTACCCTGGGGAGATTTGAAAGCTGGCCTATCCTCCTTATGCGTGCCTATGAATGCTGCAACTTCCTAGCAAAACAGGCTTATTATCCGATTCAGTTCCCTAGTTTATTATGCTTAATAATGTCTGATTCAATTGCTCCCTTCCTTTATTAATATCTAGCTACCTACACTAACATACTGGTTTGGACTTTTGCTTATGTCAATACTGGGAAAGAAAGATCCAATGGGTACATCAAAATCAAATTCACAAGAGTTCAAATTCGAAAAGCAAGAGACCACATGGAAACTTAATTTCCTCTCTTTACCAGGCACTACATATAGAGGTCCTAGAGAATTAACCCTTGTAAGAATTATCACTTTTCATTGGCTTTTTCCAGATTCCACATTCAGGCTCTAGAAATAGTGCGGTTTAAAGTAGAGAATGTAGCCCTAGGATCTACCAGAATTTGGCAGAAATTTTTCATTAATTTTAATCATTGTTTCCTTTTGGCTACTCTAGGGAGTAACTGATAGTAGTTTACCAGAGAATAACTTGGAATCCTGTCAAACCTGGGAGGGGCTCGTTTGGGGCCCCTTTTTCAAAGATAGATATGGGGGCATTTAAGCTGTTGAAGGCTTTACACAAATCCTTTGAGGGAGGGCAATCTTTCTCCAGTGTTTGTGTTCATTGCAATTGAGACAATGATGTCTGGGATTGTGTTTGGTAATGGAGTCCTGGGAAAGTGCAGTGAAGGAGGCCAAGGTGTTTTAGGTTTCTCAATGTGGAGCTCTTGCAATTGGAAGGCCACTGACTTGGCAGACTCTTGTTTATGGTTTTGTAGTCTCTTCAGAGTCAAAGGCAATTCACACAGAGGATTAGTACACTGTGAGTATTCAGATAAAGGAACATAGAGGGGAGAAGTAGGAGTCATTACAATCTTTTCTTTTAGGTAGCTCTCATGTCTTGGATTTTTTATTAGTTATGTTTATGCAACTTCCCTAGGAATACAATACCTAGTCTGAGATCATAAGTGTGCTCTGATTTCTTTTCATGCAGTTATTCAAAGTGTTTTTTTAAATATATTTTATTGATTTTTTACAGAGAGGAAGGGAAAGGGATAGAGAGTTAGAAACATCAATGAGAGAGAAACATCGACCAGCTGCCCCCTGCATACCCCCCACAGGGGATGTGCCCACAACCAAGGCACATGCCCCTGACCGGAATCGAACCCGGGACCCTTCAGTCCGCAGACCGACGCCCTATCCACTGAGCCAAACCGGTTTTGGCAGTTATTCAAAGTTTTTAAAAAACATATCAATTCTTGCCCTGGCTGGTTTGGCTCAGTGGATAGAGCGTCGGCCTGCGGACTGAAGGGTCCCAGGTTCAATTCCAGTCAAGGGCATGTACCTTGGTTGTGGGCACATCCTCAGTAGGAGGTGTGAAGGAGGCAGCTGATTGATGTTTCTAACTCTCTATCCCTCTCCCTCTCTGTAAAAAAAAATCAATAAAATATATTTTAAAAAAACATATAAATTCTTAAAGGATTTGCTTTCTTGTTTGGTTTTTGCTTGTACTTTGAGAAAAAAGCCAAATGGTATTTTTCCCATATGGAAAGCAAATTGTTTGAGCAGCATTTATTAAATAGTCCATTTTATCACATTAATTATAATGTCATTTCTTACTTCTGTTATGTGTAAAATTTTAATATGTATATATGTTTTATATCTGGATTCTCTTTTATGTTTAATTTGAGCTTTGTGTCTACTACTGTAACAATACCTCACTTTCACACTATGTTGCATTAAAATAACACTGTGATTGGACTTTATATATTGGTTGTGCATGTCCTTGGCAACTGAGAAAGTTTGACTTTTATATTTATTTTAAATTAGTTATTTTATGATTTTATATATATATTCCTTTTATGATTTTTATGACTTGGATACAAATTGCAAATAATTGAGACATTGTTTATTAAAAATAATTGGATGGTCAAATGTCACCACATATGCAATCAAAGCAAAAGTAAACATATACAATGCAAGAATAAGAACAAAAAACAGCACACAAAACAATAGTGGAATAACATATCTACTGAGAGATAATAGGTATTAACCTAGATTGCTATACACTTAATAAATATTATATAAAAGCAAGGACAAGAGATCCAAGATGGCAGCCAAGAGGACAGCAGGCTGCAAGATAGTGTGTGAGTGAGAGAACCAAAGGGGAGTGCATGGACATGCATGGAGTGTGTGTATTTGTGAGAGAGGGACAGCTATATTCCACAGGACTGTTGGGGACTGGCAGACCAGGCTCCCCTGGCTTCACAGCCTCCACTAATACTGAAATCTCTCCCAGAGTAGCTGGCTCTACCACAAAGATGGTGCCATCTTAAAGGGGAGACTAGCTATGATCGGAAGTGTAGCCTTACCTTCAACCAGAAAGACCTCAGATGTCTCCTGGTACCCTACAACCACAAAGCCCAGGGACCAGCTGCCTCAGTTGCGAACCCACAAACAGTGAGGGTCCAGCCTCCCCAACCGTGGGCACCTAAAAAGTCTGTTCAGGGGGAGAGAAAGTAGCGCTGAATACGCGGATGGGCCCTGTGCCTTCTCACAGAACAGATAGAAGGAACAGCTGAACCGAACAACACCCACCCAAAATTGGTGAATTAAACACAGCTAGTGAGGCAATATGTAGATGGAAAGGTCAGATATCGCCTAGAGAAAGATAAAATCTGGGATCCAGGCTGGAGGGAGAAATGGGCGCAGCAGGGACTAGAGTCTCAGAGGAAGACTGCACTCTACAAAATCCGCAGCTGTTGGGGTCAGTGTAGCCCTCGAATGTGGAAGGGAGTCCACAGGGTTACTGGAAGAAGGGGAATCTATATATTAGCACACATCTGGGCTGGGCCAAGAAAGGCAGCCTGAATTTTTATACCTGCTGCACAGTGACAGGGGAAAAGATGCAAGTCGGCACACGTCCTTTGGCTTTTTTCCCTTTTAACTCCTTGCTTTTGCTTGCTAAGTCCAGTACATAGGATCTTCTAATTAAAAACACTCACCGAGATGGCAGGGGAAAGTTGTTTTTGTAGAAACTGGGGATCAGAGTGGGGAGAGACACACAGGAAACCAGCTCTGGGTCAGTCCGTTCCTCCAACCCAGTATTAAGTGCGGCAGGAAAAGAAAAATATAAACACTGGGTAGAGGGGCCTTTTAGCCCCAGATATTAATACAGAAACACTGCCACTCAGGGGTTGTATCAGAAATTGACTTTTGTGTAAATACAACTAAAGGTAGGCTGAGAAACAAAGGGAGCAGAGAGATCCCGCCTGCTTGAAAACAGAATTGTGGCTTATGACACAGGGGAGTGGTGGATCAAAGGGAACTTCAATACTGTGCTGACTACCTGATGGGAAACAGACAGGCCAAGAAGAACAGTAGAGAAAGTGAACAACCTTCACAACATCACTTTTTTATTTTTTACCTTTTACGTAAGAAACCAAATTTTTTTTTCTCACTTGATTTTACTTTTTCTATTATTAAATTATTTATTATTTATTTATTATTATTACTACTATTATTTTACTGTTTGAAAATATTTATTTTATATTTTCTTTATTTTATTTTAGGATTAGTGTTCTACATTTTATTTTTATTTTAGCATTATTTTACTTTATCTCAATTTTTCCTTTATGCCAAAACTCTCTTCCTCACTTTTCCCCTTCATTGTCCTGTTTCTCTAACCCTGATCCTGCTTTAGTTTTTCTCTATTCTTTCTTTTTACTCCCTGTTAAAAATAGATCTTACTCATATATCTAATTTCCTCTCCCCTGCTCCAAGTCCATGCATACACACTTCTCTCTTCTCTTTCTTCACTATCCAAAATAGTCTTTTCTTTTCTTTTATTCTTCCTCTTTTTTAGTTTTTATTTTTCTTTCTATCTCTCTTCTTATTGTTGTTTGTTTGATTGTTGGTTAGTTTTTATTTTCCTGTTTTTTTTTTCTTTTTTTGTTTCTGTTTTTTCTCTCCTCACTTGTTCTCTTCTTCTACTAATAGCGTAATAAATTCCAATCACCAACTCAGGCCTATCAACTCTCTATTCTCCTTTTCCAATAGTAAATGAATATATAGATAGAATAAAGAAAGGGGAAATTTATATATATATTCTCAAATATATTTTTAATATATATATATATTTTTGTATTTTGTTTTTTACTTTTATTCTTATACACTCGTTCACTTTCTACCCCCTTTATACTGAATTGTGGCTATTTCCCCATTCATTCAATTTCGTGACCTTACCTTCTGGAAATAAGCTCTGCCTTCTCAGATTCAACTGGGTATTTGTTATTTTGGTGTTAGTTATTTGCATTTTTTGGAATAGTTGTTGTCTATTGTTTGCATTCATCTCTGGGTGTTTGTTGTTTGCACTATTTTGATTAGTTGTTGTTTTAATGGAGTTTTCTACCCATATACATATTTATTTTCTCCCTCTTATTTTTTCTTCTCTTTCTTTTATCTCTTTCACTTTTACTTTTCTTAATATCATTTTTTCACTCTTTTCTATCCCCTAATTCTCTTAGCTCTTGTGGTCACTTTTATTTAAAGTTATTAGTATTGTGAATACATTTGTGTTTGGTACCCTGTGTGTTGTGTCTTGTTGTGTTATATTTTGTGCCTTTAATTCAATGCAGGAGAGAGAGAGCTACATAACCAGATACCCTAAGAGGAGTGATCATGGGTAGACAAAGAAACAGCCTGCATACAAAAGAACAGAAGGAATCACCAGAAAAGGAAATAAACAAAATGGAGGCAAGCAACATGTCAGAGAAAGAATTCAGAGTAATGGCCATAAGGACGCTGAAAAGGTTGAAAGACAATTTCAACAATATGTGTAAGAACCAAGAGGAAATGAAGGACCAAGAAAAAAAGGAAAAAAGACATCGCTGCAATAAAAAACTCAATAAAAAGCATCAACAGTAGACTAGAAGAAACAAAGGACCGCATCAGTGAACTAGAAGACAAGGTAGGAAAAAATACCCAAGCAGAGCAGCATTTAGAAAAAAAAAAACTTAAAAAACAGGAGGACTGCCTAAGGGAACTTTGGGACAACACGAAAAATAAAACAACAACAAAAAAAAACAACATCCACATAATAGGGGCTCCAGAAGGAGAGGAAACTGAGCAAGGAATATAAAACCTGTTTGAAGAAATATTGACAGAAAACTTCCCTGATATAGGGAAGAAAAAAACTCACACAACTCCAAGAAACTCACAGAGTCCCAAATAAGATGACCTCAAAAGACTGACACCAAGATACATTATAATTAAATTGGCAAACACCAATGAGAAAGGAAGAATCTTAAAGACTTCCAGAGAGAGACAAAAAGTTACCTACAAAGGATCTCCCATCAGACTAGCCACTGATTTCTCAACAGAAATACACCAGGCCAGAAGGAAATGGAATTAAATATACACAGTCATGCAAAGCAAGGGTCTTAATCCAAGAGTACTCAGCAAGGCTATTAATCAAAACTGAGGGTGAAACCTGGAGCTTCACAGACAAAAAAGGATTAAGGAAGTTTATTACCACCAAACCAGCAATGTAAGAAATGCTAAAGGCTATGCTATAAAAGAAGAAATAGGAAGGGAAGAAGGAACACAGGAACAAAAAATAAAAATGGCTACAAACAAGTACCTGTCAGTAATATGTTAAATTTAATTGATTAAATGCCCCAATCAAAAGACATAGGGAAGCTGAGTGGATAAGAAAACATGACTGCTGTCTACAAGAGACCCACCTCAGAACAAAGGACTCACACAGGCTGATGGTGAAGGGATGGAAAAGGGATTTTCAGGTTAATGGAAATGAAAACAAAAAAAAGCAGGGGTAGTAATTCTTATATCTGACAAATTGTACCTCAAAGAGAAGGCCATAACAAGAGATAAGGAAGGCCATTTCATAATGCTAAAGGAAGCTATTAAACAAGAAGATATAACTCTGGTAAACATATACGCACCCAATACAGGAGGACCTAAATACATAAAAAATCTACTGGAGGATATCAAGGGAGAGATTGACAGGAATACTGTCATAGTATGGGACTTTAATACCCAAAAATGCCACTGGACAAATCCTCTTAACAAAAAATAAGCAAAGAAACATCAACCCTAAATGACAAACTAGATCAGATGGAATTAATTGACATCTTCAGAACAATTAATCCCAAAACTACATAACATACATTCTTCTCAAGTGCACATGGGTCATTTTCAAACATATACCACATATGGGCAAAGTGTCTGCAAATTCAAGAAGATAAAAATCATATCAAGTATCTTCTCAGATCACAATGGCATAAAATTAGAAATTAACTACAATAAAAAAAAATCAAACACCTAGAGGCTAAACAATATGCTATTAAACAATGATTGGGTTACCAAAGAGATCAAAGAAGAAATAAAATGCATCATGGCAACAAATGACAATGAAAACACAACAATCCAAAATCTATGGGACACAGCGAAAGAAGTCTTGAGATGGAAGTTCATAGCTCTACAGGCCTATCTCAAATAACAAGAAACAATGGTAATAAATTACCTAACTCTACAACTCAAAAAGTTAGAAAGAGAGCAACAAGAAAAGCCCATCATAAGCAGAAGGAAGGAAATAATAAAGATCAGAGTGGAGATAAATGACATAGAGACAAAAAAAAAATACAAAAGATCAACAAATCCAAAATCTGGTTCTATGAAAAGATAAACAGATTGATGAACCTGTAGCCAGGCTCACCAAGAAGCAAAGAGAGAGGACCCAAATAAACAAAATCTGAAATGAAAGAGGTTAAGTAACAACGGATCTCACAGAAATACAAACGATTATGAAAAAAACTATGAACAACTCTATTCCAACAAAATGGACAACCTAGACAAAATGAACATATTCCTAGAAAAAAAACTCCCAAAACTCAATCAAGAAGAATAAAAAATACCTGAATAGGCTAATAACTATGGAAGAAATTGAAGCAACAATCAAAAATATTCCAGCAAACAAAAGCCCTGTTAAGGATGGCTTTACAGGGGAGTTCTACCAAGCATTCACAGAAGAACTAAAACCTATCCTTCTCAGACTATTCCAAAAAATTCAAGAGGAAGGCACACTTCCAAGCTCTTTCTATGAAGCCAGCATTACCCTAATCCAAAAACCAGATAAAGATACCACACAAAAAGAGAACTACAGGATAATATCCCTGATGAACATAGATGCTAAAATCCTCAATTCAAGGAAATCAGATCCAACATTACATCAGAAAGATCATACACCATGACCAAATGGGATTTATTCTGGGGATGCAAGGATGGTAAAATATCTGCAAAACAATAAATGTGATACATCACATAAACAAACTGAGGGACAAAAATCACATAATCATATCAATCAATGCAGAAAAAGCATTTGACAAAATCCAACACCCTTTCTTGATAAAAACTTTCAGCAAAGTGGGAATACAGGGATCATATCTTAACATAATAAAAGCCTTATATGACAAACCTACAGCCAACATCATACTCAATGTGCAAAAACTAAACTAATTTCCACTAAGAACAGGAAGAAGACAGGGATGCCCACTTTCACCACTCTTGTTCAATATAGTACTGGAAGTGCTAGCCATAGCAATCAGACAAGAAGAAGAAATAAAAGGCATCCAAATTGGAAAAGAAGAACTAAAACTCTCCTTATTTGCAGATGACATGATACTATTCATACAAAACCCAAAGACTCCATCAAAAAACTAGACCTAATAAATGAATTCGGCAATGTAACAGGATACAAAATTAACACCCAAAAATCTATGGAGTTTTGATACACCAATAATGAGCTCACAGAAAGAGAAATTAAAAAAGCAATCCCATTTACCAGTGCACAAAAAAAAAAAAAAATAAGATACCTAGGAATAAACTTAACCAAGGACATAAAAGACCTGTACTCAGAAATCTACAGGACTTTAAAAAAAGAGATAGAGGAAGACATACACAAATGGAAGAACATACCATGTTCATGGATTGGTAGAATCAACATCATTAAAATGTCCATACTACCCAAAGCAATCTACAGATTCAATGCAATTCCCATTAAAATACCAACGGCATATTTCAAAGTTCTAGAACAAACTCTCCAAAAATTCATCTGGAATTAAAAAAAGACCCCGAATAGCCACAGCAATCCTGAGAAAGAAGAACAAAGTTGGAGGGATCACAATATCAGAAATCAATCTATATTACCAAGTCAAGGTTCTCAGAGCTGCCTGGTACTGGCACAAGAACAGACAGATAGACCAATGAAACAGAACAGAGAACCCAGAAATTGACCCACCCCATTATGCTCAATTAATATTTGACAAAGGAGGCAAGAGCATACAATGAAGTCAAGACAGTCTCTTCAATAAATGGTGCTGAGAAATTTTCTCAGATACATGCAAAAAAATAAAACTAGTTCACCAACTTACACATACACAAAAACAAATTCAAAATGGCTAAAGGGCTTAAATGTAAGATGGGAAACCATAAAAATCCTACAAGACTCCATAGGCAGTAAAATAGCAGACATATGTCATAGCAATATCTTTACAGACACAGCTCCTAGGGCAATGGAGACTAAGGAGAAAATAAACAAATGGGACTACATCAAAATAAAAAGCTTCTGCACAGCCAAAGAAACCATAAACAAAACAACAAGAAAGCCCACTGAATAGAACATATTTGACCTACAAAGTTTCAATTATAGAAGATAAATAAATCCCAACAAAAATGGCGCTAGCCACAGAGCTGGAGAGAGCAAGAGGCTTGAGTTCCCCCAGTGATGTAGGAAGCCAAGCTTCCCACTGCCCTGGCCTTCCCTGGCCTCCGCTCAAGGCTAAAAGCTTCAATTACAGAAGATAAATAAATCCCAGATACCAGGGATCCTCTTGGGTCACTGGGGGGCGTGGCCAGCTTGCAAACCACCACAGGCCACTCGCCCAGGCTGCCCCACACTCCATGGGAATCCCCACCCTGATCTGGGACACCATTCAGGGCAAACCAGCTGGCCCCCACCTGTGCACCAGGTCTCTATCCTATCTAATAAAAGAGTAATATGCAAATTGATTGTCACTTTAACACACAAGATGGCTGCCCCCATGTGGACACAAGATGTCCACCACAAGATGGCCAGCAGGGAAGGGCAGTTGTGAGGGACAAGGCCTGCAAGGGAAGGCAGTTGTGGATGATCAGGCCAGCAGGGGAGAGCAGTTGGGAGGGACCAAGCCTGCAAGAGAAGGCAGTTGAGGGTGATCAAGCCTGCAGGGGAGGGCAGTTAGGGGTGACCAGGCTGGCAGAGGAGGGAAGTTGGGGGCAACCAGGCAGGCAGGGAAGGGCAGTTGGGGGGGACACAGGCCTGCAGGGGAGAGCATTTGGTGGGGGGCCAGGCCTGCAGGGTAGGGCAGTTCTGGGGGATCAGGCCTGCAGGGGAGGGCAGTTAGGGGTGACCAGGCCTGCAGGGGAAGGCAGTTAGGGGCAATCAGGCTGGCAGGGGAGCTGATTGGCATCAATCAGGCTGGTAGGGGAGTGGTTAGGAGGTGATCAGGCTGGTAGGCAGAAGCAGTTAGGAGCAATAAGGAAGGCAGGCAGGCAAGCAATTGGGAGCCAGCAGTCCTGGATTGTGAGAGGGATGTCCGACTACCCATTTAGGCCCGATCCTACCGGGATCAGGCCTAAACAGGCAGTCAGACATCCCTCGAGGGGTCCCATATTGGAGAGGGTACAGGCTGGGCTGAGGGACACCCGCCCCCCCCCCCCCCGTGCACAAATTTCTTGCACTGGGCCTCTTGTTAGTACATAATTTAGTAGTACCTTCTACAGTGAAAACAGCATACCATAGAATCCAACATGTACATTTCAACATGTCACATATATTTATAAATAAAATGATATTCATTATAAGCAGTGTTTTTATTTATTTATATATTTTTGAAATATTTATATTGTTGAAAATATTACATATGTCCCCTTCTTTCTTCCATTGACCCCTTATACCCCATCCCCACCTCCCACCCCAAGCCTCTACAACCCTATTGTCTGTGTCCATGAGTTGTGCATATATGCATACAAGTTCTTTGGTTGATCTACTTCCCCCCTCCGCCCCCACACACACACCTTCCCTCTGAGATTCTGCAGTCTGTTTCATGCTTCTATGTCTCTGAATATATTTTTTTCAAGTTTATTTTTGTTCATTAGATTCCACATATGAGTGAGATCATGTGACACTTGTCTTACCCTGACTCTTATTTCATTACAGTGTTTTTAAAAGAAAAAAAAAATTAAATAACCTCTCTTCCTCAGTAGTAGAATCATATGTAAACTTCATGTTATTCCAAAAACATAACAGTTTATAGTGATAAAATTAATGACTTAAATTCACCTTTCACATTTGTTATAATAAAAATTTCTCAAAATTATATTGCTAAGCCAGGACACTGGAAAATGTTTTAGCAGTCATATAAGTGTGGCATCACTCTAGCCCCAATTACTGGCAGAAGAAGAAAAAAAATGGTATCTTAAGGAAAATTTTACCAGCTTATGTTTGCAGTAGACTCACAGGTTAAAATTCAGTAATAATACCACAATTAAAAAAACAACAAGATACTTGAGAAAAAAAGCTACTCTGAGTGAGAGTCAGCAGAAACAAAAAGCAACAGCTTTGTTTATCAAATTGTGCAGACATTGGCATTTTCATATATGGATTATAGAATTGCTTCATAGAAACAAAAGAATGCAATTGCAAAGATAAGCAAGCAAAAAACTAATTGGAATAAACTGGCACATTTTAGAACCTATAAGTTGGGAATGTAATTATTAAAATAAAAAAGTAAATTGATAAATGAAACAGCAAACACAACACAGCTGAAGATAAAGCTAGTAAATTAAAAGATATACCATTCTGGCCAGTGTGGCTCAGTTGGTTGGACATCGTCCTATGCACCCAGGAGTTGCCAGTTCCATTCCGAATCAGGGCACATGCCCAGTTTTTGGACTTGGTCCCTAGGAAGGGGCATACAGGAGGCATCTGATGAATGTTCCAATCTCACATTGATCTCCCTCTCCCTTCCTCTCTCTAAAAGTCAATAAAAATTATTTAATAAAAAAAGATATACCTATAGAAATTATCCAGATTCATTCACAGAGTGATAAAGGGATGGTACACATAAAAAAGAAGACATGGAATTGCTTCTCGGCCTTTTTGCTAAGATCAAGTGTAGTATCTGTTCTTATCAGTTTAATATCCGATACGTCCTCTATCGGAGGACATTATATTAAACTAGAGGCCTGGTGCACGAATTTGTACACCAGTAGGGACCCTCGGCCTGGCTTGTGGGATCAGGCTGTTACTAGCTCTCCAACATCCCCTGAGGGGTTCTGGATTGCAAGAGGGCACAGGCCAGGCTGAGGGACACCACCGGTGCATGATTGGGGCTGGGGAGGGAGGCAGGAGGTTGGCCAGCCAGAGAGGAACCGCGGGAGGGCTCAAGGGCATATCCGACCCATCTTGCTCAGTCCTGATCAGCTGGACCCCAGCAGCAAGCTAATCTACTGGTCTGAGGGTCTGCCCCCTGGTGGTCAGTGCACATCATAGTGAGCAGTTGAGTGGCCTCAGAATATCATTACCACATTATGCTTTAATTGGTAGAACAGCCGACCAGTCGACCAGACACTTAGCATACTAGGCTTTTATTATATAGGATGTATTTTTGGAATAGGGAGATGGAATAGGAGCTTGCTCTGTCCACTCTGCCCATCAACCTGGTATTGCAGTACCTCCAGGAATGGTACACAAAAAATTTAAAAAAATAAAAATAAGACATTGGTAAATACCGATCATTGAATGAGAAGGTCTAACATATCTTACAGAGTTTCTGAAGGGAAAATTATAGAAGACAAAGAGCAGCAATACTAGAAAAGACAATGATTATGATTTTTTATAGCTGATGAAAAATCTAAATCTATAAATCCTACAAGAATGGTATATTCCAAGTGAAATTTTAAAATCTATAAGTGGAATTACAGATTCAACAATAAAAGACAAGATTTTACAGCAATAAGGTAGAAAGGAAAACAAAGACAATAATACTGACAGTAACTTCAAATCACCAACTAAAAAAAGTAAAAAAATAGTAGAATAATTGATTTGAAAGAGTTGAAACAAAGTGACTTTTAAATTAGAATTGTACTCTCAGAAACAGTCTCTTCCAAGTATGAGGTTCTACTAAATACAATTGCAGATAAACAATAATATTGGGAAATTTCCACCAAGAGACTTGATTAAACAAAGTACATCTGAAAATAAGGGAGAACTATCTCAGAAGAATGATGAGATTTGAAAAGGGATATAGAGTGAATAAAATGGCATATGTGTATAAATTCATACAAACATTGTTAGCAAAGATAATGATGAGGAGGAAAAGGAGGATGACAAAACTCATAATAATGTATAATTAGTTGGGTTAAAAAAAAAAACAGGTATAAAAACCCTGAACAATAATAATAGTTTGGAAGAAGTCATTAGAATTAAAACATTTTGAAGTCATAGTAACCAAATACTGTTCTGTGTTTAGAGTATTTAAAAGCTATATAAATTTGGACATTTTAAAATTAAATTAAAATTACAAGGACAATCATTAAAGAAAGTAAAATTGTGTGCATAATTGTATAAATTCAATGAAGAAAAAAGGGAATAAAAAAACAAAAAGAAAAGCAAGACAATCAGAAATAGGTAAGGAAGGATATAAAGAACGAATAGAACTAAAAAGTAGGATAACTATAAATTAAAAACTAAAATTGGGGAAACAAACACATTTCTAATTAGACAACTATCACAAGTTAAATGATAAATTATTATAATAAAATTCTTGTTTTATCCAAACTGACAATCATATATTTTACTAGAGGCCTGGTGCACGAAATTTGTGCATGGGGTGGGGGTGTGTGTCCCTCAGCCCAGCCTGCACCCTCTCCAATTTTGGACCCCTCGAGGGATGTCCCACTGTCTGTTTAGGCCCGATCGAGGGATGTCTGACTGCCCTCTCACAATCCAGGACTGCTGGCTCCCACCGCTTGCCTGACTCCTGCCTGACTGCTTCTGCCTGCCAGCATGATCACCCCCTAACCACTACCCTGCCAGCCTGAATGATGCCTAACTCCTCCCCTGCCAGCCCTATTGACCCTAACTGCCCTCCCCTGCTGTCCTGGTCACCCCTAGCTGCCCTCCCCTACTGGCCTGGTCACTCCCAACTGCCCTCCCCTGCAGGCCTGGTTCCTTTCAACTGCCCTCCCCTGCAGGCCTGGTCCCTCCCAATTGCCCTCCCCTGCAGGCCTGGTCCCCCCCAACTGCCCTCCCCTGCAGGCCTTGTACTTCCCAACTGCCCTCCCCTGCAGGCCTTGTTCCTCCCAATTGCCCTCCCCTGCAGGTCTGTTTGCTCCCAACTACCCTCCCCTGCTGGTCATCTTGTGGCAGCCATCTTGTGTCCACATGCATGCAGCCCTCTTTGACTACATGGGGGCATCCATCTTGTGTGTTGGAGTGATGGTCAATTTGCATATAAGGCTTTTATTATATTGGATGTGCCAGAGAAACACTTAAAGCATAAGTTCTCAGAAAGAACAAAATAAGAAAAGGATGCAAAAAGATGTTGCAAATACTAAACAACAGAAAGGTGAGATTGTTATAGTGATACTAGTGGCCCAGTGCACGAAATTTGTGCTCGGGGAGGGGGTGGTCCCTCAGCCTGGCCTGCATCCTCTCCAATCTGGGACCCCTGTGGGATCGGGCCTGAACCTGCAGTTGGACAAACCCCTCACAATGTGGGACTACTGGCTCCTAACCGCTCACCTGCCTGCCTGCTTGATCTCCCCTAACCACTCTGCCTGCTGGCCTGCTTGCCCCCAACTACACCCCCCACCAGCCTGATCACCCTTAACTGCCCTCCCCTCCTGGTCTGATCACCCATAACTGCTTCTGCCTCAGCCCTGCCACCATGGCTTTATCCAGAAGGACATCTGGAAGGTCTCATGGTCTAATTAGCATATTATCCTTTTATTAATATAGATAGGATATGACATACTGCCATAACTATAACATATCTACCAGTATTACTCTATGAGAATACATACTTCATCCAATAGGAAGGCATATAATACATTACATTGTATATGTTGTAAGTAGTAGGAAATACTGTATTCGTAGCAATAATATATACCCTGTGACTTCCCTTCCTGATTGGGGAATGGTTCCCCAGTTCTTTTGACATTTCCTGGCCCCTAATGTATTTTTTTTTTGTCATTCAGTGTAACTTTATTTACTGTTTATTGCACATGATTTGAGGTCTTTAATTTCTAACCACCAAAGATTCAAAGGATGATTTTTTCCATGAAATTTAACATTAACATTAGTGAATTCATGTATTCATGTGTTTTTATTGTAAACATCTGAATTATTCACATTGCCATAGATCCTGAACTCATAAGAGTGGACCATGCACAGGCTGGCAGCAAGCCAGGAAGCCACTCTGCAAGCAAACAGATACTCTGCATAAGGAGAAAAGTCATAGCATAACATTTAATAAACAACCTTAGTCACTTCAGAATGTTATATATATTGACTTCTTAATTCATATAGTATTGGGAACTCAACTGCTTGGTTGGTGGCGGGGTTGACCTGGTTTTGGGAGGATTATTCCTGAAATAATTAAGGAAAGGAGGGCTCAATCTTTCTTCTTGGTTGCTTGCTCCTCCCCAGCACCTTCATCTTTCTTCTCATCCTCAGCTTCTTGGGCATCTTCTCCTTCACCTTCACCTCCTTCTTCCTCCTTTGCATCCTCAAATTCTTCCTTGGCACCTTCTTCCTCTTCCTCTCCTTCCTCTTCCTCAGCCTCTTCCTTCTCCTTTTCCTCCTCTTCAGCTTCTCCTTCAGAAGGGGGTTCATCCTTAGCTTCCTCGGTTTTTGTAGCCTCAATGGTCTCCTCCACCTCGATCTGCTCCTCCTGGACGTGGCTGGTGTATTAAGAAGGGAAGGAGTGAGCAGACATCAAGTAGGAGCTATTCTGTAAACCACCTTAGGCAGATCACTAAAGACCTGGGAACTCTGGTAGTAGCTGCTGGCTATGCTTCCCATGCTGGTGAAACTGAGCGGGTCTCCTCACCTTCCAAGAGTTTCCTGTAAGCTGCAATGTCAATATCCAAAACTATCTTCACATTGAAGAGGTCCTGGTATTCTTTTAAATATCCTGCCATTTCACTCTTTGTGGTTCTCAACTCATTTTCTAATTTGTTGATTGTGTCCTGCATAGCTCTAACGTCAGCGTTCTGCTTATCCTCCAACTCTTGCAGCTGCTTTCCCAGCGCTTTGTTCATGCCCCAGCTTGCTTCAATCTCCAGGGTCTTGGCCTTGAGCAGTTGCTGGCCCGCACCATGTAGGTGCTCTTGGCAGTGCTCTCTGTCAGCATGGTGAAGCGGCTCTTGTACCATTCTTCGGCATTCTGCATGTTCTTGGCAGCCAGCTTCTCATACTGGGTGTGGATGTCCTTGAGCATAGCGGAGAGGTCGGACTTGGAGAACACGTCCATTTCCACGGAGATCTGAGCATACTGGACATGCACCTTCTTCAGAAAGGCGATTTTGTCCATCAGGCTTTCGATGCACTTTTCCAGCTCAGTGCTGGCAAGAGCCGCCTCATCTGCACCTTTGCTCACCTCCATCAGCCAGCCCTCTGCATCCTCATGGTTCAGCACCTCTTCCTGGTAGCTCGCCTGCAGGTTGTTCCCAGCCACTTCAGAACCCTGGTGCCTCCTAACTGCCCACTTCCCTCTTCTCTTCAGGGACAGAGTGCAGTGGGGCAGGGCACAGGCATCGCATTTTCATTAAAATGTTCAACCCTGGCCTGCTCCACCGGTGTCCTCAGGTGGCCCGGGGGCAGACAGTGATCCTGGAGACCCTGGCCAACCCCACCTACGGAGCCCGCAGGCAAAGTCAGGCACTGACCACGCTACCTGCCCAGTCCCGATTGCACCCTGGACCCCGCGGGTGACATCAGGTGCTATCCATGCCGCCTGCCCAGTCCTGATCGCTGCCTGGACCCCGCAGGCAGTGTCAGGTGCTGTCCATGCCGCCTGCCTGGTCCCGATAGCTCCCTGGATCCCACAGACAGCATCAGGCGCTGCCGGCTAGAACTGCCTAGTCCTGATGGCTGCCTGCACCCTGCGGGTGATATCAGGTGCTATCCATGCCACCTGCCAGGTCCTGATTGTTCCCTGGACTCCACAGACAGCGTTAGGTGGTGTCCATGCCACCAGCTAGGTCCCGATCGCCGTGGGGACCCCATGGGCAGCCTCAGGCGGTGTCCATGCCACCTGCCCTGTCCCGATCTCCCGCTGTCCCCCACGGTTAGCGTCAGGTGCTGTCCATGCTGCCTGCCTGGTTCTGATCTCCTTTTGGACCCCGCGAGCAGCATCAGGTGCTGTCCATGCCACTTGCCAGGTCCTGATCTCCCCCTGGACCCCGCAAGCAGCGTCAGGCAATGCCTGCTGAAACTACCTGGTCCTGATTGAAGACTGGACTCCACGGGCGACATCAGGTGCCATCTGACGGGCCAGCCCAGTCCCGATCGCTGCCTGGACCCCGTGGGTGACATCAGGCACTGCCCATGCTGCCTGCCTGGTCCTGATGGCACCCTGGACCCCGTGGGCAGCGTCAGGAGCTGTCCATGCTGCCTGCCCAGTCCCTATCGCCACCTGGACTCCACGGGCAGCGTCAGACGCTGTCCATGGTGCCTGCCCAGTCCTGATTGCCCCCTGAACCCCATGGGCAGCGTCAGGCACTGTCCATGCCACTTGCCAGATCCCCATCGCCCCCTGGACCCCACGAGCAGCATCAGGCAATGCCTGCTGGAACTGCCTGGTCCCGATTGCCAACTGGACTCCTTTGGATGACATCAGGTGCTATTTGCCAGGCCAGCCCAGTCCCCATCGCCACCTGGACCCCGCGGGTGACATCAGGCGCTGTCCATGCCGCTTGCCCAACTGGATCGCCCCCTGGACCCAGCGAACAGCTGCCATGCTTAGTCCCAATGGCTTCCCGGTCT
Organism: Eptesicus fuscus; assembly: GCF_027574615.1. Lineage (NCBI taxonomy): Eukaryota > Metazoa > Chordata > Mammalia > Chiroptera > Vespertilionidae > Eptesicus > Eptesicus fuscus. The sequence continues at coordinate 63,290,440 of NC_072473.1, read as the reverse complement.
TGAGGGTGATGTCGGGCGCTGTCTGCTGGGCCGGCCCGGTCCCGATTATGGCCTGGACCCCTTGGACAGCGTCAGGTGCTGCCTGCCGAGTCTGCCCGGTCACTATCATGGCCTGGACCTTGTGGGTGACATCAGGTGCTGCCCACCAGGCCTGCTGGGTCCATGGCGGCCTGGACCATTCAAGCTAAGTCAGGCAGCACCTGCTTGCCTTCCTTCTCCGCTGCCCCGCCTGCTTGCTTCTTCTCAGCTTCGCTCCCTTCTGCAGCGCTTCACTTCTTTCTACGCTGTCTTGATATGCAAATTAACTGCCATCTTGGTTGGGTTAATTTGCATAATCACCCTGATTGGCCGGTGGGCGTGGCTTGGGCATGGTGAAGGTGCAGTCAATTTGCATATTACTCTATTATTAGGTAGGATGATATAGTGAATTGTTTTAGGAAATTCTAAAAATAGCAATTGTATCCACATAATAATAACAGTTTTCTTTCACCAGGAATATGTACCATTTTAAACAAAACAAAATAGCCATCAAAATATATAAGCAAAAACTGATAGAATTATAGGGAGAAATTGACAAAATACTTATATTACCTCAATTACCTATAAGTTGATCTTGTGCTAGGCTAAAAATGAACCTTTTCTAGAAAACATGAGAAGTTGGTAGGACAGTTTAATTAATGTTAAATGTACAATAATAGATTTTCTTTGCAGTAATGAGAAATGTAATCATAACAATTATGTTAACATTTGTAATAAATCTTTAAAACATCTAAGATTAACTTAAAAAATTACAAGGGCAATATAAATTAGAAAACAAAATAAAATCTATCATTTTTCTGGAAGGGTAATTTAATGTAATCTACATATCATTCCCAAATCAGTATCTAGATTAAATGCAATTTCTATAGTAATACTATTATGATCTGGGGATTAAATTTGGGATATCAGTAAAGGTATTTAAAAATTCACAGTGAAGGCATAATCCTGGAAAAGAAAAATAGGGAGATGTACTTTCCTTTGTCAGATGTTAAAATTTACTATAATGTAGCTGTCAGCAGAACAATACAAATGGCACAGTAATAAATAAATGAAACAAAAAAATCTGAAAATTCCTTAATTGACCTAACTCATTAGAAATAGCTCAATTTACTTACCATCTCAGAAGAATTAGGAGAATACAGTGGATAATATCAGCAAAATGGTGACGTTTCTACCATGGCCCCCCACCACTAACATCCATTTGATCAATTATTTGCATATGAAAAACTTTCACAAGAGCCAGGGATTATAAGTGAGGAATTAAAGCACATAGTTAAAGCATGGAAACAAGGAAATGAAGAAGTCAAAAAATATATATATTCACATAACCCCTAATACCACTCCCCCAAGCCCAGACAGACGAATGGAATGTGTAAAGCAAGGAAGTCAAACTTAAAGACTAACAGGGGCCAAATAAACAAGGTTTAAGTTTATGTGGGCCACAAAAAAACAAAAGCTTCAATTTTCATAGTGTAAGGCAACTTAGGTTAGAATCCTCAAACCTGCATTCTGAAGCATATGCTTACAAGCCCATAATTAACCCTCTTCCCACTTGGGCCCTAGCCTTGAAAAACCTGTTTCCCAGCCCCAACCCTCTTCCCAGCTGTGACCTAGCCTTGAAAAAGCTGTTTCATTGTACTTATCTTGCAGGGACAGCCCCCATAAGAGGGCCAACTGTGGGCACCAGCTGGGGCCTTTGATTGTAGCTCCCCCTTACCACCATCATAGGGGGGCTGCAAAAGCCCAGGAAAAGCCCTGGAACTGGGAACAAAGAACTTAGTGCCCTTTATAAGATCAGAGGCCACTGAGATCAGCACTCGGCTTTGGGAACTGATTCTCCTGGGCCATAGCACCAGTGCTCTTGCAATAAAGTGCCTTTTCTGAATCTTCCAAGTGCCTGGTTGTGTGTCCTCCTGTCACCTGGTAATTTCTGCAACTATAGAAACAGTTTTATTTCAGTGGAGACATGCTGAATACAAAGGGCTGAAATAAATGAGTAATCATTAACATAAAATAATAGAGTATTTTAATAAAGATTAATAATTTTTCTTGAACATTAACTTACCAGACACTGAATAACTGCGCAAATTAATAAGTGTAACACAAATAAACCCATTTTTCTTGTTCTCCAAATGTGAAATATTTCCTGTTGTGCACACCAAACAAGTCAGTCCAAGACTAATGATGTTGCAATCAGCTGTTAAAATATTCGCTGCTAGTATTAGTGGAGAGAAATGATGCGCCTGTGCATAAGGCACTTAAGCGAAATGAATGCAACACAATTATAGTAATCAGTCATTAGTGAACATTGTAGTTCGTTATTAATAACTAGAGGCATGGTGCATGAAACTCGTGTGCAAGGGTAGGGTCCCTAGGCCTAGCTGGTGATCAGGGCCGATCAGGGCCTTCCTTCCCTCAGATGCTGGCTCCCATTGTCCTAAATTACTTCTGTGACCCAGGCTCCCAGCAGACTGCAAAGTACAATTCCCATGGCTAGACTTCATGCAGCTCCTGTGGCTTCAGACTCCCAATCAATGCTTACAAACCCAGGCTCCAGGGGTCAGTTGTAAACCCAGGGTCATAGTAGAGCCCAGCACCTTCATCCCAGGCTTTTGATTTACTCATCCCAGCACCAAGCTGTCCCATACCCCCAGCAGCAAGCCTTCCCAACGACACCACTATATTGCTGACTCAGAATCCCTGGGCAGAATGACTAGTAAAAGACTTTGCCTGCTGAAGCCAGTATGTACAGACTGAGAAGGGTGCCTACATCCATAAATGTGCTAACACCAATGCAAGGCTGAAAAGGTCATGAATAGTCATAAAACATGACACCATCAAAGGAAACTAATAAAATTTTAATGACTAACCCTAATTAAATGAAGATATAGGCACTGTGTGACAAGAATAATCATCTTAAGGAAATTAAATAAGCTACAAGAGAACACAGAAAATTTTATTTTCTAAATAAAATTAAGAAAAGAATGCATAAATGAAATGAGATCAATAAGAATATACAAACCATTAAGAAATAACTTATAGAAATCCTAGAGTTGAAGACTACAATTATTCAACTGAGGAATTTAATAGTGAACTTCAACATCAGATAGGACAAAGCAGAAGACGTAATTAGTGAATTAAAAAACAGGTCTTTTGAAATCAAACATTCTGAGAAGCATAAAGAAAAAAAATTAAAACTGAAGAAAGCTTACATGGATTATGTAATACCATTAAAAGAAACAATCTATGCATTATCATGATTCCAGAAAAAGAAGAGAGAGAAAGATGTTGGTTCAAGGGTACTAATTACTAATTTCTGGCTATATATATATATATATATATATATATATATATATATATATAAAATCCTAATATGCAAATAGACTGAATGACAGGATAACCGAACAACCGAACAACCGAACAACCAAAAAACTGGTCTTTATGATATGTGAGGACCACCAGGATGCACATGCAGAACATGGCAGGTGTCGGCAGCAGGCAGCAGAGTGCAGAACATAGCAGGCATTGGCAGCAGCAGGATAGTGGAGCAGGTGAGCAGGGGCAATAGATGTCATCGGGGTGAGGCTCTGGTGGTTACTGAAAATTCTTTGCTCCTGTGCACCAAGGTACTTCCTGGCACTTGCACCTGCTGCCAGTGCCAGGCGCCAGCCCTGATCACTCAGCGCTGTGAATGGGTGTGAGTGGTGGCTGCCTGTCTCAATTGCCCCTCAGGGCTTCTCCACCTCCCCCTGCTCCTGAGGGGCGATTGGGGCAGCAGCCCCCCCAATTGCTCCATGCTGTCAGCAGATACGAGTGGGGTTGGCATCGACAGCGAGTAGGACCAGCGGTGGCAGGAGTGGGGCTACCTGGCAGACAGGGGACCGGGAGCTATGTTGGGAGAAGCTGGGTGGTGGCATGGAGGATGAGCAGAGTCCTGCCCCTGTTCCTGTCACAGCCTTGAGGCCCACAGTTCCTTCCAAGATGCATGAATTCATGCACTGAGCCCCTAGTAAGATAAATAATTCCCAGGAATATAATGTACTACATGGTGACTCTATTATATACTTGAAAGTTATTAAGAAAGTAAGTCTTTTATTTTTAGTTTTATTGAAAAACTAGAGGCCCAGTGCACAAAATCATGTGCAGGTATGGTCCCTAGGCCTAGCCTGTGAGCAGGGCCATCTTCCTCAGCTACCAGCAGCTAGCCCTGCCCCCTGCCACCACCTACCCCAGTCCCCCGTTCACCATCCAGGGATGGGAGCCTGATTGCTGGGGAAGGGACAAAGAGGTTGACCATTCCTGCCCGCTTGCCGGCCTCACCCCAGCCACCGTTCACCCTATGTGTGTGGGACACAGTGGGGTGGAGGCCTTGGCCTGGCGCCACCTGCATCCCCCGCCACTCATCCTGGGTTCCTGTTCAGCATTGGAGATTGGAGTCTGTCGGCTAGGAAAAGTGACTGAGAGGCGGTCAGTAGACCTCCTAGTGACTGGTCACACAGTCGTTCTGGTGGTTCTGCCATTATGGTCACTGGGCTTTTATTATATAGGACTAGAGGCCCGGTGCACAAAATTTGTGCACAAGGGTTGTCCTGGCTTGCACCCTCTCACAATCTGGCACCCCTCGGGTGATGTCTGACTGCCAGTTTAGGCCCAATCCGGGACAGCTTACTCCTAACCGCTCGCCTGCCTGCATGCCTAATTGCCCCTAACCACTCTGCCTGCCTGCTTAATCACCCCTAACCACTTGCCTGCTGGCCTGATCACCCCAACTGCTCTCCTGCTGGCCTGATCGCCCCAAATCATTTGCTTGCCTGCCTGCCTGCCTGATCACTTCTAACTGCTTCTGCCTTGGCCCCCACCTCTGTGCCTTCATCCAGAAAGTCGTCTGGAAGGATGTCCAAAATGTTGTTCAGCTGTCCGGTCTAATTAGCATATTACACTTACATCATTACAGATAGGACTAGAGGCCCGGTGCACAAAATTCGTGCGGGGGGGAGGGGTGGGTCCCTCAGCCCAACCTGCACCCTCTCCAATCTGTGAGCCAACACCCTGCAGCCTGTGGTGCTGTGGTCCCAGGGACAGCAATACCTAGCAATGGTGGGTCCTCAGCCTCCCTCCAGACACAGGAGGAAAGACAACCTAAGCAGCAAGCCTAAGGGATGCCCGGGAGGGACGTGCTTGCCAAGCTTCCATGTAGAATGCTGCGCACTGCCCAGAAGCCCTTTGGGGCCAGGGCGGGACGCTTGCCTCATCCCCTTGGGCTTCTCTGACTCCCACACCCTTAGGCCATAGCTCACCAACATCATGGAGGGAGGATGTTTGAGGACCCGCCGTTGCTGAGTGTTGTTGTCCCTGGGACTGCAGCACCACAGGCTGCAGGGCGCTGGCACCCTCCGGAGCTGGGTGTTGCTCTGGGGAGCAGTGCCTGGGCTCAGGGAGTAGGGAGTGGGGTAGGGAGCAAGCTGGAGGAGAAGAGGTCAGGGCGATTCATTCCAATGGATCTCACTCCAAGGCTTCATTCAAATGCAGAAAGCTCTCCAGTGATGTCAGTTTGGCTCAAGTAAACTCATAAAAGTACTCTACAGGTTTGAATGTTTTTACATGAACACGACGTATGCACCTGCTGGTTTCTGAGGGCAAGGCAACAGAATCAGTCCATGATGTCTGCTGTGAAATTATAGAGGAGTCTCTTTTTGCTGTCAAAAGCCAGGTCACCCTTAGAAGGAGTGTAGAAAACCGGAAATGGGATTTACAAAGAGACAGAAGCGAACAGAGAGATCCTCCTGCACTCGTTTCTACCAAGACAGGCTGGTTTCTCAAACAAACATCCACCCTCCCTGAAGTTGGTGAGCTGTGGCCTAAGGGTGGGGGAGTCAGAGAAGCCTGAGGCGAGGTCTGTCACAGAAGCCTGAGGCGAGGTCCGAGGGTCTTATAACGATACCGAGATAAAAATAGAGAATTTTATTAACATTCAGATCCCTCTCACTCAATTGTTCTCTCCTAGCAAACACCTACCAAAAAGTAACCACTATCCTGATTTTTATCAATCTTCTTGAATTCGGAGAGACTTTGCCAGTATCCCAATATGTGGTCTATCTTTGAAATTGTCCACTGTGTACTTGAGAAGCATGTATATTTTGTAACTTTGGGGTGAAATGTTCTGAAGATGTCAATTAAGTCCATCTGATCTAGTGAGTCATTTAGGATTGATGTTTCTTTGCTGATTTTTTGTCTAGAGGATTTATCCAGTGATGTCAATGGGCTATTAAAGCCACCTACTGTGATTGTATTGCTGTTGATCTCTCCCTTGATATCTTCCAGAAGTTTCTTTTTATATATTTGGATGCCCCAGCATTGGGAGCATATATATTTACCAGAGGTATATCCTTTCGTTGTATTGATCCCTTTAGTATTATGAAGTGGCCTTCCTTATCTCTTGTTATGGCCTTCACTTTGAGGTCTAATTTGTCAGATATAAATATTACTACCCCAGCTTTTTATTTTTTCATTTCCATTTGCCTGAAAGGTATTTTTCCATCCCTTCACCATCAGTCTGTGTGAGTCCCTTGTTCTAAGGTGGGTCTCTTGTAGACAGCATATGTATGGGTCATGTTTTCTTATCCATTCAGCTACTTCATGTCTTTTGATTGAAGCATTTAATCCATTTAAATTTAATGTTATTATTGATAGGTACTTGTTTGCACCCATTTTTATTCTTTGTGCCCGTGTTTCCTCTTGCCTTTATATTTCTTCTTTTTTACAGCAGTCCCTTAGCATTTCTTGCATTGCTGGCTTAGTAATGATAAACTCCCTTAGCCTTTTTTTGTCTGTGAAGTTCCTGATTTCCCCTTCAATTTTTTTTAAAAAAATATATTTTGATTTATTTCAGTGAGGAAGTGAGAGAAAGAGAGATAGAAACATCAATGATGAGAAAGAATCATTGATAGGCTGCCTCCTAAATACCCCACACTGGTGATCAAGCCCACAACCTGGGCATGTGCCCCGACTAGGAATCAAGCTATGACCTCCTGGTTTATAGGAAGATGTTAAACAATTGAGCCACACCAGCCAGGCTCCCCTTTAATTTTGAATGATAGCCTTGATGGATAGAGTATTCTTGGATTCAGTCCCTTGCTTTGCATCACTTTATATATTCCATTCCCTTCTGGCCTGATGTATTTCTGTTGAGAAATCATTTGATAGTCTAATATAACTTCCCTTGTAGATAACTTTCTTTTTCTTTCTTTCAGCCCTTAAGATTCTTTCTTTGTTATTAATGTTTGCCATTGTAATTACTATGTCTCTTGGTGTGGGTCTTTTTGGGTTCATTTTGTTTGGGACTCTCAGTGCTTGTGTGACTTTTTTCCCCCAAATCAAGGAAGTTTTCTGTCATTATTTCTTCAAATAGATTTTCTAATCCTTGCTCCTCTTCTTGTCAATCTGGCACCCCTGTTATACGTATGTTACTTCATTTCATGTTGTCCCAAAGCTCCCTTAGGCTCTCCTCTTTGGGTGTGTTTTTCTGCCCTGTCTTCTAATTCATTAATTTTGTCCTCCACTTCCTCTAGTCTACTGTTGAAACCTTCCATTGTGTTTTTAATGTATCTATATCATTTTTTATTTCCTCTTGATTCTTACATAAGTTGTTGATTTTCTCATCCAGCATAATTGAAAAAGCATACAGTTTAGAAACTGTATGGAACCTTATTCTAAATTCTTTTTTCTGACATATTGCATGCCTCTTTTTTCTTTAGTTCCTTTTCTTGTGACACCTCCTTTTCTTTCCTTTGGGGTTGTTTCTTTAGCTCCCCATTTTTGCTCTCACAGAGGAATCCAAGCCCTGAGATGTGTAGGGCCCTGGGCTGACACCTTGGGCTGAGCAGGTGGGGAGTGCAGACTGAGGCTTATAGGCAGGATGCATGGGGCCAGGGCAATGCAGTGGTCTTGGTGGGCAGGGAGCACAGATAGAAGCTTGACTGCTGGATGCACAGGGCCAGGGCTTACACCGTGGGCTTGGCAGGAGGGGAGCATAGTTCAAGACTCACTGGCCAGACACACAGTGCCTGGGACCGACACCATGGGCCAGTGGTAAGGGGGTGCACTCCAGGACCCACAGGAGCCCACAGTCTGTGAATCTGCAGCTGAGGCAGCAGATCTTTGAACAGAGTGGCTATAGGGTCTGGAGTGGTGTCTAAGGACAGTCTGGCTGGTGGTGAGTCTGGGTTCCTAGTCACAGCAGCTCTCCCCTTCAATATGGCATGGTTTATGTTGAGCTGGCCACCCCAGGAGTGATTTCAGCAGTAGCAGGGCCTCTCCATCTAGGAGAGTGTGATCCACTAGCCCCTGAGAGTCCTGCAGAATCTAACTGTCCCTCACTCACAACCACATACACCGCTGACGTCCACAAACTCCCCTTTCGCTTCCTCACTCACTCACACTCTTTCCTCACTGACATCCTGCCAATGCCATCTTCTGTCACCATGTCTGACTTATTTTACTCAACATTGAATAATTGAGAATCATCCAATACTGGTAGATTTTTTATTTCCAATGCTTTATAATATTTCATTGCATGAATGTATTAATTTATTTAACTATCTATTAATTCAACTATTTATGAACATCTGGATTTTTTACAGTTTTGGGCTATTATTGCCACTATGAACATTTTTGTACATATCTTTGATGAATATATGAGCACTTCTAAGTGTATACCTATGAGGTAAATAAGGGTCATATGATAGGGGTATATTAAACTTTAGTAAATACAATCAAACGATTTTCCAAAGTAGTTGTATTAATACACATTATAAAAATAAATTCATGTGAATGTCAGATAATCCATATGCTTGCTCATTCTTGACAATGTCTATCACTTTCATTTTAGCACTTTTTAAAGTATGTAGTGGTATTTCACTGTAATTTCAATTTGAATTTTCTTGATGTCTAGATACAGTTGAGTACCTTTTATTATTTGTATTGATCTTGTGTACACTCTTTTGAAATGCCTGTTCAAATATTTGTTCATTTATGCTTTTTTCTTAATGATTTGTATAAATTTTAATATGTTCTCCATGAAGTACTACTGTCAAATACAGTTATTTCATATATCTTTTTCCACCTTAAATATTTATCTTGCACCTTCTACTTTGATATTCCTGGCTTGTTTTTCTAAACTTGCTATGGTGTTTTCAATTATGCATTTATTTTCCTTCATAGTTTTTATGTTCTGTGCTTTCTCTAACCCAGATTAAAGAAAATATTTTGTGCTCTTGCAGAATTATTGTTTTGAATTTCACATTTAAATCTGCAATTGATTTTTTCACGTGGTGTGAGGTATAGGTCAATATTCATTGTTTTCCTTATTAATATGACATTCAACCGACCTTGCACTGTTTATAGAAAATTATTTTCGGATATAGAGAAAATGGCGACGGAATAGAGTCGGGTTTTGAGTCTGTTCCTGGGGCGGAGAGTCGGAGCAGCAGAGGCTCGCAGAGGGAGTGTATGTGGGCAAGCCAAGGGACAGCTAAACTCCAGGAGAAGGCGGGGGAGTGCTGGGCAGTGTTCCTCTGACCGCGCAGCACCCACAGGGGCTGGGTCCCCTCCTGGAGCTGCGGGCTCGCCGGGCGCCTCGCCATCTTGCAAGGAAAGAAGGATTTTCGTGGAAACCTGACTTTCCGCGACAACTGCAAACACTGAGCTGCTGGGAGCACCAGACCACCGGTCCCCTATCAGCGCAAACATTCGGATTCAAAGAAACTCTTCACTGCACCACGGAAAGGTCAGATTTCGCCTGAAATGAGGGGCGGTTTCTAATCCCCGCGGTGGGTGAGGGAAGCGCTGGGTGAGGGAAGCGCGGCAGCCGCAGGACCGCAGGACCGGCAGGAGCCGGGAGGTCTGTGCCTAGAAAAATCGGAGGCAGTTGGAACTGCCCTGATCCGTGAATGAGGAGGGGGGTCTTCTGAGCTGCTAACAGAAGTGACCTCTTGAAAGCAACTCATTTTAATCTGACGAGGAGGGTCAGACTAAGAATTTTCAAAGGAGTGCAGGCTCCTTAGTCTGGGGCACAGACCCACGGTCCGCACACCTGGGCTCTTTCCGACTCTGATTGCTAAGCCCAATACAGAGGTAAACCCAGGCGGAAACCCTGAAAGACTGCAGGGGGAAGGTGTTTTTTCGGAACCTGGGGCCAGAGCTGCGTGTGACCATCAGAGAGGCAGCTCTGAGGCGCATACCTCCACAAACCAGTAGTGAGTGCCATAGAGGGGAAAAAAAAAAAAAAAAAAAGAAAAAAGAGCTAGAGAGGCCCGGAAGTCAATTCAGAAACACTGCCACCCAGGGGCTGAAACGCTAATTGTCTCTGGTGTAATTAAAAATAAATACGAGAAATTAAGACACGGCTGGCTTAAAAAGCAGGACTGGCTTCCAACACTGAGGAGCCCTGGAATGAAGCTGAACTGAAATACCGCCCAGACTGGGAAAAAGGCGTACCAAACAGAATAATAGAGGAAGTGAATGACAGCCGCTACTGCACATTTTAGTCTTCCTATTTTTTAATTTTCAATTCTTTTTTCAATTTTAAAAATTTTTTATTCTCATATTTTTTTATTTTCATTTTTTGCATCTTTTACTTAAGAAACTAATTTTTTTTCTTTTTCCTCACTCGATTTTCACCTTTTTAATTATTACATTTTTATTTTCAATCAACACTATTATTACTATTATTTTACTTTTTTTTTTTTTTTAATGTCATTTGATTTTCTCTTTCTTTTTTTTTGGATTAGTGTCCTACATTCGATTTGCATCTTTCCCTTACAATCGTTTTACCCTATCTCAAAGCTAACATTATGCCATCACTCTCCTCCCAACCTTTCCCATTTTGGTCCCCAGTTTATCTTAACCCTTTCTGGCTTTAGATTTTCCCTACTTTTTCAGTTTACTCCCTGCTAAAACTTCACCCTACTTATATTATCTAATTCCCAACCCCCTGCTCCAAATCCATACAAACCTCTCTCTACGCTACCTTAAAAAAATTATTTTTCTCTCGGGCCTTTTGTTGTTGTTTGCTTGAATGTTGATTAGATTGAATTTTTATGCTTTTTTATGAGATTGTTTTGATTATTCTTTTTGTTGGTTTGGTTGGTTCTTTTGTTTGCTTTGTTTTTGTTTGTTTTTTACTTTTGTTTTCCCTTGCCTCACTTGATATTAGCTGCTGTTGCAGTTTGTATTAATCTCCAGGCTCGTGTTGCTGGAATTTGCTGGGAATAGTGGTTGTTCTAGTGGAGTTTACTCCCCATATATATAGTTTGTTCCCCTTTTCTCTCTTAGTATCATTCTTGTCTCTCTTACTTTTTTTTTTATTTTATTTTTCTTTTCTGTTATTTCTTTTTCTTTTCTTTCTTTCTGCTCTTTTCCCAAGTTCAGATTCACACTCTTTGTTTTTTTTTGTTTTGTTTTGTTTTGTTTTTTTTTCGTTGTTGTTCTTTCTTTTTACTCTCCCTCTTCCACTCCTATTCCCTAATTTGTCTTTCTCTGGTGGTTACCTTTATTGGAGGTTATTAATATCGTGAATACAATTCTGTTCAGTGCCTTGTCTGTTGTGCCTGGTTGTGTTGTATTTTATACCTTTAAATCAACGCCAGAGAGAGAAATCTATATAACCAGACATCCGGAGAAGAGAGACCATGGGGAGACAAAGAAACAGCCCCCACAGGAAAGAGAAACAGGCATCACCAGAAAAGGAAGTAAACGATTTAGAGGCAAACAACCTATCAGAGAAAGAATTCAGAGAAATGATCATAGGGTGGCTGAAAAGGATGGAAGACAAATTCGACAATATGAGTAAGAACCAAGAAGAAATGAAGAAGAACCAAGAAGAAATGAAAAATGACATTGCTGCTGTAAAGAACTCAATAGAAAGCATCAAGAGTAGACTAGATGAAGCAGAGGACCGCATAAGTGAGCTAGAAGACAAGATGGAAAAAAATACCCAATTACAACAGCTTCTAGAAACAAAAATTAGAAAGATTGAGGAGAGCGTAAGGGAACTTCGGGACAATACAAAACAAAACAACATCAGGATAATAGGGGTGCCAGAAGGAAAGGAAACTGAGCAAGGAATAGAAAACCTGTTTGAAGAAATAATAACAGAAAACTTCCCTGATATAGGGAAGAAAAAACCCACACAAATCCAAGAAGCTCACAGAGTTCCAAGCAAAATGAACCCCAAAAGACCGACGCCAAGGCACATTATAGTTAAGTTGGCAAACACCAACGACAAAGTAAGAATCTTACAAGCGGCCAGAGAGAGACAGACAGTTACATACAAAGGAACCCCCATCAGACTAGCAACTGATTTCTCAGCAGAAACTCATCAGGCCAGAAGGGAATGGAATGAAATATACCAAGTCATGCAAAGGAAGGGTCTAAATCCAAGAATACTGTACCCAGCAAGGCTATCAATCAAAATTGAAGGTGAAATCAGGAGCTTCACAGACAAAAAAGGACTAAGGGAGTTTATCACCACCAAACCAGCAATGAAAGAAATGCTAAAGGGTCTGCTGTAAAAAAAAAAAAAAAAAAGAAAGAAATAGGAAGCAAAGAAGGTACACAGGGGTATAGAATAAAAATGGCGTCAAATAAGTACCTATCAATAATAACTTTAAGTGTAAATGGATTGAATGCCCCAATCAAAAGACACAGGGTAACAGACTGGATAAGAAAACAAAACCCAGATATCTGCTGTCTACAGGAAACCCACCTCAAAAAAAAGGATGCATACAGACTGAGAGTAAAGGGATGGAAAAAGGTTTTCCAGGCAAATGGAAATGAAAAAAAAGCTGGGGTTGCAATACTTATATCTGACAAATTAGATCTCAAAGTGAAGGACATAACAAGAGATAATGAAGGCCACTTCATAATACTAAAGGGAGAAATCCAACAAGAAGAAATAACTCTGGTAAACATATATGCACCCAATACAGGAGCACCAAGATACATTAAAAAACTCCTGGAAGATATCAAAGGAGAGATTGACAGTAATACAATCATAGTAGGAGACTTCAATACCCCACTATCACCATTGGACAAATCCTCTAAACTAAACATCAGCAAAGAAACATCAAACCTAAATGACTCACTAGAACAGATGGAATTAATCGACATCTTCAGAACATTTCACCCCAAAGCCACAGAATATACATTCTTCTCAAGTGCACATGGGTCATTTTCAAAGATAGACCATATGTTAGGACATAGGCAAAGTCTCTACAAATTCAAGAAGATAGAAATCATATCAAGTATCTTCTCAGATCACAGTGGCATAAAACTGGAAATCAACTACAATAAAAACAACCCAAAGAAATCAAATACTTGGAGACTAAACAGCATGTTATTAAACCATGACTGGGTTACCAAAGACATCAAGGAAGAAATAAAAAACATCATGGCAACAAACGACAATGAAAACACAACAATCCAAAATCTATGGGACACAATGAAAGCAGTCCTGAGAGGGAAGTTCATAGCTCTACAAGCCTACTGCAAAAAACAAGAAACAATGGTAATAAATTACCTAACCCAACAACTCAAAGAGTTAGAGAGAGAGCAACAAGATAAGCCCAGTGTAAGCAGAAGGAAAGAAATAATAAAGATCAGAGCGGAGATAAACGACATAGAGACCAAAGAAACAATACAAAAGATCAACAAAACCAAGAGCTGGTTCTTTGAAAGGATAAACAAGATTGATGGACCTCTAGCCAGGCTCACCAAGAAGCAAAGAGAGAGGACCCAAATAAACAAAATCAGAAATGAAAGAGGTGAAATAACAACAGATCCCGCTGAGATACAAAGGATTGTTACAAAATACTACGAACAACTCTATTCCAACAAACTGGACAACCTAGAGGAAATCGACATATTCCTAGAAAAATACAACCTTCCAAAACTTAATCAGGAAGATTCTAAACAGCTCAACATGCCAGTAACTATGGAAGAAATTGAAGCAGTCATCAAAAAGCTTCCGGCAAACAAAAGCCCAGGGCCAGATGGCTTCACAGGAGAGTTTTATCAAACTTTCAAGGAAGAACTAAAACCTATCCTCCTCAGACTATTCCAAAAAATTCAAGAGGAAGGAACACTTCCAGGCTCCTTCTATGAAGCCAGCATCACCCTAATACCAAAACCAGATAAAGACAACTCAATGAAAGAGAATTACAGGCCAATATCCCTCATGAACATTGATGCCAAAATCCTCAACAAAATTCTAGCAAATCGGCTCCAGCAGTACATCAGAAAGATAATACACCATGACCAAGTAGGATTTATTCCAGGAATGCAAGGATGGTACAATATCCGCAAATCAATAAACGTGATACATCACATAAACAAATTGAGAGATAAAAATCACATAGTCATATCAATAGATGCAGAAAAAGCATTTGACAAAATCCAACACCCTTTCTTGATAAAAACTCTCAACAAGGTGGGAATAGAAGGCTCGTACCTCAACATAATAAAAGCTATTTATGATAAACCCACAGCAAACATCATACTCAATGGGCAAAAACTAAAACCATTTCCCCTAAGAACAGGAACAAGACAGGGATGCCCACTCTCACCACTCCTGTTTGACATAGTACTGGAAGTATTAGCTATCACAATTAGGCAAGAAGAAGAAATAAGAGGCATCCAAATTGGAAAAGAAGAAGTGAAGCTGTCCTTATTTGCAGATGACATGATATTGTACATAAAAAACCCAAAAGATTCCATCAAAAAACTAATAGACTTAATAAATGAATTCGGCAATGTAGCGGGATACAAAATTAACGCCAAGAAATCTATGGCTTTTCTATACACCAATAATGAACTTACAGAAAGAGAGACTAAAAAAGCAATCCCATTTACCATCGCACCAAAAAAATTAAGATACCTAGGAATAAACTTAACTAAGGAGGTAAAAGACCTATACGCAGAAAACTACAGGACACTGAAAAAAGAGATAGAGGAAGACGTAAACAGATGGAAGAACATACCATGTTCCTGGATTGGTAGAATCAACATCATTAAAATGTCCATACTACCCAAAGCAATCTACAGATTCAATGCACTCCCCATCAAAATACCAACAGCATATTTCACAGACCTAGAAAGAACTCTCCAAAAATTCATCTGGAATAAAAAAAGACCCCGACTAGCCTCAGCAATCCTCAGAAAGAAGAATAAAGTAGGTGGGATCTCAATACCAGATTTCAAGCTGTATTACAAAGCCACTGTTCTCAAAACAGCCTGGTACTGGCACAAGAACAGACATATTGATCAATGGAACAGAATAGAGAACCCAGATATCGACCCAAACCACTATGCTCAATTAATATTTGACAAAGGAGGCATGAACATACAATGGAGTCAAGACAGTCTCTTCAATAAATGGTGTTGGGTAAACTGGACAGATACATGCAAAAAAATGAAACTAGATCACCAACTTACACCATACACAAAAATAAACTCAAAATGGATACAGGACTTAAACATAAGACGGGAAACCATAAAAATACTAGAGGACTCCACAGGCAACAAAATCTCAGACATATGCCAAAAGAACTTCTTCACTGACACTGCCCCTAGGGCAATGGAAGCTAAAGAGAAAATTAACAAATGGGACTACATCAAAATAAAAAGCTTTTTTACAGCAAAAGAAACCATCAACAAAACAACAAGAAAGCCCACCGCATGGGAAAACATATTTGCAAATGCTATCACTGATAAAGGTTTAATCTCCAACATCTACAGGCAGCTTATGCAACTTAATAAGAGGAAGATAAATGATCCAATAAAAAAATGGGCAACAGACCTAAACAGAATATTTTCAAAAGAAGACAGAAGGAAGGCCAAGAGACACATGAAAACATGTTCAAAGTCACTTATTATCCGAGAGATGCAAATCAAAACAACAATGAGGTACCATCTCACACCTGTCAGAATGGCTATCATCAACAAATCAACAAACAACAAGTGTTGGCGAGGATGCGGAGAAAAAGGAACCCTCGTGCACTGCTGGTGGGAATGCAGACTGGTGCAGCCACTGTGGAGAACAGTATGGAGCTTCCTCAAAAAACTGAAAATGGAACTCCCATTTGACCCAGTAATCCCACTCCTGGGAATATATCCGAAGAAACTAGAAACACCAATCAGAAAGGATATATGCACCACTATGTTCATAGCAGCACAATTTACAATAGCTAAGATTTGGAAACAGCCTAGGTGCCCATCAGCAGATGACTGGATCGGAAAACTGTGGTACATCTACACAATGGAATACTATGCTGCCATAAAAAAGAAGGAATTCTCATCATTTGCAGCAACCTGGATGGAATTGGAGAACATTATGCTAAGTGAAATAAGCCAGTCAATGAAAGAAAAATACCACATGATCTCACTCATTTAGGGATAGTAAAGAACATTATAAAGTGATGAACAAAAAGATAGATACAGAGACAGTAAAGCATAAAACAGACTTTCAAATTACAGGGGGAAAGTTTGGGAAAGTTGGGGGAGTTTTGAAATCAAACGAAGGACTTGTATGCATGCATATAAGCATAAACAATGGACGCAAAACTCTGGGGGGGGAGGGCATGTGTGGGTGTGGGGTGTGGGGTAATAGTAAGATATGTACACATATAATACCTCAATAAAAATATTAAAAAAAAAAAAAGAAAATTATTTTCTTCCTCCCTTTGAACTGGAGGAGATCTTTTCCAGAGATCAGATGACCAATGAGTATAAAATTTCAACTCAGAAGTTATTTTCTTTTAGCTCGTTAAAAATCCCATCCTATTGCATTTTGACTTCCATCATTACTGTTAAAGATTAACCTGTCAGTCTAATTGTCTCTTCTTTAAAGTTTATGTGCCTTTCTTTTTATTGCAGCTGCTTTTAAGATTTCCTCATCTTTGATTTTCAACAGTTTATAAACATGTGTCTGATTTGATTTTCTTTGGAAATATACTGTTCTGGGCTCTTTGATCATCTTTAATTTATGGCTTGATATAATTCATCAGTTTTGGAAAAATTCCAAGCCAATATTTCCTTTAGTGTTGTTTTGGTTATTCTTTCACTCTCCTTCTTGAATGTCAGTTATGAATAATATACTTTTTTTCACCATGTTCCCTGTAGTTCTTATTTTCATGTTTGCATGTTAAGTCCTTTTTCCTTTATATGCCTGAGTATTGACATTTCCCCCCACTTTCCAGTTTACTAATCATTTCTTCTGCCATATCAAATTAGCTCATGAGATACATCTTTTGAATTTGTAATTTGCAGTTATTTTACTTTTCCTTATAATCTTCATGCTCCTCTTTTATAGAGATTCTAGGTTCTTGGTAAAATTTAACATTTTTTATTTTCATATGTATATTAATTATAGATATTTTCAATATTTATAGTTACTCCAGTTTATCAATCAAATATGTACTTTGTTTTTCTCTTTTCCCTTGTATGTCAGTATTTGGGCCTGTTTTTAGCATGCTTGGAAATGTTTTATTAATGCTTGTATAAAAAGTGCAGAGGCTTTGGTTAATTTTATCTTATCTAAGGAAATTTAACTTTGTTATAGTAAGCAAATAAATAGAGTACTAGAAAATCACCCTGATCCAGTTGGGGAGAGGGTTTAGGTTTTGTGTTTTTTTCTGGTTTTCTTGCAACTAGAGTTTATATTTTTCTTGTGATCTCAACTACAAACCTTAAATATTTATCTTGCACCTTCTACTTTGATAGTCATGAACTGAAATACCCTTCTTTTCAGCACAATAGGACCTTAACAACTAGATCAAAGTATGAAACCATTGTTCAGGATTTTATGGTACTAGCTACTGCCTTAAACATGGTTTATGGAAATTCTGCCCTCTGTACAGGCAGTTGAGGAGTTGGCGAACACCCTTAGGAAAACATTGCAAGCAGATTTTCAAATGTATTTCTCTGGATGGAACTCCTTCACCTCAAATGTTGGTATCCTTGGCAGTCCCTGAACTATAAATTCTGTACCCAAGCCAAGTAAGCCTGCAAGCCCCCTGCAATTGCTTTCTGCTCAGTCTTTATTCCTCATGATGAGAATTGGCAAATTCCTGAGGGAAAAACACTGAGCTTCATTGAACATTATCCACATAGGTACCAGACTTACCTAATTAAAACAAAGGACAAATCATGCCACTTTACCTGTTTAAAACCTTCAAACCACCTTTCAGTACAACCACATAAAAGCCATGCCTTAAAGGCTCTGCATCATCTGTTGGCAACGAATCTCTGTAACTATTCTTCCACTCATTTACCACACTTTAACCACATTGAGCTTTTCCCTTGAAGGCTGCATAGTTTTTCTTTCTTCTTCATGGGATACATTTCTCCTAGATTGTCATGATTTTCTCCTCATCTTATGGTCTCAAATATCACTTCCTCAGAGTCCTTCCCTGACCTAACCTAACAGCTTTTCCCTGTGCCATCTCTATTCTGTTATCTTATTTATCTCTTTAATAGACTTATCTCTACCAGAACTTAATCCACTAATTTCTTTGTGTGTCTAATGCCTGTCTCCCAGGCCAGAACCAAAGTTCCTAGAGAGCAGCAACTCTACTTCGTTGCCATATCCCATAGAATAGAACCTGGTTAAGCCCTCAACAAATGACTGTTAACTGACAAGATGAAACTTCAATATAGTGGCAAGTGAGTAGTTTATTCAACAAAATGATTGGCTGTCAAAAATAAAACAAAGTTAGAAATTTAAGTGTAAGTGTATGGAAAATTAAATTATAAATGGATAAAATGGTGAATGAAAACATCACCATAATTTAAAAGACTATACAATTTCAGGAAGGGCTGAAAGGATATTTTCTTATGTAAATAGAAAGAATATAATTTGTAAAGGGAAAAATAAGCAGATATAAATGCATTAAATTCATTGTTAAAATGTATGTCCAAGGAGTTAATAAAGAAGGCCAAAGGGGAAAAATAGATTGGGAGTAAACATTTGTAGTGCTTATATGCGGAAACAAAGGTTTAGTGTCCTTTGAACAAAAGAAGGTGTTATAATTGATAAGAAGTAGACAACCAGCAGAAATTAGCAAAACAAAACAAAAAGGGTAATATATTAAAGCTAATTCACTTTATTTCTGGAATAAAAAGTGTTAACAATTGAAAATTACTATATATTTTACTACATTAGGAGAAAGAAATAGAAAAAAATGTTATCATTTTAACAAGTGCAAAAAATCCATTTGATAAAATCCAGCATCTGTTTATGAAAAAAATCTATTTAAACTAGAAATAAATAGAAAGGAACTTTCTTCATCTAATATTAAGAGGTATCTACAAATCATCCTACAGCAAACAACATACCAAATGGTGAAATTATGAAAAATACTGCATTGGCATTTAGAATGAGACAAAGATGCCCATTACATCTACTTGCATCTAATATTGTTCTGGAAGTATCACCCATTATGTTAAGGCAAAAATAAATAATTAAAAATGATCATTTTAAAAGCTCAGATAAATTATTGGAATTAATAATAATATTTGTTTTTATCTAACTTCACATAACTTATATAAGAGCATCATGACTTGTAACAAAGTTTTAGCAAAAGAAAAAAAGAATTGAGATTAATAAATTTGCTAACACACACATATACAGTAGGTCCTCGGGTTATGTCGGAGATCTGTTCTTACAGCATGACGTAACGCGATTTTTGCCGTAAGTCGGAACCCACCTACATAAGCACCTACGTCACTCACATGGAGCACATACACAACAGTAATGAAGTGAAACAATAAAAAAAATTAAAAGAAAGATAACAATTCCTGACCTTTACTTGTGGTAAATAAATAATAAAAAACATAAAGCACATATGTACATACATTGAAATGATGGAACTTTTTTAAAAAATAAATAAATAAATGGGAGATGGAGATGTAATCACGAAACACCGTACGTAGAATCTGACCTAACATGAGGACTGCCTGTCTACATATATATATATATATATATATATATATATATATATATATACATACTAGAGGCCCAGTGCACGAAATTCTTGCATGCGGGGGGAGGGGGTCTCCCAGCCTGGCCTGTGCCCTATTACAGTGCCGAAGCCCTGAAATCGATCGCCCCAAAGAGGTAGGCCATGCCCACCCATCCGGGGCTCCTCGATGGATTGCTCCACAGAGGTAGGCCAGAGCCGGGGGTCCCACCTCCATGCTGTGCAGAGCCGCGCAGAGCCTGGACCCCACCTCTGCGCAGTGCACACAGTGTCAACCTCCGCCCAACCACGTGCGCACACAGCCCCACCCACCCGCACGTGCCCGCTGTGCACGCAGCCTCCTGTTGATTGCTCATTGTGGCATGAGGGCGTCACAGTGTGAGGGCATGATGACCACATAGGCTTTTATTAAAAGGATGCATATATATATATATATATATATATATATATATATATACTAATTTATAAACATGCAGGTAGATAGGTAGATAGATAAACAGATAAGCAGGAGGGGACAGAGCACAGATACAGTTATTGGGAGTGTGGTACAAGGGCAACATGAATCCAATAACAAAACTCCATGAAAGCAGAGATAATGGTCTGTTTGGTTCACTCTTATATCCTCAGTGTGTAGCACATTGTAGGGACTCAATAAATGTTTGTTGAATGGATAAATAAATGCTCAGACAATGATATGTGTAAACAAGAGTCCTTATATGTGCCTCAGAGGGTCTAAAATAAAATTACAGGTAGGGAGTAAATGGATCCAGAGCTAAAGATTACAGGACAATAAAGACAGGAAAACAGAATAGTCATTCTAGAAAAAATATTTAAGTGAACTTGTATCCCTTAGACTTGACATTTAAATATAAGAATAACTAATCAAACTTCTAATTATAATCTTCTATTGAAAACATTAACCAATATTGTTTCTTTATCATATCAATTCAATTATTTATTATCAATCAATTCAGTTATGTGGACTCTGCTTGCATGTTGATTATAGGAGATTAAAATACAAAGACTCCTCAAGTCATCTGAAACTTACACTTCAGTGACCGCATTGACCGATCTAGATTGACAATTTGATATTATTTATGGATTACTGATTATGACACAAATATATGCTCACACATTTTAAGAATAAAGTATAATTTTTATACCTTGTACTTAAAGTATAGTGCCTGATTAAAGTTGAAAGTTAAAATACAGATAAGACAAGGTTGTTAAATATGATTGGCGCATGAGGTCATTGATAAGCTTTCTGTGGTATTACCTCTATAATTTGTCTATCAAGGTTTGAGATTTCATAGGAATATAAAAGTTAATATTCTCTTAAGAAACAGAATACTAGGTAGAAGAAATGATAGTATAATGATGTTTGTCATTAATTATGTATCTAAGAAAAGGTCATCATCTATATTTAAATATTTTAAATATCAGAAATAAAAAGTATTATGAGAAATTCTTTCTTTCCTCTCATTTGCATTATTATTTGACATTAAGGGGTTCTATCAACTTAATAATTCCTTTAATCTACCAAACAAGTCTTTGTTTCCCAATTATTTCTCTATTTCATTTGAGATTTTATTAAAATTTAAAAATTGTTGAAATGAATTTAGATTTTTAGTTGAGGAGTCACTAAAAACATGCACCGCACTTAGTGCTAAAAATGGTTCCCTTTGCCTAATTTCATTACCAAAAGTTGTGGAAATGTCATTGTATTTACTTACTGTTTGTATCAAGAAGCTATATTTTAAATCATTAAAGTTTAAAGGGAAATATAAAGTAAATCCTTAAATTTACTGCTAGAAATAAGATTCATGCTCTTTTAAGCCAAATTTATACCTTCTCATGCTAAGATTTGAACTAGCAGACTTTGGTTAAAATATCTGGCAGGTTTTTCAGCTTGGATGTAAGCCAGAAGGCCAGCAGCTGTGTTCATTCTTGGTTGAGCAGGACATAGTATTGGAGCCCACAAGCAGAGAACAGAGGACTGTACAAAAGGGAGAACAAGGCAGAATCATAGCTAATTAGAATTTCTCCAGGCTTTCTTAACAGGTATGCAAAATACAGTAATTAAGCTAGGACTGTGAAAACATTTCATTTTTATGTTTTGGTGATGATACAAACTAGTTTAAAATTATCCAGTTCAAGCACAGTCACTTAAAATCTTTAAAATGAGACACACAATGTATATTTGGCTGCTGTGATTTTTGTAATTACTGCAATCAAATCCAGGACTAATTTAATTTCTCAATAAAGAATATCATGGGTTTATTTACTGACTTGTTTTGGTGCAGATGTTTTCCAGACCCCCAAAAAGCAGAAAAAAACGAAATACATTAATATCTCAATATTTTAAAATATCGAGATCTATCCTATACATGTAATAGATGGAATTGTCATCTCTGAAATAAATTAATTTTAACATACTTGAAAGTTTGAGCCTTTTTGTTAGTAAAGTCAGCAAAATATTATGTTCATAAATACTTTAATAATTTTATTTTTAGAATCTGATAATGAATTGAATGTAAAAATGAAAGAAAAAAAGACCTTTTAAAATATGCTTCTACTTCTTTTTTCACTAAACTTTTTTATTAAGTTTATTGACCTGACATCTGTTAATAATTTTACATAAGTTTTTTAAAAATATGTTTTCATTGATTTTTTTAGAGAGAGAGGAAGGGAGAGGGATAGAGAGATAGAAACATCAATGATGAGAAACATTGATCGGCTGCCTCCTGCATACCACACTGGGGATCGAGCCAGCAATCCTGACATGTGTCCTGACTGGGAATTAAACCATGACCTCCTGGTTCATGTGTCAATGCCCAACTGCTGAGCCACACCAGCTGGGCTAAGTTTAATATACAATTCTATAATACATCATCTGTATATTGTATTCTGTGCTCATCAGGAAAAATCTAGTGTCCTTCTGTCACCTTAAATTTGACACTCTTTTACCCTCTTTGTCCTCCCCCCCACACACCTTTTCCCTCTGGTAAACACCCTTCCTTTGTCTCTGTCTTTGAGTTTGTTCCTTTGTTGCTTTCTGTTTTATATCCATACTAGAGGCCTGGTGCATGAAAATTTGTGCACTGGAGCGGGGGGTCCCTCAGCCTGCCCTGCCCCCTTTGACAGTCCGGGAGCCCTCAGGGGTGGGAGGAGACCTGGTGATCAGGGGAAGACGACACCCCCATCACACCTCTTCTGCTGCCACTGCCAGCAGCACAAGCCTCGGCTGGCCCTGGTTACCTGAGCCTCGGGCTGCCCTGGGCGGCTGAGCAGCTGCCATCTGAGGCTTGCCTGTGCCTCGGGCTGGCCCTGGGCAGCTGGGCAGCCACCATCTGAGGCTTGCCTGCACCTCGGGCTGGCCCTGGGCAGCTGGGCAGCCACCATCTGAGGCTTGCCTGCACCTCGGGCTGGCCCTGGGCAGCTGGGCAGCCACCATCTGAGGCTTGCCTGCACCTCGGGGTGGCCCTGGGCAGTTGGGCAGCTGACATCCAAGGCTTGCCTGTGCCTCGGGCCAGTCCTGGGCGGCTGGGGTCTGAGGGGACTTGGGGATTCCGGAGGCAGGCAAGCAGAGTGGCTAGACCCACCTGGGGGCGGGCCCGGCCATGCCATGTGCTTGCTGCCCCAGCAGGGCTGAGGGGACTGGGCGCCACCATCTTGTGGGTGTGGGCACTGCCATCTTTGAGGGCGTGGCAGTCAATTAGCATATTCCCTCCTTATTAGCTGTGGGCGCCACCATCTTTGTGAGGGCATGGTGGTCAAATAGAATATTTCCTCTTTATTAGATAGGATATGAGTGAAATCATATCATTCTTATTCTTTTCCGACTTATTTCACTTAGCATGATACTCTCAGGAAGATGTGGTACATATACAAAATGGAATACTACTCAGCCATAATAAAGGATGAAATACTGCCATTTGTGACAACCTGGATGGACCTTGAGACTATCATGCCTCTAGTGTTAAGTGCTGGTTAACTTGATATGAGAAGAACGTCATGATAGACATGGCGCTTTTAACATATGCCTTTGCAGAGCAGGGAAAACAGCAATGTGACAAAGGCAGAATGTTTATGCTTTTGACTTATTGGATTAAAGTAGTTATGCCAATTTTTAAATTTCTTTTAAAATGAATCTCCCATACATTCATAAGTGTGTGTGTGTTTAATACATAAAAAATAATAATAATAACAGCCGTTAATGGCCCTTGTCAGGAAAGAAGAAATAGAAGTTTCGGTTAAGCTCAAGTATGACCTTTTGCATTTATTTGTTTTAATTTATGAAAAGTGACTGAGCTTATTCTTTGTTCTGAAACACAAAATATAAAAATTCAAGTATACCACTGCTATTGAAAATTACCAGAGAAAGTAAAAGTGGTAACCCAACATAATCATTACAATTGAAAACAGGTTAGATATTGAAATAATCAATGTTAGATATCTCATTTTCTATGTAGTATATTAGTGTAGCCTTTGTTTACAGGCACAAAAAAACTCATACTTTATATAGCAAAATACCATTTATACAGAAATGCCCATTTAAAGCTTGTTCAGTATAACAAATAATACACATATGAATTAACAACATTAAAAATTTTAAAAAGCCCTTCCCCAAACTGCTTTTTACAACCTATCAAAGTTATTGATGCAAAATTGAGCCTCTGAATTTTTTTAACTTGTCTTAATTTTAAAACATTAAGTTATTTTATTTTATTTTTTTATTATTATTTTTTTAATTGTAAAGGCATTGTTTAGTAAAATACATTTCATTTTCAAAATTGAGCTATCAGCTGTTACAGTGTACATTTTGTACACTGTGTATACATTTGGGGGGATGTATTTTTACAGCACATTTGAAGGGAGAAATGCTCAAAATTACAGAAGGAGTATAGTTACAATTATGTGGAACATACAAAACATAATAATGGCAAACATACTGGAGGAAACATGCCAAACTGTTAATAACTGATATTGTCGTTTGATGGCAAATTGTACTTTTCTTCTTTTCTAACCATTATGTATTTTCCAATGATTTCCTAATAAATTTGCATTCTCATCATAAAGGAGACATAGCTTTTGTTTTATTTTGAAAACAAATTAGATATAAATTTCTCTGCTTGCCTATTTATAGCCTCAGGCTTTTACGGCTTCCCCGACTATCCCCGTGGCCTTCTCCTTCCCCCCAGCTGTGGGCATTTCAGTCCGCCAGCTTTCCTGTGGTTCTGGACGATGTCCGTTCTGACCTCTAGTTGTATTTTTGAAATTGTTGTGCCCGGCTGCAGGTTAGGTGTTTAACCTATGCCGCCATCTTGGTTTCCTCAAAACATTAAGTTATTTTAAAACACCATTTATAACTTCATATGATTACAAAAGTAAGGCAGTCTCATTGACAATTTCTGTGAAATATGTAGATGTATAAGTAATTAAAGTTATCACCTATAATCTTACCACAAAAATCTACTTCAGACTGTTCCCTCCTTTCCCTCTTATATTCTTTCTTTGCATGTGCATTTAGCAAAATTAAGATTATTCATATACAATGTTATGGTCAATGTTTGCAAATGACTCTTGTACTTGAAAATAATATGTATCCTCTATAATTTGGATTTATTAAATTATTGGATTTATTAAATTATTTGGATTTATTAAAAATTTATTAAATTGAACATAGAATTTTAAAACATCCATATCCTTAGTAATAGTTTGTCTTTCATATTGATGTTTTTAGGGGGATTGTGATAAAATCTCTTACTACTGTATAGTGGTAATTATAATTCTACTAGTTTTTGCTTGGAACGTTTACACTAATAAAGCATAAAAGTTTCTCATTATTCATTTTCTTAGATTTTTCTCCTATCATCATATAATGCCTCCATTTTTCCTTTATCAATGCTTTCCACCTTTTCTTACATTTCATTTCATATGAATATTTCTATACCAGCTTTTCTTTGTTATACGGATGTACTCCTTGACTCACAATAGGGTTATGTCATGATAAACCCATTATAAACAGAAAATACTGTAAGTCAAAAATGCAGTCAATACACCCAACCTACCAAACATCATAGCTTAGCCTAGTCATACATACACTCAGAACACTTACATTAGCTTACAGTTGGGCAAATTCATCTTGCTGCTGCTGCCCAACATCATGAAAGAATATTGTACCATATACTGCTAGCTGCCAAAAAGACCAAAATTTGAAATAGAATTTCTACAGATTGTGTATTGCTTTCACACCATTGTAAAGTAAAAAATTGTAAGTCAAAGCATCCTAAGTTGGGGACTGTCTATATATACATATAGATACCCAAAATGTGGAATGTTCAGGCCAAGTTCATTGTCTCACCACAATTGAATCTGGTCGAGGACAAAAACGATTAATGGAACCAAAGTTTATTGGCAGAGGCCAGTCCTGGAAAAGGTGTACCTGGGGTTCCAGGAGCAGCCCAGTGTCTGGAGCTCCCTTTCCATGTTACAGTCAGGAGTAGTCCAAGCTAATTAAAGTCTAATAGTCCATGTGTGGAGACCCACATGGCCATAACCGGAATGA
The DNA here is from genome assembly GCF_027574615.1 of Eptesicus fuscus. Taxonomy (NCBI): domain Eukaryota; kingdom Metazoa; phylum Chordata; class Mammalia; order Chiroptera; family Vespertilionidae; genus Eptesicus; species Eptesicus fuscus. The sequence continues at coordinate 63,263,800 of NC_072473.1, read as the reverse complement.
ACTTCAGGAACCATTGCATGCAGAGAAGAAGAGAGACAGTGAAAGGAAGAACACACCTTTTAATTTGAGGGTGGAGACAGCCTTGCCAGCTCCTGATTGATCTTTTCAAAAAATTTTATCTTAGCAACATCCTTGGGATTGGTTTATATGCCTTACTGCCTTGTGATTGGTTATCTGCACACTGTCTGTCTTAGCAATATCCATATATTTTAAAGTTTATGCACACCCTTCCTTCCTTGCCCACTTGGGGTGTCTTAGAAACTCCACCTAGTTGTGTTCTTGAGTTTTACTTTCCCTTCCCATGGTCTTGCCCCTATCTACCTAACTTCCTTCTGTCTCCTCAACATTGTAATATATAATATATAATATATAATATTTATTATCCTTTTTTGTACCTTTCTACTATATTATTATATTTTAAGTTTTTTATTGTAAATAGAGGCCCAGTGCACGGATTCATAGCACCGGTGGGGTCCCTTGGCCTGGCCTATGGGGATTGGGCAGAAACCGCCCTTGCATGGATTCGTGCAGGGCATGTCTGGCCCATCTCACCCAGTCCCAATCGGCCAGACTTCAGCAGCAAGCTAACCTACCAATCAAATGTTCAAATGATTGGTCAGACACTTAGCATATTAGGTTTTCATTATATAGGATAGCATATATCTGAATTTTAAAATCCAGTTTGAGTGCCTCTGTCTTTTAATATGTGATACTACTCTATTTACATTTACTATGTTTATTTATACATCTTCACATTCCTATATTTAGTAATTTCTATTTTCCTTAAATAATTTTGCTTATCTCTCCCTTTTTCTTTCCAATCCCTAATATTATTTTCTTAGTGTTTGTACCTCATATTTCTATTATTTAAGTTGTAATTTTAAAAAATATTTTTTATTACATTTATTGGGGTGAGATTTGACCTGTAGCTATGACACGCACTGACCACCAGGGGGAAGATGCTTAATGCACAGGCATGGAAACATGGAACAGACTGATGAATCTCAGAAGGAAGGGGGAATGGGGCAGGGTGGGAAGAGATTAACCAAAGATCTTATATGCATACTAGAGGCCCAGTGCATGGATTTGTGCACCTATGGGGTCCCTTGGCCTGGCCTCTGACATCCCTTGAGGGATCATGGATTGTGAGAGGGCACAGGCCAGGCTGAGGGACCCCACAGGTGCACAAATCCATGCACCAGGCCTCTAGTAAGATTATATAAATTTCAAGTGTACAGTATTATAATACATCATCTATCATTGTGTGCTCATCACTCTAAGTTTAGTCTCTTCCATCAATATGCATTTGACCCTCTTTACCCTCTTCTTCCTTCCCCCACCCCGCTTCACATCTGGTAGCCACCATATTGTTGTCTGTGTCAATAAATATTTTATTTGTCTATTTTATTTATTCATTAGTTTCATTTTGTTTTACTAGTATATCCCACATATGAGTAACCTTGCTGTTTTTTTTTTAAATCTCCATTTGATCAGTATTTTTTTTACTTTAAATATTGTTTTTATTGACTTTTTACAGAGAAGAAGGGAGAGGGATAGAGAGTTAGAAACATTGATGAGAAAGAAACTTTGATCAGCACATCCCCTACTGGGAATCGAGCCTGCAACCAAGGTACATGAACTTGACGAGATCAAACCCAGGACCCTTCAGTTTGTGGCCCAATGCTCTACCCATGAGCCAAACCAGTTAGGGCTGATCAGTATTTTAATATTCTTTGAACGTGATAAAGAATTGGGGCTCACTTTAACTTTCCTCTATCTCATCTCTTATCTTTTATGCTACTGTATCTTATTTTAGTCTTACTTTGTTTCTCCCTTTAACAAAAAAATATATTTGTACTCAACCCTCTGTGTATGTTTTAGTATGTACATGTACAGTCACTATTAATAAGGTTTCTCCAATTATTTTATAATATTCTTTGGTTATCATTGCTTTTTGCAAGCATCCTTCCCTACAAGTTTATTTTTCTTCTTACTGAAATATATTATTCCAAAAGTTTTCACTAAAATATGAAAATGTACTTAGTTCACCTCATTATGGAATAATTTGTCCAGATACCAAATATAGATTAGCAATAATTTTATCCATAAACTGAGACAGTACTTCATTTTCTTCCAGCATCTACTGTTTATGATAATAAGTCTGATGATCAGTCTAATGTTTTATATGATAGTCAGACCAGTACTGTTTCTTTGTAGATATTCTATGTATTTTATTGTATTAATAACTAAAATTAAGTTTTTTTAACCCAGAATTCTTATAAATATCAATTTGTGTTTATATATCATGGTCAGGATATTACTTGTCTCTTTTTTATTTAAAACATTTATTTATTTGATCCTTATTGAGATAAAACTTATATGCTGGCAAATGAATAGATTTTAACCATCTAAGTTGGTGAACTCTTGCAAATGTACCTATGTAACCAACAGAAACCTTTGAAAATACAGAACATTTCAATAACTCCAGAAAGTTTCTTCATGTTTTCTAGTCACTCCTTACCAACTCATAGGAAAACAAAGTTCTGATCACTGTTACCTTAAATTATTTTCCAATTCTATAAATTTGTTTAAAAGAAATAATAAAATATCTTCTATTTTGTGCCCACCTACTTTTGTTCAGCATGTTGGTGAGATATATCCATGCTATTTCATGTATTAGTAATTTGTTCTTTTGTTGTTTCAGTTGAGTAATATTTTATTGTATAAAAATATCAAAAGTTGTAATTCCATCTTCTTTAGATGACTGTTTGGGTTGTTTCTAATGTTTTCCTGTTAATATAGTTCAATTAAAATGCTTTATAAGTCTTTTGTTAAGCCTGTGTTTTCATTTGTCTTGTGTAAGCTCCTAAAAGGAGAATTTCCACATCATATGCTAGCTAGGTATATGTTTTAAATTGTAAGATATTACAAATTAGTGTTCCCAAAGTGGCTGAACCATTTTACATTCTCATCAGTGATATGTGAGAGTTTAGTTGCTCCACATCCCAACCAGTATCTGGTATGTCATTATGTTTTCTTTTTATTGTTTAGTAATTCTGATAGTTGAGTAATTTGCCTTTTATTGTAGAATTAATTTCATTTTCCTGAAAACTAAAGATGTTGAGTACCTATTCTTGTACTTATTAGGCATTCATATATTGCTTGTGCTTTTTCAATTATTTTGTACATTTTTATTGATTTTTATTTTTATTATTGAGTTGTAAGAATTTCTTTCTATACACAGGCATGACACACACATTCTATAAACAAATTTACTTGTGAGTTGCCTTTTCATTTTTTTACTAGTTATTCTTAATAATTTCAATTTACCATATATTCTTCACAGTTATGGTTTCTTGTGTTCTATAAAAGAAGCTTTGGCTAACCCCAAGGTGGCAAAATTGTGCTCCTATGTATACCTCTAGAAAAGTAATAGTTTTTAATATATATATATATATATTTCAGAGAGGAAGGGAGAGGGAGAGAGAGATAGAAAGATCAATGATGATAGAATCATTGACATGCTGTCTCCTGCATTCCCCCTACTGGGGACTGAACCCAAAACCCAGGTATGTGCCCTGACCAGGAATCAAACTGTGACCTCCTGGTTCATAGGTTGATGCTCAACCCCTGAGCCACACCAGCCAGGAGAAAAGTAATTGTTTTAACTTTTAGGTTTAGTGATAGGATCTTTCTTGAATTATTTTTGTGTACAGAGTGAGGAAAATCTTTAGGTTTATTTTTTTCCAAGTGATTATTGATTTCATAAAAAATATTAAAGGCTGCTCTTTTCCACATTGAATACTTTTAGCACTTTGCTGACTATGAATATAAATTTACTCTAAATTTACAAGTACTTTTCTGGACTTTATTATATCCCAATGGATATCCCATACCATGCCTGGTCTTAGGCTTATACCATAGCATCTATTTTTTTTTTTTAAAGTTCATAGTGACGTTTCCTTTTTTTAAAAAAAAAAATGTATTTATTTATTTATTTTGAGAGAGAGAGAGAGAACATTGATTTGTTGTTCTACTTATTCATGCATTAATTAGTTGATTCCTGTATTGCCCTGATCAGGGATTGAGCCCACAACCTTGGCATATTGGAATGATGCTCTAACCAAATGAGCAACCTGGCCAGGGCACCACATCACCTTGATTACAGTAGACATATAAGGACTGGTTAGTCAAATAATTAAAAGCTATGAAACAACAATGAAAGTCTCAATATACATTGATGTGAGTTTCTAGGAAGACCTAAGTTAGGATATCTATAAAATAAAGAGCCAGGGTCATAAAGACCATTACGACTGAAGGCTCGACCAGACCAGAAATCAGTGCTAGGTCTAGCACTGACTGGGGCCACTGCCAGTGCCCCAACACAGCACTGACTGCCTAGGGGGCTGCAGATGAGGCCCAGAGAGAGGCCTGCAGACAGAGAGGCAGGGTCTGATCCGTAGCCTCTGTGGCAGCCATTGATCAGAACTTGCCTCTCTTTCTCTCCCAGACTGGCCAACAGCTGCACCTCCATTTCTCTCCAGGCCTCCACCAGGGCTGCTGATCAGCCTCACCTTTCTGATCAGGCCCTGTTGATAGGCCCAGAGACTCTGACTGGCATAGAAATTGACCAATCAGAACCAAATAGGCTAGCAGAGGAGGGCAGTTGGGGGCGAGATCAGGCAGGCAGAGGCAGTTAGGGGAGATCAGACCAGCAGGGGAGAGCAGTTAGGGATGAGATCAGGCCAGCAGGGAAGGGCAGTTGGGGGCAACCAGGCTGGTGGGGAGGGCAGTTGGGGGCTTGATCAGGCAGGCAGGCAGAGGCAGTTAGGGGCGATCAGGCAGGCAGGCAGGTGAGTGGTTAGGAGCCAGTGGTCCCAGATTATGAGAGGTGTCCCCGATTGGAGTGCGTGCAGGCTGGGTTGAGGGAACCTCCCCTCCATGCACAAATTTTGTGCACTGGGCCTCTAGTCTCTAAATAAAAAGACAAAACAGTAAGAATACTAATTATATTAGAAGACACTTATGACCATTAAAATTTAAAAAATAAATTTTTATTTATCTATTACAGTTGAAATATAATGTTATATTAGTTTAAGGTGTACAAAACAGTGATTAGATATTTATAAACTTGTGAAGTGATCACCCTGATAAGTCTACTACCCATCTAACACCTTACATAGTTAATACAAAATTATTGACTATATTCCCTATGCTGTACTTTAGATCCCTGTAATTGTTTTTATAATTGGCAATTTGCACATCCTAATCCCTTCCCCCATTTCACCCATTCCCCAACCCCTCTTCTATCTGGCAATCATAAAAATGTTCTCTGTATCTATGAATTTGTTTCTGTTTTGCTTGTTGGTTTATTTTGTTTTTTAGATTCCACATAAGTAGTGAAATCATATGCCATTTTACCAGTGTCACCTCAATGAATTCAATAAAAAAAAAAAAAACAAAAAACTCTGAACAAATGAAGCTTTGTAATGTCAACCATGGAAACCAACAACTCTTCTTTCATCTATTTTATATATTGGAATTTCATGTACTTTTAATTAAAAAATGATTTTCTAGTGTTAATATTAAAAAATGCTATAATCTATTTCAAATCCCTTTATGTTAAATGTAAGAATACATTTAGTGAGGAAAAATTACATTAACAAGGTCATCCAACTAGTTAGTGCCAGAACTAGAACTAAAACACAGATAATCTGACTCTCAGCAACTTCAGGTTGGCTACTTTACCCAGTACTGGATTAATATTTCACTCTCAAGTCATTCTAATTTTAGTTCACTAGTTAAGAAGATAAGTTAGGTTGCATATGAACATAATTTTAATGAACTAATCCTGGCTCCTCACACATTCAATCAACCAACAAGACCTACACATTTATGTACATAGTTATGAGTTTTGGGATTCATGTTGGTAAAGCAAAAGAATATAAACTTTTGTCCCCAACATATCTAGGTCAGTTTGAGTCCCACTTCTACCACTGACTCAGTATATAATTTAAGCACAATAGTTAAAATTTTGAGCTTCATTTTATTCATCTGGAAAATGAGAATAATAATATCATCTTCCAAATGGGGTTGCTTGGAGAATTAAATAAAATATACAGAAGTACCTAGCAGTTTCTGGTATAAATTTGTTTGCCAATAAATGTTTTATTTTCACTACTTCTTTCTGTCTTTTGCATTTGTATTTGTACATGAATTTACAGATGTATACATATTTATAAATGTAAGTATTTATAAATATATATATATGTATATACATATTTTTTTTTTAACTTAAACATGTGATTTTTCTACATACAAGCAATTCAGATCCATTAATAAATAACAATGTGAAAGAGATTATTTTGGTTGTTAATGTTTCACACATCACAGTCAAGGCTTAGACTAGTTACTACTTTCCATTTATAACACCTAGAATTACCTTAAGCTAACAAATACATATTCTTCATAATACAAATACAACTAGAAATCTACTTTGTGTGTTTGATAATTAGACTACCTGTCTTGTGAATGTTACCAACTATTCAGTTATATTTTTATACATATAAATAATTTGTGTGACAATAGATAAATATAAGTTAAAAATAAAGAAACCTTGAAGGGAAAGACAGCTTTTTTTTTTATAACCAGATTTTTCAGCTTATTCTGAATCCTTGCTTCTGCTTCTTTCTATTAGTTCAGTTTGTGCTGAAAAAATAATCCTAGTTTTAAGATAAAATACATATATAATACTTCTTACAGAGTTTCTTTATTTCCACTCTTATGCTCAACTATCAGCAGGTATTATGTATCATTTAATAACTAGTGTACAATAAAACAACTGCCCAGTTTCCATGCTTTAAAACAAAGTTTGCCATTCTTACCCTCTGGTGTCACCTATTGGTTAGATGTTAAAATTACAAGTAATCTTTCATATGAATATTCTCAAAAGTATCTGCCTTCTCAGTTTACTTTCCTAAAGTAATACTGTTTGTGTTGTTTTAAATTAAAGCTTTCAACCTACTTTTGAATATTTAATATGCTGTCCAAATCTCTAATCTACAGAAGATAATATTATTCATAAATGGTCCAACAGAGGGATCAATTGTATTACAATTTTGAACCCACTGAAAACTGTCAAACATTACATACACTTGTCATTTTACTCTCCATTATCATGTAGTAAAGTGCAATCCAAATAAAGCAATATATCTGTATTAGGTGAAAATATAAAATATACTTACTTTGAATTTTTGTATTAGTGTCATTTTGTGTGTTAAAATATTTTTATTTTATGCATCCCACAACTTAAATCAAAAGAAATTACTTTAATTCATAATGAGGCCAAAACTGATTAAAAAAAAAAGAATCACCCATTATACATGTAAAAATTGTTGATTACAAATACATACATAAAATTGTTTTCCAGTACTGGAACAACTCCTCAGAATAACAAAATCTTTTGAAGAGATGCTTTGGAAGAAATTGAGTATGCATGATAGATCTGTTTATTATGCTATTTTATATTCTTTTCTGGTAGGGTTTCAGAGAAAAACTATCATACATGGAAATAAAAAATTGTTGTTACAGATGATGCATTTTAGAAAAGCCCAATAAATTATTATGTATATGGCTCACTATGTTTGTATATTATTAGCATACTAATAATAGTAATTATTCGTTATCCTGAGATAAAATCCCTTTTTCTCTAGTACTTACAGAATACTACTCTACGCTTTTATATTCCATATTCAAAATATCTGGTTCTTAGTTTTGATACCTTGAGGCTTTCAAAATATGTCACTGGTTCAACAGATGAATTAATCAAATAGTAAGCTCTAGATGAAGGTGAATTTAGATGTCCAAATCTTGTTCTCTTATATTCTTCTGCTGGTATATAATTTCACAGCTAGTCTAAATAAAACTGAAAAATACAATGGAGATTTTCCCTTGCACAAAATTTATTAGTCATTTTATTGTCATTCAATTCCTTTATTTCAGAGTTGATCACTGCTTATGCCATTTATTTTACTTTGTTGAGAGATAACTATTTTGTTATCAGATCTAAGAAACTGGTTTCATTACCATTGGTCACTCAACAAATTAATGTATAGACAAGATTCTGTTAAACAACAGGTGTCTTATAAGGAAATAATCATTAAACTGTGAATAAGCTCACTAAGGGACTAGTTCTTATGCTTATTTATATTCAAATACAGGGGTAACTATTTCAACTCTAGGCTCTTTAATTTTCTCTGTCTGTCCTTATTGGCTAGTGCTTTAGTTACTGTTCAGTTGATATCTTCCTCTAGAGCACTTTTTATGTGTGGTCATTGATTACAGGTTTTCAAATGTAATTCTGACACTATCTAGAATTAGGTCAAATTTCACAGGTTGAAGACACATCCCTCCACAGACTCTCACTTCAGACACCAGCCACAAGCTCCAGGGTTTCCAGGTTTCCTAAACTTCTGCCAAACTGGCTACAAATGTGAGGATTCCCACTACCCTGTAGGGCTGTTTTGTTTGTTTGTTTTGTTTTGTTTTGTTTTACAAGAGAGTGGATAATTTATTTATTTGTACTATTTTTTGTGTTTGTTTCAATTACAGTGTTAGTTTCATATGTACAGCAAAGTAGCTAGATTTTAAAAAGTCACGGACTTTACAGAGTGGCCCTCCTGCTCCTTCAAGAACCCATCTGGCCCCATACATATTTATCTCGATATAATTGACTATATTCCTATGCTGTAATCTACATCTCTGTGGCTATTCAGTAACTACTCATTTGTGCTGCTTAATCTCTTCACCTTTTCACCCAGCCCCCAAACCCCTCCCCTCTGACGGCTGTCAGTCTGTTCTCTGTATCTATGAGTCTGTTTCTATTTTGTTGGTTGATTTGATAATTTGATAGACTGAATCACAGAATTTAGGAAAGCACTCTACCAGGTGTACTGGTTAATAATGCAGACTTTATAATAAAAGAAAATATGATAATTTCAATAGAAACATCTAAAGTGCTTTATTCAAAGTAATGTCCATTGCTAGCCACACATTTCCCCCATCTTTCAGGTAATTTGTGGATACCATCCCAATAGAACTTTTCTTGTTTTGAGGCAAACCATTCAGAGACCCAATTTTCCATTTCTTTGTACGTTTTGAAGTGCTGCTCAGAAAGTGCGTGTGTCATCGATCAGAACAAGTGGTAATCTGAAGGAGCAAGGTCTGGTGAATACAGCGGGTGAGTTAATACTTCCCAGGCAAGATCTTTTAACGTGTCTTTAGCTGGTTTTGAAATGTGTGATGGTGCATCATCATGAAGCAAAATTACTTTGCCGTGTCTTCTGGCACATTCTGTTTGTTTCACAATCAAAGTGTGGCTCAATTTGATTATTTGTTGTCGGTAGCGATCAGTATTAATGGTTTCACCTGATTTTAGAAGCTCATAATACACCACACCTTCCTGATCCCACCAAACGCAGAGCATTGTTCTCTTTCCAAAGCGATTTGGCCTTGCAGTCAATGTTGATGGTTGACCTGGATCAACCCATGATTTTGTGCATTTAGGATTCTCAAAATAAATCCACTTTTCATCGCCAGTCACAATTCGATACAAAAAAGACTTTCTTTCATGCCATTGAAGCAACATTTTACTGATGACTTTTCGGTTTTTCATTTGTCTTTCATTCAGTTGATGTGGCACCCATTTTCCTTCCTTTAAAACTTTACCCATTGCTTGTAAACAATCAGAAATTGCTGAGCAACGTTTAATCTTTCTGAAAGTTGTTTTTGAGCTTGACACACATCTTCATCCAATAATACTTGTAATTGTTGGTCTTCAAACTTTTTCGGTTGACCTGGATGTTCTTTGTCTTTCACATCGAAATCATCACTTTTAAAGCATTTAAACCAGCATGCACAAGTATCTTGAGATGGAGCATGTTCACCATAAGCTTCCCGAATTATGCAATAACATTCAGCAGCACTTTTCTTCAAAATAAAGTAATGAATTAAAACTTCCCCCAAATGCTCCTTTTTTTGGCACAAAATTCGACATTTTTAAGTATAAAAAATATTTATGATGTTAACACCTTCAGCAAATGACACATGAAGTTTTGAAGCTTGCTGTCAATACAACAAAATAGCACACATATCAAATTGCAATATATGTGTGTGTGTGTGTGTGTGTGTGTGTGTGTGTGTGTTTGTGTGTATAACTCTATCTATTGAAAAAAATCCGCATTATTAATGGGTACACCTGGTAATTGCTATTGCAGTCTTACAAAGAATACAAATTAGGACCAGTGAAATTAAGAGACACATAAGGTGAGGTCTGGAAAGGTCACAAAATAAAGCTTCTGTGTCCTCAGAATGCATCACCCTCCTCGAACATTGATATATATCACCGATTAGCAAGTTTTCCCAAACTTCAGGTGTCGAAAGTTTTCATTGGCGTTTTGTTACATAGACGTAATTGCTTGAATCATTTGCCATGTGAATGAGCTCAATTTTTATCCTCTCTTTTCTTACTGAAGTTTAAGAGATCAGGATGATATCACATGGTTCAAAGACTCAATCTTCTAATTTCCAGCATGGCCAGCTCCCAGTCTGAAACTATATATAAGGCCAGAATGAGTGACCTCATTAGTGTAGTCACAAATGTGGACTGTAGGACTCAATATAAATAACAAAGACTTCCTGTCACTCAGAAAATTCCAAAGTTTAGTGTTCCCTTCCAGGAATTAGTACAAAGACCAAATTCTTTACTATAAAACAGGTTTCTACCAGTTTGTTTCCTGCATCTATGAGTCTGTTTTGTTTTGTTTTCATTTATTTTGTTTTTTAAATTCCAAATATAAGTGAAATTATTCAGTATCTGTTTTTCTCTGACTTATTTCACCTAGCATAATACCATCTAGGTTAATCCACATTGTCACAAATGGCAAGATTTCATTCTTCTTATAACAAAGTAATATCTTATCAGATACACACACACACACACACACACACACACACACACACTAGAGACCCGGTGCATGAAATTTGTGAACGGTGGCGGGGGGGGGCGTGTGTCCCTCAGCCCAGCCTGCACCCTCTCCAATCTGGGACCCCTCAAGGGATGTCCGACTGCCCGTTTAGGCCCGATCCCAATAGGATCGGGCCTAAAACGGGCAGTCAGACATCACTCTCACAATCCAGGACTGGCTCCCAACTGCTTGCCTGCCTGCCTTCCTGATTGCCCCTAACGGCTTCTGCCTGCCAGCTTGATCACCCCCTAACCACTCCCCTGTCAGCCTAATTGATGCCTAACTGCTCCCCTGCCAGCCTGATTGCCCCTAACTTCCCTCCCCTGCTGGCCTGGTCACCCCTAACTGCCCTCCCCTGCAGGCCTGGTCCCCCTACAACGGCTCTCCCTGCAGGCTTGGGTCCCCCCAATTTCCCTTCCCTGCAGGCCCAGTTGCCCCCAACTTCCCTCCACTGCTGGCCTGGTCACCCCTAACTGCCCTCCCCTGCAGGCTTGATCACACCCAACTGCCCTCCCTTGCAGGCCTGGTCCCTCCCAACCGCCCTCCCCTGCTGGCCTGATTGTCCATAACTGCCCTCCCTTGCAGGCCTGGTCTCTCCCAACCGCCCTCCCTTGCTGGCCATCTTGTGGTGGCCATCTTGTGTCCACATGGGGGCAGCCATCTTTGAACACATGGGGGCAGCCATCTTGTGTGTTGGAGTGATGGTCAATTTGCATATTACTCTTTTATTAGATAGGAGGATACATATACACACACATCCTATCTAATAATAGACAAATATGCAAATTGACCATACCTCTGACACACCCACAAGCCACACCCACCATCCAATCAGAGCGAGTATGCAAACTAACCCAAACCAAGATGGCTACAGCCACAGAGAGCAAGGTTTCCTAGGTAACAGAGGAAGCCAAGCTTTCTGCCTGCCCTTGCCAGGCCTAAGCCTCTACTCAAGCTACAAAGTTTCAATTATAGAAGGTAAACAAATTCAAACAAATGGTGGCAGAATGGAGCTTGAGAGAGCAGGCCAGGGTTGCCGCCGGCAACAGGGGAAGGAAAGGTTTCTGCACACCCTGGCCGGGCTTCCCGCTTAAGGCAACAAAGTTTCAATTATAACCCCAACACAAATGGCTGCCGGCCTCAGAGGGAGCCCCAGGCTTGGCTCCGCTCCAGGCTACAAAGTTTAAATTGTAGAAGGAAAATAAATTCCAGATACCAGGGCCTCCGCTTGGGTTGCCAGGGTGCGTGGCCGGCCTGCAAACCACCACAGGCCCCTTGCTCAGGCCACCCCACGCCCCAAGGGAACCCCCACCTGATCCGGGACGCCCTTCAGGGCAAACCAGCTGGCCCCCACCCCTGTACCAGGCCTCTGTCCTATCTAATAAAAGAGTAATATACAGATTGATCATCACTGCAACACACAATATAGCTGCCCCCATGTGGACACAAGATGGCCACTACAAGATGGCCAGCAGGAGAGGGCAGTTGGGAGTCACCCGGCCTGCAAGGGAGGGCAGTTGTGAGGGACCAGGCCTGCAAGGGAGGGCAGTTGAGAGGGACCAGGCCTGCAAGGGAGGGCAGTTGGAGGTGATCAACCCTGAAGGAGAGGGCAGTTAAGAGTGACCCTCAAGGGGTCCCAGATTGGAGAGGGTACAGGCTGGGCTGAGGGACAACCCCCCTCCATGCACGAATTTTGTGCACCAGGCCTCTAGTATATATATATTTATATATATATATATATACATATATATATGTACATATACCATATACATTTTCTTTATATATTCATCTATTGATAGATACTTAGGTTGCTTCCATATCTTGGCTATTATAAATAACTAGAGGCCCGGTGCACAAAATTCGTACACTTAGGGGGAGTAGGTGCCTCAGCCAGGCCTGTGCCCTCTTGCAGTCCGGGAGCCCTCTCGTAGTCCATTGCGCTCGCCAGCAGTGAGCCCACCTTCTAGCTGACTGGCACTCCCCCTGTGGGAGCACATTGACCACCAGGGGGCAGCTCCTGTGTTGAGCATCTGCCCCCTGGTGATCAGTGCATGTCATAGCAACCAGTCATTCTGCTGTTCAGTTGATTTGCATATTAGCTTTTTATTATATAGGATTTTGCAATAAACATAGGGATACATATATGTTTTTAAATTAGTGTTTAGAAATGGAATTGCTGGATTGTATGGTAGGTCTATTTTTAATTTTTTAATAAAAAGAGAAACAGTGCAACTTTATTAAAATGCTGTTTATTTTCACATGTATATTTTTTGTCTCCCCAACATTGCCATTTGTCTGACCACCACTACTACTATGTCCTATCATAACATTCCATACATACTTAAAGCCAAGCAAAGGGTGGAGTTCCATCTTTAAAAACTAAACAGTCATTTTGGGCAACACATTCTTGGCCATGAAACCTGAGCATTTATCAGACACGGTAGGGAAGTTCTCACTCTGCATTATAAGAAGGACAGCCAGTTATCAACTGTTACAGAAATGAAATAAGATGGAAAATTTTAACCCATAAGCGTCTGTAGACGCAAGTGGCGTACCTTCCCCATACGCCACACGCATCTATAAAAAAAATGGCAGCCCTAAGTGGCAGCCCTGGACACAGACACCAGGGGGGTAAGGGCATGAGTGGGGGATTGGTGGGGGCAATGGGGGGATAAGGACACATATGTAATACCTTAATCAATAAAGAAAAAAATAATAAATAAAAATAAAATATTTTTTTTGTGAGAATTGTTAGCTGAAAATATTCAAGAACACCCGAATGGTGAGTAATATATTTATTTTTATAATATTAACTAGAGGCCTGGTGCATGAAAATACATGCACTGGAGGGGGTCACTCAGTCCAGCTTGCCCTCTCTCACAGTCCAGGAACCCTCAGGGGCGGGAGGCAAACTGTGGATCAGGGGAAGGCGACACCCCATCACACCTCTGCTGCTGCCACTGCTAGCAGCGCAAGCCTTGGCTGGCCCTGGTTACCTGCACCTCGGGCCGGCCCTGGGTGGCTGGGGGGCTGAGGGGACTGGGGTACTCTTGAGGGACTGGGCGCTGCCATCTTGTGGCTATGGGCACTGCCATCTTTGTGGGCAGGGCATCAATTTGCATATTCCCTCCTTATTGGCTGTGGGCGCTGCCATCTTTGGGGCAGGACAGTCAGTTAGCATATTCCCTCCTTATTGGCTATGGGCGCTGCCATCTTTGCAATGGTGTGAGGGTTTCCCCTCTTTATTAGATAGGATTGCAAATTGATTTTTTAAGTTAAATTCAAAATATCATAGCTTGTGGGGATGGTTTCCGTTTTGGACGCGTGGTAGTTAACTGGTTGACAAACTGTTTAAACTATTAAAGAGACTTCCTCCACTGCCAGAGAGCTTGAATAGCCTCCTGGTCAGTTATCCAGAAACAATTATTCACATAATTGATGAGCTTGGCTTCTTATTTGGGAAGAGAACCATCTTTTTCTATACTTGCTTGCAAATTTTTCTTTAATGTCTTCTGCAGAACTAGGTCCTTTGGGTGTGTTATGCATTTTCTCCTATTTTTTTTTTTAAGGATTTTTGACCTTTTGATCTTGGTGTTAATCATTTTGAGTCTTTTTCATTCTGGTTTGATTTTGCATATTTGGCTGGAATATCTCAGATTTCTTTAATGGAGCCTTTTCTTCAGCTTCCTCATCCTCAAAATCATCATCATCATTGTTGTCCTCATCATCTTCAGCAGCAGAAAGTTTTACTTTTTTTTCTGTGTAAACTTACTACCACTTCCAGGGGTAAAACGCTTTCCAAATACACTTAGGAGTTTCACATCATCCTTCTCTTCATCTTCTTACTCTGCATCTTCTTCCCCAGGTATTAAGTGATGTCCACTAACCACACTGACCCACATTTCAACCCTAAGACCACAGGTGGTATTATTTCAAAGTCACCAAGGGAAACCATTGGCTGTACAAACATTCTCAAAGTTGACAATGTTACTTTAATTGGACTGCCTTCATAGTTCATTGCCTCTACTTCAACAATGTGCAATTCATCTTTTGCACCAGTCCCTAAACTGACTGTTCCTTTTTTAAAAAAAAACATTTTTATTGATTTCAGAGAGGAAGGGAGAAGGAGAGACATAGAAACATCAATGATGAGAGAAAATCATTGATCAGCTGCCTCCTGCACACCCCACACTGGGGATTGAACCTGTAACCTGGGCATGTGTCCTTGACTGGATTCAAACCCAGGACCCTTCAGTCTGCAGGCCAATGCTTTATCCATTGAGTCAAACCAGCTGGAGCTAAATTGAATGTTCTTAAAGATAACTAGTGATCATTTTCATCATTATCCACCTTAAAGTGATAATCTTTGTTGGCCTTTAGTTCACAACCAAAAAGATAGTTCTGGGGCCTAAGGGGGCTCATGTCCATGTCCATCGAATCTTCTAAGGGGTGGTGGCAGACACATAGGTGGGAGAGAAGGCAGACAAAGATAAACTACTTCTGTTCCACAGAACAGACACACAAGATGGAATCATACAAGGAACGATTTTTAATTTTTTGAGGACCCACCATACTCTTTATGATAGTGGCTGCACCATTTTACTTTCCCATCTACAATGAATGAGGGTTCTATTTTCATTACATCCTTGCTAACATTTGTTATTTTGCTGTTTGATAATAGGCATTCTGACTATTGTTTGGTGATATTTCATATTGGTTTTCATTTGCATTTCCCTAATAATTAGTAATGTTAAGCATCTTTTTATGCACTTGTTGGCCATCTGCGTGTCTTCTTTGGGAATATGTCTATTAAAGTCCTTTGCTTATTTTTAATTGGGTTATTTTTATAATAAGTTTTATAAGTTTTTTACATATTTTGGATATTAACCCCTTATCACATATATTATTTCAAAATATCTTCTCCCATTAAGTAGGTTGCCTTTTTGTTTTGTTGCGGGCTTCATTCACTGTGCACAAGCTTCTTAGTTTAATGCAGTTCTATTTGTTTATTATTGCTTTTGTTGCCCTTGCCTGAGGAGACTGGTGCCAAAAAACTGCTAAGTCTAATGTGAAAAAACATACTGCCTATGTTTTCTTCTAGGAGTTTATAGTTTCAAGTTTAACATTCAAGTCTTTAATCCATTTTGATTTTTTTTGTCATTGTGCAAGATAGTGATGCGATTTCATTCTTTCACATGTAGCTGTCCAGTTTTCCCAGCACCATTTATTGAAAAGACTATTTTTCCCCTTTGTATATTCTTGCCTCCTTTGCATTATTAACTGACAATGTATTAATGGGTTTATTTCTGGGCTCTCTATTTTATTTCATAGATCTATGTGTCTGTTTTAGTGTCAGCACCTTATTGTTTTGATTACTATAACTTAAAATCAGGGAGTGTGATACTTCCAGCTTTGTACTTCTTTCTTAAGATTGCTTTGTCTCTTTAGAGTCTTTTCTGGTTCCATACACATTTTAGAATACTTTGTTATAGTTCTGTTAAATATACCATTGTTATTTTGATGGTCATTGCATTGAATCTATAGATTGCTTTGGATATTATGACCATTTTAGCAATATTAATTATTTCAATCAGAGCATTGTACACATTTTTATTAAATTTTTTATTGTCTTATAGTCTTCATATTATAAGTGTTTTCTCTCCTTGGTTAAACTTATTCCTAGATATTTTATTCTTTTTTATGAAGTTAGTTGTAAATGAGATTGTTCTCTTAATTTCTCTTTCTGATAGTTCATTATAGAAAAGCAACTGATATCTGTATATTAATTGTGTAACCTGCAACTTTACTGAATTCATTCATTAGTTCTAATAAAGTTTTTGTTAAGTTTTTAAGGTTTTGTATCTATAGTATCATGTAATCGGCAAATAATGACTGTTTTATTTCTTCCTTTCCAATTTGGATGCCTTTTAATATTTTATTGCTTAATTGCTGTGTCTAGAACTTCAAATACTGTTTGGAAGTGGCAAGAGTGGACATCCTTGCCTTGTTCCTGATCTTAGAAGTAAAACGTATAGTTTTTCACTGTTAAGTATGATATTAGCTGTGGGTTTGTCATATATGGTCTTTATTATATTAAGGTATGTTTTTTCTATATTTAGTTTTTTGAGATTTATTTATTATAAATGGATGTTGAATTTTTCAGTCTATTGAGATGATCATATGATTTATATCATTTGTCTTGTTAATGTGGTGTATCATCATAATGAATGATTTGCAGATGTTGAACTTCCTTGTATCCCTGGAATAAATCTCACTTGATCATGGCATACAATTATTTTAATTCATTGTTAAATTTTATTTGCTAATATTTTATTGAGGATTTTTGGATCTATATTTATTGGGGATATTGGCTTGCAATTTTGAGGGGGCAGTGTCTTTGTCTGGTTTTAATATCAGGGTAATGTTGGCCTAGTAAAGTGGGTTTGGAAGCAATCCTCCATCCTCAGTTTTATTAAAAAATTTGAAAAGAATAGGTATTAACTCTTATTTAAATATTGGTATAGTTCACATTTGAAGCCATATGGTATAATATTTTATACCTGATAACATACTCTCATGAACTTCATTTCATGTGATTCTTTTAAAAATCCTATGGGACATAAATATCTTTTAAAACTATGTCAAACCGTATTATGATTGTCTTTGCTTGACACACACACAAGGCATTCAAGAAATATTTATGAAATATTTTAATGATTAGTAAACTAATGTGTAGCCATGACCTGCCCATGGACCAAGTCAAACAGCTGGCAAGTAGTGGAGCTAGGACTGGAAGCCAGGTCTCCCATAGCCAGACCAAGTTTAAAGCAAGCTTCTGCTTTGTCTACTTCCTTTGTATTTTTTAGTTTTGTGTTATATCTGCTGGATTATATTGCAAGCAATAAAAAACAACTCTAACTGATTTAGCAAAAAATGATAAGGCTAGTCACAGAAAAGCTAAAATACCTGAGTCAGAAAGCAAAAGAGTATCACATATCTGGGCAGGAAAAACCAAGGGTATGCTACTGGGATCCAGTGTCAGGATGGTTAATATGTACTTCAAAATTGGTCATTCTTGGATGCTATAGTCACCATTCAGAGTCCCAAGAAATAATCTGATGGGCTTATGACTCAGCTGGGTCAGACCCTGGTCAGGGAAGTTGTCTCGTCATGGGTCTCTTAATTGATATTCACAAAAGAATATTGGGTATACAAGGGCAAATACTTTCTCAAATAAAATCAGTACCAAAACTAGGGGAGGGAAGGTATTGCTAGGCAAAAAAAGAGCAGATGTCATAAATAAATGAACTGCATTCTTCTAATTGAATATTGGCATATTTGGTCTGAATATTTTCAAGAATATTTAACAAAAAGGTGGAAAGGCTACTATAGCCTTGCACAACATCACAGGCTTTCTTTCATTCACATATCTTGCACCATTCTCCTAGGGCTTGTGAATGGTGCCTGCTCAGATTGTACAGGCCAAGAGCTAGCCTGGCCATCCCCCAAATCCAGCTTGTAGAGTTGTGTCATTTTAAGGGGTCATTCAGATTTACCTTGGGTGCCAGATTTTATGCTTAAGTATTTTATTAAATGTCAGCAGAGATAGGAATTGTATTTCCTTATGGAGGTACTCTTGATGTATTTATCTCAGAAAGCTCAAATACTAAACTCATTCATGCTAAACTGGCAGATTTTATAGGACATTCTCCTGACTGAACCCTTTGTAGCACAATCAATTGCTTTCATATAATGGAAATATTTGCATGTGTGCTTAATGTTAATTAAGCTTTATGTAACTTCAGTCTGAGGACTTATATGGAAAACCTATAACCCATGTCTTAAAAATAATACTTTATTGAAGTATGTTATACATACAATAAAATGTGCCCCTTTAAGTGTATAATTCTCTGAGTTTTGACAAAAGAATATGCTCCTGTAACACCACTATAAACAACATGTAAAACATTCTGTCACCCCCCCCCCAATTTTTATGCCCCTTGCAATCAACCTCCCTCAAGTAAACACTGATATAACTTTTATCACTTTATATTAGTTTTGCCTCTTTTAGAAGTTCATATTAAATGGCAACCTACTGTATGTTAGCTTTTCTGTCTTACTCTTTTTACTCAAAGTAAGTTTTTTGAGATTCATCTATGTTATTGTGCGAATCCACAGTTTGGATTGCCAAGAAGTTTCTTATTATATGATTACTAGAAGCCCGGTGCACGAAATTCGTGCACGGTGGGGGGTTGTCCCTCAGACCAGCCTGTATCCTCTCCAATCTGGGACATCCCTCTCACAATCCAGGACTGCTGGCTCCCAACTGCTTGCCTGCCTGCCTGCCTGATTGCCCCTAACTGCTTCTGCCTGTCAGCCTGATCACCCCCTAACCACTCCGCTGCCAGCCTGGTTGATGCTTAACTGCTCCCCTGCCAGCCTGTTTGCCTCCAACTTCCCTCCTCTACCAGCCTGGTCACCCCTAACTGCCCTCTCCTACAGGGTTGATCACCTCCAACTGCCCTCCCTTGCAGGCCTGGTCCCTCTCAACTGCCCTCCCTTGCAGGCCTGGTCCCTCACAACTGCCCTCCCTTGCAGGCTGGGTGCCTCCCAACTGCCCTCTCCTGCTGGCCATCTTGTGGTGGCCATCTTGTGTCCACATGGGGGCAGGATCTTTGACCACATGGGGGAAGCTATATTGTGTGTTGCAGTGATAATCAATCTGTATATTACTCTTTTATTAGATAGGACAGAGGCCTGGTGCACGGGTGGGGGCCAGCTGGTTTGCCCTGAAGGGTGTCCCGGATCAGGGTGGGGTTCCCTTGGGGCGTGGGGCGGCCTGAGCGAGGGGCCTGTGGTGGTTTGCAGGCCGGCCATGCCCCCTGGCAACCCAAGGGGAGGCCCTGGTATCTGGAATTTGTTTTCCTTCTACAATTGAAACTTTGTAGCCTGGAGCAGAGCCAAGCCTGCTTCTCCCTCCGGGGTGGCAGCCAATTCACCTTCTACAATTGAAACTTTGTAGCCTTAAGCGGGTGAGCCCGGCCAGGGTGTGCAGAAAGCTTTGCTTTCCCTGTTGCCGCCGGCAACCCTGGCCTGCTCTCTCAAGCTCCATTCTGCCGCCATTTGTTTGAATTTGTTTACCTTCTATAATTGAAACTTTGTAGCTTGAGTGGAGGCTTAGGCCTGCAACGGCTATGGAAAGCTTGGCTTGCTCTGTTACCTGGGAAACCTTGCTCTCTGTGGCTGTAGCCAACTTGAATGGGGTTAATTTGCATATTCACCCTGATTGGCTGGTGGGCATGACTTTGGCTGGTGGGTGTGGCTTATGTAGCAGAGTGATGGTTAATATGCATATTACCATTTCATTAGAGAGGATGCTACACTTTGTTTATCCATTAAACTGTTGATGAAAATTTGTACTGTTTCTCGTTTTAGGCTACATTACACTTTTTACATAAATAAATTCCATTACACTTTTTACATAAATAAAGCTACTGTAAAATTTGTGTACCAGTGAGAAGAAAAATGTTTTTTTATTATCTATGTTTTCTTTTATATGACACAGTATAGTATAGTTATGGAAATTGCCTTTGAATCCAAAGTGTCTGCATTCTATTTCACTGTCACACAAGAAATTTTACTGTTCTATAAGCTGGCTCTGTGGGACTTGGTATACTCAATATTCCCAACTTTAAATGAGAGAACTGACATTATCCAAAATGTTATCTAAATTCTTAATTCAAATTCTTCTTGCTTTATAAAACTTTCCCAAGGTATGCTACTCAAAACTAACCATTTTCTTCTTCATTTTACCCAAGTTCTTTATTTATAGCACTGATATAATTAATACTCATGAAAAATTACCTACAATTAAATTAATTATGTGAACATATATGTTCCTTTACCAATTTGTGTAGCTCATATTCCCAGTATGTAGCACAATGTTATGTATATTAGTGATAAAGTGAATGTTCAATAAATCCAGGGTATGGCTCACTCATCCTGGTTCTGAATGCACTACATAAAAAGTCAAATTGGATAAAAAAAATATCTGTACACATACTTATGCTAAATAAACATTTAATACTCAAACAATTGATAAATTTTTTTAAAAAGTTAACTAATTTTCTTTACTATGCCTGAGAGTACATAGGCCCAGAAAAATGAAACACAGTAACCAGTGAGATAATAACTTTGAAGTCTCAACAGGGAAATAATACATTTAACAAAAGAAAATTATAGCAAAACTAGATTAAATGTTTTGTTTGTTTTTAAATATATTTGTATTGATTTCAGATAGGAAGGGAGAGGGAGAGAGATAGAAACTTCAATAATGAGAAAAAATAATTGATTGGCTGCCTCCTGCACATCCTACACTGGGGATTGAGCCTGCAACATGGGCATGTGCCCTGACCAGGAATTGAACCATGACCTCCTGATTCATAGATTGATGCTCAACCACTGAGCAACACTGGCCAGGATACATTAAATGTTTTATAAAAATAACACAAAGGTGCACAAAATATATGAAAAATTAAAATTTGTATAAAAATACTTAAATGGAATACTACGTGCCTGTAAAAAATGAAGGATCTCTAATGAACAAAATCTAATGAACTAACTAAACTGATGAACAAAATAGTCCAGAGACACAGAACCATGAACAGACTGGTGAATTTCAAAGGGAAGGTGGGGGTTGGGGGTTTGGGTGGGAGAGATTAACTGGGGAACCTATATTCATATATGCATAGCCCATGGACACAGACAATAGTGTGTTGAAGGCTTGAGAGGGCCGGGTGCAGGAAGAAGGGGTTCAATGGGAGGGAAAAAAACAAAAACAAAAAAATGGACATCTGTAATACTTTCAGCAATAGAGATTTTTTTTAAAAAAGATAATGGGGAAGAAAATGGTGGCCAAATAGGCAGAAGTGTCGTGTACTTCCTTCTGGAGCCAGACCAGAAAAGCAACTAAATTGGAGAAGACCCACCCAGAATTAAAAAAATCAGACACAGCTGAGAAGACAATTTTCAATAAGGAAGGGCAGAGGACACCTAGAGAACTCTGCTTGTCAGACATAACCCATGTGGAACCACCACCGTGCCCCGGCAGTGAGTGGTACAGTACCTCCTGGCAGGCTCCCAGATGTCTGCAGTGAGCACTCGCCAGAGTGACCTCCCACACCAGGCCTCCTCACCAGTCTGCTGGGACCCAGTGTCCCAGCATCCAGCAGTGAGTGCAAACCAGGGGGACCTGCCACAACTCTGGGCCCCAGAACCGTGCTACCAGTCTGACCCAGAGCCATCTGGTGCCTGCTCCATCCAGAGGCCCAGAACCTGCTGCCCGGGCGACCTGGAACAACCCACTGTGTGCCCCAGTCTGGGCCACAGGACAGTGCGGACTATTCGACCCAGAGAAACATGCCCCCACTCCACCCCAGGCCCAGGATATTCACCCTTGGAGTAACCCAGCCCATACCCGACTCCAGGCCACAGGAGAGCTCTGACTATGTGATCCAGAGCAACCCACACCCACTCCACCCCAGCCCCTGGGACAGTCCTTCTGAGGCTACCCAGAACAACCCAGCATGCACCTAACTTTGGGGTCCAAGCCCACAACCAGGGCATGTGCCCTGACTAGGAATTGAACAGTGACCTCCTAACACTGGTTCTCAACCTTTCTAATGCCACGACCCTTTAATACAATTCCTCATGTTGTGGTGACCCCCAACCATAAAATTATTTTCGTTGCTAATTCATAACTGTAATTTTGCTACTGTTATGAATCGTAATGTAAATATTTGTGTTTCCCGATGGTCTTAGCGGTTGAGAACCGCTGCTGTAGAGCCTAAGACCATCGGAAAACACAGATATTTACATTATGATTCATTAACAGGAGCAAAATTACAGTTATGAAGTAGCAACGAAAATAATTTTATGGTTGGGGGTCACCACAACATGAGGAACTGTATTAAAGGGTCGCGGCATTAGAAAGGTTGAGAACCACTGTCCTACATCATAGGTCGACGCTCAACCACTGAGCTGGGCTGAAAGTCTAAATCTTAAAATTATGCTTTTCTTCTATTTGTTACTTCTAAAATGAGCTTAATTTTAATAATCTGAGATGTGGTAATTTTTTTTTATTATGAAAGAAGTACATAACCAGATCCTGAGAAACCTGAGGTAAGGGGTGATTTGGCAGGGTGATTAATAGACACTGCCAAGCAAATCTCTTGGTTATACTTTTTCCTATTGTGCTATTGTCTTGTTCCCTTATTATTTATAAGTTTATCATTTACTTGGCTTTAATTTGAATGCCAGGATTCTGACACATTATACTTATTGTTCCTCTATTTCTAATAAAAATTCCATTACACTTTTTACATAAACAGAAAATTTATTGCATGGTTTATTACCAGGTTAGCACTCCAACTCTAGACTGAATGTATAGATAGAGCTTTAAAGTAAGATGGGACAATCTTTACAAAATGAATTATTTTCTATTTTTGATCTAGAGACTCATTTTTCTTAATTATTTTTGATGTTTTTTTCCCATTACAGCTCCACTTTAAATTTTCAGAGAACCAAAATTATTAACTAGTTTTCTTTAAAATGGATGTAAATTCTGAAAAATGACTTGCCTGTAATTATTTCTGTCACCCGGAAAAAAAGGTATGTTGTTCAGAATGTCACAAATCATTAAGAAAAATAGTTTATGCATAGTCAATTCTACCAGGAGAAATGTGACCCTGTAGATATTGAGTAAATCTCAGAGTTAAATTTTCAGGTCTAAATTGGTAATAACAGGTTTGGGTGCCATGTGCAGTGGGCAAAAACAAAGAAAAGCAAACTTTTTGGAAATAATAACATATTGAATTGACATTTAAGTCTATTAAGATGTCATAGTACCATCTGGCAAATTCTACAGAAATTGAATTTAAGAAGAGGGGTAGTGGAAAGGAGTATTTTGTGATTATTGTCTTAGTTTTGTGATATATATATATATATATATATATATAATGAAAAGGACAAAATATTTAAAAGGATGTGACACAAATCAATAAAGGATCATTTACTAGACTTCTTAGAGGTTTTCTATTTTTAAACTATCTACATTCACATTATAAGAAGTTGACCAGATACCTGTAGATTATATTTTATGAAGTAATTTTTAAAATATTCTATCTGATAATTTTCTCTTTTCATACAGTTTATTTTTTTTTTTGTATTTTTAAAACAGCAGTTTTAGATTTTAGAGTGAATAAATGATTATAATTCAGGATTTTAAAAACATTTTCTTGCCCTGAAGCTGCATGGATATCAAATTGACCTTCCATTCCCACTGCATTGACTGGGCTTGTTACTTAAGAAGCACATTCTCATGAACTTATCAAATGTCCCAATTCCTTCCAAACTAAAATAAAAGTTAACATTGCCAACTTAACAGTGATAAAAAGAAAATGAGTGCATATATAACTTTAGTAGATACTAGAAAATAGTTTCTTTTAGTTTTTGTAGTTCTATTTCTAAGCAATAATGTTCTAAAAATTTGTTTATCAAATACCAATTAAAAAATAAAATACCTCAAGCTGCCTACAAAGTTGAAAACATTTACTCATCACTTCTTTTTTTCTTTTTCTGGACTTATTGGTGGGGAGAGGAGAATGGATCTCACTCAGTGTTTCAGCTAAAATGCTATCAAAAGACTAGAGGTTTTTGCTCTTTGGCCTAGTTTATATCTTTTGAATTTCAGATTTTGATGTTAACCTACTTCTTGCATTCCTGCTGATTAAGATGACAAAAATTCAAGATTGTGCACACTAGTTCTTTACATGTCTTAAGTGTATTTATTTTTAGATTTCAAACAGTTTCCCCTTTTGTTCTTGAAGGGGGAGAGGGGTTACTGATATAGGGGAAAGAAATTCCTGCATTTAACATTCAGAAACTGTTTATTATTTTCTTTGATTTTGATCCTCCTTGAAAGACTAACCAAGAAGAATGTTTATTCATTATGATGATTTACAAATACTTGTACATAGAAGTTACATATTATCTCTTTAAACATTTTAAATGTGATCTTATTCAGTTAATCATTTTACAACTAAATTGAATAATCCACTCCTGAATTCATCGATTGTTTTACTAAGTTTAAATTACTTCAGTTAATTTATAGTAACTGGAAGTAATTGGGTCGATCCCCAAAATGGTTTTGGTTATAATATTATTGTTGAAAAAGTGTGAAAACTGTAAATTTACCTATTTTAAATAAACAAAAGCAAATAAAAATAATTTGGGCAGAAAAATGGCTTTCTTTTGACAATTTACATCAATAAATATTAAAAGACTATGCAATTTTACTAGTACACAACAACATCACTCCAATTTTAGGCAACATTTCAAAGTAAGGAAAGATCCTATACAACACGTTTAACAGAAGCAGATTGGAAGAAGCATCTGCTCAATCACTTCACCCTCCATACCTAACAACACACTGAAAAATATATGCTGCATTTAAATAAAATGCAAACTTTAAGGTATTACAGATGTAGAAATCAAAGATTTTCTGCTAATTATAACCTGGTATTGCAACTATACCCATGGTCACCATTATTAAACAAGAATAACATGGAATATTAAGAAGAGGATATGCAAAACTTGAATCTTAATAGAAAAAAATCCAGTTCAGGGACCATTCCCTGTTTTTCAGCTAAGAGTTTCATTTGGGTCTTGGTAAGAGGTGTTGGATTCAAATATCAACTATAATCAAAGCCCACCATATTGTATTTGTAGTTTGTATAAATTTTCATAGTTACATAGATAATAAATAGTTCAAGGTTTGGGAATTTTAGGATGTTCTCTGATAGAGTTTTTATCAAGTGGAGGAGATATGGTGAGAGTATACCAATTATGTTTAGTAAAATCTGCTTTTCTTCCATTCAAAGTGTAAATTTGATGTCTTTAGATGTCTGCATTACATAGTTTGTAATATTGAAAATAATTAACATGTTGTGTTTTGAATTTGCATCAAAATTATACATATTATCTGACTTCTCATAACAGCTCTGTGAAATAAGAGTTAAGCTATACATAGGCAATTACTATGGCTAGAAACAGTGCTAGGCATCCTACCTAATAAAAAGGTAATATGCAAATTGACAGTACCTCCAACACACCCACAAGCCACGCCCACAAGCCAATCAGAGCAAGTATGCAAATCAACCCAACCAAGATGGCTACAGCCACAGAGAGCAAGGTTTCCTAGGTAACAGAGGAAGCCAAGCTTTCCGCCTGCTCTTGCCAGGCCTAAGCCTCCACTCAAGCTACAAAGTTTCAATTATAGAAGGTAAACAAATTCAAACAGAAATGGCGGCAGAACGGAGCTTGAGAGAGCAGGCCAGGGTTGCCCCCGGCAACAGGGGAAGCAAATCTTTCCGCACACCCTGTCTGGGCCCACCCGCTTAAGGCAACAAAGTTTCAATTGTAGAAGGTGAATTAACTGCAACAGAAATGGCTGCCGGCCGTGGAGGGAGCAGCAGGCTTGGCTCTGCTCCAGGCTACAAAGTTTCAATTGTAGAAGGAAAATAAATTCCAGATACCAGGGCCTCTGCTTGGGTTGCCAGGGGGCATGGCCAGCCTGCAAACCACCACAGGCCCCTCACTCAGGCCGCCCCATGCCCCAAGGGAACCCCCACTTGATCCGGGACACCCTTCAGGGCAAACCAGCTGGCCCCCACCTGTGCACCAGGCCACTATCCTATTTAATAAAAGAGTAATATGCAAATTGACCATCACTCCAACACACAATATGTCTGCCCCCATGTGGTCAAAGATCCTGTCCCAATGTGGACACAAGATGGCCACCACAAGATGGCCAGCAGGAGAGGGCAGTTGGGAGGCACCCGGCCTGCAAGGGAAGGCAGTTGAGAGGGACCAGGCTGGCAGAGGAGGGAAGTTGGGGGCAAACAGGCTGGCAGGGGAGCAGTTAAGCATCAACTAGGTGGTTAGGGGGTGATCAGGCTGGCAGGCAGAAGTGGTTAGGGGCAATCAGGAAGGCAGGCAGGCAAGCAGTCCTGGATTGTGAGAGGGATGTCTGGGATCGGGCCTAAACGGGCAGTCGGACATCCCTCGAGGGGTCCCAGATTGGAGAGGGTACAGTCTGGGCTGAGGGACAACCCCCCAAATTTCGTGCACCGGGCTTCTAGTCATATAGATAGATAAATAGAGATGTCACACATCTACATGACAATAAAGACTAAAACAATCCAAAGTTTGCTTAAAACTTTGTTTGCAAAAAAAAAACAAAAAAAAAAAAAACAGGGACCTGGAATCAGATGGTTTAGGGTCCAGTACTGAGACTTATAAGCTGTGTTACTTATAACAAATTAGTTTTCTGAAACAGAATATTTATTTTTAAAATTAAGAGAAAGATTTAACCTAATTCATAGGATTCTTCTGAGGATTAAATACACTATCTTGCATTAAGTGCTTAGCACAGTATTTGATATATTTTAAGCACTTACTACATTGTATGTATTACTTATATTTCTTCCATGCTCCCTTTTTAACTTAAAAAAGTGTATTAGCCGTAACCAGTTTTCTCTGTGGTTAGAGCCTTGGCTCACAGACTGAAAGGTTCTGGGTTTGATTCCTGGTCAAGTGCACGGTTAGATCCCTAGCCTGACCTGCATTGGGATGCACACAAGAGGCAACTAATTGATATGTCTCACATTGGTGTTTCTCTCTTTCTCACTCTCTCTCCCCCTTCACCCTCCCTTCCACTCTCTCTAAAAATCAATGGAAAAATATCCTCTGGTGAGGAATAAAAAAAAAAAGTGTATTTGGGTTTTTTGGTTGTTTGTTTGGTTTTTTGTTAATCCTCATCCAAAGATATTTTTCCATTGATTTTTAGAGAGAGTGGAAGGGAGAGGGAGAGACAGAGTGAAACATCAATGTGAGAAAAAGACATCGATTGGTTGCCTCCTGCACTCACCCCAACCAGGGCCGGGGAACCTGCAACCAAGGTTTGTGTCCTTGACTGGAATTGAACCCAGTACCCTTCAATCCGAGGGCCAAAGCTCTATCCACTGAGCCAAACCAGGTAGGGCAAAAAAAAAGTGTATTCATTTTTAATATATTTTATAGACATCAGATCCAAGGTGGCAGCATAGGTAAATGCCTGTACTCACCACCTCCCACAACCACATCAAAATTACAACTAAAATACAGAACAACCATCATTCAGAACTACCTGAACTCTGGCTGAATGGAAGTCCAACAACTAGAGAAGTAAAGAAGAAAATACATCAAGACTGGTAGGTGGGGTGGAGGCGCGGAACAGGCTGTTCCGACACCCATGTGTGGCTTGTTTTAAATTGGGAGCAATATCTCCACTGTGAGGCCTCCTATGAGAAGGAAGGGATACCAAACCTACACAATATCCCCAGCCCAGGGTTTCAGAGCTGGGAAAAGAAGTCCTCATAACTTCTGGCTATAAAAACCAGCAGGGATTATAGCTGAGTGACACTGAGGCTGCTGGAGACCCAGGCAGTTCTTCTTAAAGGGCCAGTGCATAGACTTATTCAGACTCAATTCCTCAGCTCCAGCACTGGGGCAAAGGCTCCACGTTTTGGCTGCTTCTCTGTGTTTGTTTCTATGTATTAGGTAAAGCCACTCTACCAATTCCAGGAGGCATAGCAGCTATACCTAATACATAGAAACAAACACAGAGAAACAGCCAAATTGTGGAGACAAAGAAACATGTCACAAATGAAAGAACAGAAGAAATCTCCAGTAAAAGACCTAAATGAGAGATTTCAACCACTCGCATAAGGGACACATTCAAGAGGCAGACTCAGTGAGCGCCAAAGCCTTGCTGCACCAAGACCCGGCCCATAAACGTGTCTCCTGCACAGCAACTCTTCCTTTATAGACACAGAGGGTCCTCACGGCCAATTGGCCTGGAGGACAATTCCTCCCAGTGACACCAACAATAATCAAGACTTAACTGTACAAAGGAGGACCAAGATGGAGATATAGGGCGGCAGCCTGATCATTGCCTACCACAACAATATTGAGACTACGACGGGAGAGCAGAGCAGACACCATCCAGAACCACCAGAGGGCTGGCTGAGCAGATGCTCTACAACTAGAATAAAAGAGAGGGGTATGCGGGATGATGCTGATGCTGGTGACCCAAAGTCCACACTTTAAGAACTATGGCTCAGGCGACACAATGGCGGCCTGGAACGTGCTTGGCGCAGTTCCCCCGGCGGTCTCTGGCTGAGGGGATGGCTCCACTCGCTGCCGAGCACGGACAGACGAGCCCCTGGGAGACATGGGTTGGGAGACTCCGCACTTGCTGACCTCCGAGGCCTTCAAGAATCTCAACATCCCGGAAGTGGCCAGGTGCGCACGCTCGGCGACCGGCCACCGCTGCAGACCCAAGGGCCGACGCAGTGACACCGGACCAGCTGGCCGCCGCACACCGGGCATACCGGAGCTTCGCCGAGCCCACCGCCCAAGGAGTTCTGCGGCAGCCGCCCTGGAGCTCTGAGAAAATGGCCGAAGGAATTGCTGAGAGGGAATTGACCAACAGGAATTGGGATCAAGAAAACAAAACCCCGCTGGGACCCGGAACCGGGTGGGGCCGCGTGCCCCTGGGTCCGGGTGAGGCTGGGAACTGGGTCAGGGTGAGGCTGGGTCCCGGGTCCGGGCGAGGCCACATGCCCCTGGATCCGGGTAAGGCCGCACGCTCCAGGGTACGAGTGAGGCTGGGTCCAGGGTCTGGGTGGGGCTGCCCCCTTGGGTCCGGGTGAGGCTATGCGACCCTAGGACCAGGTAGGGCTGGATCCTGGGTCCGGGTGCGGCCGTGCACCCCTGGACCCGGGTGAGGCCATACGCCCCTGGGTCCAGGAAAGGCTGGGTCCCAGGCCCAGATGAGGACACGTTCCCCTGGGTCCGGGTGAGGCCACGCACCCCTGGGTCCGGGTGAAGCTGGATCCCGGGTCTGGGTGAGGCCTCATGCCCCTGGGTCCGGGTGAAGCTGGATCCCGGGTCCGGGTGAGGCTATGTGCCCCTGGATCCGGGTGAGGCTGGGTCCCCGGTCCGGGTGAGGCCCCGCGCACCTAGGTCCGGGTGAGGCCACGCACCCCTGGGTCCGGGAGAAGCTGGTTCCCGGGTCCGGGTGAGGCCACGCGCCCCTGGGTCTGGGAGAGGCCACGCACCCCTGGGTCGGGGTGAGGCTGAATCCTGGGTCCGGGCGAGGCCATGTGCCCCTGGATTTGGGTGAGGCTGGGTCCCGGGCCAGGGTGAGGCCATGAGCCTCTGGGTCCGGGTGAGGTCACAGGCCGCTGGGTTCGGGTGAGGTCACACGCCCCTGGGTCCGGGTGAAGCTGGATTCCGGGTCCGGATGAGGCCTTGTGCCCCTGGATCCAGGTGACGCTGGGTCCTGGGTCTGGGTGAGGCCGTGCCCCTGGGTCCGGCCGAGACCAAACCAGAGGGAGTCGGACCTGCATTGCCACCATTTGTCCACCATCCAGAACTGGGGGGTCGGTGCCGACATGTACACATAAGGAACTAGTGGACATTGATATTGGGTCTCAAAAGAACTGTTGGTCCAGAAAGAAACTCAGTACAGACTGATTCATTTGCCTGTCAGCATAACTATTATTGCTCGTCTCACATTCAGTTCTTATAAGTATATCTCTAGTGACACATGATCTCGCTCATCTAGGGGAAATGATGAACAACATAGACTGATGAACAAGAACAGAACCAGAAACAAGGAGGCATTGATCGGACTATCAGGCCTCAGAGGGAGGATAAGGGAAGGT
This sequence comes from Eptesicus fuscus, assembly GCF_027574615.1. Classification (NCBI taxonomy): domain Eukaryota; kingdom Metazoa; phylum Chordata; class Mammalia; order Chiroptera; family Vespertilionidae; genus Eptesicus; species Eptesicus fuscus. The sequence continues at coordinate 63,232,947 of NC_072473.1, read as the reverse complement.
GGTGGGAGGGGGGAGAGATCAACCAAAGGACTTGTGTGCATGCATATGAGCCTAACCAATGGTTAAGTTCAACAGGGGGTTGGGGCATCCGTGAGGAGGGGTGTGGGATGGGAATGGGGGGATGAGGACAAATATGTGACACCTTAATCAATAAAGAAATTAAAAAAACAAAAAAAAAAAAAAGACCTAAATGAAATGGAAGCAAGCAAACTAGTGGATATAGAGTTCAAAATAATAGTTACAATGTTGCTCAAGGACCTTAATGAGAGCATCAAGGGACTTAATGAGAATTTCAAGGATCTTAGTGAGAACATCAAAGATATGAAAAAGGACCAGTCATAAATGAAGGATACACTAACTGAAATGAAGAATAATTTACAGGGAATCAACAGTAGAGTAGAGGAATCAAATCAACAATTTGGAATATGAAGAAGCAAAAAACACCCAATCAGAAGAGCAAAAAGGAAAAAGAATCCAAAAATATGGAGATAGCGTAAGGAGCCTCTGGGACAACTTCAAGCATACCAACATTCACATTATGGAGGTGCCAGAAGCAGAAGAGAGAGAGCAAGATATTGAAAATCTATTTGAAGAAATAATGACAGAAAACTTCTCCTACCTGGTGAAAGAAATAGACTTACAAGTCCAGGAAGAACAGAGAGTTTCAAACAACAAGAACCCAAAGAGGCCCACACCAAGACATATCAGAATTAAAATGCTAAGGGTTAAAGACAAAGAGAGAATCTTAAAATCAGCAAGAGAAAAGCAGCTGGTTACCTACAAGGAAGTGCCCATATGACTGTCGTCAGCTGGTTTCTCAACAGAAACTTTGCAGGGAGTGGCAAGAAATATTCAAAGTGATGAATACCAAGAACCTACAAACAAGATTACTCTACCCAGAAAAGCTCTCATTAAGAATTGAAGGTCAGATAAAGAACTTCACAGATAAGAAAAAGCTAAAGGAGTTCATCATCACCAAATGAGTATTACATGAAATGTTGAAGGGTATTATTTAAGAAGAGGAACAAGAAGTAGAAGAAAGAAGAAGAAGAAGAAGAAGAAGAAGAAGAAGAAGAAGAAGAAGAAGAAGAAGAAGAAGAAGAGTAAAAATCTGAACAATAAAATGGCAGTAAATACATATCTATTAACAATTGAATCTAAAAACAAAATAAACAAACAAGAAATCTAATGAACAAAATAGAGTAATGAATAAAATAGAATCAGAGGCCTGAGAGCATGGAATAGACAGACAAATCTCAGGGGTGGGTGGTGGGTAGAAAAGATTAATCAAAAATCTTACATGCATATATAGATTATCCCATCAACACAGGCAATAGGGGGTGAAGGTGTGGTGTGAACCAGATGGAGGGGGGCAATGATGGCAAAAAATGGGGATATCGTAATACTCTCAACAATAAAGTTTAAAAATATGCACACATATATAAACATTTCTAGTATGCAAGGTGGGGCAAAAATAAGTTTATAGTTGTTCATATGGAAAGCTAATACTATAATAAATACAAGATTAAACTGTGTACTCACAACTGTAAACCTACTTTTGCTCCACCCTGTATATAAACTAGTCTTTCCTTGAGTTTTTATTATATTTCCATTTAAATTTTTTTTCTCAAAAGGCATTGTTTCTCTTTTGCAATAAAAAATTGTATCTTTGCTTTTACTACATCAGTCTAGATATATAAAATCCCAAATCCCAAAAAATGTTTTGTTAAGTTAAATATCTTGATTTGTTATTAGTCACATCTTTTTAAAATATATTTTTTATTGATTTTTTACAGAGAGGAAGGGAGAGGGATAGAGAGTTAGAAACATTGATGAGAGAGAAACATCAATCAACTGCCTCCTGCACACCCCCTACTGGGGATGTGCCCGCAACCAAGGTACATGCCCTTGACAGGAATCAAACCCGGGACCTTTCAGTCCACAGGCCAATGCTCTATCCACTGAGCCAAACCAGTTAAAGCTAGTCACATCTTTTATATTACATTCCATACCAGCACTTAAATCTATATTCAGTCTGTCCATTTTATCATCAGGATTAGTTTTTTTAGTTGGAATTCAACAATATGAGCAAAAAATATATGACATTTGATGAACTTTAATCCCCCCCGAATAAATCATTGTGAAGAGAAATTGATTTAACAAGTCTTAAAACCTGAGGAACTCAATCTCTTTAAAATATTGAATTTTTTGACTTCTGTTTTGAGTTGGTTTTCAATCATTTTACTGTTATTTTTACTCCTGTAGTAATGGGCAATATAGAAGGAGGAAATATACTTGTGCTCAAATATTTAGATAGACATTTATTTCTTGGCTTTAGTCTAAATCATGTCTATGTATTTATTTTACATTGACAGGTGAAATTTGAGTAGTTCTTAAAAAATATTTTTGACAATTAATTGGAATTACTGAACAAGCAATTCTGTTGTTTTAATGTGCTCTAGAAAAACAGAATGGGGGAGGAAGATGGCGACTGATAAGATGGTAGGGAGAGAGAGAGAATGTAAGAAAGTGAGGGAGTTAAAGGGGAATGTGTAGACGTGTCTGGAGAGTGTGTGTGTGAACTAGGGACAGTTAGATCCTGCAGGACTTTCGGGGGCTGGCAGACCAGGTGGTCTTAAACTGCAAGACCCCACTGCCACTGCAAAACTCCCAGATGGCTGGCACTGGCACAGAAACTATGCCATCTTGAAGGGCAGAACTGCTGTGACTAGGATTCTAGCCTCACCACCACCCAGACTAGCCTCAGATGCAAACTGGGACCCTACAGCCACTCTAGACAAAGACTTGCTACCACAGCTGCAGACCCAGGGACACTGAGACTCCAGACATCAGACTCTGAGGCCACAGATTTCTGTGAGTCACAGAGAGAACCCCCCTCCCCGTTGGCCTGCAGCAGCAGCATAAGGCCTGCACCAGTGGTGGCCACACAAGCAGGCCTCCCACCGACACTGGGCAGCTGTGAAACCACACACCCCTAGCAGGCCAGGGACTTTGATTATCAGCATGCACACTGAAGGCCACACTGAGCACCAATGACTTTGATTCTAGGGGCGTGCAAGTGAAGACTCTCTTTCTCACCCCGTGCATGGGTTATCTAATCGCAGACAGATTCTTGGAGCCGCACAAGGCTGCACTGAGCACCAATGACTTTGATTTTTGGCATGCGCATGCAGGGACTCTGTTTCTAGTTGTGCGAGCACAGGGACTCTGACTATCTATGCACGCAGACTGATTCTCAGAGCATGCACAAGGCCCCACTGAGTGCCAGTGACTTTGATTCTCCATGTGCACACAGGGACTCTGTTTCTTGCCACCGCACGCACGGGGACCCTGATTCTCAGAGCATGCTCAAGGCCTCACTGAGTACCAGAGACTCCACTTCACGATTTTCGGCACACGCACACAGGGACTCTGATTCCCAGCATGCACTGGGGGACCCTGATTCTCAGCACATGCACTTGTGGGGACCCTGATTCTAGGTGTGCCTGCGGGGACCCTGATTCTTGGCACATGCATGAGGCTGCACTGAGCGCCCGTGAATCTGATTCTCAGCACTCGCAGCACCCACCAACCACAGAAGCCACACATCTCGGTGTCTGAGCTCTTCAGTGACACTCAGGTGGTGCGACGCTCCTCCACACACAGCTCAGGCCACCACAACTCTGCGCTTGGACCTTCTGGTGATAGTTAGAATGGGGAGACAACAAAAAAATCTGTAAAGGAAAGAAAAGGAGGAATTACAAATAAAGGAAATGAGTGACATAAAGGTGTTCAACATGTCAGAAAAATAATTCAGAGTAATGGTCATACAGTTCATAAACTGGATGGATGAGAAAATCAACAACCTATGTAAAAATCAGGAAGAAATAAAAAGTGATATAGCTACAATAAAAAATGTGATGGAAGGTTTCAACAGTAGACTAGAAGAAGCTGAGGACCGAATTAGTGAGTTAGAAGATAAGGTACAGAAACAAGCCCAATCTGAACAGCAACTGGAGAAAAAAATTAAAAAGCAGGACGAGAGCCTAAGGGAGCTTTGCAACAACATGAAACGAAGTAACTTAAGTATAATAGGGGTGCCTGAAGGACAAGAAGAGTAGCAAGGATTAGAGAATATATTTGAAGAAATAATGACAGAAAACTTCCCAGATATGGGGAGGAAAAAAGTCACACAAATACAGAGAGTCCCAACCAAGGTGAACTCCAAAAGACCCATATCAAGACACGTCATATTTACAATGACAAATGTTAACGACAAAGAGAGAATCTTAAAGGCTGCAAGAGAGAGACAGAGAGTTACCTACAAAGGATACCCCATCAGATTATCAAATGATCTCAACAGAAACACATCAAGCCAGAAGGAAATGGAATGAATTATACAAAGTGATGCAAAGCAAAGGACTGAATCCAACAATACTCTATCCAGCAAGGCTATCAATCAAAATTGAAGGGGAAATCAGGAGCTTCACAGACAAAAAAAGGCTAAGGGAGTTTATCACTACCAAGCCAGCAATGCAAGAAATGCTAAAGGAAATGCTATAAAAAGAAGAAATATAAAGGGAGGAAGTAACACAAGCATAAAGAATAGAAATGGCTACAAACAAGTACCTATCAATAATAACATTAAACATAAATGGATTAAATGCTCAAATCAAAAGACATCGATTGACTGAATGGATAAGGAAACATGACCCATATATATGTTGTCTACAAGAGACCCACCTCAGAACAAAGGACTCACACAGGCTGAAAGTGAATGGATGGAAAAATATATTTCAGGTAAATGGAAATTTAAAAAAAAAAGCTAAGGTAACAATACTTATATCTGACAAAATAGACCTCAAATTGAAGATCATAACAAGAGACAAGGAAGGTCACTTCATAATTCTAAAGGGATCGACACAATAAGAGGATATAACTCTGGTAAACATATATGCACCCAATGCAGGAGCACCCAAATAAATTAAAAAAAAAACAAAAACTTCTGGAAGATATCAGGGGAGAGATTGACGGCAATACAATCATAGTAGAAGACTTTAATACCTCATTAACATCACTGGATAAATCCTCTAGACAAAAAAATCAGCAAAGTACCGTAATCCTAAATGACTCACTAGATCAGATGGACTTAATCGACTTCTTCAGAACATTCCACCCCAAAGCTACAGAATATACATTCTTCTCAAGCACACATGGGATATTTTCAAAGATAGACCATATGTTGGGACACAAGCAAAGTCTCTCCAAATTCAAGAAGTTTGAAATCATAATGTTCTGGGCTGCAAACATTGTACAGCTCCTCTGTTGCCTGGAGGCAGGATGCCTTGGGACAGAGGGAGGTAGAGTAGGTCATTGAACAATGGGTTGGTTGAAGTTTAGAGGGAGGTGGCGGTTCAAGCTCCAGCCAAGTGTGCCCAGGCATTGCACCTGTGCCCTGAGTTTCTTGGAAACGGCTGAAATAACTTTTGTAACCTTTGGGTTGTCATTGTAACTGTCCTAACTCCCTCTTGTGGATTCTGAGTATAAATTTGCTCTAACACCTGTGGTCTGCACTGCAGTTCGGCCTTTACCGCTGTAGAGTGCTGAAACTGTAGTCGCTGGCCAGCTTAATAAAGGCTCATAAATTTTGATCTCTGTCTCTTGTGGTCATCTCTTGTGGGTTGCCCCATAACAATATCAAGCATCTTCTCAGATCACAATAGCAAAATTATAAGTCAACTATAATAAAAACAATAAAAAATTTCAAACACTTGTAGAATCAATATCATACTAATAAACAACTAGAGGCCCAGTGCATGAATTCGTGCACTGGTGGGGGCATGGTCTGAGGGGATTGGCCCACTGCAGGAGCAGCGACTCATTCTGGTCAGCTGAGTGGCTGTGGACCTGCCCTATGAGCAGCTGCTGACTGAGGATATTAATCTGAGCTGATATTTTGGGGAAATGTCTTGGGTAAAGGTGTATTCTGTGTCCTGGAGGAAACTGGCAGAGACCTTTGCATCCCAAAGCCACTGGGTGAATGTCCGTGATATGTGATGCCAGGTCAGTGACACCATCGGGGATGTTTAGGGCAGCCATGCTCCATGATCCTCAGCCATCAGGATAGCCTCCCCAGGGGGTCCACAGTCATGTCCCATCTTGCCATCCACCTAAGCCAGTTCCCCACTCTCTTTGTAGAACACACCTTAGAGGGCCTGCATCAGCTTGTGGGGTCAGGCCAGAGTCTGGATTGTCTCACGTATTTGATAGGTGCAGAGACTCAGCTTCACCCTGGGACTGCTAGCGGCTGCTCCCGATGCAGGAGCAGGCGCTCATCCCAGTCAGCCACACCTGCATTGAGCGTCTCTGCTCTGGTGGTCAGTTCACATCATAGTGATTAGTTGACTGGTTGTTCTGGTCATTCTGCAGTTTGGTTGCTGGGCTTTTATATATACACTAGAGGCCCGGTGCACGAAATTCGTGCACGGAGGGGGGTTGTCCCTCAGCCCAGCCTGTACCCTCTCCAATCTGGGACCCCTCGAGGGATGTCCGACTGCCCGTTTAGGCCCGATCCTGATGGGATCAGGCCTAAATGGGCAGTCGGACATCCCTCTCACAATCCAGGACTGCTGGATCCCAAATGCTTGCCTTCCTGCCTTCCTAATTGCCCCTAACCGCTTCTGCCTGCCAGCCTGATCACCCCCTAACCACTCTGCTGCCAGCCTGTTTTCCCCCAACTTCCCTCCTCTGCCAGCCTGGTTACCCCTAACTGCCCTCTCCTGCAGGGTTGATCACCTCCAACTGTCCTCCCTTGCAGGCCTGGTCCTTCTCAACTGCCCTCCCTTGCAGGCCGGATGCCTCCCAACTGCCCTCTCCTGCTGGCCATCTTGTGGTGGCCATCTTGTGTCCACATGGGGGCAGGATCTTTGACCACATGGGGGCAGCTATATTGTGTGTTGCAGTGATGATCAATCTGCATATTACTCTTTTATTAGATAGGATAGAGGCCTGGTACAGGGGTGGGGGCCAGCTGGTTTGCCCTGAAGGGCGTCCCGGATCAGGTGGGGTTTCCTTTGGGGTGTGGGGCGGCCTGAGCGAGGGGCCTGTGGTGGTTTGCAGGCCAGCCACGCCCCCTGGCAACCCAAGCGGAGGCCCTGGTATCTGGAATTTATTTTCCTTCTACAATTGAAACTTTGTAGCCTGGAGCAGAGCCAAGCCTGGGGCTCCCTCCGAGGCCAATAGCCATTTGTGTTGGGGTTATAATTGAAACTTTGTTGCCTTAAGCGGGTGGGCCCGGCCAGGGTGTGCGGAAAGCTTTGCTTCCCCTGTTGCCGGGGGCAACCCTGGCCTGCTCTCTCAAGCTCCATTCTGCCGCCATTTGTTTGAATTTGTTTACCTTCTATAATTGAAACTTTGTAGCTTGAGTGGAGGCTTAGGCCTGGCAAGGGCAGGTGGAAAGCTTGGCTTCCTCTGTTACCTAGGAAACCTTGTTCTCTGTGGCTGTAGCCATCTTGGTTTGGGTTCATTTGCATACTCACTCTGATTGGATGGTGGGCATGGCTTGTGGGTGTGTCGGAGGTGTGGTCAATTTGCATATTTGTCTATTATTAGATAGGTTATAGATAGATAGATAGATAGATAGATAGATAGATAGATAGATAGATAGATGATAGATAGATATAGATATAGATGACTGGGTTGCCAAAAAAATGAAAGAAGAAATAAAAAAACATCATGGAAACAGATGACAATGAAAACACAACAATCCAAAATCTATGGGACACAGTGAAAGCAGTCCTGAGAGGAAAGTTCATAGCATTACAGGCATACCTCAAAAACAAGAAAAACTGGTAATAAGCCATCTAACTCTGCAACTTGAAGAATTAGAAAGAGAGCAACAAGAAAAGCCCAGAGTGAACAGAAGGAAGGAAATAATAAATATCAGAGTGGAAATAAGTGACATAGAGACCAAAAAAAAACAATACAAAAGATGAATGAAACCAAAAGCTGGTTCTTTGAAAAGATAAACAAGGTCAATGAATCTCTAACCAGGCTCACCGAGAAGCAAAGAGAGAGGACCCAAATAAACAAAATCAGAAATGAAAGCAGCAAAATAGCAACAGAACCAACAGAAATATGAAAAATCATAAAAAAATACTATGAACAAATCTCTTCCAACAAACTGGTCAACCTAAAATAAATGGACACATTCCTAGAAAAATAAGACCTTTGGAAACTCAACCAGGAAGAATAAAAAATCTGATAGGCTGATAACTATAGAGGAAATTGCAGCAGTAATAAAATTTAAAAAAATAAAATAAAAAGCTTCCAACAAACAAAAGCCCTGGACCAGACAGCTTCACAGGAGAGTTTTATAAAACATTCAAAGAAGAAATAAAACCTATATTTCTCAGACTATTCCAAAAAATTCAAGAGGAAGGAACACTTCCAAGCTCTTTCTATGAAGCCAGCATTACCCTAATCCCAAAATGAGATAAAGATAATACAAAGAAAGAGAATTACAGGCCAATATCTTTCATGAACATAGACACCAAAATTCTCAACAAAATTCTAGCAAATTGAATCCAGCATTACATTAGAAAGATCATACACCATGACCAAGTGGTATTTATTCCGGGGATGCAAGGATGGTACAATATCCGCAAATCAAGAAATGTGATACACCACATAAACAAATTGAGAGATAAAAATCACATAATCATATCAATAGATACAGAAAAAGCATTTGACAAAATCCAACACCCTTTCTTGATAAAAACTCTCAACAAGGTGGGAATAGAAGGATCATACCTCAACATAATAAAAGCCATAAATGACAAATCCACAGCCAACATCATACTCAATGGGCAAAAACTGAAACCATTTCCCCTAAGAACAGGAACAAGACAGGGAGGTACTAGCCATGGTGATTAGACAAGAAGAAGAAATAAAAAGCATCCAAATTGGAAAAGAAGAAGTACTAGCAAAACTGTCATTATTCATAGATGACATGATATTGTACATAGAAAACCCCAAAGACTCCATCAAAAAATTACTAGACTTAATAAATGAATTCAGCAATGTAGCAGGATACAAAATTAACACCCAGAAATCTATGGCCTTTTTATGCACCAATAATGAACTCACAGAAAGAGAAACTAAAAAAAATCCCATTTACCATTGCAACAAAAAAATTAAGATACCTAGGAATAAATTTAACCAAGGAGGTAAAGGACCTGTAAAAATTACTAGACACTGAAAAAAGAGATAGAGAAAAACATAAACAAATGGAAGAATATACCATGTTCATGGATTTGTAGAATCAACATCATTAAAATGTCCATACTACACAAAGCAATCTATAGATTCAATGCAATCCCCATTAAAATACCAATAGCATATTTCACAGACCTAGAACAAACTATCCAAAAATTCATCTGGAATAAAAAAAGACCCCAAATAGCTGCAGCAATCTTGAGAAAGAAGAATAAAGTTGGAGATATCATAATACCAGATATTAAGCTATACTACAAAGACACTGTTATCAAAACTGTGTAGTCCTGGCATCAACAGATATATAGACCAATGGAACAGGACAGAGAACCCGGAAATCAACCAAAGCCATTATGCTCAATTAGTATTTGACAATGGAGACAGAACATATAATGGAGTCAAGACAGTCTCTTCAATAAATGGTGTTGGGAAAATTAGACAGATACATGCAAAAAAAAATGAAACTAGACCACCAACTTACAGCATACACATAAATAAACTCAAAATGGATAAAGGACTTAAACGTAGGATGGGAAATCATAAAAAATCTTAGAAGAAGCCATAGGCAGCAAAATAGAAGACATTTGTTGTAGCAATATCTTTACTGACACAACTCCTAGGGCAATAGAAATTAATGAGAAAATAAATGTGACTATATCAAAATAAAAAGTTTCTGCACAGCACAAGGAACCATCAACAAAACAACAAGAAAACCCACTGCATGGGAGAACATATTTGCCAATAATATTTCTGATAAGGGTTGAATCTCCAAAATTTATAGGGAACTCATTAAACTTAACAAAAAGAAGATAAACAATCCAATAAAAAAAATGGGCAAAGGACCTAAATAGACACTTTTCGAAAGAGGACATACAGAAGGCCAGGAGACATATGAAAACATGTTCAATGTCACTAATCATCTGAGAGATGCAAATCAAAACAACGAGGTACCATCTCACACCTGTCAGAATGGCTATCATCAACAAATCAACAAACGACTAGTGCTGGAGAGGATGAGGAGAAAAAGGAACCCTCCTTCACTGCTGGTGGGACTGCAGACTGGTGCAGGCACTGTGGAGAACAGTATGGAATTTCCTCAAAAAACTAAAAATAGAACTGCTATTTGACCCAGTAATACCACTTCTAGGTATGTATCCCAAGAAAACAGAAACACCAATCAGAAAGGATATGTGCACAATGGCAGCACAGTTTACAATAGCTAAGATTTGGAAACAGCCTAAATGCCCATCAGCAGATGGGTGGATTAGAAAACGATAGTACATCTACACAATGGATTACTACGCTGCTATAAAAAAGAAGGGATTCTTACCATTTGCAACAGCATGGATAGAACTGGAGAGCATTATGCTAAGTGAAATAAGCCAGTCAGAGAAAGATAAATATCACATGATCTCGCTCATTTATGGAATATAATGAACATCATAAACTGATGAACAGAAATAGATACAGAGACAAAGAAGCATTGAACAGACTGTCAAACTACAGCAGGAACGCAGGGGAGGATTGTGGGGGGTGGGGGTTAAGACATCAACCAAAGGACTTGTATCCAGCATTCAAGGATAACCAATGGACAGAGACACTGGCAGGGGGGAGGGAGAGGGCATGTGTCAGGGTGAAGGGGAAGCTGGGGGGAGGTCAACGGGAGAAAAAGGATACATATGTACTACTATTTGTAATACTTTAAACAATAAAAATAAATTAATTAAATTAAAAAAACAACCAAAAAACAGAATGCATAGATTATCTATATATATTAATGTTCAATAACTTATGTTTTTTCACAATGTCTTTCTTTTTTTAAAATATTTTTTATTGATTTCATAGGAGATGGAGAGAGAGATTTAAACATCAATGATGAGAGAGAATCATTGATGGGAAGCCTGCATTCCCCCTACTGTGGTTTGACACTGCAACCTGGGCATATGCCCTTGACTGGATTTGAACCCAGGACCCTTCAGTCCCCAAGATGACACTCTACAACTGATCCAAATTGGCCAAGGCTCACAATGTTTTTCTGGTACAAAATGGAGCTAAGTGAGAATGAAGTGACTCATGCTTATAAGAAAACTATTTGAAAGATGTTGTAGGATATTTATGCCAATTTAAAAAAAAATGTTTGAGACACTCATTTATAAGTAAAGAAAAAACTATATTTTATATACATAAATATACAAATGGAAAGTAATATTTCACATTAAATTATTGCATAAATTGAATTTTTAAACTTAACCTTAATCTATTTCAGAAAACAGGATTATAAACCATGTAAGATTTACCTAACAATTTTTTTACAATACTAAATTATCTCATGAAACATGTTTCCAGGTATGTTGGGGAGCACAAGAGACTTGCTTGGATAGTTGTAAAGAGGACATTCTGATAAATGGGAAGTGTATGGAAGGTGCCTGCCCTGTTTATGAGAATTCTGACTTAGGGGAAACTTGGGGAGGGTCGAAGTCAGTGCCCCTAATTATTCCTTGATCTTTCCAAACAAGTCTGTGCATGTGCAGACCCCCGTGTGTTTACTGGAATCCTTATGCTTAATCCCTGGATGCCCTTGCCTAGAGGACAATGTAAACACATGTGTCCTCCCAAGATTACTCACCCTACTGATTGCATCTAAAGATAAAAATTCCAATAAAGGCCTAATGAGGCAGGCAATAGAGGCTGCCCTGGCCACTAAAGCCAGGGATCACTTAGCCCTCTCTTGCACAGTGAAACTGTGTCAGAGTAATCTGTTCATCCATTGTTCAAAGGCTGCTGGTCAGCCCCGGCACCAGTAGAAATCTTTGGTAATTTAGAAAGTCATAATTATTTAATTTGCCATATTTAAAATGGAAGAAAATGACAGACCATCTGATTTTCCACATATTTCTAATCAAAATCTCTGTATATAAAAGCCCAGCAACTGTTACGGCAGAATGACCAGAATGACTGTTGGTTATGATGCACACTATGGCAACCAACCAGCCTGATCCTGGCTCCAATCATCCCCCCCGCTGGCCCAGCTCCTGATCGGCCCCCAACACTCCAATCGGAGGTGGGGCAAAATGGCGATCCACCTAGGCTGGCAGAAATTTGGTGCCCAGGGACCTTGGAGGTGCTCAGTCTCGGGCCACTGTGTGGGTGAAGCTCTCCTTTGGTGGAAGTGGATTTGGGATCAGGGTGCCAGAGTCGGGGATGGGGTGGGAAGGCTTATCTGGTGGCTGCCACAGTCCCAGCAGGCCACACACAGCAGTGGGGCATCCCTGGTGCCTGTGGGCAGCCCGAGGGAAGCAGCCTGGGTCCTGGGTTCCTGCCAGTGGCCATAGAAGGGAAGCTCAGGTCCCAGATGCCAGAGGGAAGCCAGTCTTGGCAGCTGGGGGAAGGAAGGCCTACTCTTGTACAAATTTTCATGCATTGGGCCTCTAGTTATGTATATAATACCTTTAGTTTTCTAAAAGCTGTGATGTGGATGTGGTGAATAGACTTTAAGGTGGGCCCATGAGGCCAAACGCCTTGTGTCCACCCCCTAAAAGAACCCTCTCCCCTTGTGTGTGAGTAAAATGTGTGACTTCCTCTGACAAATAAAATATGGTAAAAATGATGGTATCTCATGCTTGTAACGTTCTATTATATAAGGCTCAGTATTGCTGGCCGATTTGCTCTCTCTAGGTTGCTGACTTTGAAAAATCAAGGTGCCATGAGTTTTATAATTGATATAAAATGGGTTCTTTCAACAATCTGAAAAAACGTGGAAGCTGGTCTTTATCCAGTTGAGTCTCTTATGAGGACCCTGCTCTGGCTGACACCTTGCATGCAGCCTTGTGAGACCCTAAGAAGATGGCCCAGCTAAGCTATATCTGAACTACTGGCCAGTATAAAAAGTGATATAATAAATGTGTATTATGTAAGCCTTTAAGTTTGAAGTAATTTGTTATGCAGCATAGAAAATTAATATAGTGAGTCTGGTGCTTATTAGCGAACATATATTAAATATGCAGGAGGCCTTGCCGAAATATAGAACATTTCAAAGAATAAAGATATTGTAGCTGAGAGTATTTTCTAAAAGGAATAGTGCTTCTATGACAAATTATAATATTTTTGCTTGATAACCTACATTATTCACTTGACAGAGGTCCTTTATGGTTTTGTCAGCAGAGTAGGAAAATAAAATTTCATCACCTTTGTGAAGCATAGTTAAAACTGCTGAAACTTAGTTTTTAATAAATGTTGTCTTTCAGGGATCATTATACCCTCACAAAATATTTCAAATAGTTCTTCTTAACACTTTAATAAAAACTTTATTGGGAATTGGTGAAGGAGACACAGCTGGTGAGACAGTTTACAGCTGGGAAGGGCAGAGATCTCCTGGGAAAAGGTAAAACAAGGATCTGGGCAATAGAATCTGCCAGATTTCTAAGCCCAGAAGGTCAGGGGAAAACTACATGGCGCCAAGCCGCGTCCCTGAGCACAGGAAAAGCATCTGACTGTGAGAAAAAGGGTCCACGGAATTGCGGAAGGTAGTAGATTTTAGACCTTGGAGTCTGATTTGGGATCTGAGCTCAAAGGCAGCCCTGAAGAGCTAACTTCCCGACCATGCAGTGCCAGCAAGAGAGGAGCTTGTAAAGACGCGGTCCCTCTTCGCACCGGGGCCTGCGTCGTTCTCCACTGAACCTAGTTCGTAGAACCTTTCACTTACCCGTGGCTGAGGTGCAGGAGAAGGGGTGGAGTTGTGGAATCTAGGGAGAGTAGGCAGCAAACAGGTCCAGGAGAAGTGGAAGCGTGTCTGGTGCTGAGTCACATCTGATCCCTGATTGCCATTTTCTCCTGAGAGATAGCCCCTCCCTCCAATCTCCAGGCAACCAATATAGCCACACCCAGATTCCACCCTGATTAACACCATAGAATCTGAATACTCCCTGAGGCCATAGGAACTGCCCAAAAGAAAAACCTTTAGGAGCTAGGAACCTCAATTACGCAGTTACACTGCCAGAGCTCTCCAGAGTGCTTCAGTGTGCCTCGCTGGCAAACTTACTGCTGGTGCTCCTGTGAGCCGCTACTGGGAGTAAGCGCCTATCCATCACAGGTAGAGCAGCAAAAGCTGAGTCTGCCCACCCCACAACTACAGAATTCTGGGCAACACAGTCACGACTTTCCAGAGTGCAGGCCCCTGAACCACATCACCCTGACAGACGGTTCCTTGGAGCCACTGTGAGTCCCCACTGGGCAAGCGTAATTTCAATTTAGGGTGCAAGAAAAAAAATTGGGATACTACCCTCCACGACTGCTGACCTCTAGACACTGCAGCTGTGCCTCTCAAACTCGCAGACCTATATCAAGAGCACCCAAATAGTTCAAGTAGGGAACTACACTAGATTACCAAGCCCAGGATAACTGAGAGATTACACCAGTAGCTCCATCACCAAAAGAACCTGGGTAGCAAAGCAATTGGATCTACAATTAAAACATTACAGGAAAACATGGGGAGACAAAAAGGAAATCCCCAAAGGAAAGAAAAAGAGGAATCACCAGAAAGGGAGTTAAATGAACTTGAGGCTAGCAGCCTAACATAGAAAGAATTCAGAGTATTCGTTATAAGGATGTTTAAACGAATGGATGACGAATACACACAACCCAATGAGAACTATAAGGAGCTGAATGAAAACGTCACCAACATGAAAAGAAACCAAGAGAAGATGAAGAACAACATAGCTGTAATAAAGAACACAATGGAAGGCTTAAAGAGTAGAGTAGAAGAGGCTGAGGACCACATCAGCGAATTAGAAGACAAGGTAGGAAAAAACACACAAACACAGCACCAACTGGAAAGAAGACTTAAAAAGCAAGAGGAGAGCCTAAGGGAGCTTTGGGACAACACAAAATGAAACAACCTTCGAATAATAGGGATAAAAGAAGGAGAGGAAGAGAAGCAAGGAATAGAAAACCTGTTTGAAGAAATGACATAAAACGTCCCTGATATTGGCAACAAAAATACTATCCAAGTCCAAGAAGTAAACTGAGTCCAAAACAAGTTGAACCCCAAAAGACCAACACCAAGACACATCATAATTAAATTGACGAACACCAACGACAAAGCAAGAATCTTAAAGGCTTCCAGAGACAGAAAGGCTTCCAGAGACAGAAAGGCTTCCAGAGACAGAAAGTTACCTACAAGGGATCTCCTATCAGAATATCAACTGATTTCTCTACAGAAACACACCAGGCCAGAAGAGAATGGAATGAAATATACAAAGTGATGCAAAACAAGGGACTGAATCCAAGAATACTATACCCAGCAAGGCTATCATTCAAAATTAAAGGTGGAATCAGAAGCTTCACAGACAAAAAAGGGATAAGAGAGTTCATCATTACCAATCCAACAATGCAGGAAATGCTAAAGGGGCTGCTGTAAAAAAGAAGAAAGAGAAAGGCAAGAAGAAACACAAATACTAAGGAAAAAATATGTAAATAAACAGGTACTTATCAATAATAACATTAAACGTAAATGGATTAAATGCACCAATCAAAAGACATAGGGTAGCTGAATGGATAAGAAAACACGACCCATATATTTGCTGTCTACAAGAGACCCACCTTAGAGCAAAAGATTCACACAGACTGAGAGTAAAGGGATGGAAAAACATTTTTCAGACAAATGGAAAGGAGAAAAAAGCTGGGGTTGCGATACTTATATCAGATAAAGTAGACCTCAAAGTAAAGGCCATAATAAGAGATAAGGAAGGCCACTACATAATATTAAAGGGGGCAATCCAGCAAGAAGATATAACTCTGGTAAATGTATATGCAACCAATGCAGGGCCGCCCAAATACATAAAAAATCTCCTGGAAAATATCAAGGGAGAGATCGACATCAATACAATCATAGTAGGGGACTTTAATACACCACTGACATCAATGGATAAATCCTCTGGACAAAAAATCAGCAAAGAAACAGCAATTCTAAATGACTCACTAGATCAGCTGGACCTAATTGACATCTTCAGAGTATTTCACCCCAAAGCCATGGAATATTCTCAAAGATAGACCACATATTGGGTAACAAGCAAAGTCTCCCCAAATTCAAAAAGATTGAAATCATATCAAGCATTTTCTCAGGCATAATATTAGATATAAACTACAATAAAAACATTCCAAAAAATTCAAACACTTGGAAACTGAATAGCATGCTACTAAACAATGATTGGATTATCAATGAGATCAAAGAAGAAATTAAAAACATCCTGGAGACTAATCACAATAAAAACACAACAATGCAAATACTATGGGACACAATGAAAGCAGTCCTGACAGGAAAGTGTATAGCTATACAGGCCTACCTCAAAAAACAAGAAAAAATGGTAATAGATCATCTAACTCAACAAATGAAATAATTAGAAAGGGAGCAATAAGAAAAGCCCACAGTGAGCAGAAGAAAGGAAATAATAAAGATCAGAGCAGAAATGAATGACATAGAGACCAAAAAAACAATACACAAGATCAATAAAACCAAGAGCTGGTTCTTTGAAAGGATAAACAAGATTGATGAACCTCTAGCCAGGCTCACCAAGAATCAAAGACAGAGGACCCAAATAAAGAAAATCAGAAATGAAAGACGTGAAATAACAACAGAACCCACAGAAATACAAAGGATTGTCAAAAAATACTATGAACAACTCTATTCCAACAAACTAGACAACCTGGAGGAAATGGACACATTCCCAGAAAAACACAACCTTCCAAAACTTACTCAGGAAGAGACTAAAAATCTCAATAGGCTGATAACTATGGAAGAAATTGAAGCAGTCATCAAAAAGCTTCCAGCAAACAAAAGCACGGGGCCAGAAAGCTTCACAGGGGAGTTTTACAAAACATTCAAGGAAGAGCTAAAACCTATCCTTCTCAGACTATTCCAGAAAATTCAAGAAGAAGGAACACTTCCAAGCTCCTTCTATGAAGCCAGCATCACCCTAATACCAAAACCAGATAAAGATAACACAATGAAAGAGAATTACAGGCCAATATCCCTTATGAACATAGATGCCAAAATCCTCAACAAAATTCTAGTAAATCGAATCCAGCAGTACATCAGAAAGATCATACACCACGACCAAGTTGGATTTATCCCTGGGATGCAAGTATGGTACAATATTCGCAAATCAATAAATGTGATACATCACATAAACAAATTGAGAGATAAAAACCATATAGTCATATTAATTGATACAGAAAAAGCATTTGACAAAACCCAACACCCTTTCTTGGTAAAAACTCTCAGCAAGATGGGAATAGAAGGATCATACCTTAACATAATAAAAGCTATATATGACAAACCCACAGCCAACATCATACTCAATGGGCAAAAACTAAAACCATTTCCCCTAAGAACAGGAACAAAACAAGGATGCCCACTCTCACCACTCCTGTTCAACATAGTGTTGGAAATACTAGCCATTGCAATCAGACAAGAAGAAGAAATAAAAGGCATCCAAATTGGAAAAGAAGAAGTAAAACTGTCCTTATTTGCAGATGACTTGATACTGTACATAGAAAATCTTAAAGATTCCATCAAAAAATTATTAAACTTCATAAATGAATTCGGCAGAGTAGCAGGATACAAAATAAATGCTTAGAAATCTATGGTATTTCTATACACCAATAATGAACTTACAGAAAGAGAGACTAAAAAAGCAATCCCATTTACCATCACAACAAAAAAATTAAGATACCTAGGAATAAACTTAACTAAGGAGGTAAAAGACCTATACGGGGAAAACTACACAACACTGAAAAAAAGATAGAGGAAGACATAAACAGATGGAAGAACATACCATGTTCATGGATTGGTAGAATCAACAACATCAAAATGTCCACACTACCCAAGCAATCCATAATTTCAATGCACTTCTCATTAAATTACCAACAGCATACTTCAGAGACCTAGAACGAACTTTCCAAAAATTCATCTGGAATAAAAAAAGACCCAGAATAGCTACAACAATCCTGAGAAAGAAGAACAATGTAGGAGGGATCTCAGTACCAGATTTCAAGCTATATTACAAAACCACTGTTCTCAAAACTGCCTGGTATTGGCACAAGAACAGACATATAGATCAATGGAATAGAATAGAGAACCCAGAAATCGATCCAAATCACTATGCTCAATTAATATTTGACAAAGGAGGCATGAACATACAATGGAGTCAAGACAGACTCTTCAATAAATGGTTTTGGGAAAATTGGACAGATACAGGCAAAAAAATGAAACTAGACCACCAACTTACATCATACAAAAAAATAAACTCAAAATCGATTAAGGACTTAAACATAAGAAAGGAAACCATAAAAATACTAGAGGAATCTACAGGCAGAAAAATCTCTGACATATGCCAAAAGAATTTCTTCATTGATACTGCTCCTAGGGCAATGGAAGCTAAAGAGAGAATAAACAGATAGGACTATATCAAAATAAAAAGCTTTTTCACAGCAACGGAAACCATCAATAAAACAAGAAGAAAGCCCACTGCATGAGACAACGTATTTGCCAATGATGTCAACGATAAGGGTTTAATCTCCAACATTTACAGGGAACTCATGCAGCTTAACAAAAAGAAGATAAACAACCCAATCAAAAAATGGGCAACTGATCTAAATAGACACTTTTCGAAAGAAGACAGAAGGAATGCCAAGAGACATATGAAAACCTGCTCTAAATCACTAATTATCAGAGAGATGCAAATCATAATAACAATGCTGTACCATCTCACACCTGTCAGAATGGCCATTATCAACAAGTCAACAAATCACAAGTGCTGGCGAGGATGTGGAGAAAAAGGAACCCTCGTGCACTGCTGGTGGGAATGCAGACTGGTGCAGCCACTGTGGAGAACAGTATGGAGTTTCCTTAAAAAACTAAAAATAAAACTCCCATTTGACCCAGTGATCCCACTTCTAGGAATATATCCCAAGAAACTGGAAACATCAATCAGAAAGGATATATGCACCCCTATGTTCATAGCAGCACAATTCACCATAGCTAAGATTTGGAAACAGCCTAAGTGCCCATCAGCAGATGAGTGGATTAAAAAACTGTGATACATCTACACAATGGAATACTATGCTGCGGTAAAAAAGAAGGAGCTCTTACCATTTGCAACAATATGGATGGAGATGGAGAACATTATGCTTAGTGAAATAAGTCAGGCAGAGAAAGATAAATATCACGTGATCTCACTCATTTGTGGAATATAATGAACAACATAAACTGATGGGGGAAAAAATAGATCCAGAAACAGAGAAACATCAATCAGAAAGTCAAACCTCAGGGAAGAAATTGTGAGGTAACCAGAAACCCAAGAATGCCTGAGTACGCCTTTCTAGCCACGCTAGCAATAATCAGATGTACGGTAATTTTACCTGGGACAAGAGGGGAAATATTTTGGACTTATGCTCCTGACCCTTCATGGGTAAGACCTCTTATGTGGGCTGATCCCCTGACTAATGTAGTTACCGATAATACCAAACACCTTGGTCATCCAGGAGGTCCATAGGTGGGGTAAAACAGTAGAAATAGACAGGGGTCTCCACCCAGCTTCCCTTTTGTATGACACAAAATAATGCCCCTTTGTGTGTAAAATTAAAGAGAGGTTTCTGGCTTGTATGGACACCAAAGAAAGGGTGTCAATACTATCACTACTTGCCCCCAGTAGAGGTGCAGAAAATGTAACTAAGACCTTGTCTATACAAAAGAAATGGACAGCCAGTTTGAAAGGGAATTGCCATGGACTAGAACAAAGAATATCCTTACATGGTATTATTCTACAACGTCATTAAAATTTTTTCCCAGATTTGGATCTCCCCCATTAATTATAATAGTTCCTCGCACCCTTGGGGATAAAAAAAAAAATCATCTGTTTGGTGCTTGGAGACAAACGTAACACATCTCTTGATATTTTAGAATTACAACAGCATAATATACAATTATCCCAAGCAAACTTACAAACTGAATCTTTGAATGTCTGGCAGCAATTTAAAAAGGACATGTAAGGATTTAATCCCTTTCATTGTGTAGAGGGCCTCCTGGGAAGGCACCTGAGCATTCTATATTGGTCCTTTAGGCCAAGAGGGACCCTCTTCTCACAATTCAATTGCTCACAGCTGTTGCCTGAGCTCTCTGTTCATGTCGAGGTTGACTGGTGCCATGGATCTGTCTCTCACCCAGTGGGGCGAACTGAGCCTTCCCTGGAGAAGAAACCCAGGTTCCCCAAGATATGTGATCAGTGCTGTGGCCCCACCAGCAGGCGAGGGGATTCCAAGGCAGGTGCTGGGCGTGGAGGCCATGCGGGCATAGGCTACCAAGGAGACAGAACTGAACCTCACATCACCCTGCTTGGCCCTGGAGGATGGCTGGTTAGCCAGAGAAGGGTAAGATTCCGCAGGGAAGAAACAACCTAAGACAGGTACAGTCACAGAGGGGCCATCAGGAGAGAACCTGGGGGTCAACAGAGGTGGAGCACAGACCCTCACCCCCCAACATTGCAGGGGCCTGGATACTCACCCCTTCTGAAGGAAGTCTCCTGCCCCCATGGCTGCTTAACTTCCCATGCCCAGCTCAGATCAGGACCCGGGTAACAGACAGAGACTTGGCCGAAAGCAGCTGCCCTCTCACTCCAACAAGAATTGTTTGAGTTGTCGTGTACCATGGTGTGGGGAAGTGGGTTTATGATATCTAAATCCAGCCTACCACCAGGAATGCTCAGGACCTACTCAAGAAGGCAAATAATCCTTTCCACTAATATTTACAGGGTAAAATAAGATTGTTGTTAGAGTAATAAATTTGACAGTAAAATAGTAGTCAAGTTTTAAGGCAAATTTAAATTGGCTAGTTGAAACAAGCGGATATGCTAGAAAAATTAATTGTACTGTACAAAAAGGTGTTCCTAAAGTGTTAACTAAAATTTTTATTGGTAGTTCATCTCATGATAAAATTGCGCACCATGTAATGAACCTAAAACAGTAATATTATAGTGCAAAAAATTAAAATTTAAAAGCCATCAAGAATACATTATAAATTTTCAAAAGCCTCCTAATATTTAAATAAAAAAGGGGGGGATAGTAGAAGAATATCATGTAAGGAAAAATATCCTGTAAATAAATTACATCTAGAAAATTAATACTTTAGAAAATTAATTGTAAGGTTAAAAGCAATACAACCATTAAAAACACACCAAGTGTCAAAACAAGCCAGAGGAAAATCATTTGGGCAAAAAATGAAATAGGAACCCAAGTCAAATTTATAAAAAATATTCCTTTATTAAATTTTGGTCGAGAATATGTTTGTATATTTTCAGAAAACAACTCCGAGACCATTGGATTCCAGCAACAGAGAGGAATCGACAGGACTACTCCAGCCATGAAGACAGAAGAGAAGCAGTCCAGAGATGGAAGACGCTGACGTCGCCTTGCCATACTAGCAGTTAGCGGCTGTGAGTCACGGCAGGTTGCCCAGGACCAAACCAGAGAGAGTCGGACCTGCATTACCACCATTTGTCCACCATCCAGAACTGAAATGTCATTGCTGACATGTACACATAAGGAACTGTTGGACATTGAAATTGGGTCTCAAAAGAACTGTTGGCCCAGAAAGAAACTCACTACAGACTGATTCATTTGCCTTTCAGCATAACCATTATTGCTTGTCTCATTTTTGGTTCTTATAAGTGTATTTCTAATAGCACATGATCTCACTCATCTAGGGGAAATAATGAACAACATAGACTGATAAACAAGAACAGACCGAGAAACAAGGAGGCATGTTGGGTCTCAGAGGGAGGGTAGGGGAGGGTGGAGGTAAAGGGGAGAGATCAACCATAGGACTTGTGTGCATGCATATGAGCCTAACCAGTGGTTAAGGACAACAGGGGGGTGGGGGCATGTGTGGGGAGGAGTATGGGATGGGAATGAGGGGATGAGGACAAATATGTGATACCTTAATCAATAAAGAAATTAATTTAAAAAAATAAAAGAAAAGGAATCTCCTCTTTTTTTTTAATTTTGGGTTCTTTTCAGCACAAGAGCAATCTTCTATCTGTTGGGTTTAAAAAAGAGCTCCATAAAAAACTTTTTAAAGATTTCTCTGAGAAATGACTTTATACGTATTATAAAAATGGGAAGCTATTGAAAATATTCTATGTAGGCAATTCATTTGTCACAATGTCTAAAAAATAAAAAAACACCCTGTGAAATCAGTATGACCAAAAAAGCATTTGAATCAAGAGATTAGAGAATGCTTATTTATATTAATTCTTCATTTGAAGGGTAAACATGAAATTTATAAGTGGTTTGAAAACATTGCTCCCAGAAAAACAAATATCCATACTATTATCTTCTTATATAAAATGGTACTAATATAATCTTCAACCAATTGTAGTGTAAGAATCCCTTCCTTAATATTAAAAATTGTAATTTAATATTGCAAAAGACTTGGATATATATTAAAAGCCAAAAACTATCTCAAACCCAATACAAAATTAAACTCATACCAATTTTTGCTCGAGACATATGAAACTGGAAAATGTAGAGTTCAATTTCTGTCTAGTTTAATATAAAGTGGCAAACATATTTAGGAGATATATTGTTAAAAGATAAACTGAGGCAATAAAAATTTAAGAGTTTGTTTGAACAAAAATCAGCTTGAATTGGGCAAACTCAAACAGAAAGTGGTTAGAAGTACTCACCAAACAGCAGCTCATAAAGAGACTATTTATAGAGAAAAGGCAGAAGGAAAGTATTAACTGGCCATAGCTTAAAGCCTAGTTGGCTGTTTTTTATTGGTCATCCTTAGGTTTTAATGTATTAACCTTGCTAAATTTACATAATTACATTTTGCTTTGCTTAAGTATGTTAGAGCCACCTCAGTTTACAGGGCTCCTTGTTTAACTAATTTAACAATTCCCCCATTTTTGTCCTCCTCTCATACATGACAGATTTACCAGAAATTTAATATTATCACCATTTTCAGTTACCATCAGAGTTAAGTTTCTCTTGTCTCATTGTGAAACTCACAGGTTATGAGTTTCGGCAGAAGAATTGTTTTGGGTTCAACTCACTGTTCATCCAGTTTCTATCCCTGCAAGTGTAGGATATCAAGTGAGGTCATCTGCAGCACTGCTGATGGCTGTGAACATGCTTAAGGCCTTTGAGAGAACAAAGCACATCAGGGAGACTACAATGATGACTATTGGGAATATTATACCAAGAGAATGAAGTATTCTCCTTGGCAAGGGCCCCCATGAACCAAACCGTTGATATTAACTAAATAAAAAATATACCTGAAGGGGCATCAAAGTGTCTTAATCAAGTTGCTTGTCTGTTAATTCCTTCTATTTGTCAGAGGTGTTGATCTAGGTATAGCAGGGGCTGTTTACTATGGTAAAGACTCCTCTTTGTTTAGCCAATAAGTAATCTAAAGAAATTCTAATATCTAAAACCACTATAGCAATAAAGCCTAGAGACTTTTATTGTATAGCAATAGGCTTAGCAATAGATTAAGGGATAATTGCCAAAGTTAAGAATCAGTGTCCTCCCATGTATTAATGGAGAGAAAAAAGAAAATAATAAAAAGACAAAAGGAATGAACCTTTATATTGAAACTAGAGGCCCGGTGCATGAAATTCATGCATGGGGGGGTGTCCCTCAGCCCAGCCTGCACCCTCTCCAATCTGGGACCCCTATCACAATCCAGGACTGCTGGCTCCCTAACCGCTCACCTGCCTGCTTGATTGCCCCTAACTGCTTCTGCCTGCCAGCCTGATCACCCCCTAACCACTCCCCTGCCAGCCTGATTGATGCCTAACTGCTCCCCTGCCAGCCTGTTTGCCCCTAACTGCCCTCTCCTGCCAGCCTGGTCCTCCCCCAACTGCCTTCCCCTGCAGGTCTGGTTCCCCCCAATTGCCCTCCCCTGTAGGCCTGGGTCCCCAACAACTTTCCTCCCCTGCTGGCCTGGTTGCCCCTGTCTTCCCCTGCAGGTCTTGTCACCCTTAACTGCCCTCCCTTGCAGAACTGGTCCCTCCAACTGCCCTCCCCTGCAGGCCTGTTCCCCCTCAACTGCCCTCCCCTGCCATCCTGGTCACCCCTAACTGTCCTCCCCTGCAGGCCTGATCGGCCCAAACTGCCCTCCCTTGCAGGCCTGGTCCCTCCCAACTGCTTTCCCCTGCTGGCCTGATTGCCCACAACTGCCCTCCCCTGCCGGCCATTTTGTGGTGGCCATCTTGTGTGTTGGAGTATGGGTCAATTTGCATATTACTCTTTTATTAGATAGGATGTCTTGATCTGTGATCTTAGGAGAGCTGTCTACCTTAATATGTCATCTTATTTTGGAGAGGAACCTCCCTCCTCAATTTTAATTTTAGATAGCCAACTAATGCGAAGTTATAAGTGTTAGTGGGAGATTTTTTAAGTTGGGAAATGTGCATCCAAGGTTCAAGTCCCTCAAGTTTGTCCACTGTCTGGGTAGTGAAGAGGACCTGCTATGGTTCCTTTCAAAGAGGTTCAAAGACAAGTTTTATTCTTAGTGATTCCAAATAAGAAGGGTGGTATAAGTTGGAAGAGTTATTTTGTAGAGTCATAGCCAGATATTTGAAGAAACTAGAACAATTAAAGATCAAGACCAGTTTATAGATATATAGTAAAACCTCAAAGATAATGAACAGAACTACAGTCTGATATCCAGAGCTGTGTTATGGTTTTCTGCTGAAACATATGTTTTTTCTCTACAATCACTCTTATTTCTATTAATGATTGTCACAATTAGACTAATTTATTTGCAAAATAAGTCTCTTCTCATTAAATTTGGTCTTATAATTTGTGTAAGTGCAGCAAGAATATGGATTGCCTATATAGGTTCTTTTAAAGTGTTCTTTGCTGGAACTTTTCATGAGGAATCTTAGATTGGACTTTCCAAGCAAAGGACTTGTCATTGGACTCTGTCTGGAATACCTATAGATTTATGTTAATTCCTCTTTCCTTGTTTTCTTGAAGTCCCTGGACTTGCAGAGAAATGACCTTCCTTACTCACCTGGTAAGGCTGCCAGGAGCTTTGTGAGCAAGCTACCAGGCTTGGTTTTTGAAAGGATTTATTAGCTCTATAAAGCCAACCTTAGTTCTTTCAAACTGTCTGATAATATCTTATTTTATGTATATTCTCAAATATGCCATTTCTGTCAAAGCCTTGGTAATATAACTAATCCTTCCAATTGTGTCCTATTATAAGAAGAATAGAAATATTTCTTATTTAACACTAAAGGCCCAGTGAATGAAATTCGTGCACTGGGGGGAAGAGGGGGGCAGTGTCCCTCAGCCCAGCCTGCACCCTCTCCAATATGAGACCCCTTGGAGGATATCTGACCTATTTTATTTTTAACAAAGAACAATGTCTACATACCTTTTCTTATTAAAAAATTCATATTCGGCTTTTTTTGGCCTACTTTAATTAGAAAAAGAAAATATTTATAAAACTAGTTTCTTGGGCAAACACAACTCCAATAAAGTTTTGATTTGAATAATCTTGTTTTCTGTTTATTCTGTTCTTTGCAGAGATGGCTTATTATTTCTGCCACTTGGATGATTCATTTATATCTCTCGAGCTGATGAATAGGTTGTGGATCCAAAGAGGTAAGCATATGATTCCTTGTGTTTTGAAAAGCTGTTGAAAGACAAACCCTTCTGCCCCAATATATTTTAACTATGGGCATGAACTTTTGGATCTGTGAGGGCTGTATCCTTTGTACACTCTGTGAATGCATTTTGCTTCCTTGGTTAAGCTGTAAAAAAGGCTTTTGTGCTTGAGTCACAATAGAAATTATACTGTCACTGACTAGACAATTTATATTTGTAATAAAAAATACCACAAATTAAAAAGTTTTAGAGAGCTCTCATACTGTTAGCCATTAAGACTCCCTATGATGAAAGGACAGAAATTAGAATAAAAATCAAAATCCACTCAGAACCTCCATTTCTTTTTACGTTCAGATATTTTCAAATATTGTAAAAAAATGGGACATTGGAAGAACAATTGCTCAACACTTAAAAAGAAAAGAAAAAAATGTAAAGAAATATAACTAGTCTTAAGCTTTTGAA
The DNA here is from genome assembly GCF_027574615.1 of Eptesicus fuscus. Taxonomy (NCBI): domain Eukaryota; kingdom Metazoa; phylum Chordata; class Mammalia; order Chiroptera; family Vespertilionidae; genus Eptesicus; species Eptesicus fuscus. Next base: position 63,206,538 of record NC_072473.1, on the reverse strand, counting down.
TTTCCTATTTAAGCTACATGGGTCTTACAAATGTTAGGTTAATTAACAAGAGAATTGGAAGAGACGAAAGAGAAAATCAAGAGATTTTCCAAGCATGTGGAAAATTTTAAAAGATTACTTAGATATAAAATGATGAGAACTGGTATATTTTAACAGGTTTTAAATAATTTAATAACTGAACAAAAGTTGACAAAATTGGAAGCTGTTTTTCAAAATCTAATAGAAAAATTTTTTAAATGTGTAATTAGGCCCTACCCAGTTTGGCTCAGTGGATAGATGGTTGGCCTGAGGACTGAAGGGTCGCAGGTTTGATTCCAGTCAAGGGCACATGCCCAGGTTGCGAGCTCCATTCCTAGTAGGAGGCATGCAGGAGGCAGCCGATCAATATCAATAATTCTTTCTCATCATTGATGTGTCTATCTCTTTCTCCCTCTCCCTGCCTCTCTGAAATCAATGAAAATATATTTTTAAAAAATGTGTAATTAGAAATGTAAACACAGCCCATAACTCCATGAAGCTGGAGAAACTGAAGGAAAAAAAATTGAAAAAGTGCATCTTTAAAACACAAGCTGTTGAGATCTCCATGCCTAGCCTTCCCTCTTTCCCCTTGCTCATATTTTTCACCCAGTGTGAATCAGTGGTTGAGTGTCAACCCATGAACCAGAAGGTCACAGCTTCATTCCCAGTCAGGGCACATGGCTGGGTTGCAGGCTCCATCCCCAGTGTGGGGCAGGCAGGAGGCAGTCAATCAATGATTTTCTCTTATTGATGTTTCTCTCTCTCCCTCTCCCTTCCTCTCTGAAATCAATAAAAATATATATTTGAAAATATTGTGCCTTCTCTACAATTACTAATTCTATTAACATTTTGATCTCTGTGTTTGTATCTTTTATATGTGATAGGATTTTTTTTCTACCTCTAGATTGTATTGGTTTGTAATATGTGATAGACTTAAAGGAATTACGCACTTATATAAGTTAAAAATATATAATAACTAACCAAAATACATTTCAGGAACATATTGATGATGATGCCAAATTTTCTGGTTGGCACGTGAGGAGCAGCTATTCCATGACCTCTCGAGGAGCAGCCGCCCCAAGTCTACACAAGGAGTAGCCACCCTGTGAGCAGCCACTACCCCATGGCCACCTGAGGAGCAGACACTGCCCGTGACCACCTGACCTGCCACCAAGCCCACCACTGCAGCCACAGGCCTAGTGCGACTCGACACCTAGATCCTTTGGTGAGAGCAAAAATGGGGAAAGAAAAGGAGGAATTGTCAAAAAAGGAACTAAACGAAATGGAGGCATGCAATATGTCAGAAAAAGAATTCACAGCAAGGGTAATACAGTTCATAAACCAGATGGATGAGAAAATTAATAGCCTATGTAAGAATCAGGAGGAAATAAAGAGTGATATAGCTACAATAAAAAACAATATGGAAGCTTTCAACAGTAGACTAGGAGAAGTGGAGGGCTGAATCAGCAAATTAGAAGACAGGGAAGCAAAACACATGCAATCTGAACTGCAATTGGAGAAAAAAATAAAAAGACAGGAGGAGAGCCTGAGGGAGCTATGGGACAACATGAAACAAAGCAACATACATATAATAGGGGTGCCAGTATGTCAAAATTTCCAGTTGGGTCTGAGTTTGTTGTCTTGCAAAATTGAAGAATGAGTTTGCAGACAAAAATGGTTAGTGGAAGCAAAGTTTATTGATAGATAGACGGACTCCCTGCAGCAGGGGGCAGCGGAGAGGGGGCCCAAGAGGGTTATCAATGAAGCTACTTTGTCTCAGGTTTCAAAGTCCCATGCCCCTTGAGGCAGTCCTGGAAAAGGTGCAGCTGGAGTTCCAGGAGAGCCAAAAGCAGGCCAGTGTCCAGAGCTTCTGCTCTTTGTTGCAGTTGGGTGTAGGTCAGAGTGCAAGCTAATGAAAGTCCATCAGTCCATGTGTGGAGTCCCACATGGCCATAAGCCACATGGGCACAGGGGAGCACATCCCCTGCCATAGGAGACCCAGGAACCCAGTGCACAAGAGAGAGAAGATAGAAACAAGTGCGCTTCTTTGTCTAGAGGTAGATATATGTTTTGCTAGCTCCTGGTTGGTCCTTTCAAAGACTTCTGCCTTAGCAACATCCATACATTTCAAAACTAACATTTCCCTGGCAGGCTCTTCTTTCCCCACCCAGCTGGGTTACCTTAGTAACTCCCACCAACTGGGCTCAGTGCTAGGTCACTTTGTCTCTGTGGTGCAGTCAGCAAGCTCTATTCTGCCCATGTCTGCAACGCTCCACTCCCAGCCCTCATCCCCCAATCCCCTCCCCCATGGTCCCATGCCTGTCCCTGACTGCCTAGCTTCCTTCTACCTCCTCAATATGATCTGAAAACATATTTTAGATTAGAGCTGGTTTAAGTTTGATTTGATTAAGTAGACATGCCTTTTAGAGTTGTTAAGATTGCATATGAAAGGTGGTACACTGGCAGGCTAAATAGTGATGGTGACTAAAGAGAAATTGAATTTATTTAAAGAAAAGAGGATTGAGAGTGGGGATATCCAAAGGAAATGGCTACACAGCACTAAGACAAAAGGTATTGGGTCCATGATGGCAGCAAAAAGATACTTAGGACAGAGAAACATGGAAAGGCATAGAAGAAGTAACAGGAGAGCCTAGGTTGGGCTGCTTTGACTCACTGAGAAGTCAGAGAAAAGGGGGCCTTGGAGACAGGTTCGGGGGTTAGCCTGGGACAAGCTGCTGCTGCCCATTGTTCCCCTTGTTGCAAGTCTCCTGGGGTCCTTTAGAAGTTGGGGTATATGTGCCTGTCGGGGAATGGCATGTGCATACTCCCCTAATGGAGAGCGAGCACTGGGTCCTTTTTCCTGAGCATATTTATCTCTTTCTTGCAGGTGGAAATCTTAGGGGAGGTCTCAGAGGAAGTGTGCTCTTTCAGCATGGTGGTCTCCACTGATTGTTTGGTGCCAGGGCAAGGGGTCATTGGTCAATGTAGCTGGTCCTGAGGCACCCACAGTGTTACTTGTCTGGTTTTGCTGCTTTTCTGGGCCTGGAGGTGAAATACAACTGAGGCCTGGATGTTATCTTTAGGGAGGAAAAGGTCAGGGGATCTAAACAGCCTGACCAGTGATATGAAAGATCAGGGTACAAACTGCATGACAAGTGATATGAAAGGGGAGGATAGGTTACTCTGGGGGCGAGGCTCTTGTTTTCCCAATTTCGCCACTTGCTAGGCATCCAGGGCTTTCTGCCCTGGTGACCTTCTGTACCTGACCCATCATCCTTGCTCTGATCATGTCTGTCTAACAGTATACTAGTATATTTTTGTTTTACCTAGTTTTATAAAAATATGTTCAGATTACCTCAGTTACAAAGTTAGTCAAGAAAATAGCTTGGATAATAATTGACTTTGAAATTTCATAGTTTTGCAAGTTAATAAAGTAAATAGGGGTTAATAAGGTTTTTTAGGTAAATTTTTTTAGCAATAATTATATATATACTAGGGGCCCGGTGCACGAAATTCATGCACTGGGAGTGGGCGTCCCTCAGCCCAACATGCCCCCTCTCACATACTGGGAGCCCTCAGGGGATGTCCTACTGATGGCTTAGGCCCGCTTCCCCACGGGAAGCGGGCCTAAGCTGCAGTCTGGCCTCCCTTTGTGGGAAGCAACCAGGCTGGTCAGGGGAAGGCACCAGCCCCATCACCCTGCTGCTGCAGCCACTGCCAGTCACCACAGCCACCAAGGTGTTTTCATCAACACGACCCCAGTCCATTCACCAAGAAAAAATGACAACTTTCTTTAGGCATTTTCAAGATGTGTCTTTCATAGGATATGCATTTCTTTCTTTCTTTTTTTTTAATCCTCGTCTAAGGATATGTTTCTATTGACTTTTAGAGAATGTGGAAGAGAAAGGGAAAGACAGAGAGAAACATCAAAGTGAGAGGAAGACTTTGATTGGTTGCCTCCTGCATGAGCCCTGATCTGGGCCCTGGCCAGGGAGGAGCCTGCAACCTAGGTACATGCCCTTGATCAGAATCAACTCAGACTCTGCTGAGGGCAGGCCGAGGCTCTATCCACTGAGCCAAACCGGCTAGGGAAGGATATGATATTTCTTAGCCCTCCAGCAGCGGACCTTCATTTTTTTCTCCAGAAGTGTGGTGGAAAAACCCTAGATCACCTTTTTGGATTCTTATTACCCAAGTTACTAAGAATATTACCAGTGGCATACAGGAAGCTTAGCCAATGTGCAGTCAGAAAAGGTGTTTCCTCTATAGTTCACACCAATCACCGGCCGTGCCCTGCCCAGGCCTAAAGCCTCTGGCCAAAGCTTTAGGCCTGGGAAGGGGACCTCCAGCCCCCTGTGATCACAGATACTGCCCATTGGGCAGGGGGCCCCAGCTCCCTGCAATCCACCACAGGAGCAGACGCCCTCGCAGGAGCGAACCCCCAGGTGCCTGCGATTAGTCGCAGGCTCCCCGCTGGTGCCCAAGGCCGGAAAAGCCTCCGGCAGGATGGTTTCCTGGTGGGCGTGGCTGGTGAGCATGGCTGGTGGGTGTAGCGAAGGTACAGTCAATTTGCATATTACTCTATTATTAGGTAGGATTTGGAATTCATTTTCTAGGTGTCTGGTAACTTGAAAGTTTGAAGTTTTGCTGACTACATTGGATGATAGTGTTGGCATATGTAGCTAGTTAGTCATAAACAAAGGGAGGGAGTAAATTTACCTGCCATGTATGTTGTGCTCTTCCTCAACTACCTGTAAATTGCATACTTCCTTTGAAATCTCAAACCCCTATCCCACTTTTTTCCTTTGTCCAAAATATACTCAATTTTTCCTCACTGTCTTTGGAATTTTCATGCTTATGTGAGTTGCTTGTGAGCATGTGTTAAAATTTGATTTTCTTTTGTAACTCTATCTCTGTTAATTTGATTATTACCCCAGCTAGAAAAACGTAGATGGTGGGAGGAATAGTACTTTTTAAAATCTTTTTTTAAATTGATTTCAAAGAGGAAGGGAGAGGGAGATAGAAACATCAACGATAAGAGAGAATCATTGTTTGGTTGCCTCCTGCAAGCCACACACTGGGGATGGAGCCTGAAACCCAGCCATGTGCCCTGATTGGGGATTGAACCATGACTTCCTAGTTCCTAGTTGAAGCTCAACCACTGAGCCATGCCAGTCAGGCAGAATAGTACTTTTTTTTTTAAGTTTTACAGGAGATTCTGTGATTTGGCTTTGAACTGTTTTCAGAGCCACATTTCTGTTCTTGTAAAGACTTGATTTGTAGAAAAATCTTTTAATTTCTTAAAGAATTGAGCTGCTATCAAGAGACTGACACACCCTTCCCACAAAATAATTACTTATTTGCTTATTTGTAGCAAGGAGAGGATCTTCAAGATGGAAAACAAAAGATTTTTATGTTCTGGATTTAAAGATGCGTGTCTTTGGAACGTTTCAATTAATTCTTCCACAACAGCTTCAGAATGTGGTGTTTTGATTTGTTTTTTTTCCCCCCTTTTGGGTACATTGTTTTATTTTAGTTTAAGGAGGAACTAAAAAAAAAGATAAACATGTTTTTAAAGTTTCTATTAGGTTCTAAATATCAGTTTCCAATGTGGGTAACTGTCAAACATCTTGTCAGGTTTCAGCTGGGATAAACTGTAAATATTCCTGGGAGTATTAAACAACCTTCATAAATGCAAGAGGCATTCCCAAAGACGGTGCAAAAGATACCAGCCATCCAAGATCTAAAGATAAGAGCCACTCCCAAAGATACTTAAAAGATATAAAGTCTTAGAACATTCCTTTTGAGATATGGAAATAGTTGATAAGGACCCTCACTGCAAATGGAGTGCAACTCACATTTCTGTTCATCCATATCTGCCCACAAATGGGGTGCAATCCACATCTTTGTCCAGCCATAGTTTTGGTGCCTCCAACCTGATGACTGCTAAGCCAAATTCTCATCACACAAAAAATGAAACAGGTAAGAAGGCTATAACTGTCTCTGGGAAAGAAAACATTTATAACTAATGAGAACCAAAAAGCAAATTCACAAGTCACCGTTTAAAGCTCTAATTCTAACAAAATGTTTTTTTCCTGCCAATCTGAAATTGGAAAGGAAATGGCAACATGAAATTTTACCTTCTTCTCTCAACCAGGCACCATAGATAGAGATCTAGATAACTGAATTTGGTAAGAATTCTCACCTTTTGTTGGATTCTGCCAGTTTTCCCAAGATCTTGTCTGTAGGCTGTTCCAGCAGGTCTCATGCTGATCATCAGAAACTAAAGAAGAGGGAAAATAATTTTTTCTCTACCCTTTTACAGCAAGCATGTCAAACTCACAGCCCATAGGCTGCATGTGGCCCACAACGAGTATTTTTGCAGCCCAGCCAATATAAAGATATGTAAGAAACATTTCAATAAAAATTTCATAACTTAATTTTTATAATACCCTGATATATATATATATATATATATATATATATATATATATATATATATATATAAAAGCTAGACCAAACAGCAGAACAACCAAACAACCAAACAACTGGTCGCTATGACATGCACTGACCACCAGGGGGTGCGCACAGAACATGGTGGGCATTGGTAGCAGGCGGGATGATAGACAGGTGAGCAGGGGTGCCAGACTAAGGCGGGGTGCCTGTCACTATGATCAGAGCGAGCCTCTGGTGGTTACTGAAAATTCTTTGCTCCCTTGTGTCACGGTCCCACCTGGTGCTCGCATCTGCTGCCCTAATTGCTCAGCGCTGTCAGCAGGTGCGAGCAGCAGCTGCCGGCCCCAATTGCCCCTCAGGGCTTCTCCACCTCCCCCTGCTCCTGAGGGGTGATTGGGACCAGCAGCTGCCTCTCACACTATCTGCCTGCTATGGTCCCGCTCGCACCTGCAGTTATTCAGTATCTGGTAAGTTAATGTTCAAGAAAAAATATTAATTTTTATTAAAATGTTCTATTTTATGTTAATGATGACTCATTTATTTCAGCCCTTAGTATTCAGCATGTCTCTATTGAAATAAACCTATGTTTCTACAAAAATTTAAGCTTTTGTTTTTTTGCAGCCCACATAAACTTAAACCTTGTTTATTTGGCACATGTTAGCCTTTGAGTTTGACATGCTTGCTTTGCAGTAATTGCTATGCTGAGACTCCTTTTTCTCTAAGGCACCTTGGAAATAGGTAAGCTTACCTAGGTAACAAATTCTTCACTGTGGCCATAGTAATTCACTATGACCTAAGGATAACCTGCTTGTTCATCCTTAAAAGAAAAAATTTTCACCTGAGGCCCCACATTACACCTGGTCCAGTTTAAGTCAGACCCAGTCAAACCCTGGACCTAATCTAGTTTTTAAGTCAGATCCAGTCTAACTCTGGTTGGATCTGGACCTAGTCTGGAGACGAAGTTCTCAGATAAAGTCTGACAACTCAACACAAAAGTGGCAGAACTGGGATACAAAGGGGTTTACTGTACTCGCGACCTCCAGAATCAGCTAGAAAGCAGTGACCTCAAGGGTCGGGTTACCTTCCCCTACTTGCTCCTTGCTCTTGGGGGCCACAGGTGGTCTCCTTCAGTTTTCTTTTCTGATCAAACGTCCCTCTTACAACCAGAACTGTTCAAAGATAAACTGAGGCTTATTAAACATGTTACAAGTTTATTTTGGTTGAGCAGCACCAACAGGAGCTCTGGCAGAGGCTCTTACAGAAAAAAAAAGGCGAACGCAAAGGAAGAAAATTATTGTTTGGTTAGACTAGTTTAAAGCCTCATTGGCGTTTTGTGATTTGTTGCCCCCAGGTTTTAATTTTGTAGCCTTGAGTCATTTGTAGACTTAGATTTTGGTTTTCTTATGGAGGCTGCTGGGACAGTAGGGCCACCTCAGTCTAAAGGCCTCACTGTTTAACAATTTTAAATAAATAAATCCTATACAATAAAAGGCAAATATGAAAATTGACTGAACGGTGGAACGACTGGTCACTATGACACACACTGACCACCAGGGGGCAGACGCTTAATGCAGGAGCTGCCCCCTGGTGGTCAGTGTGCTCCCACAGGGGGAGCGGTGCTCAGTCAGAAGCCAGGCTCATGGCTGGCAAGTGCAGCAGTGGTGGCGGGAGCCTCTCCCACCTCCGTGGCAGCACTAAGGATGTCCGGCTGCCGGCTTAGGCCCAGGCCTAAGCCAGCAGTCGGCATCCACTGAGGGCTCCCAGACTGCAAGAGGGTGCAGGCCAGGCTGAGGGACTCCCCCGGCCCCCCCAGTGTGCACGAATTTTTGTGCACCAGGCCTCTAGTGTGTGTGTGTATATATATATATATACATAATTAGACATGCCTCATTTTATTGTGCTTTACTTAATTTAGTGTGGGGCTTAAAAAATAATACTTTTCCTCCCATCTTCTAAGTTTCTATAACTGGGCTAATAAATTAACAGAGACAGAGTAACAGGAGAACATCAAATTTTTAATGGGTGTGCACAGAGACTTCACTTAAGCATGAACATTCCAAAGACAGCCAGACAAAACTGGCCATATATGACATTTTGGACAAAGGATAAAAGGGAGCAGGGTCTAAGATTTTTAAAGTGAAAGGGAATATACATGGCAGATACATTTTTGCTAAGCAGCATAAAAAATGATGGGACGCAGAGGGAGAGGGGATCTAGTCAATAGGCGTGGAGTCCGCTGTCTAATGCTATGGTGACTGTGCTGCAGTTTCTTTCATGAAGCAGCTATTTCCATCTGAATCTCTTAGGCAAAAGAGGATGGAGGGTCAAAGGTATTTTCTGAGCCATTTTAAAGAATAACCAGCTTAAGATCAATATCCCAAAAGGAAGCTTTAGGGTGGTAAAAACTTCAGTCCCCTGCAGCATTTTTGTATTTTATAGAAATTGAAGGTAAGACCCTTCCTGAGAAAAGAAATTACAACTTGCTGTGTTATCAGATGATGGTTTGCATTTTTTAGCAATAAAGTATTTGTTTTATTTTTAATATATTTTATTGATTTTTTACAGAGAGGAAGGGAGAGGGACAGAGAGCCAGAAACATCGACCAGCTGCCTCCTGCACACCCCCCACCGGGGATGTGCCTGCAACCAATGTATATGCCCTTGACCAGAATCGAACCTGGGACCCTTCAGTCCGCAGACCGACGCTCTATCCACTGAGCCAAACCGGTTTCGGCAGCAATAAAGTATTTTTTAAAATTAAGAATGTACATAGACATAATGCTATTGCACACTCAATAGACTACAGTATAGTGTAAACACAAGTTTTATATACATTGGGAAACCAAAAATTTGATGTGAGTCCTTTTATTGTGGTATTTGCTCTGTTGCAGTGGTCTTGAACCAAACCTGCAATATTTCTGAGGTATGCCATGCCCATATGTATTTACACTGAGTGGTCAGATTATTATGATCTCTGAATTCATAATAATCTGGCCACTCAGAATATATATTAATTGTTGAGGAGACAATTTGCATATTAGCCTTTTATTATATAGGATATACACTGAGTGGCCAGATTATTATGTGTTCAGAGATCATAATAATCTGGCCACTCAGTGTATGTGTATATATATATCACATATATATATATATATATATATATATATATATATATATATATTCCTGTGTGTGTGTTTAAATATATATACCAAATATAGTTTTATATTAAAGGTAAAAGAGCTTTTGTTTCTACCAGGAAAATCATTTTTGCAATAGTTTTTTTAATACTTGGAAATGGAAAAGAAGAATGATATGATTCAAATGGCCATTAGATGGAGCTGTTTCTCCTTGGAAATCATTAAACAGACACATATTTTATTTGGCTGATCAGAAAAATAAGAATAGCTTTTAAATGCCATAAAGTAGTAATAGATTTTTGAAACATTAATTCTTAGTACAGCTAAAACAGAAAAATAATAAAAAATCACTTCAAACCTGCTTAAGTTCTCACTAGACTCTAAGGAAACAATCTAAATGGAAAGCAACACAGTGCTGCTGTTTGGTACAGGGACAAGTCAGTTTCAGAGCTTATATCATTTTTAAGTTTTTCTAGAGTAAACAGAAGAAAGTGTTATATGAGTGTCATCATTACCATTGGAAAGATAATAAAGTTATCTGTTCTAATTTTTAATTTGAGAGAGCATTCAAGAGAAAGTGTCATAATTTTAAGAGACAAAAACACATTTTTGGGTGATCAAAATTTTAAAGGCATAAGCATACATTTGGGACATAACATGATCTCTGGCAAACTGATTATTAGATGAAACAGACAAAATTATAACTAAATGAGGAATAAAAATGTTAGAAAAAAAATCTATGCCAATTGTGAGCATTTATCTAAAGATTTACAGTTGATTATATATTAATAATCTTGAGACTTTTGAAACGATTGATATTCTGGAAGAGGCTACATTAGAAACAATACTGTGAATATTTTCTTGGTTTGATTTCCTATTGTACAAGTGCAGAAAGAAGCACCTTAATTGCAGTTTTGTACTCGGGTTTTTTTTTTTTGTTTTTTTTCCTGAGAAGAATAAAATTGTTTTTCAAGAAAAGCATGATAAAAATTCCTAAAAATATTCAATCCTTTACTTTCTGAAATACATAAAATTGGCATGCATGCCTGTGCATATATAGAGAGAGCTATTGAGTATTTTTGAACAATGTGACCTGAGTGTTATTTTAGAAAAAAACCCTGGTGGCAGTTTGTAGATTGACTAGAATGAGGAAATACTGTGAACTGCAAGATTTCTTAAGATACTGTTCCTATAGTTTAAATGAGAGATCACGAATATCTGACAGTGAATCATAGTAAGAATGAGAAAAAGGAGAGATACGAGCCATTATTGAGGTAAGAATTGTTATTAATATGCTGAGCTGATAGATCATCTGCAAATAGAATTTGTATTGACATAAAATAAGTAATTTATTATTATTTGAGATGAGTAATGCATCAAAGAAAGAATAATACATTACAGAAAAATAAATTTTGAGGAAAGTAATTTCATATTAATATTCTAAAGGGCTAAAAGCAAACAAATAAATAGTGTTCTATTGTGCTGTTTGTTATAGGTTTCTATCACAATGGAATAAAACTAGAACCAATTCTGAGGTATTCACAGTTCAAGCCCAAACAAGAAGCATTTGATTTTAACTTGGAAAAATTTCCTATTTAAAGAAGCCTCTGTACTTTAACTAAAAAGAAATTCACAAAGTTCAGGTAACCATCCTACCATTTATGTTTATTATATCTCTTTACTGGTAGCAACTCATCCCTTTATATATGCACACGTGTGGGATGGTAAAAATCTCTTGATTCTAATGGATTTTGATCTTTATCTGCTAATAATTTCTCAGTTTTAATGTTCTCCTTTTTTTGCCGAAACCGGTTTGGCTCAGTGGATAGAGCGTCGGCCTGCGGACTGGAAGGTCCCAGGTTCGGTTCCGGTCAAGGGCATGTACCTTAGTTGCAGGCACATCCCCAATAGGGGGTGTGCAAGAAGCAGCTGATCAATGTTTCTCTCTCATCGATGTTTCTAACTCTCTATCCCTCTCTCTTCCTCTCTGTAAAAAAAAAAATCAATAAAATATATTTAAAAAAAAAGAAATATATGACTGGGTAAAATGCTTCTACATGTGATTTCTATTTGAAAAGAGAAAATTGGCATTTGAACGGGACTTTTAATTTGTTTAGTTCTCTTATAATTGCTTAGAAAACAGACACATTCTTAATTTAGGAAAAATGACAGAAGCCATTCAGTAAGATTAATTTTCCTATTTTTGGTAAACATCATATATGATCCTACATATGCTAATACCCACAGAGTGTTCTTTCACACAAATTTGAGTAAATGTTGCAAACAGCTAATATAGTGGAGGGCTGAAAGCCTTTTTTTTTTTTCAGATAGCTGAAAATATTCTATATGATGTATAACAAATATCCAAACTCTTTTTCGAAAGTGTTATTTATAATACTAGAGGCCCAGTGCACGAATTTGTGCATGGGTGGGGTCCGGCCAGCCTGGCCTCAATTGGGGCAGATCAGGGCTGGGCCTGTCGGGAGAAGGAGATGGCAGGAGGTTGGCCGGCTGGCCCACCCTGATCTGGGCCCGATCAGGGCTGGGCCAGCTGGGGGGAGGGGCTGTGGGTGATTGGCTGGTTGGAGGTGCCAATCAGAGGCCAGCGGCCTAGGGGAGGGGCCATGGGTGGTTGGCTGGCTGGCCCTGCCCCTGATCAGGGTGGGGGGGCCTATCAGGGGTGAGGCCAGTTGGGGGGAGGGACTGTGGGCCAATCAGGGTGGTAGGGGCCCATTGGGGGATGGGGTTGGCTGGTGGAGGGGCTCCAGGAGATTGGCCAGCCATCCCCGCCCCCTATTGGGGTGGAAGAATCCTATCAGGGGCAGGCTGGATGGAGGGGTGGAAGGAGCCGAGGGAGGTTGGCCAGCCAGCCTCACCCCCCGATCTGGCTGGTTGGCTGGCCACAGTGGGTGTCATAGTGACCAGTCGTTTCAGTCATTACGGAGTTAAGGTAGCTGGCTTTTTATATATGTAGATACATTTTATATGAGAGGGGTGATTGGTACAGCATTCATATTTTTCTTTCTAAATATATTTTAAAATTGATTTTAGAAAGAGAAGAAAGAAGAGGGAGAGAAAGAGAAACAGGGATGAGAAAGATAGATTGACTGCCTCGTGCACACCCCCAACTGGGGACAGAGCCTACAACCAGGCATGTGCCCTGACTGGGGAATCTAACTGGCAACCTTTCAGTGTACTGAAGGATACCCAACCAACTGAGCCACAATGGCCAGGCAGGGTTCATATTTTAATCAAGGATCAAAATCATGTTAATTTGCAGGACTTTTTTCTTCAAATTTACAATAAGAAGTCATTTTGGAAGCTACATTTTAATATGTTTTTATTGATTTCCGAGAGGAAAGGAGAGGGAGAGAGAGGTAGAAACATCAATGATGAGAGATAATCATCAATTGGCTGCCTCCTGCATGCCCCCTGCTGGGCATGTGCCCTGACCTGGAATAGAATCATGATCTCCTGGTTCATAGGTCAAAGCTTGAACACCAAGCCACACTGGTGGGGCTGGAAGCTACATTTTAAACTTTGAAATCAAATTGTTTCTTATTTGGAAGAATACTGTATATGCAATGTTATGTTAAATAAAAAAAAATTCAAATTTGGTGCCCAAAACACCCCTCAGATATTTGGCTGAATAAAAATTTTAATAGTGTGAAAATACATGTTCTATTGAGTGTCTTAAATTCATTCTGGGAGTCGCATAATGGTGCTCTTTACCAATTAAACTTGCAAACTGTTGCATGAGATCATTTGGTGAGTTAGAAGATAAATATGGTAAGCTGAAAATAAACTCTATATAGGAAAAATTAGCTTTACTAATAGGGAGATACTAATGAAATATACTTTAAGAACTAAAATTTTCATATGCACACACATTTACAATAAGCAAAAAAAAAATATCTTTTCACTCACCTTTTTTAGTCTGCTGTTCCGAAAAACAAGTTTAATTGGAAATGCCTCTAAAATGCAAATGACTAGTAGTAGATCTTTTCCTGACAGAGATGGAAGGGCATCAACTGCCTGATGTTTAATAGGAGTGCCTGCAAAAGAGGAAAAGGATGCCAAAATAGCAGACTATCAAAATACTAGTATAGCTATTACTATTATCACTACGTCTACATCTACTACTATTGCTACTACAACTACTAGTTACACTACTAACTAATGCTTATTATAATAATGTCTATAAATTGCCATGTGTGTTCCATGTACAAATCATTTCCAATAAATTATCTCATTTAATTTTAATAATAAGTTATAAATGCCATTATTTCCATTTCACAATGAGGAACTCAAAAAGGTTAAATGAATTGCTCCAGGTAACACAACTAACACACAGTATAGCTTATACCTCAAACCCAGGTTCAACATAAAACTACAACCACAGCTTTTTTTTTTTTCCATTTTGCAACAAATTTCATAGAGTCTGATAAAGAACTTCTTTGGATATATTAAGATATCATCAATGCCTACCAGGTTCTGTAATAATTTTATTTCATCTGAAATATTTTCCTGAACTATTTCTCATTCTGCAGTCCGTTATTTGTAAATAAATAATTATTAATTTACAGTAAACAAGTTGAGTAACTGTACTCTGTACTCATCATGTTATATGGAGAATTAGGAAAGACCAAGCTTAAAGTACACTTGTGCTAACCCTGGCTAATTTGGCTCAATTGGTTGGATGTTGTTCCATGCACCAAATCCCCGATAGGGGATGTGCAGGAGGCAGCTGATGGCTGTTCCATTCTCACATCAATGTTTCTCTCTCTCCCTCTCCCTTCCTCTCTAAGAATCAATTTTTTTAAAAAAGTACCCTTGCCGAAACCGGTTTGGCTCAGTGGATAGAGCGTCGGTCTGCGGACCAAAAGGTCCCAGGTTCGATTCCGGTCAAGGGCATATACATTGGTTGCGGGCACATCCCCAGTAGGGGGTTTGCAGGAGGCAGCTAATCGATGTTTCTCTCTCATCGATGTTTCTAGCTCTCTATCTCTCTCCCTTCCTCTCTGTAAAAAATCAATAAAAAATATTTAAAGTGGTTCAACATTTACAAAAAAAAAGTACCCTTGTGTTATAAATAAATTAGGTGCTATTGGGATATAAAAACAAGTGTACATTCTAATTTCAAGAAACTTGTAGCTTAAGACTATTTTTTAAATTTAATAGACAAAATATATACAATTTACTATGTGCCAGACACTATTTTAATTATGTCATAATTTATATAAGAAATAATATTATGTTTTATTTTTTATAAAAATAAATTAATTATTAAAAGTAATTAATGCAACTATGTTGCATTTGGTTTCATGTGAATTCCCCAGAATAACTCTAGACACTACATGCTGTTAACAGATATATTTTACAAATAAGGAAACTGGTACATAGAGTGGAAAGTAATTTGCCTATAATAACAAAACTAGTAAGTGATAGGCTGGAAATGAGACCCACTAAGTTTGAATTCATGGTTGTGTGCTTTATCGGGGGGTTATGTTCCTACCCAATGAGTGCTGATTAAGCTGTAATAAATGCCTGTGATGCTCTATGCAAGAGAATGCATGTGAGAATTACAAAATTTCTGCAAACTTAGGAAGACATAGCATGGTAACAAATAGTTAACACAACCTGTTTTACATCTGTTCAAAAGTTAACAAATATTCAGTGGTGTTGGGAAATACAAGTAAAAACAACATATTTTCCCAACAGCTGTATTATCGAGAAAGCCTTGAGTGGAACGCGATGTTCCTCACAGGCAATCCCAAAGGAATGAATCTCATCCTCTTAGATACCTCAGCAGATACAACCTATTATGTATGTACTAGGGACCCGGTGTATGAAATTTGTGCCTGCCCCTTCTCACAGACTGGGAGCCCTCAGGGGATGTCCTACTGAAGGCTCACCCTTGGGGAACAGGCTTAAGCTGCAGTCTGGCCTCCCTCTGCGGGAGGCGACCAGGCTGATCAGGGGAAGGCACCAGCCCCATCACCCCATTGCTGCAGCCACTGCCAGCCACTGCAGCCCCCAAGGTGTTTTCATCAACACGGATTCCAGTCCCTTCACCATGAAAAAAATGACAGCTTTCTTTAGGCATTTTCAAGATGTCTCTTTCATAGGTTATGAATCTTCTTTCTTTCTTTTTTTTTTATCCTCACCTGAGGATATGTTTGCATTGGTTTTTAGAGAGTGTGGAAGAGAGAGAGAGAGAGGGAGAGACAGAGAGAAACATCAGTGTGAGAGGGACACTTTGATTGGTTGCCTCCTGCATGAGCCCGATGTGGGCCCCAGCCAGGGAGGAGCCTGTAACCTAGGTACATGCCCTTGATCAGAATCGAACCCGGACCCTGCAGTCAGCAGGCTGAGGCTCTACCCACTGAGCAAAACTGGCTAGGGCAGGATACAACATTTCTTAGCCCCTCCAGCAACGGACCTTCATTTTTTTCTCTAGGAGTGGTGGAAAAAGCCCTAGATCACCTTCTTGGATTCTTATTACCCAAGTTACTAAGAACACTGCAAGTAGCGGCATACAGGGAGCTTAGCCAATGAATGGTCAGAAAAGGTGTTTATGCTTGAACTGGTTTGGCTCAGTGGATAGAGTGTTGGCCTGCAGACTGAAGTGTCCCAGGTTTGATTCCTGTTAAGGGCATGTACCTTGGTTGGGGGCACATCACCAGTGGGGAGTGTGCAGGAGGCAGCTAATCGGTGTTTCTCTCTCATCAATGTTTCTGACAGTCTATCCCTCTCCCCTCTTCTCTGTAAAAAATCAATTGAAAAAAAAGAAAAGGTGTTTCCTCTGCAGCCCATGCACAGAGGATCCCCTGCATTGTGTCCACTGGGCTAAGGGCGTGTCTCTGGCCACCGGCGGCACACCCCAAGCCCGGCGGCCCCTCATTCATTGTGTCTGCAGGCTGGGGGGCGTGGACCCAGGCTATGACGTGGCAGAAGTTTCCACCCCACCCTGCAGCCGCTTGCTCTTGGTGCCCCCAGCCACTTGTCCCAGGACCCAGCCCACTTGGCGCCACCGGCCTCTTGTCCTGGGACACAGTTCTCTTGGCACCCCCCGCCACTCATCCCGGGACCTGGGCTGCTTTGCATGAGCACCCATAGGCCACTCCTGGCGAGGGGCGTTCTGTGACCCCGGTGGCTCAGGGCCTACAAGTGGGCCTATAAGTTCGGAGCGGCCTGGGTCCCGAGGATGTTCCTGTGTATGCAAATTACCCCTCCATCTTTGTTGGGTTAATTTGCCTACTCACTACTGATTGGCTGGTGGGTGTTGCAGAGGTACGGTCAATTTGCATCTTTCTCTTTTATTAGTGTAGATTTTCAATATGGACAAGACCTAGTCCTCAAATAAAAGGACTTGGCACCTTTGGTGCACAATTTGTTCTAACTTTATCAAGATAATTGGGGAGATCCCCTGTGTTGGAATTATCCAGAAGAGAAACAAACTTCTCATTGCAAATTGGAGTATTGCATTTTACAAAGCTGATTCCCAGGCCTTTGAGTAAACATTCCTGAGTTGAGAAACTGGCAAGAAGCTTATTTAATAATTATAAAGATTTATATACATTTAAAAAGATAGATAAATAATTTCTGAAACTAAAAAGATGTCTGCCTGCTGGCTTAGGCCCATTCCTTACCGCCTGCCTGCTCGTTGCTCCTTACTGCTCTGCTTGCGGCTTCTTAGCGCTGCTACGGAGGCTCCCGCCACTGCCGCTGTGCTCACCAGCTGTGAGCTCAGCTTCTGGCTGAGCAGCAATCTCCCTGTGGAAGTGCACTGACCACCAGGGGGCAGGTCCTGCATTGAGCATCTGCCCCCTGCTGGTCAGTGCACATCATAGTGACCGGTAATTCTGGTCGTTCGGCCATAATGGTCACTTAGGCTTTTATTATATAGACTAGAGGCCTGGTGCACAAAATTCATGCATGGGTAGGGTCCCTAGGCCTGGCCAGCGATCAGGGCTGATCTGTGGGGCGACTGGTGGGGCAATCAGGGGGAGCGGCCTGCTGGCACCCACCTTGGCTGGCCTAGGGCCTGCCAGCTAGGGGCAGCTCCTGCATTGAGTATCTGTCCCCTGGTGGTCAGTGTGTGTCATAGTGACTGGTCGTTCCTCCAGCTGTTCTGTCGTTATATTGATTTACATATTAGGCTTTTATTATATAGGATAGAACAATTTACTGAGATCAAATAAGCCTCTCCTGCCTTTCCTTGGTCATATAAGTGATGATACACATCATAACATGTTACCAAAACTGATATGTATCTCTGTATAAACTTTTGAATATTGTGGAAATAAAGTTTGAAAAAATAGAGTAGCCATTCCTAATAACAATTCTAATAAAACAGCAGAGGTTAAACTTTTTAGTGATAGCACTGGTGCTGGCATAGAGAGGGCAAAGCTTGTCAGTATTATTTAACATTGTACTGAAGCTTTTAGTGAATATGCCATTTTCAAATAAATGATAGATTAAGTAAAGATACAAATATTAGTCTTAAAAGTCAATATAAAAACACACATGCATAAGTTGGGAGAGATGGTAAAGAGATTTCTTAAGCAATATTAGAATTTAGAAGCTTCCTAAACTACATATTCAAAGGGTCAATGGGAGGAAAAGGGGACATATGTAATACTTTCAACAATAAAGATTAAAAAAAAAGATTAAAACAGTTGTGTGGCAAATGTTATAATAAAAAACACTGAATTTGGAAAAATATAAATGTAATGCAGATGACAAATAGTTAATATCTATAAAAAATGAGTCTTAGAGATCCACTAGGAAAAACTTCATTTTATAAAAAAGTTAGTAAATTATAAAAATTAAGATATAGTAGATGAAAAAAATCTAAATTGTTAGAAGAACACATGAAAAGATGCCCAAACTGAGGGAATCTACCTAATAAAAGAGTAATATGCTAATTGACTGTACCTTCATGACACCCACCAGCCAATCAGGAGTGAGTATGCAAATTAACCCAACAAAGATGGCAGTTAATTTGCATACACAGGCACTAAGTGGCTGGGGGCAGGCATTCTGCACCACCCCAGCCACTCCGGGCCTCTGGGCAGCGTGGGAAGGAGGAAAGGAAGCTCTGGCCAGAGCAAAGGCAGTGCCAGCAGACAGTGAAAGGAAGGCCCATTCTTTTTTTTTTTTTTTAAATGAATCTTTATTGTTCAGATTACAATTGTTTCTCCTTTTTCCCCACATATCTCCCCACCACCCAGTTCCCACCCCCCCTCTGCCCTTACCTCCCCCCCCCCGCTGTCCTTATCCATAGGTGTATGATTTTTGTCCAGTCTCTTCCCATACTCCCCACACAGACACCCCTTTCCCCCTGAGAATTATCAATCCACTCCCATTCTATGCCTCTGATTCTAATAAGTTTATCAGTTTATTCTGTTCCTCAGATTTTTAATTCACTTGACTTTTAGATTCACTTGTTGATAGATATGTATTCGTTGTTCATAATTTTTATCTTTCTTCTTCTTTATCCTCTTTTTAAGGAATACCTTTCAGCATTTCATATAATACTGGTTTGGTGGTGATGAACTCCTTTAGCTTTTTCTTATCTGTGAAGCTCTTTATCTGCCCTTCAATTCTGAATGATAACTTTGCTGGGTAGAGTAGTCTTGGTTGTAGGTTCCTGCTATTCATCACTTTGAATATTTCTTGCCACTCCCGTCTGGCCTACATGGTTTCTGTTGAGAAATTAGCTGATAATCGTATGGGAGCTCCCTTGTAGGTAACGAACTGTTTTTCTCTTGCTGCTTGTAAGATTCTCTCTTTGTCTTTTGCTCTTGGCATTTTAATTATGATGTGTCTTGGTGTAGTCCTCTTTGGATTCCTTTTGTTTTGGGTTCTGTGCGCTTCCTGGACTTGTAAGTCTATTTCTTTCATCAGGTGGGGGAAGTTTTCGTTCATTATTTCTTCAAATAGGTTTTCAGCATCTTGCTCTCTCTCTTCTTCTGGTACCCCCATAATTCTGATGTTGGTTCACTTGAAGTTGTCCCAGAGGCTTCTTACACTATCTTCAACTTTCTGAATTCTCTTCTCTTCATGCTTCTCTGGAGGAGTGCCAGAGCAAAGGCAGTGCCAGCAGACAGTGAAAGGAAGGCCCATTCTTGCATGAATCTTCATGCATCGGGCTTCTAGTATTCCGTAATTATCCCACTGTATGTTTTTGCCTCCTTTGTCAAATATTAATTGACTATAAATGTTTGGGCTTAATTTTGGGCTCTCTATTCCATTCCATTGATCTATATGCCTGTTTTTATGCCAGTAGCATGCTGGTTTGATTATTATGGCTTTACAATATCATTTGATATCAAGTAGTGTTATTCCTACAACTTTGTTCCTTCTTAAGATTGTTGTGGTTATTCTGGGTCTTTTGTGGTTCCACATAAATTTTTGGAATATTTGTTCTAGTTCTGTAAAAAAACGCCATTGGTATCTTGATAAGAATTACATTGAATCTATAGATTACTTAGGATAGTATGGACATTTTATTTTATTTTATTTTATTTATTATTTTTTTTGGACATTTTAATTATGTTATTGATATGGAATTTTTGGACTGGAACCTGGATTCTTTGTCCACCAGAATAGAAGAAGAATCCATGGACAGAAAGTGGTATAGCAAAGGTGGAGATTTATTGAAGAACAAGTACAGACTCCCACGTGGAGAAAGGGAAAGAGTCCCACAGAATGGAATCCCAAGTAGGGAGGGGGAAAAGGGTCCCACTGAGTTACTTTTCCCTATGGCTTATAAAGGCTGTAGATCCTGGTGTCTTGGTATCCCCTCTGATTAGTCACTATTCCCTTAGACTGGTTGCTATAGTAAGTCGTGGGCTCAAAGGTTGAGCCTCACGTGGGACATGTGAGGTTCTCCCCCCTCCTTCCTTATTGTTTTTCTATTCCCTTTGGGCTTTCTTACTCTCCTTCTGGATGGCTTCCTTCTCTTTATTTTGTAAATACAGATCTTTTGCTGTTTCCAGCTCCTCATTCTATACAAATGTATTTGTTGCAGCTTTCCAGCTCCCCCATTTTATGGAAATATAGCTTCTGCTACTCTGCAGCCCTGTGTTTTCCTTCATGGTCCCCTTAATTTCCAAAATTTACTAAACTTGTCCTATCTTACCCCTAAAATTCCTGTTTCATTATTCTGCCTATCCATGAATACAGTATATGCTTCCACTTAGAGATTATTCTTTTAATGTCTTTTTCAGATCCCTAAGCCTAAAAGAGAATAATATTGCAAGAAAAGAGTCAGGATATCCTATATAATAAAGAGGTGATATGCAAATTGACTGTCATGCCCTTGCACAAGATGGCCGCCCCCATGTGGTCACAAGATGGCTACCACAAGATAGCCAGCAGGGGAGGGCAGTTAGGGGTGACCAAGCCAGCAGGGGAGGGCAGTTGGGGGGGAACCAAGCCTGCATGGGAGGGCAGTTTGGGGGGACCAGGCCTGCAGGGGAGGGCAGTTAGGGGCAACCAAGCCAGCACGGGAGAGCAGTTAGGCATCCATCAGGCTGGCAGGGGAGTGGTTATGGAGTGATCAGGATGGCAGTCAGAAGCAGTTAGGGGCAATCAGGCAGGCAGGCAGGAGAATGGTTGGGAGCCAACAGTCCTGGATTGTGAGAGGGATTTCCGACTGCTGGTTGAGGACTGATCAGATAGGGCCTAAACAGGCAGTCAGACATCCCCTGAGGGGTCCCATATTGAAGAGGGTGTAGACTGGGCTCAGGGACATGCCCAACCCCGTACATGAATTTCATGCACCGGGCCTCTAGTGTAGACTATAATACTGAATCCTCCTTGGCTAAAATCCCCTAGGATATTCAGGATATCTGCAATAAAAATTGTTTGTATTATAAATAAACTGTTATTAACCTTTTGCACTCGGATGTCGAGTGTGACTCGACACGGTTAGCATTAAAATAAAGGAATCGAGAAAAAAGCAAGCGAGTGCAAAGGGTTAAGTTAGGACACTGAGATTTTGGATTGGTTATTACAGCTATAATTGCCCTAATATAAAAATAGAATATTCAAGTGGTGTGTTTACATAATAAAACTTTAAACTATATACATTGACCTAATGTTCAGGCAATAGATATTGAGATAAGTTATATCTGAAGCTGGAAACATGGAGAAAATATTAGGCCATGGAAGAACATTGGGTAAAACTGTCACCTGGTTTAACATTGAAACATTATGAGGTGCCTAATGAATGTATAGCTTTAGGCTAAGAGTTTGAAAGACTCAGAACATTTGCCTCTTAGTTATTATTAGAACACTACATATTACTGGCTGCCCTTAACAATATATTATGAGAAGAAGATTATCTTGGAAATGAATAGGAAGCTTTGCAAGCTGGAGTAAAAGAATATGTGGAAAATCTAGAAATTTGGGGATTTGAGAAGATAGGAAATACAACTGAGAGATAGATTTTAAAAGGTATTTAGAACTGAGAATGTATGAGTAGAGAGCTCCAAGGATCTGTTTCTCCAGTAAAGCAATAGTTAAGTTGGCAAAAACTATCAAAGTCAACTTTTTGAGACTCTGGAGTCTAATCATTAATCTTGATTTGAAAGCAAACAAACAAACAAACAACTTACAGCACCCAGTGGAGTGCTTTATAAAGAAAAAAGCTACTAAATTTCTGTAAGAGTGTGCAATGCATTTTTGTTTGCTCAACTATCCCCCAATCCCCATGTCAGAGGCAATCATGGGGATAGCAATTCATATGTCTGGTATAGCTTACTGATGCCAGAGCAGAAATATTGAACTTGTTCTAAAAGAATTGTAGTTATGCATTTCTGCCTGTGCTGTGCTGCCTTGAAATATCAGTTAATCGGCTTGCCTTTGACAACCCTCCACATTTTTCAAGGCTGGAGAAGCTTTCTGGGAACCATATGTTGCAAGCATTTAAAGACATATACTAGCAAAAGCTGACTGGGCAAGCGCCAGCAGATGGGGCAAGCAAAAGACAAAACAAAAAAGCCTAGGATGAAAGAGTCTTGGGAAAGAGATAGGTGGAAAATAAGGGATTTGAAAAGCTCCGCTGTATACTGGGAAATGCAAAAGATAACACATATGCTCGGGGCTACAAGATTTTCATGAAAGAATTTGAGAAGAACCAAATCTTTGAGAAGAACCTAATCTTTTATTGCGGTTGATTGTTAGGGTTCACATAAACATGAATTGAATGCTAAAGTAGAATTTTAAAGTCCTAGATAAGAATAGAAGGAACCAACCTGCAAAGACAAGAAAAATGTTTAGTTTCATTTTGTTTTCTTTGCTGTTTCTTGAAAAATTCTTACAGGCTCCAGGAGTTTGAAGAAATCTTATAAAATTGCTAGCTGATCACAAAGCTAACAGAAGAGAGAATTAAGTGATCATGCATGAAAAAGTATACAATATTTACAACAACAGTTTAGAAAATTCACTAAATAATCAATTATTCCAACAACAAAGAGCATAAGAAATCTCAGGGAAGGGGGAGAATTTGATGTGCAAAATAAAACACCTGAACTGTAATATACAAAGTGCCAAGTTTTTAATAAGAAAGTTTGAAGTATACAAAGAAATAAGAAAGTAAGCCCAATTTATAGAAAAATGGGAAAAATGTAATATAAACTGTTTCACAGAAAGTACTGAAAGGAGTTTAAAGACAGGAAAGTCAGTATCAGGGAAAGGGGGTCGATGGGGGAGGAAGACACACATTCACAGTAGACAAAGGAATGTTATAAGATAAGGAGAAAAGAAAGAGGTGGGCCCCAGCTGGGCTTTGAACTTTGAAACTGCCGGAAGCTTTTTGATGACTGCTTCAATTTCTTCCATAGTTACTGGCCTGTTGAGCTGTTTAGATTCTTCCTGATTGAGTTTTGGAATGTTATATTTTTCTAGGAATATGTTCATTTCCTCCATGTTGTCCAGCTTGTTGGAATAGAGTTGTTCGTAGTATTTTGTAACAATCCTTTGTATTTCAGCAGAGTCTGTTGTTATTTCACCTCTTTCATTTCTGATTTTGTTTATTTGGGTCCTCTCTCTTTGCTTCTTGGTGAGACTGGCTAGAGGTTCATCAATCTTGTTTATCCTTTCAAAGAACCGGCTCTTGGTTTTGTTGATCTTTTGTATTGTTTCTTTGGTCTCTATGTTATTTATCTCAGCTCTGATCTTTATTATTTCCTTCCTTCTGCTTACACTGGGCTTTTCTTGTTGCTCTCTCTCTAACTCTTTGAGTTGTTGGGTTAGGTAATTTATTACCATTGTTTCTTGTTTTTTGCAGTTGGCTTGTAGAGCTATGAACTTCCCCTCTCAGGACTGCTTTCAATGTGTCCCATAGTTTTTGGATTGTTGTGTTTTCATTGTCATTTGTTGCCATGATGTTTTTTATTTCTTCCTTGATGTCTTTGGTAACCCAGTCATTGTTTAATAGCATCCTGTTTAGTCTCCATGTGTTTGATTTCTTTGGATTGTTTTTATTGTAGTTGATTTCCAGTTTTATGCCATTGTGATCTGAAAAGATATTTGATATGATTTCTATCTTCTTGAATTTGGAGAGACTTTGCATATGTCCTAACATATGGTCTATCTTTGAAAATGATCCATGTGCACTTGAGAAGAATTTATATTCTGTGGCTTTGGGGTGAAATGTTCTGAAGATGTCGATGAATTCCATCTGGTCTAGTGAGTCATTTAGGATTGATGTTTCTTTGCTGATTTTTTGTTTAGAGGATTTGTCCAATGGTGATAGTGGGGTATTAAAGTCTCCTACTATGATTGTATTGCTGTCAATCTATCCTTTGATATCTTCCAGGGTTTTTTTTTTTTTATGTTTTGGTGCTCCTGTATTGGGTGCATATATGTTTACCAGAGTTATTTCTTCTTGTTGGATTTTCCCTTTAGTATTATGAAGTGGCCTTCGTTATCTCTTGTTATGTACTTCACTTTGAGATCTAATTTGTCAGATATAAGTATTGCTACCCCAGCTTTTTTTTCATTTCCATCACCTGGAAAACCTTTTTCCATCCCTTCACTCTCAGTCTGTATCCGTCTTTTTTTCTGAGGTGGGTTTCCTGTAGACAGCAGATATATGGGTTTTGTTTTCTTATCCAATCCATTACCCTGTGTCTTTTGATCTGGGCATTCAATCCATTTACATTTAAAGTTATTATTGATAGGTACTTATTTGTCACCATTGTTATTCTATGCCCCTGTGTTCCTTCTTTGCTTCCTATTTCTTTTTTTTTTTTTTTACAGCAGACCCTTTAGCATTTCTTGCACTGCTGGTTTGGTGGTGATAAACTCCCTTAGTCCTTTTTTGTCTGTGAAGCTCCTGAATTTACCTTCAATTTTGATTGATAGCCTTGCTAGGTACAGTATTCTTGGATTGAGACCCTTCCTTTGCATGACTTTGTATATTTCATTCCATTCCCTTCTGGCCTGATGAGTTTCTGTTGAGAAATCAGTTGCTAGTCTGATAGGGGTTCCTTTGTATGTAACTTTCTGTCTCTCTCTGGCCACTTTTAAGATTCTTAATTTGTCGTTGGTGTTTGCCAATTTAATTATAATGTGCCTTGGCATTGGTCTTTTGGGGTTCAGTTTGCTTGGGACTCCGTGAGCTTCTTGGATTTGTGTGGGTTTTTTATTCCTTATATCAGGGAAGTTTTCTATTATTATTTCTTCAAACAGGTTTTCCTTGCTCAGTTTCCTTTCCTTCTGGTACTCCTATTATTCGGATGTTGTTTTGTTTCATGTTGTCCTAAAGTTCCCTTAGGCTCTCCTCATGCTTTCTAATTTTTTTTTCTAGAAGCTGTTCTATTTGGGTAATTTTTTCCATCTTGTCTTCTAGCTCACTGATGCGGTCCTCTGCTTCTTCTGTCTACCCTTGATGCTTTCTATTGAGTTCATTATAGCAGCGATGTCATTTTTCAATTCTTCTTGGTTCTTCTTCATTTCCTCTTGGTTCTTACTCATATTGTCAAATTGGTCTTCCATTATTTTCAGCCACCTTATGTCCATTTCTCTGAATTCTTTCTCTGATAGGTTGCTTGCCTCTAATTCGTTTACTTCCTTTTCTGGTGATGCCTGCTTTTCTTTCCTATGGGGGCTGTTTCTTTGTCTC
Source organism: Eptesicus fuscus (assembly GCF_027574615.1). NCBI lineage: Eukaryota > Metazoa > Chordata > Mammalia > Chiroptera > Vespertilionidae > Eptesicus > Eptesicus fuscus. The sequence goes on along the minus strand of NC_072473.1, from coordinate 63,180,787 downwards.
CTCATGGTCTATCTTCTCCCAATGTCTAGTTCTCTCTCTCCTGTGTTGATTTAAAGGTACAAAATACAACACAACCAGGTACAACACACAAGGCACTGAACATAATTGTATTCATGATATTAATAACCTCCAATAAAGGTGACTTCCAGAGAAAGACAAATTAGGGGATAGAAAAGGAAGAGGAAGAGTAAAAAGAAAGAACAAAAAAAGGAGTGTGAAAATGAACTTAGGAAAAGAGAAGAAAAAAAGAAAAGAAAAAAAAGTTAGAGAGACAAGGATGATACTAAGAGAGAAAAGGGAAACAAACTATAAATATGGGGAGTAAACTCCAATAGAACAACCACTAATCTTAGCAAATGCCAGCAACACGAACCTGGAGATTAATAAAAACTACAACACCAACTAATATCAAGTGAGGCAAGGGAAAACAGAAGTAAAAGACAAACAAAAACAAAACAAACAAAAGTACCAAACAAACAAAAAAGAATAAGCAAAACAATCTCATAAAAAAACATAAAAATTCAATCTAATTAACATTCAAGGAAACAACAACAAAAGGCCAGAGAGAAAAACAATTTTTTTATTTTTTTAAATAATTATTTTATTTTATTTTTATTTTTATTTTTTGACATTTTTTATTGAGATATTATATGTGTACATATCTTACCATTGCCCCCCCACCCCACACCCATACATGCCCTCACCCCCCAGAGTTTTGCGTCCATTGTTTATGCTTATATGCATGCATACAAGTCCTTTGTTTGATTTCTTATCTCTCCCACCTCTCCCTAACTTTCCCCCTGTAATTTGAAAGTCTGTTTGATGCTTTACTGTCTCTGTATCTATCTTTATGTTCATCAGTTTATAACATTCTTTATTATCCATAAATGAGTGAGATCATGTGGTATTTTTCTTTCATTGACTGGCTTATTTCACTTAGCATAATGTTCTCCAATTCCATCCAGGTTGCTGCAAATGATGAGAATTCCTTCTTTTTTATGGCAGCATAGTATTCCATTGTGTAGATGTACCACAGTTTTCCGATCCAGTCATCTGCTGACGGGCACCTAGGCTGTTTCCAAATCTTAGCTATTGTAAATTGTGCTGCTATGAACATAGTGGTGCATATATCCTTTCTGATTGGTGTTTCTAGTTTCTTTGGCTATATTCCCAGGAGTGGGATTTCTGGGTCAAATGGGAGTTCCATTTTCAGTTTTTTGAGGAAACTCCATACTGTTCTCCACAGTGGCTGCACCAGTATGCATTCCCACCAGCAGTGCACAAGTGTTCCTTTTTCTCCACATCCTCGCCAACACTTGTTCTTTGTTGATTTGTTGATGATAGCCATTCTGATAGGTGTGAGATGGTACCTCGATGTTGTTTTGATTTGCATCTCTCAGATAATTAGTGACTTTGAACATGTTTTCATGTGTCTCTTGGCCTTCCTTCTGTCTTCTTTTGAAAATATTCTGTTTAGGTCCATTGCCCATTTTTTTATTGGATCATTTATCTTCCTTTTATTAAGTTGCATAAGCTGCCTGTAGATGTTGGAGATTAAACCTTTATCAGTGATAGCATTTGCAAATATGTTCTCCCATGCAGTGGGCTTTCTTGTTGTTTTGTTGATGTTTTCTTTTGCTGTAAAAAAGCTTTTTATTTTGATGTAGTCCCATTTATTAATTTTCTCTTTAGCTTCCATTGCCCTAGGGGCAGTGTCAGTGAAGAAGTTCTTTTGGCATATGTCTGAGATTTTGTTGCTTGTGGATTCCTCTAGTATTTTTATGGTTTCCCATCTTATGTTTAAGTCCTGTATCCATTTTGAGTTTATTTTTGTGTATGGTGTAAGTTGGTGATCTAGTTTCATTTTTTTGCATGTATCTGTCCAATTTGAAAAACATATTTTTTTAATGTTTATTTTTTAGTTAAGGTAGCGTAGAGAGAGGTGTGTATGGACTTGGAGCAGGGGGTTGGAAATTAGATATATAAGTAGGGTGAAATTTTAGCAGAGGGTAAACTGAAAGAGTAGGGAAAATCTAAAGCCAGAAAGGGTTAAGATAAACAGGAGACCAAAAGGGGAAAGGTTAGGAAGAGAGTGATGGCATAAAGTTAGCATTGAGATTGGGTAAAACGATGCTTAAGGAAAGATGCAAATAGAATGTAGAACACTAATCCCATAATAAAACAAAGAGAAAAATCAAATGACACTTAAAAAAACAACTAAAATAATAGTAATAAAATTCTGATTGAAAATAAAAATGTAATAATTAAAAAGGTGAAAATCAAGTGAGGAAAAAGAAAAAAATTACTTTCTTAAGTAAAATATGCAAAAAATGAAAATAAAAAATAAAACATTAAAATAAAAAAATTAAAAAAATTAAAATTAAAAATAAGAAGAATAAAATGTGCAGTAGTGGCAGTCATTCACTTCCTCTGTTGTTCTGTTTGGTATGCCTAATTTCCAGTCCGGGCTGTCTTGCAGTTCCCTTCGTTCCATTGCTCCTGTGTTGTAAGCCAGTCCTGATTTTTAGCAGGCGGTGTCTTAATTTCTTGTATTTATTTTTTATTAAACCAGAGACAATTTGTGTTTCAGCCCCTGGGTGGCAGTGTTTCTGGATTGACTTCTGGGCCTCTCTAGCTTTTTTTTTTTTTTTTCCTTATTGCCCTCTACTGGTTTGTGGAAGTGTGTGCCTCAGAGCTGCCTCTCCGATGGTCACTCACAGCTCCGCTCCCCAGGTTCCAGAGAAACAACTTCCCCCTGCAATCTCTCAGGGTATTCCCCAACTGGGTTTTCCTATGTATTGGGCTTAGTAATCAGAATCGGAAAAAGCTCAAATGTGCAGACAGTGGGTCTGTGCACAAGACTAAGCAGCCTGCACTCCTTTGAAAATTCTTAGTCTGACCCTCCTTGTCAGATCAAAATGGGTTGCTTTTTAGAGATCCCTTCTGTTAGCAGCTCAGAGGACCCTTTCCACATTCACGGATCATGGCAGCTCCAACAGCTGCGGATTTTTCTAGGCACAGACTTTCCCGGTCCTGCAGTTCCCGCTGCTCGAGCGTTTCCCTCTCCCACCACCGGAACAAGAAACCTCACCTTATCCCAGGCGAAATCTGACCTTTCCTTGGTGCAGTGAAGAGTTCCTTTGAATCCATGTGTTTGCGCCGTTTGGGGACAGGTACTCTGGTGCTCACACCTGTTCAATGTTTGCTGTTGTCGCGGAAAGTCAGGCTTCCAATAAAATCCTCCTTCCCTTGCAAGATGGTGAGGTTTCCCCCTCTGAGCCCGCAGCTCTGGGAGGGGACCCAGCCGCTGTGGGTGCTGCATGGTCAAGGGAACCCTGCCTAGCACTCCCCCACCTTCTCCGGGAGTTTAGCTGTCCCTTAGCTTGCAAACAGACACTCCCCATGGAAATCTCAGCTGTTCTTACTCTCTGCCCCAGGACCAGGCTCAGAACACGTCTCTATTCAGCTGCCATTTTCTCCATCTCCAACATTTATTTTTAAATTGCCAGTGTGTGTCATATGTACCAGCCAGTTGGTTGGTCAGATGGATGTACGGTCAATCACTTAGCCTTTTATATATATACTAGAGGCCCGGTGCACGAAATTCGTGCACTGGGGGGGTGAGGGGATGTGCCCCTCAGCCCAATCTGCACCCTCTTCAATCTGGGACCCCTCAGGGGATGTCCAACTTCCAGCAGTTGGACATCCCTCTCACAATCCAGAACCACTGGCTCCTAACCACTCACCTGCCTGCCTGCCTGATTGTCCCTAACCTCACTGCCTGCCTGCCTGCTCACCCCTACCTTGATCTCCTGCCAGCCTGATTGCCCCTACCTTGCACTCCCCTATCAGCCTGATCACCCCAAACTGCCTGTGCCTTGGCCCCCCGTCTGGCCTCCCTCTGGAGGCACCACCCCCATAACCCCAATGCTGCTGCCACTGCAGCTGGTTATGGCTGCCTGAGCCTTGGCCTCTGTAGCCACTGCAGCTTTGTCTGGAAAGATGTCCAGAAGACAACCACTCTAATTAGCATATTACCCTTTTATTAGTATAGATTTGGGGACCATTACAACCACGCAGAACTTGAAGAAAACACATGGCCCTGGTCAGTTTGGCTTAATGGAGAGAGCATCGGCCTGTGGACTGAAGAGTCCAGGTTTGATTCTGATCAGGGGCACACATGCCTGGGTTTGGGGCTCAATCCCCAGTAGGGGGCCTGTGGGCGGCAGCTGATCAGTGATTCTTTTTTTTTTTTTTAATATATTTTATTGATTTTTCACAGAGAGGAAGGGAGAGGGATAGAGAGCTAGAAACATTGATGAGAGAGAAACATCGACCAGCTGCTTCCTGCACACTCCCCACCGGGATATGTGCCAGCAACCAATGTACATGCCCTTAACCGGAATCGAACCTGGGACCTTCCAGTCCGCAGACCGACTCTCTATCCACTGAGCCAAACCGGTTTCAGTTGATCAGTGATTCTTATCATTGATGTTTCTATCTCTCTCTCCCTCTCCCTTTCTGAAATTTTAAAAATATATATTTTTTTAAAGAAAACACATCATCTTCACTTTGGGCTTTGTCATCTTACAATATCCTTTGTGCAGTGTTTTAACTTCCCTCAACTTTCCTTTACCCACCTTTAAAGTGCAATCTATTTTGGGGAAGATGATCAGGAAAGTGATTCCAATGGGTAGAAGTTTTTTTTGGAGGGGATGGGTCATGAAGATATTTAAAAATTGAGCATGGTGATGGTTGTACCACTCTGAATTTACTTTAAAAAACCAGTTCATTGTACACTTTAGGTGACATGTACAGTATATGGGTTATATCTCAACAAAGCTGTTCTTTTATTTCTTTTTAAATAAAGACCAGTCTTATAATCAGTTGCAGATGTTTTCAGAGGCCCCTCAAGATTTGCTCACCATGTCCCAAATCACGGCTGTGATTCCCAGTTGCCTCCACTCCTGGTGGATCTGGATGGTGTGGTTTGCAAAGGAGAAGGTGGCAAGAGGCTTATGGAATTTCGGCAACCCCATTCCCCCGGTCTCCTCATAGGGCACCAGGGCCATTCCCACTGTGCCAGCTCTGCTCCCTTTAACCTGTTGGGCAAAAGAATCCTGCGTGCTCTGGCCAGAAAGTGCATTCTTTCTTAGGTGGCCCGGATGCTTTTTTTAAGGTCATTTTATGGATTCAAAAGAATAAACAGAGATGTGGAAAGCTTTTGTCAAAATCCTTTCACATGGTTCTTCCAGTGTCATGGGAAATGAGATGTGGCTCTGAATTCATCCCAAAGTATGTCTTTGGGCAAAAGCACTCAGAACGGTACAACTCCTGCAGAATGCCCCACACACTTTGCTGTCAGGACTCAGGGGGGCTTGAGGGTGAGCGAGGCGGCAGTGCTAGCACAGGACCTGGGAGAAGGTAGCGCTTTCTACACTGCCCAGGCCACGTGGACTACAGCAGTACCTGCCCAGGTGGGCAGGGTGTTTCTGCTGTTTTGTTTTGGTCTGGCCTCCACCCCGTCAGCCACGGACCTGTGCCTGCACTGCGACTGAATGGTTTGATGGCCCTGGTTTGGTGGACAGTGGATGCACTCCCAGAGACTGGCAGTTAGACTCTGGTGGCTTCTGAGTCCTTTGCGGGGAGAGCCCGGCCCTAGGTCAAGAACAGACTCAGGCGTCCTCGGCCAGGAGGCCTCCTTGGGCTAGGGGCCGCCACAGTTTGAAGGCTGGCCATGACCCCAATCCTGGCAGGGGTCTCCTCTGGGGTGCTGGCAGGCCTGGTCTAGGGCTGAGGGCGGTTTAGAGGCTGGTCATGCCCCCGATCCTGGTGGGGATCTCCTCTGGGGCGCTGGCAGGCCTGGGTTAGGGTCACAGGCGGTTTGGAGGCCGGTCAAGCCCCCGATCCTGTTGGGGGTCTCCTCTGGGGTGCTGGCAGGCCTGGGCTAATGGCCACCCTGGTTTAGAGACCGGTCAAGCCCCCGATCCTGGTGGGGGTCTCCTCTGGGGCGCTGGCAAGCCTGGGCTCTGGCGCCGCAAAGGGAGAGGTTCCTGAACCTGCTTCCCACACACCTAGGCTAGGATCCATCTTGTAGGAGGCGGCTTCAATGCCCGGGGTCGGTGACCAGGTCCTCCTGAGCTTCGCTTTCTGGGCTGCAGTCCCACGTCTCCCAGTGCCCCAGCCACGGATGCGCCCACGCAGTTGCCCCCACCACCAGCCACCTCAGCGCAGGCCACAGCAGCTGAAGCCAGCCTCTTGGAAGCCAGGCCACCACACCCACCACCCCTAGTAGCTCTCTGCTGCTTGCTCTGTGCCCTGTCCACTGGGGTCGGGGAGTGCTCCCAGCCCAGAGGCCCTACCTCCCTCCGCAGCCTGGCTTGGGAAGCTGGCCTCATGCTGGGGCTACTATGCCAGCATGCCCACGCGGCTACAATGGGTGCGACACGGGCCCCATGGAGGCCAACCTGGAGAACGTGGACCCGAACTCTGCATCCAGCTGCTGCAGATGGCCTCCGTGGTCAACTACCACCTGCTCCTTCCATTGGCCCCATTGATCCCTCTCAGCACCAGCCATTTAGGCGAGGGTGGCGATCGCCGGGGACCCCGCCCCGGGAGGCTGCTGGCCGTGCCCGGCCACGCCCCCCCGGGTCACGATGCAGCCCTGGACCCCGGGGAGGCTCCTGGCCGAGCCCGGCCACGCCCCCCCGGGTCGCGATGGGTCCCGGGACCCCCGGGAGGCTGCTGGCCGTGCCCGGCCACGCCCCCCCGGGTCGCGATGCAGCCCTGGACCCCGGGGAGGCTCCTGGCCGAGCCCGGCCACGCCCCCCCGGGTCGCGATGCAGCCCTGGACCCCGGGGAGGCTGTTGGCCCTGCCTGGCCACGCCCCCCCGGGTCGCGATGCAGCCCTGGACCCCAGGGAGGCTGCTGGCCGTGCCCGGCCACGCCCCCCGGGTCGCAATGGGTCCCGGGACCCGCGGGAGGCTGCTGGCCGTGCCCAGCCACGCCCCCCCGGGTCACGATGCAGCCCTGGACCCCGGGGAGGCTCCTGGCTGAGCCCGGCCACGCCCCCCCGGGTCGCGATGGGTCCCGGGACCCCTGGGAGGCTGCTGGCCGTGCCCGGCCATGCCCCCCCGGGTCACGATGCAGCCCTGGACCCCGGGGAGGCTCCTGGCCGAGCCCGGCCACGCCCCCCCGGGTCGCGATGCAGCCCTGGACCCCGGGGAGGCTGCTGGCCGTGCCCGGCCACGCCCCCCCCGGGAGGCAGCTGGCCGTGCCCGGCCACGCCCCCCCCGGGTCGCGATGGGTCCCGGGACCCCCGGGAGGCCGTTGGCCGTGCCTGGCCACGCCCCCCCGGGTCACGATGCAGCCCTGGACCCCGGGGAGGCTGCTGGCCGTGCCCGGCCCCGCCCCCCGGGTCGCGATGGGGCCCGGGACCCCCGGGAGGCTGCTGGCCGTGCCCGGCCACGCCCCCCCCGGGTCGCGATGGGTCCCGGGACCCCCGGGAGGCTGTTGGCCGTGCCCGGCCACGCCCCCCCGGGTCGTGATGCAGCCCTGGACCCCAGGGAGGCTGTTGGCCATGCCCGGCCACGCCCCCCCGGGTCGCAATGGGTCCCGGGACCCGCGGGAGGCTGCTGGCCGTGCCCAGCCATGCCCCCCCGGGTCACGATGCAGCCCTGGACCCCGGGGAGGCTGCTGGCCGTGCCCAGCCACGCCCCCCGGGTCGCGATGGGTCCCGGGACCCCCGGGAGGCTGCTGGCCGAGCCCGGCCACGCCCCCCCGGGTCGCGATGCAGCCCTGGACCCCGGGGAGGCTGCTGGCCGTGCCCGGCCACGCCCCCCGGGTCTCGATGGGTCCCGGGACCCCCGGGAGGCTGCTGGCCGAGCCCGGCCACGCCCCCCCGGGTTGCGATGCAGCCCTGGACCCCGGGGAGGCTGCTGGCCGTTCCCGGCCACGCCCCCCCGGTCGCGATGCAGCCCTGGACCCCGGGGAGGCTGCTGGCCGTGCCCGGCCACGCCCCCCCGGGTCGCGATGCAGCCCTGGACCCCGGGGAGGCTGCTGGCCTTTCCGGCCACGCCCCCCCGGGTCGCGATGGGTCCCGGGACCCCCGGGAGGCTGCTGGCTGTGCCCGACCACGCCCCCCCGGGTCGCGATGGGTCCCGGGACCCCGGGAGGCTGCTGGCCGAGCCCGGCCACGCCCCCCCGGTCGCGATGCAGCCCTGGACCCCGGGGAGGCTGCTGGCCGTGCCCGGCCACGCCCCCCTGGTCGCGATGGGTCCCGGGACCCCCGGGAGGCTGCTGGCCGAGCCCGGCCACGCCCCCCCGGGTCGCGATGCAGCCCTGGACCCCGGGGAGGCTGCTGGCCATTCCCGGCCACGCCCCCCCGGTCGCGATGCAGCCCTGGACCCCAGGGAGGCTGTTGGCCGTGCCCGGCCACGCCCCCCGGGTCGCAATGGGTCCCGGGACCCGCGGGAGGCTGCTGGCCGTGCCCAGCCACGCCCCCCCGGGTCACGATGCAGCCCTGGACCCCGGGGAGGCTCCTGGCTGAGCCCGGCCACGCCCCCCCCGGGTCGCGATGGGTCCCGGGACCCCTGGGAGGCTGCTGGCCGTGCCCGGCCATGCCCCCCCGGGTCACGATGCAGCCCTGGACCCCGGGGAGGCTCCTGGCCGAGCCCGGCCACGCCCCCCCGGGTCGCGATGCAGCCCTGGACCCCGGGGAGGCTGCTGGCCGTGCCCGGCCACGCCCCCCCCGGGAGGCAGCTGGCCGTGCCCGGCCACGCCCCCCCGGGTCGCGATGGGTCCCGGGACCCCCGGGAGGCCGTTGGCCGTGCCTGGCCACGCCCCCCCGGGTCACGATGCAGCCCTGGACCCCGGGGAGGCTGCTGGCCGTGCCCGGCCACGCCCCCCGGGTCGCGATGGGCCCCGGGACCCCCGGGAGGCTGCTGGCCGTGCCCGGCCACGCCCCCCCGGGTCGCGATGGGTCCCGGGACCCCCGGGAGGCTGTTGGCCGTGCCCGGCCACGCCCCCCCGGGTCGTGATGCAGCCCTGGACCCCAGGGAGGCTGTTGGCCATGCCCGGCCACGCCCCCCCGGGTCGCAATGGGTCCCGGGACCCGCGGGAGGCTGCTGGCCGTGCCCAGCCATGCCCCCCCGGGTCACGATGCAGCCCTGGACCCCGGGGAGGCTGCTGGCCGTGCCCAGCCACGCCCCCCGGGTCGCGATGGGTCCCGGGACCCCCGGGAGGCTGCTGGTCGAGCCCGGCCACGCCCCCCCGGGTCGCGATGCAGCCCTGGACCCCGGGGAGGCTGCTGGCCGTGCCCGGCCACGCCCCCCGGGTCTCGATGGGTCCCGGGACCCCCGGGAGGCTGCTGGCCGAGCCCGGCCACGCCCCCCCCGGGTTGCGATGCAGCCCTGGACCCCGGGGAGGCTGCTGGCCGTTCCCGGCCACGCCCCCCCGGTCGCGATGCAGCCCTGGACCCCGGGGAGGCTGCTGGCCGTGCCCGGCCACGCCCCCCCGGGTCGCGATGCAGCCCTGGACCCCGGGGAGGCTGCTGGCCTTTCCGGCCACGCCCCCCCGGGTCGCGATGGGTCCCGGGACCCCCGGGAGGCTGCTGGCTGTGCCCGACCACGCCCCCCCGGGTCGCGATGGGTCCCGGGACCCCGGGAGGCTGCTGGCCGAGCCCGGCCACGCCCCCCCGGTCGCGATGCAGCCCTGGACCCCGGGGAGGCTGCTGGCCGTGCCCGGCCACGCCCCCCTGGTCGCGATGGGTCCCGGGACCCCCGGGAGGCTGCTGGCCAGCCCGGCCACGCCCCCCCGGGTCACGATGCAGCCCTGGACCCCCGGGAGGCTGCTGGCCATTCCCGGCCACGCCCCACCGGTCGCGATGCAGCCCTGGACCCCGGGGAGGCTGCTGGCCGTGCCCGGCCACGCCCCCCCGGGTCGCGATGGGTCCCGGGACCCCCGGGAGGCTGCTGGCCGTTCCCGGCCGCGCCCCCCCGGGTCGCGATGCAGCCCTGGACCCCGGGGAGGCTGCTGGCCGTGCCCGGCCACGCCCCCCCGGGTCGCGATGGGGCCCGGGACCCCCGGGAGGCTGCTGGCCGAGCCCGGCCACGCCCCCCCGGTCGCGATGCAGCCCTGGACCCTGGGGAGGCTGCTGGCCGTGCCCGGCCACGCCCCCCGGGTCACGATGTGTCCCGGGACCCCCGGGAGGCTGCTGGCCGAGCCCGGCCACGCCCCCCATGTCGCGATGCAGCCATGGACCCCGGGGAGGCTGCTGGCCGTGCCCGGCCACGCCCCCCGGGTCACGATGTGTCCCGGGACCCCCCGGGGAGGCTGCTGGCCGTGCCGGCCACGCCCCCCCATCTCAATCCAGCCGGGGACCCAGGGAGGCTTCTGGCTTTTCCCTACCATGCCCCTCTAGGGTTGCCATCGCTCCCCAGGACCCCGGGAACTAAGAGGATTTGGCGGCCGCCATCTTGGTTTTCTCAACGGCCATATAGGCACCCGGAGTCCCGCCCCCTGCCTCTCGCAGGTCCAATCATGGGCATAGCGGAGGTGCGGTCAATTTGCATGTTACTCTATTATAAAGTAAGATAGGTGCTTCCTTCTAGGAGTTTCATGGTTTCAGGTCTTACTTTTAAGTCTTTAATTCATTTTAAGTTAATTTTTGTCAGTGGTGTAAGATAGGGGTCCAGTTTTATTTTTTAAATGTGAATATTCAGTTATCTTAGCACCATTTATTGAAAATACTCTCTTTTATCTAATGAACATTTTTGGTCCCATTGTCAAATATTAATTAAGCTCATATAGTTGAATTTATTTCTAGGCTCTTAACTTTTTTATTTATTTGTTTTTATGGCAGTCCTATACTGTGTTCATTATTGTAACTTTACAGTATAGCTTACAATCAGGAAGTGTGATGCTTCCTGTTTTGTTCTTCTTTCTCAGGATTTCTTTGTTTTTTCAGTCTTTTGTGGTTTCTTACAAATTTAGGATTTTTTTGCTCTATTTCTGTGGAAAATGCCATTGAAATTCTGATAAGGATTGGATTGAATCTGCAGATTACTTTGAGTTTTAAGAACATTTTTTAAAAAATAACATAAAATAGACCCCTGTTATCCATGGGAGATCTGTTCCAAGACTCCCAGTGAATGCCTAAAAGCAAGAATAGTATTACACCTTACATATACTGTGTTTTTTCTTATACATACACTAGAGGCCCGGTGAATGAAATTCGTGCACGGGGGTGTGTGTGTCCCTCAGCCCAGCCTGCACCCTCTCCAATCTGGGATCCCTCTCATAATCCAAGACTGCTGGCTCTCAACTGCTCACCTGCCTTCCTTTCTGATTACCCCTAACTGCTTCTGCCTGCCAGCCTGATCACCTCCTAACCACTCCCCTGCCAGCCTGATTGTCCCTAACTGCCCTCCCCTGCAGGCCTGGTCACCCCCAACTGCCCTTCCCTGCAGGCCCAGTCACCCCCAACTTCCCTCCTCTGCCAGCCTGGTCACCCATAACTGCCCTCCCCTGCAGGCTTGATCACCCCCAACTGCCCTCCCTTGCCGGCCTGGTCCCTCCCAACTGCCCTCCCCTGCTGGCCTGATCACCCACAACTGCCCTTTCTTGCAGGCCTGGTCCCTCCCAACTACCCTCCCCTTGTGGCCATCTTGTGGAGGCCATCTTGTGTCCACATGGGGGCAGCTATCTTTGACCACATGGGGGCAGCCATCTTGTGTGTTGAAGTGATGGTCAATTTGCATATTACTATTTTATTAGATAGGATACCTATGATAAAGTTTAACTTATAAATTAGGCACAGTAAGAGAATTACAATAACTCATAATAAAATAGAATGATTTTACTGGGATAAAACTTATGGGAATGTGGTCTCTCTCAAAATATCTTATTATATTATACTCTACTTTTCAGTTAAAGGAAGCACTTTACAGGTTCTCTTTGGTGTATTCAAATTTCCAGCATCACTGCTCTTGTACTTTTGGGTCATTGCTAAGTAAAAGAATACAGGCTCTGCAATACTACTACAGTAAATCTGATAACTGCAACAACTATTAAGTGACCAACAGATGAGTGGCACATACAGAGTGTTTATGTTCAACAAAGGGATGATTTATATCCTGGGCAAAATAGAGGGAGACAATAGGAGATTTCGTTATGCTACCCAAAATGGCATGCAATTTAAAACTGATGCATTGTTTATTTATGAAAATTTCCATTTAATATTTTTGGACTGTGGTTGACTGTGGGCAACTGAAATCACAAAAAACAAAACCATGGATAAGTGGAGGCTACTAAACAAAAGACATCATTAGTAATTAAGGAAATGTAAATTAAAATCACAAGGTTGATAACACTTTACCACTATGATGCTTATAAAAAAAAGATGGATAACATCAAATGTTGGATAGAAATAGAAAAATTCTAACTTTAATACATTGTTAGAGAAAATTTAAAATGATACAATCAACTTGGAAAGCATCTTAGCAGTTTTTCAAACTAGTTAACATAGATTGCAATAGGTCTCTGCAATTCCACTCATTTATATACACTGAAGAGCCGAAAACATATTTACACAAAACTACTATGTGAATGTTCATAGCCTTATTCATAATAGATAAAAAGTTAAAATAATCCAAATGTTTATCCACTGAGCCAAACCAGTCAGGGCCCAAATGTTTATCAATTGATAAGTGGATAAACACAATGAGCCATAGTCATACAATGGAGAATTATTAGGTATAAAAATGAAGAGCTGATGCATGCTACAACAGGGATGAATTTTGAAAACATTTTTTTAAGTGAATGAAGGCAGACACAAAAGGCCACGCATCTATATCCTATATAATAAAGAGGTAATATGCAAATTGACCTTCACACCCTCGAGTCACAAGATGGCTCCCCCTTCATACCAAGATGACCACCACAAGATGGCCACCCCCACTTCTTCACAAGATGGCCACCACAAGATGGCCACCCCATCTTACCAAGATGGCCGCCCTCATGTCATCACAAGATGGCCACCACAAGATGGCCACCCCCACATTGTCACAAGATAGCCTGCAGGGGAGGGCAGTTGGGGGGAACCAAACCTGCAGGGGAGGGCAGTTGGGGGGGGAACCAGGCCTGCAGGGGAGGGCAGTTGGGGGTGATAGGGCTGGCAGGAGCGCAGTTAGGTGTCAATCAGGCTGACAGGGGAGTGGTTAGGGTGCGATCAGGCAGGCAGACAGAAATGGGTTAGGGGCAATCAGGCAGGCAGACAGAAGCGGGTTAGGGGCAATCAGGCAGTCAGGCAGGCGAATGGTTAGGAGCCAGCAGTCCTTGATTGTGAGAGGGATGTCCAACTGCTGGTTTAGGCCTGCGGGATCGGGCCCAAACCGGCAGTTAGACATCCCCTGAGGGGTCCCTGATTGGAGAGGGTGCAGGCTGGGCTGAGGGACACCCCCCTACCCCCATGCACAAATTTCGTGCACTGGGCCTCTAGTACCATTTATAAAAGCCTATGCGACCAGTTGACCGTTCAACCGGTCAACTGATAGACCAGTCACTATGATGTGCACTGACCACCAGGGGGAAGATGCTTAACACAGGAGCGACCCCCTGGTGGTGAGTGTGCTCCCACAGTGGGAGGGCCACTTAACGAGCTTACCAAGTGGTGGCAGAGGCAGGCACAGTGAGGATGAGATGAGCGGGAGTGGCCCTTGTCTGGGTCTCAGGCTCCTCCCTGGCCACCTGTCGCTTGCACACTACTACATCCCTTAGGATCCCAGATTGTGAGAGGGTGCAGGCCAGGCTGAGAACTCCACGGCTGCACGAATATGTGCACTGGGCCTCTAGCAGAGATATAAAATAGACTAGTGTTGTCAGAGTTTGGGGGGTACAGAACTATAAGGTGAGAATGTGTATAGACCTTACGGTGGGGATGGGAGTGATAAAAATGTTCCAGAATGAAACACATGTTATGGTTGCACAATCTTTTAAATAAACAAAAATCCTGAATTGAAAACCTTAAAATGAGAAATTTTATAATATGTAGAATATTTTTCCATTTTAAGAGACATATTTGAATGGTAATTTCACCAAAGAAGATATTCAAATGACTATTAAGCTAAACGAAAAGTATTCAAACTAAAAAATGCCTAATGGCATTTCAAATTAAAACAAGATGATACTCCTCACCCCTTAGAATTGTTCTGGTAAAATAAATTCAGATAATAGGACATTCAGATGTGGATATGGGGAATGTTATATCCTACATGGCTGGTTGGCATTTAAAAAGTACCACAAATTTGGAAAATAGTTTGGTGTTAAAAAATAGTGAAACATAAATTCATAACATTATTCAGCAATTATAATCCTATGTATTTACTTAAATGAAATGAAAACATATATCCAAATAATAACATATATGTATGTCCATAACAACATAATAATGGTTTAAAACTTGGAAATGGTAAAAAAAAATGTCCATCAACTGATGAATGGTTAAACAAAATGTGATGTATCTCTAGAATAAGTACTATCCTAATATATAAAAAGCCAGGGGCCGTCATGACTGAAACAACCAGACAGATGACTGAACACAGGCTGTGTGGGGCTACAAGGCCAGCAGGGGGGTTAGTGAGGGACAACCAAATGACTGAACAGCAGGCTGTGTGGGGTGACCAGCCCAGGGGTGGGGAAGTTGGGGATGACCAGGCCGGCAGGGAGAACAGTGAGGGAAGACCAGGCTGGCAGGGGGGGCAGTTAGGGGCGACCAGGCCAGTGGGGAAGGAAGTTGTGGGTAACCAAGCCAGCAGGGGTGAAGTTAGGGGTGATCAGGCCGGCAGGCAGAGGCGGTTAGGGGTATTAGGCTGGCAGGGGGGCCAGTTAGGGGCAATCAAGCAGGCAAGCAGGTGAGCAGTTAGGAGCCAGTGGTCCCAGATTGGAGAGGGTACAGGCTGGGCTTAGGGGACCCCCCCATGCACGAATTTCATGCACCGGGCCTCTAGTTCTACAATAAGATGAAAAATAATACTAAAAAATGCATTGTGCTAAGTGAATGAAGTTGGATGCAAAAAACTAAATATCATATACTTTTTATTTCTAAAATTTTTAGAAGAGGTAAATCTATAAGATGTTAAGTTAATTAATGGTTGCCCAGAACTGGGGTGAGAAGTAAAATTGACTGCAAAACATCACAAGGGATTTTTTGGGATGATGAAAATGTTGTAAAACTGGTTTATGTTATTACAATATTGTCAACTATATTCCCTATGCATTACCTTAAATCCCCATGCCTATTCCATAAGTAACAATTAGTACACCTTAATCCCATCACCTTATTTCACTCCACCCCACAACACTCCTCCCCTCTGGCCTCTGTCAATTTGTTCTCTGTATCTACGTCTGTTTAAATTTTGTTTATTCATTTATTTAGTTCTTTAGATTCCACATATGAGTGATATTGCCGGTATTTTTCTTTCTATGTATGGCTTATTTCACTTAGCATAACACCCTGTAGGTCCATTCATGCTGAAGCAAATGATTAAGATTTCATACTTTTTGAGGCCCAGTAATATTCCATTGTATATACGTACCATTGCTTTTTTATCCGCTCATCTATTGATGGGCACTTGGGCTGCTTCTATATCTTGCCTATCCTATACATTAAAAGGCTAATATGCAAATTGACCAAATGGCAGAATGACCAGTCACTATGATGTGCACTGACCACCAGGGGGCAAATGCTAAATGCAGGAGCTGCCCTCTGGTGGTTAGTGTGATCCAATAGGCAGAATGCTGCTCAGCCAGAAGCCGGGCTCATGGCTTACAAGCACAACAGCGGTAGCAGGAGCCTTTCCCGCCTCTGCGGCAGTGCTAAGGAGCAGCGAGCAGGCGGGCAGTAAGGAGTGAGGGGTCCTAGACTGTGAGGCGGACATCCCCTGAGAGCACGAATTTCATGCATTGAGCCTCTAGTTGTAAATAATGCTGCAATAAACTAGTGGTACATATAATCTTTCAAATTAGTGTTTTGGGTTTTTAGGATATAAACTCAGAAGTGGATTCACTGAGTTATCATTTTTAATTTTTTGAGGAACCTCTACACTGTTTACTGTTGAACGCAATCTGTAATCAAAAAATAAAATGAAAAAAAAGGTAACATTTTATAATAAGGCTAAAGAGGTATACATAGAGGATAATATATTCCAAACTGGATTATACATCCCCTCAGTGAAATATTTTAAATGCCTTTCAAATATATGTACATTTATTTTTGTGTAAATTACCCATACCACATACTACACAATGAAAAGATGATATAAATATGAAAAAATGGAAAAAATATGCAAAATTGCTAAAATCCTTAAACTGTACACTAAAAACAGATTTTATGATATGTGACTAATCTATACCAATAAAAGGGTATTATGCTAATTAGACCAGATAGACCAGGCGTCATTCTGTACATCCTTCCTGACAAAGCTGGGGCCCGGGTGCCTACGGCTGGCCCAGGTGGTGCCACCCAAGGTTCCCAGTGCCTGAAGCCAGCCCAGGTAAAGCCAGCCAGGGTCCCGGGTGCCTGCGGCCGGCCAGAGGCAGGGAAGCCTGGGTCCCAGTTGCCTGCAGCTGGCTGGAGGAGGGAAGCCTGGGCCCCAGGTGTGGTTAGGGGCAATCAGGCAGGCAGACAAACAGTTAGGGGCAATCAGGCAGGCAGACGAGCAGTTCCGGGGTGATTAAGAAGGCAGGCGAGTGGTTAGGGGTGATGAGGCAGGCAAGCAGGCGAGCGGTTAGGAGCCAGCGGTCCTGGATTGTGAGAGGAATGTCTGACATCCCCCGAGGGGTCCGGGATTGCAAGAGGGTGCAGGCCAGGCTGAGGGACTTCCCCCCACCCCCGTGCACGAATTTCATGCACCAGGCCTCTAGTATTTAATAAAGTTGTTAAAGTAATAATAAAATTATGGATAGGTAATTATTTTCTGTCACCATTTTAAAGTTATCAAAATATTGTCTTTTTGTTTGCATAATTTTGTTGAGAAGTCTTCTGTAATTCTTATCTTCCTTCTTTCTTTGTAACATGCACCCCCCTTGCTTGGGGTTGTTTTCAAGATTTTCTCTGGTTTTCAACAGTTTTAAATATGATGTTCTCAAGTTTACTTATTGTTTTTATTTTTATTTATTCTGATTTGTGGTCTCTGAGCTTCTTGTAATTTGGTTTCTACAATTAAATTTGTAAAATTTTTAGCCATTATCTTTTCAAATATTTCTTCAGCTCCTTTCTTTCTCTAGGATTCTATTTATGCATATTTTATACCATGTTTCTGTTCTCCCACTTAGATGGATATACTGTTTATATCTTAACTCATTTTTCCTTTCTTTTGGTAAATTTATTGGGGTAGCATTGGTTAATAACGTTATATAATTTTCAGGTGTATAATATTATAATTCAACAACTGTGTACACTAATACACTCCCTGCCCACAAACTAGTTTCCTTCTGTTACCATGTGTTTGACCCCCTTTACCTACTTTACCTTACCCCCACCCCTTTGCCATCTGGTAACTACCATTCTGTTTTCTTTATGAGTTTTTGTTAGTTCACTTGTTACTTTTTGGTTTATATTCCATATATGAGTGGAAGCATATTTTTTTTTCCTTTTCCATCCAACTTAGTTTATTTTACTTAGTTTACTACTCCCAAGATCCATTCATGTTGTCACAAGTGGCAATATTTCATCTTTTTATGGCTTAGTATTATATATAGCACAAGTTCATTGGATATTTATGTTGTTTAAATGTGTTGGCCATTGTAAATAATGCTCCTGATACAGGATTTTTGGACTGGAAACGTGTGGTGATCCCCTGGGAAGGATGGTTCCCCAGGCTCTTGTCCTGTGGAGTCAAAAAATGAAACCACGGACAAAAGGTGGTATAGCAAAGGTGGAAATTTATTAAAGAACAAGTACAGACTCCCACGTGGGGAGGAGGAAAGACTCCCACAGCACAGACTCCCATATGGGGAGAGGGAAGAGTCCCACTGAGTCCCTTTTCTCTGGTTTATAAAGGCTGCAGTTTTTATGCTTCAATAACCCCTCTGATTGGCCACTATTCCCCTTTGATTTGGTCACTATAGCAACTCCTGAGCTCAAAGCAAAGGTTAAACCTCACATGGGGCTTGTGAGGCCCTCTTTCCCCATTATTCTCCTATTCCCTCTGGGCTTTCTTCCTCCTTCCTTTTATTCTGTAAATGTGTACCTTTTGCTACTCCCAGTTCCCTTATCTTATGGAAATGTAACTTCTGCCACTCCCAACTCCCTTGTGTTATGGAAATATAACCTTTGTAGCTCTGTAGCCCTGTGATTTTTCTATGGACCCCCTTAATTAAAAAAATCTCCTGAACCTGCCTATTTCACCCCTAAAAATTCTTATTTCACTCCTATGAACATAGAGGTCTCCAGGAGGGTGGGGCTAGTGGATCTTCCTTGAAGGCGATACACTAGTCAGTCTCATGGGAAGGTGGTGTGAATGGCTCCTGCCTGATAGCCTCAAAACTCAGTCACTGACACCTCCTGAGCCTGCCCAAACATCTACACCCTGGCTCAGGTAGCTGATTACTCAGGCTCTGCAGGGTGGGGCAACAGGGAGTCTGGAAGGTGGGACTATTGCATTCCCCCAAGCAGATTCCCTATGGAGGAGAGTGCTCCACCCAAGAAAAATGGCACCTGCAGTGTGGGAGAGGGACTCAGCACAGAGATCCTGGTGGCTGTCCCTTCAGCTCTCTCTCAATACGACTCTAGTCAGCTCTACCATCCCTCTGCTGAAGCCCAGGGTGAGTGGCTAAAAATGAGATTTTTGTGCACTGGCTCTTCAATAAGGCACCTGGGTCTCTAGCACACTGTTGTCTCTCCCTGCCAGCCAGAGTCCCTACTGATTTTCAAAGCCAGATGTTATGTGTGTGCCTCCTCCCAATTCTGTTGCTCTGGGTTGGGGAGCCCTCCGTTGAGACCCCTCCCTCCTCAGGGGGCATCTTTGCAGCTGAGATATCCCTCATCATCTTGGATCTTCCTATTGTAGCTTCCATGGGAAGGAATGGGTGAGGCAGGGTAAGCAGGCTAAACAGATTTAGGATTAGCTAGATTGAATAATTTTGGTGGGGCTCTAGGGTTTAGGTTCTGTCCCTAGTTATCTGGTACTTGTGAAGGAAAATATAGAGGGCAATCCGGGCAGGGGGGGTTAGCAACCTGAATCTGTGTCAGTAACCAGTATCCTAATGCACATTCTTGTTAGCCTATAATTAAGTCACTGCCCCTTCCTTAGGCAATAATCTGCCTAAATACTCCCAGTTTACAAGGGCCACAAACCAAGAATTTAATAACTTAGCCAGAGGGGAAGTCACTGGCACCTCCCAGGCCAGGCCTTTAGCTGTAATCTTACTTCTCCATTCTAACTAACTTAGGTAGGGCTACAAAAGCCTGAAAGTTAGTAAACAAAGAATTTTAGGAATGTATATAAGGAGTAATCTCATTGTATAAGATGTTCAGGCTTTGGATTTTCGAATACCCTGAGCCAGCAGCACTACTTTGAATAAAGGTTTCTTTTTTTCCTGAATCTCTGAGTACTCACTGTATATTTTCCAGTCACCTGGTATTAAATGCAACACCTGGGTCTGAGGTTAGTAGGTATGGGGCATACTTGCTTGAACTGTGGGACCCTATAAATAAAGCAGAGTTTGTATGGGTTCTATATTGGTTAGTTTGCATATCAAAGGTTCACTCACAGGCCAGTCATTTGCTATCTCAAGGAATCAACCTTTCCCTATTCAGCAACCCCAGATGTTGAAGCATGACAATACAATCATGTTTTTAAACTGGAGGTTTATTTCACACTTATTTATGCACTTCCTATAGCCTGGGAGTTTTTTTGTTGTTGTTGTTGTTTTCCTAAGTCTCTTTTTTCCTCCTAGCTATAATTGGTTTCCACAAGTGCTTTAATGACAGCTTTTGCTGTTCTTCTCCCTACAGGTTAATACTTTTTTCATATTTTTGGGAAATACAGCACATGGGTCTGAGAAGCGGTTCAGCAGGGACTACTCATACCTTTCCCTAGATAGCACCACGAGGTAAATTTTCACAGGATTCTCCCTGGCTTTTTCTATGAGTGATTGGTAGAATTATTGGAGAAAAAACCTATAAGTGGGTGAAACTCCCACTTTGTATGAAGCTCCACACCTTCACAGTGGCACACAGGTGGTTTTTAGAGTAGTTTTTGGAATCTTCTAATTGGCTTTTGTGGCATGTGGTGGTGTCTATCTTAAGTAAAAAAGTGCTCAGGACCTCTTTCTCCTTACATTTTGAGATAGCTGTTTATCCTGTAACACCGTTCTCTAATGTCTTCAAAAAATTATAAACTTGCAGTTTGCCCACCCTTTTTGTAGTTGTTTTCTTTACATCTGTCAGCTGAAAGCATAAGCATTTAGTAAAGATTTGCACTAAAAATTAGGTATATTTTATGTATGTAGTGTTATTCAGGTTATTCATATCTTCTTCAGTGGCCTTGTCAATTTGTATTTGGCAAATAATTTGCCTATACTATATAGGTTGTTATTTTTGGTAAAATAATTTGTTCAACATATTCTCTTACATTTTTGGTAGAGGCCTGGTGCACAACCTTTGTGCACTGGAGGGGGGTCCCTCAGCCAGGCCTGCACCCTGTTGCAGTCCAGGACCCCTTGGGGGATGTCCATCTGCTGCGGAGGCAGAAGAGGTTCCTGCCACCGCTGTTGGGCTTGCCAGCTGTGAACCTAGCTTCTGGTTGAGCGGTGCTCCCCCTGTGGGAGCTCACTGACCACCAGAGGGCAGCTCCTGCATTGAATGTCTGCCTCCTGGTGGTCAGTGCACATCATATAGGATTATTGCTAGAATTTATAATGGTGTTGTCTCTATCACTCCTGATATTGGTAAATTATATCTTCTGTATTTTCTCTGATCAGTATTGATCAAATTTATTTATTTAAAAACATTTAAAAAAATTTTATTGTTGAAAGTATTACAGATACATAGTAGAGGCCCAGTACATAGGATTTGTGCACTGGTGGGGGCATGGCCTATGGGGATTGGCCCGCTGTGGGAGTGCCACTCATCCCGGTCAGCTGAGCAGCTGTGGACCCGCCCTCTGAGTGGCTGTTCCTGGGTCCAGCATCTTCTGTGGAGCCGGAGCATTCACCTCACAGGGGACCCAGTCAGGGCCTAGCTCAGGGACAGCAGCACTGAGAGGTGGTGGCCATGAACCTGCCTCCCAGCCTCCAGGGTCAGCTCTACAAGCCTGGTGGTGGTGCTGCACAGCCTGTGGGCATCTGGAGGAGGCAGCAGGGAGTGAAGAGGAGGAGCCTGGGGCGAGGAGGCAACAATCACAACTCGGGTTCCTGCCTGTTAGCCCGGGGTTCACAGCAGGAGCAGCTGCTCATCCTGGTCACCCAAGCGGTGCTCCCACTGTGGTAGCACACTGACAACCAGGGGGCAGCTCCTGCATTGAGTGTCTGCCCCCTAGTAGTCAGTGTGCATCATAGCGACTGGTCAAACAGTCATTCTGGTTCGTTCCGCTGTTTGGTTGCTGAGCTTTTACTATATAGGATATCCCTTTTCCCCTCATTGACCTCTTCTAGCCTGGACCCCCCTACCACCCCATCGCAGGCTTCACCACCCTATTGTTTGTGTTCATGGTTTAATGCATATATGCATACAAGTTCTTTGGTTGATCTCTTTCTACCCACCAATCCTCCCCTGCCTTCCTTCTGAGGTTTGAAAGTCTGTTCCATGCTTATATACCTCCACATCTATTTTATTCATCAGTTTATTTTGTTTATTAGATTACACATATGAGTGAGATCATGTGATACTTATCTTTCTCTGACTGGCTTATTTAGCTTAACATAATGTTCTCCAGTTCCATCCGTGCTGTTGCAAATGGTAAGAGTTCATTCTCTTTTACAGCTGCATAGTATTACATTGTGTAAATGTGCCACCACTTTTTTATCCACTCATCTGCTGATGGGCACTTGAGCTGTTTCTAAATCTTAGCTATTATAAGACAAAAATCACATGATCATATCAATTGATGCAAAAAAGCATTTGACACAATTCAACATTCTTTTTTGATATAAACTCTCAGCAAAGTGGGAATAGAGGGATCATATCTCAAGATAATAAAAGCCACATATAACAAACCAACAACCAACATCATACTCAACAGACAAAAAACAAAACCACTTCCCCTAAGAACAGGAACAAAACAAGGATGCCCACATTCACCACTCCTGTTTGACATAGTATTGGAAGTGCTAGCCATAGAAATCAGACAAGAAGAAGAAATAAAAGGCATCTAAATTGGAAAAGAAGAAGTAAAACTGTCATTATTCATAGATGACATGATATAGAAAACCCTAAAGACTCCATCAAAAACTAGATTTAATAAATGAATTTGGCAATGTAGCAGGATACAAAATTAATGCCCAGAAATCTATGGCATTTTTATACACCAATAATGAACTCTCAGAAAGAAACTAAAAAACAATCCCATTTACCATTGCAACAAAAAAAAAATAAGATACTTACGAATAAACTTAACTGGTACTTGGAAGATATAGACAAGTGGAAAAATATAAAGTGCTCATAGATTGGTAGAATCAATACCATTAAAATGTTCGTATTTCACAAAGAAATCCATAGATTCAGTGATAAAATTTATCTTCTTAAAATCCTGCTTTTATTTTATTGATTCTCTATATTTTTTTTTCTGTTTTCTATTTTATTTTCACACCGATCCTATTTTTTCCTATTATTCACTTTGCATTTAATTTAGACCCCTCTTTCAAGTGTAAGGTCAAACCTTCATATACTTATAATTTAAAAAGCTTCAAATTTAACACCTACCACAGTGAGCATGTTTCCAACATGCTTAGGTTTTTCATTTTACCTCAAAGAATCCCACAAAATTCTGTCTGAATTTCTTTGGCCACTTTACTGTTTGTAATCATTAAGAGACAATTAGACCAGTCTGATAATTCAAACTAGGCAGGAATTTTTTTGTCAGTTCCTGGATTTTGTATGGAATTCTTTTTCTCATTCATGACATTTGAGATATATAGCATAATTAGTACAACTACATGATTATCTTTTTCTTAGAAAAAATTAGTTATTATTTTTCATGATTATTTGGAAAATGATATTTTTCCCAAATATGAAAAGTTGTATCAATATACAGTATTTTTAATCAGGAATATATATTTAATTTGAGGCTTAGAAAAAAATTGTCTTTTAGTATGATTCTTTGAATAAATTTGTATATGATTTCTGAAGACTAAATGTGTATTTTTTATTAGCATGTAAATTGCACCCAAACTCTATTTAAATTAGGTCTGCATTCCCCTAATTTCCACTTCCATATTGCTAGGCGATCGCATTCTGCATCTTGCTATTTCTGTTTGGCACCTTACTCACTGCAATAAAGTAAAATTATTTGCTATATTTTAAGTACAACTGTGAACTGAACCTATTCCAAGGAAGATGTGAAATCCTATTTGCAAAATTCGATTGGCACACTGCATAACTGTTTTCACTGTTACCATTTTTGGAATGCTTTTCATTATTAAACCTATTCTGTCAAGTGTCAAACACACTAATTTATGTATAATCCAGGGAGCAGCTAGCTTTATTTCAGAACCCAATTTGATGCTCTTTGCCAATCTAATGCCCCACCATTCTGTCACTTCTGACAGCTTAAATGGGTGAAAAAAAATGCTTTATATTTTCCTCCTCAGCTGCTGAATTAGGCGGGCAGAATTTTCTCTTGAAGCTTAAGTTGCCATCTGAGTTCAATGGTTTGGTTTGTTCTGAACTTCTGATAATTATATATATATTTTTTATGGATGTGTGCCCAACTTTTTGTTCACATAGTGCCATGTGTTCATGAAAATCATTTATTTTGCGCCCTAACTGGTTTGGCTCAGTGGATAGAGCGTCGGCCTGTGGACTGAAAGGTCCCGGGTTCGATTCCGGTCAAGAGCATGTACCTTGGTTGCGGGCACATCCCCAGTAGGGGGTGGGCAAGAGGCAGCTGATCGATGTTTCTCTCTCATGGATGTTTCTAGCTTTCTATTCCTCTCCCTTCCTCTCTGTAAAAAATCAATAAAATATATTTTTAAAAAAGAATAATTTATTTTGCTAGCTTTTTGACTCTCATCAACATGTCCAATGTGCCTACCCCTGAACAGTATAACAGCGCCTAGTTCTGGATAAGAATTTCTTCTAATGACTATGAAAGTCTTATTAACAGATTTTAATTAAATAAACATCCAGTGCTGTATATAAGCTCTATAAGTTTGAAATAAAAATAAATCCTTTCTTATGAGGAGTTAGAATAATCTTAATATGAATGAATAGCTTCCTTCTCTGCTACTTTATGTTTTCTGGCTATGAAGCCTATGGTATCATCATTGCTAAGTGTGGAGTTGTCACTTGCAGCCATCACACATAAAAAGTAAAACTATCATTTCATCTCAATTAAATTAAAACCACTAAAAATCTGAAAATATACATAATGAAGATTCTATGAAAGATAATTTTTAAATGTTTCTTGTGAAATATGCAATTATTGGAGTTTCCATTTCTAGTGTTTTCTAACACTTTTATAAACATTTTATTTTTCAGGGGAAATTTTTTTCTCATGCATTTTCCCTCCAATTCATTTGAATTTTTCTCTATCAATTTAAGGGTGAAGAGGAATATAAAACCAGATGCTGAAAGATAAAAATAAGTTGTTAACTGGCTGGTGTGGCTCAGTGGCTGAACATCAACCCATGAACCAGGAGGTCAGGATTTGATTCCGGGTCAGAGCACATGCCCAGGTTGTGGGCTTGATCCCCAGTAGGGAGCGTCCAGGAGGCAGCCAATCAATGATTCTCTCTCAACACTGATGTTTCTCTTTCTCCGTCTCCCTCTTTCTCTCTGAAGTCAATAAAAACATTTCTTTTTAAAAGAGGAATAAGTTCTCATATGTTGACTTATGCGCTCCCTTCATTTTGAAGAGGAAGTAGATGTAATAGATTAAAAGTGAACTAATTATATTTCTTATACCACTGTAGTTTGAAAATGTTTTTCTTCTATCTCAAGATTTGCTTTAAAAAAAACCAGCTATGGGGTTTGTGTGCATTTTTCTTTTCCTGTGACTTTAACATTATAAATAGGAGGCTAATGAAATCAATCAGATATCCCCAGAAATATAATATATGATCCATTCATTTTTAGATGCTCAAGTCCATTCAAAACTGCATTCTGGTGTGTTTTGAAGAACAGTTATCTGAATAAACAATCATAGTAGAGGTATGCTGTCCCGAGTGTGTATTGTATTAAAGAATACATCATACAGCAGTGATAAAGAAACTGGTGGAGGATAAAAAAATCCTAAAGTAAATATCAGTGTAATATGGGGGATGTAATAAGATTATGCTTGAAAAATTGATGAAACTAAAATATAAAATATGGATTCATAATTTCTTTATGAAGAAATTACTTATTTGTGGTACAATTTAGAATATAATTTACGGGCTGCTTTCTTTTGTATGTAGTACTACTTAAATTAAAGCAATAGAAAACACCTATAACCGTTTAACATTTATTTAATGCAAACATTAACCATTTTTTAAATTTCCAAGTTTTAAGATAAATGTATGATTTTTGAATGTTTCATTATATGTGTTACATACACAGACCTACAATAACATATGTCTGTATGCAGGTATGTATTCATATGCTTTGGTATGTATGTGTATATGTACATGTGTGTTTCTCTTTGTGTAAATGTATTTATTCTTAGTGCCAAAAACTACTTTAAAAAATGTATGAAAGAATAAAAAGTGCCAAAGCCCATTATTTTCCACAGCTCTTTTATCTGTACAGAGTAAAGCAGAATAAATCAAGAGAATTGCTTAATTTTGAAATAAGTAAGCCAATTATTAAACAGTTAAAATTACTTCTCCTTAGATATTCCACTGACAGTCCCTGCTCAGCTGTTAATATCATACTACAATTTGTACAAGAAATAAGATCTAGTCACCTGCCTCAATTTATTTCCTGGCCTTCCTCCTGGAATAGGAAAAAAATGGATATTAGTCCTCTTAATAAATCCTTCCTTATTAAGCCTAAATTCAGAATGAAATTTGGGGTAACTAATATAAGCTGTCTATGTAGATCTGCTCACTCACAATTTCAGGCTAAAACATTAGTAGTACACAGAAATTCAGCTATCTTGCATTTTAAGAGAGAAAGGAAGGGCAACAGCCAGGGTCCCCAAGGTGCTGCCCGAGCCCCGCTGGACAGCTGGTGTTGCTGCCCAGCCCAGCACCGCCTGCGATTTGCATACCCATGGTGCACCGCGAAATCAGAAATCAGTTCCCACGCAGGATTTCCAGCCCCACGGGAATATGCCCACTGCCGCTGGGCACACTGCCTGGTAGGAAGGCAGGGTCTCTACCAATGCCAGGACGGAGTGCGGACTGCGCGGGCACTCAGCAACCATCACTGCACTGAGGGTTCCTTGCTCTAAGACACCTGGGCGGCTTTCCCAACACATGCTCTGTGTCTGCTCTGGACAAGCTGGGAGTTCTTATCCAATTTTTGGAGGCCTCATCTTCGTGAGGCTGCTTCGCAGTTCAAAAACAGAAAATTGCCTTCAGAGGCGCTTTACCTGCGGATCAGTTCTATGAGTAACGATCACCTCACCTTGTTTCTTGGGGGAGCCACTCCTCCAGACGCCATTAGTCCATCCCTCCCAGTGCTCTGCACCGCCGGCCGCCATTGGTCCCGCCCCACGCTCTGCACTGCTGCTCGCCATTGGTCCCTCCATTGGTCCCTCCCGATGCTCTGACTGGCTGCCATTGGTCCCTCCCAGTGCTCTGCACGACTTGCCGCCAAGGGTCCCTCCCCAAGCTCTGCACTGCTGGCCGCCATTGGTCCCTCCATTGGTCCCTCCCGATGCTCTGACTGGCTGCCATTTGTCCCTCCCCATGCTCTGCACGACTTGCCGCCATTGGTCCCTCCCAGTGCTCTGCACCGCCGGCCGCCATTGGTCCCGCCCCACGCTCTGCACTACCGGCCGCCATTGGTCCCTCCCCAAGCTCTGCACTGCTGGCCGCCATTGGTCCCTCCATTGGTCCCTCCCGATGCTCTGACTGGCTACCATTGGTCCCTCCCAGTGCTCTGCACGACTTGCCGCCATTGGTCCCTCCCCACGCTCTGCACTGCTGGCCGCCATTGGTCCCTCCATTGGTCCCTCCCCACGCTCTGACTGGCTGCCATTTGTCCCTCCCCGTGCTCTGCACGACTTGCCGCCATTGGTCCCTCCCGATGCTCTGACTGGCTGCCATTGGTCCCTCCCAGTGCTCTGCACGACTTGCCGCCATTGGTCCCTCCCGATGCTCTGACTGGCTGCCATTGGTCCCTCCCCACGCTCTGCACTGCTGGCCGCCATTGGTCCCTCCATTGGTCCCTCCCGATGCTCTGACTGGCTGCCATTGGTCCCTCCATTGGTCCCTCCCGATGCTCTGACTGGCTGCCATTGGTCCCTCCCCATGCTCTGCACGACTTGCCACCATTGGTCCCTCCCGATGCTCTGACTGGCTGCCATTGGTCCCTCCCGAAGCTCTGCACTACTGGCCGATCACCCATCACTGTCCTGCACTGACCACCCCTCCACCCCCACCTTTCCCCAGGACCCAGGAAGCCTCCTTCCTCCTTCAGGTCTCATACAAACTTATGGAGATCTACACGTTCCATCCTGTATAAAACAGTCCCACTCCCACCACACTGAAATAAGAATTTTAGGGGTGAAGTAGGCAGGTTTAGGGAATTTTTTAAATTATGGGGGTCCATGGGAAAAGCACAAGCGTCAAAGCTGCAAAAGGTTACATTTCCATAAGATAGGGAAGTTGGGAGAGGCAGCAGTTACATTTCCATAAAACAAGGGAACTGGGAGTAGCCAAAGGTCTACAAAATAAAGAAGGAGGGCCTCACATGTCCCATGTGAGGTTTGACCTTTGAGCTCAGGAGTTGCTCTAGTGACCAAATAAAAGGGGAATAGTGGCCAATCAGAGGGGATATTGAGGCACAAAACTGCAGCCTTTATAAACCGGGAAAAGGGAACTCAGTGGGACTCTTTCCCCCTCCCCATGTGGGAGTCTGTACTTCTTCTTCAATAAATTTCCACCTTTGCTACATCACCTCTTGTCCGTGGTTTCATTCTTCAACTCCACCAGACAGACAAGAGCCTGGGGAACCATCCTGCCCAGGGGAACACCATATGTTTCCAGTCCAAAAAATCCCGTATCAATCAGCTGCTTAGGTAAATCTGCATGGTTTATATAGTATCAGTCATTAAAATTGCTTAAGTAGGAGCTGTTGTTGCGATTTCCCAAGTTTATATCAAGACTTTTGGCTGTGATTTGCAATTGCAAAGCTCAGAAAGAAAAGTTTAATTCTTAATAATTCAAATCCAAGTGTGGATGAAATGGGCCACATGCTAACCTGCAAGCTCAGGGAAGGCCTGCATGGCAGTCTTGCAGACTCAGAGACCTAAAGTAACCACAATGGATGGTCTGAAAATTAAACTTTAACTAAAATCAGTTAAGGTGGGCAGTTACTTCCTAGGCTGGTATCTTCACTGACAAGGTCAAACTTTACCTTAACTGAGCCTATCTGTCTTTTTGCAGCTATAATAACATACCCTTGAAATGTCTGGGTAACTGGTAACTTCCCTTTTTCTGGACCCCTTGGGGCACAGCCTAATGTGCTGAGTGCCAGGACAGATACCACAAATTCCTTCATTATCATGTTAATTGTTCCTGCACCCACCTAGGTATGTGTCTATCATTTTACTTTTTATCCAATCCCAGGGGTTTCCCAATTTACTTTCTCCTGCCTCTCTAGTCTATCACCAATGGATTTCATATAACCCACCCATGTCCCTTTCCCTTGATTGCAATGTATAAATACAAATGTAACCCGCCATTCTCTGGAGCATTATCTCAATTCGTTGAGGTTCTGCATACCGGCATATGTCAACAGTTTGGCTTAAATAAACTCACAAAAATTCTTTACAGGTTTCAGTGTTTTTTTGTTTTTGTTTTTTTGTTTTTTTTATGTTAACAAAAGGATGAGATAAAAATGAAACATTAGTTTGGTGGGTTGTAGCCAAATATTTAAGAAACAAAACAAAAAAATTAAGATTCAGTTCAGTTTATGAGTGACAAATAAAATTTTGAAATCAGTTAACTGAATTAGAGTCTAATATCTGCAACTATGTATTAGAGATTATATTGAAGCACAATTTTCCCCTAAAATCACCCTCATTTTATCCAAAAGCCAAATTAGAACCAATTTATTTGCTCCATTAAATTCACCTTCAATTTGGCCTGATTATTTACAGGAACACAAAAAGAGTAGCAATTGATCACATAGGCTCTCTTAAATCTACTTTGCTGGAATCTCATAAGGAACCTCTGAATTGAACTATAGACCCTCAGAGTCTGAACAAATTTACAGGGATATTGTGTAGTGGCTATTGTGCTGCTTGTGGGTTGAGTTTCAAGGGGCTCTCACCTCCCAAGTCATCTTTAACTCTCTTAAATGTCTCAGTTTCTCTCCCCATATATCTAATACAACAGTGAAGACCCAGAGTGTGAGGGAACAACCCTTAGCGTGTGTTTCTGGACATGTCAATTATTGAATTACAGTTGAGTTGTAATTCCATTAAATCTGTATATTGCTTTGGGTAATATGGCCATTTTAATTATGCCGATTCTTCCAAAATATGAATATTTATATCTTTTGATTTTTTGTATCTTTTTCAATCTCTTTTAATAATCTTTGTAGTTTTAAGTGCTTAGGCCCTTCACATTCTATGTTAAATTTATTCCTAGATATTTTATATATTTTGTAAACAGTGCTTTATTTAAGTAAAAAAATGCTTATTTATTTATTTATTTATTTATTTACTTTTCTTTTCAGCATCTAATCCTTTATGTGAAATAATTGGATAGGAAATATTTCCAGAAAATTGATATTTGTTATTACTGGAGTATAAGAAGATGCAATGTGAATACATGTATGATGCAGAGGAAAAAAGGAACTAAAATGATAATATTTTCTCCAATTGCAATAAAATAAAACAAAAAGGAAAGAAGACAAAGATTAAGAATGTGAGCACTGGGTTAAAGGAGAACACCTGAAACCTATATAATTTTATTAACTAACGTCACCCCAATAAATATAATAAAAAAGAAAAAATAATAATCATCCATAAAAGCTAAAATTCAAAAGATCTAGAAATTACATTGAGAAACTGCATGTAAAATTATAAGCCATTTTTGTAATACTTCCTCATGCCCATAATGCTAATGCATGTGTTATTGAAAAGATATTCAAAATTCTCATTATTATGTAAAGAAAAAGAATGAATTTGTTCATGAATATAAATGTACTTATTTCTTGTGCTAAATTTTACTTCCTCCTACCAGCAGGCATCTATAGATTTTACCTTGCTGAAAGTCACTCAAAATCAATATAATACAAAGCTGTTTTTTTACGAGTGAAATTTAACCTTCAAATGCTTCTTCAGCAGTAGAAGTATTTTAGGACAGTCATAACTTTACCATTGACTTTTTTCTTTTCATTTACTCCTGTACTTTGTAATTCTTTGCATTAGTCGCCTGAGGATTTGACCTAGAAAAGATGATAGGCAGCCAAAAACCTCAGAGGAATGTGATATCATTCCAATCTTAGGGTATTCAGATAACACCATCACACAGATATGTTCCAGAGCTACATAAATTTTATCATCTATAAACACAAATAATCTTGCACTTTTCACTTTGGTTTTGTTTCAATTTATAAGAAATAGCTAACCGTAGCAGCTGCAAAAAGTGGTCACACATAATGTGATCTTTAAGCAAATGTTTATTCATGAGATACCCATTTCTCTGCCAGTGTTCTCCAGCTGACTAGTTGCTCAGCGTGTACTATAATAATCTCCACATGGTGCATTAGCAGACACTGAGCAACCAGCAATAAGGCATCTGCCATGCATTTAAAAACAAATATCAAAAGTAATTCTCTAGGAAAAAATTATAGATTTTTATATAGACTAAAGAGGATTTGACTATTTGCACTGTTTACGAGACATTTTCTTAAAAGATATACATACAATACTACCATAAATAATGGGTACACACACACACACACACACACACACACACACACACACACACAGATCCTCCATAAAATGTAAAGGTCCGTTGTCTTCCACATAAGGAAATTTCAACTTTTTTTTTATTGAAACCCACAGCAAGGAATAGCGTTCAGACTATGAACCATAAAATACATTTGTGTGTTTCTTTATATATCTAACTGGAGTAAAAGTTTCATGAAACTTGAAAGTGAACGCTAATATTTTTATCCTCTTCTATTCCATTCCGTTTCATTTAAAAAACCTCTCTGGTTGTGACAACTGAATTTATCTTCTAGAAATTTTTCATAACTCTTTATTTGAAAGTCACTCCTCTAAAATTATGCCACTATAGCAAATATTAATGTTTGTATTTATTTCCAACTAAATAGAATTATTAAAGTAATACTTTAGAAATGTTAATAGAAACTGTGCTAAATTTAAAAAATGTGTACTCCTGGGTTACTATTAATTTTTGTAAGTATTAGAAGGTTTGATCTAAATAGTACTTGTTCAGCTTCTGAATATCATGGTATATATTTAAAAACATTAAAATATGGCCCTAGCTGGTTTGGCTCAGGGGATAGAGTGTTGGCTTGCAAACCAAAGTGTCCTAGGTTCAATTCTAGTCAGTGGCACGTACCTCGGTTGCAGGCTCCTTCCCGGCCTAGGGCCTGGTCAGGGCTCGTGCAGGAGGCAACCACTCGATGTGTTTCTCTCACATCAATATTTCTTTCTGTCTTTCCCTCTCTCTTCCACTCTCTCTAAAAATCGATGGAAAAATATCCTCAGGTAAGGATTAAAAAACAACAACATTGAAGTATGGACAACTTTAGAAATAAAGCATTTTTATTAATCACTCCAATCACTACTCTGATAATTATTTACTCTCTGACCTTGCAAATTAATATAGCTTTCTTCTGTATAATCACACAAATATAAATGTAACATGTTCTATAAAATTATTTTAAAGTTTATTTTTGTAGACTACCACCTGAATGCTTATTCCCAGTTATTTCCATCAAATCAAGTAAGACTGAAATAGAATATTAATCCAGCCAATTTATTGTAGTACCATCTTCTTCCCATTTATATATTCACTAGGTCATATGTAAGGGACTAATTAAAAACAATTTTGTCTTCTATTAAAGTCTAATTTGGAAGAAATTCTCATAGAGAACCAGTCTAATCTGAAGGTCCTCAAACACAACAATTATCAAACAAAGACAAAGAGATACCAATTGCTTTGTCCAAGAGTTTTTACAGGGAAGGGAGATCCCGGCCAGCAGCTGGAAGGCCCCAATTGGCCCTGATTGCTGGCCAGGCCCAGGGACCATACCTGTGCATGAATTTTGTGCACCAGACATCTAGTAATACAATAAAATAATGTGGGAAAAGAGATTCTATTCTTGATGGGAGGAGATCAGAAGCCACATTAAAAAATACCTGTATATTTTAGCCCTTGCCTGGTACCTCAGTTGGTTAGAGCATCATCCTGACATGCCAAGGTTGTGGGTTTGATCCCCAGTCAGGGCATATACAAGGAATAATCAATGGATGCATAAATATGTGGAACAGCAAATTGATGTTTCTCTCTCTCTCTCTCTCGCTCTCGTGCTCTCTTCTTCTTCTTCTTCTTCCTCTTCTTCTTCTTCTTCTTCTTCTCTCTCTCAAAATAAATAATAAAAGAAAAGTTTATAACAACAAAAAATTTTATCCTAAAAAGTAATGGCAGTATATAGTTCCACATCACTGTATAATAGTGTCTGATTCATGACCTCATTGCCAAGATAAACACTGTCTTGTAATTTAAATTTAAAAATTTCACACATACAGTTTATAGAAATAATTAATACAAAAGAGAGCAAAATAAAAAGCAATAATACTGTCTCATTCCCCCTCACCAATAGTCCTGCTTCTGAGGGGGGAAAAAAGCCACCTTTAGTTGTTTCTGGTTTTAACTTTTCTGGTGTCTTATTACATAACTCTAAAAAAATATGTTAACATCAATATTACCTAGTTCATCATTTTAAACATTACCCATTTGATTCCTGTTATTATGGGTGAGCTTTTTGATAACATATCTCTACATTTCTTCAAAGCCTCCCTACCCAAGAAAATCAAATCGTTAATATTATTTCATCTATTGTAACCTTTATAGCTTCAGATAGCACACCTGTATATCTGTTTCTAGACTCTATATTTTATAATATTAAATTTGTTATCAATCCTACTCTTTCCCTTTTCCCTCCTACTTACTAGGTTCTGTCTTCTGTATTTTTTACATTTGTAAATCACTAGTAATGGCAAAAAGATATTGAGTTATATTTTTTCTCTGTGTGCTAAAATTGTGACTATGGGTGAAACTGAACCAAAACTGCATTAAATATCCCATTATCAGTTCAAAGTCCTGTTAGAGAGAAATCATCTGCAAATACAGTTTAGGACCAGTACATTCCTACAGGGCTCACATATTTCCATAAGTATCCCATATTCTCCAGTTACCATCCTGCTCACCTCTAGCCCTAATGAGGGAGGGAAAAGAGTCCCTTCCATTTTTTTTTAAGTCAATGAGGGTGGCAATGCGAGTGATCTATTCATAAAGATTGGAAATGCCTGTGGGAAATGTCCTTTAGTATCTTGAAACCCATTTAGAAGTTTGTTGAAATTCAGAACTCCGAGGCTTAACTTGGGAATAAAATATAATGTCACTAACAGAATAAAATAAAATGTCAGTTTTTAGAAGAATATTCTGTGAGCCTAGGATTATGGCACTTTTGTCCTTTGCAGTTCCCTTTGCTTGCTTTGCAGAAGAGAAAGCTGCTTGACATATGTCCTCTGAAATTTATAGATTTGCTTAAATATAAAACCAGTTGATAGCTTATTTACCTGAAAGGTCTCTCAGTGGGAGGTCTTGAATATGGCATTTCATCAGAACTTAAAGAAAACATAGCATAGTTTATGAAAAGGTAGGCCTACCCCCACTTTGTCCCAGTTCCTTGAGATCTCCCAGAGTTTGCAAAAGAGAACCAAGAGGTTCCTATTGCATGCCAATGATACAAACATATCTTTTGCCTTTTTCTAGTTTGAGCTGAATCTGTCTGATGTTAGGGCCTCTGCTGATATGGTGGTGTCTGCATAGTTAGTGATTATCATTGTCCAGGCAAGTGTTTTGCTTCACCTTTACTTCCTACAGCTTTGTGAAACCATTTAGAAAGAAAAAAAGTATTTTCTTTGTTCAGCCCAAGGTGCTGCCCTGCTGACCTTACTATTGATAGTAAATTAAGAGGCATTTGGCAGTCTAGAATTTGAAGGCAGGAGGGCAGGAATATTCTGAGAAAGAGTACCTGTATAAAGCACATTACAAGTCACTTTGAAGTTTCGACCAGACTAGTTTGTCTTAGATTGGGTAGTAGAGAAAAATTATTTGAGACAAGTTTGAGACTAAAGCTTTAAAATGAGTGAAATTGAAATGTTAACATAAAACAAGAGAATATTTTAGCAGCGTAAAGTGAATGTAATATTATAGACTCTACCAAAGATTTGATTAAGGTACCTGATACCCAAAAGGACAGTGAGATTCAATGTGGTAGGATTGGAGACTACTCAGGAGTAGTCATTGGAAAACAACAACTCCATTTTGTGTTTATGCCTCAAAAATTTGAACAAATTGAGAGGTCCCTCAGAACTCTGGTTACATTTATATTATAATTTGTAACTGTATATCTTCTGTGCTTTGTATACAGAATAACTCCATAAAACTGAAATTAACCCTTCATTATAAGCATAGCAAACTGTTTTCATGGACATACAGTTTGTCTTTTTAAATTTTTTCTCTTGTTCACTTTTGAGCAGGAATGTCTACTGAGTATTTCTCATTTTTCATGTATTTTGGGATTTTTGCCTTATTGATACATTGCTCTAATGTCTCAAGCGTATCGTTTTCTGTGTGATTTTTCCACCCATAAATACCCCTTCTGGAACTCTATGACTTCCTCCTCCATACTGAATCAGTTGAATCTAAGCCTGTACTGCTTTCCTGGATTAGATCTCGTGGTTTCTAGATTCTTATGCTCTTTCCTCTTGGTTTTCTCCCTGGTGTAGAAAATAAATATTATCAAGTCTCTTCTGAAGAAGTTTGTAAGAGACATTCACTTGTCTGGAGCAGAGGGAGGAGTGAGCATCATCTTCCTCTGGGCTCACAAAAGGCTCTCTGCAGCTCTTCTTCAGGGGCTGCTGCGAGGACTGACCCCCAACCCCCGGCCTTGTGTGTCCGACTTGGCAGCAGTGTTAAGTTGTTTTTACAGAATTAGCTGGTCTCCAAGAAATAAATAAAAGAAAAGGTATTATTGCAGTGATTTGAGCTCAGTATGGTTGTAGTCATTCATTTACTGGGGCTTCCTTTAATTGTGGGGCCTATGGATATTTGTCACTTTTTCACAGGATTGACTATTTCTGATGGAGACATGCATACAATTGCAGGGAAAATTGGGGAAGCAAGATGCGCTACAAGCCGTGTGTGTGTGGGGGGGGTGGTTATCAAGAATTCCTCTGTAGATCTCTTTCTCAGCAGTAAGGCAGAGATGCAGAAGACTATAGAAATGAAAGAACTGATCACATAGGAAGAGAGTGACCAGGATCTGGGGCATCAGGGGTTGGCTGCTTATCTACTTTTTGTTGAAGGGACTAAAGAAGAAGCAAGTAATTCTGGATATGATTGTGATTAAACAAGATGTTGGGTTTCATACTAATGGTACAGGACATGGTGATTTAAGGCCAAGGAAGATGCAGCCATTGAAGGCAGAGAATACTTACTTTTTCTATAAGTTTGTCTTTCATAGTAAATGAAGATGATGTCCATATCTTTTTCTTTGGTTTATATGTGGATGGGGTAATTTTCTTAAAACATTATGAAGGTTGAAATACTAGTAATGTCATAGTAAATTTTGCTTCATGTACTATTGCTTCAGGAAGTCTGAAATGCCATAGAAGTTTTATGGGCTCCAGATTTATAAAAATAATGCAAGGCTCAGAACAACAGTGGGTAGAGTTTGGTGGTAGTACATTTAAGGAGCGTGGCATTCCTATGAGAACTGAAGAACATTCATCACCAAGAGGAGTCAATGACAGAGAGTTTTTAAAAAGGTCTCATTAAAAATCTCCCAGAAGACCATGTTCTTATTCCCCTCTTGGATTTTATGTTCACTTAAAAAAATCTGACCTAAGTATTAAATTTATTTAGAGATACTGATCTGACTAATGAACAGATTATTTATTTATTTATTTATTTATTTATTTATTTTTATTGATTTCAGGGGAAAAGGGGGAGAGAGAGAGAGAGAGAGAGAGAGAGAGAGAGAGAGAGAAACATCAATGGTGAATCATTGGTCGGCTGCCTCCTGAACGCCACCTACTGAGGATCAAGCCTGCAACCCGGGCATCTGCCCTTACTGGGAATCTAACCGTGACCTCCTGGTTCATAGGTCGATGCTCAATCTCTGAGTCATACAGGCCGGGCCCGATTAGTTTTTTTATGTAAAAATGAAAGAAGAACAAGATATGCCTTTGTGATGTTCAAGACTCCGAAAGACTATAACACTGGTCTGGGTTTACATAAGACTATTTTACAATATCATCCAGTTCTTGTTGATCCATTTTCTAGAAAACAAATGCTGAAGTTCATTGAATGTTATGAAAAGGGAAGACCAGCTTCAATAGAGAAACAGAGGCTTGCACACGTTTTGCAAAAATACTTTCAAGTAGTCTACTCTGGCCTGAAACTGTACATATATTTCCCATTTGATGTTACACAAGTTAAAATACAAAAGCTCCTTGCAGGTTTTCCTCTTGCTGAGAGTGACATTTTGCTTGCTTTCTGGTGAAAAATGAGTTGGTCTGGGAGAAGCATTGGTGAAATTCAAATCAGAGAAACAGGTCATGCAAATTGGTGGAAGATTCTTGAGGACAGAAGTATTGTTAAGACTTATATCTGAGACCCTGGCTGGGTAGCTCTGTTGGTTAGAGCATCGTCCCTATATGCCAAGGTTTTGGGTTCTATCCCTGGTCCATGCACATACAAGAATCAACTAATGAAAACTAAAGAATGCATAAAAAGTGGAACAACAAATCGATGTTTCTCTCTCTTTCCCTTCCTTTCTCTCTTAAAAAAATAGAAATCAATAAAAATAAATTTTAAAAAGACATATCTGAGGCACAAATGCAGGAGTTTGGTGTACATTTTTTCTTGCTGTCCAGTAAGAGAATTCATAGTCATATGCTAGAAATGACCCTTCCCATTAATTTGACTCAAATGATCCATCAGTATCTGCAGTGGATTTTTCTGAAAACTTTAGGCATCGGCAAGGAGACTTGAGGCAACTGGACAATTTCAAGCATCCCCAGAGAAATGTCCAACAGCCTGATAGATATCCTCCAGAAGACTTTAGGCATTCACCAAAATATTTCAGGCACCCTTGGGAGAGACATTTTAAGGAATTTCCCCACTTCCTCCTAATATTCAATGTTGCTTATGAGAAGTCAAATAGTAGGTCAATTTGGAGGTGAATTTCTCCCTCTGTCTCTCTCACTCTCCCTCAGTCCCTCCCGCCTTCTCTACTTCCACCCCACTCTCTCCCTCTATCCTCTGAAATTTTATAATGATATATCTAAAATATGTACAAGTATATTGTTTGTGGAGGTGTAAATGAAGGGAATTTAGAGGAATATTATTCAAGCATTTAATTGCTGGAAAAAGGAACATGCATTTTAAACTACTTTATTAAACAAGCTAACCTTGGTGGGGTAAAATTATAAAACAGGATCATCCCTCTTGCACCAGTGCTTTAAATACACTTAGTCCAGTCTCTCTCTAGCTTGCTGATGGCAAATTGGGAAAGTCTCACAGTTTTTCTTTCTGATAATAACTGTCTAAATTTTGAGTTTAAAAAGGTAGTGTAATATAAGATCAAAACTTTTGTTTTTCATATAAGTCATACTTTACTCACTTCAAATCCCTCTCACCTGATGCTCAGGGTCTAGCATGTAGTATGGAGGGACATGTTCTATTCTTTTGTTCATTTTTATCTCCTTTCTTTGTCACTACTTGTTTTGCTTTGGCACAGAAAATAGTGAGTGGTGTCAACAGATAGTTGTTGGTGCCAATTCAATGCCAACAGAAATCCCCAATTTAAGGTGCAGTGAAGGAGGACACTTTATTCAGTGCAAAACGCTCAATTGTGATACCACAGGGCTGTAAAAATGGCACTGCTGTGAGGCATCCCTAGGGCCACGTGGCCTGGGGCAGGACCCTCTGCTGCTGAATAGCTCTCTGCTCTGTGGCTGCTCTGCTCTGCTCTAGCAGGCATCTTTGTGGTGTTTTTTTTTTGTTGTTGTTGTTTTTGTTGTTTATTTGTTTGTTTGCTTTTAGCTCAACCAGGGAAGTGCAGTCTTTAGTATTCAGTGGAAAGGGAAAGTTGCTCTCTGAGCCAGAGGGGAGCTGGCTTATATGGACATAAATTCCCTGACCCTGATTGGTATGTCCTCATGCAAATGAGGACTCCAACTCATTGCAGCACTGTCTTGATTGGTCAGTATAGAACCACTCTGGTTGTTCAAGAGCTGCACAGCTCTACTTGGGCAGGGAAAGCCTCAGTCCTATTGTTCGAAATAGGATTCCAGGATCTCCTTTATAAGGGCTGGCTCAGATGGCAGAAACAGTGTAGGCAGGCAGTTCAGTGCAGAGCCAGGCAGTTTAGAGCCAGGCTTCTCCCTGAAGTGCAGCTTGTGTAAGAGGCCCCTGTGCAGAAATGGCTGCTTGGCTCTGTTTTTTGTTTGTTTGTTTGTTTTGTTTTGTTTTTAAAATTGAGCCCAGTTAGCCACCAGGAGCCCTACTTAAGTAGGTGTCCTCTTTCTCAGTGTTTACAGTGGTAAAGGAGCAAATACCTTTTGATTTAGCTGGTCCTATTTGCAGTTTTCTCTTGCCTATCAGGTGCTTTTTAGTATATTATGTACTCAAATGTGTACACTCTTTTTCTTGGGGTCCTTTTTGGGTTCTATAGAGACATATTTGCGAGAGCACTCCATATTACACAATTCCTTGGTGCAAAAGATGGAATATTTGATAGACTTCCTCACCCTGTATGAATCTCATAATATCTACCATAGCACAGGAATGACTGCAGGTACCATAAACATACAACAATCTTTTCTTAATTTTTTGTCACATATGAAACTGCCATTTTTGGAACTATGATACCTCTCAATGATCTTGTCTTTTATAATAAAATAACATATAGCATATCTCAACATTCTACAATAATTCGGTAAATTTTTAACATTATATTTTATACTGATTAATGGTTAAAACTTCTTATAAATATACTAGAGGCCTGGTGCACAAAATTTGTGCATGGGTGTGTGTGTGTCCCTCAGCCCAGCCTGCACTCTCTCCAATCTGGGATCCCTAGTAGGATCAGGCCTAAACGGGCAGTCAGACATCCCTCTCACAGTCCAGGACTGCTGGCTCACAACTGCTTGCTTGCCTGCCTTCCTGATTGCCCCTAACTGCTTCTGCCTGCCAGCCTCATCACCCCCTAACCACTCCCCTCCCTGACAGACTGATTGACGCCTAACTGCTCCCCTGCCAGCCTGTTTGCCCCTAACTGCCGTCCCCTGCAGGCCTGGTCACCCCTAACTGCCCTCCCCTGCAGGCCTGGTCATCCCTAACTGCCCTCCATTGCAGGCCTGGTCCCCCCCAACTGCTCTCCCCTACAGGCCTGGGTCCCCCCACAATTGCCCTTCCCTGCAGGCCCGGTTGCCCCCAACTTCCCTCCTCTGCCTGCCTGGTCACCCCTAACTGCCCTCCCCTGCAGGCTTGATCACCCCCAACTTCCCTCTCCTGCAGGCCTGGTCATTCCAAACTGGCCTCCCCTGCAGGCTTGATCACCCCCAACTGCCCTCCCCTGCAGGCCTGGTCATTCCAAACTGCCCTCCCCTGCTGGCCTGATTGCCCACAACTGCCCTCCCTTGCAGGCCTGGTCTCTCCCAACTGCCCTCCCCTGCTGGCTATCTTGTGGTGGCCATCTTGAGTCCACATGGGGGAAGCCATCTTTGACCACATGGGGCAGCCATCTTGTGTTGGAGTGATGGTCAATTTGCATATTACTCTTTTATTAGATAGGATAGAGGCCTGGTGCACAGGTGGGGGCCGGCTAGTTTGCCCTGAAGGGTGTCCTGGATCAGGGTGGGGGTTCCCTTGGGACGTGGGGTGGCCTGGGCGAGGGGCCTGTGGTGGTTTGCAGTCTGGCCATGCCCCCCGGTGACCCAAGCAGAGCCCTGATATTTGGGATTTATTTATCTTCTTTAATTGAAACTTTGTAGCCTTAAGTGGAGGCCTGGGCCCGCCAGGGTATGCGGAAAGCTTGGCTTCCTCCATTGCCGGGGAAACCCTAGTCTCCTGCTCGCTCTGTGGCTGCAGCCATCTTGGTTGGGTTAATTTACATACTTGTTCCTGATTGGCTGGTGGTCATGGCTTGTGGGTGTAGTGGAGTGATGGTTACTTTGCATATTACTCTTTTATTAGATAGGATGATAGCCATTGGCCAATAAATAATTAGAACTCAGACACTTCAATCTCAAAATCAATCTCTTACCCTTTGGGACAGCATGGATGGACTTGGAAAATATTATGCTAAGTGAAATAAGCCAATCTGAAAAAGACAAATATCACATGATTTCACTTATTTGTGGAATCTAATGAACAAAATGAATTGACCAACAAAATAAGACCTGAAGCATGGAGGCATGGAACAGACTGACATACCTTGATGTGGGGATGTGGGTAACAAGAAGAGATAAACCAACAAACTTAGATACTTACATGCATAGCCCATGGATAGGGGCAATAGGGTGGTAAAGACCGGGAGATGGGTGGGTAGGAGTTGGAAGGAGGCAGGAAAAGGGGAGATGGGAGACAT
This sequence comes from Eptesicus fuscus, assembly GCF_027574615.1. Lineage (NCBI taxonomy): Eukaryota > Metazoa > Chordata > Mammalia > Chiroptera > Vespertilionidae > Eptesicus > Eptesicus fuscus. The sequence goes on along the minus strand of NC_072473.1, from coordinate 63,139,548 downwards.
CTGTAATACTATTAACAATAAAAAATATATATTAAAAATCAATATTTACATACTGCTACTTTTGCTGAAATTGTCAAATGTATACACACATATGAGTTAACTATGCAACTATTTTGAGTATGTAGAAATATCAACTCTTTCACAAAGGTAAGTACATTTAGATAAATTAATGAGTCATTAATCAGAAAAGATAAGAGAATAACCAAAAGGGTATAAAAATAGGATCACCAAAATGTAACCTGAGTGTCAAATACAGCCCATTACCTGCTTTTGTTAATAATATTTAATTGGAACATAACTAAATCCATGTATTTGCTTATTGCCTTTGGCTACTTTTGAGCTACAATGGCAGAGTTAAGTGGTTGTGATAGAGACTTGACAATCTGGAAACATCAAATATTTACTATATGAGCGTTTACAGAAAAACTGAATCCTAATTTAGAATTGTAATTGTTGTACTTCCTAGGATATATGCATTGTTGGACAGGGATATTTAGATATATCAGAATGTAATAAAAGGTCAGGGCTGCTACTAATCCTGTGAGTGACAGCAGGAAGAAGGCATTGTATTATCAAATTATTCTTGCTCTGACATTTTTGAAAGTGAATAAGTCCTTGTTACATAAAAGTATCATTACACTAATTCTGAAGGTTAAGTCCTTGATGGTGTTAATGACAGTGCTAAAAATTTATCTAAAACAATTACATTTTTACTATTATTAAGTATGCTATTAATTATTTGCATGCCAAGAAATTCCAAATTAATGGGAAGGTAGTCAATTCCATTAACATAACATGACAGATACTAAAATGATATGGAAGTTTTCAGTAGAATAAATCATTAAAATGGTATCCATGGCAACAGTGGGGATTAGAAGATCAGCATGGTACTTCTTATTCCAATTCACAGGTGTATATAAGGATATTTTCTTCAACCTACATAGTACCAGGTAGTTCAGTTATATATTTACCTTCCTTGAGTTTATAGCTGTGGTTTGAAGTTAAAATTAGATAAATTAACTAAAGCAAATATTTGTTACCAACTGTTTTTTAGAGTCAGGTGATGATCTTGTTGGATTCATAGAAGTCCAAAACAATGTAAATTCTCTCTACTTTGCCTAATTATGAACTGCAGGAAGAAGTTCTATGACCCTTGTTTTTGTTTGTTAGAAAGGATCAGAAAATTGAGCCAGACTTGCTTCAATTTATCTTCAAGCCAGATGTATATCACCTGTTTTTGGTGTTTTATTTTTCTTCAGAAATACACACAGTTGTAGTAGATTATGCTCTCTGTTTATGGTTGAAATGGCTAAGGTGGTGCTGGCTACAACTTCATCCAATCAAAACAACAACATAAGTGACTATAAATCTGATTCAATGTGAAACAAACATGTTCAGAAGTGTGTTTCTTTTAAATATTTCTTTCCATATTATTTGCTTGCATGGATTTGGTGAGTGGGATCCAATTCTTACAGCCAGACAAAGGCTACTTGTATATTACAATTTCTTTTCATCATGGAAAAAACTAATATTTTAAAACCTGAGTTCTAAATATATAAGGGGAGAGTATAAAAATGATTTGAGGGCTGAGATATTCTTATTTATTCTTTTATGTGTTGATTTATTTTATCAAACGTTTGAGTCTGTAAAATCTGATTAAATTGATAGATACATAGAGATGTGCACACACTCACATGAACACACACACTTGTCAGGCTAAGATAAATCATGAAAGATAAGGGCATTTAGTAGTTTTGATCAGTGATTCATTCATTAATTTTTTAAAATATATTTTTTATTTATTTCAGACAAGAAGGGAGAGAGAGAGAAAAACATCAGTGATGAGAGAGAGGAAAAACAGAACTGCTTGAGACTAGGATCCTAGCCTCACCACCACCCTATCTTGTCTCAAACGCAAACCAGGACCCTACAGCCACTAGGGACAAAGACCTGCGACCACAGCTGTAGACACACAGACACCAAGAATCCAAATATCCCAGCTGCAGATTTCTGTGAGTCACAGAGCCCATCCCCCTCCCCACAGGCTCGCTGCAGTGCCATAGGAACTACTAGACCCAACCCGCGCAAGCAGCACTTCTGCCCACACAGGGTGGCTCAGCTACCTGAATTTGAGCCTGGGTGCACAGATACTGGGAGACTGTCTCCTGCTGCGTGCACTCCTGTGACCAGACCCCCATGCCCACACAGGGTGGCTCCACTTCCTGAATTCGAGCCTGGGCTCACAGACACTGGGAATCTGTTCCCGCAGTGCGCAATTGCACGACCGGACCCCACTCCCACACAGGGTGGCAGTGCCACCTGACTTTGATTGTGGGCAAGCGCAAATGGAAGTCTGTTTTCTGCAGCACAGGAGTGGACCTCCTGACGACACAGGGCAGCTGTGCAACCTGGTCCCCCAAGCAGACCGGGGACCCTGATTCTCCACGCAAGAGGCAGCACTGAGTACCAGTGACTTGCCTCTGTTTCTTATGGCTTGTGCCTGAGATCCCTGATTGCCAGTGCATGCACACTAAGACCCAGTAACTCCAATTCTCAGAGCATGTGCACACAGGAACCCTGATTCTCTGTGTGAGGTTGCACCAAGGAACAGAGACTCTGATACTTGACACTTGGCACTGTCACAGGGGATCTTTGATTCCTGGCATGTGCTAGTGGACTCTGATTTTTGGCACACAACAGCGGGGTCTCTTTTTCAGCACGGTGCAGGTGGGGTCCCTGACTCTAGGTGCATGCACAAGGTCGCACTGAGGGCCATTGACTCAGATCCTGGGCAAACGTGGCTCCCACCAACCCACAGAAGCCACATGTCTTGGTGTTGGAGCTCTTCAGTGACACTTGGGGGGGTTTGAAGCTCCCACTGCACATGGCCAAGGCCCAAGCAAACTGGGCATTTGATCTTCTGGTAATAGAGTGGGGAGACAACAAAATAATCACTAGAGGAAAGAAAAAGAGGAATCTCTAAGAAAGGAAATAAGTGAAATGGAAGCATGCAACATGACAGAAAAATAATTCAGAGTAATGGTCATACAGTTCATACACCGGATGGACAAAAAAAATCAACAACCTATGTAAAAATTAGGAAGAAATCAAAAGTGATATAGCTATAATCAAAAACACCATGGAAGTTTTCAACAGTAGACTAGAAGAAGCAGAGGACTGAATTAGTGTGTTAGAAGATAAGGTAGAGAAACAAGCCCAAACTGAACAACAACTGGAGAAAAAAATTAATATGCAGGAGGAGAGCCTAAGGGAGCTTTGGGACAATAAGAAACAAAGTAACATACATATAATAGGGCTGCCAGAAAGACAAGAAGAGCAGCAAGGATTAGAAAATCTCTTTCAAGAAATAATGATAGAAAACTTCCTTGATATGGGGAATAAAAAAGTTACATAAGTACAGAGAGTCCCAAGCAAGATGAATCCCAAACGACCCACACCAAGACACATCATAATTACAATGGTAAATGTTAATGACAAAGAGAGAATCTTAAAGACTGCAAGAGAGAGACAGAGAGTTACCTACAAAGGATCCCCCATCAGATTATCAAATGATTTCTCAACAGAAACACATCAAGCTAGAAATGAATGGAAGGAAGTATACAAAGTGATGCAAAGCAAAAGACTGAATCCAAGAATACTCTATCCAGCAAGACTATCACTCAAAATTGAAGGGGGAATCAGGAGCTTTGCAGACAAAAAAAGGCTAAAGGAGTTTATCACTACCAAGGCAGAAATGCAAGAAATGCTAAAGGGAATGTTGTAAAAAGAAGAAATAAAAAGGGAGGAAGGAACACAGGCATAAAGTACAGAAATGGCTACAAATAAGTTCCTATCAATAATAACATTAAACATAAATGGATTAAATGCTCCAATCAAAAGACATCGAGTGAATGGATGGATAAGGAAACATGACCCATACATATGCTTCCTAGAAGAGAACCACCTCAGAACAAGGGACTCACATAGACTGAAACTGAAGGGATGGAAAAATATCTATCAGGCAAATGGAAATGGATAAAAAGCTGGGGTAGCAATACTTATATCGGAAAAAATAGACCTCAAAGTGAAGACCATACCAAGAGACAAGAAAAGCCACTTCATAATTCTAAAGGGATCGATACAACAAGAGGATATAAATTTGGTAAACATTTATGCACCCAATAAAGGAGTACCCAAATACATAGGAAAAAAAAAAAAAAAAAAAAAAAACAACTTCTGGAAGATATCAGGGGAGAGATTGACAGCAACACAATCATAGTAGGAGACTTTAATACCCCATTAACATCACTGAATAAATCCTCTAGATAAAAAAATTAGCAAAGAAACATCAATCCTAAATGACTCACTAGATCAGATGGACTTAATTGACATCTTTAGAACATTGCACACCAAAACTACAGTATATACATTCTTCTCAAGTGCACATGGGACATTTTCAAAGATAGACCACATATTGGGACACAGGCAAAGTCTCTCCAAATTCAAGAGGATTGAAATCATATCAAGCATCTTCTCAGATCACAATGGCATAAAATTAGAAATCAACTACAGTAAAAACAATCACAAAAATGCAAACACTTGGAGGCTGAATAGCATGCTATTAAACAATGAGTGGGTTACCAAAGAGATCAAAGAAGAAATAAAAAACATTCTGGAAACAAATGACAATGAAAACACAACAATCGAAAGTATTTGGGACACAGTGAAAGCAATCCTGAGAGGGAAGTTCATAGCATTACAGGCCTATATAAATAACAACAACAACAACAACAACAAGAAAAACCAAAACAAACAGAAACACTGGTAATAAACCATCTAACTCTGCAACTTGAAGAATTAGAAAGAGAGCAACAAGAAAAGCCCAGTGTGAGCAGAAGGTAGGAAATAATAAAGATCAACGTGGAAATAAATGACATAGAGTGCAAAAACAAACAAACAAACAAATAGAAATCAATACAAAAGATCAATGAAACCAAGAGCTAGTTCTTAGAAAGGATAAACAAGATTGATGAACCTCTAGCCAGGCTCACCAAGAAGCATATAGAGAGGACCCAAATAAATAAAATAAGAAAAGAAAGAGGTGAAATACCATCTGATCTCACAGAAATATGAAAACTTATAAAAAAATGCTATGAGCAACTCTACTCCAACAAACTGGTCAACCTAGAAGAAATGGGCATATTCCTAGAAAAATATGACCTTCCACAACTCAACCAGGAGGAATAAAAAAATCTGAATATGCTGATAACTATGGAGTAAATTGAAGCAGTAATAAAAAAAACCTCTGCCGAAACCGGTTTGGCTCAGTGGATAGAGCGTCAGCCTGCGGACTGAAAGGTCCCAGGTTCGATTCTGGTCAAGGGCATGTACCTTGGTTGAGGGCACATCCCCAGTAGGGGGTGTGCAAGAGGCAGCTGATCTATGTTTCTCTCTCATCGATGTTTCTAACTATCTATCCCACTCTCTTCCTCTCTGTAAAAAATCAATACAATATATTTTAAAAAACACACACAAAAAAAAACAAAACTTCCAACACACAAAAGTCCTGGACCAGCCAGATTCACAGGGGAATTTTATCAAACATTAAAAGAAAAAAATATAACCTATCTTCCTCAGACTATTCCAAAAAATTCAAGAGGAAGGAGCACTTTCAAGCTCTTTCTATGAAGCCAACACTACCCTAATTCCAAAACAAGATAATGACACTATAAAGAAAGAAAATTCTATACCAATATCCCTGATGAACATAGATCCAAAAATTGTCAACAAAATTCTAGTAAATCAGATCCAGCATTACATTAGGAAGATCACACCATGACCAAGTGGGATTTATTCCGGGGATGCAAGGATGCTACAATATCTGCTAATCAATAAATAGGATACATCACATAAACAAACTGAGAGAGAAAAATCACATAATCATATCAATCAATGCAGAAAAAGCATTTGACAAAATTCAACACCCTTATTTTATAAAAACTCTCAGCAAAATGGGAATAAAAGGATCATACCCCAACATAACAAAAGCCATATATGACAAACCCACAGCCAACATCATACTCAATGGAAAAAAAAACTAAAACCATTTCACCTAAGAACAGGAACAAGACAGGGATGCCCACTCTCACCACTCCTGTTCGACAGTACTGGAAGTCCTAGCCATTGCAATCAGACAATAAAAGGTATCCAAATTGAAAAAGAAGAAGTAAAACTGTCCTTATTCACAGATGGCATGATATTGAACATAGAAAACCCAAAAGACTCCATCAAAAAACTACTAGACTTAATAAATGAATTCAGCAATGTAGCAGGATACAAAATTAACACCCAGAAGTCTATGGCTTTTCTCTACATCAATAATGATCTCACAGAAAGAGAAATTAATAAAACAATCCCATTTACCATTGCAACAAAAAAATTAAGATACCTAGGAATAAGCTTAACCAAGGAGACAAAGGACCTATATTCCAAAAATTTCAGGACACTAAAAAAAGAAATAGAGGAAGGCATGAACAAATGAAAGAATATACCATGTTCATGGATTTGTAGAATCAACATCATTAAAATGTCCATACTACCCAAATCAATCTATAAATTCAATGCAATCCCCATTAAAATACTAAGGGCATACTTCAAAGACCTAGAACAAATTCTCCAAAAATTCATCTGGAATGAAAAAGACCCTGAATAGCTGAAGCAATCTTGAGAAAGAAGAACAATGTTGGAGGGATCACAATACCAGATATCAAGCTATACTACAAAGCCACTGTTCTCAGAACTGCCTGGTGCTGGCCCAAGAACAGACATATAGACAAATGAAACAGAACAGAGAACCCAGAGATCGACCCAAGCCCGTATGCTCAATTAATATTTGACAAAGGAGGCAAGAGCATACAATGGAGTCAAGACAGTCTCTTCAATAAATGGTGTTTGGAAAACTGGACAGATACTAACAAAAAAAAAAAAAATGAAACTAGACCACCACCTTACTCCATGCACAAAAATAAACTCAAAATGGCTAAAGGACTTAAATGTAAGATGGGAAACCATAAAAATCTTAGAAGAATCCATAGGCAGCAATATAGAAGACATTTGTAGTAGCAATATCTTTAACGATACAGCTTCTAGGGCAATGGAAACTAAAGAGAAAATAAACAATTGGGACTACATCAAAATAAAAAGCTTCTGCACAGCAAAAGAAACCATAACAAAACAACAAGAAAGCCCACTGCCTGGGAGAACATTATTTGCCCATGTTATCTCCTATAAGGATTTAACCTCCAACATTTACAGGGAACTCATACCTTAACAAAAGGAAGATAAGCAATCTAATAAAAAAATGGACAAAGGACCTAAATTGATACTTTTCGAAAGAGGACATTCAGAAAGCCAAGAGACATATGAAAACATGCTCAAAGTCACTAATCATCCAAGAGGTGCAAATGAAAACAACAATGAGGTACCCTCTCACACATGTCAGAATGGCTACCATCAACAAATCAACAAACTACAAGTGCTGGCGAGGATGCGGAGAAAAAGGAACCCTCCTTCACTGCTGGTGGAAATGCAGACTGGTGCAGCCACTGTGGAAAACAGTAGGGCATTTCCTCAAAAAATAAAAAAATGGAACTGCCATTTGACCCAGTAATATCACTTGTAGGAATATACCCCCATAAAACAGAAACACCAATCAGAAAGGATATATGGCACCCCTATGTTCAGAGCAGCACAATATACAATGGCTAAGATTTGGAAACAGCCTAAATGCCCATCAGCAGATGAATGGAGTAGAAAACGATGGTACATCTACACAATGGAATACTACACTCTGTAAAAAAGGAGGAATTCTTACCATTTGCAACAGCATGGATGGAACTGGAGAGCATTAGGCTAAGTGAAATAAGCCAGTGAGTGAAAGAAAAATACCACATGATCTCACTCATTTATGGATAATAAAGGACATTATAAACTGTTGAACAAAAATAGATTGAGGCAAAGAAGCATTGAACAGACTGTCAAATCACAGCGGGAATGTACAGGAAGGTTGGCGGGGGGAAGAGATCAACTGAAGGACTTGTATGCATGCATATAAGCACAACCAATAGACGCAAGACACGGTGTGGGGGGTGAGGGTAAGTGCCAGAGGGGTAGGGGAGGCCAGGGGGAAAATCAATGGGGGAAAAAAAAGAATCATTGGTTGGCTACCTCCTGCATGCCCCCTACTGGGAATCGAGCCTGCAACCTAGGCATGTGACCTGACCGGAATCGAACCATGACCTCCTGGTTCCTAGGTCGACACTCAACCACTGAGCCACGCTGGCTAGGACTCATTCATCAATTTTTAATGATTGCATATCAGAAAACATATCAGGCAGCTCAGCTCTACCACTCATTAGCTGTGTGAACTGAACTGAGTGATCTCTCTAATACTTGGTTTCCTCATCCATAAAAATGGGAAAAATAATAAAACTTAATTAAATATATTTTTGTAGGAACTCCAATGAGATAACATGGCATATTCTGGGTGGTGCATATGTTTAAATGCATAATTATAATGCAAAAATCTTATTTCTTAATGATATTTATATAATACTAGAGGCCCGGTGCACGAAATTCATGCACGGAGGGGGGTTGTCCCTTAGCCCAGCCTGCACCCTCTCCAATCTGGGACATCCCTCTCACAATCCAGGACTGCTGGCTCCCAACTGCTTGCCTGCCTGCCTTCCTGATTGCCCCTAACCGCTTCTGCCTGCCAGCCTGATCACCCCCTAACCACTCTGCTGCCAGCCTGTTTGCCCCCAACTTCCCTCCTCTGCCGGCCTGGTCACCCCTAACTGCCCTCTCCTGCAGGGTTGATCACCTCCAACTGCCCTCCCTTGCAGGCTTGGTCCCTCTCAACTGCCCTCCCTTGCAGGCCAGGTGCCTCCCAACTGCCCTCTCCTGCTGGCCATCTTGTGGTGGCCATCCTGTGTCCACGGGGGCAGGATCTTTGACCACATGGGGGCAGCTATATTGTGTGTTGCAGTGATGATCAATCTGCATAGTACTCTTTTATTAGATAGGATAGAGGCCTGGTACAGGGGTGGGGGCCAGCTGGTTTGCCCTGAAGGGTGTCCCGGATCAGGGTGGGGTACCCTGGGGGCGTGGGGCGGCCTGAGCGAGGGGCCTGTGGTGGTTTGCAGGCCGGCCACGCCCCCTGGCAACGAAAACAGAGGCCCTGGTATCTGGAATTTATTTTCCTTCTACAATTGAAACTTTGTAGCCTGGAGCAGAGCCAAGCCTGGGACTCCCTCCGAGGCCCAAAGCCATTTGTGTTGGGGTTATAATTGAAACTTTGTTGCCTTAAGCGGGTGGGCCCGGCCAGGGTGTGTGGAAAGCTTTGCTTCCCCTGTTACCGGCAGCAACCCTGGCCTGCTCTCTCAAGCTCCATTCTGCCGCCATTTGTTTGAATTTGTTTACCTTCTATAATTGAAACTTTGTAGCTTGAGTGGAGGCTTAGGCCTGCAACGGCTGGCAGAACGCTTGGCTTCCTCTGTTACCTAGGAAACCTTGCTCTCTGTGGCTGTAGCCATCTTGGTTTGGGTTAATTTGCATACTCGCTCTGATTGGATGGTGGGCGTGGCGTGGCTTGTGGGTGTGTCGGAGGTATGGTCAATTTGCATATTTGTCTATTATTAGATTAGATTATTATTTGGTCCTGTCATCTTCATAAATGGCCTTGGTGATCATGTGACTAGCTCTCTCAACAACCTTGCTTCACATTTGCTTTACCGCTTCAATTTCACTCCACTTCAAACTCTCATATTCATGGCCCCAGTTCAGACATCTTGACACTCAAAATTATTGTGCTTTTAAAATATGAAATACAAATATTCACACATCTAATAACAAATTCATCTTGTTATAGTTCTCCCATTATTTTGTTTCTATTAGACACCTGTTTTGTTTATTTATTGTGCACTGGTGGAGTCCCTCAGCCTGGCCTGCACCCTCTTGCAATCTGGAACCCCTCAGGGGATGTCAGACTGCGGATTTTGGCCAGGCCTAAACCCACAATCTGACATCCCCTGAGGGCTGTAGCAATGCAGGAATCGGCAGGCATCTGGGAGGAGCCCAAGCCAGGGCCAGGCACCCCACTGCTCCAGCTCATCCTGGCCCCACTGTGCCTGCCACCGCCACTACTGTCACTGGTAGTGATGCTGCTGCTGTAGCTGCACTCTCCAGCCATGAGCACAGCTTCTGGTTGAGCAGGACTCCTTCTGTGGGAACGCACTGACCACCAGGGGGCAGCTCCTGCGTTGAGCGTCTGCCCCTGGTGGTTGGTGCATGTCATAGTGACTGGTCATTCTGGTCATTCCGGTCGACCAGTCGTAAAGGTTGCTTAGGCTTTTCTATATATAGATTGGCACTACCTTTGACACTGCAGTTATCATCCAGCGAACATATCATCCCTTTCTTTGAGGAATAAATTTTTTTAAAAAGCAGACTTGTACCAAGGGTAGGAGGAGCTGTGTCAAGAATGACAGGAAGTGGTCTACCCTGGTTGCACACAATAATAAAATTTACTAAAAGTGGTTTGCTTTTTATTGTCACCATGCACCCAGCAATTCTAAAACAAGTCAGGAATTAATACCCTTCCATGAATAAATTTTTGTTGATTTAATTTCTAAATGATTGTGGTAGTTGATGCTGACTTTTGATAATAAATATGTAAGTGCTGCTTTAAATCCTTCCATAGGAAGATCCTCAGTATCAAAATATGATTATATTGAAACTATAAGTAAAACCTGAAGAAGCTTGGATCCATTGGTATTTTAAATTATAGTTGAGATTTATTTGAAAATTTCCTGAGTCCCTTTATTTCACAGGGACACAAATGTCCCAACATTCTTTGAGAAACTTGCCTTTAAGCTGGACTTAATGATCTCCAATTTTCTGTCATATAGAGGAAATGTCATATCAAACCTGTGTTGTTGTTTTTTTATTTGACATATTGTAAGATACTCTGCTAGGAAATAGTTTAATAAGTACATAGCATAAGACAAATCATTCAATTCAACTCTAGCACTCACTAGCTGTGGGGTGCTCACTGCTATTTCTTCCTCTTCATTCATTCCTTTCTGAATCCACTTCAATTGTTTTTCTACTTCTACAGCTCCAATGAATTTGAATTTTTTACAATTATCAATAAATGGTCTCTTAGTTGATAAATTTTATGGATATTGCTTTAAACTTCATTTTAACTGATATCTTCATTCCATGAGGAGGCCAAGTCAATGCCAGGTTTTAAAGCTTTTTAGTAAAGAGTAGCAATCTTGTTTGGGGGCAGAGTTTCAGTCTGTGAATTGAAAACCTTTGTGATCTGGGTCAGAGAAGTACCCGGGGCCCTCAAGCATATCAATAAGCCAACACTACCAGTGTATTACAGGAACAACAAAAAGTTATGGATGACCCAGCTCCTCTTCCAAAGTGCCCCACTGTATCCCTATTCCAGCAAATTACAGGAGCACTGTTTGGAGAATAATATACATAATATTTCAAGACTAGAGGCCTGGCTCACAAAATCGTGCACTCAAGAGTGGGGGGCGTCCCTCAGCCCTGCCTGTGTCCTCTCAGGAAGCAGGCCTGAGCAATCAGTTGGACATCCTTAGCGCTGCTGCAGAGGCAGGAGAGGCTCCTGACACTGCTACTGCGCTCGCCAGCCATGAGCTTGGCTTCTGGCTGAGCGGTGCTCCCCCTGTGGGAGCACATTGATCACCAGGGGTCAGCTCCTGCATTGAGCATCTGCCCCCTGGTGGTCAGTGCACATCATAGCGACTGATTATACCTCCATTTGTTCAATTTGCATATTAGCCTTTTATTACATAAGATATTGCTTATTGTTGGTAATATTCTTGGTGATTTTCATCCCAATATCAAAGTGGTATTTCTTACTCAAAATACCATCTCTTTGATCCACGAATGGATCATGGACTTATAGCAGCTTTTAAAGCCTACAGCCTGAAGACAACCTTTTCCCATATTATTGCTGCAACTGAGGAAGACACTAATGCATTTCTGGAAGGATCACAACATCTATGACTACATCAAGAACCTTATTTCAGCTTGAGGTGAAGTCACCAAAGAGTGAATGGCACTTAAGAGGTTTATCCATGACTTCAAAGGATTTGCCAAGGATGAGAAACTTGCCAAAAACCATCAAAGCTTTGGTTGAGATGGCAAGCAACTTTAACCTGAGTAAGCAGGACAGTGACATTGAAGAACTCCAGAAATTGTTCCTGAGGAACTAGTAAATGCTTTTGAAATAGAATCAGAAATGCATAGCTGAAGAAGCAAAAAGAGGAAAGGAAATCACAGAAGAAAAAAATAACTTCCATAACTTCCAAGAAAATTCACAGTAGTATTTAGCAAAAACTTTTGCAAACTTCAACAAGGTCCTTAAAAAGGATGAAAAGATGGATCCCAACACCAAAAGATTTTTAGTAACAAAGAGGACTGTCGATTATTTGCTAATAAGCCCTTTATAATGAAAAATTAAAGAAAAGAGAAAGAGCCGAAACCTGTTTGGCTCAGTGGATAGAGCGACGGCCTGCAGACTCAAGGGTCCCAGGTTTGATTCCCATCAAGGGCATGTACCTTGGTTGCGGGCACATCCCCAGTAGGGGGTGTGCAAGAGGCAGCTGGTGGATGTTTCTCTCTCATCAATGTTTCTAACTCTCTGTCCCTCTCTCTTCCTCTCTGTAAAAAATCAATAAAATATATTTTTTTTAAAAAAAGAAAAGAAAAGAGAAAGAGGGGGGAGGCTAGGAGAGGACAATGGGGGGAAAAGAGGACATATGTAATACTTTCAACAATAAAGAATAAAAAAAGAAAAGAAAAAGAAAGAATGAAAGAATGAATGAATTAAAGGGAGGGAGGGAGAGAGGAAGAAAGGAAAATAGAATGAAAGAAACATAAGTGACCAACAAAATGAAGAAAAAAAAAACAGCTGGGGTAGCAATACTCATATTGGACAAAATAGACTTCAAAATGAAGGCCATCACAAGAGACAACAAAGGTAAATACATAATCCTAAAAGGATAAATCCAACAAGAGAATATAATCCTGGTAAACATACATGGACCCAATATAGGAGCATATATATATATATACTTCTAGAGGACTTTAAAGGAGAGATCCACAACAATACAGTCATAGTAGGGGACTTGAAAGCCCTGCTTACTTCACTGGATATATCTTCCAGACAAAAAATTAACAAGGAACAGTGACTCTTAAGGACACACTGGATCAGCTGGATTTACCTGACATTTACTAGTATAGAACATTTTGCCTCAAAGCTGCAGAACTTATATTCTTCTTAAGTGCACATTGGTCATTCATAAAGATAGACCACATGTTAGGACACAAAACAAGTTTCTACAAGTTCAAAAAGATTGAAATCATATCAAGCATCTTCTCAGATCACAGTGGAATGAAATTAGAAACCAACCACAGTAAAAACACAAAAACATTCAAATACATCAAGGTTAAATAGCATGTTATTAAACAATGGATTGGTTACCAACGAGATCAAGAAAGAAATCAAAAACTTCCTGGAAACCAGTGAAAATGAACACACAACAACCCAAAATCTCTGGGATACAGCAAAAGCAGTCCTGAGAGGGAAGTTCATAGCACTACAGGCCTACTTCAAAAAACAAGTAAAACTTTTAATAAGTTTTCTAACCCTGCAGTGCTAATAAGTTTTCTATTTCTAAATAATTAGAAAGAGAACAACAGGAAAAGCCCAGGGTAAGTAGAAGGAAGGAAATAAAGATTAGAGCAGAAATAAATGACATGGAGACTAAAACATCAATACAAAAAAATCAATGAAACCAAGAGCCGGTTATTGAAAAGATAAACAACATTGATGAACCCTTTGCCAGAAACATTAAGAAACAAAGAGAGAGGATCCAAATAAATTAAATCAGAAATGAAAGTGGTGAAGTAACCACTGACACCACAGAAATACAAAGGATTGTAAGAAAATACTATGCAAAACTATATGCCAACAAACTGGACAATGTGGAGAAAATGGACAAATTCCTAGAAAAATATAATCTACCAAAATTGATTCAGGAAGTATCAAAAAACCTGAATAGGCCAATAACAACTGATATAATAGAAGCAGTAATAATAATAATAAAAAAAACTCCCAACAAACAAAAGCCCTGGTTCTGAGGGCTTCACGGAGTTTTACCAAACATTCAAAGAACTAACACTTATCCTCAAATTACTCCAAAAAATTCCAAGAGGAAGGAACACTTCCAAGCTCTTTTTAAGAGGCTAGGATTATCCTAATTCCAAAACCAGTTAAAGACATTACAAAGAAAGAGAATTACAGGCCAGTATCCCTGATGAACACAGATGCTAAAATCCTCAACAAAATATTAGCAAATCACATCCAGCAATATATTAAAAATATCATATACCATGACCAAGTGGAATTTATTCCAGAGATGCAAGCCTGGTACAATATTCACAAATCAATAAATGTGATACATAAACAAACTGAGAGACAAAAGTCACATAATTATAATAGATGCAGAAAAAGCATTCGACAAAATCCAATACCCATTTTTGATAAAAACTTTCAGTACAGTTGGAATAAAGGGAGCATATCTCAACATAATAAAGGCCATATATAACAAACTTGCAGCCAATATCATACTCGATGGGCAAAAACTAAAACCATTTCCCCTAAGAACAGGAACAAGACAGGGATGTCTATTTCACCACTCCTGTTCAAAATAGTACTGGAAGTCCTAACCACAGTAATCAGACAAGAAGAAGAAATAAAGGCATCCAAATTGGAAAAGAAGAAGTAAAATTGTCATTATTCACAGATGACATGATATTGTACATAGAAAACACTAAAGACTCTATAAAAAAAACTACTAGATTTAATAAATGAATTTGGCAATGTAGCAGGATACAAAATTAACACCCAAAATTTGATGGCTATTTTATGCACAAAGAATGCATTCTCAGAAAGAGAAACTAAACAAACAATCTCATTTACCATTGCAACAAAAAAATGAAGATACTTAAGGAATAAACTTAACCAAGGAGGTAAAAGACTTGTACTCAGAAAACTATAGGATATTGAAAAAGACATAGAAGAAGAATATACTGTGTTAATGGATGGGGAGAATTAACATCATTAAAATGTCCATACTGCCCAAGGCAATCTACAGATTCAATGCCATCCCTATTTAAATACCAACATTATATTTCACAGAACTAGAACAAATACTCCAAACATTTATATGGAACCAAAAAATAGCCCGAATAGCCACAGCAATCTTGAGAAAGGAGAACAAAGTTGGAGAGATCACAATACCAGATGTCAAGTTATACTACAAAGCCACTGTAATTAAAACACCTGGTACTGGCACAAGAACAGACATATAGACCAATAGAACAGAACAGAGACCCCAGAAATCAACCCAAGCCATTATGCTCAATTAATATTTGACAACAGAGACAAGAACATATAATG
Organism: Eptesicus fuscus; assembly: GCF_027574615.1. NCBI lineage: Eukaryota > Metazoa > Chordata > Mammalia > Chiroptera > Vespertilionidae > Eptesicus > Eptesicus fuscus. The sequence goes on along the minus strand of NC_072473.1, from coordinate 63,123,986 downwards.
GCGTCAAGACAGTCTCTTCAACCAACAGTGTTGGAAAATTTGGACAAAAACATGTAAAAAACTGAATCTAGACCACCAACTTACACCATACACAAGAATAAACATAAAATGGGTAAAAGACTGAAATGTAAGTCGTGAAACCATAAAAATCCTAGGAGAAACCATAGGCAGCAAAATCTCAGACATCTCTCATAGCAATATGTTTACAGATATGTCTCCTAGGACAAAAGAAACTAAGGAGAAAATAAACAAATGGGACTACATCAATATAAAAAGCAAAAGAAACCATCAACAAAACCAAAAGGGAGCTCACTGTACGGGAGAACATATATGGCGATAATTCATCTGATAAAGAGTTAATATCTAAAGTATGTAAAGAACTCATACAACTTAACAAAAGGAAGACAAACAATCCAATTAAAAAATGGGAAAAGGATCTAAATAGTCACTTCTCCAAAGTGGACATACAAATGGCCCAGAGACATATGAAAAAATACTCAAAGTCACTAATCATCAGAGAGGTGCAAATTAAAATGACAGTGAGGTATCTCCTCACACCTGTCAAAATGGTTATCATCAACAAATCAACAAATGACAAGTGCTGGTGAGGATGTGGATAAAAGAAAACGCTAGTACATTGCTGGTGGGAGTGCAGACTGGTGTAGACATTATGGAAAACAGTATGAAGTTTCCTCAAAAAATAAAATATGGAACTGCCATTTGACACAGTGATCCCACTTCTAGGAATATATTCAAGAAACTTGAAACACCAATCAGAAATAATGTTTGCACTGCTATGTTCATAGCAGCACAATTTACAATAGCTAAGATCTGGAAGCAGCCCAAGTGTCATCAGTAGATGAGTGGATAAAAAAGCTGTGGATAGAAAAATGGCGACGGAATAGACTCAGGTTTGGAGTCTGTTCCTGGGGCAGAGAGTCAGAGCAGCAGAGGCTCGCAGAGGGAGTGTATGTGGGCAAGCCAAGGGACAGCTAAACTCCAGGAGAAGGCGGGGGAGTGCTGGGCAGTGTTCCTCTGACCGCGCAGCACCCACAGGGGCTGGGTCCCCTCCTGGAGCTGCGGGCTCCCCGGGCGCCTCGCCATCTTGCAAGGAAAGGAGGATTTTAGTGGAAACCTGACTTTCCGCGACAACTGCTAACACTGAACTGCTGGGAGCACCAGACCACCGGGTCCCCTATCAGCGCAAACATTCGGATTCAAAGAAACTCTTCACTGCACCACGGAAAGGTCAGATTTTGTCTGAAAGAAGCTGCGGTTTCTAATCCCCACGGTGGGTGAGGGAAGCACTGGGTGAGGGAAGCGCGGCAGCCGCAGGACCTGCAGGAGCCGGGAGGTCTGTGCCTAGAAAAATCAGCGGCAGTTGGAACTGCCGTGATCCGTGAATGAGGAGGGGGGTCTTCTGAGCTGCTAACAGAAGTGACCTCTTGAAAGCAACTCATTTTAATCTGACGAGGAGGGTCAGACTAAGAATTTTCAAAGGAGTGCAGGCTCCTTAGTCTGGGGCACAGACCCACGGTCCGCACACCTGGGCTCTTTCAGACTCTGATTGCTAAGCCCAATACATAGAAAAACCCAGGTGGAAACCCTGAAAGACTGCAGGGGGAAGGTGTTTTTTCGGAACCTGGGGCCAGAGCTGCGTGTGACCATCAGAGAGGCAGCTCTGAGGCGCACACCTCCACAAACCTGTAGTGAGTGCCATAGAAGGGGAAAAAAAAAAGAAAAAAGAGCTAGAGAGGCCCGGAAGTCAATTCAGAAACACTGCCACCCAGGGGCTGAAACGCTAATTGTCTCTGGTGTAATCAAAAATAAATACGAGAAATTAAGACACGGCTGGCTTAAAAAGCAGGACTGGCTTCCAACACTGAGGAGCCCTGGAATGAAGCTGAACTGAAATACCGCCCAGACTGGGAAAAAGGCGTACCAAACAGAATAATAGAGGAAGTGAATGACAGCTGCTACTGCACATTTTAGTCTTCCTATTTTTTAATTCTCAATTCTTTTTTCAATTTTTTAAATTTTTTATTCTCATATTTTTTTATTTTCATCTTTTACTTAAGAAACTAATATTTTTTTTCTTTTTCCTCACTTGATTTTCACCTTTTTAATTATTACATTTTTATTTTCAATCAGCATTATTATTACTATTATTTTACTTTTTTTTTTTAATGTCATTTGATTTTCTCTTTCTTTTATTTTTGGATTAGTGTCCTACATTCGATTTGCATCTTTCCCTTACAATTGCTTTACCCTATCTCAAAGCTAACATTATGCCATCACTCTCCTCCTAACCTTTCCCCTTTTGGTCCCCAGTTTATCTTAACCCTTTCTGGCTTTAGATTTTCCCTACTTTTTCAGTTTACTCCCTGCTAAAACTTCACCCTACTTATATATCTAATTCCCAACCCCCTGCTCCAAATCCATACAAACCTCTCTCTACGCTACCTTAAAAAAAATATTTTTCTCTCGGGCCTTTTGTTGTTGTTTGCTTGAATGTTGATTAGATTGAATTTTTATTCTTTTTTATGAGATTGTTTTGATTATTCTTTTTGTTGGTTTGGTTGGTTCTTTTGTTTGCTTTGTTTTTGTTTGTTTTTTACTTTTGTTTTCCCTTGCCTCACTTGATATTAGCTGCTGTTGCAGTTTGTATTAATCTCCAGGCTCGTGTTGCTGGAATTTGCTGGGAATAGTGGTTGTTCTAGTGGAGTTTACTCCCCATATATATAGTTTGTTCCCCTTTTCTCTCTTAGTATCATTCTTGTCTCTCTTACTTTTTTTCTTTTCTTTTTCTTTTCTGTTATTTCTTTTCTTTCTTTCTGCTCTTTTCCCAAGTTCAGATTCACACTCTTTGTTGTTTTTTTTTTCTTCGTTGTTGTTCTTTCTTTTTACTCTCCCTCTTCCACTCCTATTCCCTAATTTGTCTTTCTCTGGTGGTTACCTTTATTGGAGGTTATTAATATCGTGAATACAATTCTGTTCAGTGCCTTGTCTGTTGTGCCTGGTTGTGTTGTATTTTATACCTTTAAATCAACGCCAGAGAGAGAATTCTATATAACCAGACATCCTGAGAAGAGAGACCATGAGGAGACAAAGAAACAGCCCCCACAGGAAACAGAAGCAGGCATCACCAGAAAAGGAAGTAAACGATTTAGAGGCAAACAACCTATCAGAGAAAGAATTCAGAGAAATGGTCATAAAGTGGCTGAAAAGGATGGAAGACAAATTCGACAATATGAGTAAGAACCAAGAAGAAATGAAGAAGAACCAAGAAGAAATGAAAAATGACATTGCTGCTGTAAAGAACTCAATAGAAAGCATCAAGAGTAGACTAGATGAAGCAGAGGACCGCATAAGTGAGCTAGAAGACAAGATGGAAAAAAATACCCAATTACAACAGCTTCTAGAAACAAAAATTAGAAAGATTGAGGAGAGCGTAAGGGAACTTCGGGACAATACAAAACAAAACAACATCAGGATAATAGGGGTGCCAGAAGGAAAGGAAACTGAGCAAGGAATAGAAAACCTGTTTGAAGAAATAATAACAGAAAACTTCCCTGATATAGGGAAGAAAAAAACCCACACAAATCCAAGAAGCTCACAGAGTCCCAAGCAAAATGAACCCCAAAAGACCGACGCCAAGGCACATTATAGATTAAGTTAGCAAACACCAACGACAAAGTAAGAATCTTACAAGCGGCCAGAGAGAGACAGACAGTTACATACAAAGGAACCCCCATCAGACTAGCAACTGATTTCTCAACAGAAACTCATCAGGCCAGAAGGGAATGGAATGAAATATACCAAGTCATGCAAAGGAAGGGTCTAAATCCAAGAATACTGTACCCAGCAAGGCTATCAATCAAAATTGAAGGTGAAATCAGGAGCTTCAGAGACAAAAAAGGACTAAGGGAGTTTATCACCACCAAACCAGCAATGAAAGAAATGCTAAAGGGTCTGCTGTAAAAAAAAAAAAAAAAGAAAGAAAGAAAGAAATAGGAAGCAAAGAAGGTACACAGGGGTATAGAATAAAAATGGCGTCAAATAAGTACCTATCAATAATAACTTTAAATGTAAATGGATTGAATGCCCCAATCAAAAGACACAGGGTAACAGACTGGATAAGAAAACAAAACCCATATATCTGCTGTCTACAGTAAACCCACCTCAAAAAAAAAGGATGCATACAGACTGAGAGTAAAGGGATGGAAAAAGGTTTTCCAGGCAAATGGAAATGAAAAAAAAAGCTGTGGTTGCAATACTTATATCTGACAAATTAGATCTCAAAGTGAAGGACATAACAAGAGATAATGAAGGCCACTTCATAATACTAAAGGGAGAAATCCAACAAGAAGAAATAACTCTGGTAAACATATATGCACCCAATACAGGAGCACCAAGATACATTAAAAAACTCCTGGAAGATATCAAAGGAGAGATTGACAGTAATACAATCATAGTAGGAGACTTCAATACCCCACTATCACCATTGGACAAATCCTCTAAACAAAAAATCAGCAAAGAAACATCAATCCTAAATGACTCACTAGAACAGATGGAATTAATCGACATCTTCAGAACATTTCACCCCAAAGCCACAGAATATACATTCTTCTCAAGTGCACATGGGTCATTTTCAAAGATAGACCATATGTTAGGACATAGGCAAAGTCTCTCCAAATTCAAGAAGATAGAAATCATATCAAGTATCTTCTCAGATCACAGTGGCATAAAACTGGAAATCAACTACAATAAAAACAACCCAAAGAAATCAAACACTTGGAGACTAAACAGCATGTTATTAAACCATGACTGGGTTACAAAAGACATCAAGGAAGAAATAAAAAACATCATGGCAACAAACGACAATGAAAACACAACAATCCAAAATCTATGGGACACAATGAAAGCAGTCCTGAGAGGGAAGTTCATAGCTCTACAAGCCTACTTCAAAAAACAAGAAACAATGGTAATAAATTACCTAACCCAACAACTCAAAGAGTTAGAGAGAGAGCAACAAGATAAGCCCAGTGTAAGCAGAAGGAAAGAAATAATAAAGATCAGAGCGGAGATAAACGACATAGAGACCAAAGAAACAATACAAAAGATCAACAAAACCAAGAGCTGGTTCTTTGAAAGGATAAACAAGATTGATGGACCTCTAGCCAGGCTCACCAAGAAGCAAAGAGAGAGGACCCAAATAAACAAAATCAGAAATGAAAGAGGTGAAATAACAACAGACCCCGACGAAATACAAAGGATTGTTACAAAATACTACGAACAACTCTATTCCGACAAACTGGACAACCTAGAGTAAATCCACATATTCCTAGAAAAATACAACCTTCCAAAACTCAATCAGGAAGATTCTAAACAGCTCAACATGCCAGTAACTATGGAAGAAATTGAAGCAGTCATCAAAAAGCTTCCGGCAAACAAAAGCCCGGGGCCAGATGGCTTCACAGGAGAGTTTTACCAAACTTTCAAGGAAGAACTAAAACCTATCCTCCTCAGACTATTCCAAAAAATTCAAGAGGAAGGAACACTTCCAGGCTCCTTCTATGAAGCCAGCATCATCCTAATACCAAAACCAGATAAAGACAACTCAATGAAAGAGAATTACAGGCCAATATCCCTCATGAACATTGATGCCAAAATCCTCAACAAAATTCTAGCAAATCGGCTCCAGCAGTACATCAGAAAGATCATACACCATGACCAAGTAGGATTTATTCCAGGAATGCAAGGATGGTACAATATCCGCAAATCAATAAACGTGATACATCACATAAACAAATTGAGAGATAAAAATCACATAGTCATATCAATAGATGCAGAAAAAGCATTTGACAAAATCCAACACCCTTTCTTGATAAAAACTATCAACAAGGTGGGAATAGAAGGCTCATACCTCAACATAATAAAAGCTATTTATGATAAACCCACAGCAAACATCATACTCAATGGGCAAAAACTAAAACCATTTCCCCTAAGAACAGGAACAAGACAGGGATGCCCACTCTCACCACTCCTGTTTGACATAGTACTGGAAGTATTAGCTATCGCAATTAGGCAAGAAGAAGAAATAAGAGGCATCCAAATTGAAAAAGAAGAAGTGAAGCTGTCCTTATTTGCAGATGACATGATATTGTACATAAAAAACCCAAAAGATTCCATCAAAAAACTAATAGACTTAATAAATGAATTTGGCAATGTAGCGGGATACAAAATTAACGCCAAGAAATCTATGGCTTTTTTATACACCAATAATGAACTTACAGAAAGAGAGACTAAAAAAGCAATCCCATTTACCATCGCACCAAAAAAATTAAGATACCTAGGAATAAACTTAACTAAGGAGGTAAAAGACCTATACGCAGAAAACTACAGGACACTGAAAAAAGGGATAAAGGAAGACGTAAACAGATGGAAGAACATACCATGTTCCTGGATTGGTAGAATCAACATCATTAAAATGTCCATACTACCCAAAGCAATCTACAGATTCAATGCACTCCGCATCAAAATACCAACAGCATATTTCACAGACCTAGAAAGAACTCTCCAAAAATTCATCTGGAATAAAAAAAGACCCCAACTAGCCTCAGCAATCCTCAGAAAGAAGAATAAAGTAGGTGGGATCTCAATACCAGATTTCAAGCTGTATTACAAAGCCACTGTTCTCAAAACAGCCTGGTACTGGCACAAGAACAGACATATTGATCAATGGAACAGAATAGAGAACCCAGATATCGACCCAAACCACTATGCTCAATTAATATTTGACAAAGGAGGCATGAACATACAATGGAGTCAAGACAGTCTCTTCAATAAATGATGTTGGGAAAACTGGACAGATACATGCAAAAAAATGAAACTAGATCACCAACTTACACCATACACAAAAATAAACTCAAAATGGATACAGGACTTAAACATAAGACGGGAAACCATAAAAATACTAGAGGAATCCACAGGCAACAAAATCTCAGACATATGCCACAAGAACTTCTTCACTGACACTGCCCCTAGGGCAATGGAAGCTAAAGAGAAAATTAACAAATGGGACTACATCAAAATAAAAAGCTTTTTTACAGCAAAAGAAACCATCAACAAAACAACAAGAAAGCCCACTGCATGGGAAAACATATTTGCAAATGCTATCACTGATAAAGGTTTAATCTCCAACATCTACAGGCAGCTTATGCAACTCAATAAGAGGAAGATAAATGATCCAATAAAAAAATGGGCAACAGACCTAAACAGAATATTTTCAAAAGAAGACAGAAGGAAGGCCAAGAGACACATGAAAACATGTTCAAAGTCACTTATTATCCGAGAGATGCAAATCAAAACAACAATGAGGTACCATCTCACACCTGTCAGAGTGGCTATCATCAACAAATCAACAAACAACAAGTGTTGGCGAGGATGTGGAGAAAAAGGAACCCTCGTGCACTGCTGGTGGGAATGCAGACTGGTGCAGCCACTGTGGAGAACAGTATGGAGTTTCCTCAAAAAACTGAAAATGGAACTCCCATGTGACCCAGTAATCCCACTCCTGGGAATATATCCGAAGAAACTAGAAACACCAATCAGAAAGGCTATATGCACCACTATGTTCATAGCAGCACAATTTACAATAGCTAAGATTTGGAAACAGCCTAGGTGCCCATCAGCAGATGACTGTGTCAGAAAACTGTGGTACATCTACACAATGGAATACTATGCTGCCATAAAAAAGAAGGAATTCTCATCATTTGCAGCAACCTGGATGGAATTGGAGAACATTATGCTAAGTGAAATAAGCCAGTCAATGAAAGAAAAATACCACATGATCTCACTCATTTAGGGATAGTAAAGAACATTATAAAGTGGTGAACAAAAAGATAGATACAGAGACAGTAAAGCATCAAACAGACTTTCAAAATACAGGGGGAAAGTTTGGGAAAGGTGGGGGAGTTATGAAATCAAACGAAGGACTTGTATGCATGCATATAAGCATAAACAATGGACGCAAAACTCTGGGGGTGGAGGGCATGTGTGGGTGTGGTGTGGGGGGGGGTAATAGTAAGATATGTACACATATAATACCTCAATAAAAATATTAAAAAAATAGAAATTATAGAGGGAGGAACCAAGATGGCGGCATAGTTAAACAACTAATCTGCTGCCTCACACAACAATTTCAAAAATACAACTAAAAGACAAAAACGTCTACCACTCAGAACCACAGGGAAAGCTGGCTGAGTGGAAGATTTACAACTAAGAAGAGAAAGAAGCACAATCGCTGAAAAGCTGAGGTACGGAGGCACGCGAATCGGGCCGGCGGCGGGCGGCTGGGTGCGCGGCTTTTCTTCAACCCGCAGGGAGACAAGCTCCCTGATCACTCTGAAATCCAGTTTCTGGGGACACTCGGGGGACCCAGGCACCCACGGGGAGAAGCTGGACTCTCGGCCATCGGGTCGGAAAGTGAGAGTGACTTTTTTGCGGTGGTGTTCCCAGCAATCATTGTTTACTGCGCTGGAGCGCGGGGCGCAGGGACTTGGAAACGTGGAAAGGCAGAGACGGCTGACGGCAGCCATTGCCGTTGGCCACGCCCCAGCCTAGTGCCGTCCTGAGACCCCACCCAGCCCTGAGGCCCCGCCCTGAGGCCCCGCCCCGCACATTCTACAAACCCGCCCCAGCTCCACACAGCGGCTTTTGCATATAAATGGCCTGTTCTGGAGCAGCTTAACCAACTGCAGCTCCAGTCAGACTGCTCCAAAACCGCCCAAGCAAAGGAGGAGAAAACTAGCCCTTGCTGTAGCCCCTGCTGGGGGACACACAGTACACAAGTGTACACCAAGAGTGTCCACCTCAAGTAACTGGGAGGCTGACCCGTTGAACCAATAGGACACCTAGTACACAAAACTACCCTACCAACTTAGGGAAGCAGAGAATATGAGAAGGCAAGGAAACAGATTACAAACCAAAGAAATGGAGGAGAACAAGCGACTGGACATAGAGTTCAAAACCACGGTTATAAGGTTTTTCAAGAATTTCATGGAAAAGGCCGATAAATTCCATGAGGACCAACTAGAAATTAAACATACACTGACTGAGATAAAAAATATTATACAGAGACCCAAAAGCAGACTAGAGGAATGCAAGAATCAACTCAAAGATTTGGAATACAAAGAGACCAAGGACACTCCTCCAGAGAAGCATGAAGAGAAGAGAATTCAGAAAGTTGAAGATAGTGTAAGAAGCCTCTGGGACAACTTCAAGCGAACCAACATCAGAATTATGGGGGTACCAGAAGAAGAGAGAGAGCAAGATGCTGAAAACCTATTTGAAGAAATAATGAACGAAAACTTCCCCCACCTAATGAAAGAAATAGACTTACAAGTCCAGGAAGCGCACAGAACCCCAAACAAAAGGAATCCAAAGAGGACCACACCAAGACACATCATAATTAAAATGCCAAGAGCAAAAGACAAGGAGAGAATCTTACAAGCAGCAAGAGAAAAACAGTTAGTTACCTACAAGGGAGCTCCCATACGATTATCAGCTAATTTCTCAACAGAAACCATGCAGGCCAGACGGGAGTGGCAAGAAATATTCAAAGTGATGAATAGCAGGAACCTACAACCAAGACTACTCTACCCAGCAAAGTTATCATTCAGAATTGAAGGGCAGATAAAGAGCTTCACAGATAAGAAAAAGCTAAAGGAGTTCATCACCACCAAACCAGCATTATATGAAATGCTGAAAGGTATTCTTTAAAAAGAGGAATAAGAAGAAGAAAGATAAAAATTATGAACAACAAATACATATCTATCAACAAGTGAATCTAAAAGTCAAGTGAATCAAAAATCTGTGGAACAGAATAAACTGGTAAACTTAATAGAATCAGGCATAGCATGGGAGTGGATTGATAATTCTCAGGGGGAAAGGGGTGTCTGTGTGGGGAGTATGGGAAGAGACTGGACAAAAATCATACACCTATGGATAAGGATAGCGAGGGGGGGGGAGGTAAGGGAAGAGGGGGGGATAGGAACTGGGTGGTGGGGAGATATGTGGGGAAAAAGGAGAAACAATTGTAATCTGAACAATAAAGATTCATTAAGAAAAAAAAGAAACCTTCAAAAAAATAAATAAATAAATAAATTATAAATGTCAAAAAAAATATTAAAAAAATAAAAAATAAAAAAAATAAAAAAAAAGTGGGGAGTGTACGAGTATAGTAAAGGTTTCATTGAAAGCAAAACACAACTTGAAACTGTTTTCCTCACCCAAGAAAGCAACATAAGTGAGTGCTTTCCAGAACTTAATAGAACTCATAGGATTGAATAAAATGTATTATATAGAATTTAACAATATGCTGTGTTAGCTTACATCTTATCTTTTAAAAAAAAAGAAATTAAATCTTCCTTTTCCCTCCTGAAAAAAAAAAAAAAAAAAAAAAAAAAAGCTGTGGTACAGTTATATCATGTAATAGTATACCGTAGTAAAAAAAGAAGGATCTCTTACCCTTTGGGACAGAATGGAGGGACCTGGAGAGTATTATGCTTAGTGAAATAAGCCAGTCAGAGACAGACAAGTTTCACATGATCTTACTCATATGTGGAATCTAATGAAGAAAATAAATGGATGAACAGAGTGGATCCAGAGACATGGATGCATGAAACAGACTGGATAATCTTGGAGGGAAGGTGGGGAGGGTGTATGGGTGGGAGGTGATCAGCCAAAGACCTTGTATGCATATATGCATAACCCATGGTCACAGACAATAGGGTGGTGAAGGTCTGGGGTGGGGGGTGGGGACAGGCTGGAGGGGGAGTCAATGGGGGAAAAATTGAGACATATGTAATGCTTTCCACAATAATTTTTATTTTTTAATAAGAATCTCAGAAGAGTCTCAGGCAAGTCCTTCAGGAGATATTCCAGAAGAAGACATTGTTATCATAGGAGATGATAGTTCTATGTCTTATTGCCCTTGAAGACCTTCCAGTTGGAGAAGATGAGGAGGGGAAAATGATATTGATGTTCCTGGCCTTGTGTAAGCTTAGGCTAATGTATGTGTTTGTGTCTTTGTTTTTAGTAAAAGCTTGAAAAAGTAAATAGAAAAGATGAAAAGATTTTAAAAGTAGAAAAAAACTTATAGAATTTATATACATAAAAGCCTAAGTGACCAAACAACCAAACAACTGAATGACTGAATGACCGAACGACCAAACAGCTGTTCACTTACACCCTTAGTGGTCATGCAGGTCCAATCTCCAGAGAATGGGCCAGGCAACGACGGACCAGTGCCACCGGCCAGATCCCAACAGGGCCGCTGGCCTCCTGGATGTTGGCCTCAGGCACTGTGGCCACTTCCCCTCCCTAGATGATCTGCAAGAAAGAATCAATATAAAAGTGGCCGCCAGGTTGCTCCCGACAACCCTCGTGAACATCAGCGGGACAGATCTGGATCCCGGGCTGGCAAGGGCATCCCACTGCCTGCCCAGAGGGCTGATCATGTCCCGGCCCCCTCCCACCCCCCTCAGGATGGGCACTAGATACAGGGTTCATGGCTGGTGAGCACTGCTGTGGTAGCACGAGCCTCTCTTGATCATGATTTACTGGGCACAAGCCCACGGCAGGCACCATGGGCCAGGATCAGTGGGAGCAGCAGGCAGGAGTGGCAGGTGGTGTTGGATTGCAGGTTTCCACCCAATCCCCACAGGCCACCCTGAGGGACCCCACCTGTGCATGAATTTGTGCACTGGGCCTCTAGTAAGGATATAAAAAAAGAAAATATTTTTGTACAGTTGTACAATGCATTTGAGTTTAAGCTAAGTGTTATTAAAAATAATTGAAAAGGTAAAACAATTAAAATGTTTGAAGAGTAGAAAAGTTACTGTAAACTTTGTTAGTTTATTAAAGAAAAATAAATCTTTTTAAAATTTACTTTAAGTATACATTGTTGATAAAGTCTATGGTAATGTGTAGTAATGTCTCAGGTCTTCACATTTGCTTAACCACTCACTCTTTGACTCAGAGTAATTTGCAGTCCTTAAGCTCTAGTCATAAGAAGTTCTCTATACTGTTAAAAAAAAAAAACTTTTATACTGTATTTTTACTATACTTTTCTTTATTTAGATTTCTGTAGATTAGAAATATTTATCATTGTATTATAATTGTTTACAGTTTTCAGTATAGTATCATGCTATATAGGTTTGTAGCCTAGGGGCAAAGTCTATACCATATTACCTAGGTGTGTAGTCAGCTATACCATTTAGTTTTGTGTAAGTGCAGTCTATGATGTTCAGCTCAATGACAAAATTGCCTAACAATGTATTTTTCAGATCATATCCCTGTTATTAAATGACACATGACTGTATAGGTAAAAGTACGGATATGCAAATTAGCAAGTTGCATGCAATTGTGGGTGGGATGCAGAATGTGGGTGTGTGGGAATAGTGAAAAACTAAACAGTTTACCTGTAGTGAGATCATTAGGACCTTACATATTATGTTAAGAAGTTTGTCCTGAAAGTTATAAAGAGACATTAAATGTTTTTAAACAAGGTAGTCCTTGGATCTGATTGCATTTAGAGATACCTTTCTGAAAGTAGCCTGGAGGATAGGATGGAAGGAAAGAAAAATTGGAGGAACAGAAATTAGAGGTGTTAGCAGTGGTCTAACTGATAGATGACAGCACCTTGAATGAAGCTAGTAGTAGTAGGCTTATTAGCCATTGATTATACTGACCCTGGCTACAATGGTCTACTCCCAGAACTTCCCATAAAATTATAAAAATAATTTGCTCCATTCTCTAAGATATTTGAATGGTCCTCCTGTTATAAATATAATACTTTAGAGAGTCCCAAGGCCATAGTTATACCAGTACATTCTCTGTTGCTGTCATATTCCCATTTTGCCTATAACTCTAATTTGACCCAAGAGCTTCAAGTTCATAATTTATTTGTATTACCCAGAGCCATGGGGGGGGGTGGCAGTGAGCTTTAATATTTTGTGGATTACTTAGGACCATGGTCGGCAAACTGCAGCATGTGAGCCGCATGCGGCTCTTTGGCCCCTTGAGTGTGGCTCTTCCACAAAATACCATGGCCTGGGTGAGTCTATTTTGAAGAAGTGTCATTAGAAGAAGTTTAAGTTTTAAAAATTTGGCTCTCAAAAGAAATTTCAATCATTGCACTGTTGATATTTGGCTCTGCTGACTAATGAGTTTGTAGATCACTAACTTAGGATTTTCTATGTACATGATGATGCCCTCTGCAAATAGATATAATTGTACTACTTCATTTCCAAGCAAATGTTTTTTAAATTTTATTTTACCTACATGGCCTGGCTATAACATCTAGTATTAAGTTAAAAAAAAGTAGCAAGAATGGACATTCTTATCCCATTCATTATATTACAATGAAAACCTTAGTCTTTGACAATTAATTATGATATTAACTGTGTGGCTTTTTGTTTGTTTTTATATTTTTACTAGAGGCCCAGTACATGATTAAATCATGCACGTGTAGGGTCCCCTAGGCCTAACCTGCCATCCAGGCCATATCCACTGCCCTGCAAAGCCTAGCACGCTCCGCGGACACTGCTAGCAGCCTGTTCCCCGCATTTGATGGCAGGAGGTCTGCTGGTGCTGGAGCGGACACACAGCTCCCCGTTTTCGAAAGCGGGGGAGCTGGCTGTCTGTCCACTGGTGCACCAGGATTTTCGAAAGCTTCTGGAGCGGCAGAGGCTTTCGAAAGGTCTGGTGCGGGAGCGGACAGACAGCCAGCTCCCACGCTTTCACTCCCCGCTTTTGATGGTCCGCAGCAGGACGTGGGCTTGCTGCCCCAGAGGCCCCTTCTGTGCCGCAGCACAGCCATGGCTTAGTGTCCCGCCGGCCCAATCGGCCACCCTGGCCACCCCCAGTCCCGTCCCTTGCGCCTCCTGCTGGCCCAATTGTGGGCATAGCGGAGTGATGGTAATTTACATATTACCCTTTTATTATGTAGAATTGATTTCAGAGATAAAGGGAGAGGGAGAGAGAGAGACAGAAACATCAATAATGAGAGAATCATTGATTGTTTGCTTCTTGCATGTTTCCTACTGGGGATCGAGCCTGCAACCCGGGCATGTGCCCTTGACTAGAATCGAACCAGGGACCCTTCAGTCCACAGGCCAATGCTCTATTCACTGAGCCAAACCACCTAGGGCAGTGGTTGGCAAACGGCGGCTTGAGAGCCATATGCGGCTCTTTGGCCCCTTGAGTGTGGCTCTTCCACAAAATACCACGTGAGGGCATGCACGTGCAATACGATTGAAACTTCGTGGCCCATGCGCAGAAGTCGGTTTTCGGCCTGGGCGAGTCTATTTTGAAGAAGTGGTTTTAACGCCGAGCCACACTCAAGGGGCCAAAGAGCCGCATGTGGCTCGCGAGCTGCGGTTTGCTGACCACTGACCTAGGGCATTAGCTGTGTTTTTTTTATAGAGAGCTTTTATTAGTTTAAGTTTTCTTGTATTCCTAGTTTGTTGAGTGTTTTTATCATGAAAGAATGTTGGATTTGGTCAAAAGGTATCTATTGAGAGGATCATGTGATTTTTATTCTTTATAATATTAACAATATTATATTATTTGATTTTCCTATTATATAACCATCACTGCATTCGTGGGATTAATTCCATTTTATCATAGTTTGCAATTATGTTTTATATTTTGCCTGAAAGTGTTTTTTTCTAGTGTTTAGTTGAGAATATCTGCATCAATATTATAAGAATCATTGGTCTGTAGCATAGATATTTTCACACTTAAAAATGTCGAATTTCGTGACAAAAAAAGAGCATCTGCAGGAAGTTTTAATTCATTACTTTATTTTGAAGAAAAAGTTATCATATACTTTGGGAAGCATATGGTGAACATGCTCCATCTCAAGATACTTGTGAACTCTGGTTTAAACGCTTTAAAAGTGATGATTTCGATGTGAAAGACAAAGAACGTCCAGGTCAACCAAAAAAGTTTGAACACCAACAATTACAAGTATTATTGGATGAAGATGCATGTCAAGCTCAAGAACAACTTGCAGAAAGATTAAATGTTGCTCAGCAAACAATTTCTGATTGTTTACAAGCAATGGGTAAGGTTTTAAAGGAAGGAAAATGGGTGCCACATCAACTGAACGAAAGACAAATGGAAAACCGAAAAGTCATCAGTAAAGTGTTGCTTCAATGGCACGAAAGAAAGTCTTTTTTGTATCGAATTGTGACTGGCAATGAAAAGTGAATTTATTTTGAGAATCCTAAATGCACAAAATCATGGGTTGATCCAGGTCAACCATCAACATTGACTGCAAGGCCAAATCTCTTTGGAAAGAGGACAATATTCTGCGTTTGGTGGGATCAGGAAGGTGTGGTGTATTATGAGCTTCTAAAATCAGGTGAAACCATTAATACTGATTGCTACCAACAACAAATAATCAAATTGAACCACGCTTTGATCGTGAAACGACCAGAATGTGCCAGAAGACACGGCAAAGTAATTTTGCTTCATGATAACGCACCATCACACATTTCAAAACCAGTTAAAGACACGTTAAAAGATCTTGCCTGTGAAGTATTAACCCACCTGCTGTATTCACCAGACCTTGCTCCTTCAGATTTCCACTTGTTCTGATCGATGGCACATGCACTTTCTGAGCAGCACTTTAAAACATATGAAGAAGTGGAAAACTGGTCTCTGAATTGTTTGCCTCAAAACAAGGAAAGTTCTGTTGGGACGGTATCCACAAATTACCTGAAAGATGGGGGAAATGTGTACTAGCAATGGACATTACTTTGAATAAAGCACTTTTGATGTTTCTCTTGAAATTATTGTGTTTTCTTTGATTACAAAACCCACTATTATTAACGGATACACCTAGTACACTTATCTTTCTTATTTCCTTCGTTCTGTTTTTTGTTGGATTTATATTTTTCTTTATTTTTTAGTTTCCTAAGGTGGAAGGTTAGATCACTAACTTGAGATCTTTCTTCTTTTTTAATACAGGTTTTTAATACCTGTAAACTTCACTCTAAGCACTGCTTTTGCTGCATCTCTTAAAGGTTTGTTATGTGTGTTCAAATTTATTCATCTCAAAGGATTTTCTAATCTCCTTGTGATTTATTCTTTGATCCATTCGTTATATAGAAGTGTGTTCTTTAATTGCCACACATTTTTAAGTTTTCCAAATGTCCTTTTTTATTTTTTACTGTGAATGAGCATGTATATATATTTTTTCTAATTTTTTCTAGGAATATATCCAAATGTCCTTTTATTATTGATTTATAATTTCATTCCATTCTAGTTGGAGAACATTGTTTGCATGATTTAAATCCTTTTAAATTTATTGAGACTTGTTTTATGGCCTAACATATGGTATTCGCTGTAGAAAGTTCAATGTACATTTGATAAGATTTTTTTTTCTGACTTTTTAATGGATTGGTCTATAAAACTTTTACTTGGTGTACAGCAAGCATGTCAAACTCAAAGGCTAACATGGGCCAAATAAACAAGGTTTAAGTTTATATGGGCCACAAAAAGCAAAAGTTTCAGTTTTCATAGAAACGTAGGTTTATTTAGATAGAGACATGCTGAATACAAAGGGCTGATATAAATGAGTAATCATTAATATAAAATAATAGAACATTTTAATAAAATTTAATATTTTTTCTTGAACATTAACTTACCAGACACTGAATAACTACACAAATTAATAAACATAATGCAAATAAACCTATTTTTCTTGTTCTCTGAAAGTGAAATATTTCCTATTGGGCACACCAAACAAGTCAGTCCAAGATTATTGACATGGTAATTGGCTGCTAAAATATTCTGCTGCTAATATTAGTGGAGAGAAATGGCATGCCTGTGTATAAGGCGCATAAGGGAAATGAATGCAACATGATCATAATAATCAGTCCTTAGCGAACATTATAGTTCATTATTGATAACTAGAGGACCAGTGTGGTGAAGTCCCTTGGCCTAGCCTATGGGGATCGGGCTGAAACCAGCTCTCTGACATCCCCCGAGGGGTCTCAGATTGCGAGAGGGTGCAGGCCAGGCCAAGGGACCCCACTGGTGCAGGAATCCATGCACCGGGCCTCTAGTATGCATATAAGATCTTTAGTAAATCTCTTCTACCCTCTTTCCTCCCCTCTTCCCTCTGAGATTCATCAGTCTGATCCATGTTTTCATGCCTCTGGTTTCTGTTCCTGTGTTGAGTGTCTGCCCCCTGGTGGTCAGTGCACACTATAGCTACAAGCTGGTTGGCTGGTCTGCTGTTTGACCAGTCGGCTGGTCACTTAGGCTTTTATATATATAGACTAGAGGCCCAGTGCATGAAATTCGTGCATGGGAGGGGGTCCCTCAGCCCGGCCTGCACCCTCTCGTAATCTGAGACCTCTCAGGGGATGTCTGACTGCCAGTTTAGGCCCAATCCCTGCCAGCAGTCAGACATCCCTCTCACAATCTGGGACCGCTGGCTCCTAACTGCTCACCTGCCTGCCTGCTTGATCACCCCTAACCACTCTGCTTGCCTGCCTGATCGCCCCTAACCACCTCTGTCTGCCTGCCTGATCATCCCTAACCACCCCTGTCTGCCTGCCTGATCACCCCCAACTGCTTGCCTGCCTTCCTGCCTGCCTGATTGCCCCCATACCCGGGACCCAGGCTTCCCTCCCTCTGGCCGGCCACAGGCAACCCGAACCTGGGCTTCCCTCCCTCTTGCCAGGCACCCAGTGAAGCATAGTAACCTCCATCTTATATAAAACTGCTGTTTGAAATTCTCTGCTATTGTTAGATAGTCCCTTGTTCTGTAAACTCTCATTTTTAGACAGTCTCTTATTCTGTAGAATAACTGTTTTAGTTTGAATAATAGAAAAAGATAAAAACTTAACTGTCTGACCTTGCAAGCCAGCCATCTAACGTAATGGACTAACATTGATAATAACTCCCATATTCTTATGCCAAATGCTTGTTCTTTATGTATCCAAGATTATAAACTGTCTGTAACAATAACTCACACAGAGCCCTTTGTATAATTTGCAGACAAAGAAGCTCAAAAGGTATAAATATGAGAAACTTCCTGTGCGACTTTGCTCAGAGATTTGGAAGAAACACCTCCCTCTGGGCCACGCACAATAAACAACTCCTAATTAATTGGCTCATTAAGGCATCTTGTATCTCACTCGCTGATTTATGATACAACACCGGGACCCCAGGTGGTTTCGTCTGGGCCCTGGCTTTGTAAGGAAGGACGTCTGGAATGATGTCTGGAAGACATCCAGTCTATCCCTTAGCATATTACCCTTTTATTAGTATAGATTATGTATAACAAGATATTGTAAAAATTAAGTTACAAAATTTATATTAAAACTTTTCTTATATACTGTTATATTGGCTGTGTTGCAAAAATACTTCTTGTGGGCCACATGTGGCCCGTGGGCCGTGAGTTTGACATGCTTGGTGTACAGTGTAGTAGATGTCTTCTTGTCTTCTAATTCCTAGATCATCTTCTGTCTGCATGTTCTATCCACTACTGAAAGTGAGGCACTAAAGTCTGTAAATACTGTTATTTACTTTTCTCATCAAATCTGGCACTTTTGTTTTGTGAATTTTGGGAGTACTGTTATTGGGTGTATATATATTCATATGTGTTATAACTTATTGGTGAATTTATACCTTAATCTTTATAAATGTCACTTTTTATTTCTAGTAACAATTTTTGTCTTAAGATTTAATTTGTCTTTTATTAGTATAGTCAATAAAAACCTGATTTGGTTACTATTTATATAATATGTTTTTCATACTTTTACTTTTAATCTATATATATCCTTTTCATTTCTATATGATAAGTTCTGCATACATGTTGGGGCACACATTCAGTGATTTGGCATGCAATTTTTATCTCTGCCTTTGTGTTCCTCTTATTCTACAACATCTCAAGGTTATACAGCATGAGTGCTCAGGGCTTTTTCGGGTCTTTTCTCATCATGTAACCAGACCTTCTTTTGCACTAGAACTATACATATGCATGGCCTCCAAATCGCCAGGAATGTGTTAGAACTTTTCAAAGACCCATATAGACATTTAATTTACCAGCTTTCCTTTCATGCATTTGGGCAACTTTTTTTCCAAGTGTTATCACCATCTAAGGAAGCTCTGACGTTCTACAAATATCTTTGTTTTTGATGAGCTCCTCCAAGAAACAGATTGTTCTCAGAGAATGAGGTCTGAGTCAGGCCAAATAAGGTCTTGTCTTGAGAACAGACAGACAGGTCAAATAATGAAAATAACCTCTAAGAATGTTGTTTTGAAGAGCTCCAAACCTGTCCTGCTACCTGTAATGGCTGATACACTGCTAGTGTTCACTATGATTGTGGGCCTGTTAATTTTCAAGGATGCTATGGAAGTGGCAAACGAGTGAGCACAATAAGGCAGGTTAAAATAACACAGAGCTTTCTTGAGTAAAAGCTCCAGGATTGGTATGTCTTTAGTTAATTTCCAGAATCATGAAAAAAATAATTTTAAGTTTCTTTTTACCCCAGGGTTCTAGTTTCAGTTATGGAATGGAGCATGTCACCATTGCTTACTTAACCAATTACACTGATGTCACCCTTAATTGAAATTTGAGAAGAACTCATAAATCACATGTAAAAAGACAATTAATTTTCTTCAATTAGACATGTGAGAAATTTCAATTTTTAGCAAATTTTAAATTATGCATTAATCTAAGCAGAAAATAAAACCAACTTATTATCACATCATGTAAACTACTAAAAAAATTGAGTTGATTTAATTCCCACTTTTTGTAAGTGAATAGTTATAGATGTTTTATGTAAACAATACATACTTTGATTTGTTTAGTTACTGTTATGCCATAAGGTCTTTCCTATGAGCTAAACATTACTTAAAGGCAGGCATTTTTATTTATGTGTAACAATTATTACATATATGCTAAATAGTTTGCTATGTTATCCTATCTAATAAAAGAGTAATATTCAAATTAACCATTACTCAACTACACCCATAAGCCGTGCCCACCAGCCAATCAGGAGAGAGTATGCAAATTAACCCAACCAAGATGGCTGCAGCCATGGAGCTAGCAGGAGGCTTGGGTTTCCCCGGCAATGGAGGAAGCCAAGCTTTCTGCACACCCTGGCCAGCCTAGGCCTCTATTCAAGGCTATAAAGTTTCAATTATAGAAGATAAATAAATCCCAGATACCAGGGCCTCCGCTTGAGTCACCAGGGGGTGTGGCCAGCCTGAAAACCACCACAGGCCCCTCGCCCAGGCTGCCCCACACCCCAAGGGAACCCCCACCCTGATCCGGGACATACTTTAGGGAAAACCAGCTAGTGCCCACCCATGCACCAGGCCTCTATCCTCCTATCTAATAAAAGAGTAATATGCAAATTGACCATCACTCCAACACACAAGATGATTGCCCCCATGTGGTCAAAGATGGCTGCCCCCATGTGGACACAAGATGGCCACCTCAAGATGGCTAGCAGGGGAGGGCAGTTGGGAGGGACCAGGCCTGCAAGGGAGGGCAGTTGGGGGCGATCAAGCCTGCAGGGGAGGGCAGTTAGGGGTGACCAGGATGGCAGAGGAGGGAAGTTGAGGGCAACCAGAGCTGCAAGGAAGGGCAGTTCGGGGGGACCCAAGCCTGCAGGGGAGAACAGTTGGGGGGGACCAGGCCTGCAGGGGAGGGCAGTTAGGGGTGACCAGGCCTGCAGGGGAGGGCAGTTAGGGGCAAACAGGCTGGCAGGGGAGCAGTTAGACATTAATCATGCTATCAGGGGAGTGATTAAGGGGTGATCAGGCTGGCAGGCAGAATCGGTTAAGGGCAATCAGGCAGGCAGGTGAGCAGTTGGGAGCTAGCAGTCCTGGATTGTGAGAGTGATGTCCGACTGCCCGTTTAGGCCTGATCCTACTGGGATTGGGCCTAAATGGGCAGTCGGACATCCCTTGAAGGGTCCCAGATTGGAGAGGGTGCAGACTGGGCTGAGGGACACCCCTTACCCCCCAACCCTCTTGTGCACAAATTTCGTGCACCAGGCCTCTAGTTAACAAATAACTACTGATTGATATACTTAAACAGAATTTTAGATAAATGAGCCAAAGATGACCTTTGTATATTGGCCCCCAGTTTACTTATTTCTTCATAGCAGACTGATACAAATTATCTCAAATGCCTACCATCAACCTGCAAATGTTTACCATTTGATTGTTTGAAACAACTGAAAAGAAACAGATTTTAAGCTATGCTTTGCATAGCCCATGAAAATACACTCAGCAACTGGCCATGTGTAAGGTAAGCCCCAGACCATAAAGACCTCAAGCCACTGCTGCCCTTCAGAAACTTCTGATCCAGAAACTGTGATGGGCTACTGAATGGTATCACCTAGACGTGTAAGTTCCCTTTCTAACACCCTTTTCTCCTGAAAGTTCCCTTTCCCTTCTTTCTCTTGAGAGATGACCCCATGCCATAGCTTCTCTGGAAGACTCACACTATAAGGGATTTTCCTCATATCACAGTGCTGCCCAGTAAAGCTTGTAAGTTCTGTTGCTACCTTGTGGTTTATTTTTTTTTTCCCTTGACCTGTCCTAATACTCCTCAAACCTACACATAGATCCATTGCTGTGGCCATCATTGATTATTTATTTTGAATAAATTACAGTAAGTAATATCACTGTGCCAAAAAACATAAACACTTTAGTGAAATGCACATTTTATATATTTGCAAAAATATAACATATTTATTGCAAAAGTTATAAAAAATACCAATCAAACAAAAATTAAAATTTACCCATTTTCATATAACTCAAAATTATGGCTGATGGACTAGTTGTGTTCTTTTTGTAATTATATATTTTTAATTAAAATATGACATATCATACTTATATCTTGAGGCTGAATTTTTGCTTAATATTTAAAAAATAGTCATTAAATCAATAAATATCTTATAATATTAATTTATAATTATGTAGTATTCTGTTGCACAAATGTAACATAATTTGTTTAGCTAAACCTCTACTTTCAAGTATGTAATTTATTTCACATATTGTGCTCATCTGAAATTATAATCTTTTTGGATAATAGTTTTGCAAATATTCTTGTTTATTCACATTAAGAAAAACTTTAAAAAGTTACATTGATGAATCCAGGGGCATCGATTATTTTAAGAATTTTATATATGCAGCACCATAAAGAGTAAAATAAAAAAATAAGAAGTTCCATGCCCTTGTTCCCTGATGGAAGCATGAAAAACCAACAACAACAACTAGAGATGGAATAAAATAACTTTAAAAGCCACTCTGAGAAACAGTAAAAGATCTAGAGAAACCAAGTGAATGTGCAATAAAAAAAGCAACTTTCCAAGCATTAGGAAATGTTATGGTTTATTTATATGCCCTTGGCCCAACCCCTCCCCACTGTAAGGCAGTATGGTTAGGAGGAAGCAAGGACTAATTCCCAATGGCCTACCTTGAACCAGTCGGAGCAAAGAAGATCTTATTTGCAATATTCTAACCTATCTGGGTAATACTCAATGGACTGGTCCTCTTTTTGCTTGGCTTAGAGCTCAGATGGGAAGAGCAGCATAGCTCAGTTTTTAGGTTGTGCCTGAAAGAGTAGGCACATAGTAAGTACTCGATAATTAATATCATTATGAATATTTGTGCACTAGTTTTATGATTCTTCAAAATTCATTGGATGAGCCCCTATTCTATGTCAGGCAAAGTGATAGACATCTCAGTTACTAAGACATATCACGCATCATCCCTGACCCCAAGAACTTACAGTGAAGTAGAAAAAAAATGACAAATGACTTGGTGCTATAATGAAGGGGTTGTTAAGTTTAATTTGATTCAGGGAGCATATGAACTTAGATGAGAAAAAAATTAAAACTTTATTTGTATTAACCTCCAAGTGAAATTTAGCATTTCTTTTAATTATTGATATAGGTGACAAATCACAATAGTGTTAGCAGTGCCTGTGACTTTATTTCTAAGAAAAATTACAGATATTTCCATAAGAAGTTACAGTTCTTGCAGGTATCTCAAAATATTATTTGTCCTCATCACTACTTTGAAATTATGATAATTATTGGACTGACCTGCTATTTGATCTTATCTGGTACATTAAAAAAGAATGTAGATGAATGGACAAAAAAGCTGTGGTACATTTACACAATAGAATACTATGCAGCTATTGCTCAGTTAGTTGAGTAAAATCCCATGCACCAAAAGGTCACCTGTTTGGTCCTGGTCAGGGTACATGCCTGGGTGCTGGCTGGATCCCCAGTAGGGGGAGTGCAGGAGGCAGCCACCAATGTTTCTCTCTCACATTGATGTTTCTCTCTCTCTCTCCCTCTCCCTTCCTCTCTCTTTAAAATTAACAAAAACATAATAAATAAGTAAATAGTCACAGGAATGTAAAGTATAGCATAGGAAATATAGTCAATAATATTCTAATAACTATGTGTGGCATTACATGGATATGAGATTTATCAGGACGATCATTTAGTAAGTTTTATAGTGTCTAGTCACTGGGTTGTAATATAATATTGCATGTAAATTATAATTTAAAAATAAAAAAATATTTAAATAAATAAATAAATAAAAGAGTGATGTTAAAAACATTTAAACAGTAATGCATGGGAAGCGATCAATCAGATTTACATTTCAGTTGTATAGTGTGAAGTAGGAAACTTGTATATATCATAATTGTATATTTTTTCAACGGTTAAGCCAGATGTCCTAACACTTTCTGTTGAAAATATTCTTTATACATTAATTAAGAGTGCTAGGTCTTCATATATTAACTTATCAGTAATACTTTGGTTTGTTTCTATATTTTCCAGTCCATTTTATTGGTTATCATATTTTAATGTTGGATAGGAATAAACTTGTTTTTTATCTTCTCTCTTCTCTTTTTCCCAGTTTTATGGTCCTGAGCAATTATTCTTGTAGATTGACTTAAAAGTCATTTTTTTGAGTTTTAAAATCCCATTTTGGTTCTTATACTAAATTTACAAATTCATTTTAAGAAGAGTTTGTCATCTTTGCAATATCAGATTTTCCCAACTATAAATGTGGTACACCTCTTCATTAAACTCTTACTTGACATTGCTCAGTACAAATGTATTGCTGCTATTATTCACAAGGAAAGACATACATTCTTTCCTAAAATACTTATGAAAAAGTTCACATTGTATTTTTGTTGTGAATTACATAATTTATAATTAATATGTCCAATTAGTTATTGTTGCAATTTTTACTAATTAGTTCATTGTTATTTATTTTTTATCCTCCCCACTTAAATTTAAAGCATCCTTATTATATAACAAAAATACATTAATTTACATAATCTATTTATACATACATATATCTATTCAAGTTTATTTTATCTACAGTCTTATTTTTTTTGTTGTTTGTTAAAAATGTTTTATTGATTTTAAAGTGTGGGAAAGAGAGAGGAAGAAAGAGAGAGAGAAACATCATTTGGTTGCCTCCTATACATGGGATTGAAATTGCAACCTGGGCATGTGTCCTGACCAAGTGGTAATTAAACTAGCCACCTTTGCCCTAACCGGTTTGGCTCAGTGGATAAAGCATCGGCCTGCGGACTGAAGGGTCCCAGGTTCGATTCCAGTCAAGGGCATACACCTTGGTTGCACATACCCAGTAGGGGGTGTGCAGAAAGCAGCTGATCAATGTTTCTAACTCTCTATCCCTCTCCCTTCCTCTCTGTAAAAAAATCAATAAAATATATTTAAAAAATAAACTGGCCACCTTTTGGACCATGGGACAATGTTCAACCACCTGAGCCATACTGGCCAGGGCCCTAGGAGTTACTTAAATGACTTTTGTGACATTGTGACAGCCAGTAGTGGTATTATGGTATGTTTACAGCAGAAACTCACAAAGATAATTCACATGTAATAATGTTTCAACAGGCACAAAATTCAGTTGCTGTGGTTACTTAAATAACCCAAGTACATCACTGGTTTAAATTTCAGTTAAACATGGTATATTAACTATAATTCTTAAAGTAGGAATAATATAGACCCAGACGATGGGAGTCTCCAGCCCCAAAGAATTACTCTCTTCAGCAGTTCATCACTTATAAAATCTTCCTTGCATCCAATGGTACCATACAACTATGTTTTCTGGCCTTTATAACAATAATAATATTTTCTTCAGTATGATATAACACTTTCCTCATTTTCATCTGAGTTGTCACCAAAGGACCTTTCACATTCATTTTTCTACCTATCTGTTCTGGAAAATATATGTTTTCTCCACAGCTAATTTATCTTTTTTTATTATTTTCAAGAAAAATGATTTTAAGTATAATAATGTTACATGCAGTAAACATTAATATTTCAAGAAAAATTATTTTAAATATAATATTACATGCAAAAAGAATTAACATTTCAAGAAAAGATTTTAAATATTACCAAAATATTTTAAATATTACCAAAAGTGTACTAACATAGTATAATACCACAAAAGTTGTAGGAAATATTAAAAACCTGTAAATAACAGGATTAATTCTTTTCTAAAATATTTTTCCCCCCTCTGGCTCTATTTTGGTTCATCAGTTTATGTTGTTCATTATATTCCACAAATGAGTGAGATCATGTGATATTTATCTTTATCCGGCTGGCTTATTTTGCTTAGCATAATGCTCTCCAGTTCCATCCATGTTGTTGCAAATGGTTAAGAGTTCCTTCTTTTTTACAGCAGCTTAGTATTCCATTGTATAGGTGTGGTGTACCACAGTTTTTTAATCCACTCATCTGCTGATGGGCACTTAGGCTGTTTTCAAATCTTAAGCTATGGTGAACTGTGCTGCTATGAACATAGGGTTGCATATATCCTTTCTGATTTGTGTTTCTGATTTCTTGGGATATATTCCTAGAAGTGGGATCACTGGGTCAAATGGGAGCTCCATTTTTAATTTTTTGAGGAAACTCCATACTGTTTTCCACAGTGGTTGCACCAGTCTGCATTCCCACTAGCAGTGCAAAAGGGTCCCCTTTTCTCTATATCCTTGCCAGCACTTGTCAGTTTTTGATTTGCTGATGGTAGCCATTCTGTCAGGTGTAAAAGGGTACCGCATTGTTGTTTTGATTTGCATCTCTCCAATGATTAGCGACTTTGAACATGTTTTCATATATCTCTTGATCTTCTGTAGGTCCTCTTTTGAAAAGTGTCTATTTAAGTCTTTTGCCCATTCTTTGATTGGATTGTTTATCTTACTTTTGTTGAGATATATGAGTACGGTCTTAATTTTTAATACATTTGTGACCTGTTTAGTTGTTCTTTACCTATCATCTGCACTCAGTATATCCTAAGTTTCTATAATCTGAAGCCCTATGTCTTCCTTTAGTTTATGAAAATTTTATCCTATTATAACTTAACTAGGGGCCCAGTGCACAAAATTCGTGCATGGCGGGGAGGTCCCTCAGCCCAGCCTGTCCCTTCTCACAGACTGGGAGCCCTCAGGGGATGTCCTACTGATGGCTTAGGGGAGCAGGCCTAAGCCGCAGTCTGGCCTCCCTCTGCAGGAGGCGACCAGGCTGATCAGGGGAAGGCACCAGCCCCATCACCCCACTGCTGCAGCCACTGCCAGCCACTGCAGCCCCCAAGGTGTTTTCATCAACACGGATTCCAGTCTCTTCACCATGAAAAAATGACAACTTTCTTTAGGCATTTTCAAGATGTCTCTTTCATAGGATATGACATTTCTTTCTTTCTTTCTTTTCTTTTTTTTTATCATCACATGAGGATATGTTTCCATTGATTTTTAGAGAGTGTGGAAGAGAGAGAGGGGGAGAGACAGAGAGAAACATCAGTGTGAGAGGGACACTTTGATTGGTTGCCTCCTGCATGAGCCCGATGTGGGCCCCAACCAGGGAGAAGCCTATAACCTAGGTACATGCCTTTGATCAGAATCAAACCCAGACCCTGCAGTCAGCAGGCCGAGGCTCTATCCACTGAGCCAAACTGGCTAGGGCAGGATATGACATTTCTTAGCCCCTCCAGCAGTGGACCTTCGGTTTTTCCTCCAGGAGTAAGGTGGAAAAACCCTAGATCACCTTCTTGGATTCTTATTACCCAAGTTACCAAGAACACTGCGAGTGGTGGCGTTCAGGAGCTTAGCCAATGAGTGGTCAGAAAAGGTGTTTATGCTTGAACTGGTTTGGCTCAGTGGATAGAGCAGCCTGCAGACTGAAGGGTCCCAGGTTTGAATCCTGTTAAGGGCATGTACCTTGGTTGGGGGCACATTGCCAGTGTGGAGTGTGTAGGAGGCAGCTGATCGGTGTTTCTCTCTCATTGATGTTTCCAACTGTCTATCCCTCTCCCCTTTTCTCTGTAAAAAATCAATAAAATATATTTTTTTAAAAATAAAAGAAAAGGTGTTTCCTCTGCAGCTCATGCGCAAAGGAGCCCCAGTGTTGTGTCCACTGGGCTAGGGAGATGTCCCTGCAGCCTGGGGGGGCACATCCCCTCCAAGCCAGCAGCCAGCCCCGCATTGTGGGCGCTGGCCTGGGGGGCGTGCAGACCCGGGCTGGGAGGCGTGCAGACCTGAGCTGCACGGTGGCTGCCAGGTCCACACGTCACCCAGGCCAGCAGCCAGCCCTGCATTGTGGGTGCTCGGCTGGGGGACGTGGACCCAGGCCACTGCTTGGCGTCGACAGAAGCACTCTGCTTCACTATGGTGATGTAGCGGATGTTCCCACCCCACCCCTAGCTGCTTGGTGCCTACGTGTGGGCCTACAGGCTAGGAGCAGCCTGGGTCCTGAGGATGTTCCCGGGACCTAGGCCACTCGGAGCCTGCGTATGCAAATTAATCGCCATCTTTGTTGGGTCAATTTGCATACCCACTCTGATTGGCTGGTGGGTGTAGCAGAGGGACAGTCAATTTGCATGTTTCTCTTTTATTAGTGTAGATTATTTTTTTCTGCTCTCTTATTCCCAATTTTGTATATGCTGGATTTATGTCCTACCAGAATATTATATCATTTTCTCTTTGAACATTTGTGTTTTCATGTTCAACTGAATTTTGAAAATTATTTTCATGTTTATTCTCTACATTTAATAGTTCCTTTCTTGGCAATTTATTTTTGCTCTTTTCTTCTAATGTAGCTTTTATTTTTGCTCCTTAATTTTATTTTCCTTATAAATTTTCTTTAATATCATCAACCATTCTTTTCTTACCTATTACTTGGATGATCACTAGTTATCAACATCTATTGCTTTATCTTTTATTTACTGTTTACATCCTACAGTGTATATTTCTATATTTTCTTGAATTTTATGATGAGTGAAAATTAGATGTCAGAAAATATATTACAAATTATATTAATGTAAAAATGTTGAATAGTATGCTCTTCCTCTGTAATAAGAATGTTAGTCTCCTCTTTTTAAAATTTTTCTTTATGTACATACCTTATATAGGCTATTTTCTGTTTAATTCCCTTTGAGCAAGCCAAATTTACCTCTCAAATATGAACTTGGAGGCATAGGTTATAGTTTAATTAAGTCTTTTGTTGTTTTCACTATTTTATTTAGCATGAACATGCTCTACTGATAAAGGGTCTCATATCCTTTTCTCCTGATGAAGTAATTTTAAAATATAGAATTATTAACCCTTTGCACTCGCTTGCTTTTTTCTTGATTCCTTTATTCTACTCGGAATTTAATTTTTTAAATACCCCAGATTTTACAAAGCGTGGCAGTAGAATAAAAAAATGGAGTTTCTTTTCATACAAATTTATTTATTTGGATTTATTTATATTTCAAATTATTGATACATTCAAAGAGCATAAAAAGAGCTGCTACCGATGCTAACCATGTCGAGTAACACTCGACATCCGAGTGCAAAAGGTTAAGCCATAATGTAAAGGAATGCATACTTTATTTCCTATCAAAAGACATCCTATATAATAAAAACCCAGCGACCGAAATGGTGAAACAACCAGAACGACAGAGACCAGAACACCATGGCCCCTTGCCCAGGCTGGCCCCGCCCCCCCGGGAACGGTTAGGGGTGCCCCTAGGCAACGCGATAGGGTATGAGTTTGATGGGGGAAAGTCGAAGAAAAGGGGGGAAGGTCTTATGGGTCTGCAGGGTTGGGGTGGTCAGCCTGGAGTAGGTGTGGAGTGTGCTGGGGAAGGAAGAGGAAGATCCGATTGGAAAATGGCTCAGCACAGTACCTTTCTCATTGTGAACTGGGATGGCGCCAGCCATGGACTGAATGGGCGGTTGTTTCATGAGTGCACTTGGGACTGACATGTTCATGGCAGTGGCAATACTCCCGAAACTTCACTGATTCCAAATAGTAAACAGCTATCAATGTCAAAGAACAGCAAATCCTCTCCAACTAGAGGCTCTGGACGACTGAAGGAAACACCACTTAAGGAGGAGCTCCGGAAGTATGTGACCAGAGGATTGTGGGATTGTGGAGGATGCCTGGACACCTACTGCTAGAAGGTGAGCCTATTATTGCGCATGTACATAGTCAGCCCTACAGTCCTCAGTCTCACAGTATTTGGATGTGACTTCTGTCAGGATATTATTTCTATGGAGGTTTGCTGTTTCCTTATGGCAAGGAAGATCAGAATTAAAGGTTTCATTTGTTACCTTGGTTTGAAGCAGAGGAAAATGGGATAGTGATGAATAAGAAACTTTTGTGATAGTCAAGGGCAGTTTTTCCAGATTGTTAAGAGCTTAGAATTAGAGTTTAATTGGGATAGAAATCTTGCTAATAGCACCTGATGCTTGAAATCTGAGCACTCTACTTTTAGGTTTTCCTGTTCAAGTTTTTAGAGACTATCTATTAAAACATTCCTGGTTGGAAAATGCAGAACACCACAGCCCCTTGCTCAGGCTGGCACCACCCCCCAGGAAGTGGTTAGGGGCGATGAAGCAGGCAGGCAGAGTGGTTAGGGGAGATCAGGCAGGTAGGCCAGGAAGGTAGGCAGAGTATTTAGGGGCTATCAGGCAGGATTGGGCCTAAACCAGCAGTCGGACATCCCACAAAAGGTCCTGGATTGCGAGAGGGTGCAGGCTGGGCTGAGGGACCTCCCCCACCCCCTGTGCACAAATTCGTGCACCTGGCCTCTAGTAAATCCATAAATGCAACTGTCAGAGTGAGTCTTTACTATACCTGTTAAAGATTCAGTTATTTAATGCTGTTACAATCACATCTCTAGCATAAAGTCTAAAACTACTTTTCCTTTTTTCTTTGGGAAGCTAAAGTGAAGGATGAATATGATAGCCTGAAACAGTTTACAAATTTGCTCTTTTCAATCAGAGAGTGACTTCCTCCTATTACCAAGAACATTTCTCTATCCCTGAGATAACTATGCAGTTGGAATGTGTTCATGGGGATGCACTATTGTTCCCCCCATGCAATATTATCACTAATTCTGCCCTATCATTCCCTTCTCTACTTTAAACTTTAAAAAAGAGTTTTTCTAACTACTTTAAACTTAAATAAGAGATATATTATCCCATTTATTATGATGTCATCATTGCTCGATGTTCCTAATTCCTAGTTCTATTGTTACAGTCTCTCTTTTCTTTTATGTATGTATTCTTAGATTAGATTAGACAATGTTAGTTTCCTCCAAATTATTATACAGAAGTTCATATTTTTTCCATTTGTAAAAATTTTATAAAATTTCCAACTTATAGCCGAAACCGGTTTGGCTCAGTGGATAGAGCATCGGTCTGCGGACTGAAAGGTCCCAGGTTCGATTTCGGTCAAGGGCATGTACATTGGTTGCAGGCACATCCCCGGTGGTGGGTGTGCAGGAGGCAGCTGGTCAATGTATCTCTCTCATCGATGTTTCTAGCTCTTTATCCCTCTCCCTTTCTCTCTGTGAAAACTCAATAAAATATATTTTAAAAAAAATTTCCAACTTATAGAAAAGTTGCAAATAATTGTCATGAGCTCTTTATCAAGATTTGTGACTTAAAAATATTTTGTCCCACTTGCTTAATTATTATCATTCCTCTCATCTCTTTCTCTCTTAAAATCATTTGAGGGTAAGTTATAATCACCATGCTTCCTTACCCATAAGTAAATCAGCATGTATGTCTTAAGAAAATGAACATAAGTAACCACAGTAAAATTATAAAATTCAGATAATTTAATATTAATATAATACTATTACCCAATCATATCTCATTTAAATGCCATCAATTTTTGCAGTACTTTTTATATCTATTTTCCTTCCATTCCAATATCCAGTCCAAAATCTCAAATCATGTTTGTGTGATGTCTGCCTCATATTCTATAACCTGAAAGAGTTCCTCAGCCTTTCTTAGTGTTTCTTGACCTCAAAATTAAATACATGCTAGCCATTTTAGTAGAATATTCCTCAATTTGCGACCTGTTACTTTTCATTATAGGTCTCAGTTCATTTATTTTAGGGCAAGATTAACTCAGAGTGATGTAATCTCTTCAGTATGTTTTATCAAGATGTTAACTTTGATAACCTAGTTAGTAATTAGTAATATTAGGGAGATTCTTTGAGAATATGTAGATATCTTTGCCACATGAATATCTGAACCCACTAGTTTAAACATTTAATTATAATTTCCTAACTCTGCATTTCTTCTATAATTATTAGTTGGCATTCAAATGTAAGAAAGAGCTTTCCTGCCCTAACTGGTTTGGCTCAGTGGATAGAGCATCGGCCTGCGGATTAAAAGGTCCCAGGTTCTATTCCGGTCAAGAGCATGTACCTTGGTTGCAGGCACATCCCCGGTAGGAGGTGTGCAGGAGGCAGCTGATCAATGTTTCTCTCTCATCGATGTTTCTAACTCTCTATACCTCTCCCTTCCTCTCTGTAAAAAAATCAATAAAATATATTTTTTAAAAAAAGAAAGAGCTTTTCTTTCTCCACTATATTTATTTATTCATTTATATCAGTATAAACTCATGGATTCTACAATTTATATATATAAAAGCCTAAGCGACTGGACAACCAGATAACCAGATGACCAGCAGACCAGCCGGTAGCTATGATGCGCACTGACCACCAGGGGACAGACGCACAGCAAGAGTGCCCCTCAGCTGACAGATGGGCGCCAGACGCCAAACTCATGACTGGAGAGCACAGCTGCAGTGGCAGCCTCTCCCGCAGACACTCTCCCTGCGTGCCCCAGTGGCATTGCCAGGCACAGCAGAGATGGGATGAGTGGGAGCAGTGAGGCGCCCAGCCCCCGGCTCGGGCTCCTCCCTGGCGCACAACTCATGCTGTGCAGGATAAACCTGGACAGCAGGCTGAAGCCCAATGAGCTGGTGGGTAAGGCTTGGCTATGGAGGCATGGAGGTCCACTGATCCCCACAGGCCAGGCTGAGGGACCCCACTGGTGCATGAATTTGTGCCCTGGGCCTCTAGTATTAACATAATTATAATACATTATTATAATAATTTAACTTAATCTTATTGCCTTAGTTTTTGTCCAGTGAAAATTCATTAAAGTTATGCCCTGTGTCCCTTAGGAGTGGTTCATCATTTGTTGAATATTTCCTATCTTCCTGGCACAAAAAAGCTGTTCCATGATCATCTTGTATTCTTCCTGCTCCACACTTGGAATTGGCTATTTCCACATGGAACTCTGGAGTTTTATGGTGGAGAATGGTATCATAAATGAGACTCCGATTATTAAATTTGCTTACTCTTACTGGAGAGACATGGATTCTAGTTCCCCTCAGTAGAGAATTTATACTGACATGTCTAATACCAACCTGATATTACAGGGTAAAAAGATGTATTCTACTTTTCACTCTTCTAATATTTGTTACTTTCTTCTCTAAGAGAAAGAAAAAGTGACTTTCAACTGTATAAGATAATTACTACCCCTTGATATAAGCAATGCTATTACCAATGGAAGTGTCTTAGGCATATAAATGATAAAATGGTAGAAAATATGTCTATTTCTCTCTAGTTTTATGGTTTTTGGTCTTGTATAGAAGTACAGAGTCAGCTCAATTTTATTCCATATCTTTAGCTTATATATTTTTCTCTGTTATATTTTTTAAAACTTACATTTTAATTTGTAATCTAAAACTGTTTTCAGTGTGTGTCTAGATGTAGATCCCAATATACTTAGTATAAAGCCTGTCAGTCTGTATACACATTGTTTTCAATGTAAGAGAAAAAAATATCTTCAATTAAGTTGATTATTCATATTCAATTTTATGATTTGTTATTCAGTAATACCCATAATTCTTAAACTGAATATCCACTTTCTAATCTTCATATATATTGCTCAATTTTTTCATTTTCATTTCTTTGAAGCTTAAGGACTTTAATCTTACCTTACTGTTTACTGTTCCTGTTTCCTGGAGAACATGTTTTCCAACAAATCATTGGTAATGCCAATCAGATTTATTTTTATTCACTTTCCCTCTGTTTATGAAATAATTTCTGGAGCTTATGTTTTTTGAGCCTTCAGGACTAGGTCTTATTTCTCTAAATATACAATACATTTCAAATCTAGTCATTGTAATACTTTTTTAGTTTTATTAAAGCATCCTGAAGGGTAAGAGAGATATAAGCACAATATTTGCTTTAAGACAGAAAATGTGGTTTGTATCAGCCCCAGTAATGCCGTACAACAGAAGTGGAAAATCACTATTTTTGCATGATATAAGACTCTTCATCGAGAGAGGGAGCATTCATTTACATTTTTTCATTGCATACCTCAGCCCCCACCCCGGATATTAATGCTTAAACATTTGAGTAATAAGTTTAAAATATGGAAAGCCCATTCTTTAACACTGACTGCATCATTTCCCCTCAAAAGAACATATGGAGAAGGTTGATGTACCTAGATCATACTACAATTATGCCAAAATTATTTATTCACTACAACTATTTAAACTTTCTATAGCACTCTAAATCTATGGACTACCTAGAAAAACTTAATTGCCAGCATGTTCTACACTTGTTCCATTGAATAGTTCCCACACACCAACACACAATTTTGTTGTTGTTTGTTTTACTTATTTGAGTGAACTTTCTGCTACGACATACACTCCTATTATCTACTTAGCTTCAAATCCTTTTTGGAGGCAGTGGAGGGATGATTATATGTCCTAACTAGAAATGAAATATAAAGTCTGAGGGCAAGTAATAACCTGGCACTTTCACAAAACAGCACCCATGCTAAAGATAGTTGGCTGTTCAGATAATAAATTCCTTACTACCTACCTGGCTGGCAGGATTGTTCTATATCTTGCTTACTGTAGAAGTTACTTCAGCTCTGTTTCTTTTGTTATGAGTATACATTCCTTTCCAATTCTGCCAGCAGCTATTATATTCGCCTTATTTGGGGGGAGAGGATAGGTTATTTTTAAATATATTTTTATGTCTTCATAAATATTATAAGGAATTTGAGAAAGGGCTTGCAGGAAACCATTATTAAAAACCCAGGAAATTATGATCAGGTTATTGGGTAAACTATCACATTTCCTTTATTTTTCTTTCTTTTTATGACAAATATAGCATTAAAAAATTATTTACTAAGAGTTTTAGTAGAAATCTTAATATTTTTATTTCTTTGAAATGTGCCACAAGATTATAAGCTATTTTTCCATTTTCTGAATCCAGTAATACATTTGTTATATTTTCTTTCATTCAAATTAAAATAAATCCATATTAACATTTTTAAAAGAAAAGGGGTTGCAGGACATGAATCTTAGAAAGATTCTTACTTTTACTTAAAACTTTACTTTCCTGATATAAACTTCTTTCCTAAGAACATAACTAATTTTCTCATTAGTCTGTCACATCCTTATTGAGCACTTAAAATATGCTGAGAATCATTCTAGGTACTATTATGGAATAGAATATTAGATATAGAATACTTATTAGTCAAGGACCCTATAATCTTGCTACTTGCTTTAATTATTTTATCCCATATGAAGAACATGATTTTATAGAATATATAAGCTTAACTGAATTTGGAAGAGAGTAAGATAATATGATTCGGTTGCATACTTGATATAATCATGCATTCATTTAATTTAATGGCTCTTTACCAAAAAATCATTATGATAAGACTTCAAAAGACAATATTGTAGAAATTCAAAGAAGAATAATATATTTATCCTGACTTGGCTGGGGAGTTCACGTATTAATGGATGAGACAGAAACAAACACAAATAATGATATTATTATTAACATGAATAAAAATTACAGGAGTAGGGAAAAGTGATTAATTTCATCTTATATACTCCCTGTCTTCCTTATTTTGTGAGTATCCCCAGTGAACAAGTGCCTGCCATATGGAGAGAATTCAATAAATATTTGTTGAGTAAATAAATGAATAAGATTAGAGGAGTTTCCAAAGAAAGTTTCAGGAAATAAGTAATATTTGGGTAAGTCAAGATATAGAAAGATACTTCCAGAAGAAAAGGGTTGGAACAAACTTTCTTGACAGAAAGAAAAACATAAGTGAAATTACACAGAGACAAAAATTAATGATTTGTGTGAGGAGCAGCAATTAGTCAATTGCAGCAAAATAATGTCATGCACATTTAGCCTTGATTCTGGAAATGTTCCTTAGGGCCAGATTATGAATGACAATGGATAAAAATCTAAGGAAATTGGACTTTATTCTATAGGGAATCAGAAATCACTGATGATTTCCAAACAATAGAATGAGAACCTGTCTGAGTTATTTGTAAAAACAGAGAGAGAAAAAAGTGAAGAGTCTGACTCAATGTTTTATAAATATTTTTAAAATATTATAAAAATAAAGATTAAAATACCATCTTTGTACACTGTAACAAAAATTTCTCCAGAGACTAAGCTTTGTTGTTTTCTTAAACAGGTGATTTTTTTCCCATAAAATTGGCATTTTAGACAAGCTGCCTATTAACCAAATGCGGCATGTGCTGCTGTGTTTTTTCACCTTATGACATTTTGTCACGTGTCAATTCTGTGTCAAATTATCTTTATGTGAGATTTGGGGAGTGTTGAAAGGCATTGCATTTTAACAACTACTGTTCGAGTTAGCTATTACCAACCGAGAATTTGAACTTCCCTTTTACAAATGCTCTGGGTTTAAATATTACTTCTTTATGAGTGCATGAGGACATGTGGCTAGGAATGTTTGTCATTGACTTACCATGAAAAAACATCATCCAGTATCCATTATCTGGCACTTATTATATTAGCTGCATATCTAGTGGCTGGTATATGACATTACAAGTTGGTTTTTCTAATTTGGAGGATCTTTAGGCATTTTATTAGCAGTAGAAATTTGGATGTTTACTGTGAACATAGGAATTGTCTTTAACAAATGGTTTCTGAAAGTTTTCAAATAATCTATAGATGGTATAAAAACAGAAACAAAAGTAAATTAGAAATAAAGAATGTGAGAATGGCCTAGCCATGCTTCTGTCTCCATTATCATCATTGTAGCTGTAAAATAGTCAGATTTAAATTTTTACTTTAGCTGAGGAAGTGCATGTGGTTTCAACTGCCCTTTATGACAGCTGCTTTACAAAGTTTTTTCAAAAGAATACACTGCAATAGAGCATGCCCTTAAAACCTGTCCACACTTTTCAACACCATTTCTGTTGTAGTCCAAAAAGTTATGTTTCCTCAGCATATTAGTTGATGGATCCATGATCATGCATAATTAAGTATGTAGACTTGAAAGGTAAACTGTGTAGGTGACAAAACAAATATGATTATATTGACTTTAAGACATTTCATTTAGTTCATGAATTTATATTATATTTTGTAAATTTTTCAAAAGCTCCAAGGTACTTCCTATCAGGTAAAAAAAGGAATCACAAGTTAGGGCTAAAGTAATTGCACCAACATTTAAAGTGTGCATAGCACCATATTTCAGTCACTGATGCGATCATTTATGAGTAGCCTATTATAATTTGTTAGCTCAGAAGTGACCTTTTTCTTGTAAGCAAAGGGCACATTTTACAGCTTTCTGAGCATGTCTTATCTACTTAGAAGGTTTTAAAGAAAAGTAAGATGAGGTGACATTTAGTTTTATTCTAGTTCATTGCCATTAACCTCCTGCTGCTTGCTGACTGTTAGATAGTTGTATACGGCCCTTAATCAAGAAAGAAAAAAAACACCCATTTTTTGTATGCCAATGAAATGTGTTCAAATATAAAGATAATAACAAAAATTGAAAAGATTAATAACTTCTGTCAATGATCTAGTACAACTCTTAAAGATCCATAAGAAATACACAATCAAAGGAATGATTCTTGAGAAGGTTTTCATCAAACTGGTCTTTACTAAAACCTAATCACTCCAACAACTGGCATTGCCTTTGAGCACAATAATTGACAAGCTTCATTTCCACATACTTAAGTTTACATGAACAGTAGAAAGATAACAGAATAGGAAATGATTCTGTTTTTGAGTTTCTTCCCAATGTTGTGCTTTCATTCAGAATGCAATTCCATTCCCAACTATGCTAGGCCATTTAGTCTTCTCAGTGCCTTGCTTTGCACCCTGTGGATCAATTCAGCTATGAAGTTAACAAAGTATGGAAGCTTTCTATGAGCATATATTCAACCATGCACTTGCTATACTTTTCTCTACAGTGTGCTTAATGGATTTGCACATAAAATCTAAGGCATTTTACAGGCTGTTTGGTATGTATGGGAAATCACAGTTCAGAATGAGGTTTTTATTTCAGTTAATTTAATGTTTGGAGTCTGTCAGATATACTGAGAGACGGGTAGTTATACTATGTGTGCAACAAAAGAATCAGATCTTCCCTCTTCCTTCCCTATGGTTATCTTTCCTTGAATGTGTTCATTAAACTGATAAATGATTTCCAACAGAGAACATTAGAAATGCTTCAGACTTTGCAGAACAAAAGAAAAAGTGTAAAAATTTAAAGTTAGAATTTCATACAGAGCCTTCTAGTACAAACTGAAACCTATACCAGTATTGATAATTATTATTTTCATATTATAATTTTCTTTTCACTGTTGGTAATGATTATATCCCATATTTCAAACAGAAAATATTCTAAACCTCTGTACTAATTGCAAACAGCAGAGAAATAAAAAAGAAGCTAAACTAGAATAGTGTGACAATAATTCACTTTTATCTGTATTAATGTTTAAAGTAATGCTTTGCATTTTCTAATATCAAAACAGGGGAAATTATTGTAAAATAAAAATCACATTTTGAAGGACCATCTCATTTAATAGATTAATTTGGAAATATTCTCTAAAAAAGAGCTTTTTGTTCATAAATGATTTATATTTTATGATTTGAGTGTTTTATTACAATAGCTTTTGTCAAATTTTCAGTGCTTTAATTCACCTAATTAATTTTCATGTACATTTCTACCATTGGATAAAATTGAACTCTTATTCCTTTGTCCAGAAAACATCTCCTTTTTATTTTGTCTTTCCTTTTGTAACCTAATTTTATCTATTTTCATTTTTAAAGTGAGATAGGTGAATTTTATTAAATATATGTGCAAATTATGAATTTTACCTAAGAATTATTACATTTAAAATGATGATCAATAATTTGATTACAAATCCATTTTAGTTTATAAATGCAAATGTTGTGTATGGAATAAAAAATAATTTCAAACTATATTAAATTAAAATTTCCCCCTCTAGCATATGTGATCAGTAATTATTATATTTAAATCACTTCATAAGCTTGTTTTCCTAGAAATAAAAATGAGAAACTAGAATCTTATGTTAAACATTAAACCATCTCCCTTCAGTTCATGTTACATTAAGAAGAGAGTTTTAATACTTTCAGATCAGAAAATTAACATTCATTACCTTATGTTTCAATGAGATAATGTAGCTTTATTTCAGACAAGAGTCTTGCATGTCTGTGTTAAGAGTGGTCCTTTTTATGAAATATGAACCATAATCTAGAAGTTATAATTATGCATAATCTGTACTAGTAAATTAGCTAAAACAGATGTAAATCACACTCTAAATTTAAAAAGAATACTATGATCAAGGAAACTATAGTAATTTCTGATCAGGATATAAATTACAGTTCTCTTCAAATTGATTATTTGGCTTCAGCTTTTTCTCATACAAAAAAAATTAAGTAGAATGAAAGACACTCAAATCCAACTGTCAGTGACCTACAAATACCTGTCATCTAAAAGATATGGAGTGGGTTTCCCAGTGAGGAAACATTCACATGTTTTACCTCCTGTCCTGGTCCTAGAGCCTATAATGGTGATCCCACTGGGGCTGGCTGGGGGAGAAGAGGCAAGTTTGTTCCAGGAAAAAAAAAAAAATATATATATATATATGGAGTGGTTTAGGAGCTGTAGCTAAGAATGTAAGTAATGAGTTTTCTCTGCTTGTAAAAATAAGTAATCAGTCCATTTTTATCCATCTGTGAGAATTAAATGTCACACCAAATGTTCTAAATTCAAATCACGGTACTTTTTGTGAGTAAATTTTTCAAAGCAAAGGTGATGGATACATTTTAATTATTCACTTCCAACCTCTTTCTTGTACATTTGTATGTCTTTGTCTCTCTTTAGCCAAAAACCATGCTTTGCACACAGCAAAAATTCAACAAATAGGTGGTGATTGGTTGATTTATGATTATGACAGGCACCCGTTAAATCTCACCTAATGAATGTATTAAATGTTTTCTCTTATTTTAACAAATGAAGCTACAAAATTAAAAAAAGAATTAGATTTTTAAAATACCAATAGTTACTATTATTAAAATATATGAGAATTGTATGCCTTTTTAAAAATTTCTTTATTGATTAAGGTGTTACATATGTGTCCTTATTCCCCCATTACCCCCCCCATCCCCCCCACTCATGCCCTCACCCCCTGGTGTCTGTGTCCATTGGTTAGGCTTATATGCATGCATACAAGTCCTTTGGTTGATCTCTCCCCCTTACCACCACCCTCCCCTACCTTCCCTCTGAGGTTTGATGGTCTGATCAATGTTTCTCTGTCTCTGGATCTGTTTTTGTTCATAAGTTTATGTTGTTCATTATATTCCATAAATGAGTGAGATCATGTGATATTTATCTTTCTCTGACTGGCTTATTTCACTTTGTATAATGCTCTCCAGTTCCATCTATGCTGTTGCAAATGGTGAGAATTCCTTCTTTTTTACCGCTGTGTATGCTTTTTTAATATTTTCTTAAATCCAAGATTATCACAAGGAGAGTCTCTGTTTACTCAGTAAAAAGTAAAATCTTTGAAATATGTGGTTTGTTTTGCAAGCTTTCTTTATTCTCTAACCTTTCCACTGGAATGCCTCATCACTTGTATGAAAATTATAGTTTGATCAAATCAACCAAGATGAAACCAGGAAAAAGAACCATGAGAATCCCATATAATTTGCTTAGGATAATTGGCCGCTTTACAATTTGTCTTGAAGCCAGCTAGAAAAATGTTATGATGGCAATCACACAGAAATTAAGAAATAAAGGAACATTTTCAGTGGCTGAATAAATGGACCAGAAAACAGAGGGAAGGCAGGGATAGGAGGGTAGGTGGGAAGAGATCAACCAAAGAACTTGTATACATATATGCATAACCAATGGACATAGGCAATAGGGTGGTGAAGGCCTGGGGCAAGGGTCAGGGGCAGGCTATAAGGGGTCAATGGGATAAAAAAGAGGACATATGTAATACTTTCAACAATAAAGATTTAAAATAAAAAAGTATCTTTTGATAAAATTCTTTTGAACCTATAGAGTAAAGAGGAATAAGGGCTGATGGGAAGAACTTAAGCTGAACTTAACTTACATATCAGATATACTAGATCAGGTTAAAAACAGTTTAAAAATTATCCAATCAAAAAATGTATCCAATCATCTATCGAAGGACACTTCTGTTGTTCCCATGTCTTGGTCACCGTGAATAATGCTGCAATGAACATTGGGATGCATATATCTTTGTGTAAAATTTTTTTCAAATTTTTGGTTTGATACTTAGAAGAGGGATTGCTGGGTCATAAGATAATTTTATTATTAATTTTTTGAAGAACCTTTATACTGTTCT
Organism: Eptesicus fuscus; assembly: GCF_027574615.1. Taxonomy (NCBI): domain Eukaryota; kingdom Metazoa; phylum Chordata; class Mammalia; order Chiroptera; family Vespertilionidae; genus Eptesicus; species Eptesicus fuscus. The sequence continues at coordinate 63,082,902 of NC_072473.1, read as the reverse complement.
CCATAGTGGCTGTACCAGATTACATTTCCACCAGGAGTGAATGAGGGTTCCTTTTTCTCCATAACCTAGATGTGGTACATATATACAATGGAATATAACTCAGCCATAAGAAAAGATGAAATACCGCCATTTGCCCCAACACGGATGGACCTTGAGAATATCATGCTAAGCAAAATAAGTCAGAAAAAGCTATAAACCATATAAAATCATATGTGGGATATAAAACTGAAACTCATAAACACAGACAACAGTGTGGTGATTACCAGAAGGAAAGAGATGGGGGATTGTAAAGGGTAAAGGGGGCCAAGTAAATGGTGACAGAAGATTTGACTTTGGGTCATGGGCACACAATGCAAATATACTGATCATGTATCATAGAAATGAACACTTGAAACCTATAGATCTTATTAATCAGTGTAATCCCAATACATTTAATAACAAGATTAATAACAAAATTAATAAAACAATTCTAAGTACCGTATTTTCTGGCGTATAATACAACTGGGCGTATAAGATTTTCCTGGGTTAAAAAGTCGTCTTATACGCCGGAAAATACGGTAATAGTAAATAGGCTTTTTGCCCAAGTGTCTCTTATGAATAGAGTGTCAGGTACCGTATTTTCCGGAGTATAAGACAACTTTTTAACCCAGGAAAATCTTATACGCCCAGTCATCTTATGCGCTGGAAAATACGGTATCTTCACATCAAAAAAGTTTGTGATGATCAAAATAACTACCAGGTCTATTAAGTCAACTGGGTTTTATGTTGCTCTGACCAGAAACATTCTTGGCAAAATTATTAACTACCAGTAGGTGTTTTCAAAAACCACTTTGTTGTTGTTTTTATATTCACCTCCTGATTTTTTGCCCCTCCCCCCTCTTGAAGGAGTTCAGTGTTCTTATACCACTGTGGAAGAGAAAAAGAGTTAAGTATGCTAATTGTCAATAAAATGTTATAACAATTTTCTGAGAAAAAACACTTTTGACAGATGTAAAAAGAATCAAGAGAAAACTTTATGATCATTACCTAAAATTGATTAATTGAATGATTTTATAGCATCAGTTAGTGTGTTTTTTTGAAAGATTTTTTATTGATTTTTAGAGAGAAAGTATGAGAGATAGAGATAGATAGATAGATAGAGAGATAGAGAGAGAGAGAGAGACATCAACGTCACCTACTGAGTGAGCCACACTGGCCAGGGATCAATTAGAGTGTTTTGATGATCTAGTTTCCTAAAGGGCAATGACAGCTACCTAAATCTGAATTTTGCTGCACCTTCTTTCAGAAACTATCCTATCTAATAATAGAGTAATATGCAAATTAGGCATCACTCCATGACAAAATGACGGCCCCCATACCCACAAGATGGCGGTGCCCAGTCCCCTCAGCCCTGCTGCTGGAGTGTCTGGCCTGTCCCACCAGCAAACAGAGCACTGAGAGCAGGGCATGGTTGCTTCCTTAGTGCTGCTGCAGCGGGAAGCTGCCAGGCCCTGCACACACGGAGCTGGTGGAGGAGCAGGGCCTGTCGCCGTGGTGATGGGGAAGACACCAGGCCCTGCACACAAGGAGCCCGTGGAGGGCAGGGCCTGGAGTCTTCCTGATGGTCGCCGTGGCGATTGGGCCTGTCGCCACGGCGCGCACACGTAAACCAGCGGAGGAGCAGGGCCTGGAGTCTTCCCGTTGGTCGCCATGGCAATCGGGAAGACTCCAGTGCCAGCAGAGCAGGGCATGGCGGCTTCCTGATCTTGGCAGCCGGGAAGCCTCCAGGCCCTGCAAAGCCAAGCATGGCGGCTTCCTTAGTGGGGCAGAGGCAGGGAAGTCCCCAGACATGACAGACAGAGCCCAGACAGCAGGGCTTGGGGGCTTCCTTAGTGGGCAGTGGTGGTGGGAACACCCCCAGGCCCTGCAGACAGAGTCTGGAAAACAGGGCATTGGGGCTTCCTTCACATGGCACATGGCAGCAGCAGGCAGAGAGCCACAGCAGGGCATGGGGGCTTCATCTCCATGGATGCAGGGAAACCTCCAGACCCCGCAGAGAGCAGAGAACCATGGGGAGTGGGCCTAAGCCATCAGTAGGATATCCTCTGAGAGCTCCTGGATTGTTGAGGGTGCAGGTTGGGCTGAGGGACCCCCGTGCACGAATTTTGTGCACCAGGCCTCTAGTCTATACTAATAAAAGGGTAATATGCAAATTAGACTGGACATCTTTCAGACATCTTCCGGACAAAGCCACGGTGGTAGGGGCCGAGGTAGAGGCGGTTAAGGGCAATCATGCCGGCAGGCAGTCAGGCAAGCAGTTAAGAGCCAGAGGTCCCGGATTGCAAGTGGGCAGTCGGACATCCCCCAAGGGGTCCTGGATTGGAGAGGGTGCAGGCCAGGCTGAGAAAACACTCCCCCCCCCCCCCCGTGCAAGAATTTCATGCACTGGGCCTCTAATATTATATATGAACAGAGCAAATAAAACCACTGCAATCTATGCCTATAGCATAATTTAGTATAAGTAAGTGTACTGGGTTGAGTAGTATTCCCCTAAAATTGATGTTCACCTTGAAACTCAGAATGTGACTTTATTTGGAAAAATAGTCTGCATATATACCTAGTCAAACTGGATTAGAGTGAGCCCTAATTTTAGCCTTATTGTCCTTATAAGGGGAGAAGACACACAGGGATACAGACATCACAGAAGAAAGTCAGCCATATGAAGAGAGAGGCTGTACAGTGATGCACCTGCAAGTCAAGGCATGCCAAGGATTGCTGGCAGTCACCAGAAGCAAGGAAGCGGTAAGGGAAGATAATTTCTTAAAGCTTTCAGAGGTGATTATGGCTCCACTGACACCTTGATTTCAGACATGTAGCTTCATGAATTGTGAGAGAAAAAGTTTGTGGCAATTTGTTACAGCAGCATTAGGAAGCTAATTCTGTAAGCAGTAAACTTTTTGAAACCACTGATTTCCAGAATTCATGTCATAGTTGACTTAGGCAGAGAAACACAGAATAGTGGAGAGTTCAAGTACTATCTGTGGCAGAACTTGGAAAAAATTACAACAGAGAATGACAACCTAAAGCCTGGTAAGAAAAATTTGTACTTAATTCAGGTGAGAATAGAGAATAATATAATAAAAATAAATTGAAATGGAATAAAAAAGAAAAGACTTCATAGGAAAAGTCTTAGGAAAACAACCTTTCAGGGAAAGAATGGGGCATTTTGAAAGGAGGAGACATCTCTTGGTAGATTGGTAGTGAAAGAATAAAGCAAGCAAGCAAGCAATGGCGATTAAAGGTATACGAAACAGAACTGAATCACAAAATCAGAAATAAGAAATCAGCTCTTTTACCTTGATCCACAGAAAATGCCATCAATTAAAACAAAGTGCATTTCATTAAACCTCTTAGTATGGTGAACTAAGAAAGCAAGGAATCATCCAGAGTCTTACCCCTGATTCTTATTACTGGTCTTTAAGAAATAAGACATTTGAAGAATAAACAAGAAATAGTAGACCAAGAACAATAAAAAACTATTATTAAAGTAAAATGGAATATGAGAATAAAACTTCCATATTGAAAACTCTTCTTAAAATACACAGAAGCAACAAATTGAACAACTTGAAAATAAAAGAATGAATACCACCTTCCAAGATTGAATCATGAAGAAATAGAACATCTAAATAGACCAATTACTAGTAAAGATGTTGAATCAGTAATCAAAAACCTCACAATAAACAAAAGTTCAAGACAAGATAGCTTCATTGGTAAATTTTACCAAATATTCAAAAAAGAATTAATACTGATCTTTCTCAATTTATTACAAAAAATAGAAAAGGAGGGAATACTTCAAAATTTTATTTTACAAGGCCAGCATTACCAAACCAGTCAAGGATATAACAACAACAACAACAAAATGAATATTACAGTCCAATATTTCTAATGAACATAAATGTAAAAATATTAGCAAACTGAATTCAGTAATACATTAAAAGTTTATTTTTGATAATATGGATTAAATAGGACATAAACTTTTCTTAAAGGGTTTATGTGTGCACTGCAGGAAGATTCTCAATAATTTCTCCTTTTTTCCTTTCATTTTATGGGTGGGTGGGGTGTGTTCATGCTCCATATGGCTCTTTGTCTTCTGCAAATTGACCACTGATGTCTAATAATGATTATGACTATAGATGTTCCTCAACCCTGACCCACTCCCCACTTTCCTTCAAAAGCATTGATTATAAGCAATAAATCTTGCTAGAAACAAACGACCCCCGCCAAAAAAAACAACAAAAAAACACCACACATTGCAAGCAAATAGCCCTTTACCAGCACAAACTTAATTGTTTTTGTTTCTCTCTTGCTAATTAGGTATTTTTCCTGGATTTCACTACAACAGGACTCCAACTTACCTGACTGGGATAAATGCAGGAACTTCTGTAATTCCTTAACACACTTTCAGTTTTACATAGATATGGAGGTATCATGAAGAATAAAATTAGCAACAACAACACAAAACCCCTATTAGATGGCTTAATATAGGTACAAACATACAGATTCCTGACTCTGCTCAAAGTCAGGTAGAAAAACGCAACTGAACTTTTTTGAAAATTGCACACTAAAAATGAAGAAATTTATGCATCAAATGAAAGTGCATGATCAAATACAAAATTGAATTTGCAAGTTTATAAAAACTTGCTATAAGAAATAAATCGTAATATTTTATATTTATACTAGAGGCCCGGTGCACGGATTCGTGCATTGGTGGGGGTCCCTCAGTCTGGCCTGCGAGGATCGGCCAAAACCGGCAGTCCTACATCCCCTGAGGGATGTAGTAGTGCCAAAGTGGCAGGCAGCCAGGGAGGAGCCCGAGGCCGGGCCGGGTACCACTCCTGCTCATCCCAGCCCTGCTGTTCCTACTGCTGCCAATGCTCGGTAGGCTTGCTGCCGCTCTGCTGCAGTCTCCATGCCTGTCCTAGGGCAATACTGGTGCACCCATGACTGAGAAGCAGTTGCAGGCTCATGCCCAGTCAGTCCCAATGCCGGTCCTGGTCTGGATGGGGGAGGGGTGCACACTGGGAGTCTCCATGGGAGAAGCTCGGGCCACCACAGCTGTGCTCGCCAGCTATGAGCCCGGTGTCTGGCACCTGTTGGTCTGCTGAGCAGCGCTCCCACTGTGGGAGCACACTGACCACCAAGGGGCAGCTCCTACTTTGAGCGTCTGCCCCCTGGTGGTCAGTGCACGTCATAGCTACCAGACGACCGGTCAGTCAACTGGTCGCTTAGGCTTTATATATATATATATAGACTAGAGGCCCGGTGCACAAATTCGTGCACCAGTGGGGTCCCTTGGCCTGACCTGCGGGATTGGGCTGAAACTGGCTCTCCGACATCCCCTGAGGGGTCCCAGATTATGAGAGGGCACAGGCCAGGCCAAGGGACCCCATTTGTGCATGATTGGGGCCAGGGAGGGATGCAGGAGGTTGGCCAGCTGGGGAGAGACTGCAGGAGGGCTCCAGGGCATGTCCAGCCCATCTCACTCATTCCAAATAGGCTGGACTCCAGCAGCAAGCTAACCTACTGGTCAGAGCTTCTGACCCCTGGTGGTCAGTGAATGTCATAGTGAGCAGTTGAGTGGCCTTAGCATATCATTAGCATATTATGCTATGAGTGGTTGAACGGATGACCAGATGACCGGACTCTTAGCATATTAAGCTTTATTATATAGGATATACTCATCTTACTTTTTTATTTTCCGTAACTTTTTTATATTAGATAGTAGTCTGAATAATTTTGAAAGATAAGAACTACATAAATTTATTTTTTATTTTTTAAAGTATATTTTTATTGATTTCCGAGAGGAAGGGAAAGAGAGAGAGAAGTAGAAACATCAATGATGAGTGAGAATCATTGATCAGTTGGCTGACTCCTGCATGTCCCCTACTAGTGATCAAACCTGCAACCTGGGCATGTGCCCTGACTGGGAATAGAGCCATGACCTCCCGGTTCATAGGTCAACACTCAACCAATGAGCCACACCAACAAGGCTACATAATAATTTTAAAGAATGGCTATTATTAATCTTGCAGCTGAAGTTCAAAAAAGCAAAAAGGTAAAATAGTTATATATTTCGGAATAAGAATTTATGCTAAATAAAATGTAATATTTAAAAAAAAGTTCCAGTGCCATATTCAGACTGCCAAGCTATATTTTACCACAAAAATTGAAATAATTTTAATAGTAAATCTGCATAATTGACTAAATTTGGTAATGCATATCAGTTTTTTTCTAATTGCACTATAAGTGCAAAACTGGGTAAATTGATGATCAAGAGAAACCAACATCATAAGTCTCTGAATTCAAATTCTGAAGAAAAATCTGACAACTTAAAATGTAAAAGGAATTAGCAAAATTCTAAGTATTGAAATGTATTTCAGAATATGGAAGTCATAATGTGACTAAGGGATATGATAAAATTTTAATTGTAGTAATTATGGAACATTGTTTTGAAATTCCTTTATGTATTTCACATATAAATACAAATAACATTTATGGAGAACCTAGTGACCTCAGTGATTTCACATGCTGTATCTAACACTACCAATAATCTTCTAGTAGTATATGTTAGTACATGTAAGAATACTGAGACTCTAAAAATAGACTAACTTAATAACACATTTTTCAAAAAAAAATAAAATATTTATATCCAGATATCCTTAATTCAAGTCCAATATTTCCATAGTAATAATTAATATTAGTTATTAAGAATTATTAAGCAGATGGTCTAGTACAGTGGTTCTCAACCTTCCTAATGCCGTGACCCTTTAATACAGTTCTTCATGTTGTGGTGACCCCCAACCATAAAATTATTTTCGTTGCTACTTCATAACTGTAATTTTGCTACTGTCAATGAATCATAATGTAAATATCTGTGTTTTCCGATGGTCTTAGGTGACCCTGCTAGCGATTCTCAACCTGTAGGTCGCCTAAGACCATCAGAAAACACAGATATTTACATTATGATTCATTGACAGTAGCAAAATTACAGTTATGAAGTAGCAACGAAAATAATTTTATGGTTGGGGGTCACCACAACATGAGGAACTGTATTAAAGGGTCACGGCATTAGAAAGGTTGAGAACCACTGGTCCAGTGGAAAGAATATAAAATTAATCTTGCCGAAACCGGTTTGGCTCAGTGGATGGAGCGTCGGCCTGCGGACTCAAGGGTCCCAGGTTCGATTCCGGTCAAGGGCATGTACCTTGGTTGCGGGCACATCCCCAGTGGGGGGTGTGCAAGAGGCAGCTGATGGATGTTTCTCTCTCATTGATGTTTCTAACTCTCTATCCCTCTCTCTTCCTCTCTGTAAAAAAAAATCAATAAAATATAATTTAAAAAAAAAAAAATTAATCTTGATGCCTAACAGTAGCTGATCTGCTCAATTTAGGGCATTAGTAATACTTTTTTTTTTTTTTTTTACTATAAAGTGTTTTCATTTTATCCTTTCAACTTATAGGATAAATTTTCCCAGGTATAATTATTATAAACTAATATTAATATTCTCATACACTACTTAACTGAAGCTCAGTGCCTTACACTCAATTATAGAATGGACAATAAAATACAGAGTGACTGACTGCTCAGCTGAATAAACTAATTAATACACATTTTTAGACTCTGGAGTGGTGTTTGGATACTAGCTCGGTCATGTAGAAAACAGTTAAAAGTTTGCATGATGCAACAGTGGCATATTGGACAGTAGAGTTTATTATCAGTGATATTTGCCAATTTGGATTCTATTGTGAAGTGTTCCTGTCCCTTTATTCTTTTTTGTTCCTTAGATATTAATTCCAGATGCCTTGTAGAATATGTGGAAGCATTAACAAGTCTTGTGTCCTTTCTTGTAAAATTCTATCACTTTGCAATGGAAGAACCAATAAAGTAATAATACACTAGAACAGGCATCAATAAACTTTCTTGTAAAGGGCCACATAGGTAATAATTCCGATTTTGTAGGGTATACATTTTCTGTTGCATTTACTCTACTGTGCTGGTGTAGCCTGAAAGCAGCCGTAGAAAATACATAAATAATCCTGGCTACGTTTTCCTTTTTAAGGCAGTAGATTAGAAGTAGTATGTGAACCCCTGAAATTTGAATCAGGAATGTCTATCCACTTCTCTGTTCAAACTATATCAAACTTTTGTCTACTGGTAAATTTAACCTGTCTATAAGTAAAAACTTGCTGTCAAGATGGAGGCATAGGTAATTGCGGTTCTTGCCTCCTCCTACAACCATATTAAAATTACAACTAAACTATAAAGCAACCACCATTAGGACTGTCTAAAATCTGGCTGAATGGAAGTTCCACAACCAGGGAATTAAAGAACAAGCCACATCAAGACTGGTAGGAAGGGAAATTAAGAGAAAATATAGCTACTGGCAACCTATTGACAGGAAAATAAAGTTGAAACAGGATAATGAGATTAATGTTAATATGAAAGTTTACAAGACATTATCAAAATTTTTCTTATTATAGCAACCAAGTATTCGTTCTTTTCCTAAGTTTTCCCTTCTTAAAAATCATTAAAATATCCTCACAGCAGGTTTATAAACACATTTTATTAACTAAAATAATTCATTGAGCTTCCTTTCATCTTCTCAACACTTTCTCCAAAAGATAGCAATTCAGAGTTCCTCTGAGATCTTATCTATTTTGGATACTTTGAATGCTTGTATTTACTGTATTTTTAAATTATAATCTTTCTGATACATGTAATTGAATGGAAATTTCTTTCAGAATATTTATTTAACAATATTGAAATAATGATCTATGTTCAATGCAATATATTTTCTTTCAATGTTCATTTTCTAGATGTTTAGTATCAAATTATATAACTCTTTTGTCAAGCTTTTTCTTTCTAAATGGTGATTTATTAGTTGAGAGTACTGTTTAGTTTTAAAGGTCACATCAGCTTCAAATGGACGAGAGTAGTACTTACTATCTCATTCTGACAGGTTTTATACACACATGCATATATTTGTTCTGCTTTGACAGAGATAACCCACATCTCATGCAATTAACGTAGATGAGTAGAAAGGATTATAAAAAGGAAGGAAGTTTATCAAGGGCATGCTTATTTTATTTATTTTTATTAAAAATGTTAATAAAGTTATCATTGTCCTCACAGGGTTATAACACCATTTAATTAATTAATTAATTAATTTTTAAACATTTCTTAGGGTGATATTGATTAATAAAATTATATGGGTTTCAGATATATAACTCTACAATACATAATCTGCATATTGTACTGTGTGTTTACCACACCAAGTCGAGTCATCTTTCATCACCATTTATCCCCCCTTTATTCTCTTCTACCTCTCCCCACCACTGTGATATATCATTGTGATTTTAATTTGCACGTCTCTGATAATTAGTGACTTTGAGCATTTTTTCATATGACTATTGGCCTCTTTGGAAAAGTGTCTATTCAGGTCCTTTGCCCATTTTTAATTGAATTGTTTGTCTTCTTTGTGTTCAGTTTTATCCGAAATATCATTGTTGAATATGTTCTCTCAAAATGAAATGGGTTCCCTTTTTATTTTGGTGATGGTTTCTTTTTCTGTGCAAAAGATTTTTAGAATGATGTAGTCCCATCTGTTTATTTTTCCTTTGTTTACCTTGCTGAGGAGGTATAGCAGCAAAAATATTGCTACCAATGATGTCAGAGATTTTACTGCTTATGTTTTCTTCTAGTATTTTTATGGTTTCATGACTTACATTTAAGTCTTCAATTCATTTGAGTTTATTCTTATGTATGGTGTAAGTTGGTGGTCTAGTTTTATTTATTTTTTCACATACTTGCCCAATTTTCCCAACACCATTTTTTTTTTTCAGAGTGTCTAGAAGTGCCCCTGGCATGAGCTCGCGGAAGCAGTGCTCACTCCTCCTCGGGGCGAGGCTCCTAGGCTTCTCTGGTCCACAAGCGAAACCTGGAAGGCCACAGGCGGCCAACCGGAATTAGGTTGGACCACCCAACACCATTTATTGAAGAGATTGTCTTTATTCTATTGTATGCTCGTGCCTCTTTGTCATATATTAATTGACCATAAAGGCATGGGTTTATTTCTGGGCTCTCTGTTCTGTTCCATTGATCCACATGCCTGTTCTTATGCCAGTACTGTGCTGTTTTTATAACTATGGCCTTGCAGTGTAGCTTGATATCTGGTATTGTGATACCTCCAACTTTGTTCTTTCTCAAGATTGCTGAGGGTGTTTTGGGTCCATATAAATTTTTGGAATATTTGTTCTAGATCTGTGAAACATGCCTTTGATATTTTAATAAGAACTGCATTGGATCTATAGATTACTTTGGGTAGTATGAACATTTTAATGATGTTAATTCTTAAAATCCATGAACATGGTATACGTTTTCCACTTATTTGTGTTTTTCTCAACTTCTTTCTTCATTGTCCTATAATTTCCCGAATACAGGTCTTTTATCTCCTTGGTTAAATTTATTCCTAGGTACCTTATTTTTTGTTTCCATTTTCTCTTTCTGATAGTTCATTATTTGTGTATAAAAATGCCATTGATTTCTGGATATTAATTTTGTATTCTGCTACATAGCACACCAGTACACTCGATAGATCCATCCACCTATGCATTCAAAAGTGGAGGGATTCCAAATTAAGAGAGGGTATGGAAACAAGAGAATTGCAATGGCAGCAGTGGCACTTGAGGCAACCTGACTTATCTAGCAGAGGATGTGGAAATTGAAAAGGGTGAGTAAAAGAATGCCCAGCTGCATAGTTTTTAGCTAGAGGTCCTCTTGTTCTCCAGCAACACCAAGATTTCTGAAGAGAGACCTCTATGATGGGGCAGGAGGAAGAATGCTGACAAAGACAACTAAAGGAATCTGTTTCCTGCTATCTGCTCCAGGATTCCAGCAAGAGGTCTGACCTAGGGACTCTCCCACTTGAGAATGGATCTCCCTCAGCAGAAACTGTACAAGCCAGGAGAGAGTAGAAGAACATGTTCAATGTGTATTGAATGTTCACTCTCACCACTCCTATTCTATATACTACTGAAAGTCCTAGATAGAGCAATTAGGAAAAACAAGAAATAAGAGATATCCAAATCAGAAAGAAATAAGTAATATAGTCTCTATTTGCTGATGATATTTTATTTTATATAAATGTCCCAGAAACAAAGAAAAAACACTGTTGAAGCTAATTGATGATTTTAATAAAGTTACAGAATACAAAATCAAGATACAGAAGTTATTGCATTTATTTTACCTAATGATGACACATATAACAAAGAAATAAAGAAAACTACCTCATTCACAAGAGCATCAAAAACAATAAAATACCTAGGAATGAACTTAACCAAGGAAATGAAAAGTCTGCACAATGAGAGCTATGAGACTTTGCTGAAAGAAATAAGAAAATATACAAACAAATAGAAAGGCATCTCATGTTCATAAATTAGAAATATTAATATTATTGAAATATCCATACTACCCAAAGCAATCTGAATATTCAATACAATACCCATCAAAATATAAGAGGGATTTTTCACAGAAATGGAAGAAGCAATACTAAAATTTGTGTTGAAACACAAAAGATCTAGAATAACTAAAGCAATTCTAAGAAAACTGAACAAAGCCAGAGTATCATGCATCCTGATTTTAAACTACTACAAAGGTATAGTAATAAAACAACAAGGTACTAGCACAAAAATAAACACATAGAAAATTGGAAGAAGATAGAGAGCCCTGAATGAAATCCCAGCCTATACCTTTAAACAATATTCAACAAGTGATCCAAGAACACCAATAGGGAAAGGATAGTCTCTTCAACAAATTGTTCTAGGAAAACTGGAGAAACAGATGCAGGACATGAAAATAGGCCCTTATCCTACATCACTCACAAAAATTAACTCAAAATAAACCAAAGACATAAGACTTAATACCATAAAAAGTTCTAGAAGAAACACTGGGAAGAGGCTACTTAATATTGGTTTTCACAATGAATTTCAATGAATTTTTGGACATAATGCCCAGAACACAAATAGCAAAAGCAAAAAAAAAAAAAAAAAAGGGGGGGGGTGGTGGTGGTGGGGGACTAAATCAAACTCAAAGATTCTGCACAGTAAAATAAGCAATTACCAAAAAAAAAAAAAAAAAAAAAAAAAAAAAGACAGCTCACAGGATGCTCAAACATTTTTTTTATTTTATTTTTTATTGAGGTATTATATGTGTACATATCTTACCATTACCCCCCCCACCCTACACCCATTCATGCCCTCACCCCCCAGAGTTTTGCGTCCATTGTTTATGCTTATATGCATGCATACAAGTCCTTCGTTTGATTTCATAACTCCCCCACCTCTCCCTAACTTTCCCCCTGTAATTTGAAAGTCTGTTTGATGCTTTACTGTCTCTGTTTCTATCTTTTTGTTCATAACTTTATAATGTTCTTTACTATCTATAAATGAGTGAGATCATGTGGTATTTTTCTTTCATTGACTGGCTTATTTCACTTAGCATAATGTTCTCCAATTCCATCCAGGTTGCTGCAAATGATGAGAATTCCTTCTTTTTTATGGCAGCATAGTATTCCATTGTGTAGATGTACCACAGTTTTCTGATCCAGTCATCTGCTGATGGGCACCTAGGCTGTTTTCAAATCTTAGCTATTGTAAATTGTGCTGCTATGAACATAGTGGTGCATATAGCCTTTCTGATTGGTGTTTCTAGTTTCTTCGGATATATTCCCAGGAGTGGGATTACTGGGTCAAATGGGAGTTCCATTTTCAGTTTTTTGAGGAAACTCCATACTGTTCTCCACAGTGACTGCACCAGTCTGCATTCCCACCAGCAGTGCACGAGGGTTCCTTTATCTCCGCATCCTCGCCAACACTTGTCGTTTGTTGATTTGTTGATGATAGCCATTCTGACAGGTGTGAGATGGTACCTCATTGTTGTTTTGATTTGCATCTCTCAGATAATAAGTGACGTTGAACATGTTTTCATGTGTCTCTTGGCCTTCCTTCTGTCTTCTTTTGAAAATATTCTGTTTAGGTCTGTTGCCCATTTTTTTATTGGATCATTTATCTTCCTTTTATTAAGTTGCATAAGCTGCCTGTAGATGTTGGAGATTAAACCTTTATCAGTGATAGCATTTGCAAATATGTTCTCCCATGCAGTGGGCTTTCTTGTTGTTTTGTTGATTGTTTCTTTTGCTGTAAAAAAGCTTTTTATTTTGATGTAGTCCCATTTGTTAATTTTCTCTTTAGCTTCCATTGCCCTAGGGGCAGTGTCAGTGAAGAAGTTCTTTTGGCATATGTCTGAGATTTTGTTGCCTGTGGATTCCTCTAATATTTTTATGGTTTCCCGTCTTATGTTTAAGTCCTGTATCCATTTTGAGTTTATTTTTGTGTATGGTGTAAGTTGGTGATCTGGTTTCATTTTTTTGCATGTATCTGTCCAATTTTCCCAACACCATTTATTGAAGAGACTGTCTTGACTCCATTGTATGTTCATGCCTCCTTTGTCAAATATTAATTGAGCATAGTGGTTTGGGTCGATATCTGGGTTCTCTATTCTGTTCCATTGATCAATATGTCTGTTCTTGTGCCAGTACCGGGCTGTTTTGAGAACAGTGGCTTTGTAATACACCTTGAAATCTGGTATTGAGATCCCACCTACTTTATTCTTCTTTCTCAGGATTGCTGTGGCTATTCGAGGTCTTTTTTTAATTCCAGATGAATTTTTGGAGAGTTCTTTCTAGGTCTGTGAAATATGCTGTTGGTATTTTGATGGGGAGTGCATTGAATCTGTAGATGGCTTTGGGTAATATGGAAATTATAATGATGTTGATTCTACCAATCCATGAACATGGTATGTTCTTCCATCTGTTTACGTCTTCCTCTATCTCTTTTTTCAGTGTCCTGTAGTTTTCTGCGTATAGGTCTTTTACCTCCTTAGTTAAGTTTATTCCTAGGTATCTTAATTTTTTTGGTGCGATGGTAAATGGGATTGCTTTTTTAGTCTCTCTTTCTGTAAGTTCATTATTGGTGTATAGAAAAGCCATAGATTTCTTGGCGTTAATTTTGGATCCCGCTACATTGCCAAATTCATTTATTAAGTCTATTAGTTTTTTTATGGAATCTTTTGGGTTTTTTATGTACAATATCATGTCATCTGCAAATAAGGACAGCTTCACTTCTTCTTTTTCAATTTGGATGCCTCTTATTTCTTCTTCTTGCCTAATTGCGATAGCTAATACTTCCAGTACTATGTCAAACAGGAGTGGTGAGAGTGGGCATCCCTGTCTTGTTCCTGTTCTTAGGGGAAATGGTTTTAGTTTTTGACCACTGAGTATGATGTTTGCTGTGGGTTTATCATATATAGATTTTATTATGTTGAGGTATGATCCTTCTATTCCCACCTTGTTGAGAGGTTTTATCAAGAAAGGGTGTTGGATTTTGTCAAATGCTTTTTCTGCATCTATTGATATGACTATGTGATTTTTATCTCTCAGGTTGTTTATGTGATGTATCACGTTTATTGATTTGTGGATATTGTACCATCCTTGCATTCCTGGGATAAATCCTACTTGGTCATGGTGTATGATCTTTCTGATGTACTGCTGGAGCTGATTTGCTAGAATTTTGTTGAGGATTTTGGCATCTATGTTCATGAGGGATATTGGCCTGTAATTCTCTTTCATTGAGTTGTCTTTATCTGGTTATGGTATTAGGGTGATGCTGGCTTCATAGAAGGAGCCTGGAAGTGTTCCTTCCTCTTGAATTTTTTGGAATAGTCTGAGGAGGATAGGTTTTAGTTATTCCTTGAAAGTTTGGTAAAACTCTCCTCTGAAGCCGTCTGGCCCCGGGCTTTTGTTTGCTGGAAGCTTTTTGATGACTGCTTCAATTTCTTCCATAGTTACTGGCCTATTGAGCTGTTTAGATTCTTCCTGATTGAGTTTTGGAAGGTTGTATTTTTCTAGGAATATGTCGATTTCCTCTAGGTTGTCCAGTTTGTTGGAATAGAGTTGTTCGTAGTATTTTGTAACAATCCTTTGTATTTCGTCGGGGTCTGTTGTTATTTCACCTCTTTCATTTCTGATTTTGTTTATTTGGGTCCTCTCTCTTTGCTTCTTGGTGAGCCTGGCTAGAGGTCCATCAATCTTGTTTATCCTTTCAAAGAACCAGCTCTTGGTTTTGTTGATCTTTTGTATTGTTTCTTTGGTCTCTATGTCGTTTATCTCCGCTCTGATCTTTATTATTTCTTTCCTTCTGCTTACACTGGGCTTATCTTGTTGCTCTCTCTCTAACTCTTTGAGTTGTTGGGTTAGGTAATTTATTACCATTGTTTCTTGTTTTTTTGCAGTAGGCTTGTAGAGCTATGAACTTCCCTCTCAGGACTGTTTTCGCTGTGTCCCATAGATTTTGGATTGTTGTGTTTTCATTGTCATTTGTTGCCATGATGTTTTTTATTTCTTCCTTGATGTCTTTGGTAACCCAGTCATGGTTTAATAGCATGCTGTTTAGTCTCCAAGTGTTTGATTTCTTTGGGTTGTTTTATTGTAGTTGATTTCCAGTTTTATGCCACTGTGATCTGAGAAGATACTTGATATGATTTCTATCTTCTTGAATTTGGAGAGACTTTGCCTATGTCCTAACATATGGTCTATCTTTGAAAATGACCCATGTGCACTTGAGAAGAATGTATATTCTGTGGCTTTGGGGTGAAATGTTCTGAAGATGTCGATGAATTCCATCTGTTCTAGTGAGTCATTTAGGATTGATGTTTCTTTGCTGATTTTTTGTTTAGAGGATTTGTCCAATGGTGATAGTGGGGTATTGAAGTCTCCTCCTATGATTGTATTGCTGTCAATCTCTCCTTTGATATCTTCCAGGAGTTTTTGTTTTTTTATGTATTTTGGTGCTCCTGTATTGGGTGCATATATGTTTACCAGAGTTATTTCTTCTTGTTGGATTTCTCCCTTTAGTATTATGAAGTGGCCTGCATTATCTCTAGGTATGTCCTTCACTTTGAGATCTAATTTGTCAGATAGCTTTTTTTTCATTTCCATAAGCTTGGAAAACCTTTTTCCAGCCCTTTACTCTCAGTCTGTATGCGTCCTTTTTTGAGGTTGGTTTCCTGTAGACAGCAGATATATGGGTTTTGTTTTCTTATCCAATCTGTTACCCTGTGTCTTTTGATTGGGGCATTCAATCCATTTACATTTAAAGTTATTATTGATAGGTACTTATTTGACGCCGTTTTTATTCTATACCCCTGTGTTCCTTCTTTGCTTCCTATTCCTTTCTTTTTTTTTTTTTTTTTTTACAGCAGACCCTTTAGCATTTCTTTCATTGCTGGTTTGGTAGTGATAAACTCCCTTAGTCCTTTTTTGTCTGTGAAGCTCCTGATTTCACCTTCAATTTTGATTGATAGCCTTGCTGGGTACAGTATTCTTGGATTTAGACCCTTCCTTTACATGACTTGGTATATTTCATTCCATTCCCTTCTGGCCTGATGAGTTTCTGTTGAGAAATCAGTTGCTAGTCTGATGGGGGTTCCTTTGTATGTAACTGTCTGTCTCTCTCTGGCTGCTTTTAAGATTCTTACTTTGTCGTTGGTGTTTGCTAACTTAATTATAATATGCCTTGGCGTCGGTCTTTTGGGGTTCATTTTGCTTGGGACTCTGTGAGCTTCTTGGATTTGTGTGGGTTTTTTCTTCCCTATATCAGGGAAGTTTTCTGTTATTATTTCTTCAAACAGGTTTTCTATTCCTTGCTCAGTTTCCTTTCCTTCTGGCACCCCTATTATCCTGATGTTGTTTTGTTTTGTATTGTCCCGAAGTTCCCTTACGCTCTCCTCAATCTTTCTAATTTTTGTTTCTAGAAGCTGTTGTAATTGGGTATTTTTTTCCATCTTGTCTTCTAGCTCACTTATGCGGTCCTCTGCTTCATCTAGTCTACTCTTGATGCTTTCTATTGAGTTCTTTACAGCAGTGATGTCATTTTTCATTTCTTCTTGGTTCTTCTTCATTTCTTCTTAGTTCTTACTCATATTGTCAAATTTGTCTTCCATCCTTTTCAGCCACTTTATGACCATTTCTCTGAATTCTTTCTCTGATAGGTTGTTTGCCTCTAAATCGTTTACTTCCTTTTCTGGTGATGCCTGCTTCTCTTTCCTGTGGGGGCTGTTTCTTTGTCTCCTCATGGTCTCTCTTCTCCAGATGTCTGGTTATATAGATTTCTCTCTCCGGTGTTGATTTAAAGGTACAAAATACAACACAACCAGGCACAACAGACAAGGCACTGAACAGAATTGTATTCACGATATTAATAACCTCCAATAAAGGTAACCACCAGAGAAAGACAAATTAGGGAATAGGAGTGGAAGAGGGAGAGTAAAAAGAAAGAACAACAACAAAAAAAAAAAACAAAGAGTGTGAATCTGAACTTGGGAAAAGAGCAGAAAGAAAGAAAAGAAAAAGGAAAAAAAAGAAAAGAAAAAGAAAAGAAAAAAAAAGTAAGAGAGACAAGAACGATACTAAGAGAGAATAGGGGAACAAACTATATATATGGGGAGTAAACTCCACTAGAACAACCACTATTCCCAGCAAATTCCAGCAACACGGGCCTGGAGATTAATACAAACTGCAGCAGCAGCTAATATCAAGTGAGGCAAGGGAAAACAAAAGTAAAAAACAAACAAAAACAAAGCAAACAAAAGAACCAACCAAACCAACAAAAAGAATAATCAAAACAATCTCATAAAAAAGCATAAAAATTCAATCTAATCAACATTCAAGCAAACAACAACAAAAGGCCAGAGAGAAAAATAATTTTTTTAAGGTAGCGTAGAGAGAGGGTTGCATGGATTTGGAGCAGGGGGTTGGGAATTAGATATATAAGTAGGGTGAAGTTTTAGCAGAGAGTAAACTGAAAAAGTAGGGAAAATCTAAAGCCAGAAAGGGTTAAGATAAACAGGAGACCAAAAGGGGAAAGTTTAGGAGGAGAGTGATGGCATAATGTTAGCTTTGAGATAGGGTAAAACGATTGTAAGGGAAAGATGCAAATCGAATGTAGGACACTAATCCAAAAATAAAAGAAAGAGAAAATCAAATGACATTAAAAAAATAAAGTAAAATAATAGTAATAATAATGCTGATTGAAAATAAAAATGTAATAATTAAAAAGGTGAAAATCGAGTGAGGAAAAAGAAAAAAAATTAGTTTCTTATGTAAAAGATGCAAAAAATGAAAATAAAAAAAAATGAGAATAAAAAATTAAAAAAAATTAAAAAAATAATTGAAAATTAAAAAATAGGAAGACTAAAATGTGCAGTAGCGGCTGTCATTCACTTCCTCTATTATTCTGTTTGGTACGCCTTTTTCTCAGTCTGGGCGGTATTTCAGTTCAGCTTCATTCCAGGGCTCCTCAGTGTTGGAAGCCAGTCCTGCTTTTTAAGCCAGCTGTGTCTTAATTTCTCGTATTTATTTTTGATTACACCAGAGACAATTAGCATTTCAGCCCCTGGGTGGCAGTGTTTCTGAATTGACTTCCGGGCCTCTCTAGCTTTTTTTTTTTTTTTTTCCCCCTCTATGGCACTCACTACCGGTTTGTGGATGTGTGCGCCTCAGAGCTGCCTCTCTGATGGTCACACCCAGCTCTGCTCCCCAGGTTCCGAAAAAACAACTTCCCCCTGCAGTCTTTCAGGGCCTTTCCACCTGGGTTTTTCTATGTATTGGGCTTAGCAATCAGAGTCGGAAAGAGCCCAAGTGTGCGGACAGTGGGTCTGTGCGCCAGACTAAGGATACTGCACTCCTTTGAAAATTCTTAGTCTGACCCTCCTCGTCAGATTAAAATGAGTTGCTTTCAAGAGGTCACTTCTGTTAGCAGCTCAGAAGACCCCCCTCCACATTCACGGATCACGGCAGTTCCAACTGCCGCCGATTTTTCTATGCACAGATGTCCCGGTTTCTGCCGGTCCTGCGGCTGCCGCGCTTCCCTCACCCAGCGCTTCCCTCACCCACTGTGGGGATTAGAAACCACTCCTTATTTCAGGCGAAATCTGACCTTTCCGTGGTGCAGTGAAGAGTTCCTTTGAATCTGAATGTTTGCGCAGATAGGGGACCGGTGGTCTGGTGCTCTCAGCTGTTCAGTGTTTGCAGTTGTCGCAGAAAGTCAGGTTTCCAATAAAATCCTCCTTTCCTTGCAAGATGGCGAGGCGCCCGGTGAGCCCGCAGCTCTGGGAGGAGACCCAGCCCCTGTGGGTGCTGCAAGGTCAGGGGAACCCTGGCCAGCACTCCCCCGCCTTCTCCTGGAGTTTAGCTGTCCCTTGGCTTGCCCACATACACTCCCTCTGCAAGCCTCTGCTTCTCCTACACTCCGCCCCAGGAACAGACTCCAAACCCGACTCTATTCCGTCACCATTTTTTTTTTTGGTCAAACATTTTTTACAAAGCATTTATCAGATAAGTGGTTCAATTCCCCAAGCTTGATCCCCAGTAGGGATCATGCAGGAGGCCACTGAGTAAAGTTTCACTCTCATGTTGAAGGGTTTTTCTCTCTCTCCCTCTCTCTTCCCCTCTCTATAAAAATTAATAAAAAATCTTTAATGAATAAACAAACAAATTGTACCACATCCACACCATGGAGTACTACTTAACAATACAAAGGAACAGATTACTGATACCATTAATGGATAGATTTCAATGTTATTGCCAAATTTTTATTCTAATATGTCAAAATTACATTCCAAATTATGCCAGGTCAAAGATTAAATACTTCATGATTCCACTTATACAACATCTTCAACATTAATAAAATTATATAAATGGTGGACACACTAGTGCTTTCCATGAGAAAAGGACAGGGTCAGTGTGGCTCTAAAGGTATAGCATTAGGGAATTCATTTATGGTGATGGAAAGTTCTGCCTCTTAATTGTGGTGATGGTTATGAAAATCTATATATTATAAGATTTCATAGCTACATAGACACACAGATACCCACAAATTATCACATTTAAATACTGGTGAAATCTGAGTAAGGTCTCTAGTCTACTTAATGATACTCTATCAATGACAATTTTCTGGATTTGATATTGCAGTATACAGTAGTTTTGTAAGAAATTATCTGGGGGAATTATATTGGGACCTCTCTGTACAAGTTCTGCTACATCTTGTGTACCTATCATTATTTCCAAATAAAAAGTTAAATTAAGAGTATATTAAAGTTCATTTTATTTGAGACCAGGTAAATAATTTAGGAGTTTATTGAAATAATTTGGGTGAGACTTTATAAGGTCCTAACAGTAAAGATGAAATCACAAAATATTATGTATTTGTTACGTAGATTTAATTGATTTAGTGACTTGAGAAACTGAAAGATGTCATTTGTCTTCAATACACCATGTACAGGGTGAGGCAAAAGTAGGTTTATAGCTGTGCATACATGAAACACAGAGTTTATTCTTGTATTATTATAATTATTGTATTATTTTCCATATGGACAGCAGTAAACCTACTTTTGCCCCAACCTGTATTATGGTTTAGGCTAGTGGGTGGAATGGTAATGTAACAAGGCAAAAAGTAAAAAAAAAAGTACTCAAGTCTCTAGATTGTACATTAGCAATTTAAATTCACACATTTCATAATATTATAATACTAGTAGCCTGGTGCACGAAATTCATGCACATTGAAAGGGAATTAATTAGATGAAATATTTTAATATTGCTATTTCCCCTTTCTCTATAATAAAAGTGTGAGAGATAAAAGGAAATGAGTACAATGTATATGAAATTAATACATAAGTTTATTAATAACTAAACAATAACAAAATGATATAACAACAACAACAAACTCATAATATAAAAACAACATTGATGCAAATAATGACTGATAAAGTGATTAAACTTATTCTAATATCTTCCTGTATACCACAATAAGAGTAAAAACACTTTCAGAGTGCTTGACTATTTTCCCTTGAGATAAAGTATTTACAACTTTAACTTTAACGTAACATGCTCTTTGAACTCAAGAGAAAGCAACAGCCGTAACTGGTTTGGCTCAGTGGATAGAGCGTCGCCCTGTGGACTGAAAGGTCCCAGGTTCAATTCCGGTCAAGGGCATGTTCCTTGGTTACGAGCACATCCCCCGTAGAAGGTGTGCAGGAGGCAGCTGATCTATGTTTCTCTCTCATCGATGTTTCCAACTCTCTATCCCTCTCCCTTCTTCTCTGTAAAAAAATCAATAAAGTATTTTTAAAAAATACTTTAAAAATAAAAAAGAGAGAGAAAGCAACATATAACTGACCATGTCCAAAAACGGGTTCAGGTAGGAATATTCCTACTCTGTCTAGAGTTTGTCCTTATGATTTATTAATAGTCATCACAAATGTTGGCATAACAGGAAACTATCTTCGAATTAATTTAAATGGGTGGACAGTGTCAGATGGGGACAAATCAATTCTTGGAATCAGAACAATCTCTCCCTCTGCAGATCCTGTTAATATTTCAGCTTTGATAACGTTAGGTCGCAATCTTTTGATAATAAATCTGGTACCATTACAAAGACCCCATTTACTATTAAGATTTCTCAATAGCATGATGATTGCACCCACTTTCAATTTTAATTTATGACACGGCATTCCAGAAGGAGTAATATTATTAAGAAATTCAATAGGAAAATTTTCCTTTTCAGCATCATCTGTTAAGTCAATGGGATCATCACTCAAATAGGTGTGAAAATCTCTATCAAGTATATCCAAAATTTCTTCATTTAATTTTTGAATGTGCTCATTTTTTTGACAAAGAGTTGCACGTTTAGATATATTTTTAATATTATCTATAGATATACTATTTCCAAAGGTGGCTTTAATAATAGATCCATTAAAAATCATTTCATGGGGAATTTCAATAATATCCATTCCTAAATGAAAACTGCTATCAAGTTTGCCATCTCCAAGTTTTACTAACCATTCACTATAAGCAGAATCCTCTGATCTCATATTTGTTTTAAGAGACAACTGTCTGAAACATCCCCAAACACTACAGTACTTTAAACTCGTTTGTACTATGGCCAATTGTATAGCATGGTGACACAAATATCCCCTCTGAAAAGGACTTTCCCACCAAATGCAACATTCAAATTAGCGCCAGCGAGAGCTTTATATGTATGGCACGTGTGCGAGTCAAAGTTTATTTTTAAATTTCCAGTGTGTGTCATATGTACCAGTTGGTTGGACGGATGGACAAATGTTGGTCACTTAGCCTTTTATCTATACAGATTATGAGTCATGATTTTACCTTTTTAAAAAATTATCCTTTAATACCTCCAAAGCACAATGAGTAAGAATCTGAAGATTTATGTGGCTTCTATTTGGTTTCTAGGACAAAGTTCTTTCCTTTACCCACCACTCACTTCTCTCCTTTTACTCTTGAATGTTAATTCCAACATAATTTTTGTAACACCTCTTGAAAAGGATCCCACCAAGTTTTTGATAGTCCACATGATAAAACTTACAGAAAAATACAGCATGAGACTTTCATTCTCTCACTAACTTCTTCACATAACTGTAATTCCTCAGTCTCTATAGAATGATAAAGGAAAATAAAAGTGCCTTGTCTCATTCCAAGGCCTTTCTCAGTCAGGCAACCACAAAAAGAATGAGCCTACAATTCATGCCATGTAATCTCTATCAGGCATAATTCAAATCAAATCCCATCAGGCAAAGTATGGGATAATTAAAATGTATAAGAGAACAGTGGTGACCTGGGGGAGAACTTATGAAACCTTGTCTCCTGCTTTTGCTGAATATTCTTTTTGTTATGCTAGACTCCAAGCCCCTATCCGGGACCTGGTCAGGCGGCTGCGGGCACTAACCCACGTCGCCTGCCCTGGTCCCTGATTCCTGATCGTGGACCTGGTCAGGCGGCTGGTGGCCCTAACGCACACCACCTGCCCTGGTCCGTCATCCCTGATAGGGGCTTCGAGTCAGCCTCCACCGGCGGCGGCTGACTCAAAGCCCCTATCTGGGACAGGGTCAGCTGCCTGCTGGCACTAACTGCCTGCCCCAGTCCACCATCATTGCTTGGATCCGACCCCCCCACCTGCCATCTTTGCTGGTTTAATGTGTATATTTGCTCCTGATTGGTTGGTGGGCGTGGCTGGTGGGCGAGGCTGGTGGGCGTGGCTTATGGGTGTAGCAAAGGTATGGTCAGTTTGCATATTACTGTTTTATTAGGTAGGATTTAGCACAGAGTTCTGCAATTGAACTTACATGAACCACAAAAAGTATATAGGTACACCTCCATTTTATTGTGCTTCACAGGTGTTGCATGTTTTATAGACTGAATAGAGACCTTTCACCAGCAAAAAGATTGCAATCTCATTGTGATACTCATTTTATGATGGTGGTTTAGAATAGAACCCACAATATCTCTGAGGTATGCCTGTACTGGATAATCATTGTTTGTAGAAAAAATATATTAGATATTTTAATTAAATTATCCTATATAATAAAGAGGTAATATGCAAATTGACCATCACTCCAACACACAGGATGGCCACTCCCATGTGGACACAAGAAGGCCTCCACAAGATGGCCAGAAGGGGACAACAGTTGGGAGGGACCAGGCTTGCAAGGAAGGGCAGTTGGGGGAGACCAGGCCTGCAGGGGAGGGGAATGGGGGGGACCAGGACTGCAGGGGAGGGCAGTGGGGGGCAACAAGGCCTGCAGGGGAGGGCAGTTGGTGGGACCCAGGCCTATAGGGGAGGGTAGTTGGAGGGGACCAGGCCTGCATGGGGAGGGCAGTTGGGGGAGACCAGGCCTGCAGGGGAGGGCAGTTAGGGGTGACCGGGCCTGCAGGGGAGGGCAGTTCACGGGGACCCAAGCCTACAGGGGAGGGCAGTTAGGGGTGACCAGGCCAGCAGGGGAGGGCAGGTAGGGGCAATCAATCTGGCAGGGGAGCAGTTAGGCATCGATCAGGCTGGCAGGGGAGTGGTTAGGGGTGATCAGGCTGGTAGGCAGAAGCAGTGAGGGGCAATCAGGCAGGCAGGCAGGCGCATGGTTGGGAGCCAGCAGTCCTGGATTGTGAGAGGGATGTCTGACTGCCCATTTAGGCCCAATCCCACCCGGCAGTCAGACATCCCTCAAGGGGTCCCAGATTGGAGAGGGTGCAGGCTGGGCTGAGGGACACCCTTCCCCCCATGCATGAATTTCATGCACTGGGCCTCTAGTCCTCTCTAATAAAATGGTAATATGCAAATTAACCATCACTCCACTACATAAGCCACGCCCATCAGCCAATCAGGGCGAGTATGCAAATTAACCCCAATCCAAGGTGGCTACAGCCACAGAGAGCAAGGTTTCCCAGGTAACAGAGGAAGCCAAGTTTTCCATAGCTGTTGCAGGCCTAAGCCTCCACTCAAGCTACAAAGTTTCAATTATAGAAGGTAAACAAATTCAAACAAATGGCGGCAGAATGGAGCTTGAGAGAGCAGGCCAGGGTTGTCGGCGGCAACAGGGGAAGCAAAGCTTTCTGCACACCCTTGCCGGGCTCACCTGCTTAAGGCTACAAAGTTTCAATTGTAGAAGGTGAATTAACTGCAACAGAAATGGCTGCCGCCCGGGAGGGAACAGCAGGCTTGGCTCCACTCCAGGCTACAAAGTTTCAATTGTAGAAGGAAAATAAATTCCAGATACCAGGGCCTCCACTTGGGTCGCCAGGGTGCGTGGCTGGCCTGCAAACCACCACAGGCCCCTCGCTCAGGCTGCCCCACACCCCAAGGGAACCCCACCCTGATCTGGGACATCCTTCAGGGCAAACCAGCTGGCCCCCACCCCTGTACCAGGCCTCTATCCTATCTAATAAAAGAGTAATATACAGATTGATCATCACTGCAACACACAATATAGCTGCCTCCATGTGGTCAAAGATCCTGCCCCCATGTGGACACAAGATGGCCACTACAAGATGGCCAGCAGGAGAGGGCAGTTGGGAGGCACCCGGCCTGCAAGGGAGGGCAGTTGTGAGGGACCAGGCCTGCAAGGGAGGGAAGTTGAGAGGGACCAGGTTTGCAAGGGAGGGCAGTTGGAGGTGATCAACCCTGCAGGAGAGGGCAGTTAGGGGTGACCAGGCTGGTAGAGGAGGGAAGTTGGGGGCAAACAGGCTGGCAGGGGAGCAGTTAAGCATCAACCAGGCTGGCCGCGGAGTGGTTAGGGGGTGATCAGGCTAGCAGGCAGAAGCGGTTAGGGGCAATCAGGAAGGAAGGCAGGCAAGCAGTTGGGAGCCAGCAGTCCTGGATTGTGAGAGGGATGTCCGACTGCCCGTTTAGGCCCGATCCCACTGGCAGTCGGACATCCCTCGAGGGGTCCCAGATTGGAGAGGGTACAGGCTGGGCTGAGGGACAACCCCGCTCCGTGCACGAATTTCGTGCACCGGGCTTCTAGTTTATATATAAAATAAGAAAAATGAGCTTCACTAAACTTTATTATATGAATTGATACAGTAATCCTTACTCCATCTTTGTGTGAGGTATACTTATACTAAGGAAACTGAGGGGAGAGTGAGAGCTTCACAATGCAGAATCATTAACAGCTATATTCTGATTTATTTTTTGTTCATTTTCATCATGCTGTCCACTATTTCCATGTAATTCCCTAATTTTGTCTTAACTCATCCTTGCAAAATGAACCTTTAAAAAGATAGATTAAAGATAACTCAAAGATATAAACTAGTCACATAAACAAGAGCCAATTTGATTACTATATTAATAATAATAATGAACAACATAAACTCATGAACAAAAACAAATCCAGAGACAGAGAAACATCGATCAGACCATCAAACCTCAGAGGGAAGGTAGGGGAGGGTGGCAGTAAGGGGGAGAGATCAACTAAAGGACTTGTATGCATGCATATAAGCCTAACCAATGGACACAGACACCACGGGGGTGAGGGCATGAGTGGGGGGGGTAATGAGAGGATGAGGACACATATGTAATATCTTAATCAATAAAGAAATTAAAAAAATAATAAATAGAAATCATGTTACAATGTTTAATTTTCATCGCATTTTTTATCCTTTTTATGTGTGTATATTGGTGTGTATACTATGTATAATAGTGTAGTATTACTTACAAATAAATATACATATATTGGAAGTGCATGCTAAGTTTCTTTCTATTGAAAGGTGTGAATATTTTAAAAATTTAGAGATCACTGCTTTGACATATTTTCAAGGTCTAAATTTGTGAAAATCAGATAATACAGAATAATACAAAGAATATTTTGGCTATATGAATTAAAATAATTAAATACCTCAAATAATCTTAACCCAATAAAATTATATTTAAATTAGATTAAGTTACAGCAACATTATGCACAGGTAACATTAAAATTATAATTGACTTTTCATTCTGGATTATATTATTTAGTCATTTTTACCTTAAACAGTATTTTAATTAGTATGCTTCATTAAATTCATAATTTTGCACTCCAACAGATATAAGACTCTTAAGCTGGAAGAGGATATTTCAGTTCCACTAGATGTGTGAGTTTAAATTCCAATTAGATGTGTTGCATGTCTCATAGTACAGTTTGACAGAAGGATTTACAGAAGCTGTTAGCCAAATAAAGAAAAAATCATAAGGTCTCTCTCAATAGTAGAAAGTAATATTTTCAGTATTAAGCAAAGAGTACAAATGTACATATATCATAAGGCTAAATATTTTAAATCTATACATTAAACCATGTACATAGCTTGGCCTATGTCTCACATATCCAAATAAGACCCTGCAGCCTGTATCCCAGGAGCCCTGAAGAACTGGAGGCTGTACTTTGCCCTGTGCCAGCACTCCATTAGGTGAGCCTGAGGGTCAGCACGGATTTTCTGGGACAGAACAAGATGGAAACCAAGCACTATGGCTGGCTCTCCAGGCAAGTGATTGAAACTGAGAAAACCTCCATTATAAGATAGCAACCTTAGAAAACAATGAAACAGAAAAAAACAAAACTTATTTTTATTTAGAAATTTCAATGGAGAACTCTGAGGCAATTGAGATAAAACTAATTCCACAACAGTGAAGACTACATTAATGACTGTCTCTAATATACAAAACAACCTGTTCAGGACTATACATTTGTTTCAGTATAAAAGATGAATATGTAGTATAAAATGTTTTTTTTAAAATATATTTTATTGATTTTTTACAGAGAGGAAGAGAGAGGGATAGAGAGTTAGAAACATCAATCAGCTGCCTCTTGCACACCCCCTACCGGGGATGTGCCCGCAACCAAGGTACATGCCCTTGACTGGAATCGAACCTGGGACCCTTGAGTCCGCAGGCCGACGCTCTATCCACTGAGCCAAACCGGTTTCGGCTGTAGTATAAAATGTTATATTACAGTCTTAAATACATTGTTTAGAAGTAAGATTATAGCATCTGTGAGAAATATGTTTCTGGAAATGACAGTTTTATTTGGGATGTGTTAGTAATTTTTAAAATAGATCTCAGCCAAATTTTTGAAATGTACACTTTAAAGTCTTATGAAAATAAATATAAAAAAAGTGAACAAAGCATGAGACTAATCAAATATACATGGAAAATAATATATCTCCTAAATATGAAGTAATTATCAATTATAACTTTGAGAGATAGAAGAAAAGGTATTATAGTCCCCAATTATTTTCTTCCATTTTGTAGAATGATTGTTCTTGATTTATACACTTTGATATTCATAACTAGAAATTCAAGATATTGCCTATAGCAAGTAATGAACAATGGCAACAATAGACCCCAAAATGCATTGTGGTTTATTTGTATTTCATGTCATTTGGGAAAAAAATCACCAAGATGAAGTAACATTTAAATCATTTTCCTCCTAACCAGTCACTGAAAAACAAGTCAATATTAAAGTAGAAAGAGATAGCATTTATGTTTTCCCAGAATGAAAAATTTCTTATTGTCTTGTACATTTTTCTTCCCCTAACTCATACTCTCTCAGCCATTTTTCTTTGATTTATTTATTACATAATATGGTGTTTTTAGGAATATATGTTTGCATGGGAAAATAGTAAACATTTTCTAATTGTTGAACTCTATTATATTGTAGTAGAGATGGGATAAAGGAGTACAAAAGCTGATTTAAAACTTTGATTTTATAAATTTATTTTGATGCTTTTAAATATATATTCTGCCTGTGAAATTTAGAAATCTCATTGATCTAATTTATAGTTTTGGTATGTATGCAATAAAATCTGGAAACCCAAAAATCAGATATCAATAACTATGATTTAAAGCACTGCTTAAAACATCAAACTCCCCTTAATCAGAAAAATGTTTAAAAATGCTAGTCCTTTTGAACGTTATCTTCCAAAGTCAGCTGTCCTTTAAAATAATTTTTTGAGTTATTTCTGTTAGGGGTGAGACCAGATTAACTAGGAAACAATTTCATTGCTTTACTTTCCATTCCCAACTTGCAAACATAGTGATATCCCAACAAATAGGAAAAGCTCAGATCAATCTTCATTTCGGCCTTGAGAACACACTTAAAAGAATAGATATAAGTGAATTTAAGGTACCCTAACATTGAGAAAAACTTTGAAGTAATTGTAAACTTTTACTTAAAGGCAAACTAAATAATATATTATAGAGTGATGAAATCATTCTTATACTTTTGAAACAGGCTACTTATGCTAAGGTACTTACCAATTTAAAATAGCCATTATCTGAAATGTTAACATTCCTTACTACAGTAGGAAATTTTTTAAATGGTTAGACATACAAAAAGAGACCTGACCATAAATTACTTTTTATCTTTTTTTTAATTGTTTAAAGTATTACAAATAGTAGTACATATGTCTCTTTTTTTCCCCCCATTGACCTTCCCCCGGCCTCCCCTACCCCCTGGCACATACCCTCACCCCCCACCAGTGTCTTGCATCCATTGGTTATGCTTATATGCATGCATATAAGTCCTTCAGTTGATCTCTTACCTCCTCCCGCCCCAGCCTTCCCGCTGTAATTTGACAGTCTGTTCGATGCTTCTCTGCCTCTGTATCTATCATTTTGTTCATCAGGTTATAATGTTCTTTATTATCCATAAATGAGTGAGATCATGTGGTATTTTTCTTTCACTGACTGGCTTATTTCACTTAGCATAATGCTCTCCAGTTCCATCCATGCTGCTGCAAATGGTAGAAATTCCTTCTTTTTTATAGCAGTGTAGTATTCCATTGTGTAGATGTACCATAGTTTTCTAATGCACTCATCTGCTGATGGGCAATTACTTTTTATCTTTACAAAGGGAATAGTCTTTGAGTATTATATTAGTATCCACCTCTCCTACTCATACAACAGAAGATACATTTTGTTTTAGAAAACAAGCAAAATCACCAGGAAAATTAGTTTTCATTCCCATATAAGTAATATATGATCAATCAATATAAAATACCCCCCCCCCAGAAAACAAAATAAAATTTCAATTCTCCTCACACTTCTTTGTTCAAATTTATCTATTAGGTTATTTTCAAATTAAAGCTGATAGAACAATTAATACCCAAATGCTATAGTTACTGCTATAACATGAACATGTGTGAAACTTTGTTAAATCCTAGATGTTAGAGTGTAAATAGCATTTCACCTACTCTATTTCATTTACAATAATAAACACTTGTGTACTAATAATTTTTCTCCTCATCTATATTACATAAAAATAAATAATTATAAACTAAGGAAATTAATACTAAGTTTGAGTCTTTGTAGAAGGAAAGCAGATCGACATCAGTTTGCATTCTGTGGTAGTTACTAATGGCATACAATAGGCGGAAATAACCCTTCAACTCCCACTTATCCCAATTTACCCACTTATGGCCCCAAAAATTTTTATGTGGATTCTGTGCATTTACAATTTCAAATCAAAGCCTCCCTTGACATGATATAGGGTCAAAACCTATCAGGAAATGGATAGTTCTGGAAAGCCTGATTTCATTACATTATACACCCCCCCCCCCCACACACACACACACAACTCTATTATTTCTGTCTCTCCTTTGGAACAAGCAGGGCTCAGTGATACAGATATGCATAGTAGAAGATTTTATAGCAGAAGTAATCTCCTGAATGGCAGCTGAGTACCAGCACAGCTCCATGATATAACAAATTACTTTTTGGAAATAGTTGGCAAACACCAGTTCCATTATGTGGGAAATGGGTTAATATAGAAGAGCTTATAGGCCAAAAGTGTGTGGTGAAAAGATGAATAGCAATGATTCTCACTTAAATTTAATAATTTATACCCAAGTGCTGGCTTAAATGTTAATGTTATCTTTAACATTTTTTGTCCCTTTTTCAACACCATTATTGCCTCATTTACTCCTAATTCCAATTGTAAGCACCTAATATCTCATACTACCTCCAAACCAACCTAGTACCTTAATTTGATAGAATGCGATGGGCTTATTATGCCAATGGAAGCTAATGTCTAATGCCAGTGGTTGAGAATATTTGCATTATACAGTTGGTTCTCTTCACTTTAATTTTAGGATATCCACATTCTATCTTGAGTCAATAAGAAAGCTATTTCAATAGACTTCCCTTACACATACAGCTAGTTCAGACCATAAATAACATTTTCTTCCTAGATATTATTTAAAATCATCATATTTTGAAGATATATTTTTAGTTTTGAAACTAATGTTTTAGAAACATATTTTACATACAAGAAGTACACCTATTTATAGTATATACTTCTATGAGTATTGGTATGCAGTTTTCATAATATTTTCTTATTATTCTTTAAAAATATCAGTAAGTTATCTCTTTCCCATTTTAAATAATCAGATTAACTTGAATTTTATGTTTTATTAATCTTTCAGAATCCTTCTTCTATTTACATTGTCTTTCTCCCATCTCTCTTCTATGTTGTTGATTTCCACTCTTATTGTTACTACTTCTTTCCCCCTACTTGCTTTGGAATTTTGGATTCAATTTGCTACTCTTTCTAGATTTGTGAAGTAAAATTTAGATAGTTGATTTTCAATATTTCTTCCAATTCTAAAAATAGCATGTAAAGCTATACATTTTTCCTCAAGTTCCATTTTCATTTCATGTGACACATTTTAATTTCTTGTGTTTTCTTTTTCATTCAGTATTCATCCAAATTACCTTATGATTTCTTCTTTGATTCATGGGTTATTTAAAAGTGTTTTTTAATTTCCAAATATTTGGTGATTATCCTGACATCTTATTATTATTGACTTCTATTTTAATTGCACTATGATCAGAGATCATACTCTGTATTATTTACTTATTTATTTTTGTTTCAAAGAATTTTTATTTATTCATTTATTTAACTATTTAATATTATTTTTCAACAAATACTTTTTAGCACCTCCCATGCATTTATTTATTTTTATTTTTTAAAATTTATCTTTATTGTTGAAAGTATTACAGATGTCTCCTTTTTCTCCCATTGACCCCCTCCACCTTGTATCCTCTCCCCACCCCCCAAAGCCTTCACCACACTACTGTATTGTCTGTGTCCATGAGCTATGCATATCCTATATAATAAAAGGGTAATATGCAAATAGACCAAACAGCAGAATAATCGAACAACCAATCAAAGTATAATATGTTAATGATATGTTAAGACTGCTCAGCTGCTCGCTATGACGTGCACTGACCACCAGGGGGGTCCCTCAGCCTGGCCTGCGCCCTCTTGCAATCCAGGACCCCTTGCGGGATGTCGGAGAGCCAGATTCAGTCCAATCCTGCAGACCATTCCCCTTGGAAGGGCGCCAGACGCAGGACTCATGGCCGGCGAGCGCTGCTGTGACAGCACGAGCCTCTCCTAATCAGGATTGATTGGGTGCGAGCCCACGGCAGGCACAGTGGGGACAGAATGAGCAGGAGTGGCAGGTAGGAGCTGCAGGCAGTGTTGGACTACGGGTTTTGGCCCAATCCCTGCAGACCACCCAGAGGGACCCCACCTGTGCACGAATTCGTGCACCCAGCCTCTAGTATGCATATAAATTCCCTGGTTAATCTTTCCACATCCACCCCCTCAACCCCACCTTTCCTCTGAGATTCATACTCTGTATTATTTTAACCTTTTAAATTCAGTGACACTTATTTTATGTCCCAGCACATGGTAAATCTTGGGGAATATTCTTTATGTGCTTAAAAATCATTTATTCTGTTGTTGGGTTTCGTTCTATATATATCAACTAGGTCAATGGGGTTGATAGTATTGAAGTTTCCTATATCTTTATTGACTCTGTCTACTTGTTCTACCTATTACTGACAGGGTAATGCTGAAAGTCTTTAATAATGTATTTATTTATCATTCAGTCCTTTTTTGCTTACTGTGCCTTGAAGCTCTGTTATATGCATACACATTTAGGATTTCATATCCTTCTTATGAATTGACCCTTTATATCATTACAAAATACTAGAGGCCTGATGCACGAAGATTCATGCAAGAATGGGCCTTCCTTCCCCTCGTTGCCAGCAGCGCCTTTGCTCTGGCCGGAGTTGCATTTCTGCCTTCCCACGCTGCCCAGAGGCCTGGAGCAGCTGGGGGCAGGGTGGAACGCCTGCAACATCACCATGTTGATGATGCAAGGGCCTGCCCCGCCCCAGCCTCTGGGCACCTATGTATGCAAATTAACCTGCCATCTTTGTTGGGTTAATTTGCATACTCACTCATGATAGGCTGGTGGGCGTCGCCAAGGTATGGTCAATTAGCATGTTACTCTTTTATTAGGTAGATGACCCTTTATCTCTGGTATTATCACTTGCCCTAAACTTTACTTAGCTTTATATTAAAATAGCAACACTAGCTCTTATGATTAGTGTTTAAATGCTATCTTTATTTCTGTCTTTTTAATTTGAACTTATTTGTGAATTCATATTTAAGTGCATTGTTTGTAGACAATATGTTAGTCTTGCTTTTATACCCAGTCAACAACTCTGCTTTTTAATCACATTTAATATAATTATCGATATGTATTTGTCAGTTATCTATATTTGTTTTGTATTTCTGTCTTTTATTTGTTTAATTTTTCATCTTTTTCTGCCCTGTTTTAGATCGATTGAGTATTTTCAATTAATTAATTTTTCTGGAAAGGATTAATCCAGTAGGCCTGAATTGCTTAAATCTTGCATATTCTCAGATGAGCCTGTTTACATGCTTGGTTACTGTCAAGTTCCTAAGAGCTGAGGTCGTTGAATGTCCCCTATACCACTAACTGATAAGGATATTTGTTATATTACAGTCTTGAACCCTGCTCTACCAGTTTGTCTAAAGTGTTTGTGCAAATAAAGTGATCTATGGTGAACATGTGCTTTCTTTCTGGGACTCTGGAGTTTCTGTAAGCAGGCTCAGATATTAAGAGACTGTGTGCCTACTTGAGCAACCCCCACTAAAAAGCCTGGACTCAGCTCAAAAAAACTTTCTTGGCAGAAAACATTTCAAACTCATTACTGCAATGGCTTTTGAAAACTCACAGTTGGTATCCTCCAGATACTGCCTGGTGGCCTTTTTCTCCTTTATTATTCCTATTTATTTTCTTTTATTGTAAAAAGTCATAGCTATGAGTATAATGACTTATGAGTTTTGTGATTTCTTTTAATGATTCACCAAACCTAAGGGTGGTATTGGAAACAACTGATACATAATTTTATCCATACTATTGGTATCTTAGCTATGCTTCCTTGTTATTTAATATTTGCTGTAGAGTTTTCAATAGTTATCTTTAATTTATTCCATTTACCATTAAATATCATTACACTACTTCATGTGTAAGATAAAAAACATATAACATAGTAATTCTACTTTTTACTTCTCATTTTTCCAAATATAACAGATCTTTATATTCTCTTATATGATGTCCAACTTTGCTCATAATGAGGCTGAGTTTTTCCATTTAATGGTAATAGTACATAATGTAGATAATATTATAAAATTGGTAGATAATACTAGATTGAAAGTTGTTCTAACTTTGTTTTTTTTCTCCTCATGCTATTTTTTCTATTGTTGACACTATTATGATGTTCCCCAACCCCCCAACCCTTGGACTACATCCACTTATCCTCTGCCTCTCCTCTCCTGGCCTTTATTGCTCTGTTGTATGAGTCCATCTGCTATGCATATATGTTTTTTTATTACTTATATAATTATAAATTGAAGTAATTGTCTTTAAATATTTTTAATATATTTTTATTGATTCCAGAGAGGGAGAGAGCCATAGGAACATCAATGATGAGAGGGAATAGTTGATTTGCTGCTTTCTGCACACTCCCTACTAGGGATTGAATTGGCAACCCCGGGCATGTGCCCTTGACTGGAATCAAACCTGGGACCCTTCAGTTCACAGGCTGGTGCTCTATCCACTAAGTCAAACCAGCTAGGGCTGAAGTAATTTTCAAAACATTACATGGAATCATTAAGCTAAGTCTGTATCTTAAGTTATTTAACCATGAATTATCACTTAGTAATAGATCATGTTCATTTTAACATAATATACATCTATGCATTAAATATACTATCCATCACATATAAAACTAATTTTTTGGCAATAAGTACTGTCAAAAGAGAGAGTAATGTATTTTATAAAAAAATTTTCAAAAATTAAATTGAATAACGAAGATAATGTGGGAAAATGTGCATGAGATACCTATATTCTGATAAAATAGATTTCTAATTTACTGAAGTGAAATACCAGGTACATTCTAGTCTGGAATATTCTTATAAAAATTTTAGAATTTGGGGCATTTTCAACTAATTATGGTAAAATAACTTTATGATGATTTTGTAACATCTATTTTGTCAGTCTCAACTGCTATAGAGTGAAAACTTGGAATGTTTGAAATTAAATTTCCAGAATGTTACAGATAAGGCTTCTACAATAATTATATTGGCATTTACATGAACCATTGAAAAACACACTTGGATTACTCAATAATATTTTATTTAAACAATTTGAATTATAAAAAAAGTTCAAAATCTGACTTTATTAAATGGTGGGTAATTACACATTTAAGCACACATATGTTTATGGAAAACAAATATAGCTTTTCTCCTTTTTCATTACCAATTCCACTCTAATGGGAAAGGCACTTAAACATATGAAATATATTTTATGCTGAAAATTAATGTGTATTAAACTTTCCATTAAGACAGATATATTTCCCTGAGCCAAAGAGGGTGAGGAATATTTAAAGTTACTGAAAACTCTATTAAACATAAGTCTGGCTGTGATTTGGTGTCTCTGGGCCAATAGTCATTCAAATCCAAGTTAAAGCCTGAATTAAAGATGAGCAACTTGAGATAAAACTGGCAATTCTTTCTTTTTAGTTAATTGGTTAAATGCTATAATTGCCAACTATAATAAGGAAATATCAATTTCAAAAGATTATATTGTAGGTGTCTAAATAAAGAAGGGACAGATGATAAATTCCTTAAATTCTGAATTTCAGGGAATCTGGCCAGCAAGAATACATTTTGGGGACTTGGCAGTGAATATCTAGATTAGCTCCTAACTAGAAAATCACTTAAGAGAAGCAGATGCTTTTTGATTCTCTTGGTGATAGGTATTTTCACTTTCTTTGTTTATAGCTTGGGAAGTAGTGTATAGCCAGTAAAATTCACATCAAAGCTAGGAGAAACTATATAAAGATATTTTTGAAGAACTAAGAGGCAAAAAAAAAAAAAAGGTCCCAATTGAATTGATGAGAAACTGATGAAGGAAATATGCTGAGTTAAAATGTTAATTTGACCCAATTCTAAGCAAACAGGTAGTGCACAAGGTGATACATTGTTTTTGCTAAACTAAGTGTTCTAATATCTGGTGGGACATAGCCTGAGATAATTTCAGCATCTATAAAGTTTTCAATATCAGGGATTGGGTTGTTCATTTCTTATATTTATCTATAATAATACAGAATCAGTAATTGCTATTGGCAGGCTGACAGTAGGAATGCTCATGATATTCTTGTATGTTTACTATCACATTAGATTATTTGAAATATTCCAATACCTCTATGATTTGAAAAGAGAGAGGAAGAAATAAAAAGAGGCTTGCCACTCAAAGAAGCCTATCTGAAATAAGTTAATAATATGTTGCTTTTCAGGCTATAACTCTTATTCTCATTTAGTATTTTAATTAATTGAGCATATGTTAATATTGAGGAAATATAAAATCCAATTCAACCTTATAATTTAAGTTTTTATGGTAGTCAAATCCATGGTATTTCTTTATGAGATCACTGACCATATTTTATGCATGAATAAATAAATATATGTGGTCACATAAATCAATCAACCAGATATATCGAGTACAAACTCTGTGATGAATATAGTGATTAATGGAAAGAAGCCCTTATGAAATCTAAAATGTAGTTGGAATACAAAAACTAAATTATATGACATGATTAGAGAACAAGGAATTATAAAACTTTGTGGTATTGAGAATTATTAACTCTGTAAGATTCAATATTTTACATCCTTGGTTAAATTTATTCCTATATTTTATTCTTTCTGAAGTAATTTAGAAAAAAGATAGAGGACCCAAATAAATAAAATCAGAAGTGAAAGAGGAGAAGTAACAATTGACACCAAAGAAATACAAAGGATTGTAAGAAAATATTACCAAAAACTATATGCTAACAAATTTGGACATTCTGGATGAAATGGATAAATTCTTGAAAATATACAATCTGCCAAAACTGAATCAGGAAGAATCAGAGAATCTGAGTAGACATATTTCAACTAGTGAAAATGAAGCAGTAATTTAAAAACTGCCAACAAACAAAAGCCCTGGACCAGATGGCTTCACAGCTAAATTTTACCAAACATTAAAAGAAGGATTAACACTTACCCTTCTCAAAGGATTCCAAAAAATTCAAGAGGAGGGAAGAATCCCAAGCTCAATATACTAGGCCAGCATTATCCTAATTCCAAAACCAGACACAACAAAGAACGAAAATAACAGGCCAATATCTCTGTTGAACACAGATGCTAAAATCCTCAACAAAATGTTATATTAGGAAATCGGATCCATTAATACATCAAAAAGATCATACACCATGACCAAGTGGTATTTATTCTGTGGATGCAAGATTGGTACAATATTCAGAAATCAATAAATGTGATATATCACCTAAACAAAATGAAAGGTTAAAGTCACATGATCATATCAATTGATGCAGAAAAAGCATTCAATTAAATCCAGTACCAATTTATGATAAAAACTCTCAGCATAGTGGGAATAAAGGGAATATATCTCAACATAATAAAGGCCATATATGACAAATCTAGTCCTTTTAATAAAGTGTTGTTTGACTAGAGAACCTTTTTGGTGAGGAAGTGAACTTGCCATTAGGCAATGTGAGACCCTCCTGATTTATCCCAGATATTGTGGCAGCACACTATATTGAGCCTTCATTTTAGGCCTTGCACCACATTTATTCTCAGTTTAAATTAAGAATTTTCTTTATTACTTTAGATCTCTCCAACCTAATAACTGTTAGGATAGCCGAAGGCCAAAAGGGGTGAAGAATTATAAATTTATCAGGTCATCTGGAAAACCAGATGGGCTGAGCCCCAAAATGGCACCAGCACCAAGGGACAGGGAGTCAGAGATATATTTTTTCTTTTTTTTTATTAAGGTACTAGTAGCCCGTTTGCACGAAGATTCGTGCAATAGACCTTCATTCACCTGGCTGCCTGCACCAGTTTTCTACCGGCACCGGGGACCCAGGCCTTGGCTGTGGCCACCGCCTTCTGCCTTCTTTCAGGGTCGGGGCTTGGCCCTGGGCGGTGGCCTTGGGCTCGGCCGCACCCAACATCCCTGCTAAAGATCGCAGGAGCCGACCCCCAGTGGTTTCCTGCGATCAGTGCAGGCTCCCTGCTGGTGCCCAAGGTCGGGAAAGCCTCCGCCCAAGGCTTTCCCAGCCTTGGGCTCCGCCACACCCCAACGTCCCTGCAACGGTTTCCTGGTGGGCGTGGTTGGTGGGCGTGGCTTGGTTGGTGGGCATGGCTTGGGCGTAGCGAAGGTGCGGTCAATTTGCATATTTATCTATTATAAGGTAAGATTATATGTGTACATATCTTACCATTGTCCCTCCCACCCCACACCCATACATGCCCTCACTCCCCAGAGTTTTGCGTCCATTGGTTATGCTTATATGCATGCATACAAGTCCTTCGGTTGATCTCTTATCTCCCCGGGAGTCAGAGATTTTAAAGGACTCTAGGCGGGCTTTTTCTGGGCGGAGAATTCTCTGAGTGGGGAAAGATAAGGGTCTTAGCAAGTGGAATGTGGTCTTCGAAAGTGCTAAGCAAAAGGGAAGTGGTCTAAAAGTCAGTTCCCAGGGAAGGGGGTGTCCATTTAATTATTCAATCAGAACTAACAACAACAAGATCATTCTCTAGTAATTTTTGATATTAAAATACGTTTATGGCTATTCACTGAGTTGGGAGAACAAGGCTTGCATACATTTACTTTCCATGTGTGTTTCTATAACAAAGTCAAAGCAGAGGAAAAATGATGTTTGCTTCACCCTGATTAATTCTTTAATTATTTTATGGGTCTCACCAGAAGTAATGCGTGACCTAGAACCTTGTAGGCTTGTGTTGCCACACTGTGTAACTTCCTGCTGCATCAGCTTCTATCAGGATAATTCACTCATACCAAAAAGATTAGGCTGGGTGGAAGTTAAAACAATTTATTTTTAGTTCAGATCTACTTTTTATCAAGCTTTGTAACACTGAACAAGAAATTTAACTAGTGTGGACCTCAGAAAAAAAAAAGAATAATTCCTATTAAGGTTATTTTAAAGATTTAGCCAGGACCTATCAGGAATTGCTCACTAAATGTTAGTCCTCTTTAATAATACTCTTTCAACATTATTTAGGAGATTTTGTATGGCATCAAACTTCTGAAATATATCATCTGCTTTCCCATTAGCAAAATACATATGGCCCTATACCAATATGTTGTGTAATGAGGGTTGTTTCCCCCTAACTTACCATTCCAGAATTGATTGCTCACCAGCTATTAAATGCAGCATATGTTCCCAAGCCCTCTGCCATAAGATAAGGGAACAAAAATGTGGTTCAAATGCAAGCAAAGTTGTAACCATTTCTTCTGATTTCTAAAGGTATAGTTAAATGTTTCATGACCCCGATGGGACATATCAATCTTTAAAACATTCCTTCTAATGATTCTATTCTACTACACAAGGTTTTACTTTAGACTTATTTAATATGGCTGTGTTTAGACCTATTCTTTGACTTAATGCTAAAAGGAGATGCTAAAAGTCAAACTTCAAGATTTTATTTGGGATAAAATTGTTCCTGATTAAAGCTAAGTTTTTTATTATCATACATTATCAAGGATACATTTTTAAAATAAGATTGTCAGCAGTAATCAGGACTTTAATGAAAAAGAGGAATGAGACGTTTCTACAAGGTTTATATACATTCATTGCCAATGCGGGTCTTCTTTGAAAACTTGCTGCTATATAGATGTAGTTGGAAAAGTAGATGGGAGAATTTTCACTTAAACAAAACTCAAAATATGATACAAATTAAATAGACATCCTAATGAAATAATGTGTTACTTTAAAAAGTAAGTATACAAGTCTTGGATGCTTTATGCAGTTTATATATAATGCTGAAAAACTTATCTAGATTATTGCTCTATCATCTTTACCACAATGCTACTTATGAAAAATTATTATTGCCTTTTGTAGTAATGGTCCAAAGCAGTATTGTAACTGGGTGATACTATAGCGATTCTCACTTTCACAGACCATTACTATATAATTGAGTCAACTGTATTACTAGCAAAGTGTGACTGGCCTGAGTGAGAGCTAAACATTCAGGTCATGATTCTACTAACTGCTTATACTTTTTGGTTTCAAGACACCAGTTTTAAAATATATGAGGAAACATTACACCATCTGATGTTTTTTCTTGAGGAATTATGTAAATATTATCAATGAGCCATTAAAAATAATATATTAATGTTCATTTTTATTAATGCCACAAAACTTGTGCATTATCAAAATGTGCATACGTGTGTCATTTGAATTATATTTTCAGATAGAAAAAGTTTAAACATATTATCTTAAGAAAATTTTTTCTCAGATTGTAGAAGAGCCAGTAAGTTTCAAATCTGCTGGTTTCAAATCTATTAAAGAACTTACAAATCAGTGATAATTCCAAAGAAACCATGTTATAACATTTCTGATCAGAGCCATAATGCCCAACATCCTTAACCTTTAATTTTGTTTATGAAATTGTTCAATCTTAAGAAATTACAAAAGATAATATAATAAACACCTATATCTCTGCAATTACTTTAAAATAGGTGGTAACATTTTTCATATTTGTTTCAGATTTCTTTGTGTTTTAAAGAAATAAACCATCACAGCTATATCTCTAGTCCCATATCTTCATTCCTTCCACTTCCTTTATTCCACAACTATTTATTTTGAATTTGCTGTATATCATTTAAATGAATGCATGTGTATGTGTGCATGTATTTCTGTATGTATTCTTTACACTCTCACTATAGGTGTGTGTGTGTGTGTGTGTGTGTGTGTGTGTGTGTGTGATATGAGACACCATATTTCATTATTTTAAATGGAAAATATTTTCCCAACTAATTAAAAATGCAAAAAATTTTCCTAGCCATCATTAAAACACTTTTAAATGCCTATGTAACAACTCAGCAAGAATTTCTACATAATGTAAAACATTCACAACACAAATTACCTAATAATTTAATGCTTATCCAACTCTTTAGTGAGTTTGTTTGTGCATAGTTACTCAACAATAATATGGAGTACCAAATGAAAATCAAGTAGTCCTTTCACAGTACAACAAATACCATATATATTAAAATGCTAAAGGTAGTTTCTAAATTAAAAATATTTGTAATAACCACAAACTCTCCTAGTTTTCCCCTCCAGACTCATCACAACCTCTTAGTCTTCATTCCTTGCACCTCCTTCTGTTTCTTCCTTCTTAACGTTATCTATCTACACCAGTGGTTCTCAACCTGTGGGTTGCAACCCCTTTGGGGGTCGAATGACCCTTTCACAGGGGTCGCCTAAGACATCCTGCATATCAGATATTTACATTATGATATAACAGTTGCAAAATTACAGTTATGAAGTAGCAACAAAAATAATTTTATGGTTGGGGGTCATCACAAAATGAGGAACTGTATTAAAGGGTTGCGGCATTAGGAAGGTTGAGAACCACTGATCTACACTAATAAAAGAGAAACATGCAAATTGACTGCAACTCTGCTATGCCCACAAGCCACGCCCACCAGCCAACCAGGAGTGAGTATGCAAATTAACCCAACCAAGATGACGATGGCCACATAGCTGGAGAGCAGGAGGCTTGGGTTGCCCCTGGCGATGGAGAAAGCCAAGCTTCCCGCCCAGCCTGGCCAGCCCTGGCCTCCGCTCAAGGCTACAAAGTTTCAATTATAGAAGAAAAATAAATCCCAGATATCAGGGCCTCTGCTTGGGTTGCTGGGGGGCATGGCAAGCATGCAAACCACCACAGGCCCCTCACCCAGGCTG
Source organism: Eptesicus fuscus (assembly GCF_027574615.1). Lineage (NCBI taxonomy): Eukaryota > Metazoa > Chordata > Mammalia > Chiroptera > Vespertilionidae > Eptesicus > Eptesicus fuscus. The sequence continues at coordinate 63,041,281 of NC_072473.1, read as the reverse complement.
CCTCACACCCCAAGGGAACCCCCACTCTGATCTGGGAAACCCTTCAGGGCAAACCAGCTGGCCCCCACCGGTGCACCAGGCCTCTACCCTACCTAATAAAAGAGTAATATGCAAATTGACCATCACTCCAACACACAAGATGGCTGCCCCCATGTGGACACAAGATGGCCACCACAAGATGGCCAGCAGGGGAGTGCAGTTGGGAGGGACCAGGCCTGCAAGGGAGGGCAGTTGTGGGCGATCAGGCCAGCAAGGGAGAGCAGTTGGGATTGATCAAGCCTGTAGGAGAGGGCAGTTAGGGGTGACCAGGCAGGCAGAGGAGGGAAGTTGGGGGCGACTGGGCCTGCAGGGAAGGGCAGTTGGGGGGGACCAAGGCCTGCAGGGGAGAGCAGTTGGGGGAGACCAGGCCTGCAGGGGAGGGCAGTTAGGGGCAATCAGGCTGGCAGGGGAGTAGTTAAGCATCAATAAAGCTGGCAGGGGAGTGGTTAGGAAGTGATCAGGCTGGCAGGCAGAAGTGGTTAGGGGCAATCAGGAAGGCAGGCAGGTGAGCAGTTGGGAGCCAGCAGTCCTGGATTGTGAGAGGGATGTGCCCTTGATCCCTCCTGGGATCGGGCCTAAACGGGCAGTCGGACATCCCTCAAGGGGTCCCAGATTGGAGAGGGTGCAGGCTGGGCTGAGGGACACACCCCTGTGCACGAATTTCATGCACTGGGCCTCTAGTATCTAATCTAATAATAGACAAATATGCAAATTGACCGCACCTTCGCTACACCTAAGGCACGCCCACCAGCCAAGCCACGCCCACCAACCAATCAGGATGAGTATGCAAATTGCCCCAACAAAGATGGCGGCTAATTTGCATATCAAGACAGCGTCCAAAGAAGCCAACAGCTGCAGAAGGGAGTAAAGCTTCCAAGAAGCAAGCAAGGGGGGGGGGAGGGCGGGGCGGAGGCGGGGCCGGGGGGAAGGAGAAGGGCGGGGCGGAGGCGGGGCGGGGGGAGAAGGGCGGGGCGGAGGCGGGGCCGGGGGAGAAGGGCGGGGCGGAGGCGGGGCCGGGGGAGAAGGGCGGGGCGGAGGCGGGGCCAGGGGTGAAGGAAAACAAGGGAGGGCTGGAAGAGAAGGCGGGGTGGGCGGGGCGGAGGCAGGCCGGGGGTGAAGAGAAACGCGGGCGGGCTGGAGGAGAAGGCGGGGCGGGCGGAGCGGAGGTGGGGCCGGGGGCGAAGGGAAACGCGGGCGGGCGGGCTGGAGGAGAAGGCGAGGTGGGTGATAAAGGTGGAGTGGAGGTGGGGCCGGGGGCGAAGGGAAACGCGGGCGGGCGGGCTGGAGGAGAAGGTGAGGCGGGGGACAAGGGCGGGGCGGGGGACAAGGGCGGGGCAGAGGCGGGGCGGGGGAGAAGGGAAACGCGCGGGCGGGCTGGAGGAGAAGGTGAGGCGGGCGAACAAGGGAGGAACGGAGGCAGGGTAGAGTGCTGCGGGAAATCCTATTGCAGGATTTTTTCCTGCAACGGGAAAGCTAGTATATATATAAAAAGCCAGCAATCAGAATGCTGGAATGACCAGAACAACCGGTCACTATGAAGCCCACTGCGGCGGTCAACCAGCCTGATCGGAGGTGGGGCCAACCAGCCAACCTCCGTGTCCCCTCCCCACTGCTGGCCTGGCCCAATCAGCTCCCATTGGGGCAGGCTGGCTGGACCCCACCCGTGCATAAATTTGTGCACCAGGCCTCTAGTGTATACATAAAGATTTTTCTGTCACCTCTTGTATTTGTTCTCTATAAACTTGCAAAGTGATTGTAAAACTTCCATAACTAAATATTATCAGTAAGGCAGAAACTCCAAAATTGTTACCTTCATCATATAGCTCCCCTCTTAACTATAAATATCCAAATACCTATTTGATATCTCTACTTTATGTGTAATAGGCATCTTAAATTTAGGTGTCTAAAAAGGAAATCTTAATTTACTACTCAATTTGTGTTGCCTCAGTCATTCCCATTTTAATAAATTGTACCAAACTTCCAAGCCATTGCTCATATAAAAACTCCTAGCATTTATCTTTGATGTCTCCCTTTTCTTTTTGCCTCACATCAATACATCAGCAGATTTTATTGACTTTAACACCAAAAACGTCTTTTATGTCCATTTTCCTCCCTTTCCTATGTTACCATTTTAGGCCAAACCACCATTATATCTCAGCTGCACTACTGAAATAATCTCTTTATTAATATCATTTATTATTGATTCTTTCTTATTTCCCTACATTCTATTTTTCACACAATGGGCAAAGTGAGCTTTTATTTATTTATTTATTTATTTATTTATTTATTTATTTATTTATGTCAATCCTTACCCGATAATATTTTTTCCTTTTTTTTTTTTTTTTTAGTGGAAGGGAAGGGGGTTGAGAGAGAGAGAAAAATATAAGAGAGACACATTGATTAGTTGTCTCCTGCACATGCCCCAACCAGGGCTGGAGATCGAAACTGCAATCCAGGTATGTGCCCATCCCATGACCAGGACATTCCAACTACTGAGGAACACCAACCAGGGAGGACAAAGTGAACTTTTAAAAACTTTAAACAATATCTCTTATGTTGCTCCTTCAATATTCTGACATTTCAGTTCCTCAAATTCTTCTTCATCAATGTCCTCATATTCTACCCTACTTCAGTCATTCACTCCCACAAATTCAATTTGAAGTATCTCTATGTCTTACCAACACCTTCTAACTCTTCAGTTCCCTCCTTAGTAGAAGAATATCATGTAAGGAAAAATATCCTGCAAATAAATTACATCTAGAAAATTTTTACTTTAGAAAATTAACTTTCATTTGTAATGCTAACAGCAAGTCACCCAGGTAAAACATACATGGTGTCAAAACAAGCCAAAGGAAAATCATTTGGGCAAAAAAATGAAAAAGGATCGCAAATCAAATTCATAGAAAATGTTCCTTTATTAACTTTTGGTCGAGAGTGTGTTTGTATGTTTTCAGAGAACAGCTCCGAGACATGTGGATTCCTGCGATAGAGGGGAATTGACAGGAGTGCTCCAGCCATGAAGTCAGGGGAGAGACAGTCCAGAGATGGAAGACGCTGACGATGCCTTTCCATACTAGCAGTCAGCAGATGTGCGTCACTGCAGATTGCCCAGGACCAAACCGGAGAGGGTCGGACCTGCAATACTGCTGTTTGTCCACCATCCAGAACTGAAGTATCATTGCTGTTATGAACACATTAACAACTGTTGGACATAGAAACCGGGACTCAAAAGAACTGTTGGCCCAGAAAGAAACTCACTACAGACTGATTCATTTGCCTCTCAGCATAACCATTATTGCTTGTCTCATTTTCAGTTCCTATAAGTGTATTCCTAGTATCACATGAGCTCACTCATCTAGGGGAAAAGATGAACAACATAGACTGAAGAACAAGAACAGCATCCATCAGACTGTCAGACCTCAGAGGGAAAGTAGGGGAGGGTGGGGACAAGGGAGATAGATCAACCAAAGGACTTGTGTGCTTGCATATGAGCCTAACCAATGATCACGGACAACAGGGGGAGGGGGGCTTGTGTGTGTGGGGGATTGGGAAGGGAATGGGGGGAGGGGGTTGAGGACAAATATGTGATACCTTAATAAAGTAATTAAAAAAAAAAAAAAAGAATTCCCAATTCAGTAATCCCTTCATCTCTTTAGGAATTGCATTTCACTGACCCACCCTATTTTTTTCCTCACTTTCTTCCATACTCTCTTTAAACCAAATAATCAATCACTATATTCACTTCTTTATATTGTTATTTACCTCCCAAGTTCCTCTTATTTCTAATACTCACTTAGCTAAACTAACTCTTATAATATCCAGCTTGGTACCTGCACCCATGTAACTGAAATTGGCTATAGAAAAACATACAGACATGTTGATTGCTCTCATTTTAAATTTGAGATCATTAAAAATCAGAGCCCAAAATGATACAAAGAACTCATATGTACTTAAACTACATATTATCTCTCTTTCTTCAATTATTTTTTTCTTAAATCCCCATTCTTTTATCTAAAACAGCAATTTTTAGCTGGTGTGCCACAGAATTTTTAAAACATGCACTACCTGACTATTTAGTCAGAGACACTGACCTCTTTTCTCTTAGATTGTCTGGTGTGAATGAATCAAAAATATACCTTTTTTTGTCAGATCAGCAAAAGATATAATTTTTTGGTGTGCTGAAGAATTGTAGTAATTAGTTTATGTATGCCATGAGATAAAAAAGGTTGAAAATAACTAATCTAAAATACTTCTTCCTTTATCCTCATTCTCTGTGGATGACTGTATTTCTAATATCACTGAGAAAATGGAAACAAAAGAGAACTATCATAAGCTCCCAGATATAGCTAAATACTATCTATCTGTGCTATATTTCCTATTTCTTTGTGTGCCTTCTGTATTAAAGACTAAAGTAAAATTTCCCCCTTGTGTACTAAATTACATCTGCTCTCAGCAACTGTAACACAAGGCTTGGAGATGTGCTCCCTTCAAGAAAGAAACCCCAATGTTTACTGGTAAGGAGTAAAGTTAACAGATAATCTCCTGCTGTTCATAATTTGAGGATTCACTTAAGCCTTTAAACCAAGCCCATGCTATTCCTGGTAAGCCAGTGGCTGAGCAGTAGTACTGGAGAAGAACTGGCCAATTTTTCCCAATGCAGGGGACTCATCTATCATTCAATATTTGCTATGAAATTTCCTGATGGATTGGGCCAGACTTTTTCAGATATGTATAGCAATCTGAGACTCTTCCAAGTCTCACAGCCTCCTCTTTTTGCTTTCATAAGTGTCAGATCATCATATTCTGAAGGATTTCCCTCCTCAATTCTGCTCCCCCTGAACTTTCTTAACTTTTACCGGAATTACAGCTCTACCCCAACTGCTTCTGCTCCTAAATCAATCTCAACATCTGCTACTGGAAGACTTAAATAACACACTTACTCAAAGAAATTGCCCCAATAATTCTTCATTCCATACTTGCATATGTCGATTTGCTCAGAAGAGTCCTGGATTATATCTGCTGTTTAGGTATAATTCTTTATATCTCCTCTTTAACCCTCACAAGTGTCCCAAGTTGGAAGATATATTATTTGGCCACCCTACAGTAACTACTTGTTTTTAAAAAATTTTTATGAAAGTATATTGGGCATACAATATTATTTTAGTTTTGGTGTACAACATAGGGGTTCGATACTTTTATATCTTACAATGTGATCACCATGATAAGTATAGTTCCTAAACCTTTACTACTTGTCTTTCCTACTTACCCTCAGCCCCTTGGTTATATCATCTATTCTTATGTTTTAATTCAGGAACACTCTCATGTATGTCCTTATTTTCCCTGTTTACTCTATCACAACAGTTTGGTCATTGGTTCATAATAAATATCACAATTTCTAGGGCTTTTATTGTTATTGCTATTGTACTTGTTTATTTCATACTGAGTGCTTATTCATATGAGAAGAAGTAAGTTTCATGAGGACAGGGTGTGACTTCCTATTTTGGTAGTAAGTGTATACCTAGAAGTTAGCACATTGATACCTAGTTAATGCTTTTAAACATCTTATGCCTGTTTCACTACACTACAGTAGTTTACTAAGAATGCAAATGATTAAGAACATGGGCCTTTAGATCAGCTAGGTCTATGTTCTGCCTTCAACCCTGTAACTAGCTATATGAGGTTAAAGAAGATATCTAACCATATTTTATGATGATAAATTCACTTGACAAGGCTGTGATAAATATCCTACATAATAAAAGGCTAACATGCAAATTGTCCCCAAGGGTGGGAGTTCGACATGCGCTGACCACCAAAGGGCAGCGCAGAACATGGTGGGCATTGGCAACATGGCACTGGCAGTGGGCGGCACTGGAGGTGCTACTGGCCCCAATGGGCTCCGAAGAGAGCGGGATGGCAGTGGGATGGTGGAGCAGGTGAGCAGGCAGTACCAGGCCAAGGCAGGTGCGAGTGGGGGTTCCAATCCCCCTGCTGGTCGTGATCTGTGGGGTGACCGGCAGGGTGATCAGGGAGTGGGCTGTGCTAGGCCAAGGCAGGTGCAAGATGGGGGCCCTGATCACCCTGCCGATCACCCCACAGATCAGCCCTGATTGCCGACCAGGCCTAGGGACTTTACCTGTGCATGAATTTCATGCACTGGGCCTCTAATTAAGAGATATAGAAATCACTTACCCAGAACCTACCACATAGTCTGCACAAAATTTGTTAGCTGTAATTTTTTTATTAACTGTTATTATTATCATCATTATTAACTACTTTCATAATAGAAAGGTTTAAATGCAGTCTCACTGGCAAAAAGCACAAAGGTAGATAAAAATATATTTTCCCAAAGTCCTTCAATAAAATTAAAAGACTTAAAAATTAAATTATATTTGGGATCATTCCATCTGTCCCTGTCTTACTTTTAGTTTATACATATATATTTTATAATATATGCTTATTATATTAAAATAATTATTCATTTATAATCATCCATACTTCTGTTGGGGTTTCTGAATTTTTATAATAGATTCTCAAAGCTTAAGAATCTCTGTTTTAGCAGCTGTGCGTCACTGCAGGTGACCCAGGACCAAACCAGAGAGGGTCGGACCTGCATTACCACCATTTGTCCACCATCCAGAACTGAAATATCATTGCTGACATGTACACATAAGGAACTGTTTGACATAGAAATTGGGACTCAAAAGAACTGTTGGCCCAGAAAGAAACTCACTATAGACTGATTCATTTGCCTCTCAGCATAACCATTATTGCTTGTCTCATTTTTAGTTCTTATAAGTGTATTTCTAGTATCACATGAGCTCACTCATCTAGGGGAAATGATGAACAACTAGACTGATGAACAAGAACAGCATCGATAAGACTGTTGGGCCTCAGAGGGAAGGTAGGGGAGGGTGGGGATAAGGGAGAGAGATCAACCAAAGGACTTGTATGCATGCATATGAGCCTAACCAGTGGTCACGGACAACAGGGAGGTGGGGGCATGCATGGGGAGGGGTTTGGGATGGGAATGGGGGGGATGAGGACAAATATGTTATACTTTAATCAATAAAGTAATTAAAAAAAGAAGAATCTCTGTTTTAGTTAAAACAAGAAAATGATATAAAAATAGATTTCTCCTTCTGGAAGTATGTTTAACAGTAAAGTTGTTCATAATTTGGTGAAAATAGCAGTTAACATATAATATTCACTTAGTAACTGTATAGTCCATAATTAGCCTAAAAAAAAAAAACCTTTTCTCTCACAGTTTCTTTATCATTTGTCATCACTCAACTTGGTACAGCTGTCACATACTTATATTAATCCACTTTACCTTGTCAAGATTTATTAACACATTAAAAATAGTCGTTCAAATTCCTGGAAACCATAATTTAGAAATTTTCATTAAATAGAAACCATTTTCACAGGTTGTATTCATTTTAATTAAAATGAAATATGATTTCTTAGCTATTAAAGTAGACACTGAGAATGAGTATTAATGCTTTATACAGTAGGCCTCATTGAATAATATTTACTAATATTTGATATAATCTTTCCCCTAGGTTTTATGCCACATAAGGGCATTCCCAAACAATCCAGTCCTGAACTTTTCATTTATTTTGGTTTCTATATTTTATTTTATATTAACAGAAACATTTTTGACTTATTTATTTGAAAGGCAATTTATTTTCATTCAGGATAACTTGATTACTAACATTAGTCACAGAGAGTGGATGTCCCTAAACACTGGGGTGGTAAAGATATAGTACCACTTCATTTAAAAAATTATGGTTAAAAGCTTACAAATTATTATTTTCTATTTTCTTAATCTTAAGTTCAACACCTTTCTGTTTCCAAACACTTTTCAGAGAGGTGATAATATGTTTGATTATATTATAACTTTCTTAATACATATATACTAGTTTACTATCAGTCCTAATAATAACATTTGATAATCTGATTGGAGTTAAGTGCTTTCCAGATCTTCATAAGTAACATATTTAAAAGTATTTCAGTTATATCTGTATGGAAGGAACTGTGTCTTATTCATCATTCTACTCAGTACCTAGATAAGTGTGCATTCCCAGTGAGTGCTCAATATTTTTTCAATAAATATTTTAAAATTAGATTCTGAACTATTGCTGCCAGATTTTTCTCAGAAGTAGACTTTAGCTCCATTCCTATATATATATATATATGCTATTATTATCAATTGCATATATTAATGGCATGTGCTTTGAAAGGTTAATTTATATGTTTTATCAGCTCAGTTGGCAGTACTCTGTGATCAACTGACAATGTAATATATGCCCTCCAATTTGTATTGCAGTGTAACAGGGAGAAATGATTTTTAGAATCTTATATCATTTAGTTTTAAAGTATGAATATCGGTTAAAACAAAAATAGGTCCAGAGATATAGAAGCATGGAACAGACTGTCAAACCTCAGAGGGAAGGCGGGGGAAGGGTTGGAGAGTGGGAAGAGATCAACCAATAAACTTGTATGCATATATGCATAACCTATGGACACAGACAATAGAGTTGTGAAGGCCTGGGGTGGGGGGCAGGAGCTGGCTGGGAGAGATCAATGAGAAAAAAAGGGGACTTTCAACAATAAAATGGAGAAAAAAAGAAATTATCTCAGCGGCAAATTTATTCAATAAATTTTTAAAACTTCAAGAAAGTATTTCTAATAGCCTAAATTATTCAGTGTAAGTTTTTTTTATTCCCTCTGAGTTCACAATGGAATGGAAAAAAAAGGAAGTGACAATAACAGAATTTGTTAAGCCATTTAGTCAAGTGTATACTAATTTTGAATTTTGTTCTTTAAAGTGTCAGCTTATATTTTTGTTTTGATTATAGTATAAATTTTCACAAACAAATAAAAAATCACCTTCCAATAAACATAAAAATCTTGTATTTTTTGTTTTAAATAATTTTACAGCTATATAATCCATATATCAAACAATACACCTATTTAAATGTATAATTTTATTATTTTTAGTATATTCCCAGAGTTGTTCTACCATCACCCTGATCTAACATTGGAACACTTTTTTCACTTTGTTTCCACAACTTATTCATTCTCTCTTCATCCATCCATAGGCAGTCTCTATGGATTTTTATATTCTTGGCATTTCATATTAAAGAATTATACAATATGCATGTTTTTTTTTTTTTTTTTTACTGGGCTCTTTCACTTAGTATAAAGCTTTCAAAGTTCATTTAGCAGCTTCATTCAGTACTTCAATTTTTTATGGATATACCATACTGTGTTTACCCATTTGTCAGTTGATAGACATTCATGTTGTTTCTACTTCTTTGTTATTATGAATAATTTAATTTAATTATTTCTAAGATTGGTTATAAAGAAAAATACTTCACATACTGGTATCATCATCAAGACCCCAGTTCTTCAGTTTGTGTTATGTATCGCTCTAGAGCAGTGGTTCTCAAACCTTTCTAATGCTGCGACCCTTTAATACAGTTCCTCATGTTGTGGTGACCCCCAACCATAAAATTATTTTCGTTGCTACTTCATAACTGTAATTTTGAAACTGTTATGAATCGTAATGTAAATATCTGTGTTTTTCGATGATCTTAGGCTCTACAGCAGCGATGGGTTGAACCCCTAGCAGGGTCGCCTAAGACCAGGCGTCCTCAAACTATGGCCCGCGGGCCACATGCGGGTGTTTTTGCCGTTTTGTTTTTTTACTTCAAAATAAGATATGTGCAGTGTGCATAGGAATTTGTTCATAGTTTTTTTTAAACTGTAGTCTGGCCCTCCAATGGTCTGAGGGACAGTGAACTGGCCCCCTGTTTAAAAAGTTTGAGGACCCCTGCCTAAGACCATCGGAAAACACAGATATTTACATTACAATTCATAACAGTAGCAAAATTACCGTTATGAAGTAGCAACAAAAATAATTTTATGGTTGGGGGTCACCACAACATGAGGAACAGTATTAAAGGGTCGCGGCATTAGAAAGGTTGAGAACCACTTTTGCTGACAGGATAGAATTTATTGTTTTGAAAACATCAAAACATCATCTATGCCCTTAGTTTACTACCATTATTTATTAGCAGAGAAATTATTACATCTAAATATTATTTCATATTAAACAAGTTCTTTTATTTAAAAAATGGTTCAATGGCATCAGTGTTTAGAGTGAGTTAAAGGAATTGAAATGGTTTCGGAAGCAATGACTTACTCTAGTGTTGTACTGATTCTCACCACCTGATTTCTGTGGTATGCCAGCATACCACTAGCTTGTTAAAAAGCATAATGGGTATAGATCTTTTAAAAACCTAAGAGTTGTAGAATGCACACAAGACCTCCATTTGTTACTCAAGTCTTGAATTCTGATGGCCTGTAACTTTTAACAAATGTTAAAGTAATGTTCCTTTACAATATAAAATAGCTATAAAAATTCTAATAGGACATTCATAATAAGGAATAATCTTTTCATCTCAATAGATTAGATCAATTATATGATACACTTTAATGCAATGCAGATGAAGAATAGCAATGCATTTCTATTAAATATGTAAAGGGATTTACACTTTCAGTAACTTTTAATCCACTACCATGAATTAGTATTCATTTGCTCAAAATGTTAAGGGGGAAGTACTTAAGAATTTTAGTCAAATGGAAATAAAGAGGAGCAGTTTTCCTTTTTAGCCTATAGATTTATATCATGCAGTGGGACATTTTTATTTGAGTAGGAAATTTCAAGTATTTAAAAATGATAAAACGAAATATTGAATCAAATGAGGCAGCAAGTCCATCTACATACTAAGAGTTTGGGTAGGGAAAGGAAGGGAGTGTGTCATGCTATATTCTGGCACTGTTTCATTTATTTGGTTCTTTTTTTTTTCCTGACTAATGCTGAAAAATTTGATCATTTACAGAGTCATTTGACAAGAGAAAAAGCTGTCAAGCGCATGCAAAATTGAATAGTGGCAAGGATATCAGAAAGAAGATTGGTTTGAAAGATTCTTTTTATAACTTAAAAATATATAAGTACAATACTGTATGTCCTTAAATGGACCTTAATTTTCACTACCTTTATGTTGGTTTGTTTTTCAGGTTGAACCAAGTTTAATATGTAATTAGATCTGCACAGTAAGAGAGATTAAAACAGAAACAGGTCTAAATCTTTTGCTAATAACACTTTTAGTGGCATACTGTTAAGAAATTCTAGCTTCAGCTTCTTGTACAAATATGTATGACACAGAAATTAATTGTGCTACAAAGTTTAACAGTACTTGTAAAAAGCCAACAGGGTCATCTGTTTTATTTGTTCCTCCAACTTATATATTTTGTGTTTAATTAAGCCTGTTTTAGGTAGCTAATTAACTAAAATTTTATCTTTATTTTTAATTACTTATTTGCCAGTAAATAGGTTAAAATGAGATTACTAGTTGCTATTTAGCAGCACCATCAAAAATGAAAATGATTAGCATATATTATAAAATCATGTTTTATTCAACATATAATGATTTTTGTATCAAAATCAAGATTCATTGACATTTTATAATGGGTAGTACAGAATGTAAAAAAAATATCTTATTTCAATCATTCTGAAAATTAGATAAAGGCAGTTTTTACCTCCATATTGTGGTAAGACCAATTAAATATGTACAATTATTAATGCTTTTGACAATTTAAAAAATAGGCATAACTGGGGATGGTAAAACATAAAAAAAGAACTCTGCCAATATGGAGTTTATAATCAAAAGTAGAAGACAAAGGTTATATTAAATTGAGGTAATTGTTATCAAGGAGAAATACAAGATGCTTTGGGATTATGTAAGGTTTATCTGAGTAAATAACATGCATAGGCATGTGAAAAACAAAATACACTGGTAAATTAAGAATGATTTTATTCAGGCTGTTGCAGTAAAAAAAATATTCATTATTGAAGGAAAGGAAGGAGGACTGGAGTTTTATAGAAGCAAGTTAACTGGGAACACATTAAGAAAGTATAAGTAGGTCTTATCTTAGAATATGAGGGCATGTACAACCTTTCCATTTGCCTTTTTTTTTTTAAACAGGATGGTGGGAGAATTTCTACAGAAATAGATTTTAGATAATATTTAGCATTGGCATATACTTCTTTTGTTCAAAACAAATACATTTCATTGGTCACTGAAAAACTCAGATGTGGTGATAAATGAGTGAGGCAGAGCAGGGTATAAAAAAGTCTTTTGAGTGACTCTTGTTGGCATTGTTTCTGCAATACTACTGAACCATTTGTTGGGAAGTGACGACAAAGTTTAGTTGTTTTAGCTCCCTAGAGATGAGACACCTTAAAAGAGAGATGTCTACAATGAAAAAAAAATAGTAGTATAAAACGTTTTATGAAAGAGAAAAGTCAGGAATGAACCTTGAGGAAACTCTTCCAGTGGATTTTAAAGGATGGTGCAGGAAAATATTTGTTGTACAGCACTGCTCATTGAATTTTTTGTTTAACTAGAGTTTATTTATTTTAATTTATTATATTTTTTAATCCTCACCTGAGGACATGCTTAGAGAGAGAGAGAGAGAGAGAGAGAGAGAGAGAGAGAGAGAGAGAGAGAGAGAGAGAGAGGAGAGAGAAGAAACATTTATGGGTTGCCTTCTGCATCTGCCTCGACTGGGGATCAAACAACAACCTTTCGGTTCACAGGAGGACGCTCAACCACCTGAGCCACTCTGGTCGGGCCTCATTGAGTTTTTCAAGACTGTATAGTTAGAATGTTGATACCCTTGGTAATGTTCTTCAGTATTGGTTTCCTGTAGTATAAAGCCATGCATGACCAGAGCATTTAACTAGACTTCCTTAGTAGTCCATATAGCAGCATTTCAGGGAAGTATTCTAGCCCATGCTAGGTTAACTGCAATGGTGATATGTTGAAGTTGATATTTAGCCATTGGACTGTAGCTCATAGAGTTTCTTCAGGTCCTGGGATGATGATGCTGGTAAAACTAACTACAAGGCTAGTTATAGTCTATATAGGGATCTGGGCAGTCAGATTTTAGTTCTTAATGACTCTGAGTAAGGCAAGAGGGAGAAAAATTTATGTTTTGAGGACTGTAGCCAGATATTGAAGAAAACTGGAAGAATTGAACAAATTTTAAGAATTGACAAATTTGGGCAAGTTAACATGATACAGTTCAATTATCAGATAGGTAATAAAATTGATTGTCCATGAAAGTGGGGAGGGGGAAATGTATTAAGACTCAACCAGAAAAATAAAAAAGGTTATATATCCATCAATTTCTAAAAACATAAAAAATGTCTCAAAGACAATGAACAAAGTTGGAATCTAAAATTAGAAGTCTGAAAACAAAGAATCCAATTTTTAAAATAGGGAAAGGAATTGAATAAACATTTCTCCAAAGAATACACAAAAAATGGCCAATAAGCATATAAAAAGATATCCAACATCACTATCATTAAGCAAATACAAAAAATTTAACCCCAATGATAAATTACTTACCACACATTAAGATGGCTATTATAGAAACAAACAGAAAGTAAGTGTTGGCCTGGATATGGAAAAAGTATAAGTCTTGTATATAGCTTTTAGGAATGTAAATGGTGCAGGCACTTTTGAAATGGTATGTTGGTTTTTCAAATAATTAAATATAGAATTATCATATGATCCAAAAATTTCACTTTGAATATATTCTCAAAATAATTGAAAGCAGGATTTTGGACAGATATTTAGCAGCATTATTCATAATAGCATGTACTTCAATAAGGCCTTTATTGGTCCTGTTTATAGTTATAAAAATACCAAGATTTGCTTGCTTGATATTCCCAAGTTGGAGATCTCTTCAGTTTATTTTAGCAATGAATAAAACCTTGGCATTCTAACAAAAATAAATAAATAAAGTGAAATTGTAGCTATTTTCTGTACTACTGGGGTTTCAATTACAGGCATAGACCAGAGATATTGTGTGCTTGGTTCCAGACCACCACAATAAAATGAATATTTCAATAAAACAAGTCACACATTTTTTTTTGGTTTAAATGTTCATATAAAAGTTATATTTACAATATGCTGTAAACATAAGAGTATAACAACACTAGAGGCCTGGTACATGAAAATTCATGCTCTGAAGAGGGGGGGGTCCCTCAGCTCGGCCTGCCCCCTCTCACAGTCCTGGAGCCCTCAGGGCCGGAAGGCGATCTGGCAATCAGGAGAAGGCAATGCCCCCATCACACCTCTGCTGCTGCCACTGCCGGCATCGCAAGCCTTGGCTGACCTTGGTTACCTGCAGCTCAGGCCGGCCCTGGGCAGATGAGCAGCTGCCATTGGAGGCTTGCCTGCACCTCGGGCGTCAGCTGGGCAGCCACCATCCGAGGCTTGCCTGTACCTTGGGCTGGCCCTGGGCCGCTGGGGGGCTGAGGGGACTGAGGGACTCTGACGTGAGACAAGGCCTGCCACCTGGGCAGGGCTGAGGGGACTGGGCATTGCCATCTTGTGGCTGTGGGTGCCGCCATCTTAGAGGGCGTGGCAGTCAATTAGCATATTCCCTCCTTATTGGCTGTGAGTATCACCATCTTTGAGGGCGGGACAGTCAATTAGCATATTCCTTCCTTATTGGCTGTGGGTGCCACCATCTTTGTGACAGTGTGAGGGTCAATTAGCATATTCCCTCTTTATTAGATAGGATTATGTCTAAAAAATGTACAATTCAGGAGAGTTAAGGCTGTGCTCTGGATTAAGTTTTGACTTAAGGAAGTGTTATGGTTGGTTTGATCTTCTATCCAGGCCACTAAAACTTTCTTCAGATCAATGATAAAGCTGTTTAGCTTTTCTATCATTCATGTGTTTACTGGGGTAGCACTTTTAGTTTTCTTCAAGGACTGTTTCTTTGCATTCACAATATGGCTAAGTATTTGGAGCAAAAGGCTTAGCTTTTGGCCTATTTCAGTTTTCCACATTCCTTCATCACTAAGCTTAATTATTCCTGGCTTTTGATTTAAAATGAAAGATGTGTGGCACTTTGTAAGGTTATTAATTGGCCTATTTTAAATATTGTTGTTTCTTGGGGAATAGAGAGACCCAAGAATGAAGAAAGAGATGGAGGAACAGTTTGTGGAACACTCAGAACACATACATTTATCTATTGAGTTTGCAGTTTTATATGGGTGTGGTTTGTGGCACCTCAAAACAATTATAATAGTAACATCAAAGATCATTGATCACAGAACACTGTAATGAGTATAATAATTTCAACATTAAAATATTGCAAGAATTACAATATGTGATACAGAAGCATGAAGTGAACAAAATATTGTTGGGAAAAAATGGCGCCAATAGACTTTCTTGACACAGGGTAACCAGAAATCTTTATTTATTTAAAAAAAACACACCCACGATATTTGCAAAGCACAATAAAGTGAAGTGCAATAAAATGAGATATATCTGTATTCAGAGACTTTTCAACAATTTTTCTATTTTATCTATACCACTTAATCACAATTTTCTTGTAACTGATACCTTCGAACTGAGTGTTTGAAGAATTCTGTAAAGTGAAATGGCTCACTTCTCAATATTATATAATCTCTCTAGACATTTACACACATATTTTCTTTCCTCTACTAAGTCATTTACAAATCTATCAGCTTAATCTACTATTGTATCTTCTCCTATTCTTATTCTAATCATAGGTTGATTGGATGAATAGATGATAGATAAATAAATACAACTTATATTGTCATGTTAATAGGGTTTTTTAAAGAAGTGGTGAAAAAACACTTTTATTATAGCTGACTTACATTGAAGTTCTTACATAATATTTTAAGTAAAAAATTCTCTTAAGTCTGAGGATTCATGGAGTATTGCTCCATCATGTGTTAATAATGGCTAAAAATGAGCATGTATGAAATATTATGACAGTAGAAATTCTAAACAAGTATTTATATCCCTTCACAAAAGAGTCAAATAGAATAATATGCTCTATTTTAATTGTTGAGGAATTTGAATGTATGTGCAACTTTAAAACTCATATTAAGTGACCTTTGCCATATTTAATTGGAAAAAGCCAGTTTAAAAATTATTTGCAGGTATCATTTGATGGCGCCAAAATAATTTTATATAAAAACACTAATATATTAACAGTATTTACATTTGTGTTCTAAAATTTTGCAGGATTTAAAATTTTTAATTATAACTTTCCTGTTTCATTCTTTCCACAATGGATTTCCATCATTATGATTGGAATAAGACAAAGTTTTAATCTCAACACAAGTATTTTTGTTAAATTAGCATCCTAGTGACACAGATGTCTCTTACTAGATTTGCCTATAGGTTTGTTTCTGAGAAAGCACTGAGGCCATACTTAAAAATCAGTTTTCACAAAAGACAAGATAAAATAAAGAGGGACAAATTGGGTGCTAAACTACAAAAATTCAAAGAAACTTTGATACCAAAGTTATGGCCAACTAATGCTGTCTGAAGAGAGTAAAAATAGAAAGTTGTATATTAGAACATTAAAGCAGGGCTTCTAGTCAAGATGGTGAAGTAGGTATATTTGATACTCCCATTCTCCTATAACCACATAAAATTACAACTAAATTACAGAGCAACTGTCATTCAGAAACACCTGAAATTCAATTGAACAGAAATCCTATAACTAAGGATATAAAGAAGAAGCCACATCAAGACTGGTAAGAGGGACAAAGATGCAGAATGTGCTGGTCCCACACCCACATGTGATGGTTAAAAATTAGGAGGGATGTCCTGGCCAGTTTGGCTCAGTGGATAGAGTGTCGGCCTGCGGACTGAAAGGTCCCAGGTTCAATTCCAGTCAGGGGCATGTGCCTTGGTTGTGGGCACATCCCCAGTAGTGGGTGTGCAGGAGGTGGCTGATTGATGTTTCTCTCTCACTGATGTTTCTAACTTTCTATCCACCTCCCTTCCTCTCTGTAAAAAATCATTAAAATATATTTTTTCCAAAATTTGGGAGGGATATTTTGGCTGTGGTGGTCCCCCCTGAGGAGTGAGGAGGTCCCAGTCACACACCAGGCCCAGGAAGAGAAGTCCCCATAACTTCTGAATGTGTAAACCACAGGGAATTGTGGATGAGTGAGAGACAAAGGGCTGCTGGAATCCCAGGCATTGCTCTTAAATGACCCATCCATGGACTTACTTTCTCTGAGCTCTGGCACTGGGGTAGCAGCTACAAAGGTGCCAAGGACATATGGGGAGAAACTGAATTGTCTGGCTTCAGGGCAAGGTCTGGAGGGGCAACTTTCTCAAGAGATAAGTTCTGGCAAAGGCCATTGTTTCTGTGCTGAGCCTTGGCCCCACAGAGCCCGCAGACATGCAAATGCCATATCTGAGTTTCCATCAACCTGGCTAACACTGTTTTTCCTGCTCTGGTAATTCCCTAAGACCCCACCCCACCCAACTTGTGTGATCACCCAAGCAATTGCCAGTGGTTTTTCCATACAAATGATATATTTTGGCATATGCTGCAGACTTTCTTGAAATATTTTGAGATTTCATAAACTCTAAACAAGCAGCATCTGGTCTTGGGGTGCCCCATACCTACTGTTATGTAGCACCAGGCCCAGAACTAGAAGCAGAGGACCTTGGTTCACAGCTTGGCCTCTCCTGGATACTTTCAAGCCCAGCACAAGAAGACATGAAGATCACTTTGTAGCTCATACAAGATGGCCCTGGGAAGATCACAGGTTGTGGCTGACCATGGACTGCACCTTGTGCTCACCTGGTGGACAGCTTTAGAGTATGATGAAGCACCACCCAACCACCTCCATGAGTGACATACTAAAGAGGCAAACTCAGGGGACACCAGAGCCCTGATGAGGCAAGTTCTGCTCTGTGGGATCAGCACCTGTACAGCAGGTCCTCCACTGTTGTAACCAGTTTTTAGAGATGATTGGCCTTGGTGTAAATCTGTCCTATTAATGTGCTAACAGCAATCAAGGCTCAACTACACAGGTGTGTATACAGAGCCCACATTGGGAGAACACTTAGAGCACTCAGATCTGGTGATAAGGGAGGCTGTGCCATGGGGCTCTATAGGATATCTACTAGATAAGGTCAATCTATCAAGACTAGTAGATGTAACAGTTCTACCTAATACATAGAAACTAACACAGGGAGACAGCCAAAATGAGGAGAAAAAAAACAAAACAAAACATGTCACAAATGAAAGAACAGAACACAATTCCAGAAAAAGAACTAAACAAAATGGAGATTAGCAATCTACCAGATACAGAGTTCCAAACACTGATGAACTTTGTGAAAACTTCAACAAAGAGATAAAAAATATAAAAACAGAGATAGAAAACTTAAAAAAAAAAACACATTCAGAAATGAAGACTGCAAAAACTGAAATGAAGAATACATTACAGGGAATAAACAGTAGAGTATATGTAGTAGAGAATCAATCAGCAATTTAGAAGATAAGGAAGCAGAAAAGATGCAATCAGAACAGCATAAAGAAAATGAAAATTAAAAAAAGAATAGTTTAAGAAGTCTTTGGGACAACTTCAAACTTGACAACATTTGCATCATGGGGGGTCCAGAAGAGAGGGCAAGAAATTGAATATCTATTTGAAAAAAATAATGAAGGAAAACTTTCCTAACCTGGTGAAAGAAATAGATATACAAGTCCAGGAAGTGAAGAGTCCCAAACAAAATAAACTCATGCAGGGCTACACCAAGACACAACATAATTAAAATGCCAAAGGTTAAATACAAAAATAATATCTTAAAAGCAGCATGAGAAAAGCAGTTACTAACCTACAAAGGAGCTCCCATAAGACTGTCATCCATATTTTCAACAGAAACTTTGTAGGCCAGAAGGGATCAGCATACAATATTCAATGTGGTAAAAAGCAAGGAACTACAACCAAGATTACTCTACCCAGCAAAGCTATCTTTAGAATCCAAGGGCAGATAAAGAGCTTCACAGGCAAGAAAAAGCTAAAGGAGTTCATCACCACCAAACCAGTATTACAAGAAAGGTTAAAAGGTTTCTTGAAGCAAAAGCAGAAGCAGAAAGAGGAGAAGGAGAAGGAGGAGAAAAGATAAAAAAGTATAAATAATAAAATGACAATAAATACATATTTATTAACAATTCCTTTTTTAAAAAATATATTTTATTTATTTTTTTATAGAGAGGAAGGGAGAGAGATAGAGAGCTAGAAACATCAATGAGAGAGAACATCGATCAGCTGCCTCCTGCACACCCCCCACAGGGGATGTGCCCGCAACCAAGATACATGCCCTTGACCAGAACCGAACCCGGGACCCCTCAGTCCGCAGGCCGACGCTTTATCCACTGAGCCAAACCGGTTTCGGCAATTAACAATTCCTTTAAATGTTAATGGTTTAAATGCTTTAATCAAAAGACATAGGGTGGCCCTGGATGGTTTGGCTCAGTGGATAGAGCATTGGCCTGTGGACTGAAGGGTCCCAGGTTCAATTCTGGTCAGGGGCACATGCTCGGGTTGTGGGCTCAATCCCCAGTGAAGGGGGGCCGTGTAGGAGGTAGCCAATCAATGATTCTCATCATTGATATTTCAATCTCTCTCTCCCTCTCTGAAATCAATAAAAATATAAAATAAATAAATAAATAAAAGACATAACGTGGCTGAGTGGATAACAAAACAAGGCCCTTAAATATGTTATATATAAGAGATTCACTTAAGATTGAAAGACACACAGATTGAAAGTAAAGGGATGGAAAAAGATATTTCATAAAAATGGAAATGAAAAAACACACACCTGGATTAGTAATACTTATACCAGACAAAATAGGCTTTAAAACAAAGGCTAACCCTAACCGGTTTGGCTCAGTGGATAGAGTGTCGGCCTGTGGACTTAAGGGTCCCAGGTTCGATTCCAGCCAAGGGCATGTGCCTTGGTTGTGGGCACATCCCCAGTAGGGGGTGTGCAGGAGGTAGCTGATCGATGTTTCTCTCTCATTGATGTTTCTAATTCTCTATCCCTCTCCCTTCCTCTCTGTAAAAATCAATAAAATATATATTTAAAACAAAACAAAACAAAACGAAACCAAAAAGGCTATAGGAAGAAACAAAGAAGGATCCAGAAGTTCCACTTATGGGTATTTACCCAAAGCAATTCAAAACACTAAATAAAAAAAGACATATACATTCATGTGTACATTATAGCATTATTTACAATAGCCACGATATGGAAACAACCCAAGTACACATCAACAGATGAGTGGATAAAGGAGAAGTGATGCACATATACAATGGAATATGACTCAGCCATAAAAAAGTAATGCTATCTTGCCATCTGTAACAACATGGATGGACCTAGATGATATAGTAGTGAGTGAAACAAGTCAGAGAAAGATAAATGCCTTATGATTTCACTTATATGTGGAACATAAAAAACAAAATAGCCTGGCCGGTGTTGCTCAGTGGTTGAGTGTTGACCTATGAAGCAGGAGGTCATGGTTTGATTCCAGGTCAGGGCACATGCAGAACAGAAACAGAATCATAGACACAGAGAACATTTTGATGGTTGCTAGATGGGAGGGGGTTTGGGAAGATGGATGAAAAAGTGGAAAGGATTAAGAGTACAAGTTGGTAATTACAGAATAGTCATAGGGATATAAAGTAGAGCATAGGAAATCCTATCTAATAAAAGGTAATATGCAAATTAATCATCATCACTCTGTGACAAATATGGCAGCGCCCATAGACACAAAGATGCCAATGCCCATAGCCACAAAGATGGAAGCATGGGCCGGAGCCACGGAGCCAGTGGAGCAGGCAGAAGGCTTGGCTTCCTTTGTCGGCGGGCGACGAAGGAAGCCAAGCCTCCTGCACGCCCAGGCTGGCCACTGAGGGAGATATGCAGGGAGTGCAGTGGGGAGGCATGTGGAGAGTGAGTGAGGTTCCCTGTCTGGGGGTTCCAAATCTGCCATTGATTCCTTTCATTGCTGATTCCCCTCCTCGAAGGTATCCTCCATGCAAAAGCCGTTCCATGCAAATATGTCATGTCCTAATGGGTGAATCCTAAACCGAATGAGTGTCACATCTGGGCAACCTAACTCCCGTTAGAAAAAGAACATGGGAGGAGGGATTTAGGAGTCACGAAGCCATTGTGACCTGCTCGGTCTCTGGAACTGCTGTCAAACACAGGCAGTCTGAGACCCTCCCAAATACCACTAGGCAGTCTGAGACCCTCCCAAACACCACCTGAGCTAAACCTGAGAACCAAGATATTTTCAAGGCCCAAAGGTGACGGGGGTAAGGAGGCAGGGGAGCAAAGCAAGAACAGCCAACTCAACCAAAGACGCAGGAGCCTAAGATAATGCAGAGAAATGTCCTGGCCACCCATGCTCTCCCGCAGATATGGTGCCTACACCCAGCTGCAGGGAGGGAGTGTGTACGTGCAGAATTTAAGGCCACCAGCAGGAGAGAAAGTTGAAGCATGCTTAAGGATTTTTTGTACATGTCCCACAGTTGAGAAGCAGAGTCAGAATCAAGAAGCAAAGTCTTACCTCAGCGCTGGGGTGTTTAAAAGTACCTAAAAATAGCAGTTTCATCTCCTGCAGCACTTCAACCTTGGCCTATCCGGAAGCTCAGTGCTGCTGCAAGTTGTTGGACCTGCCTTCTCCAGCAAGGTGGAGAAAGGCTGAGAGAGGAGAGGCAGATATGGTGTCTCCAGTGGTCCAAATCCTGTCGTTGTCTCTGTTACCTAGCCTCTGCGCCCTCCAGGACATCCTCAGTACCAGTGCAGAGGAGGCTTTGGAGAAGGTAGTGGTGAGGAGAATGCTTCTGATCTGGATACCAGTGAAACTCCTGTCAAGAACCTTCCTAGGGCTGGCAGGAAAATGCAGCAATGAGGGAAGAATAATGTCTCAAAACAAAGAGGTTGTTTTTTTTTTTTGTTTGTTTGTTTTTCTCATCAGCAATATGTGAATATTACCTAAACCACAGACTTTGCAAGTATTAATTGAAATAAAATTCCAGTAATTGTATAACAGCCAGGCTGAAGTGAAGTGGATAGGTTGGTTGAGCGTGAGCGTGGTCCTGTGCACGGAAAGGTTGCAGGTTCGATTCCAGGTCAGGGAACACACTTGGCACATACCTGGGTTTCAAGTTGGATCCCTGGTCAGGGCTCCTAAGGAAGGCAATTAAAGGTATGTTTCTTACATTGATGTTTCTCTCTCTCTATCCCTCTCCCTTCCACTCTCTCTAAAAATCAATGGAAAAATGAATTAATGCCATATCTACAAATGTGGATAATCTAAAAAGAAAAAAGAAAAGAAGTGGGGGGGGGGACTAACCAGTTTGGCTCAGTGGATACAGCATTGGCCTGCAGACTGAAGGGTCCCAGGTTTGATTCCGGTCAAGGGCATGTACCTTGGTTGCAGGCACATACCTAGTTGGGGGTGTGCAGGAGGCAGCTGATTGATGTTTCTCTCACATTGATGTTTCTAACTCTCTATTCCTCTCCCTTCCTTTCCATGAAAAAAATCAATAAGATATATTTAGAAAAAAAAAGCAGGGTAAAAGAAGTTGAATATGTACTGTATAATTTAAAGCATGTAAAATAATATAACTTTTTAAATATATTTTATTGATTATTGATTTTTTACAGAGAAGAAGGGAGAGAGATAGAGAGTTAGAAACATTGATGAGAGAGAAACATCAATCAGCTGCCTCCTGCACACCCCATACTGGGGATGTGCTTGCAACCAAGGTACATGCCCTTGACTGGAATCGAACCTGGGACCATTCTGTCTGCAGGCCGACGCTCTATCTAATGAGCCAAACTGGTTAGGGCATAATATAACTTTTTAGGGGCATATATGTTATCTTATCTAATAAAAAAGTAATATTCAAATTAACCACCACTCTGCTACACCCACAAACCACACCCACCAGCCAATCAGAAGCGAGTATGCAAATTACCCCAACCAAGATGGCTGCAGCCAAGGAGAGAGCAGGAGGGAGGCTTGGGTTTCACCGGCAATTGAGGAAGCCAAGCTTTCTGCACACCCTGGCCAGCCCAGGCCTCTGCTTAAGGCTACAAAGTTTCAATTATAGAAGACAAATCCCAACAGAAATGGCTGCCACCACAGAGCGAGCAGAAAGCTTGGCTCCACTCCAGGCTACAAAGTTTCAATTGTAGAAGATAAATAAATCCCAGATACCAGGGCCTCTGCTTGGGTCGCCAGGGGCTGTGGCCAGCCTGCAAACCACCACAGGCCCCTTGCCCAGGCCGCCCCATGCCCCAAGGGAACCCCCACCCTGATCCTGGACACCCTTCAGGGCAAACCAGCTGGCCCCCACCCATGCACCAGGCCTCTATCCTATCTAATAAAAGAGTAATATGCAGATTGACCATCACTCCAACACACAAGATGTCTTCCCCCATGTGGTCAAAGATCTGCCCCCATGTGGACACAAGATGGCCACCACAAGATGGCCAGCAGGGGAGTGCAGTTGGCAGGGACCAGGCCTGAAAGGGAGGGCAGTTGTGGGCCATTAGGCCAGCAGGGGAGGGCAGTTGGGAGGGACCAGGCCTGCAAGGGATGGCTGTTGGTGATCAAGTCTGCAGGGGAGGGCAGTTAGGGGTGACCAGGCCGGCAGAGGAGGAAAGTTGGGGACAAACAGGCTGGCAGGAGAGTAGTTAGACATCAATCAGGCTGGCAGGGGAGTGGTTAGGGGGTGATCAAGCTCGCAGGCAGAAGGGGTTAGAGGCAATCAGGGAAGCATGCAGGCGAGCAGTTGGGAGCCAGCAGTCCTGGATTGTGAAAGGGATGTCTGACGGGCAGTCTGACATCCCTCGAGGGGTCCCAGATTGGAGAGGGTGCAGGCTGGGCTGAGGGACACCCCCCCACCACGTGCACAAATTTTGTGCACCGGGCCTCTAGTCTATACCAATAAAAGGGTAATATGCTAATTAGACCAGACATCTTTTGGACATCCATCCAGATGTCCTTCTGGACAAAGCCACGGTGGTGGGGGCTGAGGCATAGGCTGTTAGGGGCAATCAGGTCGGCAGGAGAGGGTACTTAGTGGTGACCAGGTTGGCAGGGAGCAGTTAGGAGTTGAATAGGCTGGCAGGGGAGTGGTTAGGGGGTGATCAGCTGGGCAGGCTGGCAAGCGGTTGGGAGCCAGCAGTCCCAGATTGTGAGAGGATGTCTGACTGCCGGTTTAGGTTCGATCCCACATTGGGCCTAAACCAGCAGTCGGACATCATCCAAGGGGTCCCAGATTGGAGAGGGTTCAGGTTGGGCTGAGGGACCCCACCCCCTGTGCACGAATTTCATGCACCAGGCCTCTAAGATAGTAAATAACATTGTAATAACTACATATAGTGTCAGATGGTTACTATATTTATTGTAGTGATCACTTTGTAAGTTATACAAATGTCTAACCACTGGGTATATACCTATAACTAATATAATATTGTGTATCAACTGTAATTAAAAAATAAAAAAATATTTTTAAAAAGTAAATAAAGCTAGGTGAAAGCTTTAAAAGTAAAATACATTAAAATTAAAGCAGATAAAGAAGAGATGAGATGAAGTTCATATAGTCTACTCAAAAGTAATTCTTGCCCTGCCAGTGTGTCTCAGTGGTTGAGCATCGACCTATGAACCAGGAGGTCACAGTTCAATTCCCAGTCAGGGCATATGTCCGTGTTGAGGGTTTGATCCCCAGTAGAGGGCATGCAGGAGGCAGCCGATTGATGTTTCTCTCTCTAATCCATGTTTCTACCTCTCTATCCCTTCCTTTCTCTTTAAAATCAATAAATAGAGAACAGACTGACATGTCAAAGGGGAGAAGGATTGGGGAACTGTCAGTCTGTTCTCTATCTATGAATCTGTTTCTATTTTGTTTGTTAGTTTACAGTATTTTGCTCATTAGATTCCACATATACTCAGATGCACAAAAGAAGGAAATCTTACCTTTTGTGGGAGCACAGATGGACCTGGAGAGTATTATGCTACATTCCTGTTATGCACTGTGCTAAATATAGGGCCTTAAAGATTAAACTTTATATGGCTATATGGTACACTTGATGTCAAATAGGACTATAGACTCTAAGACACTCACATCAAAACAAGGCAATGGGAATGGCAGATCAATGAAACTCAAGAGTTATGGCCAATCTATCATTCAAGGCATTCGATATTGAACTCCAGTCTTTCATTTCTTGATATCCTTTATTTAATTTTGATATAACACAATGTAGTCGACTCTATTAAAGGACTATTTTGAATAGATGTTCTCTTGTTTAAACTCCCTTTATTAATATATATATATATATATATATATATATATATATATATGTATATTTCAAAGAGGAAGGGAGAGAGAGAGGGTAGAAACATCAATGATGACTGAGAATCATTGATCGGCTGCCTCCTGCACAACCCACACTGGGGATTGAGCCTGCAACCCAGGCATGTGCCCTGAAGGGCAGTTGAACCATGACCTTCTGGTTCATAGGTTGATGCTCAACCACTGAGCCACGCTGGCTGGGCCCTTTTTTATATTTTAGTTTTTCACAATTGTCCTTCTAAACTCATTCCTAATACAGGTTTTTTGTATTCGTTTATACTTAGTTCTTTTGCTTATGTTATCTGACTCCCACAAAACCAGCCCTCATAGACTCTGTTACCTTTCTATTAATATTTATTAATTACTTAGTAAATATCAATTGAGCAAATTTTTATCATGAAGAATATATAATGTCAGTATGAGTACCATTTCAGCTCATTTATTTTCCAGCATGTCAAACAGACTCTAGTTCAAAAATAAAAATAAATAAAAAATAAAGAGACTCTAGTTCAGTATATGCCTCATTAATCAAGTGATATTTATCTAATGAATATGTACTATTATAAATAAGTATGCATTGTAAATAGATTGATTTTATAATTCTAATTAATATTTTTAATATTATTTAAAATATAAATATGACCACTTGAATGATTTCTTTATCCTATGAATTGTAACTTCTTAAAATAAGGTCAGTGTACCTGTTTACAGTTTAGTTAAATATTCATTTAATTTCATCATTGTTCTTAATTTTAATTTAAATAACAGTATCAAATATTAATTGAACTTGAACAATCCATTAAACATTTAAAACTGACTTTTTTTACTCTTTTAAAAATAGATATTTATTGATTTTAGAGAGAGAGGAAGGGATAGAGGTAGAAACATGGATTAGAGAGAGAAACATCAATCGGCTGCCTCCTGCATGCCCCTATTGGAGATCTAGTCCACAACTTGAGAATGTACCCTGACCAGCAATGGAACCAGTGACCTCTTGGTTCATGGGTCAATGCTCAACCACTGAGTCACACTGGTCAAGCAAAACTGATATTTGATCTACTAAAATTGTGTTTTGAGAGCAAGGACTTTACAGAGATTTTTACACTGTTTTCTTTCTTTATTATTGTAATTAATTTATTATTTATTTTTATTTATTGTTTACAGCATTACAGATATCCACCTCCATCCAGCCCCTGAACCACCCCAGGCCTTCCCCACCCTATTGTCTGCATCCATGGGCTATGTATATATGCATATATGTTTTTTGGTAAATCTCTTCCAGTCCCCTCTCCCCTTCTCCCCCGTGAGTTCTGTCATTCTGTTCCATGCATCCATACCTCTGGATCTATTTTATTTGTTAGTTTATTTTGCTCATTAGATTCCACATATAAGTGAGATCATGTGATATTTATCTTTAACTGGCTTATTTTGCTTAGGATAATAATCTCTAGGTTCATCCATGGTGTTGCAAAGGGTAAGAACTACCTTTTTTTACAGCCACATGGTATTCCAGTCTGTAAATTTTCTTTTTAATATATTTTTATTGATTTCAGAGAGGAAGAGAGAGGGAGAGAGAAATAGCAACATCAATGATGAGAGAGAATCATTGATCAGCTGCCTCCTGCATGCCCCCAACAGGGGATCGAGCCCACAACCCAGGCATGTGAGCTGACAGGGAATTGAACCATGACCTCCTGGTTCATAGGTTGATGCTCAACCACTGAGCAACACTGGCCAGGCCACAGCTATTAAAGTACTTTGCCAATAAAGATGTATTTTAAATGTCAATGAGAAATTGTATGCTGTAATGGATGGACACTGTCCAGAGTACCCATTCTCAAAAATAATAGGTACTTCTAGAATTCCAGAAACATGATCTCACAGAAACTCCAAGTTTGAAGTCTGTCTTTTAATTTTGGAAAAATTCAATCTTAATTTTATGGTCACTCACCCAAAGCAGGTAGCAATAAATTGAGCCTATGTTAACAGTCTGAGAGTTGCATTGCTACAGGGAACCATTCACCTTTTGTTCTGATATGTCCATCACAGAACACTTTGCATTTATATCATTTACTTTTAAGACTAGTTTCTCATAGTGAGTTTAAAGGCATACATGAGACTCAATAGAAATAAGAAGGTCTAGAAATAAAAACAACAACACACAACAGAGTTCACTTTTTGCCTCCAAGCTGCTATGGGGAACAGTTACCCAAGCAAACACTTCCATTGATCATGACAAAAAAACAAACATATATGTATGAAAGAGAAAATTGAAAGGTTGTGTACATATCAAAAATATACTTGCAAGTGAAATAAGAAAAGAGAGAGTGATGATACCATAAATGTCTTTGGGGATTTATAATGAAACACACAAATAAGAGGCAAGCGAGAAATAGAATATCATTATAGTTAGAACAGTCTCAGTTCCAGACATTTCTCCAAAAATTACCCAAATACATATGTAATCTTTCCTATATTTGGTTCTTTGGATTTTTTTAGATCAGCAAGGCAAAAAACACATGATAATGATTTTTTTCAGTCTATTCATTTTTTAAATTTATCTTTATTGTTGAAAGTATTACAAATATCCCCCTTTCCTCCCCACCCCCATTGACTACCTCCACCCTGCCCCCTCAGGCCTACCGCACTATTGTGGGTTTCCATGTGTTATGCATATATGCATATAAATTATTTGGTTAATCTTTTCCTGCCCCCCTCCCCCATTCCCTCTGAGATTCATGAGTCTGTTCCATGCTTCCATGACTCTGGATCTATAATTATTAGCATTATAATGATTCTGGATGGTCAGGAACCTCCTTTCCTCTGGCCTGATATTTCCATGTAGAGACAACTTTCTTGGGATAATCCTCAAAAACCAATCAACAAAACCAAAGGAATGATTTACCTGATAATTTTGCTTGGACAAAGGAACTGAGCTCTGTTCTTTTCTCTCTCTTCTTGATGTGCCTGACTGCAGACAAAGTACAATCTGGTATACTTTTTAAAAGAATAGTAAGCTCAGTAGGTAAACTTTGTCCTGCAGTTTAGCATTTCTTGTTCCTAATTCTATTAGAATGAGGTAAAGAGAGTATTAGAGCCGAAACCGGTTTGGCTCAGTGGATAGAGCGTCAGCCTGCGGACTGAAAGGTCCCAGGAATAAATGGTCCCTTCCGGTCAAGGGCATGTACCTTGGTTGCGGGCACATCCCCAGTGAGGAATGTGCAGGAGGTAGCTGATCAATGTTTCTCTCTCATTGATGTTTCTAGCTCTCTATCCCTCTTCCTTCCTCTCTGTAAAAAAATCAATAAAATATACTAAAAAAAAAAAAAAGACCTTTCTCCTTTAAAAAAAAAAAAAAGAGAGAGTATTAGAAAAGTCATTTGGCTGTGAATCAAAGAACACATCTTATTTACTCAGTAATAAATTTATATATTAATATATATCTGTGTGACTCCTGTATCTTTCAAATGGTACTAAAATTTTGTGAGGAAGAGAGAAAATATTTATTAGTATTCTTATAAAACCTAAATTTATTATGTAATTACTATTTCAAACAAACATTCTTTCATTTAAATTTCAAAATGCATTTCTTAGGTAAACTATAATTATTCTTACTTTATAAATCAGAAACTTGAGACTTAATGAGATTAAATAACATTCAAAGCTGCATGGCTAGAAAGTGATGAAGCCAGTTATTACTGCCACCAAAGCTCATACTCTTTTTTACCATAGTATAGATGTCAAGAGATGTGTAAAATCATTAATATTTTTGGAGTGAGAGGTAGAAGAAAAGTTCATTATTCTATTCCTATTTGATATTTTCTATGCAATCAACTTTCTTTTACTTTTTTGTGTCTAAGTTTTCTAGCCATATGGTATGCTCCTATGAAGGACAGAAGCCTTCCTTCAATTTCCTATATCCTCTCATTACAAGACACCCCATCTAGTCTCTTGTCTTCTATCTGAAAGAAGTGATACTTATAGTAGCCTCTGGATGTCGTTTCAAACAATGAAAGCAATGGTTCAAGACAGCAATAGTTATTGCAGATATAAGTGAAGTGATGGGAAGCATTGAATTGGCAGATTACTTCTTTATCCTCTATGCACAAAAGGATATCAAGAATGTAAAGGGCAACATGTCCCTTTATTCCAAAAGGAGGAAAAGAGATGACATTAGATAAAATTATCATATCAAAAACAAGGGCCTCAGACTAAAAAAATCTTTTTATTTTCATAAAAATCCTTAAATTGAAGTGCCTTCCCAACTTTCCAACATAAAATATGCACATAGAAGCAGTAATGTGATGCTCCATGACAAATCAAATGAACTACATGGTAGTCTTCATATCTTCACATGAAGTAAGACCCACTCATTAAGTTGCTGCTATTGTACCTGCCATACAATTTATTGTCAAGTACTTGTCAGTAGAAAGAAAAATCTACATTTTCTAGGCACTCTCAGTGGCACTGGCATTTACTCTGAGTAAATCTAACATGGATTGGCTCAGTACAGCTCAGGATGACAGACATGACATTTACTGCTGCCATACTTTAACCAATATTGTGATGATAAGGTCTTAGATGTCCCATGGAATTGATTAAATATAATATCAAACCTAATGGATATTTACCTTTTTGCTAAGTCCTAAGAAGGAATAAATTAAAGGCCTGTCTGTTGGTGTACTGTGAGAAAGAAAACCAAGTGAATAGAAATATATTTTTTCTAATTTCCCTAGATAATTCTACTCATTGGTAAGCTTATATTTCCTTTTATGTCTGTAAATTTGTTAGTACAAATCAAGTTATTCCTTACTTCTATATGATCTTGAAACATTGTTTATTGTTTTTAATTAGTAATAAATAGAAAAATTAAATATGCTTACAAAGAATGAAGTTTTCTCTTAATTTTGCTTTCTCATTTTCTCTTACTCCCTTCCCTTCAAAATACACATTTTTAATATGATATATATTTTAAATGTTTCCCCTACAGATATTACACAAATTCTTTTGATAATATTAATTTCTTTTTAAAATAATACATGTATATACATATATAATTATATATATGTGTGTATATATTATTAATTTAGCTCTTTCATAGTAAGCAATATATGCCTATATTATAATGTGAATTACATGTTAGGCAATATTTTAATTATAATCTTAGTCAATGGATAAGAATAAATAAAACTGATCTCTCCATTCCATTTAAATTTTCATTAAAATTTATAAAACCTTCCTAACTATCCTTTAGCTTTAATAAATGGGAGGTTAAAAAATGTGTTTTTTTTTTCATAGTTGTGGTCATAACATGGTTCCCAGCAGTCATAGTTGTCTCTGCCTCTGACAATTCCCTCTCTCATTGACATGGATGATGTATGCTGTATATCTATGTCTGCACCTCATCTTATGCTCAAAATAAAATTAATACAAGTGCCTTTCTTCCAAAGTGCTTTGAACCCATGGACTTATCTCCCTGAGGACATAAGCAAACTAATCCATTATCCCAGTGGTCCTGGACATATTAACCAAATAAGACTGATTCTCTGTCCAGAGCCATTAGCTGTGTTGATGGTAGTCCTTGAAATACTTTCTTGGAATATTTAAGACCAATGATATATGTCCAATAGCCAGGAAACAATGTGTTCTTCCCATGGGCAGAGCACTGTAGTAGGTACAGTGAGGAGGGAAGGGATTGCTCCCAATTATTAAGGAGATTTTCTGGCCAAGAGAAATTTATTTTGTAGTTTTTAATCTCCATTTTATATTGTAGATATAGTTTAAAATACAAGGATTACTTAAGATGTTCTAGAAAAAAGTAACTAAATATATACTGTTGATATACTCTCCATGTAATATCAGCATCTTTCCTTTAACCTTTTACTTTATACACACAATTATTTAGTTTTAGCTTGTTCTACATTAATCCTTTAAAAAAGCACAGAAAAAATAGAGAAAGCTTTAAATCAGTTGACTTGACCTCATTATCCTTTCAGTATATGCCAGCTTTTTCCTCCCCAACACAGAGGAATCCACATTTGTGACTCATCTTTATTTCTGTATGCCTTGTAAAAGTAATATATTTTCTGTCATTTAGTTTATCTCCCTTTTATCAATACATGTGATTTGTTAATAATAGAACAGAGCACCAACAAGCACAGATTATTATGCTATGACATATAAACAGATGGTGCCTAGAAAGCAAACACCTGCAAGCCATCTGTACCACAGTGAATCCAGTAACTGAATTGGAAACTAGTAATAATCTAAGCCAAAATATCTGCACTCCAAACTGCTTGGCTGAAGCTGATAGACTGAAAATTATAAATATATTTCACCTTACATGCCAACTCTGATCACCTGGTGGTGGTTGCCTGCAGTGCTGTGCAGAGAAGAAATGTGAAACCATACAAACACTCACTAGGAAAGAATATCATGATTGAGTAGATAGGGCTATGGCCCTGGGTGTGAAGTGTTGAGAAACTTGCAAAATAGTTTTCTTTCCTAAGCTAAGCAGAAGTTATAGATAAAGAAGTTACTTTACATAAGTAAATTAAAAATAAAAATAAAAGACACACATATATTGGGCAAGAGGAAGAGAAAGATAAATATAGGAGGATGAGAGGGGATAAAAAAATAGTGACTTGCCCTAACTGGTTTGGCTCAGTGGATAGAGCATCAGCCTGTGGACTGAAAGGTCCCAGGTTTGATTCCAGTCAAGGGCATGTACCTTGGTTGCCGGCACATCCCTAGTAGGGCATGTGCAGGAGGCAGCTGATTGATGTTTATCTCTCATTGATGTTTCTAACTCTATCCCTCTCCCTTACTCTCTGTAAAAAAATCAATAAAATATATTTTAAAAAAATAGTGACTCTGGGTAGAAGGAAAAGGGGATGAAATGTAGAAAAGGGGAATCTGTGGGAGACCTTTTGAAGCCCCAGTGAGTGTTTACATAGAACTATCTTCCCGAGAGAAAAGAAAACAAGTTCAATTCTTCATAGAGGACAAGGATTAGAAGTAGAAACTTCTAACATAATTGTTGTAAAAGATAAAGTTGATCATAGCACCCTGCTTTGATTTATATAGCTACAGAATTGCAGGACACTTCAATTAGTTATTTCTATGTTTCCTAGAGAATTATGAGAGACAGTTTTTACACTTTATCCTCATGTGATACTGTGCTGGCAATGTACCTCCATAATAGGTTTATAGCAGCCTAAAGATTGTAAGATATAACACCTAGTACTATACTAGTGCACTCAGAGAGTCTCAAACAAAATGAACCCAAAGAGGCCCACACCAAGATACAACATAATTAAAATGCCAAATGTTAAAAAAAGAGAGAGAGTCTTGAAGGCAGCAAGATAAAAGCAATTTGTTACCTACAAAGTAACTCCCATAAGGCTGACAGCTGGTTTTCATCAGAAACTCTATTGGTCAGAAGGGAATGACATGAAGTATTTAAGGTAATGAAAAGCAAGGATTTGAAATCAAGATTACTATATTTAGCATGGCTATCATTAAAAATAGATGGTGAAATAAAGAACTTCTCAGACAAAAAAAAAAAAAGGCTAAAGGAGTTTATCATCACCAAACAAGCATTGCAAGAAATGTTAAAGGGATTGCTACAATAACAATAAATATATAGAGAGAGAAACACAGGCATAAAGAACAAAAATGGCAATAAATAATTACTTATCCATAATAACTTATTTTTTTTTTTGTGTGTGTGTGTGTTTTAATCCTCATCCAAGGATATTTTTCCATTGATTTTTAGAGAGTGGAAGAGAGAGGAAATGAGTGAGAAATATTGATGCAAGAGAAACACATTGATTGGTTGCCTCTTGCACATGCGCCAACCAGGGCCTGGACCAGGGTGGAGCCTGCAATCAAGATATGTGCCGTTGACTGGAATCAAACCTGGGATTCTTCAGTCCACAGGCCGATGCTCTATCAACTGAGCCAAACTGGCTAGGGCTCAATAATAAATTTAAATGTAAATGCGTTAAATGCTCCAATCAAAAGATATAATGGCCCTAACTGGTTTGGCTCAGTGGATAGAGTGTCGGCCTATGGACAGAACGGACCCAGGTTTGATTCTGGTCAAGGGCATGTACCTTGGTTGCTGGCACATCCCCAGTAAGGTGTGTGCAGGAGGCAGCTAATCAATGTTTCTCTCTCATCGATCTTTCTAAGTCTCTATCCCTCTCCCTTCCTCTGTGTAAAAATTCAATAAAAATATATTTTTAAAAAAGATATAGGGTAGCTGAATGGATAGAAAAACATGACCCAATTATATGTTATCTACAAGAGACTCACCTCAGAACATAAGATTCACACAGGATGAGAGTGAAGGGGTGGAAAAAAAATTTCCATGCAAATAGAAACAAACAAAAGCTGAGGTAGCAATACTCATATATGACAATATAGACTTCAAAATGAAGGTCATAACAAGAGATAAAGAAGGCCACAACATAATACTAAAGGGATTGATCCACCAAGAGCATATAATCCTGGAAAACATATATGCACCCAATATAGGAGCACCTAAATATATAAAAAAGCTTCTAGATGACTTTAAGGGAGAGACCAAGAGAAATACAGTCATAGTAGGGGACCTTAACACCCCACTGACTTCACTGGATAGACCTTCCAGACAAAAATTAACAAGGAAACAGTGACTTTATTTATTTTTTTTATTATTTTTTTTTTTTTACAGAGAGGAAGAGAGAGGGATAGAGAGCTAGAAACATCGATGAGAGAGAAACATTGATCAGCTGCCTCCTGCACACCCCCTACTGGGGATGTGCCCGCAACCAAGGTACATGCCCTTGACCTGGAATCGAACCCGGGACCTTTGAGTCGCAGGCCGACGCTCTATCCACTGAGCCAAACCGGTCTCGGCGGAAACAGTGACTTTAAATGATACACTGGATCAGATGGATTTAACTGATATTTATAGAATATTTCACCCTAAAGCTACATAATATACATTCTTCTCAAGTGCATATGGGTCATTTTCAAAGATAGACCACATTTTAGGACACAAATCACGTGTCTACAGTTCAAGAAAATTGAAATCATATCAAGCATCTTCTCAGATCACAGTGGAATGAAATTAGAAATCAACTACAATAAAAACACTCAAACACATGGAGGCTAAATAGCATGTTATTAAATGTTAACTGTGTTACCAATGAGATCAATAAATAAATCAAAAACTTTCTGGATGGATGGAATCCATAAAAACGTTTTGAGAAAAACTAATAAAATATGAATAAATAAATAAATAAATAAATAAATAAATAAAACTTCCTGGAAACAAATGAAAATGAACACACAACAACCCCAAATCTCTGTGACAGAATAAAAGTAGTCCAGAGAGGGAAGTTCATAGTACTACAGGCCTACCTCAAGAAAGAAGAAAAATTAATAATAAACTATTTAACCCTAAAACTTAAAGAATTAGAAAGAGAACAACAAGAAAAGCACAGAGAAAGTAGAAGGAAGGAAATAATAAAGATCAGAGAGTAAATAAAGAAACAGAGAATAAAAAAAAAATACAAAAGATCAATGAAACAAAGAGCTGGTTCTTTGATGAAACTTTAGCCAGACTCATCAAGAAATAAAGAGAGAGGACCTAAATAAAATAAGAAATGAAAAAGTTGAGCTAACAACTAACCCCACAGAAATACAAAGGATCATTAAAAAATCCTGTGAACAACGATATTCCAACAAACTGGACAACCTGGCTGAAATGGACAAATTCCTAGAAAAATACAATCTTCTAAAACACAGTCTGGAAGAATCAGAAACCCTAAATAGACTGATAACAACTGATGAAATTGAAGCAGTAAAAAATCTCCCAACAGACAAAAGCTCTGGTCCAGACAGCATCACAGTGGAGTTTTACTAAAGATTCAAAGAACAACTAACACCTGTCCTCTTCAATCTATTCCAAAAAATCCAAGAGGAAGGAATACTTCCACCCTCTTTTTATGAGGCCAGCATTACCCTCATTCCAAAATCCAATAAAGACACTACAAAGAAAGAAAATGATAGGT
The DNA here is from genome assembly GCF_027574615.1 of Eptesicus fuscus. Lineage (NCBI taxonomy): Eukaryota > Metazoa > Chordata > Mammalia > Chiroptera > Vespertilionidae > Eptesicus > Eptesicus fuscus. The sequence goes on along the minus strand of NC_072473.1, from coordinate 63,005,872 downwards.
CAATATCCCAGATGAACATAGGTGCTAAAATCTTCAATAATATTTTAGCAAATCGGATCCAGCAATATATTAGAAAGATCATACACCGTGAAAAAGTGGGATATATTCCAGGGACGCAAGGATGGCACTATTTTTGCAAATCAATAAACACAACGCATCACATAAACAAATTTAAAGACAATAATCACGTGATCATATCAATAGACACAGAAAAAGCATTCAACAAAATCCAACACCCATTTTTTATTAAAACTTTCAGCAAAGTGGGAAAAGAGGGATCATACCTCAACATAATAAAGGCTATATATGACAAAACTATAGCCAACATCATACTCAAAGGGCAAAAACTAAAACTATTTCCCCTAAGAACAAGAAGAAGACAGGGATGTCTGCTTTCACCACTCTTATTCAATAATAGTACTGCAAGTCCTAGCCACAGTGATCAGACAAGAAGAAAACATAAAAGGCATACAAACTGGAAAGGAGGAAGTAAAACTGTCATTATTTGCAGATGGCGTGATGTACATAGGAAACCCTAAAGACCCCATGAAAAAACTACTAGATTTAATAAATAAATTTGGCAATGTAGCAGGATACAAAATTAACACCCAGAAATCGATAGCATTTTATACACCAACTAGAGGCCCAGTGCACGAAATTTGTGCACGGGGGGGGGGAGGGGTGTCTCTCAGCCCATCCTGCACCCTCTCCAATCTGGGACCCCTTGGGGGATGTCTGACTGCCTGTTTAGGCCCTATCCATGGGCCTAAACAGGCAGTCAGACATCCCTTTCACAATCTAGGACTGCTGGTTCCCAACTACTCGCCTGCCTGCCTTCCTGTTTGCTCCTAACTGCTCTGCCTGCCAGCCTGATCACCCCCTAACCACTCCCCTGCCAGCCCAATCAATGCCTATCTGCCCTCCCCTGACACCCCGGTCACCCCCAAATGCCCTCCCTTGCATATTCCCTCTTTATTAGATAGGGTTTTTTCTTTAGCATATTGGATAGTCCTAACTGGTTTGGCTCAGTGGATGGAGCATTGGCCTGCAGAATCAAGGGTCCTAGGTACAATTCTGGCCAAGGGCATGTACCTTGGTTGGGGGCATGTACCCAGTCGGGAGTTTGCAGGAGGCAGTTGATCGATGTTTCTTTCTCATAGATGTTTCTAGCTCTCTATCCCTTTCCCTTCCTCTCTGTAAAAAAATCAATAAAATATATATTATAAAAAAAGAAACATTTAAGATTCCTCCATATCTGCCTGGCTGGTGTGACTCTGGTTGAGACCCCAGGCTGCCACGGCTGGAGGGGTTCGGGCCCTGGCCAGGCTGAGACCCCTGCCCAGGCTGCCATCTCAGCCTGGCTGCGGATAGCCCGGTGGGTGCCTTCCCTGGCCTGAAGATTGCGCATTGGGGGTGCACTGCGCTGCTGGCCCCAAGCCCCGTGGCCCGCTCCACCCACGATCGTGCGCGGCTTGGGGCCGGGTTGCTGCCGGCCTGACACCCTGGCCACAAGCGCCGCAGCCCACTCTGCCCTGGATTGCGCGAGGCTCAGGGGCGGGTCGCTGCCAGCCTGACACCCCAGCCGCAAGTGCCGCGGCCCGCTTCGCCCCTGATCGCGCGCGGCTCAGGGGCGACCAGCCGGACACCCCGGACTGCCGCCACTGGGCTGGGATTGCTGTGTGTGGGGCGGGCGCCTCCCAGCTAGACACCCTGGACTGCCACTGCTGGGCAGACTTGGGTACTCCGCCGTGGCTCGGGGCTAAGAGGACTGGGCACCGCCATCTTGTGGCCATTTTTGTCTCAGAGTGATGGTTAATTTGCATATTACCCTTTTATTAGATAGGATAATTAATTCTCAGAAAGGTAAACTAAAATAAATCCCATTTACCATTGCAACAAAAAATTAAGATACTTAGGAACAAACTTAACCAAGGTGATAAAAGTCTTGTAACTCAGAAAACTATAGGACATTGAAAAAGAGATGGAAGAAGATATAAACAAGTGGAAGAATATACCGTGTTCATGGATTGCACCCATGGTAGAATTAACATCATTAAGATACCCAAAGCAATGTATAGATTCAATGCAATCCCTATTAAAATAACAATGGCATATTTTACAGCTCTAGAAGAAACACTCCAAAAATGTATATGGAACCAACCAAAAAAAGACTCCAAAGAGCTTCAGCAGTCTTGAGAAAGAACAAAGTTGGAAGGATCACAATGCCAGATATCGAGTTATACTATAAAGCTACTGTGCTTAAAACAGCCTTTTACTGGCACAAGAACAGGCATATAGATCAATGAAAGAGAACAGAGACCCCAGAAAAGAACCCAAGCCATTACACTCAATTAATAATTGACAAGAGCATACAATGGAGTCAATACTGTGTCTTCAATAAATGGTGTTGAGGAAACTGGACAGATAAATGCAAAAAGACCAAAAAAATGAAACTAGACACCAACTTACCGCATACACAAGAATAAACTCAAAATGGATAAAAGACTTACATGTAAGATGTGAAACCATAAAAATCCTAGAAGAAACCATAGGGTGCAAAATCTCAGACATATCTCATAGCAATATGTTTACAGATACATCTTCTAGGGCAAAGGAAACTAAGGAGAAAATAAACAAATGGGACTACATCAAAATAAAAAAGCTTCTGCACAGCCAAAGAAACCATCAACAAAATAAAAAGGGATCCCACTAAATGAGAAAACATATTTGGCAATTATACACCTGATAAAGAGTTCATATACAAGATATATAATGAACTCATACAACTTAATAAAAGGAAGAAAAACAATCAATTTAAAAAATGGGCAAATGACCTAAATAGACATTTCTCCAAACTGGACATACAGATGGCCAAGAGACATATGAAAAAATGCTCAAAATCACTGATCATCATCAAGATGCAAATTAAAATGATAATGCAGTATCACTTCACACCTGGCTATCATCAACAAATCAACAAATGACAAGTGTTGGAGAGGATGTGGAGAAAAGAGAACCCTACACACTGCTGGTGGGAATGCAGACTGGTGTAGCCATTATGGAAAACAGTATGGAGTTTCCTCAAAAAATAGAATATGGAACTGCCATTTGACCCAATGATCTCTCTTCTAGAATTATATTCTAAGAAACTCAAAACACTAATCAGAAAGAATGTATGCAACCCTATGTTTATAGCAGCACTATGTACTATTCAGGAAATTTTTCTGTATTTTAGTTGTAATTCCAGTTAGTTCCTGGGGGCGTGACCTTGCGGCATCCACTTACTCTGCCACTATTTTTAATCTCTCAATAATTATTTTAAATTTAAATATAATACAATTATCAAATAAAAGACAGAGTGGATGAATGAATAAAAAAATGATCTGACAATGTACTGCCTACTAGAAACTTAATTTAACCTTAAGGATACACATAGATTAAAAATGAAGAGATTAAATATTTCCTACAAATGGTAACCAGAAGAGAATTTATATAAGACAACATAGACTTTAAGTCAAAAACTGTAATAAGGGACAGAGAAGGTTATTATCTTATATAATAAAAGCCTAATATGCTAAGTGTCTGACTTTTCGAATGTTCGACCAGTTGCTATGACACGCACTGACCACCAGGGGGCAGACACTCCAACTGGTAGGTTAGCTTGCTGCTGGGGTCTGGCCAATTGAGACTGGGTGAGACAGGCCAGACATGCTCTGGAGCCTTCCTGTGGTCCCTCCCTGGCCCCAATTGTGCACCAGTGGGGTCCCTCAGCCTGGCCTGTGCCCTCTTGCAATCCAGGACCCCTCAGGGTGTGTCGGAGAGCCGGTTTGGGCCTGATCCCCGCAGGCCAGGCCGAGGAACCCCACCGGTGCATGAATCTGTGCACCAGGCCTCTAGTGTCATGATAAAAGGATAAATTCATCTAGAAGATATAAAAATTATCCTACCTAATAATAGAAAAATATGCAAATTGACCATACCTCCGGCACACCCACAAGCCACACCCACCATCCAATCAGAGCGAGCATGCAAATTAACCCAAACCAAGATGGCTACAGCCACAGAGAGCAAGGTTTCCTAGGTAACAGAGGAAGCCAAGCTTTCCGCCTGCCCTTGCCAGGCCTAAGCCTCCACTCAAGCTACACAGTTTCAATTATAGAAGGTAAACAAATTCAAAAAAATGGCGGCAGAATGGAGCTTGAGAGAGCAGGCCAGGGTTGCCGCTGGCAACAGGGGAAGCAAAGCTTTCCGCACACCCTGGCTGGGCCCACCCGCTTAAGGCAACATAGTTTCAATTATAACCCCTACAGAAATGGCTGCCGGCCTCAGAGGGAACCCCAGGCTTGGCTCCACTCCAGGCTACAAAGTTTCAATTGGAGAGGAAAATAAATTCCGGATACCAGGGCCTCCGCTTGGGTTGCCAGGGGGCCATGGCCGGCCTGCAAACCACCACAGGCCCCTCGCTCAGGCCGCCCCATGCCCCAAGGGAACCCCCACCTGATCCGGGACACCCTTCAGGGCAAACCAGCTGGCCCCCACCCGTGTACCAGGCCTCTATCCTATCTAATAAAAGAGTAATATACAGATTGATCATCACTGCAACACACAATATAGCTGCCCCCATGTGGTCAAAGATCTTGCCCCCATGTGGACACAAGATGGCCACCACAAGATGGCCAGCAGGAGAGGGCAGTTGGGAGGCACCAAGCCTGCAAGGGAGGGCAGCTGAGAAGGACCAGGCCTGCAAGGGAGGGCAGTTTGAGGTGATCAACCCTGCAGGAGAGGGCAGTTAGGGGTGACCAGGCCGGCAGAGGAGGGAAGTTGGGGGCAAACAGGCTGGCAGCAGAGTGGTTAGGGGGTGATCAGGCTGGCAGGCAGAAATGGTTAAGGGCAATCAGGAAGGCAGGCAGGCAAGCAGTTGGGAGCCAGCAGTCCTGGATTGTGAGACGGATGTCCGACTGCCCATTCAGGCCCGATCCTGGTCGGACATCCCTGGAGGGGTCCCATATTGGAGAATGTACAGGCTGGGTTGAGGGACAACCCCCCTCCGTGCACGAATTGTGCACCGGGCCTCTAGTTAATATATAAACACTGAACATAAAAGCACCTAATCATATCAAGTGAATACTAACAAATATGAAGAAAGAAATAGACAATAAAATATTAGTAGAGTACTCAATATTGTAGTCAACAATTCATAGATCATCTAGACAGTAAACAATAGGGAAATATTAGACTTCAACTATACTTTAGACCATATATACACCATTTCATCCAAAAGCAGCAGAATGCACATTCTTCCCAAGCACACATGGATCAGTCTCCAACATAGACCATATGTTAGACTACAAAACAAAAATGAACAAATTTAAGGAGACTGAAGTAATATCAAGTATATTTCCCAACCACAGTCATATAAAACTAGAAATTAATAACATGAAGAAAACTAGAAAATTCACATATATGTGAAGATTAACAGGGAAATTTAAAAAAATATCTAGAGACAAATGAATATGGAAAAATAATATACTAAAACTCATGGGATGCAGCACAATCCATTATAAGAGGGAAGTTTATAGTTAAAAACATGTACATCAATAAAAGGAGAAAGAACCCTGGCTGATTTGGATCAGTGGATAGAGCACCGGCCTGTGGACTGAAGGGTCCTGGGTTCAATTCTGGGAAAAGGCACATGTCTGGGTTGCTGGCTCCATTCACATTGGAGGACATGCAGGAGGCAGCCTATCAATGATTCTCTCTCATCATTGATGTTTCTATCTCTCTCTCCCTCTCCCTTCCTCTCTGAAATCAATGAAAAATATATTTTAAAAAAGGAGAAAGATCTCAAATAAACAATATAACTTTATACTTCAAATAGAAAATAAAAACCAACTGGAGCCAAAGGTAACAGAAAAAGAAAATAACAGTAATGAGAACTAAAATAAATGAGATATATTTTACCAACCTTGCATCCCTGGAACAAATACCATTTGATCATGGTGTATGATTTTTTAATGCATTGCTGGATCTGATTTGCTAACATTTTGTTGATGATTTTAGCATCTATGTTCATCAGGGATATTAGCCTATAATTTTCATCCTTTCTTGTCTCTTTATCTGATTTTGGAATTAGGATAATGTTGTCTGGTAAAAGCTTGAAAGTTTTTGGAATAGTTTGAGGAGGATAGGTATTAATTCTTCTTTGAGTGTTCGGTAAAATTTGCCTGTGAAGCAATCAGATCAGGACTTTTGTTTGCTAGAAGGTAATTTATTAGTTGTTATTGGTCTATTCAGGTGTTCTGCTTTTTCATGAATAACTTTTGGGAGATTGTATGTTTCTAGGAATTTCACCCAGGTTGTCTATTTTGTTGGCATATGTTGTTCATATTTTCTTAAAATCCTTTGTATTTCTGTGATGTCAGTTGCTACTTCTTCTGTTTCATTTCTGGTTATATTTATTTGGGTCCACTCTCTTTTTCTCTTGATGAGTCTGGTTAAAGCTTCACCAATCTTGTTTATCTTTTCAAAGATCCAGCTTTTGGTTTCATTGATCTTTTGTATTGTCTTTTTAGTTCCTATGTCATTTATTTCTCCCATGATCTTTACTAGTTCCTTCCTTCTACATACTCTGGGCTTTCCTTGTCTTCTCTTTACAATTATTTTAGGTGTAGGGTTAAAGTATTTACTAGAGGTTTTCTTGTTTCTTGGTATTAGGATAATGTTGCAATTATATGAATTTCCTTCTTGGGGCTGCTTTCTTTGTGTCCAAAGATTATTTTCATTTGTTTCCCGGTATTTTTAAAAAGTTCTTCCTTGATCTCATTGGTAACCCATTCATTGTTTATAGAGAATAGAAAAACAATAGAAAAGATCAATGAAATAAAATGTGTTTTTTAATAAGCAAAGTTAATAAACCTTTTACACGATTACAAAAACAGAGAAGACACGCATATCAGAATTTGTAAAAGACATTATAACTGATGCTACAGAAATACAAAGATCATAAAAGACTATTATGAACTATTATACACCAAAAAATTGGATAACCTAAAAGAAATGAATGCATTCATAAAGACTGAATCATGAAGAAATACAAATTTGAGGAAACATATAATGACTAATGAGATTGAATCAGTAATAAAAAACAAACAAAAGAAAAACCTCCCAGCAAAGGAAAACCTTGGACCATATGGCTTCTCTGGTGAATTCTATTAAACATTCAAAGAAGATGTAATACTACGCCTTCTCAAATGCTTCTGACAACTTTAAGAGAAGGGGACACTCACATACTCATTTTATCATCCAGCATTTTTACCCCAATACCAAAGCCAGATAAGGATACTACCAGAAAAGAAGCATATAGGCCAATATTCATAAGGAATTTGGATGTGAAAATTCTCTACAAAATCATAACAACCTGAATTACACAGCACATTAAAAGGATCATACTAGTATACCACAATCAGGTGGTATTTATCCCTGAATTGCAAGGATGGTTCATTACATGCAAATCAATAAATATGACACACCACATTGATATAATGAATAATAAAAATGATATGGTCCTCAGAATAGAAGCGGGAAAAGTGTCTGACAAAACTAAATACTCTATCATGATAAAAAGCTTTCAACAAATTTGGTATAAAAGAAATATACCTCAACATAATAAAATCTATATATATAAAAGGCTACTATGCAAAGTGTCCCCTCGGGAGTTCAACTGAGAGACCGGTAGTTCAATCACTCACTATTATGTGCACTGACCACCAGGGGGCGGCATGGAACGAAGGAAGGCCCCAGCCAACAGCTGGCAGCTGGGGAAGGGAGGCCCTGGCCTGGAACCAGAAGGCCCCCATCGGCCCTGATCACCAGGACCCTACCCATGCACGAATTTCATGCACTGGGCCTCTAGTCCATATAAAAGAAACCTGTAGCTTTATAAAAGAAAAAAAAAAGTTTCCCTTTGCAACATGGTTGAGGGCACTAATTAAAATAAGCAAGACAGTTTCACTCCACCCTCCTTTTGCTTCCATGTTTTCTGAGAAGTTGGATATAATTTTTTATCTTTGTTCCTCTGTAGCTATATTGTTTTTTTTTTGCCTTTTGGTATGTCTTATAATTTATTCTTGATAATCTGGCATGATGTACCAGGTAAAAGGAATTTCTATAAAGAATTATTTAGTAATGTGGTGCTGAGCTGTGAGGGAAGAGGAGACATTCTATAGTCTTATGATCAGGTACCAGTCTTTTCATGAACCAATGCAACTTCACAACTGTTTCTCAATTTTTCTCTCCCCACTTAGGTTAAACAAAATGGTTATTTTGGCTGTAATTGGGCATTTCCCTTCTCCATATGCAAAGCTAAACCAAATGGGGTTGGGTATTTCCTTTCCCCTGGTCACTTAGACCCTGATAATACCCCAGCAGGTTAGAGTCTGGTTGATTAGTTACCTTTGAGGACAGGCGTTGTTCAAAACAGAGTGTTCTGGCCTAATTCAAAATGGAATGCTTTCTTTTCCCTCTGCCAGAAGCCTGAGGCAATTTTTAATGATATTTACTATGGGAACCTGTTCAGGCTCCTGGAGGTAACACAATATTATAAGGGTTTCCCTATGACTGCCCCCTTGGAGTTTTTAACTCTCAGAGTTGTCCACACAATCTTCATCAATTCATCAGTTACAGTTCAGGTTTTCCTCCCTGGACACGAGTTCCCACGGAAGTTTTCTATCATGTCTCTGCCTTTCTGTCTCTTCAGTTTGGGGGGCAGCAGTTTAGTCTCTGTTCTCTCCTTTCCTATGAATCCAGATTTTTCAGCCTGTTTAGCTTTCTTCTTGCTGTTAGGACACAGTGGCAACTACTATGCTCTTTACATGTGGAATTGAAACTGGAAGTCTTAGGCATATTTATTTTTGTTAAAATAACATGATTATTCAAAAATAACAGGGATGCTTAAAATGATAAAATATTATGAGATAATTTATATTTTCTGAAGAGAACTGCTAATAAGAACACATTTTGTGGATGATACAAAGCCAGAATAGTAAAGCCATGATTACATGTCATCTGGTGCCCAGGCCAGTTTGTTTAGTGGTTGGAGCATTGGTCCATGGACTGAAGGGTCACGAATTCAATTCTGGTTGGGGACCCTGTGAGAGGCAACCAGTCAATGTGTCTCTCTCACATTGATGTTTCCCTCTCTGTCTCTCCGCATCCCTTCCACTCTCTCTAAAAATCAATGGGAAAAAAATATTCTCAGGTGAGGATTAACAAAAAAAGTCATCTAATTATAAACAGAAGACCAAAATCCATTAATTATACTATAGTGATCTACATCAACTTTGGATCTACATATGAAGAAGTTATAGGCTACCTGTGAGGAATAACTGCCCAAGGTTTGTAGGAGAGAAACTATGAGGGCTTGAACTCAGGCACCATGTTTCCAATGTTAAACATATATATATGTTTAAATCATTCATTTTCTCAGATACAAATACATAAACATTTGCTAGATAGGAAATATTGGTTAAAATAAGACACTGACCCATAATCTCAATTGCATGTAAGGAGTATTTTAAAGGCAGAGATAATATTTAAGATATTAAATAAACATTTATCTTGTTCTTTGCCATTATGACATTGGCATATAGCCATACTAATTGAGAAAAGAGAGCAAGGCTTTCACTGCAAAAATGCCAATGGGTACCAAGAGAGAACCTAGGAGTCTTCTAAAATCTGCTCCCAATTTTTAAAACAATGCAATTGAAAAAAAATCTGTAGTTTCTCAGTATCTTCAGCCACTGTTGAGAATATTTTTTGTAATTTCTAACTATACTATTCATGCAATTTATTTCTTGGAAGTCTATCCGTGTATATCTGAGGAACTATGTAAATTTAGGTCCTTTAGTGTAAGAATAGCTCTTATTACTTGGGCTAGGATTTACTTCATTTAATTTCACATTGATAGGAGTAAGACATATGAATTGATATGCATAGAATTTATTCTATGGACAAATAACGGAAGGTTCTGTTTAAAATGTGTGTATTGATGTATTTGAAATATCTGTGGAAATTGTTCACTTTAGAGGCAGAAATTACTATAGATATTAACAGTTTCCTCTCAAAAGGCATCTCTCTAAACTATCTGTACACTCTTAAATAGATCAGTCACCTCTTCCTACAAATGACCAATAAAAGACTGCCATACACTACTAGAGTTAGTCGTGATGACGTCCGTATCTATTTACTAATAATTTGTGCATGAAATATTTAAAACTTAATTAAAATATAATAGTTAACATTTTTCTTTATTTCTATAAAAACCTAATAGATTACAGCTTTTTTGGAAGGTAACACATCCCCCACACACCCCCAAAAATAACATAATGTACATATTATAAGAAAGAACAAGGCTAGATCTATGTAGTTATATGAATGACAAAATACCAGATTTTAAGTAACCAATCTATCACTTTAAGCTGTTTACTACTAATTTGGCTAAATTGCTGATTTGACATCTCTTTGGAGTTAAAAAAAATAGAAATGTAAAAATATATATATTAAATTATTTTTATTAATTAAATGCAGGAGATTCAGTTAATATATACCAACATAACTAGAGAATCTATTGGCATTTTTAAAGAAAAGCAATCATAGGCTTTTATAGAATAAATTAGTGGCATTTATATTTAATTCCATAATTAAACAAATTCATTATTAAAATATCTCTAAAGAGTTAATCTAGTTTGCTTGACTTGATGCAAACCATCCAGAGCTAAATAATTTAATTACTTTCAAAGCACTTCTTACATATTTTTAAAGGCAGATTTACTATCTCCTTCATCTGAATGTCAAATACTATACTTGTACTTCAGATATTGTATGTCAAAATTCTTTTATATCTTTATGAGGCTTAATTATTTCTGAGAGTGTTTTTCAGATTTTATTTCAGGGTTTTGAAGAAAAGGTTACTGCCCATCAAGATTTAATATAATCAAATTATACATGAAACTTTGTGGAGTGATAAGCAATTATCAGTCACGCAAATATAATTAAGATAATTTTAAGAGCATGTAAAAAGCCTAAATATTGTTACTGAACATTTTGGGTTATAAATTTTTGCTTAAAACTATACAAATAAAAAGTATTTAACATCATGCTCAAAGTCACTAATCATTTGAGAGATGCAAATCAAACCAACAATGAGATACCATCTCACACCTGTCAGAATGGCTAAAATTAACAAGTCAACAAACGACAAGTGCTGGCGAGGATGCGGAGAAAAAGAAACCCTCTTGCACTGCTGGTGGGAATGCAGACTGGTGCAGCTACTGTGGAAGACAGTATGGCATTTCCTCAAAAAATTAAAAATGGAACTCCCATTTGACCCAGTAATCCCACTTCTAGGATTATATCCCAAGAAACCAGAAACATCAATCAGAAAGGATATATGTATCCCTAAGTTCATAACAGCACAATTTACAATAGCTAAGATTTGAAAACAGCCTACCAGTAAGTGCCCATCAGCAGATGAGTGGATTAAAAAACTGTGGTACATCTACACAATGGAATACTACACCGCTATAAAAAAAGAAGGAACTTTTACCATTTGCAACAGCATGGATGGAACTGGAGAGCATTATGCTAAGGGAAATAAGCCAGTTGGAAAAATATAAATATCACATGATCTCACTCATATGTGGGATATAATTTTCAACATAAACTGATGAACAATAATAGATCAAGCGACAAGGTAGCACTGAACAGACCATCCAGCCTCAGAGAGAAGGCAGGGGAGAGGGGGTTAGAGATCAACCAAAGGACTTGTGTGCTTGCATATTAGCATAACCAATGGACACAGATGCTGGGAAAGTGAGGGCTTGCCCTCGGGGATGGGAGTGGCCAGGGGGGGTCAATCGGGAAAAAAGGAGAAATATGTAATACTTTAAACAATAAGAGAGAGAGAGAGAGAGAGAGAGAGAGAGAGAGAGAGAGAGAGAGAGAGAGAATGAGCCCAGCCAGTGTGACTCAGTGGTTGAACATTGGCTCATGTACCAGGAGGTCGCCGCTTGATTCCTGGTCTGGGCACATGCCCAGGTTGTAGATTCCATCCCCAATAGGGTTCCTTCAGGAGGCAGCCAATTGATGTTTCTATCTCTCTGTACTTCCCCCTTCCTTTCTCTAAAATCAATAGAAAAAATAATTAGAATGCTATATTTAAAAAAAAAAAGAGTATGGGATCTACACTAAAGAGAACTGGAAATAGTAGGAAAGTGTGCCTAAAATAGGGCAGAATTAAAAAGTTATAAATAATTGGATATGTCTTCAGATTCTATCATAGAAGTGTTTAGGAAGTATCCCTCTAGAAGTATGTATAGGCATACCTACAAAGGTGTCCATCTGCAAAATAGATGGTATATAGAGCAAGAGGAGAGCAGACTTTCTGGACCCCTCTGACAATCCAATATGGAGTCAGCCATGACAGTTATGTCAAGTGCTATGTCAAGGCTGAGGTAGTGGGGTGTAATGTGAATGCCCTTCAGAAGGCCCAGAAGGCCCAAAACCACAAGTCTGAACACTTGGATAAGGACTCCATCTGGACACCAATATGGATTGGATGTCCACCCATATGGGCAATAAGAACTCAGAGCTCCCACCACCCAGTGCTTGTGCTTGGCCATACCACGGGTCACAGTCAGAGCCCTGCCAGACTTCACACCACTGGGCATGTGCTGCCACTATAGCCACCTGGTTTGAGACCCATGCCCACCTCTCTACCTACAGACACTGCCAGTGATTAGGACTTTGCTCTGGACACTTGGTCTGCTCGCTTCTATCAAGTAAGCTCCCCCTCTCTGTGTGTAACCTGCATGTGACTCTATTGGCTTATTGGGGTGGTCTCCCCTAATAAACCTGGCATTGTGGAAAGACAAAAAAAAAGTATTTAGCATATATAAATTTTATATCCATTCACATAAAACAAATTTAATTTCCTGAAAAAATTTCAATGACTTGTGTTTCAACTGGCCTCAACATATGTCAAATAAATAAAAGGAGTAATGAATTTTTCACCAGAGAATAGAAAGCAAATTTTTTCTGAATATTTTTTTATAAGGAATGTCAAGTTTTTTGTTTTTTTTTTAGATTTTATTGATTTTTTACAGAGAGGAAGAGAGAGGGATAGAGAGTTAGAAACATCGATGAGAGAGAATCATCGATCAGCTGCCTCTTGCACACCCCCTACTGGGGATGTGCCCGCAACCAAGGTACATGCCCTTTACTGGAATCGAACCCGGGACCCTTGAGTCCGCAGGCCGACACTCTATCCACTGAGCCAAACCGGTTTCGGCGGAATGTCAAGTTTTGACAGATGTGAGTGTTGGTTAGTCTAGTGAGGGAAACCTTTCAATAAAATTTCAGTTAATTATACCTGTTTGAAGTGAAAGGCTTGCTACTGTCTTGATAACATATCCCCATTTGGATATTTTAAATTTGTTGGTATTCATGAATGTTTATAAAGAACCAAGAACAATTTTTGCATGTTTTTAAATTGATATTACTACTTTAAAGTCATATCATGTGTATTGCCTGTATAGTCTTAAAATGGCAATATCAGAACTAGAGAATTGCATAAAATAGGAAAATATTGACTATATTGCATCCAGTCATATCTTAGAGCCTAAATTAATTTGAAAAAGGGTTCTCTACTTTTGTTTCAATTGGACTCATTTTGAAGAGGAAACAATGCATAAAAATCATTGTAGGAGTGTGCAGTTTGAAGCAAGTCAGAACCAAAATGGGCTTTCACGAATGACCACTATTTAAAAAATCTTATCTTGGATACATATGTAAAGGAAGGGAATGCAGTTGTCAAGTTTATCTAGCACTGGCATAAAAATAATAATACTTTTATTAATTTTTACATCTTCTTCCAGCACTAAAATATATAACAGCTAAGTAATTTTAATGGCAAACACCTATAACAGATATTTCCATTAGTATGGCATGAAAAACCTGTTTGTGCATCCCTACTAGCCCTACAGGTGATTGAATTAAAAGTAGAGAACTTGCCTTCTTATCAGATGTCTCCAAATAAAGGGACTGAAAGAACAGAGAAAAGGGGGTTTGAGGTAGACATGTGAATAGACATATAAGAATGGGCATAAAGTATAAAGATATTTAAAACACACATTAGTGGCCATCATGGAAGAGGTACTGAACAACAAAGTACATAAAATGTTTTGGCCAATTGATATTCATTAGCCATTATCAGTGGTTACCCTAGAACCGGCCAAAAAAAAAAAAAAATAGCTATGAACAGAGTGTCCCGGGGGGCAGAGATAGGGAATGCATTAGGGCCCAACAACATTGACTCTCAATTACCAGGGCTGATTTAACTACTACTGCCTCTGAATATCTAACCTGTAAGCAACAGAGAGCAATAATGAGTCATACACATGGCACTGTTCTTCAAGGAAACCAACTACTTTGTATCAAGTTGACTAAACCAAACCGTTTTTATACTGGAAGTAACGGAGATTAGTTGTCATAGGGATAGGCATGTTTTCTGGATATAAGTCTGCTTTTCCTACCTGCAGAGCCTCAGCAAGCACCACTATCTGGGAACTCAGAAAATACCTCATCCACAACCACATATTTCCAAAAAACTTCCAAACAGGAGATCCATCAACAGTAAAAGAGGTATGGGAGTGGGTCCATAAACACAGAATCTACTGGTCATATCACATACTATAGCATCCAGAAGTTACCAACCTCATAGAGTACTGAAAGTAGTTCTAAAGTACAGATGAAGAAAAGTTTTGAGAGAAAACTCTGAAGTAACATGATATATATACACTAAATAAGAGACCTCTATATGATCCTGTGTACCCAATAGGAAGACTATATTGGTCTTGGAATCAAATATTAGAAGCAGGATGAATTCATGTACTATAAATCTCAATGAACCAGTGGGGGGTTTTGTGTTGTACCTGAAATTCTAGGCTTTTCAATGCTAGTGGTCCTGGTCCAGGGACCATGGCAAGGATACTATCCTATATAATAAAAGGCTAATATGCAAATAGACCGAATGGCAGAACTACTGGTTGCTATGACACACACTGACCACCAGGGGGGCAGACGCTCAAAGCAGAAGCTGTCCCCTGGTGGTCAGTGTGGAGTGCCGCTCAGCCAGAAGCCAGGCTCACAGATGGCGAGTGTAGCCGTGGTGGCGGGAACCTCTTCCACCTCTGTGGCAGTGCCAAGGATGTCCGACTGACAGCTTAGGCCTGTGTCAGTTGGACATCCCCCAAGGGCTCCTGGACTGTGAGAGGGCGCAGGCAAGGCTGAGGGATCCCCCACCCCCAAGTGCATGAATTTTGTGCACTGGGCATCTAATTGAAACATAAGCTACATATGCAACAGGGCACTTTGAATTCTGTGTCCAAGAAACAACAGAAAACAAGAAGAGCCACAATAGTTGCAGGGAGAAATATGTGTAGAACACAAGAGATTCATCTGGGTGGCTCTTGGTACTTCTTTATTTCCCCCTCTTTTTTTTTTCTTGAAGAGAACATTTATTGGGTGAACTATAGAGGCAGAAAAAGTCATTCCTAAAAGAAGTGCACTTAGCAAACAAGTCATAGAGATAAAAGAAGGGCCCTTGGGGCTTGGGAGTGAGGAAGCTGATAGTAATGTGCCTGAGGCATAAAGGGAGAGGAAAAGGCTTCTGAGAGGGCAAGTGCCTCCCTCTTTTTAAAAAATTGATTCTTCAGAGAGAAAGGAAGGGAGATGGAGAGAGAAACATAGATGTGAGAGGAGAACATCGATTGGCTGCCCCTTACATGCCCCCCACCGGGGACTGATCCCACAATCCAGGCATGTGCTCTAACCAGGAATTGAAACAGAAGCCTTTTGGTGCATCGGATGATGCCCAACCAACTGAGCCACACTGGCCAAGGAGGCACTTGGTACTTCTTTATCCCATTGTAACTATGACTGAATGGACCGGTATATAGTCATCCCAGCCTGAAAATTATATGATTAACAAGGACTTTGAACTCTAAGCAATGAGGATTTGAATAACCACACCACCAGGTGAGCCACAAAGGCTTACTAAGATGATACCTGAGAGTGGGAGAATTTAGAATCAATAGTGGAAGAACAGGAAGATGAGTATCAACTGTGGCACCAAGACCAACTGCATTTATAGTGGCTGTAATGGATCTTATTATTCTCCCTCTTTTTTTTCCTCAGGAAGTATGGTTCACAAGAACCATGTATAAGCTGCTTCCTCAGCCAGCATGGAAAAGTAGATCTGTGTGGTGGAATGTGGCAGTCATGAAAATGCACCCTTCAGGTCTCCTACATTGGACCATAATTGACTAATGGTCCAAACTGCTGTAGTGCCAAATCAACCACCATATTTATACCAAGGCCATACTTCCTAGCCAAAGAGTGAGCATAAAGGGGCACTGGGTACTAAGGCAGTATATGAGACTTCCCTAACAGGTTACTTCAGTTCAAGAGCGCCTCGTCAGCTTTTCTCAAAGTCTTAGAAGACTTCTTAATGATCATGCTTTCTTTCCAGTCTCCTTCCTCAGTTGTCATACCTGAATTGCATTGTAAATGCTCTGAGATCTTCCCAGCTATTCTGGTTACTTCCCCTAATACATTTATTGAACATTTAATCCTGGTTTCCATTAGTGACTCATAGTATCAGGATTTCTTTATCATTAATATTTTTCAGGGAAAAAAAACAAATTTCAGATTTTGAATATATAATGAATATTAAACAGTAAATAATATAACCAACAATAAAATAGATATTTTCCTTTTCATTATGGAAAACAGTTATTAACCATTTTTTTCTGATTCTAGTTCAACAGGAAATAGAAAATTTTCTTTCTAGAACAGAAATAGAAAACAGCTGTTATCAACTTATCTGGATAATTACTTAATACTCAAATCGACTTCACCATTGTTAAGTGCAGGCTCATTTGTAGGACTGTACTGTTAAGTATTTAGAGTTTATTCTTTCTCTTACCCATTTGGACTCTCTGATAGGGTCTGAGTGTGTTTATAAGAGGGACTTTCTATGCTGAATAGTTGTGCAAATTCTTATAGTAATATTGGTAATGACTGGCTGTCCTTGATTATCTATTCTTACCTTCTTTTAATGGTTACCATGGTTTTTAGCTGAGTACATGGCTGCTTTGAATATGTATGGTTTTCTTATAAATTGAAATATCCACAATACCAATTTCTGGTGAAAGCTCTGAAAGTAGACATATGTGCAAATTCTGGATGCTGTCTGAAAGAAACAAATGTATCCACTTTTGCCACTTACTGCTAACTTAAATTCAGACTGATGATAGGAGTTCAAGAAACCATATTTGAATAGTATGTAAAAATAAAATTCTGAGTAATCGTAGCAACAAGAAAGACAGAAGCCATGTCACTGATTACTTAATGAGGTCACATCACCAGCCCTGCACTCCTACCTCTACACTTCTTTACTAGTATGTAAGAGAAAAATACACTTTTGACAAGTTGTCATTTTCCCACAAATCCAGTGAAAATTAATAAAATAATCAATATATTATTTTCTATTTGCCAATCAGCATACTAAGTGTTATTAAGTACATTATCCCATTTAACTCTCAAAACAATTATTTTTATTGGTTAGTCATATTAACCATATTTTACATATGAAGAAATTGAGACTTAAATTAATGGAATTGTTCACAACCACACAGCTGATAAGAAAACAGACAAGAAAACCAAGTACTAACGATTAATTTCTACTAGAGGCCCAGTGCAAAAAATTCATGCATGGGGGTGTGTGTGTGTGTACCTCAGCCCAGCCTGCACCCTCTCCAATCTGGGACTCCTCTCACAATCCAGGACTGCTGGCTCCCAACCGCTCGCCTGCCTGCCAGCGTGATCACAACCTAACCACTCCCCTGCCAGCCTGATCGATGCCTAACTGCTCCATGCCAGCCCGATTGCCCCTAACTGCCCTTCCCTGTCAGCCTGGTCACCCCTAACTGCCCTCCCCTGCCAGCCTGGTTGCCCCTAACTGCCCTCCCCTGCTGGCCCAGTCACCCCTAACTGCCCTCCCCTGTCGGCCTGGTTGCCCCTAACTGCCTGCCCCTGCCGGCTCGATTGCCCCTAACTGCCTTCCCCTGCTGGCCCAGTCACCCCTAACTGCCCTCTTCTGCCTGCCTCTTTGGCCCTAACTGCCCACCCCTGCCAGCCTGGTCACCCCTAACTGCCCTCCCTTGCTGGCCCAGTCACCCCTAACTGCCCTCCTTTGCTGGCCTGGTTGCCCCTAACTGCCCTCCCCTGCCAGCCTGGTTGCTCCTAACTGCCCTCCCCTGCAGGCCTGGTCCACCCAACTGCCCCCCCTGCAGGTCTGGTTGCCCCCAACTGCCCTCCTCTGTAGGCCTGGTCCCCCCAGCTGCCCCCTCTGCACGCCTGGTCACCCATAACTGCCCTCCCCTGCAGGGCTGGTTTCCCCCAACTGCCCTCCTCTGCCAGCCCGGTCACCCCCAATTGCCCTCCCCTACAGGCCTGTTTGCCCCCAACTGCCCTCCCTGGCAGTCCTGGTCCCTCCCAACTGCCCTCCCCTGCTGGCCTGATAGCCCACAACTGCCCTCCCCTCTGGCCATCTTCTGGGAGCCATCTCTGACCACATGGGGGGGCCATCTTGTGTGTTGGAGGGATGGTCAATTTGTATATTAACTTTTTAATTATATAGGATTAATTCAATTATGGGATTACTAAATGAAATCTCTTGGTCATCCAGACAACTGTCCCAGTAGTTACACTCTCTTATGGATTCTGTACATTAATGTAGGTTTTTAATCCCACTTGCTATGAGCTTGACCAAAGGAGCAATACTTTGCTTTTGTTGGCACTAATTTGCTTAGCTAGGAATTCTGTATTATTTAAATCCATCTCCATAGTATTTGCTTGATAATTTTTTCTACTTATTACTCAACTCTTGGTCAACAAAATTTTGCTCAGTGGGCATTGCCAACTCATTTATTGAACATTTTTGTTTGTTAGTAAAAGTAGTATGCATATTAACTGTCAAAGTGAATAAAAAGTAAGGATGGCATAATAAGGAAAAGAAGTTGAAAAGATTCAAATTCCATCTTTGCCTCTTACTACTGTGTGACCTCAATTTCAAATTTCTTACTTGTTAAGGGAGATAGTTTTAGTTTTCTATTGCAGCATAACACACTGTCACAGACTTAATGGCTTAAAACATCAGACATATATAATTTTATAGTTTGTAGGTGAGAAGTCTGAGCCTGATGTAGCTGGGTTTAAGTTCAAGGTCACACAAGGCTGAAAGAAATTAAGGTGTAGAATGGTATATGTTCTCATCTGAAATACACAAGCCTCTTCCAATCTCATATAAGTGGTTGGCATAATTCAGTTCCTTGAGGTTGTAAAACAAAGGTCACAATTTCTTTTAGATTGTCAGCAAAAGACCACTCTAGGTTCTCAGAGGTCACTTCCAAGTCCTTCCCATGGGGTCCTATCACAATATAGCACTTTGCACCATAACTGGTTTGGCTCAGTGGATAGAGGTCGGCCTGTGGACTGAAAGGTCCTGGGTTTGATTTGAGTCAAGGGCATGTACCTTGGTTGCGGGCACATTCCCAGTGGGAGGTGTGCAGGGGACAGCTGATCAATCTTTCTCTCTCATCGATGTTTCTGGCTCTCTATCCCTCTCCCTTCCTCTCTGTAAAAAAGCAATAAAATATATTTAAAAGCAACAACAACAATATAGCACTTTGCTTCTTCAAAATCAATAGAAGACCATCTCTCTGAAATCTCAATCCTCTTTTAAAGGCTGTCCTGATTTGGAAAGTACAGTAATTTCCATTTTGATTAACTCACAGTCAACTGATTACTAATTTAACATTGAGAGTGGTATTCTGTTGTACTCACATCTCATCCACACTAAATGAGTGGGGATTATCCAAGGTATGTTAAACAGTATGTGTAATCTTTTGGGTCTTTTCACTGCAGGAATAAAACACCAACATCTTAGTATTATCTCACAATTATTTTTTAAGGAATGTAGAAATAATATTCAAAATACATTTGGTGAAGCACAAATACCAACCCAGTCAGAATGATGGCCAGTCATAAACAAGCAATATGGCAGTACCAGCACATACTAGTACATTATCACTAATGCAATATCAGCCCTGAATGTATATAAAGTGATTAATACGGTACTTGGCTGTTGCAAATTGAAAAATATTTGGTGGTTATTATCACTATTTTATGAAGTTTATCCCATGTCTCTTGAAAATATTTTTCCAAATCATTTCTATTATTTAAATAGAATGTATTCCTATGGATGAATCAGAACCTATAAAGGTGACATACCTTGTACATTTTGTAATTCTTAATTCAATTTGGAAAACAAATGTAAACATTTTTAGTAAAATTAAAACATCCCCACTACGATATATGTTTCTTATTTGCTGCAAAATTTGTAAGAGATATTCACATTCTAAGAAAAAATTCACTGAGAAACAGATTTGAATTTCAAACACTTTAATGGTACCAAAACTGGAACAAATGATTGAGTTCAAGCATGAGCCCATATACTATATAACATTGCCAGTCAACATACATTTACATTTCTCTACTTGTTGTCCATATGCATTTTTAAAAACAGTCTATATTTTCAGAGCAATTTTAGGTTTATAGCAGAATTGAGTGGAAGCTGCCCTGACACATGCTTAGGTTTCCCCATTATCAGAATCCAGTACCATAGTGCTACATTTTTAAAACTGATGAACCTACATTGTGCATCATTATCACCCAAAGTCCATAGTTTATAATAGGGTTTATATATTGGCGTTGTACATTGTGTAGATTTGAACAAATGTATAGTGACATGTATCCACTATCACACAGAGAAGTTTCACTGCCCTTAGAATATTTTGTTTCACTTAATTATTCATCCCCACTTACTCTGGCAATCAGTAATTTTTGTGTATGTCCCCAAAGTTTTGCCTTTTCCAGAATATCATATAGTTGAAATCATACAGTATGCAATATTTTCAGATCTATTTCTTTAACTTAGTAATATGTATTTGACTATTTGTCATATTTTTCATAGCTTGATAGTTTATTTCTTTCTAGGAATGAATAATATTCGATTGCTTCAGATAGCAGTTTACTTATTCATTCACCTACTGAAGGACATCTTGGTTGCTTCCAAGTTTGGGCAATTATGAAGAAATTGCTATAAACATCACTGCGCAAGTTTTTTTGGAGACATAAGTTTTCAGCTCCTTTGGGTAAAGGCCAAGGAGCATGATTGTGATATTGTACTAGGGGCCCGTTTTGCAGGGAAATTCCTGCAAGACTTCCTGCGGGCTTCCCTCCTGCCACCTGCACCTCTCCCACCCCCACACCTCTCCCGTTGAGGCGGGCGGGGTGGGGTGGGCGGGGCCTCCGCTGCCCGCCTCTGTGGCCGAACAAGCCTCTCGCGCTTTCCCTCCAGCAGCCGCCTTGCTTTCTACTTTCCCTCCCTCTTCCTTCTATGGTGTCTTCAGTCTTTACTCCTCCCTCCCTCAGTGTATGCAAATTAGCCGCCATCTTGGTTGGGTTAAGTTGCATACTCGCCCTGATTGGCTGGTGGGCGTGGTTTAGGTGTAGCAAAGGTGCGGTCAATTTGCATATTACCCTTTTATTAGGTAGGATAATAAGAATATGTTGAGTTTTATAAGAAACTGCCAAAGTATCCTGAAAAGTAGCTTTACCATTTGGAATTTTCATCATCAGTGAATGAGAGTTTATGTTATTTCACATCTTTATTTAAATTAAAATACATTGAACATAGAACATTGTGTAAATTTAAGGTATATGACATGTTAATTTGATAGATTTATGTATTGTAATATGATTGAAATTGTAATGGTAATTAGCACCTTTATCATCCTATCTAATAAAGAGGGAATATGCTAATTAACTGCCACACCCTCACAAGATGGCGGTGCCCGCAGCCACAAGATGGTGGTGCCCAGTCCCCTCAGCCCCGCCTCATCCAGCCTCAGTCCCCCAGTTCCCTCAGCCCTGCAGGGGAAGGCAGTTGGGGATGATCATGCCGGCAGGGGAGCAGTTAGGCATCAATCAGTCCGGCAAGGGAGCGGTTAGAGGGCTATCAGGCTGGCAGGCAAAATGGTTAGGGGCAATCAGGCAGGAAGGCAGGCAAGTGGTTAGGAGCCAGCAGTCCTGGATTGTGAGAGGGATGTCTGACTTCTGGATCTGGCCTAAACCAGCAGTCAGACATTCCCCGAGAGGTCCCAGATTAGAGAGGGTGCAGGCTGGGCTGAGGGACACACCCTCCCCCTGCACAAATTTCATGCACCAGGCCTCTAGTGTTATATAATTTTCTTTTATTTTTAGTGGTTAGAATAATTAAGTTCCAGTTTCTTAGAAAGTTTGATGTTTATAATATAGTATTTTTCTGTATTCACTATGCTATGCATTAGATATCTAGGTCTTATTTGCTACTCATTGCAATTATGTATGCTTAAAGAACATCTATGCCATCCCCACACCCATCATTCCCTGGTAACCACTAGTTCACTCCATATTTTTATGAATTTGGCATTTCTCTGAGTTATCTCACATAGCATAATGTGCTCAAGGTTCACCCATGTTGACACAAATAGCAGGATATTCTTTCTTAGAGATTAATAATATTTCATTGTATATATACCGCACTATCTTTATCCATTTATTCAGTGATAGGCAGTTCGATTTTCCCATATTTTGGCTACTGTGAATAATGCCTCAATAAACATGGAAGTACAGATATACCTTCAGTACGCTGTTCCCAATTCCTTTAGGTACAAACCCAGAAGTGAAATTTCTTTTTTTTTTTAATCAAATTTGTTGGGGTGACACTGGATTATAGGATCATATACCTTTTAAGTTTACCTTTCTATGATACATGATCTGTATATTACATTGTAAGCACACTACCCAAAGTCAGTCATATGGTAGATCTATTTTTAATTTTTAGAAGAACCTCCATACTCTTTTCCATAGTGGCTATACCAATTTCCATTCCCACAAACAGTAGCACAAGGGTTTTCTTTTCTCCACATCCTCCCCAGTATTTGTTTTCTCTCCTGTCTTCTTCTTTCTCTCCTGACAGCCATTCTAACACATATGAGGTATTATCTCACTGTGGTTTTGATTTGTATTTCCCTGATGTTTGGTGATATTGAACATCTTTTCAGGTACCTGTTGGCCATTTTGATGTCTTCTTTGAAAATATTTATTTAGTTCCTCTTCCCATTGTTAAATGAGATTGTTTTGTTGTTGTTATTATTGACTGGAATCAAACCCTGGACCCTACACTCTGCAGGATGATGCTCTATCTACTGAGCAAAACAAGCTAGGGCTGGAATTATTTATTCATTTTTTAAAATTTTATTGTTTAAGGTATTACAAATAGTAGTACATATGTCTTTTTTTTTCCCCACTGACCTCCCCCCAGCCTCCCCTAACCCCCGGCACTTGCCCTTGTCCCACTGCCCCCAGTGTCTTGAGTCTGTTGGCTGTGCTTATATGCATGCATAAAAGTCCATCAGTTGATCTCTTACCCCCCCCCCAAACCTCCCCTACCTTCCCACTGTAGTTTAACGGTCTGTTCGATGCTTCTTTGCCTCTGTCTATTTTTGTTCAACAGTTTGTAATGTTCTTTATTATCCATTAATGAGTGAGATCATGTGGTATTTTTCTTTCACTGACTGGCTTATTTCACTTAGCATAATGCTCTCCAGATCCATACATGCTGTTGCAAATGGTAAGAATTTCTTCTTTTCTTCACAGCAGCATACTATTCCATTGTGTAGATGTACCACACTTTTCTAATCCATTCATCTGTTGATGGGCATTTAGGCTGTTTCCAAATCTTAGCTATTGTAAATTGCGCTTCTATGAACATAGGGGTGCATATATTCCTTCTGATTGGTGTTTCTGTTTTCTTGGGATATATTCCTAGAATTGGTATTATTGGGTCAAATGGCAGTTCCATTTTTCATTTTTTGAGGAAATGCCATACTGTTTTCCACAGTAGCTGCACCAGTCTGAATTCCCACCAATAGTGAAGAAGGGTTCCTTTTTCTTCGCATCCTCTCCAGCACTTGTAGTTTGTTGATTTGTTGATGGTAGCCATTCTGACATGTGTGAGAGGGTACCTCATTGTTGTTTTCATTTGGCAGCCCCTTGGCAGGCCTGCAGGATCTAACTGCCCCTAGCTCATACACACACACACACCATACATCCACAGACTCCTCTATTGCTCCCTCACTCTCTTATACTCTCTCCCTCCCTACTTTCCTGCCGGTCGCCATCTTCAGAATTGGAATTATTTATTCTTTAAATGTTTCATAGACTTTGCCAATGATATAATCTGATCCTGTGATTCCCTGTGTCGAGAGGTTTTTGATTAGTCATTCAGTTGCTTTACTCATTATGATCTGTTCAGATTTTGATTTGTTCCTGATTCAGTCTTGATAGATTGTGTGTTTCTAGAAATTTATCAATTTCTCTAGTTTTTCTAATTTGTTGGTGTATATTTACTCATAATAATTTTTTATGACCCTATATATTTCTGATCAAATTTTAATTATTTTCTTTCACTTACTTCAATTTAATTTGTTCTTCTTTAGCTTCTTAAGGTAAAACCTTAAATTATTGATTTTAGATCTTTTTATTTTCTAATATATGAAATCAATGCTATATATTTCTTTCTAAGCACTGCTTTCACTGGGTTTTCATTTGTTCAAAACATTTTAAATTTGAGATTTCTGCTTTGACCCATGTGTCATTTAGAAGTGTTTTTTTAAATCCACAAGAATTTTGGGGTTTTCCATCTATTGATTTCTAGTGAAATTTTATTTAATCCTAATTTTATTGTATATGCATTTTTATTGAAATATAATTGACTTATTATATTAGTTTCAAGGCTACAACAAAATCATTTGATATTTGTATATGTTATAAAATGACCACCAAAATAAGTCTAGTTTACATTTATCACCATACAAGATTAACTTTTTTAAAAAATATATTTTTATTGATTTCAGAGAGGAAGGAAGATGGAGGGAGAGATAGAAACATCAATGAGAGAATCATCGATTGGCTGCCTCCTGCACACCCCACACCGGGGATGGAGCTCGCAACCCAGGCATGTGCCCCGACCAAGAATCGAACTGTGATTCATAGGTCGACGCTCAACCACCAAGCCACGCCGGCGAGGCAAGATTAACTTTTTTTCTTGTTAGAGAACTTTTAAGAACTATTTCTTATGGATTTTTAATAATGTAAATTATATCTAATAGCAGTATTAGCAAACTTAGAAAATTTTCAACATCTTAGAAATGTCAAGGGTCTTCTCTAGACCAGCTATTCCATCTCAAGGCACCCAAATTTTTCCTGCAATTTAATTCTGATACTTCCATATTTTGACCCATACCTTAAAAAAGTTGGAAAGAGTAATAAAGTTTATTTCCTGTTGCTTTCTAAATTGATTCTATATTTTCTTTTATTTAGCTTTCATTAGTCATGCTACAGTAACAAGGAACTCAATACTTGTTGCATAGAAAGCAATAGTGTGTTATTATTTTTAACTTATGCTGAATGTATGTTGTAGGGATATATCATGCTCTTAGAGAAAAGAAGAGTAGATATTTAAGTAAAATCACACAATCTACTACCCTCTATATTTGAGGAAACTGCAAAGATCTTATGGAGAAATAGTTTACAAAATAAGGCTTATTCTAGTTGTTTTCAAAATAAAATCTATCTGTAAATGAACAAGTTCATTTTTGTTGACAGTTACTTTAAAATAATTGGTCCCATAATCTACACTAATAAAAAAAACATGCAAATTGACCATCCCTTTGCTACACCCACCAGCCAATCAGGAGCAAGTATGCAAATTAACCCAACAAAGATGGTGGCAGCCATGGAGCTGGAGCAAGTAGGAGGCTTGGGTTGCCCCCAGCGATGGAGGAAGCCAAGCTTCCCATCTGCCCTGGCCTCTGCTCAAGGAGGGGCTAGGGGATTGGGTCACTGGGGGCGACCCAGGCTTCCAGCCTGGCCTGGCCTCCCCTCAAGGAGGGGCTGGGGGCCTGGGTCAACAGAGGGTGTGGTTAGCCTGAGTACGGCCCTCAGCCCCTTACCCAGGCAGGCCACACCCCCATGGAGTAAGAGTCCCCCTGGGGGTGCATGTCTAGCCTGCAAGCAGCCCTCAGTCCCTCACCCAGGCTGGCCATGCCCCCCCAGGAGGGGACCCTCACCCCCTGGGGGTGTGGCCAGCCTGCAAACCACCACAGGGCCCTCGTCCAGGCTGCCCCACACCCCAAGGGACCCCCCCACCCTGATCTAGAACACCCTTCAGGGCAAACCAGCTGGCCCCCACCCGTGGACCAGGCCTCTATCTATACTAATAAAAAGGTAATATGCTAATTAGACTGGGAGATCTTCCAGGAGATCTTCTGGAGGTTCTTCTGGACAAAGCCATGATGGCGGGGCCGAGGTAGAGGCAGTTAGAGGCCAAGAGGGGAGGGCAGTTGTGGGTGATCAGGCCAGAATGAGATGGCAGTTGTGGATGATCAGGCCAGTTGGGGGGTATTGGGGGTGATCAGGCTGGTGAGGGGTGGCAGTTGGGGGTGAGCAGAACAGCGGGGAGGGGCAGTTTGGGGTGAGCAGGGGGGCAGTTTGGGGCAAGCAGGCCAGTGGGGAAGGCAGGTGTTGGCAATCCGGCCAGCAGGGGGGGTCATTGGAGACAAGCAGGCTGGCAGGGGGGAGCAGTTGGGGCGAGCAGGCCAGCATGCAGAGTGGTTAGGGGCAATCAGGCAGGCTGGCAGGCAGGTGAGTGGTTAGGAGCCAGCAGTCCCAGATTGCAAGAGGGATGTCCAACTGCCGGTTTAGGCCTGATCCCTGTAAACCAGCAGTAGGACATCCTTTGAGGGGTCCCAGATTGGAGAGGGTGCAGGGCAGGCTGAGGGACACACACCCCCCTCGTGCACAAATTTCATGCACTGGGCCTCTGGTTTCTGAATATGCTGAAAAATATCTCATAGAAGAATTGAGCATAGGAATGGAGAATATTACTCAAAAATGACACCAGCTTACCTGCATTCACTCTAAACTTAATTTTAGTATTTAAGTTCTAGGTAATTTCTGAAATATTTCACTTTTGTTTACTAAATAATCACATTTATACTTCCAAACCTTTATTTTGGCTTCTCAGATTTTATCCTCTTGCTAGTGGCCCGGTTCATGAAATTCGTGCACATTAAAAGGGAATTAATTAGAGGAAATATTTTAATATTGCTATTTGTCCTTTCTCTATAATAGAAGTGTCAGAGGTGAAAGAAAGTTATTAAAATGTATATGAAAAATTTCCTCCTGCCGAAACTGGTTTGGCTCAGTGGATAGAGCGTCAGCCTGTGGACTGAAGGGTCCCAGGTTCAATTCCAGTCAAGGGCATGTACCTTGGTTGCGGGCACATCCCCAGTAGGGGGTGTGCAGGAGGCAGCTGATCGATGTTTCTCTCTCATCGATGTTTCTAACTCTCTATCTCTCTCCCTTCCTCTCTGTAAAAAATCAATAAAAATATATTAAAAAAAAAAAAGAAAATCTTGCTCCTGTCAGAGTCTGGGGTGCGCCGTGGGACCAAGAGTCAAGTCCCTGTCCACCCGTGCATGCCACGAAATCACGCGAGACCCAGACCCCGCCAGTCCCACCTTCATTGGGCGAGATCCAGACCTGGCCGACCCCACCCCTATCAAACCCCACCGGACGGGGGGTGTGGCCTCAGGTCCCCTAACCTGGCGCTGGGCAGGGGCAGGGGGCAGCCTCAGATCCCCCAGTCCAGCACCGGCTGGGGGCACAACCTCAGGTCCCCCGTCAAGCCCTGCTGGGTGGGGGAGCAAAACCTCAGGTTCCCTGTGCATGCTGGGTGGGGGGCACACCCTCAGGTCCTCTGGACCGGCACTGGGTTGGGGGGCGCAGCCTTAGTTCCCCCAATCTGAGGTGAAGGGCATGGCCTGAGGTCTCCTGGCCCCAGCACCAGGGCAAGGGGTGTGCCTTGAAATCCTCCGTCAAACCCTGCTGGGCAGAGGGCGTGGCCTGAGGTCCCCTGGGCCAGCACCGGGATTGGGGGCATGGCCTCAGGTCCCAGCCGGGGGTGAAGGGTGCTGTCTGAGTTCCCCAAGCCTGGGGCAAAGGGTGTGGCCTGAGGTCCCCTGGCCCAGCACCATGGTGGGGGGCACCCCTTGAAGTCCCCTGTCAAGCCCCATCAGGCGGGGGGCATGGCCTGAGGTCAACCGTCTAGGCTTGCCAGGTGGGGGGGTAGCCTGTGGTCCCCCAGCCATGCGCTTGGGCAGGGGGCACTGCCTGAGGTCCCCAGTCAAGCCCTGCTGGGCGGGGGGCACAGCCTCAGGTCCCCCGCCCCAGCCCAGTGCTACACAGCCTCAGGTCTCTGCTGATTACTCTTTATGGAAACCCCTACCTCCACTGTGGGCGCAGCTATCTTGTGTTACAGGAACCCCGCCTCCACTGTGGGCACAGCCATCTTGTGATGGTGTGAGGGTTAATTTGCATATCACTTCTTTATTATATAGGATTACCTGAACTTGATTAAAGTTGCTTCAATAAGTATTTCTCATAAGTTTCTCTATTCATGTAAATCTACCATAAAATTCACTATTAAATTTTCATTCTTTTTCAAAATATCAGGTTCAAACTGAGTAGATGTTAAAAATTTTCCATGCTTCTGCTTTCCTGAGCTTTCCCAATTATACAACTTATATGTCTTCTGGTTTATTTTAATTCATATATATACATACATATATATATAATTTCAATTTTTAATTTTGTTTTGCTTCATGATAATCATACATATGAAACAAATACCCTCTTGACATTTTCCAAGTTAATGCTTGTTACTTGTTAAAAATTGTAATGAAATAGCATATTCAAATTAATGAAAGTCCTTAAATGAGAAAACGTGTTATTTATAATCCTATCATACAATTCCTTTTCCTATATTTTGCACATGCCAAATCACCTAAAAAATTCAATAAGGAAAAGTAAATCAAAATGAACAAAAATAGCCATGGAAAATAAAAGAATTATTTTTAACATTTCTATTAACACTGCTTCAAAGAAAGGAAAGAAAATCTTTGAGCACCTAAAATGTCTCTAGAAACTTTGACAGAAACTGGAGGTATAAAGATAAATGTTGACAAGGCATGTTGCATTCAAGGAGATACACAGTTGAAAAAAAGTAATTCAATATGATAAATGTTCTTATGAAAGCATGCACATAATTCCATAAAAACATATAGGACTTATGATTAATTCTTTCCAGGAAATTGAGGAAAGTTTCACAGATGAGAGGTCAACTTATTGATCAATTTTCTCTCCTGTGCTTCCTTTTTTTCCTGTGCTTCTTTGTGATTTTGTTGCCTACTCAACCAACCCACAAAACCTATGTTCTCTGCATTTATACTTATGCATTTCAATCAAAAGCTAGAAAGCTAAGCCTGATCTTTAATTCACTATTCTTTTTCATTCCCAAGTCCAACCATTCAGCAAGTCATGTCATCTTTATTGTTCAAATATATCACCAATCCATGCACTTTTCTCCATATCTACTACCACCACCCTATTTCAAGCATCATCATTTATCTTTTGAATTATTGCAATAGCCTCCAAACCGATTTTACCACTTCCACTCTTAGTCACCAACAATTCCCTCTCCACAGAGAAGCTATTAGTTATGACACACACTAAACTGCTGTGACAAAGAGACAGAAAAATACAGTGAATTTAACAAGGTATAACTGTATTTCTCTTTTATGTAACAGTTTAGACAGAAGAAAGCAGTCCAAGATTAGCACAGCATCTCTGATATATTCAAGTATTTAGCTTCCATCTCTGGGTTCAAAACAGTGTATTCAAGTTTTTATCATCTATCAGACATTGGAAAGGAAATAAAGACCCCAGGAAAGTATATGCCCAATCCATTTAAGAGGAAATATTAGAAGTGACCTACATTATTTTTTTCCTGTCCATATGCCTGAACTTAGTCACATGCTACATCTAGATACAAGGGAAGTTGGAACACAAAAATTTGTATTAGTTTACTGTGTCTCAGTTAAGTTTATTACTATAGAAGAATGGAAGAATAAATATTGTGAGACAATTAAAAATCCAATTCAGTAATTTTTTTAAAAACAAAAACAACAATAATCACACCATTATTCAAATCTATTCATTTTATTAATAGAATGTGTTAAAAGTTGTAATTATATATTTATTCATTTACTTTTTATTGTTTTTCCATTCCCACTATAAGTAAGCATAGTCTCTTATATTCACTACTAGAGGCCTGGTGCAAGAAATATGTGCATGAGTGTGTGTGTGTCCCTCAGCCCAGCCTGTACCCTCTCCAATCTGGGACCCCTCAAGGGATGTCCGATTGCCATTTTAGGCCAGATCCCACTGGGATTGGGCTTAAACCAGCAGTCAGACATTCCTCTCACAATCCAGGACTGCTGGCTCCTAACCACTCACCTGCTGGCCTGCCTGATTGCCCCTAACCGCTTCTGCCTGCCAGCCTGATCAACCCCTCACCACTCCCATGCCAGCCTGATCAATGCCTAACTGCTCCCCTGCCAGCCTGATTGCCCTTAACTGCCCTCCCCTGCGGGCCTAGTTATCCCTAACTGCCCTCCCCTGAAGGCCTGGTCCCCCCAACTGCCCTCCCCTGCAGGCCTGATCCCTCCCAACTGCCCTCCCCTGCAGGCCTGGGTTTCCCCCAACTGCCCCTCTCTGCCTTCCCGGTCACTCCTAACTGCCCTCCCCTGCCAACCATCTTGTGGTGGCCATCTTGTGTCCACATGGGGTGGGCATCTTTTACCACGTGGGGGCAGCCATCTTGTGTGTTGGAGTGATGGTCAATTTGCATATTACCTCTTTATTATATAGGATTATATCATTATTTTCCAGCAAAGTGACCGGCGTATAATACAAATTTTTAAAATATAAAAGTATTTTGTAAATAAATGATTAGAACTTGTTTTAGCAAATAAAAAAGCTATTTCATGAAGAAAAATAATATGGGCTAAAACAAAACTATATTAATTTGAAATACATGGTATGTTTAAGAAATCATTAACCTTTTGCACTCGGATGTCGAGTGTGACTCGACACAGTTAGCATCGGTAGCAGCTCTTTTTATACTCTGAATGTATCAATAATTTGAAATATAAAAAAAATCCAAATAAATAAGTTTGTATGAAAAGAAATTCCAGTTTTATATTATACTGCCGCGCTTTGTAAAATCTGGGGTATTTAAAAAATTAAATCCCGAGTAGAATAAAGGAATCGAGAAAAAAGCAAGTGAGTGCAAAGGGTTAAGAACTCAGACTTAATACAACATATAGTATCATGGATTTTTCAGGAGTCAGTTCATGGAAGACCTTGGCTTGAAAAGTAGTCAGATTCAGATCTTATTCTTATGCATGCATTAGAGTTTTATTTTTTCATAATTATATTGAGGTATAATCCTGTATAATAAAAGGCTAATATGCAAATTGGCCGAATGGCAGAACAACCAGTTGCTATGATGCACACTGAACATCAGGGAGCAGACGCTCAATAAAGGAGCTGGCCCCTGGTGGTCAATGAGCTACCACATGGGGATTGCAGCTCAGCCAGAAGCCTGGCTCATGGCTGGTGAGTGCAGTGCTGGTGGGAGCCTCTCCTGCCTCCACAGCAGCACTAAGGAGCAGCGAGCCAAGAGGTAAGGAGTAGGCGGGCAGTAAGGAGCGAGGGGTCCCGGATTGCAAGAGGGATGTCCAACTGCTGGCTTAGGCCCAATCCCTGCAGGGATCTTGCCTAAGCTGTCATTTGGACATCCTCCAAGGGCTCCTGGACTGCGAGAGGGCACAGGTCAGGCTGAGGGACCCCTCTGAGTGCACGCATTTTATGGGCCGGTCCTGCAGGGAGCAGGCCTAAGCCGGCAGTTGGACATCCTCAGCGCTTCCGCATAGGTGGGAGAGGCTCCCACCACTGCCGCTGTGCTTGCCAGCCTTGAGCCTGGCTTCTGGCTGAGCAGTGCTCCCCCTGTGGGAGCACACTGACAACCAGGGGGCAGCTCCTGTGTTGAGCTTCTGCCCCCTGGTGGTCATTGCACATCATAGTGATCGGTCGTTCTGCCGTTCAGTCGATTTGCATATTAGCAATTTTCATAATATAGGACCATGGTCGGCAAACTGCAGTTCGCAAACCACATGTAGCTCTTTGGCCCCTTGAGTGTGGTTCTTCCACAAAATACCATGGCCTGGGTGAGTCTATTTTGAAGAAGTGGCATTAGAAGAAGTTTAAGTTTAAAAAATTTGGCTCTCAAAAGAAATTTCAATAGTTGTACTGTTGATATTTGGCTCTGTTGACTAATGAGTTTGCCGACCACTGATATAGGATAACTGGGATTATGTACCTTTTTATATATTTCACCCATTTTACCCACTGCACTGCCCTCTCCTCTGGCAACCACCACCAATCTGTTTTCTGTATCTATGAGCTTGGTTTTTTTGGTTTTACATATTTTTTGGGTTTTTTTCTTTGATTATATCTACACATAAATGAAATCTTACTTCATTTAACATAATGCCCTCAAAGTCCATCCATGTTGTCACAAGATTCCATTCTTTTGTATGGCTGAGTAATATTCTATATATGTGTATTTACATGTTTTTTTTCCATTCATCCATTGATGGACACTTAGCTTGTTTCCATATCTTGGCTATCCTATATAATAAAAGGCTAATATCTAAATTGTCCCCTCAGGAGTTCGACCGAACAGGAGTTCGACCACTTGCTATGACATATGCTGACCAACAGAAGGCAGTGCGGAATGAAGGAAGGCCCTGGTCAGCAGCTGGTAGCCGGGGGAAGGAAGGCCCCGATCATTGCTGATCACCAGCCAGGCCTACGGACCCTACCCATGCGCGAATTTTGTGCACTGGGCCTCTAGTTTTAAATATGCTGCAATGAACATGGTTATGCATACATCGTTTTGAATTAGTTTTTAAATTTTCTTCAGATAAATATCCATAAGTGGAATTGCTGGATGATATGGTAGTACTATTTTAACTTTTGAAGAACCTCCATACTTTTTAAAATAGTGACTGTACCAATTTACATTCCCACAAACAATATAAGGGTTCCTTCTCTCCAATCCTTGCCAATACTTATTTCTTGTCTTTTGGATTATAGTCATTTTAAGAGATGTGAGAGGTCTCATTGCAGGTTGATTCACACTTCCCTGATGATTAGTGGTATTGAGCTTCTTTTCATGGGCCTTTTGGCCATTTGTAGGTCTTCTTTGGAAAAATGTATAGTCAAGTCTTTTGTCCATTTAAAATTATATTATTGTGGGTTTTTTTAAATCTTTACTGTTGAAATTATTACATATGTCTTTCTCCCCCCCCCCCCCCCCGCATTGTCCTCTCCCAGCCTGCCCCATCACCCCACCCCAGGCCTTCACCACCCTATTGTCAGTGTCAATGGGTTATGTATATGTGCATACATGTTCTTTGGTTTATCTCTTCCCACCCACTCACCTTCCCTTGCCTTCCCTTTGAGGTTTGACAGTCTATTCAATGCTTTTATGTCTCTGGATCTATTTTTGTTCATCAGTTTATGTTGTTGTTTTTGTTGTTGTCTTTGCTATTTTGCTATAGATTTGTATGAGGTCTTTATATATTTGACTTTTAACCATATTTTTAACCATTATTGTAGATAATATATACAATAATATCATTATATGATTTACAATTTTTTTCCACTCCATGGTTGCTTTTTAATTTTGTCAGTGGTCTCATTTCATGTGAAGATTTTTTAATTTGAGGTAGTCTCACTTGTCTATTTTTGCTTTGGTTGTCTTTGCTTTTGTAGTCAGATCCAAAAAAATTATTGCTAAGATTATGTCAAGGAGCTTACTGCACATGTTTTCTTCTAATAATTTTGTGGTTTCAGGTCTTATAATCAAATATTTAATCCATTTTGAGTTAATTTTTTTGTGTATGGTATAAGACAGTCTACTTTCATTCTTTTATATGAAGCTGTCAGGTTTTCTCAAAACCATTTATTGGCCCTAGTCAGTTTGGCTCAGTGGATAGAAAGTTAGCTTGCAGACCAAAAGGTCCTGGGTTTGATTCCAATCAAGGGCACGCACCTTTGTATCAAGCTCCTCCCCTGTCTGGACTCATGCAAGAGGCAACCAATCGATGTGTTTCTCTCACATCAATATTTCTCTCTCTGTCTTTCCCTCTCTCTTCCACTCTCCCTAAAAATCAATGAAAAAATATCCTCAGGTGAGGAATAACAAAAACAAAAAAGCATTTATTGAATACATTTTCCCCATTGTATAATCTTGCCTCCATTGTAGTAGACTAGTTGACCATACATGCATGTGTTTATTTCTGGGCTTTCTATTCTTTTCTATTGATTTATGTGTCTGTTGTCATGCCAATACTACAGTTTTGATTAATATAGCTTTGTATTATCATTTAAAATTAGGGAGTATAACTTGGCTGTGGGCTGGTCACATCTGGCCTTTATTATGTCGAGATACATTCTCTCTATACTCACTTTGCTGAGAGGTGTGTTTTTTAATTATCAATAAATGTTGAATTTTATCAAATGCTTTATCTGTGTCTATTGAGGTTAGCACATGATTTCCATTCTTTATTTTTAAAATGTGGTGAATCCTATTTTTTATTGTTGATGTTTAAACATCTTTGCATTACTGGAAAGTACTAGAGGGTTTTAAGTAATAGGGATAAAATAGTCAAATATATTTTCAAATTAAGCCTCTCGTGGAAGTGTTTTTTTAATTTCTTTATTAATTAAAGTATTACATGTGTCCTTATTCCCCCATTACCCCCCCATTCATGCCCTTACCCCTCTGTTGTCTGTGTCCATTGGTTAGGCTTATATGCATGCATACAAGTCCTTTGGTTGATCTCTCCCTCTTACCCCCACCCTCCCCTACCTTCCCTGAGGTTTGATGTTCTGATTGATGTTTCTCTGTCTCTGGATCTATTTTTGTTCATCAGTTTATGTTGTTCATTATTTTCCATAAATGAGTGAGATCATGTGATATTTATCTTTCTCTGCCTGGCTTATTTCACTTAGCATAATGCTCTCCAGCTTCATCCATATTGGTGAAAATGGTAAGAATTCCTTATTTTTTACTGCAGCATAGTATTCCATTGTGTAGATGTACCACCATTTTTTAATCCACACATCTGCTGAAGGGCACTTGGGCTGTTTCCAATTCTTTTTTTTTTTTTTAATGAATCTTTATTGTTCAGATTACAATTGTTTCTCCTTTTTCCCCACATATCTCCCCACCACCCAGTTCCTACCCCTCCCCTTCCCTTACCTCCCCCCCCCCGCTGTCCTTATCCGTAGGTGTATGATTTTTGTCCAGTCTCTTCCCATACTCCCCACACAGACACCCCTTTCCCCCTGAGAATTATCAATCCACTCCCATTCTATGCCTGATTCTATTAAGTTCACCAGTTTATTCTGTTCCTCAGATTTTTAATTCACTTGACTTTTAGATTCACTTGTTGATAGATATGTATTTGTTGTTCATAATTTTTATCTTTCTTCTTCTTTTTCCTCTTTTTAAAGAATACCTTTCAGCATTTCATATAATGCTGGTTTGGTGGTGATGAACTCCTTTAGCTTTTTCTTATCTGTGAAGCTCTTTATCTGCCCTTCATTTCTGAATGATAACTTTGCTGGGTAGAGTAGTCTTGGTTGTAGGTTCCTGCTATTCATCACTTTGAATATTTCTTGCCACTCCCGTCTGGCCTGCATGGTTTCTGTTGAGAAATTAGCTGATAATCGTATGGGAGCTCCCTTGTAGGTAACTGTTTTTCTCTTGCTGCTTGTAAGATTCTCTCCTTGTCTTTTGCTCTTGGCATTTTAATTATGATGTGTCTTGGTGTGGTCCTCTTTGGATTCCTTTTGTTTGGGGTTCTGTGTGCTTCCTGGACTTGTAAGTCTATTTCTTTCATCAGGTGGGGGAAGTTTTCCTTCATTATTTCTTCAAATAGGTTTTCAGCATCTTGCTCTCTCTCTTCTTCTGGTACCCCCATAATTCTGATGTTGGTTCGCTTGAAGTTGTCCCAGAGGCTTCTTACACTATCTTCAACTTTCTGAATTCTCTTCTCTTCATGCTTCTCTGGAGGAGTGTCCTTGGCCTCTTTGTATTCCAAATCTTTGAGTTGATTCTTGCAATCCTCTAGTCTGCTTTTGGGTCTCTGTATAATATTTTTTATCTCAGTCAGTGTATGTTTAATTTCTAGTTGGTCCTCATGGAATTTATCGGCCTTTTCCATGAAATTCTTGAAAAACCTTATAACCGTGGTTTTGAACTCTATGTCCAGTCGCTTGTTCTCCTCCATTTCTTTGGGTTGTGATCTGTTTCCTTGCCTTCTCATATTCTCTGCTTCCCTAAGTTGGTAGGGTAGTTTTGTGTACTAGGTGTCCTATTGGTTCAACGGGTCAGCCTCCCAGTTACTTGAGGTGGACACTCTTGGTGTACCCTTGTGTACTGTGTGTCCCCCAGCAGGAGCTACAGCAAGGGCTAGTTTTCTCCTCCTTTGCTTGGGCGGTTTTGGAGCAGTCTGACTGGAGCTGCAGTTGGTTAAGCTGCTCCAGAACAGGCCATTTATATGCAAAAGCCGCTGTGTGGAGCCAGGGCGGGTTTGTAGAATGTGCGGGGCGGGGCCTCAGGGCGGGGCCTCAGGGCTGGGTGGGGTCTCAGGGCGTCACTAGGCTGGGGCGTGGCCAACGGCGATGGCTGCTGTCAGCCGTCTCTGCCTTTCCACTTTTCCAAGTCCCTGCGCCCCACGCTCCAGCGCAGTAAACAATGATTGCTGGGCGCACCACTGCAAAAAAGTCACTCTCACTTTCCGACCCGATGGCCGAGAGTCCAGCTTCTCCCCGTAGGTGCCTGGGTCCCCCGAGTGTCCCCAGAAACTGGATTTCACAGTGATCGGGAGCTTGTCTCCCTGCGGGTTGAAGAAAAGCTGCGCACCCAGCCGCCCGCTGCCGGCCCGATTCGCGTGCCTCCATACCTCAGCTTTTCAGCGATTGTGCTTCTTTCTCTTCTTAGTTGTAAATCTTCCACTCAGCCAGCTTTCCCGTGGTTCTGGGTGGTAGACGTTTTTGTCTTTTAGTTGTATTTTTGAAATTGTTGTGTGAGGCAGCAGATTAGTTGTTTAACTATGCAGCCATCTTGGTTCCTCCTTTTCTGAACTCCTGTTTCCAATTCTTAACTATGGTGGATTGTGCTGCTATGAACATAGGGGTACATATATCCTTTCTGATTCGTGTTTCTAGTTTCTTGGGATATATTCCTAGAAGTGGGATCACTGGGTCCAATGGGAGTTCCATTTTTAGTTTTTTGAGGGAACTCCATACTGTTCTCCACAGTGGCTGCACCAGTCTGCACTCCCACCAGCAGTGCACAAGGGTTCTTTTTTCTCTGCATCCTCACCAGCACTTGTCGTTTGTTGATTTGTTGATGATAGCCATTCTGACAGGTGTGAGATGGTACCGCATGTTTGTTTTGATTTGCATCCCTCAGATGATTAGTGACTTTGAGCATGTTTTCATATGTCTCTTGGCCTTCTTTCTGTCTTCTTGAAAAGAATCTATTTAGGTCCATTGCCCATTTTTTGATTGGGTTCTTTATCTTCCTTTTGTTAAGTTGTATGAGTTCCCTGTAAATGTTGGAGATTAAACCCTTATCGGTGATATCATTGGCAAATATGTTCTCCCATGCAGTGGGCTTTCTTGTTGTTTTGTTGATGGTTTCCTTTGCTGTGCAAAAGCTTTTTATTTTGATGTAGTCCCATTTGTTTGTTTTCTCTTTAGTTTCCATTGTCCTAGGAGCAGTATCAGTGAACAAATTGCTTCGGCATATGTCTGAGATTTCGCTGCCTGTGGATTTCATGGAAGTGTTTTAGATAAATTATTTGGCAGAAAAACTGAGCAG
This sequence comes from Eptesicus fuscus, assembly GCF_027574615.1. Classification (NCBI taxonomy): domain Eukaryota; kingdom Metazoa; phylum Chordata; class Mammalia; order Chiroptera; family Vespertilionidae; genus Eptesicus; species Eptesicus fuscus. The sequence goes on along the minus strand of NC_072473.1, from coordinate 62,967,720 downwards.
GAGACCAGTTAGGTGATCTACTAGGTGTCTATTTCTCCCTTTTTCTCTATCAGCCACTCTCTCACTCTCAACTCATTGCCTTCACTTTACTTTCTACAATCTGGATTCCTTTGCTACTATGCAGTTTATGTTTCTTTATAAGTACAGCTGACCAGTTAACTATAATACCTCTTTAGCACTGATTATGCTACGCACTTTTATTTCATTGTTTCCATCTCTTCTTCATTGCCACAGTTTCTAATTTTCAGGTTCCTGAGAGAAAGTTTGGATATAAACATTTTATCTTCTTGTACCAAGCCATGTGGATTATGTATCTCAGCTATGGGTACAAATTTGTATCAAGTGTTCACTTGTCCAATCATTTGTAGTTAGGAATGGCTGTTCATGAGACAATTTCTTTAATAAGGAGACTGAAGATGGCATAGAGATTAACATCTCATATACAAAGGGTATATGTCAAAATACACTCAGTTGCAAGTTATAGAAAATCCAACTCAATCTTTTTTTAAATAATAAAGTGAATTTGTTGGCTCACATAAAAGAAAAAGTGTAGAAGGGTATGCTTCAGGCATAGTATATACAAAGTTCTGGAAATATTTATTTGTGAGTCTATTAACTTCCTTACTTTATCTGCTAACTTTTTTTTTCTGTCTGGATTTACTCATGGTAGCGCAATGGCTGCAGCAGTTCCAGGCATTTGCAGGTCATATCATCCTAAGCAAGGAGTTCTATGTTTCTCTATACCAACAAACAAATCACTCCACTTTACTGTGGCTTGACCAATTTAAACCAATCTGTGTAACTGGGGATGGGGGATACCATGCACGATTTGGCTTAAACTTAGGTTACCAAGTCAAAGAGGAAGGAAATTAAAACTAATTAGAGAACCATCTGCTGCACTTCCTAATTAAGAATAGAAAATAGAAATAAAAACATTTATTTTCTTAATCTCTCTCCCTCTCTCCCCCTCCTTTCTCTCATCTAATAAAGGAAGAAAAGTCATTTGACCCAACTCTTTTGATTTAAGATAAAATAAAATTAGTGAGTCAAATATTATTCTTTATAACACTAGTTAAATGTTCCTGCCAAAAGATCAAAGCAAACAAATAACAACAAAAATCTGATAAAAACAGTGCATATTTAGAAATAGAATATGTAACGATATAAGCTTTTACATATATATATATATATATATATATATATATATTTGTAGCACTTGTAAATCAACATAATTGTCCTGAGTTTTAACTAAATTATATTGGACATTTTACTAAAATCATATATTGAACAATATAATTGAGCTACTTGCCAGTGAATGTCCAAATTCCTTTATCTTAGTTTTCTCTGGAACTTTTCTAATAATAGGTTTCAATACACATATGTTTGTAGCAGTAACTATAGGAGTGATTAGGGAAAGATGAATAGAGCTTGCTGATAAGTTCTAGGCAAACTTGTTATTCAGTATGTTGACCTCCAGATCAATTGGAATAGCCTGCCACATATATTGACAGACTGTTAAATAAGAAGAGTATGAAATATTTTGCAGGTAGTTGTTTTTATTGATTTGTAAAATTTTTTTCACAGCTAGAGTTTAGACTGCAAAAGCAAATTTAATATTTCTTGGCAATCTTTCTAATTCACTTTCTGTCATTTGCACACTTCAGTGGTTGCATTATTACCAGATGTTATCATGCAGTAATTTTCCACTAACAAAATAGGGTGTCAGCATTCATTTAACCCTTGCACTTCTTAAATTAAAAGGCCAAACTAGATAGAAGTAATTTTGACAGCATACATTTTACTTTCCTCATTCACACTTGGCTTATCTTTTATCTGGTTGGGGATGTTTTTTTCTCCATCAATTTAATATATATTTAACCTGTCTTCCCTATAATTGTTTAAAGTGAGGCTTTTTACATTTTCAGTTTTATTAAATAAATATATCTTACTTTCATAAGGTAAACTATATATTATGTCAACTAACATTCATTTAAAATTTTATCAAATTAAAATTAGTTAATATCTGGCACTTTTTTCTTTAAATGATCAAGGTTGGTAGGGGAAAAGAACATATCTTTTCATTGTGCAGCACACAGGAAGATAAGTTTTTTAAATTCATATAGAATAAAGACATGGATTAGTATATTTTAATATTTAATGTCAGAAAACTTAACAAAAATTAATATTGAAGTTAAATATAAGGTGGAAATTTTTTGACAGTTTTCACTTTTTATGATTAATATCCAAACAAAAAATAAAAGTGTATTCAAGCAATTGTCTAAGTAATTTAGATCCCAATTCACCCTGATAATAAAAAATACATTATCTTAAATATACCCAAACATACAATTTCTTTTTATATAGTAAATGTTCATCCAATTGCTTGATTTGTATTCTGTTGAATCAAATTGACACACAAACCTTATGATTCTTTATGCATTATTATGAATATACTTAAGTCTGGAATGATAGGGGAGGCAATGCACAAATGTAATGCATCAAAAAGATACTTTGTATCACATGTATTTTAAAATCCCTTTGTTTTGCTGTGGATACTATAAAAATCTTCAGTTCATTTTGACATTTCCAATCAAGTGGAGAACATTCTAACACCAAAATGACTAGATATAACATCTTTTCACCACCTTTTCTTTCCACCATCTCTTCCTTTCCTAGTAGTACTTGTAAATGTTTACTAATCTTACCCAGCTTGCTAAAGTAATGGATACAGTTTAAAGCAAAGGTGAAGTGAGAGGAAATGTGGAAGAATTACTTCTTTAGCTAACCCTTGAGCCATAACTTGAAGTACAAAAGAAGCAGCGTGCCACCCATATAAATTCTTTCTTGAAAGAAGCCATAAATGTAATAGAAATTTGATTGATATGATTTTCCAGGTTGTCTAAAATAACATAAGAAAAGATGAAATGCCTGAACTAATGTAAGAATCAGTATGTAATAGCTTGGATTTGTATTTGCCTTTATGTGACAGAGAACCAAAACTAAAATGGCTTGGTTAAATGTATTAAATATTGCGGTAGGTGAAATAATGCCCCCCCCAAAGATATCTTCTCCCCAAGACCTCTGGTCATTCTACCTCACATGACAAATGGAACTTAGCAGCTATGATACAGTTAAGGATCTTAAGATGAAAACTTTATTAGGATTATCCAGGGAGGCCCAATTTAGTCATATGAGTCTTAAAGAGGTCATAGTCAGAGAGAGATTTGAAAATGCTATCCTGGTGATTTTTAATCTATGGGCCTTGAAACAAGGAATACAGGTAGCCTGTAAAAGCTGAGAAATGCAAGGAAACAAATTCTCCCCTAGAGCCTCCAGAAGGAATTTAGCCTGGCTGACACCTTGAGTTTAGCTCAGGAAGAATAATCTGTTTTGGCTTTCTGATATCCACAACTGAGAGAAGAACAATGTGTGTTATTTTAGGATAATAGGTTGTGGTATTTGTTATGGCAGCAATAAGAAACAAAACAAATATCTTGTATTTTGCCATCCCTAGGGTGGTAGCACTATCCTCTCCTCTCAAATGGCTCATTGCCATATACATGTTCCATCTAATTGGTCAAATCAAGACAGCAACTCCAAAAATGCTAGTAGTTTTAGTATATGTCATGTCACACAGTCACGGTTTTTTAAAGAAATGGGGAGAGAAAAAGTCACTTAAAAATTACCTTGTGCCCAGCTACTGTTACTCAGTAGTTGAGCATCAACCTATGAACTAGGAGGTCATGGTTTGATTTCCAGTCAGGGCACATGCCTGGGCAGTAGGTTTAATCCCCAGTAGGGGTCATGCAGAAGGCAGCAGATCAATGATACTCTCACATCATTAATGATTCTATTTCTCTCTCCTCCCTTCCTCTCTGAAATCAATAAAAATATATTTTTAAAAAAGAATGATCTTGTTTAATCAGTAAAATTATAAATTACTAGAGGCCTGATGCATAAAATTCATGCAAGAGTAGGCCTTCTTTCCCTTGGCTGATGGCACCAGCTTCCCTCTGACACCTGGGACCCAGGCTTCCCTCACAGAGGGAGGCCCCACCCACCTGCCACAGCCCGCCAATTGATGGCCAGGGCCTTCCTCTGCGGGGTGATCATGGGCAATGGCTGGGCCCCTGAACAATCACATGGCACCTGCCTTGGCTGGCCTGGCACCAGTGGGTGTCATAGCATGCTCGTCCAGAAGGTCGTTTGGTCTAATTAGCATATTACACTTTTATTATTATAGACTAGAGGCCCAGTGCATGAAATTCATGCGTGTGTGTGTGTGTGTGTGTGTGTGTGTGTGTCCCTCAGCCCAGCCTGCACCCTCTCCAATCTGAGACCCCTCGAGGGATGCCTAAATGGGCAGTTGGACAACCCTCTCACAATCCAGGATTGCTGGCTCCCAACCACTCACCTGCCTGCCAGCCTGATCACCACTTAACTACTCCCATGCCAGCCTGATCAACAACTAACTGATCCCCTGCCAGCCCGATTGCCCCTAAATGCCCTCCCCTGCTGGCCTGGTAACCCCTAACTGCCCTTCCTTGCCAGCCTGGTTGCCCCTAACTGCCCTCCCCTGCAGGCCTGGTCACCCCTAACTGCCCTCCCCTGCAGGCCTGGTCACCCCTAACTGCCCTCCCCTACTGGCCTGGTCCCTCCAACTGCCCTCCCGTGCAGGCCTGGTCCCCCAAAACTGCCCTCCCCTGCAGGCCTGGTCCCCCCCCAACTGCCCTCCTCTGCAGGCCTGGTCTCCCCCAACTGCCCTCCCCTGCAGGTCTGGTCACCCCCAGCTGCCCTCCCCTGCAGGCCTGGTTGCCCCCAACTGCCCTCTCCTGCAGGCCTGGTCCCCTCCAAATGCCCTCCCGTGCAGGCCTGGTCCCCCCAAACTGCCCTCCCCTGCAGGCCTGGTTGCCCCCAACTGTCCTCCCCTGCAGGCCTGGTTGCCCCCAACTGCCCTCCCCTGCAGGCCTGGTCCCCCTCAACTGCCCTCCCCTGCAGGCCTGGGTGCCCCCCAACTGTCCTCCCCTGTAGGCCTGGTCGCCCCCAAACTGCCCTCTCTTGAAGTCTTGGTCTCTCCCAACTGCCCTCCCCTGCTGGCCTGATCGCCCACAACTGCCCTCCCATGCAGGCCATCTTGTAGCAGCCATATTGTGTCCACATAGAGGCAGCCATCTTTGACCACATGGAGGCAGCCATCTTGTGTGTTGGAGTGATGGTCAATTTGCATATTACTCTTTTATTAGATAGCATGTTAAATCTTGACTCGAGTGCACATCTTTGCCTTGCCTTGACATAAAATATCTTTTTTAATGTGTGACAAAATGAGAGTATGCACAAAAATCTTCTTTACCAAGGTATAATTGTTATTGAGGAAAAAAATGATTTTTTAAGAGTGAGTTAAACTCATCTATTTCTCATGGAACATTTTCAATAGAAGAAATGAGTTAATGACAGACTATAGTATAATATATTTATTTCTATGCTGCCATAACAAAGTACCAAAAATTCAGTGTCAGCACAACAAAAAATTGTTGTTTCATTGTTCTGAAATCTATGTGTTTGCCTTTGCTGATTTATGATGTCTGCCAGAAATCCTTGATGTTCCTGGGCTTATAAATGTATTACTCGAGTTACATGAACCCTATGTTCTGGATGTGTCTTCACATCATCTTCCCTCTGTGCATACCAGTTTCTGTGTCTATATTTCCTCTTTCTATAATGACACCAATTATATTGGACTAGAGGCCCGGTTCACGAAATTCGTGCACGGAGGGGGGTTGTCCCTCAGCCCAGCCTGTACCCTCTCCAATATGGGGCCCCTCAAGGGATGTCCGACTGCCCATTTAGGCCCGATCCCGGTGGGCAGTCGGATCCCTAAACAGGCAGTCGGACATCCCTCTCACAATCCAGGACTGCTGGCTCCCAACTGCTTGCCTGCCTGCCTTCCTGATTGCCCCTAACCGCTTCTGCCTGCCAGCCTGATCACCCCCTAACCACTATGCTTCCAGCCTGTTTGCCCCCAACTTCCCTCCTCTGCTGGCCTGGTCACTCCTAACTGCCCTCTCCTGCAGGGTTGATCACCTCAAACTGCCCTCCCTTGCAGGCCTGGTCCCTCACAACTGCCCTCCCTTGCAGGCCGGGTGCCTCCCAACTGCCCTCTCCTGCTGGCCATCTTGTGGTGGCCATCTTGTGTCCACATGGGGGCAGGATCTTTGACCACATGGGGGCAGCTATATTATGTGTTGCAGTGATGATCAATCTGTATATTACTCTTTTATTAGATAGGATAGAGGCCTGGTACAGGGGTGGGGGCCAGCTGGTTTGCCCTAAAGGGTGTCCCAGATCAGGGTGGGGTTCCCTTGGGGCATGGGGAGGCCTGAGCGAGGGGCCTGTGGTGGTTTGCAGGCCGGCCACACCCCCTGGCAACGCAAGCAGAGGCCCTGGTATCTGGAATTTATTTTCCTTCTACAATTGAAACTTTGTAGCCTGGAGCAGAGCCAAGCCTGGGGCTCCCTCCGAGGCCGGCAGCCATTTGTGTTGGGGTTATAATTGAAACTTTGTTGCCTTAAGTGGGTGGGCCTGGCCAGGGTGTGCAGAAAGCTTTGCTTCCCCTGTTGTCAGCGGCAACCCTGGCCTGCTCTCTCAAGCTCCATTCTGCCGCCATTTTTTTGAATTTGTTTACCTTCTATAATTGAAACTTTGTAGCTTGAGTGGAGGCTTAGGCCTGGCCAGGGCAGGCAGAAAGCTTGGCTTCCTCTGTTACCTAGGAAACCTTGCTCTCTGTGGCTGTAGCCATCTTGGTTTGGGTTAATTTGCATGCTCGCTCTGATTGGATGGTGGGCGTGGCTTGTGGGTGTGTCGGAGGTATGGTCAATTTGCATATTTGTCTATTATTAGATAAGATTAGGGCCCACTCTAATGACTTCATCTTAACTTGATATCCTCTGTAAAGACCTCATTTTTAAACAATCTCATATTCTGAGGTCCCTGGTATTAGGACATCAATATATCTTTTTAGGGTACACAATTCAACACATTGTACATTGTTATTCAGTGATGGATATTAAACAGGCATATTCTCTAAAATTGATGACATAAGCATGTACTGTACTTAAAACAATTAACAGTACATGTTGTAAATGATAAAAGTTGAATTTCAGGCAGAAAATAGCTATACTATTTTTCATTTCTATCAGCAATGTATGAGTGATCAACTTTCTTTGCAATCTTGCCAACTTTTGGTGCCATCACTACTTTCTTACTTATCCATTCTGATAGGTGTGGAGAGAAATCTCACTGTGTGTTTTTTTAATATGTTTTTATTGATTTTTGGAAAGAAAGGAAGAGAGAGGGATGTAGAGAGAAACATCTATAAGAAAGAAATATTACCAATCAGCTGCCTCCTGTACATCACTACCGAGGATTGAGCTGGAAATTAATGAATAAAATAAATTTATGAATAAAATAGAACCAGAGACATAGAAGCATGGAACAGACTGATGAATCTCGGAGGAAGGCAAGGGTGGGAAGTGCGAGGGGAGTGATTAATCAGGGAACTTATGTGCATATATGCATAACCCATGGACACAGATAATAGAGTGGTAAAGGCCAGGGTGGAGTGGGTCAAGGGTCAAGAAGGCTAATGGGAAAATAAAACACACAAACAAACAAAGGGGATATCTGCAATACTTTCAACATATAGATAAAAATAATGCAAACATTTTAGTGGAATTAAAATCATAACCTTAAATATTTTATTTTTAAAACAAAATATTGGTAGCTTTCTATTTACATTTAATAAATTGTCAATGTGTAGGTATTTTTAAAGAAGTTGTATATTTTACATTCTATCTTTGGGGGGTGAGGGGCTTTTTACATTTTTTTAAATTTATTTTTATTTATTGTTTAAAGCTTTACATATGTCCCCTTTTTCCCAATTGACTTCTCCCTGCCCTGGCCACTCCCATCCCTGAGGGCAAGCCCCCACTGCCCAGGACTTGTATGCATGCATATTACCATAACCAATGGACATTCTAGTTTAAATAATTTTGTTTCTCTTCACACATGCCATCCCTCAAAAAATTCTAATATAGAAACTCAGCAGGAGACAGTTCAATGTCAGTCTTAAGAGAAATTGGAGTGCTTGTGGAGACTATTGATTTCCACTGTGTATTTCAACTCTATATAATTGAACTCTTACATGACTAAAGAATTTCTTTTAGACAAAATTACTTGGGAACCATAAAAAATCAACTCAAATTATTAAGAAAAATCACATTTTGATGAAGGATAAATGTTGATTTATATATTGCTTCAGAACACAAACTTCACAAAAGTTATAAAGAGAAGTTTTAATTCAATATGTAATTTATCATAGAAACAACCATCTACATGAAGCATCATTTTATTTCAAAGTTAAAAAATAAAAATACAGATGACCAAGTATTTAATGCAATTTTATTGCTATATGGAATTCTAACAAGCCATCCTAAACATATTATATTCAATGTCATTAAATCCTATGTAATTATGTATATAGAGTGTGAACACCTTAGTAAAATATTTGAAGATGGGGTAAAAAAATAATCTCTTGCTTTTAGATTGAATCAATATAGTTTCTGAGTAATAGATTCATTAAGATTACAAATAAAGTTTCTTGCCTACTTTTTTCTAAAAGAAAGTACTATTTCTTATTTTAAACATTCATTTTTGATCTCCATTATAATTATTTATACATATCTACTAGTATGTTAAATAGAAAATATGTATTAGCTTATCTATTAGGGAAATGATAGTTTTTTTCATCCTTTCCCTTTCAGAATTTTTATATACATAATTAATCAACATGTTTTCCCAAGTAAATGATCCGCTACTTGCAAACAACTGGAAAATAAAATTATTTATGATTATGAAATCTTTATTATGTTTTTCTCTGAATCTAGATTGCATAGGTAGCTTTTGGATACATTTTATCTACATAAATTTGAAAGTTGAAAAACTTTTTTGTGATTCCCAAAAATGCACCTGGATAAATATAGTTCTCAGAGAAGAGGGAGTTTGATATAGACATACACCTCCAAATTGAATAATTCAGAGATGCAAAAATCATACTAAGTTTGACCTATGATCTATTCAATATGTCCATATTAAATTTTTAATATAATAAAAATAGAGGCCCAGTGCACAAATTCATGCATGGGTGGGGTCCCTCGATGTGGCCTGTGGGGATTGTGCCAAAATTGACAGTCCAACACCACCTGCCATTCCAGTCTACCACTCCCGCTCATCCTGGCCCTATTGTAGCGCTAACCAGCCATGAGCCCTGTGTCTGGTGCCTATCCTGAGGGGGTTGGGAGGGATCGGGATTGGATCGGCCCTCTGAGCAGGTGGTGGGATGCCCTTGCTGGCCCAGGATTTGATACATTCCACTGACGTTCACGCCAGCTGTCGGGAGCCACCTGGCAGCTGCTTTTATATTGTGTCTTCTTTGTGGAGCATCTAGGGAGGGGAAGTGGCCACAGTGCCCAAAGCTAACTTCCAGGAGGCGAGCGGCACTGTTGTGATCATGCTGGCAGCGCCAGTCCATTGGTGCCCGGCCCATTCTCCGGAGATTGGACCTGCAGGACTACTGAAGGAATGAGTAGCTGCTGCCAGGCTGGTGGGCTGCTGGGATGGGTCAGTCAGCTGAGCAGTACTCCCACTGTGTGAGTGCACTGACCACCAGGGTGAAGCTCCTGCACTGAGTGCCTGCCCTGTGGTGGTCAGTGCACGTCATAGCAACTGGTGGACCAGTAGACTGGTCGTTTGGTTGTTTGGTCGCTTAGGCTTTTTATATATATAGATCAGTGCATACATCTGTATATGTGTAAGTGTGTGATTTGCACCAGGTACTCATAATCATGTATAATTTGGGTAAACATTAAGAATGTACACCAAACAGTAGAATTATATATCTTTGGCTATTTAAAGTCTACATCATTCAAAAATGATAAACAGCTGAAACCCTTCTTTTTCTGAAGGAGAGGCAAAATTGCACAATTATTTTTGAAAACATCTTGTTTTTTTTCTTATAAATTTAAACATATACCTTCTCTATAATCAGTAATCCCACTCTGAGATATCAATCTAAGAGAAATAAAAACTTCTATTCATACTAAAACTTTATGTTAATGACTATGGTATTACTATTAATAACCACCAAAACAACAATAACAATGAATGGATAAATTACGGTATAGCCACATAATATTATAATACTCAGTGATAAAAGAAATAAACTATTGATTCATGAAACAACATTAATGAATTCAACATGAGTTATTTTGGGAGAATCAAGATGGCAGCATAGGTAAATGCCAGTACTCACCACCTCCCACAGCCACATCAAAATTATAACTAATATATAGTATAACCAGAGGGGAACCCAAGATGGCAGCGTAGGTAAACATCTAAACTGCGGCTGTGCACAACAATTTCAAGACTACAACTAAAAGACAAAACCCCTGTCACCCAGAGCCACTGGAGGGCTGGCTGAGTGGAAGATCTTCAACTAGACCGGGAGAGGAGTGTTCAGGACACAAATGCTGAAAAGCTGAGGTACGATGTGCACCCAGGATACAGGCGGGCAGCAGATCCCAGCTGGCGGCGGGCGTTGTTTTCTTCAACCCAAAGGGGAAATGCACGGGACCCAAGCTCCTATGGGGAGAAGCATCCTCGATGCTTCTCTGTCTCTGGACTGTTTGCCATCGGGTCGGAAAGTGAGGGTGGCTTGCCTGCAGAGCTGCGCAGAGGAATAATTGTATGCGGTGCTAGGGCGCAAGATGCAGGGATGTGGTTGGAGATGCAGAAAGTCTGGCTGCCAGCCATTGCTATTTGCCATGCCCTAGCCTAGTGATGCCCTGAGACCCCGCCCCACACAACCTACAAACCCACCCAAGCTCCAAGCAGAGGCTTTTGCATATGAATGGATCGCCGCTTAACCTAGCAACCAGTTCAGAGAGCTCCAAAATCTCCAAATCCCAAGCAGGGAGGAGAGGACTGGAATTCTCCTATAGCCCCGGCAGGGTGGACTCAGATAGTAGCTGACCTGCACCCCATTGGAGATCCAGAAGCCAGTGTACCTAGTGGTCAGTGTGAGACACAGATTTCAACTCCTCACATCCATAAGTGACACATTCAGGAGGCGAACTCAGAGAGCACCTAAGCCCCACTGAAACAAGTCCTGCACCAGAAGCGTGTCTCCAGTGCAGCAGTTATAAGCACAGCAGGTCCCCAGAGCCAATTGGCCTGGAGGACAATTCCTCTCAGTGTACCAACAGCAATCAAGGCTTAACTAAACCAAGACTTTGCACTCAGCTCATAAAGGGGTGCACCAAGACCGTCCACCTCAGGTGATTGGGGAGGCAGAGTTACTGGCCCTATTAGTCACCTACCAAACAAAGCCACTCCACCAACACAGGGAAGCAGCCAAAATGCGGAGGCACAGAAACATGTCACCAATGAAAGAAAGGGAGGAAAGTAAACTATGGGACAATATAGAATTTAAAACCACATTTATAAGGTTACTCGAAAATCTTCTAAAAACTGTGGAGAAACTTGATGAGAACTTCAAGGACCTCAATGAGAATGTCAAAAAAAAAAAAAATGGAAAAGGACCGGTTAGAAATTAAGCATACACTGTCTGAAATAAAGAATATACAGAAACCCAACAGTAGATCAATGTACCCCAAGAATCAAACCAAAGATCTGAAATATGAGGAAACAAAAAACACCCAACCAAAAAGAAAAAAGGATCCAAAAATATGAAGATAATGAAAGGAGCCTCTGGGACAACTTTAAGCATACCAACATCCAAATTTTTGGGGTGCCAGAAGAAGAGAGAGAGCAAAATATTGATGACCTATTAGAAGAAATAATGACAGAAAACTTTCCCCACCTGGTGAAAGAAATAGACTTACAAGTTCAGGAAGCACACAGAACCCCAAACAAGAGGAATCCAAAGAGGACCACACCAAGACACGTCATAATCAAAATGTCAAGGGCAAAAGACAAAGAGAGAATCTTGAAAGCAGCAAGAGAAAAACAGTTAGTTACCTACAAGGGAGTACCCATACGACTGTCAGCTGATTTCTCAACAAAAACTATGCAGGCCAGAAGGGAGTGGCAAGAAATATTCAAAGTGATGAACAGCAAGAACCTACAACCAGCCCTAGCTGGTTTGGCTCAGTGGATAGAGCGTCAGCCTGCAGACTGAAGGGTCACAGGTTCGATTCCAGCCAAGGGCACATGCCCGGGTTGTGGGCTCGATCCCCAGGAGAGGGCGTGCAGGAGGCAGCCGATCAATGATTCTCTCTCATCATTGATGCTTCTATCTCTTTCCCTCTCCCTTCCTCTCTGAAATCAATAAAGAAATATATTTTTTCAAAAAAAGAACCTACAACCAAGAGTACTCTACCCAGCAAAGCTATTGTTCAGAATTGAAGGCCAGATAAAGAGCTTCACAGACACGAAAAAGCTAAAGGAGTTCATCACCACCAAAACAGGATTACATGAAATGCTGAAGGGTATTCTTTAAGAAGAGGAAGAAGAAAAAGGTAAAGATAAAAATCATGAACAACAAAAAGACATCAAATACATACTTACCAATGAGTGAATCTAAAAATCAAGTGAATAAAAAGTCTGAAGAACAGAATGGACTGGTGAATATAATGGAATCAGGGATATAGAAAGGGAGTGAACTGACAATTCTGAGGGGGAAAGGGATCTGAAGGATGTGGGAAGAGATTGGACAAAGGTCTTACACCTATGGATTAAGCCAGTGGAGGGGGGTAAGAGCATGGGGTGGGGTGGGGAGCCAGGTGGAGGGGAACTATTTGGGGGGAAAAAGAGGAACACCTGTAATCATCTGAACAATAAAGATTTATTTTAAAAAGTTAAAAATATATAGTATAACCATCATTCAAAACCACCTGAAATCTGGTTCAATGGGAGTCCTACAACTAGAGAAGTAAATAAAGTACCTTGAGACTAGTAGGAGGGCAGAGGTACAGAACAGGCTGGTCTGACACTTACGTGTGGCATGTTTTTTTTTTTCATCAGGAGGGATATCTCAGCTTCAGCATACTCCCAGGAGAAGCAAGTGGTCCCAGCCTCACACCAGACCCTCAGCCCAGGTTATCAGATCTTGGAAGATAAGTTTCCCTAACTTCAGGCTTTAAAAACTAGCGGGAATTGTGGCTGAGTGGCTCAGAGGATGCTGGAGACCAAGGCAGTTCCTCTTAAAGGGCCAATACTTGAACTTACACAATCCCACTTCTTCTGAGCTCCAGTGCAGGGCAGCTGGGTAGAATCTTTGGGGGATCCAGGGACATATAGTAAGAAACTGGATTGTCTGGCATTGGGGCTGAAACTTGGGGGTGGCTTTCTCCTAGACTGGATGATTGCATGAGTCATTATTCCTATGCTGTAACCTCACCTGTTGCAGAGCTGACTGGAAGTCACATATTAGCTTCCATCAGCATGGCCTACAGTTCTCTCCACCCTGGTGAGTCCCTGAAACCCTACCCCCATCCCATTTGCAGTCCCATCCAAGCTATTTGCAGCCGCTTTTCCATATGAATGGCATGCCCCTGTTCAGGCTTCAGACTTTTCTAAAATCTCTCAAACAAGAAGCAGCTGGCATAAGCATGCCCCATATCTATCAGTAAGAGGACCAAGACTCAGCACTAGCACTAGCCTGCCTTGCTTCACAGCTGGGCCTTGCCTGGGTATTTCCAAGCCCCAAAAAGTAACATCCACCTGCAGATCTCTCTGTAGATCCTGCCCAGTGTGCCCAGATAGTGGCTGACTTTGCACATCCTGTGAGGCTTCAGAGCCAGTGCACTCAGTAGACAGCTTCAGACCATACCAGATTATAACACTACATATTCACAAGTGACACACTCAAGGGGCAGACTCAGTGAGCACCAAAGCTCCACTGAAGAAAGTCCTGCTCCATAGGGTTGTCTCCTTCACAGAAGCTCTTCCACTGTATTCGCAGCTGGTCCTCACAACAAATTTGCCTTGAGGTCAATTCCTCCCAGTGATGCCACTAGCAATCAAGGCCCAACTTACAACAACACTGAGCACACAGCCCACACAAGGGTGCATCTAGAGTGCCCAGCACAGGTGACTGGGGAGGCTGAGCCATTGGGCCATACAGGAACCTACTACACAAGGTTACTATACCAATTCCAGGAGACATAGAAGTTCTAAGTCATACATAGAAACAAACACAGGGAAGCTGCCAAAATGAAGAGACAAAGAAACATATCACAGATGAAAGAAATGGAAGCAAGCAAACTACTGGATACAGAATTCAAAATAATCATTATACAGTTGCTCAAGGATCTTATATGAGAGCTTCAAGGGATGTATGAGAGCATCAAGGAACTTAGTGAGACTTTTAAGGATCTTAGTGAGAATTTCAAAGACATGAAAAAGGAAAAGCCAGAAATTAAACCCACACTAACTGAAATAAAGAATAATTTACAAGGATTCAACAGTAGAGGAGAGGATTCTGAGAATCAAATCAATTATTTGGAATATGAGGAAGCAAAAAACATCTAATCAGAAGAGCAAAAAGCAAAAAGAATCCAAAAATATGAATATAGTATAAGGAGCCTCTGGGACAACTTCAAGCATACCAACTTTCACATTATTGGGTTGCCAGAAGGAGAAGAGAGAGAAAGCAAGTTATTGAAAACCTATTTGAAGAAATAATGACAGAAACTCTCTCCTACCTATTGAAAGAAATAACTTACAAGTCCAGGAAGCACAGAGAGTCCCAAGCAAGAGGAACCCAAGGAGGCCCACACCAAGACACATCATTATGAAAATGCCAAAGGTTGGAGATCCAAAATGGAGAGCAACAGGACTACAGGGAGGGAGAGAGTGTGACAGAGAAAAGAAGTGAAAGGGGCATGTGTGGACGTGTGTGGTATGTGTGTGGGTGAGTGAGGGAAAGGATATTGCAGGAGTCCCAGGGACTGGCAGATGGGACTCTCCTAACAGGGAGTCCTTACTACCACCACAGGCACCCCGAGGCCAGCTCAGTTTTGGCACGAAACTCATGCCATCTTGTAGAGGGGAGCAAAGGAGGCTAAGAGTGCTGCCACACCAACATCCAGACTGACCTCAGACAGCACCCCTGGACCTGTGCAGGGACCTGATTGCCAGCCATAACCCACATGGAACCACCACGGTGCTCTGGCAGTGAGCAATGTGGTACCATGCATGAGTGCCAGACATCTGCAGTGAGAGTGCACCAGACAGACCTCCAGAGTTATGCCTCATAGCAGGAGCCCAAACTCAGCATCCCAGGATCCCACACTTCAGGTACCAGTGTTGAGAGTGCAAGCCATGGGTACCCTATTCCCTGCTCCATCCCTGATCCCAACACAAAACCAGAACCAGGTGTGTGCTACACCTCCCCACCCAAACAGAGCTGTTGCCCAGTGAGCAACCCCCCTAGCACAGACAGAGCAGAAGCCTAGTGTGTGATGTGTCCCCGGCAGAGACAGAGCCTTCGGCCAGTGGATCCTCTGCCATCAGCACAGAGGATTCTGCTGGTGTGCACCCCACCCCAGGCACAGACAGAGCTCCACCCCAGAGTGATATATGTCCAAGATGCAGACAGAACATTTGGTCTCTGCATGCTCTGCACTCAGCACAGATGGAGCTGCCACCTGGCATGCACCCTACCCCTAGCCCAGATCAGAGTTGCTGTTGGGCCCAGGTCAGCCCAGCCATGGGTCACAGGACCATACTGCAAGTGCACTGCGGGAGGGACCTATGACACCATCCTGCCTTAGGGGCTGGGGCTGCACAGCAAATTGCATGCAAGGGGGATCTTGGCCCTCACAGAGAGTCACACACCAGAGTAACTATGCACCTGCCCCCACCAACCGCAAGAAACAGATAACTGAGGGATCAGAACTGTGGGAGAAGGGGGTAAAACTCAGGAAAGAGCCAAAAATGTGTGAAACTCAAGGCAGACCCAGCCCCTGGGACTAGTGAGTCCAAGACCATTGGACTGCAAGGGGCTTCAACCTCTCAGACCCCAAGAAGAGAGCCCAGGGAGAGGGACAGAAAGTGAAGCAAAATATGGGAAGACAAAGAAACAACCTGCAATGAAAAGAATATGAGGAATCACCAGAAAAGGAACTAAATGAAATAGAGGCATGCAATATGTCGGAAAAATTCAGAGTAAGTGTTGTACAATTCATACACTGGATGGATGGGAAAATCAACTTATATAAGAATCAAGAGGAAATCAAAAATGATATAGCTACAATAAAAACACGATGAAGGGTTTAAAGTTTCATTTTATTTTCTCTTTATATTTATTTTATTTTATTTTGGGATTAGTGTTCTACATTCTATTTTCATTTTTCCTTTGGCATCATTTTACTCTATCTCAACTTTACCTTTATGCCAACACTCTCTTCCTTACTTTTCCCCTTTTTAGTTCTCTTTCTCTTATCCTATTCCTGCTTTAGATTTTCCCTATTCCTTCTTTTTAACCTCTGTTAAAAATTCATCCAACTTATATATCTAATTTCTGATCCCCTGCTCCAAGTCCATACACACTTCTCTCTTCTTTCTTCACTATCCAAATGTTTTTCCTCTCTTCCCTTTTTTGTTTGTTTTTTTAAAAATTTTATTTATGTTTTTTGTTTTGTTTTGTTTTGCCCTTCTTTCTCTCTGTCCTGTTTTTTTGTTAGTTTGATTATTGATTAGATTGTGTGTGTTTTTGTTTGTTTGTTTGTTACTTTTTTTGTTTTGTTTTTCCTCTCCTCGCTTGTTACTAGCTGTTGTTTGTAGTTTGCATTCATATCTGGGTGTTAGTTGTTTGCATTTTTTTGGATTAGTTGTTGTTCTATTGGAGTTTTCTTCCCATATAAATAGTTTTTCCCCTTATTTTTTATTCTCTTTCTTTTCTCTTTTACTTTTTTTCCTTTTCTCAATATCATTTTTGCACTCTTTTTTTATCCCCAAATTCCATATTCTTTGGTGGTTACCTTTATTTGGTATTATTAGTATCATGAATACATTTGTGTTTGGTGCCTTGTGCGTTGTGCCTTGTTGTGTTGTATTTTGTGCCTTTAAGTCAATGCAGGAGAGAGAGAGAGCTACATAATCAGACACCCAGAGAGGAGACATCATGGGGAGACAAAGAAACAGCCCTCATATGAAAGAAAAAGAGGCACCAACAGAAAAGGAAGTAAACTAAATGGAGGAAGCAATATGTCAGAGAAAGAATTCAGAAAAATGGTCATAATGTCACTGAAAACAATGGAAGACAAATTCAACAATATGTGTAAGAACCAAGAGGAAATGAAGAAGAACCAAGAAGAAATGAAAAATGACATCACTGCAATAAAGAACTCAATAGAAAGTGTCAACAGTATACTAGAAGAAGCAGAGGACCACATCAGTGAGCTAGAAGACAAGGTAGAAAAAAATACACAAGCAGAGAAGCTTCTAGGAAAAAAACTTAGAAAACATGAGGAGAGCCTAAGGGAACTTTGGGACAAAATGAAACAACATCCACATAATAGGGGTGCCAGAAAGAGAGGAAACAGAGCAAGGAATAGAAAACCTGTTTAAAGAAATAATGACAGAAAACTTCCCTGATATAGGGAAGAAAAAACTCACACAAGTCCAAGAAGCTCACAAAGTCCCAAACAAAATGAACCCCAAAAGACCAACACCAAGGCACAATATAATTAAATTGGCAAACATCAACAACAAAGTAAGAATCTTAAAAGCGGCCAGAGAGGGACAGAAAGTTACCTACAAAAGATCCCCCATCAGACTAGTGACTGATTTCTCCACAGAAACACATCAGGCCAGAAGAGAATGGAATGAAATATACAAAGTCATGCAAAGGAAGGATCTGAATCCAAGAATACTGTACCCAGCAAGGTTATCTATCAAAATTGAGGTTGAAATCAGGAGTTTCACAGACAAAAAAGGACTAAGGGAGTTTATCACCACCAAATCAGCAATGCAAGAAATGCTGAAGGGTCTGTTGTAAAAAGAAGAAACAAGAAGCAAAGAAGCAACACAGGCATAAAAATGAAAATGATGACAAACAAGTACCTACCAATAATAACTTTAAATGTAAATGGATTAAATACCCCAATCAAAAGACATAGGATAGCTGAGTGGATAAGAAAACATGACCCATATATCTGCTGTCTGGAACCCCACCTCAGAAAAAAAGGTCTCACACAGACTGATGGTGAAGGGATGGAAAAAAGGTATTTCAGGTGAATGGAAATGAATAAAAAGCCTGGGTAGCAATACTTATATGGAACAAATTAGATCTCAAAATGAAGGACATAACAAGAGATAAGGAAGGCCACTACATAATACTAAAGGGAGTAATCCAACAAGAAGATATACCTCTAGTAAACATATATGTACCCAATTCAGGAGCACACAAATACATAAAAAAAAAAAAAAAAAACTTCTGGAGCCTATCAAGGTAGTGATTGACATCAATACAGTCATAGTAGGGGGCTTTAATACCCCACTAACACCATTGGACAAACCCTCTTAACAAAAAATCAGCAAAGAAATATTAATCCTGCCGAAACCGGTTTGGCTCAGTGGACAGAGCGTCGGTCTGCGGACTGAGGGGTCCCAGGTTCGATTCCGGTCAAGGGCATGTACATTGGTTGCGGGCACATCCCCGGTGGGGGCTGTGCAGGAGGCAGCTGGTCGATGTTTCTCTCTCATTGATGTTTCTAGCTCTCTATCCCTCTCCTTTCCTCTCTGTAAAAAATCAATAAAATATATTTAAAAAAAGAAATATTAATCCTGAATGACATACTAGATCAGATGGAATTAACTGACATCTTCAGAACATTTCAACCCAAACCTACAGAATATACATTCTTCTCAAGTGCACATGGGTCATTTTCAAGATAGACCATATATTGGGACACAGGCAAAGTCTCTTCAAATTCAAGAAGCTAGAAATCATATCAAGCATCTTCTCAGATCACAATGGCATAAAACTAGAAATCAACTACAATAAAAACAATTAAAAATCAAACACCTGGAGGCTAAATAGCATGCTATTAAACATTGATTGCGTGACCAGAGAGATCAAAGAATAAATAAAAAGCATCATGGCAACAAATGGCAATGAAAACACAACAATCCAAAATCTATGGCACAGTGAAAGCAGTCTTGAGAAGGAAGTTCATAGCTCTACAGGCCTATCTCAAAAAACAAGAAAAAATGGTAATATATTATCTAACTCTGCAACTCAAAGAGTTAAAAAGAGAGCAACAAGAAAAGCCCAGTGTAAGCAGAAGGAAGGAAATAATAAAGATCAGAGTGGAGATAAATGACATAGAGACAAAAAAAAAAAAAAAAAAAAAGATCAACAAAACCAAGAGCTGGTTCTTTGAAAGGATAAACAACATTGATGAACCTCTAGCCAAGTTCACCAAGAAGCAAAGAGAGCCGAAACCGGTTTGGCTCAGTGGATAGAGCGTCAGCCTCCGGACTGAAAGGTCCCGGGTTCGATTCCAGTCAAGGGCACGTACATGGGTTGCGGGCACATCCCCAGTGGGGGGCGTGCAGGAGGCAGCTGATCGATGTTTCTAACTCTCTATCTCTCTCCCTTCCTCTCTGTAAAAAAATCAATAAAAAAAATAAAAAATAAAAAATAAATTAAAAAAAAGAAGCAAAGAGAGAGGACCCAAAAAAAGAAAATCAGAAATGAAAGAGGTGAAGTAACAACCAATCCCACAGAAATACAAACAATTATGAAAAAATACTATGAACAACTCTATTCTAACAAAATGGACAATCTAGATGAAATGGACATATTCTAAAAAAATACAAGCTCCCAAAACTCAATCAAGAAGCATCAAAACACCTGAATGGGCCAATAACAACCGAAGAAATTGAAGCAGTGATCAAAAATCTTACAGCAAACAAAAGCCCTTGTCTGAACAGCTTTACAGGGGAGTTCTTACCAAGCATTCAAAGAAGAAATAAAACCTACCCTCCTCAGACTATTCCAAAAAGTTCAAGAGGAAGGCACTCTTCCAAGCTCTTTCTATGAAGCCAGCATTACCCTAATCCCAAAACCAGATAAAGACACCACAGAAAAAGAGAACCACAGACCAATATCCTTGACGAACATAGATGTTAAAATCCTCAACAGAATTCTAGAAAATCAGATTCAGCATTACATTAGAAAGATCATACACCATGACCAAGTGGAATTTATTCTGGGGATGCAAGGATGGTACAATATCCACAAATCAATAAATATGATACATCACATAAACAAAATGAGAGACAAAAATCATGTAATCATATTAATCAATGCAGAGAAAGCATTTGACAAAATCTAACATCCTTTCTTGATAAAAACTGTCAGCAAAGTGGGAATAGAGGGACCATACCTCAACCTAATAAAAACCTTATATGACAAACCTACAGCCAATATCATACTGAATGTGCAAAAATTTAACTCTTTTCCCCTAAGAACAGGAACAAGACAGGGATGCCCACTTTCACCACTCCTGTTCTATATAGTACTGGAAATGCTAGCCATAGTGATCAGAAAAGAAGAAGAAATAAAAGGCATCCGAATTGGAAAAGAAGAAATAAAACTGTCCTTATTCACAGATGACATGATACTATACATAGAAAACCCCGAAGACTACATCAAAAAAACTACTAGTCTTAGTAAATTAATTTCACAATGTAGCAGGATACAAAATTAACACCCAGAAATCCATGGCCTTTTTATACACGGATAATGAACTCACAGAAAGAGAAACAAAGAAACAAAATAAAACAATCCCATTTACCATTGCACCAAAAAAAAAAAAATTAAGATACTTAGGAATAAACTTTACTAAGGACATAAAAGACCAGTACTCAGAAAACTACAGGGCATTGAAAAAAGAGATTGATGAAGACATAAACAAATAGAAGAGCATACCATGTTCATGGATTGGTAGCAGCAACATCATTAAAATCTCCATACTACCCAAAGCAATCTACAGATTCAATGAAATCCCCATTAAAATACCAACGGCATATTTCAAAAATCTAGAACAAACTCTCCCAAATTCATCTGGAATAAAAAAGACACCAATAACCACAGCAATCCGGAGAAAGAAGAAGAACAGAGAACCCAGAAATCAACCCAAGCCATTACGTTCAGTTAATATTTGACAAAGGAGACAAGAGCACACAATAGAGTCAAAACAGTCTCTTTAAAAAATAGTACTGGGAAATTTGGACAGATATATACAAAAAAATGAAACTAGATCACCAACTTACACCATACACAAAAACAAACTCATAATGGATAAAGGACTTGAATGTAAGATGGGAAACAATAAAAATATTAGAGGAATCCACAGGCAGCTAAACCTTAGACATATGCTGAAGCAATATCTTCACTGATACAGCTCCTAGGACAATGGAAACTAAAGAGAAAATAAACAAATGGGACTACATCAAAATAAAAAGCTTCTGCATAGCAAAAGAAACCATCAACAAAACAACAAGAAAACCCACTGCATGGGAGAACATATTTGTCAATGATATTTCTGATAAGGGTTTAATTTCCAAAATTTACAGAGAACTCATACAACTTAACAAAAGGAAGATAAACAATCCAATAAAAAAATGGGCAATGGTTCTAAATAGAAACTTTTCGAAAGAGGACATACAGAAGGCCGAGAGACATATGAAAACATGCTGAAAGTCACTAATCATCTGAGAGATGCAAATTAAAACAACAATGAGGTACCACCTCACACTGGTCAGAATAGCTATCATTAACAAATCAATAAGCAACAAGTGCTGGAGAGGATGCAGAGAAAAAGGAACCCTCCTTCACTGCTGGTGGGAATGCAGACTGGTGCAGCCATTGTGGAAGAGTAAGGAGTTTCCTCAAAAATTTAAGAATGGAACTCCCATTTGACCAAGTAATACCACTTCTAGGAATATATCCTAAGAAAACAGAAACACAAATCAGAAAGAATATATTCACCCCTATGTTTGTAGCAGCACAATTTACAATAGGTAAGATTTGGAAAAATCATAAATGCCCATCAGCAGATGAGTGGATTAGAAAACTATGGTACATCTACACAATGGAATACTACACTGCTATAAAAAAGAAGGAGTTCTTACCATTTGCAGCAGCATGGATGGAACTGGAGAACATCATGCTAAATGCAATAAGCCAGTTAGTGAAAGAAAAATACCACATGATCTCAATCATTTATGGATAATAAAGTACATTATAACCTGATGAACAAAAAGATAGATACAGAAGCAGAGAAGCATTGAACAGACTGTCAAATTACAGTGGGAAGCCTGGGGAGGGGTGGGGGGAGAGGTAAGAGATCAACCGAAGAATTTGTATGCATGCATATATGCATAACCAATGGATGCAACACACTGGGGGGGGGGGGGGAGAGGGTAGGGTGAGGGCATGTGCCGGGTGCTAGGGGAGGCTGGGGAAAGGTCAATAGGGGAAAAAGAAGACATATTTACTACTATTTGTAATACTTTAAACAATAAAATTAAATTTAAAAAAATAAGAAAACATGACCCATATATATGCTGTCTATAAGAAACCCACCTCAGAATAAGGGACTCATACACTGAAACTGAAGGGATGGAAAAATACTTCCTAGGCAAATTCAAATAGAAAAACAAATTAGCTGGGGTGGCAATACTTACATCTGACAAAATAGACCTCAAAGTGAAGGCCATATCAATAGATAAGGAAGGCCACTTCATAATACTTAAGAGATCGATACAACTAGATGATATAAATCTGGTAAACTTATACGCACCAAATGCAGGAGCACCCAAATACATAAAATAACTTCTGGAAGATATCAAGGGAGAGATAGACAGTAATACAATCATAGTAGGGAACTTTAATACCCCATTGAAATCACTGTATAAATCCTCTACACAAAAATTTAGCAAAGAAACAGCAATCCTAAAGGACTCTCTAGATCAGATAGACTTAATCAGCATCTTCAGAACATTTCACCCCAAAGCTACAGAACATATATTCTTCTCAAGTGCACATGCGATATTGTCAAAGATAGACCACATATTGGAACACAGGCAAAGTCTCCACAAATTCAAGAAGATCGAAATAATATCAAGCATCTTCTCAGATCACAATGGCATAATATTATAAATGAACTACAATAAAACAATAAAAAATATTCAAACACTTGGACGCTAAATAGCATGTTATTAAACAATGATTGGGTTACCAAAGGGATCAAAGAAGAAATAAAAAAAGTCCTGGAAACAAATGAAAATGAACACAGAACAATCCAAAATCTATAAGACACAGTGCAAGCAATCCTGAGAGGGAATTTCATAGCATTACAGGCCTTTCTCAAAAAACAAACAAACAAAAACAAACAAACAAACACAAGAAAAATTGGCAGTAAATCATCTAACTGTACAACTTGAAGAATTAGAAAGAGAGCAGCAAGAAAAGCCCAGAGTGAGCAGAAGGAAGGAAATAATAATGATCAGAGTGGAAATAAATGACATAGAGACCAAAAATACAATACAAAATATAAATGAAACCAAGAGCTGGTTCTTTGAACAGATAAACAAGATTGATGAACCTCTAGCCAAGCTCACCAAGAAGCAAAGAGAGAGGACCCAAATAAAGAAAATCAGAAATGAAATAGGTGAAATAACAACAGACCCCACATAAATACAAAGAATTATATAAAAAAAGATTCTATGAACAACTCTATTCCAACAAACTGGTCAACCTAGAAGAAATGGACAAGTTCCAGAAAAATACAACCTTCCAAAACTCAGTCAGGAAGAATAAAAAAATCTGAATAGGCCAATAACTATGGAGGATATTGAAGCAGTTATAAAAAAAATTTCCAGCAAATAAAAGGCCTGGGCCAGACGGCCTAATAGGGGAGTTTTACCAAACATTCAAAGAAGAACTAAAACCTATCCTCCTCAGACTATTCCAAAAAATTCAAGAGGAAGGAACACTTCCAAGCTCTTTGTATTAAGTCAGCATTACCCTAATCCAAAACCAGATAAAAACACCACAGAGAAAGTGAATCACAGGCCAATATCTCTGATGAACATCCTATCTAATAATAGAGTAATATGCAAATCATCACTCTGCTACACTCAGAAGCCACGCCCACCAACCACGCCCCAGCCATGCCCACCATCCAATCAGAGTGAGTACGCAATTAAACTGAAAACACAGTGGCAGCCCTGCTCCCCAGCCTCTCCTGGTCTTTGGGAGTCGGAGAAGTCAGGCGCCAGCGCCTGAGGCTGGCTGCAGCCAAGGAGACCAAGAAGCCGCCTGCCCCATGATCCCAGGCTGCAGCCAGCCTCAGAAGCCTCAGGTCCACCCGCCCCACATCCTGGGGAGATGGAGAAACCGGGCCCCAGCGCCTGAGGCTGGCTGCAGCCACGGAGACGCAGAAGCTGCCTGCCCCATGATCTCAGGCCTCAGCCAGTTGGAGAAGCGGTTCACCCCACATCCTGGGGGAGACAAGAAACCAGGTGCCAGTGCCTGAGGCTGGCTGCAGCCCGGGAGATGAAGAAGCCACCTGCCCTCTGATCCCAGGCTGCAGCCAGCAGCAGAAACCTCAGGTCCGCCTGCCTCACCTCCTGGGGGAGACTGAGAAACCGGGCCTTAGCGCCTGAGGCTGGCTGTGGCCTGGGAGATGAAGAAGCCGCCTGCCCCGTGATCCTAAGCCACAGCCAGCTGGAGAAGCCGACCTCCCCATGTCCTGGGGGAGACAAGAAACCGGGTGCCAGCACCTGAGGGTGGATGCGATCTGGGAGACGAAGAAGCTGCCTGCCCTATGATCCCAGGCTACAGCCAGCTGGAGAAGCCACCCACCCCATGTCCACCCACCCCAAGTCCTAGGGGAGATGGAGAAACTGGGCACCAGTACCTGCGGCTGGCTGTGGCCTGGGAGACAGAGAAGCTGCCCACCCTGCGGTCCAGGTGCCAGCACTTGCAGCTGCAGCACAGGCGAAGCCCCCTGTCCACCATCCCCTGAGGCTGCAGCCAGCCTGGGCGCCTATGGCTGAACAGAGAGAGGGAAGCCCGGATCCTGGGTGCCTGTGGTCAGCTGGAGGAGGGAATCTTGGGTACCAGGTGTGGGCCAAGGCAGAGGTGGTTAGGGGCAATCAAGCCAGCAGGGGAGCAGTTAGGGACAATCAGGCTGGTAGGCAGAAGCAGTTAGGGGCAATCAGGCAGGCAGGTGAGCGGTTAGGAGTCAGCAGTTCTGAATTGTGAGAGGGATGTCCAACTGCTGGTTATCCCATGAGGGGTCCCAGATTGGAGAGGGTGCAGGCCAGGCTGAGGGACACCCTCACCGCTGCCCCCCATGCACGAATTTCGTGCACCACGCCTCTAGTAGATAATAAAATCCTCAACAAAATTCTAGCAAATCAGATCCAGCATTACATTAGAAAGATCACACACTAACAATTGGGATTTATTCCGGAGATGCAAGGATGGTACAATATCCACATTTCAATGAACATGATACATCACATAAACAAATTGAGAGGCAAAAATCATACAATCATATCAACTGATGCAGAAAAAGCATTTGACAAAATCCAACACCCTTCCTTCATAAAAACTTTCAGCAAACTGGAAATAGAGGAATCACATCTCTATATAATAAAAGCCTTATATGACAAATCAATAGCCAACATTATACTCAATGGGCAAAAACTAAAATCATTTCCCCTAAGAACAGGAACAAGACAGGAATGCCCACTCTCACCACTTACGTTCGACATAGTACTGGAAGTGCTAGCCATAGCAATCAGTAAGAAGAAGAAATAAAAGCATCCAAATTGGAAAATAAGAAGTAAAACTGTAATTTTTCACAGATGACATGATATTGCACGTAGAAAACCCTAAAGGCTCCATAAAAAACCCAACTAGATTTAATAAATGAATTCAGCAATGTAGCAGGATATAAAATTAACACCCAGAAATCTATGGATTTTTTATACACCAATAATGAACTCACAGAAAGATAAACTAAAAAAGCAATCCCATTTATCATTGCAACAAAAACACTAAGATGCCTAGAAATAAACTGAACTAAGGAGATAAAAGACCTGTACTCAGAAAACTACAGGGTATTGAAAAAAGAGATTGATGAAGATGTAAACAAATGGAAGAATATACCGTGTCCATGGATTGGTAGAATTAACATCATTAAAATGTTCATACTACACAAAGCAATCTATAGATTTAATGCAATTCCCGTTAAAATACCAATGGTATATTTCAGAGACCTAGAACAAACTCTCCAAAAAATTCTTATGGAATAAAAAAAGACACTGAGTAGCCAGAACAATCTTGAGAATGAAAAACAAAGTTGTAGGGATCACAATACCAGATATCAAGCGATATTGCAAAGCTACTTTTCTCCAAACTGCCTGGTTCGGTCACAAGAACAGACATATAAACCAACAAAACAAAACAGATATCCCATAATCCGACCCAAGCCACTATGCTTAATTAATATTTGACAAAGGAGGCAAGAGCACACAATGGAGTCAAGACAGTCTCTTCAATAAATGGTGTTGGGAAAATTGAACAGATACACACAAAAAATGAAACTAGACCACCAACTTATACCATACACACACACACACACACACACACACACAAAAAAAAAAAAAACACACCTCAAAATGGATAAAGGACTTAAATGTAAGATGGGAAATCATAAAAATCTTAGAAGAATCCATAAGCAGCAAAATATTAAACTTATGTTGTAGCAATATCTTTACTGATACAGCTCCTAGGGCAATGGAAACTAAAGAGAAAATAAACAAATGGGACTACATCAAAATAAAAAGTTTCTGCACAGCAAAAGAAACCATCATCAAAACAACAAGAATGCCCACTGCATGGGAGAACATATTTGCCAATGTTATCACTGATAAAGGCCTAATCTCCAAAATTTATAGGGAACTCATACATCTTAACAAAAGGACGATAAACAACCCAATTAAAAAATGGGCAAAAGATTTAAATAGACACTTTTCAAAGTGGACATACAGAAGGACCTGAGAGATATGAAAACATACTCAAAGTCACTAATCATCTGAGAGATGCAAATCAAAACAACAATGAGATACCATCTCACACCTGTCAGAATGGCTATCATCAACAAATTAACAAATGACAAGTGCTGTAAAGGATGTGGAGAAAAAGGAACCCTCATGCACTCCTGGTGGGAATGCAGACCGGTGCAGCCATTGTGGAAAACAGTATGGAGTTTCTTCAAAAAATTAAAAATGAAACTCCCATTTGACCCAGTAATCCCACTTCTAGGAATATATCTCAAGAAATCAGAAACACCAATCAGAAAGGACATATGCACCCCTATGTTCATAGCAGCACAATTTATAATAGCTAAGATTTGGAAACAGCCTAAGTGCCCATAAGCAGATGAGTGGATTAAAAAAATGGTGGTACATCTACACAATGGAATACTATGCTGTGGTAAAAAAGAAGGAATTCTTTACCATTTGCAACAGCATGATGGACCTGGAGAGCATTATGCTAAGTGAAATAAGCCAGTCAGAGAAAGATAAATATCACGTGATCTCACTCATTTGTGGACTATAATGAACGACATAAACTGATGAACAAAAATAGAACTAGAGACAGAGAATCATAGAACAGATGGTCAAACTTCAGAGGGAAGGCAGAGGAGGGTGGCGGGGAGGCTATGAGATCAACCCAAGGACTTGTATGCATGCATATAAGCATAACCAATGGACACAGACTCTAGGGGGGTGAGGGCATGTGCGGGGGTCTGGGTGTGGCCAGGGAGAGGTCAATGAGGAAAAAAGGAGACATATGTAATACTATATGTAATACTTTACACAATAAAGAATTTTTTTTAATGCCAAAATTTAAAGACAAAGAGAGACTCTTAAAAGCAGTAAGAGAAAAGCAGTTGGTTACCTACAAAGGAGCACCCATATGACTGTGGGGTGATTTCTCAACAGAAACTGCAGTCCAGAAGGGAATGGCAAGAAATATTCAAAATGATGAATAGCAGGGACCTACAACCAAGATTACTATACCCAGAAAAGCTATGATTTAGAATTGAAGGTCAGATAAAGAGCTTCACAGACAAGAAAAAGATAAAGGACTTCATCACCACCAAACCAGTATTACATGAAATGTTGAAGGACATTCTTTAAGAAGAGGAAGAAGAAAAGATAAAAGATATGAACAATAAAATGGCAACAAATACATATCTACCAACAATTGAATCTAAAAATCAAAATAAACAAATAAATCTAATGAACAAAATAACCTGTTGAATAAAATAGAATCAAAGGCATGAAAGCATGGGACAGACTGACAAATATCAGTGTAAGAGGAGGGTAAGAAGAGATTAACTAAAGATCATACCTATGGACACAAGATAGTAGGGTGGTGAAGGCCTGGGATTGGGCGAGTGGAGGGGGGCAATGGTGGGAAAAAGGGGGACACCTATAATACTGTCAACAATAAAGAATTTTTAAAAACCTGAAAAACAGGTGAAAAATAGACTAGAGACACTACATCATATATGATTTTATTTATATGGCACTCTGGAAATGACTAAGATATTGAAATGGAAAACATCATTAGTTGCTAAGGATTTTGGAGTCGGGGTAGAAGTTAACTGACTATAATGGAGCAGCATTAAGGAATTTTTGGGTGTGATTTGACTGTTTTATATGAAACTCATGGTGGAAGCATGATTCTATGCATTTGTCAAAACCCACAGAATTGTACACAACACAGTGAAATTTACTGTGTAATTAAAAATCAACTAGAAAATGTATGGAAGAATAGAATTAAAACTATTAGAAATAATACAAATGTATTACAAAGACATTACAACTTCATTGAGAGTTGTGTGGAATGGGGAAGAGTTGACCTAAGTAACGTTTTTATGTTTTTTTTTACTGGATATTAACTAAGTCTATAGACCAAAGTAATTGTACATAAACATTGTACTATAGTTGATGAAATTGTTTCTCACAAGGGTATGGGTTAGAAATTTTAAAGCTAATTTATCTTAACACATGGGTTGAAAAAGTGTGCAAATATATTGCAGATAATGACAGCTAGGTTTTCCTCTCAGTAAGATGTTACACATCAGGAAAACATGAAAATACAAATGAACATTGTGTTGCCTGATTAAAGTTCAAGCTATCAATATTGAAATAAACATTTCAATGAGTACAAATAGAATTAAATATAGACGACAGATGCGTAGTTAGTATACATGCATATATTTCAGATCACTATTCACTGAAAGGAAATGGCATAAGTGGCATTCTAGTTTCAATGAAAGTATCTAATGCTCAAATAAGTTCTAAATATCTATCATCTCCCAATAAAAGGAACCAAGACTCCAATGAGGACTGATTAATACCAGGGCTGGGGCACAGGGAATTCAAGATAAGCCTGTAGTATTTTGTTTTGCTATTAAGTAATGCCCCTTCTTCCCCCATAAGTGAAAGTAAAATAAGAATGGAGGCTTGTTAAAGGGCAAAAGAACAAACCTAAAGGAACTCCAAAGAGCCAAAATTAAAAGCATTTATCAATATACATATGATGTATTATAGAATTGTATACCTGAAATATATATATATATATATATATATATATATATATATTTATTAACTAATGTCACCCCAATAAATTCAATAAAAAATAGCAAAATATGTTCAGCATCACAGGGTACTGTATATACCTTTGCCAACAAAATTCAATTTTTTAAACATGATGTAATTTTTCTGGTCATTATTTCTTAATACTTCAATCCATGTAAACTGCAAAATAAAAATACTTAATTTCAAATAAATAAATGCATAATATTGCTTTTCATAACCCAAAATTAATATCTAGGATCCATACTGATATAAGTAAATAAATTGTTAAAGAAATACATGAATGGGAAAGAATAGATAAATTTTCTTTACAGAAGAATTTGAATTTACAAATGTAGAAGAAATAAAGGAACTGGAAAATCATTAGTTTTGCATGTGAATGTCCAGTTTTCCTACACTATTTATTTAAGAGGCACTTATCTATTCCTGGCATCTTTGTCTAAGCCCAGCTGACCATATATAAGTGAGTTTATTTCTGGTCTCTCTATTATGTACCATTGATATATGTCTGTTTTTATGCGAGTATCATACTGTTTTGATTACTGTAGTTTTGTAATGTAGTTTAAAATCAGGAAGGGGGTTGCCCTCAGCTTTGATCTATCTCAAAATTCCCTTGGCTATTTGGAGTCTTTGGTGGTTACATATACATATTAGGGTGCTTTCTCTTTTGGAAAAAATGCCATTGGTATTTTAATAGGAATTGCATTGAATTTGTAATTCACTTTGTGTAGTATGGACATTTTTAAAATATTAAATCTTCAAATACATGAACACAGAATATCTTTCAATTTAGGCGTTTTCTTCAATTTCTTTCATTAATGCTTTATAATTTTCATTTTACAAGTCTTTCACTTCCTTGGTTTACTTTATTCCTGAATATTTTATTCTTTTTGATGCTGTCATAAATGGGACTATTTTCTTAATTCCTTTTTCAGATATTTTGTTATTGTATAGCAATACAACTGATTATTGTATGTTGATTTTGTGTTGTCAAAATTACTGAATTTGTTTATTAATTTTAACAGGTATTTTTGTGTGGAGTCTTTAAAGTTTTCTACACATAAGGTCATATAATCTGTAGAGATAGTTTTCCTTTTCCTTTCCAAATTCTGTGTCTTACAGAGAGAAGAGATGGAAGTAGCTGAAAACATGTTCAGGTCAGAAACAGCTGCTGCCTGTGACCTCCATGTCGCCCTCAGGAAGCTTGAAATAAAACATTCCCTCCTAAGTGTATATGAAAGGCCAGCCTTGAAGCTCTAAATGTGGCCACGTCCAATTGGTGAAACTAGTGCAGGGTGGCACCTTCTGGAAATAATGAATCCACACAGATGAGACTAGGGCTCAACAATGTGGGACCTGCGCCTGGTCTTGGGCAGGCCTCTATCTGGATGGTTTATCCTCCTGGGGCACAGCATTGTCTGTGACCAATTTGGTC
This sequence comes from Eptesicus fuscus, assembly GCF_027574615.1. NCBI lineage: Eukaryota > Metazoa > Chordata > Mammalia > Chiroptera > Vespertilionidae > Eptesicus > Eptesicus fuscus. The sequence goes on along the minus strand of NC_072473.1, from coordinate 62,936,504 downwards.
TCAAAACATGTTCAAGCCAGCAGCCAGCCACTCATTTTTACTGTGTGCTGGCTTTATGCTTATTATAATTTTTTTTCAATTCATCTACTTGTTCGTTGTGCTGACAAACACAGACTTTGGGTGGTTTCAGTAGATTCCTGAGTGAGCTCTGGGCTGGCCTGTCCAATGCCAAAGGCTTGTTTTCAGAACTGGAAAACCTAGTGACGCCTTGCACATTGCATCCCCAAGGGTTTCTTCCTTCCCCTTTCTGCTTTATTCCTTTCTTCCTCCATTTTCTGCAGTGAAGTGGCCACTCAGTGGTTTTTGTTGCCGCCAACATTGTTGTTACCATCATTTCAGAGCATGAGAGCTGGACAAGCCGGGATTGCATTTTGGGCTCCACTGCTTCTTTGTAAGTGACTTTGCCTCTGGATTCTTCCTTGACTCAACTGTAAAATGGGAAGACCAGTGCTGTACACCTCAGTGTTTTCTAATCAAGATGAACTGATATTTATTCGGGCTTCATAAAAAATAACCCTCTACTGCCTTCCCTTCCTCCCTCAACTTGTCATGGAGAGTGGGGTAAACTCCAGGTGCTGAGTTAATGTGTTCAATAAAAAATATAAGTAAAAAACAAAACAAAACAAACAAAAAAACCAATCTCCACGTATGATGCAATGTGTGAAGATAAGGAAGCATTTGCCTGGGTCTTCATGATATCATAGAAGAGGTGCTGAATACTACTTGGGGTGGGAGAAGGCATGGGTTCGGAAGGCTGTATGGTTAGTGAGGGACATATTGCAGAGAATGTCCTTGGAGCACAAGGCATGGTGAGTGAATAGTCCAAAACTCTCATTTGCCCACCAACAGAGATACTCAGCCACACTGAGGTCTAGCTCTCGGCCTCAGGAAGGACTACAGCAGGGCTTCCAATGGGCAGCCCTATCTCAGATAACTCGGGGGGCCCATCTCGTATCTGCCACTCCCAGTTGGGTGATCCTAGGGAGTCACCATATCTCTCTGAGCCTGTTTCCTTATGCATGTTGGAACAAAACATTGTACTTAGTTTTGTTTTCTCCCTCCCACTCTTCTCCTGGTATTTTCTAGAAAGTTGTGTTGATGTAAGGCACTGCAAGAACGTCAACCAGACCTGGTTCAAGTTGCAGCCATGGCACTAGCTTAATGAGTTTGGGCTGGTAATCTGCCTCTCTGGGCTTCAGTTTCCTCATCGGTAAAACAGGGAGTATAGTATTGGCTTCCCGGGATTACCATGGAGATTTTGTTCCATAATAGATGGATGACCCATCACACAGTCAGTGCTGGGAAGTAACAGCTGTGGTTATTCTTATCTTTGCTGGGTGGTCTTTCAGTGGGGCAAGAGGCTCATAAAGCTGTTCCCAGTGAACTTAACGGAGTTGTTTCTATAATGACAACACACCATGGAGCTACCGGGAACCTTTCTTGAAAGGGGCTTATTTTTAGGTCCTTTTTCTTATTCACTTGCTCTCCACTCCTGGCCTGTTACCTTGCCTGATGAGTGCCTTTTGAATGCCCAACCTTTGCATCCTGGAAGTGCAGGACCTTGCCTGCTTGCAACACCTCTCTCACCTCTCTTGAGGAGCACCTCTGATGTCACAACATCCAGGGATCTTCCCATCCCTAATGTGAGAAAGACTTCAAGGACCTTGCGGTACCATGTTGTAAAACAATAAAATTGCACCCTTAATTACATAATACACAAAAATAAACTCAAAATGAATTAAAGACTTAAATGTAAGGCTTCAAACTGTAAAACTCATAAAGAAAGCATAGGAGGAAACTTCATAACATTTCTCTTGACAATAACTTATATGATATAATGCTAAAAGCAACAAATGAAAATAATAATAAAAATGCAACAAAAGGAAATATAGACAAGTGGGACTACGTCAAACTAAAAAAGCTTTTAAACATCCAAGAAAAAATCAGCAAAATAAAAAAGCAATTGATGAAATGGGATAAAATATTTACAAACTATATATCTAATAATAGTAAATATAAAAATATATATGGAATACCTACAACTCTACAGCAAAATAACATACCCCAATGTAAAAAGGAGCAAAGGACATAAATATATGTTTCTCCAAAGAAGGCATACAAAAGGCCAAAAGATCTAGTAATAGGCTATCAACACCATTAATCATAAGGAAAATGCTAATAAAAAACTAATATATCACCTCACACCCATTATGATGGTTATTACAAAAAAATTATTGGTGAGTCAAATGGAACTCTTCTACACCATTGATGAAAATAAAAAGAATTGTACACACACTATGAAAAACAATATGGTATTCCTCAAAATATTAAAAGTAGAACTACATATAATCCAGCTATTTACTGGGTAAATATGCAAAATATTTTAGATGAAGATCTTAAAATAATATCTACACTACCATGTTTATTGCAACATTATTCACAATAGCCAAGATATGGAAGCAATCTAAACTTCCATCAACAGATGAATGAGTAAATTAAATGGTGTATATATGTACTATGGAATATTATTCAACCTTTCAAAAGAGGAAATTCTGCCACATGCAAAAACACAGATGAACCTTGTGAACATGATACTAAATGAAATAACCTACTTACAGAAGAACAAATATTCCATGATTCCATTCTTTGGATGTGGTACCATTCTTCATCACCTTGAACACACAGCTGACACCCCGACCCCCCCCACACACACACCTGTTGGATCATTAGGCCTTCCCTTTCACTTCTTGTGGCCTGATCATACTGAGTTTGGTCTGCAGGGGAATTGGAGTGGCTCTCAGGCTGGGACTTGTAGGGCTGGGACTTTCATAGCATGTCTCCTGGGGAGACTTTTATCCAGGGGTCAGATGGGCAGGTGCTGGGTTGTGTGGTTGCATTGAGAGGAAGCCATTCCAGTCTCCCCTGAGAGCTCGGGCCCACACTGTTCTTTCAGCAGGAGACTCATTTGGCCTGCCTTTCATGCAGCTGGGGGCTCCACCCTGCTGACCTTGGTAGCATAGGGAAATGTGGGAGCTTTTCAAAGCTGGGACCTTCTGTTCATAACTCCCTTGGAGGCTATAACCTAGGAAGGGGAGGAGGTGCCTGCCCTCCTCCTATAGGCTTATGGGCATTACTCCTAATTGGAGATGGTTTGGATCTGCCCTCCCAAATCCTGGATGTCCCACCTCAGAGCTCAGCTTCATGGGGGTAAGGGAGTCCTGCTCAGAGCTCGGAGGCTACTGTCTGTGACCTAGACAAAGATGAAATGCTTGGCACCTCCTAAGGGCTCAGCTGGTGCCACCCTCAACTGGAGAGTCTTTTCATCTGTCCTCTCAAAACACAGTGGCTCCTCCCAGCTGAGCTTGCTGCTTCAGAGGGAATTGCTGGTTGCACCCAACCTGAACCTGCAGCATGCTTCTCCTGGGGGAGTTAGAGTTGGGGACACTGGCAAAGAATGAGTGGTATGGCTCTGGAATAAGGGCTTTTTCCCTTATTGAGTGCCTGATCAGGCGTACCCCAAGAAGGGGACCTACTAGCCCTGTCCTCTGGACCCTGGTTGCCCCACCCTATTGAGCATGGGCCTATAGGTCTCAGCCGAACTGGGCCCACTCTATAGTCTTTCTTCAGAAGCCTCTGGAGGAAGATCAGGCAACCTCAGGGGGAGGCAGAATAGTTGACAAGTAGAGGTAGACCTAAGGGAGCCTCAGATTTTTTACAGATCTACCCCCAGCTCTAAACAGGAGGAAGCAGACCCTTCTACACAGATTGGCCCCTCCCATGCACACCCAGCCCCAGTAGATGCAGCAACAAAGAGTGAACAGTGTGTTAGGTCCAGAGAGGTACCCCAACATATAACATCTGACATTGACCTATACCTGAACCCCACATAAATGTAGCCAGAGCTAAGGTCAATGGTGGAATTCAGACTATACCAGAGCTGGACCCACCTAGCCACATAAGCAGCACACCCAAAGGGGGATTCTGGCAGGCACCAGACCCTACAACCGAGACTGCTTTATCTAGCAAGGCTATCATTTAAAATCGAAGATGACATTTGACCCAGTGATCCCACTTCTAGGAATCTATAATAAAAAATCATAATATGCAAATCGATCAAATGGCTGAACAGCGGAACGACCATCTGGATGACCTTCCAGACAAAGCCAGGGCTGCGAGGGCCAAGGCAGCCAGGGCTGCGAAGGCCTACTCTTGCACAGATTTCATGCATTGGGCCTCTAGTATATCCTAAGAAACTTGAAACACCAATCATAAAGAATATATGCAACCCTATGTTCATAGAAGCATAATTTACAATAACTAAGATCTGGAAACAGCCCAAATGCCCATCAGTAAACGAGTGGATAAAAAAGCTGTGGTACATTTACACCATGAACTACTATGCAGCAGTAAAAGTGAAGGATCTCTCACCCTTTGAGACAGCATGGAGGCACCTGGAGAATATTATGCTAAGTGAAATAAGCCAGTCAGAGAAAGACAAGTATCACATGATCTCACTCTTATGTAGAATCTAATTAACAGAAGCATGGAATAGTCTGTGAAATCTCAGAGGGAAGGCAGAGAAGGTGGGTGGGTGGCAAGAGATCAATCAAAGAACTTGTATGCATACATTAATAATCCATGGACACAGACAATAGGGTGATGAAAGCCTGGTGTGGGTAGTAGGGGTGGGCTAGAAGGGGTCAGTGGGGAAAAAAGGGGGACATATGTGATACTTGTTAGGTCGAGGCAGGGGGGAAGTCCACAGCCATGCAAGCATCCACAAGGTAGATGGTGACAAAGATAACTGGCGCCTTCCCAGACCCTTGCCAGCCTTCCCAGACCCCTGCCCAAGGCAGGAATTCCACACCTGTCATGCCCTCCACCCTCCCCTCACTAAACAGCTGTATAAAGGAAGTACCTAAGCCCCTGTTTTGGTGCGAACTTCCCTGGCCCACTCTCTGACCGGTGAGTTTCGCCCGGGAGCGCAAGATTAGAACCTCCCCCTCTTTCCATGGCCTGGACCCTGTGTCTTGTTTCCTGCGTCGCAAACCTTTCAATACTTTCAACAATAAAGACTTAAAAAATAATTGAATATGAAATAAAGAGCATCTCAGACCACAAAATGGATGGGAGTTCATTACCATCAAACTAGTATTGCAAGAAATGTTAAAGGGCCAGCTTTAAGAAGGAAAAAAAAAGAAATATATATGAACATAAGTATAAAAAATAAAATGGCAATAAATAAGTACTTATCAATAATAATCTTAAATGTAAATGGTTTAAATGCTCCAATAAAAAGACATAGGGTAGCTGAATAGATAAGAAAACATGATCCATATATATATGTTGTATGTAAGAGACCCACCTCAGAACAAAAGATACAAGATGAAAGTGAAGGGATGGAAAAAAATATTCTATGCAAATGGAAATTTTAAAAGGCTGGAAAAGCAGTACTTGTATTAGATAGAATAGACTTCAAAACAAAGGCTGTAGCAAGAGACAAAGAAGGTCACTATATAATACTAACAGATGAGATAAACAGTGTTAGCTAGGTTGATGGAGAATAAGGTATGGGGCCTGCCTGAGCCTTTGAGAGAGGGTTCAGCAATAGAAAAATTGCCTCTGCTAACACTGTTTATGGAGAAAGCAGCCTCTCCAGCCCTCACTCACCCTGAAGCAATTCAATTCAGTTCTTCCCCTTATGACCCTGGTGCCTTTTGAGCTGCTACCCCAGTGCTGGAACCATAGGGAGTGAGTCCAAGTAAGTCTGTGCACGGGCCCATTGTGATAGGCAACCTGAGCCCAACCAGTGGTTTCCTGGTAACACTAGCAGGGCCCATTTGATCAGTCCTTTCTATTTTCCCTTTACTTGTCAAACATATTCTTGTCCTCCATGTGAATTGCCTTCCTGCTCTTTGAAGTCCCAAACCCCAACTCACTTCTCCTTAACTCAAGTTGGCATATATGCCTCAACTGCCCTATCAGTCCTCAGGTCTCATATTCTTATGGAACCCCCAGAGGTACATCTACACTAATAAAAGAGAAAAATGCAAATTGACCGTACCTCCACTATGCCCACAAGCTACGCCCACCAGCCAATCAGGAGCGAGTGTGCAAATTAAACCAAACAAGATGGCTGTGGCCACGGAGCGAGCAGGAGGCTTGGATTTCCCTGGCAATGGAGGAAGCCAAGCTTCCCACCTTCCCTGGCTGGCCCTGGCCTCCGCTCAAGGCTACAAAGTTTCGATTATAGAAGATAAATAAATCCCAACAAAAATGGCGGCAGCCATGGAGCTAGAGAGAGCAGGAGGCTTGGGTTTCTCCCAGCGATGGAGGAAGCCAAGCTTCCCACCCCCCCTGGCTGGCCCTGGCCTCTGCTCAAGGCTACAAAGTTTCAATTATAGAAGATAAATAAATCCCAGATACCAGGGACTCCACTTGGGTTGCTGGGGGGCGTGGCCAGCCTGCAAACCACCACAGGACCCTTGCCAAGGCCGCCCCATGCCCCAAGGGAACCTCCACCCTGATCCGGGACACCTTTCAGGGCAAACCAGCTGGACCCCATCCGTGCACTAGGCCTCTATCCTATCTAATAAAAGAGTCATATGCAGATTGACCATCACTCCAACACACAAGATGGCTTCCCCCATGTGGTCAAAGATGGCCGCCCCCATGTGTACACAAGATGGCCAGCAGGGGAGGGCAGTTGGGAGGGACCAGGCCTGCAAGGGAGGGCAGTTGTGTGCAATCAGGTCAGCAGAGGAGTGCAGTTGAGAGGGACCAGGCCTGCAAGGGAGGGCAGTTGGGGGCGATCAAGCCTGCAGTGGAGGACAGTTAGGGGTGTCCAGACTGGCAGAGGAGGGAAGTTGGGGGTGACCAGGCCGGCAGAGGAGGGAAGTTGGGGGCAACTGGGCCTGCAAGGGAGAGCAGTTGTGGGGGACCAGGCCTGCAGGGGAGGGCAGTTAGGGGTGACCAGGCTGGCAGGGGAAGGCAGTTAGGGGCAATCAGGTTGGCAGGGAAGTGATTAGGGGGTGATCAGGCTGGCAAGCAGAAGTGGTTAGGGGCAATCAGGAAGGCAGGCAGGCGAGCAATTGGGAGCCAGCAGTCCTGGATTGTGAGAGGGATGTCTGACTGCCTGGGATCGGGCCTAAACAGGCAGTCGGCCATCCCTTGAGGGGTCCCAGATTGGAGAGGGTGCAGGCTGGGCTGAGGGACACACACCCCCATGCATGAATTTCGTGTACCAGGCCTCTAGTATATAATAAATTTGTTCATTTTCTCCTGTTAATCTGTCACATGTTAAATTGATTATTAGTCTAGTCAGAAGAAAGGTGGAGGAAAATTTATTTTTCCTGACCCCACATAGACAGGCTGTGGAAGAATACACTAAAGGATGATGCAATACACAGAAAGAGCTTCTCTCAGAGAGCAGCATTGTTGGTCAATAAGACACAGCTACCTGTGTTTATGATTGCTATCTTTCCTATAGTGCTTAGGTCTCAGCTTTCCTCACACTGTTGAATTAGAGTTCATCTAGTTATATTCCATCCACCAAAATTCTGCAAACACTTCTAAAATGCTGTTGCTTCCCTTCTTATTCTTTGTCCTTATGAATAAAACTTTTTTGTACCTTGATTGTAGTGGTTGATATGGGCATGTTTGACTTACCATACTGACAAAAAATTTGCATACATTTTATGTCTTGAACAAATCATTAAAAAAAAACAGTATTGTTAAATGTGTTAATGTATGAAAATATTCAAACCTGTAAAGAATTTTTGTGAATTTATTTGAGCCAAACTGTTGACAATTGCAGGGAAGCAGAATCTCTACGTATTGGGATAATGCTCTGGAGAATGGTACTTTTTCACCTTGTTTTACACATTACAATCAAAAGGGGAAACATAAGTGGGTTACATGAAATCCATTGGTGATAGATTAGGGAGGCGTGAGAAAGTAAAGCAGGGAAACCTCTGGGATTGGATAAAAAGTAAAATGATAGACACATACTTCTTTTACATAAATGGGTATAGGGTAGTTGACAGTCAACAATTAACAAGATAACAATAACAATGAGGGAATTTGTGGTCTCTGCCATGGCTCCCTGGCACTTTGGTTGTGCTCTGAGGGGTCCAGAAAAGGGGAAGTTAAAAGTTACCCTGACATTCCACAGGCATATCATCTTAGATGCAAAAAGATAATAGGCTCAGTAAAGATTAAAGTTGATCTTTGTCAGGGAAGATATTGGCCTCAGACATGACTACCCACTATAAACTGCTTTTTAAAAAATATATTTTATTGATTTTTACAGAGAGGAAGGGAGAGGGATAGAGAGTTAGAAACATTGATCAGCTTCCTCTTGCACACCCCCTAGTGGGGATGTGCCCGAAACCAAGGTACATGCCCTTGACCAGAATCGAACCTGGAACCTGAGTCTGCAGGCCGACGCTCTAGCCACTAAGCCAAACCAGTTAGGGTTATAAACTGCTTTTTAATGAAAGGTTTTAACTTCTGATCATCCTTTGTGGTTGCTTTAGGTCTCTTGAGTTTGCAAGGCTGCCACATAGGCTTTTCCTGAGTTAGTCAGATCAGCATGTGGTCCCTTTTTGGCCACAAGTGTAATTTGAAAGAATAACTCCTTTTAAAATAATACACTTATCACTAGTTTCAGATTAACCAACAATTGGTGCATCCCTCTATCAAATATTATGAAACTGTTGAAAGGTACTTCTCAAAAAATTCATTTTACCTAATAATTGGTTTTTATATTTGGATGCATAATTGAACACATTTGCAACTTTTTGTAAATCAAATGCATAGCTCCACTTAAAAATGGTATAATTATTATGCCAAATTAGGCAATGCTTTCGCCATATAACTTGTATTTAAAGAACTTACAGAGAAATCTGACAATACAGAATGACTTCAAAAGATGTCTTAATTTGAGGGATATTCGGACTACATTTGTGTGTTATATTTTGAAAAAATTCAATATATTAGAGTTGAAAGTGAGGTTCATATGACAATGAAATTGTTAAAGATCTACCAATGCATTTCAAAAGACTGCATATTCTAAACATGTACGTTTGCACTGACATGCCAGTCGATAAGCAATCACAGTTTATGAGGGTTTTCTCCCATTTAAATTTCTGTGGTAAAACTGAATAGACATTTTTATAAAGTCAAATTTTTATGGTTCAATTTAAAGTGAAGGACAGATTAGATAATACACACAAGTACAGAAAAAAAGAACAATGATTTTATTATATTTTCAAGGAGAAATTGAGAATAAATTCATGTAAAGCAGCCCTTTAGGAAAGTTTACAATATTAATTAAAACATTTAGTTACATGGGTTTGGCCTTTTAACCAAAAATATATAAGAAATTTTAGGAAATTTGTGATTTGCTGCAACTTTGTATTATTACTCAGAACAAAGGATATAGCCTGGTTTTCTGATATTTTTTGTTTTCCATAGGTTTACAAATATGTCCCACTGAAGCTCAGGAACAATCGCATCAATATTCTTTGTGAGCCCTACTTAATCTTAGCGAATAGGACTTGATCATCCGGGAGGAGGCTTGAAGCCTGAGGCTTCAAAACAAACAAACAAAAAAGATGAAAGAAAAAGAAACTTCAGCCAATCTACCAACATGAATCAATACCCCTTCAGGAACAAACAAGTTACAAGATAGTGAATGATCCTCAAACAGATATTCAATATCAGAATGAAGTTGAATAACGGAAAACAAGAAGGACAACAGAAGTGCTTCAAAGTGTAGGGAAACATATCCTTTCTGTGGCCAATTAAGTTATACCAGCAGCTCTTCTGACCAAACTTAATATTCAGCTCCCAGGGTAGTCGTGGTCACCCAGGGTAATGATTTGAAACAAATTTAGAGTCTGAGAGATTGGTGAGACTATCTACTTACAACATTTTCTGATTTCAACTGCTAACCTAACTGGATTTCTAAACATGGGCTGTTCCTAAATTCCTTGTCACTGTGTTTTGCCCATCTGTCAGGATAACAAAGTGCCCTTGCACTATCCTAATGTGCGGTTAAAGTAGACAAAATGGACCCCAACACAAAGTTTAATACCTCCTTCAAAGGCCGGATGAGATCTATGCACACATTTTATGTATCTGATGAAAAACCAAATAATGAAAACATTATTGCAATTACTGTTGAGAAAGAAGTATATAATTTTATTAACCAATTTTACCACAATAATTAAAAGAGAGAGAGAGAGAAGTGAGGTTGGGCCAAATACAGAAAGCATTACTTACACAAGGTAAATTTGACTAGTTTAGTTATAATATAATTTATAATTAGTTGTGTATATATTTTCATTGCTTATTGAAATTAGGTTTCATAGCAGTTTTGCTTATTTGGGATTAGAAATATAAAATTTAATTTTTAATTATACTTGACAAGATATTATAATATTATGCAGGATAAAGAAATAAAAGAACAAGGGTTGTTTTGTTAAATGGGAAATGGTGCCTATTAAACCCTTCTGTTAGGGATTTATAATATAGAATATTAGCATGTTAACACACTGAGAAGTCCTGTAGCTAAAGAACAATTTAAACTGCTTCAAACTTAGGTGATTGCTGCGGAGGGGGCAGGCAGTGGAGGGGGGCATAGGGGGGGATAAATGGTGATGGAAGCAGACTTGACTTGGGGTGGTAAACACACAATACAGTGTACAGCTGATGTGTTGTGGAGTAGTGCACCTGAAACCTGTATAATTTTATTAACCAGTGTCACCCCAATCCTATCTAATAATAGACAAATATGCAAATTGACCATACCTCTGACACACCCACAAGCCACGCCCAAAAGCCACGCCCACCATCCAATCAGAGCGAGTATGCAAATTAACCCAAACCAAGATGGCTACAGCCACAGAGAGCAAGGTTTCCTAGGTAACAGAGGAAGCCAAGCTTTCTGCCTGCCCTGGCCAGGCCTAAGCCTCCACTCAAGCTACAAAGTTTCAATTATAGAAGGTAAACAAATTCAAAAAAATGGCGGCAGAATGGAGCTTGAGAGAGCAGGCCAGGGTTGCCGCCGGCAACAGGGGAAGCAAAGCTTTCCGCACACCCTGGCCGGGCTCACCCGCTTAAGGCAACAAAGTTTCAATTATAACCCCAACACAAATGGCTTCCAGCCTCGGAGGGAGCCCCAGGCTTGGCTCTGCTCCAGGCTACAAAGTTTCAATTGTAGAAGGAAAATAAATTCCAGATACCAGGGCATCTGCTTGGGTTGCCAGGGGCCATGGCCGGCCTGCAAACCACCACAGGCCCCTTGCTCAGGCCACCACACACCCCAAGGGAACCCCCACCTGATCCGGGACGCCCTTCAGGGCAAACCAGCTGGCCCCCACCCCTGTACCAGGCCTCTATCCTATCTAATAAAAGAGTAATATGCGGATTGATCATCACTGCAACACACAATATAGCTACCCCCATGTGGTCAAAGATCCTGCCCCCATGTGGACACAAGATGACCACCACAGATGGCCAGCAGGAGAGGGCAGTTGGGAGGCACCCGGCCTGCAAGGGAGGACAGTTGAGAAGGATCAGGCCTGCAAGGGAGGGCAGTTGAGAGGGACCAGGCCTGCAAGGGAGGGCAGTTGAGAAGGACCAGGACTGCAAGGGAGGGCAGTTGGAGGTGATCAACCCTGAAGGAGAGGGCAGTTAGGAGTGACCAGGCTGGCAGAGGAGGGAAGTTGGGGGAAAACAGGCTGGCAGTGGAGTGGTTAGGGGGTGATCAGGCTGGCAGGCAGAAGCGGTTAGGGGCAATAAGGAAGGCAGGCAGGCAAGCAGTTGGGAGCCAGCAGTCCTGGATTGTGAGAGGGATGTCCAACTGCCTGTTTAGGCCTGATCCCAATGGATAATAAATGGGCAGTCGGACATCCCTCGAGGGGTCCCAGATTGGAGAGGGTACAGGCTGGGCTGAGGGACAACCCCCCTCCGTGCACGAATTTCATTCACCGGGCCTCTAGTAAACTCAATAAAAAGGAAAAAAGTCAGACAGGATAAAAAATAAGATAAACAAATTGCTTCAAACTTAAATCACCATATTTGTATAGATTTAGACATTTTACATCGTAGAAGTTATTTTTAATGAGAGTTGGAATGGTCTTGAATGAATAAAATATTGATTATTCTATTTAGTTATAATTAGGATTGCTGAAATAATATTAAATTATATATGACAAAGCCATGTTATTTTAGCCATATTTTAAAGAAAATTCTATGAAAATTATCTTCATAAACAACTTTGCTTGACAATGACATAATCCAGAGATTTAAAAGTATTAGCCAGTGACTATATTACTGTTGAAATGTTTCACTTTCAAGGATCTTAATATAAAGTCGAGAGATTCTAACTTTTAACTGTTAAGTTTTATGCACTTAAGTTTCACCACAGACCCCAAGGTTAATTTTTGTGTAGGGCTATCACCTCTAATCTTCTATCATCCCGTAATACTTATGGCTGACTCCATTTCCCATGTGACAACATTAACCTTGTGCTAAGGGCAGTTAAAGGTCCTGCTGTTTCTCATTATACCCACGTTTTCTGCATTGAACCTGTAATGCTCAACCGTATACTAAGATATGACAATAGACAAGACAGAATATATAAAACACTTGTTAGCCTTAAAGTTAAGGTTATCAAACAGTTTATTTTCCAAAATTGGACACTTTTAAAAACAAAAGAGCTCTGATTTTGCTCATACAAACCTCCATGCTAATGATGACTTTCCACCAAAATTTTCTCTTTTAGGCATGGAGTTCTCCGTGGTCCAAATAAGGTCTATCTTTCCAGGCAGAGATTTAGAGCTCTTCCACCTTAGGGTCCACCTTTCCCCTTGGACATATGTTCTGTACCACTGCACAGGAACTGAGATTGACAGGAGTGACAGCCCTGCTGCACAAGTAGACATGAAGATGAGTGCCTACAGCCTCTCCTCTTCTCAGCTTTCCCCTTTTGGTATGTAACCTTTGTCCTATAAGCAATCTGGGCACAGGCTTACAATGCCCTGGGCTTGCCATATCTGCCTATTTGAAAAAGAATTTTTGCAATTTGAGGCTAGAGGACAGGGAATAAAAAATGCTGACAGCTTGCCCCACCCAGAGTTAAACTGTAGCTCCAGACTGGAAGCCCAAGGGACAGAGAGCTTATCTTGATTGCACATGCCCAGAGTAGTGTCATAACTCAAATATGGAGGTGGAGGCTGAGGAGTCAAGTTGCATGTCAAAATCCTATGTGTAGCCGAAACCGGTTTGGCTCAGTGGATAGAGCGTCGACCTGCGGACTCAAGGGTCCCAGGTTCAATTCCGGTCAAGGGCATGTACCTTGGTTGCGGGCACATCCCCAGTAGGGGGTGTGCAAGAGGCAGCTGATCGATGTTTCTAACTATCCCTCTCTCTTCCTCTCTGTAAAAAATCAATAAAATATATTAAAAAATAAAATAAAATAAAAAAATCCTATGTGTAATCTTTCAGACCCAACCATTGGTGATTACAAAGGCTTTGCCTGGAAGGCTGCATGGGATAAAGCTACCCTCCCTACCACAACCAGTTCATTACAGACTCTGAAAAGAGTTATAATCAAGGACTAAGGTGACCCCTGAACCAGCCATGCTCATATTTACACCACACTCCCAACCAAGGTGCCTCCATTCAGAGGCTCCTTTATCTGGGGTCCTCCATGAGGCACTTTCCAGACACCTCTGCTCCGACCTCATTCATTATAAGGAAGATTTCTCTCTTCTCTGACTCGGTATATTTGACATTTGACTCACTCTTAGCCTTTCCTCCCCCTCCTGAGACCTAGTTCTCAGGGACCATAAAACGGTAGGAACATTTTGTTCAGGGCTCCTTGGCAGTGAGATGATACCCCTACTTGCACTGCATGCCACCTGACTGATGCTCACCTTGTGCAGTTTCCTGGGAAGAAATGGAACATTAGGGAACCAGCATTTCTTTTTCTTTGTCTTTTGCCTGCACATCACATACGGGAATAAAGGTTTGATTGTGACTTTCATTTTGACTCCCTGTCCTAATTAGTAACCTAAGCACCAGGCAGCTGGACATGGGGTGGTGAATAATGGAGCGGGTCATGACTCAAATGTCACAGATTCATGTTTTTATTAAGGAGATTTATTAGATTTTCATAAATGAATGAATGTTTCTGCATTTGCTGTTTGCCCTTAGAACAGCTTCCAGTGAGTTTAAATGACTATTTTCTATAATTTTTACCAGTTAGATTATAGCGTTACTGGGGACAGAGTCTATCTAGTTCCAAATCCTATCATTCCAGAAGATATATCTATATTTCTAAGTTATATTCTTGCCAAAGTGGGTAATCATGTTATATCAGCACATTAAAATATTTCCTTAGAAAACAAGGTTTGAAAATTCTCAAACAAAATAAAAATGATTTGATGTCAAGAATAAAGCAAAAATTAGTCCTTTGACCTTGTTAAAATTAAATACAAAGTGAAGACCAGACTTGAAAATTCTCTGAGCAGACAAAACCATTTAAGCCACGTGAGCAAAGGTAAATTTAACTTATTTTATGAACATAAGTGAAACAGGTTGTTGTAAATGCCTCTGATCGTCAAAAAAGTAACTTAAGTCATCTTAAAAATGTTATAAGATAATAAATTAAAAAATGTTTTATTAAATTTACTGGGGTGACATTGGTTAATAAAATTATATAGGTTTCAAGTGCAAAATTCTACTGGTATGATACATCATCTATATATTGTATTATAATCCCATCATCTGAAAATCCCCATTGTAAAAACCAATCATAGTAAAAGTTAAACTCCTCATTTTCACTTTATACACCATCCAGTAATGACATGCTCCTCAGCTTCATTTCAGTTTTGAATTTGAAAGCTCCAAGTTTACTAACTATTCTTATATGCACAAGAAAGTTACTAAATATTATTAATTGATTTGGGTTGGCTATTTTTAGACCTTTATCAAGCTAAGATAAATGTTTATGCATTAGAAACAATGAGGCAGTAACTAGGCAAAAAGGAAAATGATGTACCATGAAATCATTGCTACATATTTGAGAAATACAGTACCCAAAAGGAAGGCATCACTAGCATACATGCAATAATTTATAATCAGTTCTCCTTACATAGGCCAAAAATATTTCCATAGCTTTGAGAGTTATTCTCAGGATATGTTAGAAATTATTTGCCACTGCAAAAAAAGAGTAGCAATACCCCCTTACCAAAATAGGAACACATTAGATCCTCTCCTAAAGCAACTAAGAATAAGTATCATTTGCCAACTTCACTGCATTGTGATGTCTCTGATGAAATATAGGGACTGTGCTTTATCCGCCTTTGTGTTCTCCTTAGGACCCTTACATTATCTTCTCTAGAAACCAGGAAATATGATAGTTGTTAAACTGAATTTAATTTTAGATTTTCTTAGCTAAAAAAATATCTAAGCTCAGGCATAATGACCCCCTACTCTTCCTTGTTAATAGTTATGATAATTAAATAAATATTTGATTTAATGTTACACATCTAAGGGTTCATTGATAGGTATTTTATGTTGGGTTGCAGTATGATGACTGGCTTTATTTTATGCTCCTTGCAATCTCTTATTTGGAAGTGACTAAAACATCTTAAAACACCATTGAGAGCATTGTGTATACCCCACTGAACGCTGTAGTTCATCTTAAAAAAAATACTGCATTTTTGTGACATAGGTATTTTCTGTGGCACTAACTCATGATATGCTAATATTTCTAAGCAAAACATTAATCCATTATTGAAATGAATGCTGCAGATTTAAGTGCCTACATGCAAGGCACCAATCTTATAGCTTCTACTCACCCACCTCATCAATCTACCAATCAGCTGATTTAAAAGGATTCACCCATATTCAGATATTTCTGATTTTTGCTGATAATTCATTGTGTTCTTTAGTTAGACTTAAATTATATAGATATTTTGGGGTGTAGTATGATCAACTTGAAAACTACATTTATAGCAGTTGAATTAAGCATAAATCGCAATTTACAGATATATGGTACAGGAATTAATTCAGTTTTGACTGCTAATTGCTCTTCACTAAGCAGTTAGTACTTGTTATCACTCTGTAACCAGGGATAATGAGATCATATTCTCAATTATTCTGTATTTTAATTTTCTGTGCTCTAAGTATGTCTCATGGGGATTTATAGGCTGCCTACATAATTAACTCAAATTGTATTTATTTTACTATGAGGGAGTTACTGCTCCTATGACAAGTTATTATAAATGCACTTTCTTCAGAACCCTTGCATATTTCATCAAAGAAGCCCTCATTGAACCCTGCATCTACTCCACTGCACCCTGTAGCCTGTATACTTTCTTGCAAACAATACTGTGTGAGCACAAAGTATACTCTGAAGTGTTATTTTAACATTTGATACCTTCATGGGACTCTCAGTTTGACTATATATAATTATAGTCTATGCATTCATTGATATTATATATGCAATATATAATATCAATTGCAATATAATATCAAGTGCAATATATACACTTTCTTTTTTAAAATATATTTTTATTGATTTCAGAGAGAGCAAGGGTGAGGGAGAGAGAGATAGAAACATCAATGATGAGAGAGAATCATTGATCAGCTTCCTCCTGCATGTCCCCTACTGGACATGCAACCAGGGCATGTACCCTGACCAGAATTGAACTGTGACCTCCTGGTTCATAGGTCAATGCTTAATCAACCACTGAGCAATACCATCCAGGCTAAATGCACTTTATTTTTTAAAGTCATTTTAGATTCAGAGAAAAATTAAGTGGAAAGTAAAGAGTTCCCATATAACTTCTGTCTCCACACATGCACACCTTTCCCCACTATCAATATTCTGTACTAGCATGAAACATTTGTTATAATTGGTAAACATATATCTACACATGATTATCACCCAAAGTCTATAGCTTACATTAAGGCTCACTGTTGGTGGTGTACATTCTATAAAGTTTGACAAATATATAATGACCATTATAGTATCACACTGAATGGTTTTACATCCTTAAAAATCTGTTCTGCCTTCCCTGGGCTGACCAGAAGACCCTGAGCAACACATGAATGGATTACTCCAACACAACATTTGTTGTGAAAGAGAGGCTAAGGGACTGCCTGGCTAAAGGAACTGGGCAGTCTCAATTGGCTGCTTCATTAGGCTTTTATTGTAGCAGCAGTTTGAGATAAAAGTTTGTCTTTTAGATACAATCAGCAGGGTAAATAATCTTGGAAGGACACATGTGTTTGTAATGTCCTTTAAGCAAGAAAACCCATAAGATTAATCATAAGGATTCCAGTAAACACCCGGGGATCTGCTAGTGCACATACTTGTTTGGAAAGGTCAAGGAATAATTAGGAGCTCCGACTTCGGCACTCCCCTAAGTTGAAATTCTGATGAACAGGGCAGATGGCCTTCCACACACTTCCCTTTTCTCAGAATGTCCTCCTTACAAACTTTCCAACCAATCTCATGCTTCCCACACTGCCTATGCATCCCCTCCTCCCACCAACCTCAGGTACCAATGATCTTTTTGTTGTCTCCATAGTTTTTCTCTTTTTACAATGTCATCTAGTTGAAAACATGAAGTATGTAACCTTTCAGATTGGTTTCTTTCACTTAGTAATATGCATAAGGCTCCTCCCAATCTGTTCAAGGCTTGATAGCTCATTACTTCTTAGTGTTAAATAATATTTGATTGGATCTACCACAGTTTATTCATCCATTTACTTACTCAAGGACATCTCGTTTTTTCTAGGGTTTCCCAACTGCTAATAAAGCTGCTCTAAATATCTATGTGCATGTTTTTGTGTGGACATAAACTTACAACTAATTTGGTAAGTACCAAAGATTGTGGTTGTTGGCCTATTTGGTAAAAGTATGTTTAGTTTTATAAGAAACTACCACACTGACTTTTAAAGTGCTAATGCCATTTCTCATTCCCCCCAGCAATGAATGAAAGGACCTGTTACTACTCATCCTGGCCAGCATTTAGTGTTTTCATTGTTCTGGATTTTGGCCATTCTAATAGGCATGTGGTGGTATCTCATTGTTGCTTTAATTTGCAATTCCTTAATGACATATGATGTGGCACATTTTTTTACATACTTATTTGCCGTCTATATAGCCTTTTTGGTCTTTTTAAAAACTTTTTTTCCCTCCAAACTTTATCACTTAGTTATCCTTTTCATGTTTCACATGAAAAGAATATCCATTTTAAGCCTGCATACTCTAAGCTTCTGGTGGTTTCTAACTTTTGATTCCTAATCATGAAAATAGGCCATTACTTTTTGCAGAACTCATCCTGTAATTGGGAACAACTGGCTTTCTGGAAGTACTGCCCCTATTCCGCTAAAAAATAGAATAATTTCTAGTTTTTTCACTCTAAAGAATTTTAAGTTTCAGAGAGCAGCATAGGTAACTCATGAGCATTTTAATTATTAATTCTACTGAACACTATGTGTAAGATATGCAGGTCTTTAATTCTGCTTCTGAAAGTGATTACAAATCAAATATAAAGGTTACCAATTTAAGTTGATATTTTAATCCCCCAGCATAGTTGCTTTCTTCAACAACAGACTTCTAAGCTTCTATCTGATTTAAATATTTTCATACATATGTAGTTACCTTCTGCATTTCTGAGCAGTCACACTTTTCTTGCAAAGAATAAATGAGATGCCAGGATTGTGGTACCAAGATAACTCAGAGTAATCATGAAAAGTGTTTCAGTAAATGTTTGTTAACATAATTCTTTCCAGCTATCTAGAAAAAAATGCAGTCACTAGCAAGTTTGAATGCTGAGTGAGAAATCACTACAGATGAGCTTTTTATATTTATCAGCAATTTTCAGGCAATTCCTGCAATGAACAGCACTAAAATAAGAATCCTGATATGAACTACTAATTTGACATCTCTCTTGGTAGTTTTATATAATATTAGAGCACAATGTCTATTCACCATTTAGTTCTATATCCATTCTTCAATGGAAGAACATCTTCAAGAAGTGATTTTCATACTTATGTGACCAAAATCCCCAGTGAGAAATGAATTTTACATTTCACACCATATACATACACATATTAGAAAAAAACACACA
The DNA here is from genome assembly GCF_027574615.1 of Eptesicus fuscus. Taxonomy (NCBI): domain Eukaryota; kingdom Metazoa; phylum Chordata; class Mammalia; order Chiroptera; family Vespertilionidae; genus Eptesicus; species Eptesicus fuscus. The sequence continues at coordinate 62,917,344 of NC_072473.1, read as the reverse complement.
AAATTTTACCGGACAATACATTCACTTACTATGAACAATGCACTCTGATATTTTCTATTCTACTCAATTTCACTTAAAAATTATGATCACAACAAACACAATTGTTTTAACTACCCACCACTGGGTGGCCAACAGCAATTTAGTAAGTACTTTTAAGGGTTCTTATGTATCTATACAGGGCAGAGTATCAACATAAATACTAGTATTTTGAATTCTACATGGCAAATTTGTCTTTTCCATTTATTAATATAATTTTTAAAATCTGCCATTCTAATCGGTACATCTTAACATCTATTTGTGGGTTTTATTTCCCTAATGGTAATTAGGTTTAACTTTTTTAATGTGCTTATTTGTCATCAGTATATTCACTTAGATTAAATGTCAGTTTTTAATTTTGATGAGATCTAGTTTATAAATATTTATTCTTATGGATTGTGCTTTTGGTGTTGAGTCTAAGAACACTTTGCTACTCTAGATTTTGAAAATTTTCTTATATATTTTTCTAAAAGTTCTATAATTTTGTTTTTTATTTAAGTTCATGATCCACTTTTTAATTAATTTTGTGTAAGATGTGGGGTTTAGGTTAGATGTTCATCTTTTTTCCCCTAGTGATGTCCAATTTCTCCTGAAACATTTGTTGAGAAGGCTATCCGTCTTCCCTGGAACTGCTCTTGTACAATTTTTTAAAAAGGGTTTAGGTTGGGCATATTTGTATGAGTCTTCTTCTGGATATTCTGTTCTGTTCAATTAATCTATTCTTCTATCCATTCATCATACCACAATGTCTTGATTATCATAGCTTAAGGTGACCAGATTTTAACATTGGTAAAGCTGGACACCATTGACCGGGGGGGGGGGGAGGTTCTTCTTCTTTTTTGTAAAAAATATATTTTATTGATTTTTTACAGAGAGGAAGAGAGAGGGATAGAGAGTTAGAAACATCGATGAGAGAGAAACATTGATCAGCTGCCTCTTGCACACCCCCTACTGGGGATGTGCCCGCAACCAAAGTACATGCCCTTGACCGGAATCGAACCTGGGACCCTTGAGTCCACAGGCCGACGCTCTATCCACTGAACTGAGCCAAACCAGTTTCGGCCCCGGGGGGGGGGGGGGATTTCTTGATTAAAAATTTGGTCTATATTGTAATCGCTTTTGGTTTTTTTAATAAAAGGAAATTCACTTCTTAGATCATCGTTGAATTTGCATCCTCTTTTCTTATTCATTATGTTAAAAATCTAAAAAAAATAATTTAAAATTATATTATAAATTATCATATACGTATTGCTTAAAAACACAGTAAGTAGGTACATAATTACATGAACATATTTTATTGTTAGTTTATAAATTAAATTAATTTGATTGTTATAAAGTAACTATATTTTAAAAATTATTTTAATCCTATATTTCTTTCTAAATAATAACAATACTAACTTGTATTATTTTTCCTCTGAATTTGCCGTAACCTAAGTTGCAAGTGTCACTTTCAAGGCCGGCGCTAGACTTTTTGCCGCCACTATAAAATATAAATAATATGAGTACTGTCTGCTAAATTCAAGAAAATTTATGTATTTATGAAATAAATAAATAAATAAATTACTTACCTAAATTATCTGAATAGTTGATTTGTAATGACATCACTTGTTTAACTAGCTTACTAGCACGCAGTACGATGTGTATCGTCTGAGAGACAGTTACAAAATGTTTTCCTCGTTGCCAATCCCAAAAAATGCCATTGTTCATTAAGTCCAAACAATGGTGGTCGAATTCTAACAACTGATCAACAATGCGAACTTTGAAAAGCAGTTCTCGATAATCAGTTCTCAACAATTATTTGTTATTATTAAAGTTTAACATTATAAAATTAACAAAAATAATATAAAACTCATATCCTCCTAAATAGCCACATGGCCACCGAAAACCGTATATTCCCTTCCCGTTCTCCTGCCGTTCCCAAGCTTATCGTGCATTCTTTCCAAAAATCGGGACTTTTTTAAAACGCCGCGGGACGCAGGACAAATTGTTAAAAATGGGGACTGTCCTGCCAAAAGTGGGATGTCTGGTCACCTTATCATAGCTATATAATAGGTCTTAATATCAAGTGACTGTTTTGCACATATTTTCCTCTTGTTCAAGATAGTTTTAGCAATTTTAGAGACTATGATCTTCCATGTAAATTTTCTATACGAACATTCTGGGGGTGTGACAGAAATTGCATAAATGTATAGATAAATATGGGGAAATTTGACAACTCTACAATGTTGAGTCTTCCAACACATAAACACAGTATATCTCTCAATTTATTTAGGATTTTTAAATTTATTTTCATCAGCATATATTATTTTTAGCATACAGTTCATGTACATATTTTCTTAAAGGTATAGCTAAGTATTTCATTGTTTTTGGAATGATTATAAATGTTATTAATTTGTAATTCTATGTCCAGGCATATTTAATTATTTTACTAATTGGTCTATAGTTTTATGTATTTATACTGTACTAGTAGCCCATTTGCACGAAGATTCGTGCAATAGACCTTCATTCACCTGGCTGCCTGCACCAGTTTTCTGCCGGCACCGGGGACCCAGGCCTTGGCTGTGGACACCGCCTTCTACCTTCTTTCAGGGTCCCGGTGCCGGCAAAAAACTGGTGCAGGTGAAAACTGCACCCCAGCGTCCCTGCGACCCGATCGCAGGAGTGAGCGGACCCCCCAGGTCGGCTCGCTCCTGCGATCGGAGCAGGCACCCCGCTGGTGCCCAAGGCCCGGAAAGCCCCAGGCAGCTTTCCGGGCCTTGGGCTCTGCTGCACCCCAGCTTCCCTGCGACCGGGTCGCAGGAGCGAGCTGACCCCCCAGGTCGGCTTGCTCCTGTGATCGGAGCAGGCGCTTCCCTGCAACGGTTTCCTGGTGGGCGTGGTTGATGGGCGTGGTTTGGTTGGTGGGCGTGGCTTGGGCGTAGCGAAGGTGCGGTCAATTTGCATATTTGTCTATTATAAGGTAAGATATGTATGGTTTTGGAATCAGGGTATTACTGGTCTCATAAATATTTTGGGAAGTTGTTTCCTTCACTTCTATTTTCTGGAAGAGATTATGTATAAAGTGATTATTCTTTTTTAAATATTTGATAGAATTCTCCAATGAAATCATCTGGACTTGGAGATTTCTTTTTTCTTATTATCTTTATTGTTAAAAATATTACAGATGTCCCGCTTTCCCCCTCCCAATGACTCCCTCCCCTCCTCCTCCCACCCCCTCCCCAGGCCTTCACCACACTATTGTCTGTGTCTATGTGTTGCATATAAGTTCCAGGATTAATCACTTTCAACGAACCCCCGCCTTTCCTCTGAAATTGTCAGTCTGTTTCATACTTCTTTGTCTCTGGGTCTATTTTGTTCATCAGTTTATTTTGCTCACTAGATTCCACATATGAGTGAGATCATGTGATACTTATCTTTCTCTGACTGGCTTATTTTTCATAATACTATCCAGATCCCTCCATGCTGTCTCAAAGGGTAAGAGATCCTTCTTTTTACTGCTTCATAGTATTCCATGGTGTAAATGTACCACAGCTTTTTTATCCACTCAGACCAAGAGATTCCTTTTTTGAGAATTTTTAAATTACAATGTTAACTTTATTAATGCTTACAAGATTAATTAGGCTGTTTATTTTATCTTGGTGGAATTTAATAGTTTGTGGTTATCAAGAAGTTCAAAGTTGTCAAATTTTTGAAACTAATGTTGTCTGTAGTATTGCCTTGTTATTCTTTTAAGGCTGCAGGATCTATAGTCAGACCCATTTCTTCGCTCTTTATCTTTGCCATTGTTGCTAGAAGTGTGTCAATTTCTCATTAGGAACCAACTTTTGTTGCATTGATTTTCTCTATTTTTTCCAGTTTTCAATTTCAACTGTTTCTTTTTTTGTCTGTATTATTTTTCTTCACTCTGCTTCTTTTGGGTTTATTTCACTGCTTTTTTCTTGATTCTTAAGATAAGAATTTAGACCATTGATTCAAGATCTTTCTTCTTTTGTAATGTATTTATTACTCAACATTACTCTCAGCACTACTTCAGTAGCTTCTCACAGTTCTTCAATATTTGGTATTTTCATTCAATTCTATGTATTTTTCAAATTATCTTTGAGACTTATGCTTTTACCCATGTATTGTATAAGATTATATTGATTAATTTCCAAGTGTTTAGAAATTTTCCTTTTGCCTTTCTGTTATTGATTTCTAGTTTGATTTCATTGTGGACATATAAATCATATACAATGTGTGTTCTGTTATTTTGGGGTAGACTATTCTATAAACATCAATTACATCATATTAATTTATGGGTTTCTGACTCCTTTTATATTCTTGCTGATTTTCTCTCTAGTAATTCCATTAGAAGAGAATGGGGTGTTGAAGTCATCAACTATAATTGTGAATGTCTTTACTTGTGCTTTCAGTTCTATCAATTTTTGCTTCATCTATTTTGAGGCTTCATGTTTACTGCATATACATTTCAGATTGTTATATCTTCTTGGTAAACTGATTCTTTTATCATTATGTAATATCTTTCATTATAATAATTTTATTTGCTTTGATGTCCACTTTATCTGGTGTTAATATAGCCATTTCTGCTTTATTTTGATTGTTTACATAGTATATGTTTTCCATCCTTTCCTTTCAAGCTATATCCATTATTTTGAAGTGTGTTTCTTATAGACAGCATTGTGCTTTTATTTACTCCACTCATCTCTGTCTTTCAATTAATGTAAATAGACCTTGCATATTAAGTAATTATTTATGTTCTATGTGTGAAGGCTAGCATTGCATTAGTTATCTGTTTGTCTCCTTTGTTTCTCTTTTCTTGCCTTCCACTTTGTAACTAGAACATGTTTTAGTAGGAATTATTGATTTTTTATAGGAATTATTGATTGATTTATAGTGTTTCTGAGTATCGTCTTAGTTTTCCTTTGCCTGTTTGGCTTCCCTTCCATTCCTGAAGAATATATTCACTGGATATTGCATTTGAAATTTATGTTTGAACTGCACATATATTTAATATAGTTAATTATATATTGTGGATTAAATGTCCTTTTATTTTTTCCATTTGTCTGCCTGCTTTTAATTTATTTTTATTTCCTGCTTTCTGTAGGTCATTTGAATGTTTTTAAATACCTTTTGAATTATCTATAGTGTTTTATCTGTATCTCTTTTTATAGTTTTCTTAGTTGTTGCTATAAATATTACATGATATATACCAAACTTATCAGTGTCTAGTCATGTCGCTATTTTATCATTTCAAGTGAAGCATAGAAACCTCATGTTCTTTTATGTCTTGATCTTCCCATTTATAATGCATTAACTATTTCACATCTACATTTAGAACCACATCAGTGATATATTTTTTGCTACAACCACCAAATATAATTGCAAAAGCTCAACAGGATAAGGAAAGTATATACCCATACTTTTGCTTATAGTGTTCTTTTTTCTTCCTGTTGTTCCAAGGTTTCTTTTTGTATATTTTCCACCTGTTTAGAGAACTTCCTTTTGCCATTTCTTTAGGGTAAGTCTGCTTGGAACATCTTCTCTTAGTTTTTTTTCATCTGAGGATGTTTTTAGGATTCCACTGGGATTGGTTGATTGATTTATAGTGTTTCTGAATATATTGCTTACATAGTTTTTATTTCCCCTTAATTTCTACAGGATATTTTCACTGCATATATAATTCACAATTTGCAGATCTTTTCTTTCAGTAGTTGAAAAAAATATTGTTTCACTTCCTTCTGGCTTCCATGGTTTCACTCCATTATTTCTGATGAAAAATCCTATGTCATTGGAATACAATTTTTCCTATAAGTAATGATTATTTTTCTCTCTCTGGCTTTCTTCCAGGTTTTGTTTTGTTTTATCTTTCATTTTCAGAAGTTTATTTATGATGATGTCTTGGCATGAATAGATTTGGATTTTTCTTATCTTGGGTTTTCTCAGATTCTTGAATCTCAAGGATTATATCTTTTGCCAAAGTTTGAAGATTTCAGTAATTATTCCTTGAAACAGTGTCACAGTCCTATACTCTATCCCTTTTCCTTCTGGGATTTTGATTATGATGCAAGTTCATTTGAACGACACATCCCTGAGATGTTGTCCTTTTTTTGTTCTTTAGTATATTTTCTCTCTCTTAGTAAGATTGTGTAAATTCTATTAATCAGCCTTAAATTCTATGATTCTATTCTCAGATCTCTGTTATTGAATCCATCCAGTAAGTTTTATATTTGCTGTTGTATTTGTCAGTTCTATAATTTCTGTTTGATTATTTTTTCCTAACTTCTAGTTATATTTTGAGAATGTCTATTGTTTTAAGATAATTCATAATTGCTAGTTGAAGCATTTTATGGTGGCTGCTTTTAAATTCTTGTCAAATAATTCCAACATCTGACTCATCTTGGTCTATGCATCTGTTGATTATCTTTTGTCATTAATTTTGTAATTTCCTGGTTCTTAGTTAAATGAATAATATTTTATTTTATCCTGGACATTTTGAATATTATATTATGAGTCTCTGGATTTTTTTTTTTCATTTATTTCTTTTGGTTTAAATTTCTATATTAATTAAGGAATCACATATTTGTCCTCATCCCCCCATTCCCATCCCACACCCCTCCCCACGCATGCCCCCACCCCCCTGTTGTCTTTAACCACTGGTTAGGCTCATATGCATGCACACAAGTCCTTTGGTTGATCTCTCCCCTTTATCCCCACCCTCCTCTACCCTCCCTCTGAGGACCGACAGTCTGATCCATGTCTCCTTGTTTCTGGGTCTCTTCTTGTTCATCAGTCTATGTTGTTTATCATTTCCCTTAGATGAGTGAGATCATGTGCTACTAGAAATACACTTATAAGAACCGAAAATGAGACAAGCAATAATGGTTATGCTGAAAGGCAAATGAATCAGTCTGTAGTGAGTTTCTTTCTGGACCAACAGTTCTTTTGAGACCCAATTTCAATGTCAAACAGTTCCTTATGTGTACATGTCAGCAATGACATTTCAGTTCTGGATGGTGGGCAAATGGTGGTAATGCAGGTCCGACCCTCTCTGGTTTGGTCCTGGGCAACCTGCAGTGACACACAGCTGCTGACTGCTAGTATGGCAAGGCGACGTCAGCATCTTCCATCTCTGGACTGCTTCTATTCTGTCTTCATGGCTGGAATAGTCCTGTCAATTCCTCTCTGTTGCCGGAATCCACATGGTCTCGGAGTTGTTTTCTGAAAATATACAAACATATTCTCGACCAAAAGTTAATAAAGGAATATTTTCTATAAATGTGACTTGGGATCCTTTTTCATTTTTTGCCCAAATGATTTTTTATTTAATTTTTTTTTTTTTTTTTTTTTTTTTTTTTTTTTAGCAGACAGCCATCCTGTTGAGGCTTGGTGTGAAAGCCAAGTGGTTGTGTATATTTATCCTTCTGCTGGGCCCACTGACACTATCTGGGCAAAAGTGGAACACTGAATCACACTGCTTCATTGCAGGCAAATGGTGAAAAGTTTAGCTACCCCTTTTTCCTACTGATCAATTCACTGCAGGGTAATCAAAACACACTTTATCTTGGGCAGGGGATGGAAAACCAACTGACAGCATGGGTGTGCTGATACTACTCCACAGATAATCTGAACAGTGCTGCCTGCTTTCTTTAAGGTCAAGGGGAAGAGTGGAAAATTGTTCCTTACTCAACCCAGCTGAAATCGCAGAGGTAAAGGGTATGGTTTCCTCCATTTGTATTTGGCTGGATTCAGTTGGATATTGCTAAAACAGGTTTTCTGTTGCGAGGCTACCCTTTTCCAGATCTTTCATTAGGAGGAAATGGAGCTGTTTTTGTTTGTGTCTATTGGCAGTTTGGGGTTATATACATTGTACTTATCCAGTGTTTTTTCTTGGGTATATCAGAGGCAATAAGAAATGCAGGGACTTTATCACCACGTTATTCCTTAAGTACAAAGGTCCCATGGAAAATCTTTTTTTTTCTTCATTTTTCAAAACTCTTCCTATGCTGATTTGCTATTCTATGTCCAGGTATATGTAGTTTAAAAAGGAAGATCTGTAAAAATAAATAAGTAAATAAATAAATCTATACTAATAAAAGGGTAATATGCTAATTAGACCGGATAGACCTGATGTCCTTTTGGACAAAGCCGCAGCAGCTGCAAGGGCTGAGGGCTGGAAGCATGGGAGAGGCGGCAGTGCAGGAAAGGCTGTGGCACAGGCCAGTCCAGTGCCGCAGCCCCTTCCGCAGAGGAAGCAGGAAAGGGGGCTGCGTGGCCTGGTCCCAGTGCTGCCGCTTCCACAGAGGCAGCCACAGAGGTAGCGGTGCAGGCCCAGTCTCATCACCATGCCTCTGCAGAGGCTGGACCATGTGGGATCTGCTGTGCCTCAACCTCCCACAGCCCCTCCCACAGCTGGCCTGGCCCCAGATCACCCTCCACCCACCAATGAGCAGATGGCAGGGCCAGAGCTAAGAAGCAAGGGCCCAGGGCCGGCAGCTGAGCAGCTGCAGCAGGGTGATGGGGGTGCCACCTTCCCTTGATCAGCCTGGTTTCCTCCCTCAGAAGGAGGCCAGACTGTGGCTTAGGCCTGCTCCCTGAGTGGGCCTAAGATATCTGTAGGATATCCCCTGAGGGGTCCCCGACTATGAGAGGGGGCAGGATGGGCTGAGAAACCCCTCCCCCAGTGCATGAATTTTCATGCACCAGGCCTCTAGTAAATAAATAAATTAAAAAAATAAAAAGGAAGATCTGTGAGGAATAAATTTATTCCATTTTGATAGGATTGGAAATTGCTTTTATGTATTTTTAGTGCAGTGTTTTGTACAATTAATATATTTTTAATTAATTAAAAAAATAATTGCTCATTATAGATAATTTAGAAAATACAAAAAAGAGGTTAGGTTGTCTCATTTTGTTTTCTCCCAAACCAACTCCTCTAACAACTATTGTGAATGGTTGTCTTAGCAGGTGATCAGAGGAAACACTACGAGGTGTGTAAGGTAGGAAAGAACACAAACTTTGTGTTAATATATAAGTTTAAATTGCTGGCAATTGGGTCTCAAATCTAATTGAGAACTCTGATAGAATGTGTGGAACATGTCTCAGAATTCCTCACTTGTCACTCATTGAGTATTGCATCAAGAACGCAAACTCTCTGACATTTGTGGCCTGATTGCTTTCACAGCATAGTATATTCCCAAAGTCAGAGAATGTCCTCAAGCAGAGAAATGAAGGGTGTCATCTATTATCTTCAGTCTCCAGGATAGGAGGAATTTGAGGGGTAAAGACAGCATTTGCTATAGTCCTACGCTTGCACTATCTTATCTACTCATGCCTCACCTAATGTCCATTCTGTCCTATTACAGATCCTTTATGTTGGTGTGTACTCGCAGTCCCTTGAATTAAATAAAAAGCCAACATAGGTTTAACGAGTCAAGCAATAGTACTTGATGTATTTTTTTTCTTCTGATATTAATCGTTGGCTTTACCATGAATTTTAGACTTAATTTCCGGTACCTTCAGAATGCATTTCTACTGATTTGGGTTGTGTGACATGTTGAATGACCTAGACTTTCATCTCTGAAAGACTTAAGCCTCTGATACCTTGCCCTTGTCAGTCCATCATTGCTACAATTTCTATTTTACTATTAATATCTAGCATGGAAGCACAAAAAGGAATCTGTATATAAGGATAAAGTAAATATCCCCATTATAGCACATCAATCCTAGCTGTTTGTGAACTTAGCTTTAATTACCACTACTGGTATTGTAACACTTTCCCTATATTTTACTGGTTGAAGGAACACAAAGAGATCCATTACAGGCATATATTTAGATATCATGGTTCTATTCTTATTTATACTATAGAAGCTTCTTCTTGTGGAAAGAAGGCACCTTAGGACCTACAGCTGTTGGGAAAAAATCACAAAGTTCTCAAGTGGGTCACTGGGAGTAATGGGAGGTATGCCATTTCTACTTCTACCACTTTGTTCCCAGACACTTGTGTTCTATCTCTTGTGGAATAGCACAGTGAAATTTGCATTTGCTTAAAGCCGTGGTCGGCAAACTGCGCTCGTGAGTCACATGCGGCTCTTTGGCCCCTTTAGTGTGGCTCTTCCACCAAATACCACGGCCTGGGTGAGTCTATTTTGAAGAAGTGGTGTTAGAAGAAGTTTAAGTTTAAACAATTTGGATCTCAAAAGAAATTTCAGTCGTTGTACTGTTGATATTTGGCTCTGTTGACTAATGAGTTTGCTGACCACTGGCTTAAGGGATATGCTACATCCTGAATAAAAGCATTCTAGCTTCTGTGATTCTCAATTCTAAGCTAGCACCATAGCTGCACCATAAAAACTGTTTCAATGTTTGATCAGGCTGCAGCTTCTGAGTGATATAATATATGATAAAAGCAATGAATCCTGCGGCCATGTGCTAATTGTGCTAATAGTTTAGGTTGCTAGAAAGTGGCTCCCTTTCTCCAAGGTGATATATCCTAGTACCTGACACTCTGTGAGTTCCTGAGTAGTGGTGTTAGTAGAAACAGTGTGAACAGACAAGGCATACCTGCACCAAGAATTTATGTCATTCTTAGTAAAGACTAACCTCTCCTGTGTTAGGAGTCATATGTAGTCAGCTTCCAACCATATGGCTGGTTGGTTCCTTTGAGAGGTTGTACTATGTCAAGGGCCCAGTCTCAGTCTTTGCTGTTTACAAAGTAGATATTTAGTAGCAGAAATATGTAGTTTTGCTTTAGTGAGAGGCTATTCATACTATCGAGCCTGTACATTATCGCCAATTTTGTTACCATGTATAGTTGATGCATGACACCCCTCCCCCCCAAAAAAAAGTTATATCCACATCAAATCCCTAGAACCTATGAATGTTACATTATTTGGAAAAAGGGTCTCTGCATATGTAATTAATTTAAGGGATTTGAGATGAGATCATTGTGAATTATCTGGGTAGACCTTAAATTCAATGGCAAGTGAGATTATAATAGACATACTGAGGAGGTACATTCAGATAGAAGAGGAGGAGGCAATGTGAAGCAGGAGGCGATGACTTAAGTAATATAGCAACAAATCAAGAAAGGCAAAACATTGCCAAAAGCCACCAGAAGCCATGATAAAGTCATAAAACGAATTCTTCTGCAGAACCTTAGGAGAGAGCATAGCCCAACTAACATCTTGATGTTGGATTCTAGCCTCCTGAACTTCACAACAATAAATTTCTATTACTTTAAGCAACCAAATTTGTAGTGAGATTTTCAAGGCAGGCCTAAGAAACTAATATGGTGTGATTATTATATTCATGATATCATTGTATAAGCAATGGGGTGGCAGAAAAGTTAAACTAGAAGAAATCCACTAAAACAGTCATTCTATGCAGCTGGTTCTTCAATGCCCCCTCTGTAGTGGGTGTTCTCAGGTGGGCACTGACTTGAGAAAATATACGCACACCTTGTGCCTACTCTTATAGGCTCGGCCATGTTCATCTCCCTCAAACTTCATTTTCTTCTATCTTAAAATCTTGTTCATTCTACACTTATGATTATTAGTTTGATTATTCCTTCCTACTTTGGTGAAGTGTGTCATCGAGGGCCACCTGAGGAAGATATCCAGATGATGAGTTACATAGTCTTCCATAGTTAACCCATTGTACTATGTTCATCTTTCTCAGCCTCCTAACTTCATCTTCAATGCCCTGGCAAGATAGTTCAGACACCATCACCTCATTTACAATGAAGAATATTTTAGTTCTCCACATGAACTCCAATCTACATAATTTACCAATCTGGTATAGCTGCTGTCCCCTGAATAGCCCCCTTGACCCAAAAAAATTGTTCTTAATCAGAGAAATACAGGAAGCCCTTAATGTGTTCAGGAATTGTTTTCAGGGCATTTGGACAAGGTATTGGTAGTATCTGCTACAAATGTCAAAGGCTAAATTCAAATACATTTTGATTAGAATATTGGCTTTATTTGTTAACAACTATCTGATCTTGGGCAATTCCTTAATCTGTATGAGCCTGAATTTCCACATTGAAAATAAAATTAATATAACATAATTTGGTAGAAAATTGGGATAATAGACATGAATTGCTTGCACTAGCTAATAAATATTGGAGGTGAGGCCAAAACTCTAATTTATTTGACACCAAAGCCTGGGCTTTTGACCATTATGCCATAGTAACTGGAAAGGAGAGGGTGAGTGGAAGTCAGTGATGCTACACAATGTCAGGCTTCCATATCCTCTCACTCCAGTAGAGGCTTTCAGGTTAAAGTCAGTTTAAAAGTAACATTGAAACTTTGTAATAATTTCTGATGGCTAAATGCACAAATAGAATTCAAGTCCAGAAAAACTGTATACTCTCAAGCCTTTATTCTCACTTGGAGATAGGATCTACTTAACTTTCTTCCTGGTTTACTAGAAAGAACTTTGAAGACAGTTTTCTAGCAAAAATGTAATTCATTACATTTGGACATCATTTGTTTAACACCTAAAATTTGCACTTAAAATGCATATAAGGAAATGGCTATTTACAAATTCTTAATTCTGTATTCTTAACTATCCTTATAATTGACATATCTTATGTCCTCCATTAGCTTAAATAATCCAAAGGACTTTTTATATTACAAGAGATTTATGTTGTGCTTGTTTTTACTGTCACTTTAAGTTAGAGACCACTTAACAAATGACCTCTATTATGTTGTTTCCTTCCTCTTCCAGACAGTTCACATTAGAGTTCACTACTGGATTGCAGATGACTGTTGTCACCTTGAGAAACTATTAAACCAATCAATTTCCTCCCCAAGGTTGGCATTAACTACTGACATTTTAATTGCACAGTGATATTAACGATCCTTGTAATGCTTAAATTTTTGGTCTAAAGCTGTTCATGGCCTGCTTTTGTGTTTAGAATGGGATTAGATGAAGTTTGTTCATCAGTGTGTTAATCTCTTCCACATCTTGCTGATTCTGAGCACACTTTAATAAAATGCTGCTTCGTTTATGTACCTTTTAGGTCTTAGGGAGAAACATATGAGGCAAAAGGGGAAAAATAAATGAAAAAACTCTGACTTTCTTTGTAGAGCTTTTTTTTAATTTATTTTTTTTTTAGTGAGGATTTTATCTTTCAGCTAGAACTGGAAAGTGACTAAGTAATTTCTCATAATTAATTTGGGCTCATTTGGTCTTGCTTAGTTTTCTTGAGTAATAAGAGTAGAACTTTTCCACCTAGTATATTCCATGACACATTTACAAGTTTGCTACAGGCAGCAAAATCAAGTTTCTGATAGAGGAAAGCGGCAGATAAACTCAGCCATGGACAGCAATGGGAAAATTTTCATCATGCAGACCTTTGCCTAACACCTTCTTTTGACCATTAAAAAATTGAGAGTAGATTATATTCAATGGTGCAATAAACTTGTATTATTAGCCAAGCATGGGAACCATGCCTGAGGCACCTGATAGTCAAGGCCAATTAAAGCACAGAGGCCTTGTTGTCAATATACCAGACTGTCCAAGGCCACTCTGCGCCTAGACTAAGATACCATACACAGCTGTAAGGTCACAGGGATCTCATGGTATGTGGTGCCTTTTTATAACCCAAACTAAAGGCCTGGTGTACAAAATTCGTGCACGGGGGTGGGGGGTGTCCCTCAGCTAAACCTGAACCCTCTCCAATCTGGCACCTCTCAGGGGATGTCCGACTGCCGGTTTAGGCCCAATCAGGATCAGGCCTAAACCGGCAGTCGTACATCCCTCTCACAATCCGGGACTGTTGGCTCCCAACCACTTGCCTGCCTGCCAGCCTGATCACCCCCTAACCACTCCCCTGCCAGCCTGATCAATGCCTAACTGCTCCCCTGCCAACCTGGTCACCCCTAAGTGCCCTCCTCTGCCAGCCTGATTACCCTTAACGGCCTCTGCCTCGGCCCCCACCACTGTGGCTTTGTCCAGAAGGACGTCTGGATGGATGTCCGAAAGATGTCTGGTCTAATTGTCATATTACCCTTTTATTAGTATAGATAACATATATGCCCCTAAAAAGTTATATTATTTTACATGCTTTAAATTATACAGTACATTCAACCTCTTTTACCCTGTTTTTGTTTTTTTTTTCTTTTTCTAAATATATCTTATTGATTTTTTTCACAGAGAAGAAGAGAGAGGAATAGAGAGTTAGAAACATCAATGAGAGAGAAACATCAATCAGCTGCCTTCTGCACCCCCCCAACTGGGGATGTGCCCACAACCAAGGTACATGCCCTTAACCGGAATCTAACCTGGGACCCTTTAGACCACAGGCCGATGCTCTATCCACTGATCCAAACTGGTTAGGGCCCCCCTCCCACTTCTTTTTTTTTCTTTTTAGATTATCCACATTTGTAGATATGGCATTAATTCAGTTTTCATTGATTTTTAGAGAGAGTGGAAGGGAGAGGGATAGAGAGAGAGAAACATCCATGTAAGAAACATCCCTTCAATTGCCTTCCTTAGGAGCCCTGACCAGGGATCCAACTTGAAACTCAAGTATGTGCCAGGTATGTTCCCTGACCTGGAATCGAACCTGCAACCTTTCCATGCATGCTCACGCTCAACCAACCTATCCACTTCACTTCAGCCTGGCTGATTTTCAATTTCTGGAATTTTATTTCAATTAATTCTTGCAAAGTCTGTGGTTTAGGTAATATTCACATATTGCTGATGAGAAAAACAAACAAACAAACAAAAAAAAACAACCTCTTTGTTTTGAGACATTATTCTTCCCTCATTGCTGCATTTTCCTGCCAGCCCTAGAAAGGCTCTTGACAGCAGTTTCACTGGTATCCAGATCAGAAGCATTCTCCTCACCACTACCCTCTCCAAAGCCTCCTCTGCACTGGTACTGAGGCTGTCCTGGAGGGCACAGAGGCTAGGTAACAGAGACAACGACAGGATTTGGACCACTGGAGCCACCGTATCCACCTTTCCTCTCCATGCTGAAGGAGGCGTGGCCAGCAACTTCCAGCAGCACCAAGTTTCCGGATAGGCCAAGGTTTGCAGGGCTAGCTCTTTGAACACCGTAAATGCTTCAGTCTTTCCCTCTCAAGAGCTGCTGTCGCCCCGGAGGTTATAGGGCTGCCCTGAAAGTCCTCTGCGAGCCTCTCATCCATGGCAAACATGGCAGTGGACTCAGTGATGGAACTGCTATTTTTAGATATTTTAAAACACCCCAGCGCTGAGGTAAGACTTTGCTTCTTGACTCTGACTCTGCTTCTTGACTGTGGGACATGTACAAAAAGTCCTTAGGCATGCTTCGACTTTCCCTCCTGCCAGTGGCCTTAAATTCTGCACGTACACACCCCCTCCCTCTGGCTGGGTGTGGGCACCATGTCTGTGGGAGAGCATCAGTGGCCAGGACATTTCTCTGCATTATCTTAGGCTCCTGCGTCTTTGGTTGAGTTGGCTGTTCTGCTTGCTTTGCTCCCCTGCCTCCTTACCCCTGTCACCTTTGGGCCTTGAAAATACCTTGGTTATCAGGTTTAGCTCAGTTGGTGCTTGGGAGGGTCTCAGACTGCCTAGTGGTGTTTGGGAGGGTCTCAGACTGACTGTGTTTGACAGCAGTTCCAGAGACCGAGCAGGTCACGATGGCTTCATGATTCCTAAATCCCTCCTCCCAGGTCCTTTCTCTAATGGGAGTTAGGTTGCCCAGATGTGACATTCATTCGGTTTAGGATTCACCCATTAGGACATGACATATTTGCATGGAACGGCTTTTGCATGGAGGATACCTTCGAGGAGGGGAATCAGCAATGAAAGGAATCAATGGCAGATTTGGAACCCCCAGACAGGGAACCTCACTCACTCTCCACATGCCTCCCCACTGCACTCCCTGCATATCTCCCTCAGTGGCCAGCCTGGAGGAATTTTATTTCAATTAATTCTTGCAAAGTCTGTGGTTTAGGTAATATTCACATATTGCTGGAATTTTATTTCAATTAATTCTTGCAAAGTCTGTGGTTTAGGTAATATTCACATATTGCTGATGAGAAAAACAAACAAACAAACAAAAAAAAAAACAACCTCTTTGTGACATTCATTCGGTTTAGGATTCACCCATTAGGACATGACATATTTGCATGGAACGGCTTTTGCATGGAGGATACCTTCGAGGAGGGGAATCAGCAATGAAAGGAATCAATGGCAGATTTGGAACCCCCAGACAGGGAACCTCACTCACTCTCCACATGCCTCCCCACTGCACTCCCTGCATATCTCCCTCAGTGGCCAGCCTGGGCATGCAGGAGGCTTGGCTTCCTTCATCTCCTGGTGACAAAGGAAGCCAAGCCTTCTGCCTGCTCCACTGGCTCCGTGGCTCCGGCCCATGCTTCCATCTTTGTGGCTATGGGCATCGCCATCTTTGTCGCAGAGTGACAGTTAATTTTCATATTGCCCTTTTAGTAGATAGGATGATTCATGTAACTATTGGCACAAAGCCTTCTTTGTCTCTGGAATAATATACAGGTTATGGATGATCTAGTGTAAGAAGCAGAGGTGGCAGACACAGAGAATATAGCTCCTATGTGTGCAGGAAAAGGCTATAGAGCTCAGATGTAAGGCTAAGAGCTCACAGAGAGCTCAGATCTAGCTACCATGTTAACCAGCCAGTGTGCTGGGAGAGAAGCTCGGAGGTAGTTACTATGTGAGGCTACAGAGACCAGCCAGTGTGCTGGGCAGGGGAGACAGGAGAAGCTGCTGAGCCAGAGAGCTTAGGTACCACTACGATGTGAGGCGTTGAGTGTAGGGGGCAGCATGTGGCTGCTCAGATAATAGCTGCAGTTACAGAGACTAATGCTGCTGTTGTGGGAAAGATGTATCTGTTAACCAGCCAGTGTATGCCTGCTTGTCTGTATGTGGGACTTTGCTGTGAAGGACTGTTCTATCTGACGGCTATATGGCCACTGGCTTTTGCATTGAAGACTCATTCTTATACACCCACAACTTCTCTTGGCTTCTCCATCTGCCCTGCTGCTGAGAATTGACCTGTGTTTCTGACACCAAGTTTTTAAAAATATTTTATCTCCCTCCTTTCCAGTGACAACTTCATGTCTACCTCTATCTGCAGTACCTGATCAAAATTTCCTTCTCCTAACATTTTTTTTTCTTTGTTGTTCTGTAAAGACACACAAAATATTGGAAGAGACACAAGAATTTTAGTGAAGTAGATCTAGGCTTTCACATAATTCCACTACTGTGTTACCTGAGGCAAATTACCCAACTTCTCTGAGTTGCAGTTTCTTTTTTCTATGAAATAGAGACAATAATGCCTCTCTCAGAGAGTTTATGTGAGGTCTAAATTAGATAATATTTGTGAAAAAACAACAAATTTTGTACTTATAATAAAAATCAAAGGGGAATTTAGGCTACACTGTTGCACGGGTTTGTCGACTCCTAATAGCATAAGATTTGATGCTGAAAGTCCATGTAGTCTGGCATCTGAAAGTAGCACATAAATTAATTTAGTTTTGTTTTTAATTTGTTTTTTGCTTTAAGGCAAACATTTCAGTGTTTATTAATTCACTTTCTACTGGACAGTAAGAAGAATTGAAAATATGAGAGGTCAAAATTTCCAGAGATTCAATTTGCTTTTCTGAACACTTCCCTGACCTTTCCTGCAGGAGCACACACATAGGATTCCTGATGTTATAAAGAAATAGAAATTACTAGTATAGCAAGACTGGCAAAAATAATTTCCCTGTAAAGGCCAGAGCCAGAATTTCTAATGCAGGAGCAGGCATCTAATTGATTAAATTTGGAAAATTATATTGGATCTAAATTACAAAATATAAAACATTATATGTTTATGTATTACTTTTCTTCTAGTAAATAATTCTTTTTTAAAAATATTTTTTATTGATTTCAGAGAGGAAGGTGGGGAGAGAGAGAGAGATAGGGAAACATCAATAATGAGAGAGAAGCATTGATCAGCTGCATCGTCCTGCATGTCCTGCACTGGGGATCAAGCCCACAACAGGGGCATGTGTCCTTACTTGGAATCGAACTGTGACCTCCTGGTTCATAAGTTGATCTTGAACCACTGAGCCACACCGACTGAGCTCTAAAAAATTTTTAAGGTATTAAAGAGCATGAAGCCAAAAACTTGTACATAATTTTTTTTAAATTTTATCTTTATTGTTGAAAATATTACAGATATCCTCCCCCCACCCCCCCATTTTCCACCATTGACTCCACAACTCCCTCCCCAGGCCTTCACCTCACTATTGTCTGTGTCCATGGGTTATAAGTTCTTTGGTTAATATCTCACAACCAACACAAATAATAATCAAGTATTTATATTGCACTCTCTGTGTACTCAACATTATCACAAAACCTTTGGGGTATTCAGGAGAAATATGCCATGATAGCTTCCTACCCGTAAAAAGCTTGCAATTTAGTTGTGGAAATCAGACTAGCATACACAAAACATCAATAGATAAAAAACAACAACTAGATCATAATTATGTCCTAAATCATGCACAGAGCAGATTATAAATGCATTTCTTATATGCATAAAAGTTTTTTAAATACTGATTTATTTTCATTATTTTGTTGATGAAAACATAGTTATTCTGTAATTTTCAGCACATATCAACATATCTACATAGTTAAAATATTTTTGAACCCTACCAACCTAAATTTTGGATTCAGGTGCATGAAACTTTTATGAAAATCATGTATATTTTGAAGTAGGTATTTCTTCAACTTAAAATGAATTGTGTTCCTGAGAAAGGTGTTGAAATAAAAACCATGTGGATCAAAGAAGATGGTTCCATTGGGAGGAAAAAATTTATAATGAAGGTTTGTATTCCCATTCATGAACTTTCATTCATCCAATTATTCACTTATTTATTTATTTATTTATTAAGAATCTGTTTCTGTGTCAATCCTGTGCTAAGTGCTATATATACAAAGATGAATGCAGAAGACCTTGCTCCTGCCAACATAGGGGGAAGCAGGCAATAAACAAACGAACAAATAAATGTAGACTTATGAATTGCTATGTGCTATTTAATTAAAGAAGCTAAGAGAGAGACAATAATAATGGAGGGAAGCTAGACTGCCCCAGATAAGGCGTCTGATGGGGATGATTATTAAAAAGAGCCAGACTTTTTGAAAATCGAGGAAAGAACATTCCATCCAGAAATGCTAGCAATGCATATATATGTTCAAAGAACAGAAATGTCACTGCAGCTCAGGCATAAACATAAAATAAGAGGGTGGCATGAAACAAGGTTAGAAAGGCAGCAGTGGTCAAACCTCATGGGCTCCTTTAGGTCACTGATACTTTGTTCTACGTGCAATAAATTGCATTGTTGTGTTTGAAGAGGACAAGTGACATAATCTTATTTACATGTTATAAAGATTACTTTTGTTTATTTGTAGAGAAAAAATTAGAGGGGGCTAAGAAAGAAAATGCATAAATCCAGTGCATGTTTTTATATTCAATAAATTAAAAATATATGCCTTTATTTTACATGACATAAAGCTTTTAGAATTATTTTATGTGTATTAATTAATGGGGCAGAGGAGTGACCATTGGAATGTAAATTCTATGAAAGCAGAGGCTTCATTTGTTTTATCTTATACAAGTAGAACTTAGCTTAGTACTATGTACCTAGTATTGGTCAAAAATATTTGCTAAATTTCCTAATTAATTGATGAATTAGTAAAATAACTTTGATTTAATATAAGTGAATTCTAAAAGAATTACTTTCACTTGGGAGAAAAACTGTATAGCAGTATAGCAGGATTTAATAAAATACTATGCAAGAACTGGGATCCAAAAATAGCCAAGAGAAGGATGAGATTAACTCTTCTCTAAAGGGAAAATGACAGCATGTGGAAGCTTGATGAATATAATTTGTGTGCTGCCTGCTATAAATACAATAAATAGTAAAATGTGTATAAGAGGTAAAGTGTTGTTAATGGCATATCTTTATGAAGTGGATTATTCTGAAATAAGAATTGCTTATAATAAAGTAAGCAGAAGATTATAATGAAGAAAAATTTAAGAAGCAGAAATAGTTCCTTGGCAACATTTGTATTAAAAATATTTATTAAATATGTTATAAAATTTTGAAAAAAGAAGAAAGAAAGCCAAAAAAGAACCACCACTATCCTTAGGAAAACTTCAGCATTAACTAGGTGACTTGTCGATCCTAACATTACCCAAGTAGTATTTATCAAGAAAAAGAACAGTGCTTTTCTACATGGACTATTTTATTTAAAATGCATGTTTAGTAATCTTTCCACATATATAGTGACTTTGAAATCAGAGAGTGGGCCGAAACCGGTTTGGCTCAGTGGATAGAGCATCGGTCTGCGGACTGAAAGGTCCCAGGTTCTATTCCGGTCAAGGGAATGTACATTGGTTGCGGGCACATCCCTGGTAGGGGGTGTGCAAGAGGCAGCTGGTCGATGTTTCTCTCTCATCGATGTTTCTAGCTCTCTGTCCTTCTCCTTTCCTCTCTGTAGAAAATCAATAAAATATATCTAAAAAAAAAAAGAAAAGAAATCAGAGAGTGGAAATAATTGACATTGTAAGTTTTGCAATATATATTTTAATTGACAAAGAAACAAGTGCAATAATCTAACTCACATATTTATCCAAGATACATTCACTGACACAATGATAATTAGCCAACTAAAGGTAAATGTTGGTAGTGCAGGTTTGCATGTAACACTTATCACTTGATGATGCTCCCAAAAGCAATTGAGCTATACTTGCAGCCAATAGAAAAGTATAACTCAGAAACTGTTCCGGCATCTCCAAACACATCAGCAACTAACACAACATAAGGAATTATCTGTCATCTTATATAATAAAAGCCTAATATGCTAAGTGTCTGGTTGACCGGTTGGCCATTCAACCAATCAAAGCATAATATGCTAATGATATGCTAAGGCCACTCAACCGCTTGCTATGATGTGCACTGACCACCAGGGGGCAGATGCTCCAACTGGTAGGTTAGCTTGCTCCTGGGGTATGGCCGATCAGGACTGAGCGAGATGGGCTAGACACTTCCTGGAGCCTTCCAGCAGTCCCTCCCTGGCTGGCCAACCTCCCACGTCTCCCCCCAGGCCCAACTGTGTACCGGTGGGATCCCTTGGCCTGACCTGCGCCCTCTCACAATCTGGGGCCCATCAGGGAATGTTGGAGAGCCTGTTTCTGCCCAATCCCACAGGCCAGGCCGAGGGACCCCACTGGTGCATGAATTCATGCTGCGGGCCTCTAGTTAAATATAAAAGCCATCCCAGGAAATGAAAAGCATTAATGGGAAAGAATATATGCACACCTATGTTCTTTGTAGCATTATTTACATTAACCAAGATATAAAAGCAACCCAAGTGCCCATAATAGATGAGTTTATGAAAAAGAAGTGGTGCATATATACAATTGAATATTACCCAGCCATACAAAGAATAAAATTTTGTCATTTGTGACATCATGCATTGACCTGGAGAATATTATGCTCAGTGAAATAAGTCAGGCAGAGAAAGACAAATACCATATGCTTTCACTTATATGTGGAATCTAAAGAACAAAATAAATGAACAAACAAAATTGAAACAGACTCAGAGATGCAGAGAACAGACTGATAGTTGCCAGAGAGGAGAGGGTTTGGGTGTAAAAGGTAAAGGAATTAAGAAGTACAAATTGGCAGTTACAAAATAGTCACAAGAATGTAGAGTACAGCAAAGGGAATATAGTCAATAATATTGTAATAACTATGTATGGTGCTAGATGGGAACTGGAAATATATAATTGTCTAACTACAATGCTGACATCTGAAACTAATACAAAATAATATTGGATTTAACTGTAATTAAAATAAAAATTAAATTAAAAAATTTTCCAAACATACATAAAATCACCAATTAATGTATTATGCTTATTTATGAGTCACTTCTTCTGGAATTCAATGTATGTTTTTCCCATGTAAGCAACATTATGAAGTTAACTTCAAAGGATATTTTGGTAAAAGCCAATTTAACCCATAATGTAGCCAACATGCAAGACAATAACTAAAAATATCCGAAAAAATATATAAAACACAAAAAAAATCCTTCATATTAAATACAGGGAATAAAAACATTTCAAGACCTACATGGTTTTTTTATGACAGCTGATGCAACCATTTAGTATGTTCCCTGGCAATAACTTATCAATGTCATTGGTCCCACCTGTCAAATATAGGATTCTACTAATGCTCCAAATGCAAGTTTGTAATCTGAAAGCACAGCAAGTGGGGTCATGTTCACAGCAGCTACAATCTATGGACTTGTGCTTACATCTGCTGCACAGCAACGTAATCTCTTAGCTCTGACTTGTCTCTGTCCTTCCAAATTATTTCAGCAGTGAAAATACTTAAAGTTTGCATTGGTTACGGTAGATGTTTATAAAGAATAAGCTTTTACTTTAGAGTACACCTTACAATAAATACCAAGTAGGGCTCTACCCACAAAACAGTGCTTTGATTAGGAATATCATTTTTTTAAAAAAATTATTGTTTAAGGTATTACAAATAGTAGTACATATGTCCCTTCCCAACCCCCCCCACTGACCTTCCCCTGGCCTCCCCTACCTCCTGGCACTTAACTTTCATCCCCCTGCCCCTAGTGTCTTAAATATATATATATATATATATATATATATATATATATATATATATATGATTGATTTTTTAAAGAGAGGAAGGGAGAGGGATAGAGAGTTAGAAACATCGATAATAGAGAAACATAGATCAGCTGCCTCCTCCTGCACTCCCCTCACCGGGGATGTGCCCGCAAGCAAGGTACATGCCCTTGACCGGAATTGAACCTGGGACCCTTCAGTCTGCAGGCCAACACTCTATCCACTGAGCCAAACCAGTTAGGGCTCTGCCCCCAGTGTCTTGAATCTGTTGGTTGTGCTTATATGCATGAATACAAGTCCTTCGGTTGATCTCTTACCCTCCCCCAACCCTCCCCTATCTTCCCGCTGTAGGTTGACAGTCTGTTTGATGCTTCTTTGCCTCTGTCTATTTTGTTCAACAGTTTGTAATGTTCTTTATTATCCATAAAGGAGTGAGATCATGTGCTATTTATCTTTCACTGACTGGCTTATTTCACTTAGCATAATGCTCTCCAGATCCGCCCATGGTGTTGCAAATGATAGGAATTCCTTATTTTTTACAGCAGCATACTATTCCATTGTGTAGATGTACCACACTTTTCTAATCCATTCATCTGATGATGGGCATTTAGGCTGTTTCCAAATCTTAGCTATTGTAAATTGTGCTGCTATGAACATAGGGGTGCATATATCGTTTCTGATTGGTGTTTCTGTTTTCTTGGGATATATCCCTAGAAGTGGTATTACTGGGTCAAATGGCAGTTCCATTTTCAATTTTTTGAGGAAACTCCATAATGTTTCCACAGTGGCTGCACCAGTCTGCATTCCCACCAGCAGTGAAGAAGGGTTCCTTTTTCTTCGAATCCTCTCCAGCACTTGTCATTTGTTGAATTGTTGATTATAGCCATTCTGACAGGTGTGAGATGGTACTACATTGTTGTTTTGATTTGCATCTCTCAGATGATTAGTGACTTTGAGCAGGTTTTCATGTCTCTTGGCTTTCTGAATGTCCTATTCCAAAAAGTGTCTATTTAGGTCCTTTGCAAATTTTTTGTTTCGATTGTTTATCTTCCTTTTGTTAAGTTGTATGAGTTCCTTGTAAATGTTGGAGATTAAACCCTTATCAGAAATATCAGGCCGAGGAAAAAATGGCGACGGAATAGAGTTGGGTTTGGAGTCTGTTCCTGGGGCGGAGAGTCGGAGCAGCAGAGGCTCGCAGAGGGAGTGTATGTGGGCGAGCCAAGGGACAGCTAAAATCCAGGAGAAGGCGGGGGAGTGCTGGGCAGTGTTCCTCTGACCGCGCAGCACCCACAGGGGCTGGGTCCCCTCCCGGAGCTGCGGGCTCGCCGGGCGCCTCGCCATCTTGCAAGGAAAGGAGGATTTTAGTGGAAACCTGACTTTCCGCGACAACTGCAAACACTGAACTGCTGGGAGCACCAGACCACCGGTCCCCTATCAGCGCAAACATTCGGATTCAAAGAAACTCTTCACTGCACCACGGAAAGGTCAGATTTTGTCTGAAATAAGCTGCGGTTTCTGATCCCCGCGGTGGGTGAGGGAAGCGCTGGGTGAGGGAAGCGCGGCAGCCGCAGGACCTGCAGGAGCCGGGAGGTCTGTGCCTAGAAAAATCAGCGGCAGTTGGAACTGCCGTGATCCGTGAATGAGGAGGGGGGTCTTCTGAGCTGCTAACAGAAGTGACCTCTTGAAAGCAACTCATTTTAATCTGACGAAGAGGGTCAGACTAAGAATTTTCAAAGGAGTGCAGGCTCCTTAGCCTCGTGCACAGACCCACGGTCCGCACACTTGGGCTCTTTCAGACTCTGATTGCTAAGCCCAATACAGAGGTAAACCCAGGTGGAAACCCTGAAAGACTGCAGGGGGAAGGTGTTTTTTCGGAACCTGGGGACCAGAGCTGCGTGTGACCATCAGAGAGGCAGCTCTGAGGCGCACACTTCCACAAGCTCTGAGGCGCACACCTCCACAAACCGGTAGTGAGTGCCATAGAGGGAAAAAAAAAAAAAGAGCTAGAGAGGCCCGGAAGTCAATTCAGAAACACTGCCACCCAGGGGCTGAAACGCTAATTGTCTCTGGTGTAATCAAAAATAAATAAGAGAAATTAAGACACGGCTGGCTTAAAAAGCAGGACTGGCTTCCAACACTGAGGAGCCCTGGAATGAAGCTGAACTGAAATACCGCCCAGACTGGGAAACAGGCGTACCAAACAGAATAATAGAGGAAGTGAATGACAGCCGCTACTGCACATTTTAGTCTTCCTATTTTTTAATTTTCAATTCTTTTTTCAATTTTTTAAATTTTTTATTCTCATATTTTTTATTTTCATTTTTTGCATCTTTTACTTAAGAAACTAATTTTTTTTCTTTTTCCTCACTCGATTTTCACCTTTTTAATTATTACATTTTTATTTTCAATCAGCACTATTATTACTATTATTTTACTTTTTTTTTAATGTCATTTGATTTTCTCTTTCTTTTATTTTTGGATTAGTGTCCTACATTCGATTTGCATCTTCCCCTTACAATCGCTTTACCCTATCTCAAAGCTAACATTATGCCATCACTCTCCTCCTAACTTTTCCCCCTTGGTCCCCAGTTTATCTTAACCCTGAAGATAAACTGGGGACCAAGTCTTAGATTTTCCCTACTTTTTCAGTTTACTCCCTGCTAAAACTTCACCCTACTTATATATCTAATTCCCAACCCCCTGCTCCAAATCCATACAAACCTCTCTCTACGCTACCTTAAAAAAATTATTTTTCTCTCGGGCCTTTTGTTGTTGTTTGCTTGAATGTTGATTAGATTGAATTTTTATGCTTTTTATGAGATTGTTTTGATTATTCTTTTTGTTGGTTTGGTTGGTTCTTTTGTTTGCTTTGTTTTTGTTTGTTTTTTACTTTTGCTTTCCCTTGCCTCACTTGATATTAGCTGCTGTTGCAGTTTGTATTAATCTCTAGGCTCGTGTTGCTGGAATTTGCTGGGAATAGTGGTTGTTCTAGTGGAGTTTACTCCCCATATATATAGTTTGTTCCCCTTTTCTCTCTTAGTATCGTTCTTGTCTCTCTTACTTTTTTTTTCTTTTATTTTGCTTTTCTGTTATTTCTTTTTCTTTTCTTTCTTTCTGCTCTTTTCCCCAAGTTCAGATTCACACTCTTTGTTTTTTTTTCGTTGTTGTTCTTTCTTTTTACTCTCCCTCTTCCACTCCTATTCCCTAATTTGTCTTTCTCTGGTGGTTACCTTTATTTAATATCGTGAATACAATTCTGTTCAGTGCCTTGTCTGTTGTGCCTGGTTGTGTTGTATTTTATACCTTTAAATCAATGCCAGAGAGAGAAATCTATATAACCAGACATCCTGAGAAGAGAGACCATGAGGAGACAAAGAAACAGCCCCCACAGGAAAGAGAAGCAGTCATCACCAGAAAAGGAAGTAAACGATTTAGAGGCAAACAACCTATCAGAGAAAGAATTCAGAGAAATGGTCATAAAGTGGCTGAAAAGGATGGAAGACAAATTCGACAATATGAGTAAGAACCAAGAAGAAATGAAGAAGAACCAAGAAGAAATGAAAAATGACATCGCTGCTGTAAAGAACTCAATAGAAAGCATCAAGAGTAGACTAGACGAAGCAGAGGACCGCATAAGTGAGCTAGAAGACAAGTTGGAAAAAAATACCCAATTACAACAGCTTCTAGAAACAAAAATTAGAAAGATGGAGGAGAGCCTAAGGGAACTTCGGGACAATACAAAACAAAACAACATCAGGATAATAGGGGTGCCAGAAGGAAAGGAAACTGAGCAAGGAATAGAAAACCTGTTTGAAGAAATAATAACAGAAAACTTCCCTGATATAGGGAAGAAAAAACCCACACAAATCCAAGAAGCTCACAGAGTTCCAAGCAAAATTAACCCCAAAAGACCAACGCCAAGGCACATTATAATTAAGTTGGCAAACACCAACGACAAAGTAAGAATCTTACAAGCGGCCAGAGAGAGACAGACAGTTACATACAAAGGAACCCCCATCAGACTAGCAACTGATTTCTCAACAGAAACTCATCAGGCCAGAAGGGAATGGAATGAAATATACCAAGTCATGCAAAGGAAGGGTCTAAATCCAAGAATACTGTACCCAGCAAGGCTATCAATCAAAATTGAAGGTGAAATCAGGAGCTTCAGAGACAAAAAAGGACTAAGGGAGTTTATCACCACCAAACCAGCAATGAAAGAAATGCTAAAGGGTCTGCTGTAAAAAAAAAAAAAAGAAAGAAATAGGAAGCAAAGAAGGTACGCAGGGGTATAGAATAAAAATGGCGTCAAATAAGTACCTATCAATAACAACTTTAAATGTAAATGGATTGAATGCCCCAATCAAAAGACACAGGGTAACAGACTGGATAAGAAAACAAAACCCAGATATCTGCTGTCTACAGGAAACCCACCTCAAAAAAAAAAGGATGCATACAGACTGAGAGTAAAGGGATGGAAAAAGGTTTTCCAGGCAAATGGAAATGAAAAAAAAGCGGGGGTTGCAATACTTATATCTGACAAATTAGATCTCAAAGTGAAGGACATAACAAGAGATAATGAAGGCCACGTCATAATACTAAAGGGAGAAATCCAACAAGAAGAAATAACTCTGGTAAACATATATGCACCCAATACAGGAGCACCAAGATACATTAAAAAACTCCTGGAAGATATCATAGGAGAGATTGACAGTAATACAATCATAGTAGGAGACTTCAATACCCCACTATCACCATTGGACAAATCCTCTAAAAAAAATCAGCAAAGAAACATCAAACCTAAATGACTCACTAGAACAGATGGAATTAATCAACATCTTCAGAACATTTCACCCCAAAGCCACAGAATATACATTCTTCTCAAGTGCACATGGGTCATTTTCAAAGATAGACCATATGTTAGGACATAGGCAAAGTCTCTCCAAATTCAAGAAGATAGAAATCATATCAAGTATCTTCTCAGATCACAGTGGCATAAAACTGGAAATCAACTACAATAAAACAACCCAAAGAAATCAAACACTTGGAGACTAAACAGCATGCTATTAAACCATGACTGGGTTACCAAAGACATCCAGGAAGAAATAAAAAACATCATGGCAACAAATGACAATGAAAACACAACAATCCAAAATCTATGGGACACAGCGAAAGCAGTCCTGAGAGGGAAGTTCATAGCTCTACAAGCCTACTGCAAAAAACAAGAAACAATGGCTAATAAATTACCTAACCCAACAACTCAAAGAGTTAGAGAGAGAGCAACAAGATAAGCCCAGTGTAAGCATAAGGAAAGAAATAATAAAGATCAGAGCGGAGATAAACGACATAGAGACCAAAGAAACAATACAAAAGATCAACAAAACCAAGAGCTGGTTCTTTGAAAGGATAAACAAGATTGATGGACCTCTAGCCAGGCTCACCAAGAAGCAAAGAGAGAGGACCCAAATAAACAAAATCAGAAATGAAAGAGGTGAAATAACAACAGACCCCGACGAAATACAAAGGATTGTTACAAAATACTACGAAGAACTCTACTCCAACAAACTGGACAACCTAGAGGAAATCGACATATTTCTAGAAAAATACAACCTTCCAAAACTCAATCAGGAAGATTCTAAACAGCTCAACATGCCAGTAACTATGGAAGAAATTGAAGCAGTCATCAAAAAGCTTCCGGCAAACAAAAGCCCGGGGCCAGATGGCTTCACAGGAGAGTTTTATCAAACTTTCAAGGAAGAACTAAAACCTATCCTCCTCAGACTATTCCAAAAAATTCAAGAGGAAGGAACACTTGCAAGCTCCTTCTATGAAGCCAGCATCACCCTAATACCAAAACCAGATAAAGACAACTCAATGAAAGAGAATTACAGGCCAATATCCCTCATGAACATTGATGCCAAAATCCTCAACAAAATTCTAGCAAATCGGCTCCAGCAGTACATCAGAAAGATCATACACCATGACCAAGTAGGATTTATCCCAGGAATCCAAGGATGGTACAATATCCGCAAATCAATAAACGTGATACATCACATAAACAAATTGAGAGATAAAAATCACATAGTCATATCAATAGATGCAGAAAAAGCATTTGACAAAATCCAACACCCTTTCTTGAGAAAAACTCTCAACAAGGTGGGAATAGAAGGCTCATACCTCAACATAATAAAAGCTATTTATGATAAACCCACAGCAAACATTATACTCAATGGGCAAAAACTAAAACCATTTCCCCTAAGAACAGGAACAAGACAGGGATGCCCACTCTCACCACTCCTGTTTGACATAGTACTGGAAGTATTAGCTATCGAAATTAGGCAAGAAGAAGAAATAAGAGGCATCCAAATTGGAAAAGAAGAAGTGAAGCTGTCCTTATTTGCAGATGACATGATATTGTACATAAAAACCCAAAAGATTCCATCAAAAAACTAATACACTTAATAAATGAATTCGGCAATGTAGCGGTATACAAAATTAACACCAAGAAATCTATGGCTTTTCTATACACCAATAATGAACTTACAGAAAGAGAGACTAAAAAAGCAATCCCATTTACCATCGCACCAAAAAAATTAAGATACCTAGGAATAAACTTAACTAAGGAGGTAAAAGACCTATACGCAGAAAACTACAGGACACTGAAAAAAGAGATAGAGGAAGACGTAAACAGATGGAAGAACATACCATGTTCCTGGATTGGTAGAATCAACATCATTAAAATGTCCATACTACCCAAAGCAATCTACAGATTCAATGCACTCCCCATCAAAATACCAACAGCATATTTCACAGACCTAGAAAGAACTCTCCAAAAATTCATCTGGAATAAAAAAAGACCCCGACTAGCCTCAGCAATCCTCAGAAAGAAGAATAAAGTAGGTGGGATCTCAATACCAGATTTCAAGCTGTATTACAAAGCCACTGTTCTCAAAACAGCCTGGTACTGGCACAAGAACAGACATATTGATCAATGGAACAGAAGAGAGAACCCAGATATCGACCCAAACCACTATGCTCAATTAATATTTGACAAAGGAGGCAAGAACATACAATGGAGTCAAGACAGTCTCTTCAATAAATGGTGTTGGGAAAACTGGACAGATACATGCAAAAAAATGAAACTAGATCACCAACTTACACCATACACAAAAATAAACTCAAAATGGATACAGGACTTAAACATAAGACGGGAAACCATAAAAATACTAGAGGAATCCACAGGCAACAAAATATCAGACATATGCCACAAGAACTTCTTCACTGACACTGCCCCTAGGGCAATGGAAGCTAAAGAGAAAATTAACAAATGGGACTACATCAAAATAAAAAGCTTTTTTACAGCAAAAGAAACCATCAACAAAACAACAAGAAAGCCCACTGCATGGGAAAACATATTTGCAAATGCTATCACTGATAAAGGTTTAATCTCCAACATCTACAGGCAGCTTATGCAACTTAATAAGAGGAAGATAAATGATCTAATAAAAAAATGGGCAACAGACCTAAACATAATATTTTTAAAAGAAGACAGAAGAAAGGCCAAGAGACACATGAAAACATGTTCAAAGTCACTTATTATCCGAGAGATGCAAATCAAAACAACAATGAGGTACCATCTCACACCTGTCAGAATGGCTATCATCAACAAATCAACAAACAACAAGTGTTGGCGAGGATGCGGAGAAAAAGGAACCCTCGTGCACTGCTGGTGGGAATGCAGACTGGTGCAGCTACTGTGGAGAACAGTATGGAGTTTCCTCAAAAAACTGAAAATGGAACTCCCATTTGACCCAGTAATCCCACTCCTGGGAATATATCCGAAGAAACTAAAAACACCAATCAGAAAGGATATATGTACCACTATGTTCATAACAGCACAATTTACAATAGCTAAGATTTGGAAACAGCCTAGGTGCCCATCAGCAGATGACTGGATAGGAAAACTGTGGTACATCTACACAATGGAATACTATGCTGCCATAAAAAAGAAGGAATTCTCATCATTTGCAGCAACCTGGATGGAATTTGAGAACATTATGCTAAGTAAAATAAGCCAGTCAATGAAAGAACAATACCACATGATCTCACTCATTTAGGGATAGTAAAGAACATTATAAAGTGGTGAACAAAAAGATAGATACAGAGACAGTAAAGCATCAAACAGACTTTCAAATTACAGGGGGAAAGTTTGGGAAAGGTGGGGGAGTTTTGAAATCAAACGAAGGACTTGTATGCATGCATATAAGCATAAACAATGGACGCAAAACTCTGGGGGGGGGGAGGGCATGTGTGGGTGTGGGGTGGGGGGGTAATAGTAAGATATGTACACATATAATACCTCAATAAAAATATTAAAAAAAAAGAATAAAAATTCAAAACAGTTAAAAAAAAAAAAAGAAATATCATTGGCAAATATGTTCTCCCATGCAGTGGGCTTTCTTGTTTTGTTGATGGTTTATTTGCTGTGAAAAAGCTTTTTATTTTGATGTAGTCCCATTTGTTTATTTTCTCTTTAGTTTCCTTTGCCCTAGGAGCTGTATCAGTAAAGATATTGCTATGACAAATGTCTGCTATTTTGTTGCCTATGGCTTGTTCTAAGATTTTTTATGGTTTCCCATCTTACGTTTAAGTCCTTTATATATTTTTGTGTATGGTGTTAGCTGTTGGTCTAGTTTCATTTTTTTGCATATATCTGTCCAGTTTTCCCAACACCAATTATTGAAGAGACTGTTTTGTCTCCATTGTATGTTCTTTCCTCCTTTGTCAAATATTAATTGATCATACTGGCTTGTGTCAATCTCTGGGTTCTCTGTTCTATTCCACTGGTCTTTATGTCGGTTCTTGTTTCAGTACCAGGCAGTTTTGAGAACAGTGGCTTTGTAGTATAGCTATATATCTGGTATTGTGATCC
Source organism: Eptesicus fuscus (assembly GCF_027574615.1). NCBI lineage: Eukaryota > Metazoa > Chordata > Mammalia > Chiroptera > Vespertilionidae > Eptesicus > Eptesicus fuscus. Next base: position 62,885,698 of record NC_072473.1, on the reverse strand, counting down.
CTCCAACATTGTTCTTCTTTCTTTGCTGCAGCTATTTGGGGTCTTTTTTAATTCCAGATGATTTTTTGGAGAATTTGTTCTAGGTCTTTGAAGTATGCCATTGATATTTTAATGGGGATTGCATTGAATTTATAGATTGCTTTTGATAATATGGACATTTTACTGATGTTGATTCTACCAATCCATGAACATGGTATATTCTTCCATTTGTTCATGTCTTCCTCTATCTCTTTTTTAGCATCCTGAAATTTTCTGAGTATAGGTCCTTTGTCTCCTTGGTTAAGTTTATTCCTAGGTATCTTATTTTTTTGTTGTTGTTGCAATGGTAAATGGGATTGCTTTTTTAATTTCTCTTTCTGTGAGTTCATTGTTGGTGTATAAAAAATCCATTAACTTATGGGTGTTCATTTTGTATTTTGCTACGTTGCTGAATTCATTTATTAAGTCTAGTAGTTTTTTTGATGGAGTCTTTGCGGTTTTCTACATACAATACCATGTCATCTGTGAATAAGGACAGTTTTACTTCTTCTTTTCCAGTTTGGATGCCTTTTATTTCTTCTTGTTGTCTGATTGCAAGTACTGGCTAGTACTTCCAGTACTATGTTGAAGAGGAGTGGTGAGAGTGGGCATCCCTGTCTTGTTCCTGTTCTTAGGGGAAGTGGTTTTAGTTTTTGCCCATTGAGTATGATGTTAGCTGTGGGTTTATCATATATAGCTTTTATTATGTTGAGGTTTTATCCTTCATATCCAACCTTGCTGAGAATTTTTATTAAGAAAGGGTGTTGGATTTTGTCAAATGCTTTTTCTGCATCAATGGATAGGATTATATGGTTTTTATCTCTTAGTTTTTTTTTATGTGGTTTATCACATTTATTGATTTGAGGATGTTGTACCATCCTTGCATCCCCAGGATAAATCCCACTTGGTCATGGTGTATGATCTTCCTAATGTAATGCTTCATTCAATTTGTTAAAATTTTGTTGAGGATTTTGCCGTCTATGTTCATGAGGGATATTGGCCTGTAATTCTCTTTCTTTGTAGTATCTTTATCTGTTTTTGGGATTAGGGTAATGCTGGCTTCCTAGAAAGAGCTTGCAAGTGTTCCTTCCTCTTAAACTTTTTTGAATAGTCTGAGGAAGATAGGTTTTATTTCTTCTTTGAATGTTTGATAAAACTCCCCTGTGAAGCCATCTGGTTCAGGGCTTTTGTTTGTTGGAAGTTTTTTGATTACTGCTTCAATTTCCTCCATAGGTATTGGCCTATTAAGATTTTTTTATTCCTCCTGGTTGAGTTTTGGAAGGTCATATTTTTTTAGGAATATGTCCATTTCTTCTAGATTGACCAGTTTTTTGGAGTAGAGTTGCTCATAGTTTTATTTATTTATTTATTTTATGATTCTTTATCTGTGGGGTCTGTTTTTATTTCACCTCTTTCATTTCTGATTTTGTTTATTTGTGTCCTCTCTCTTTTCTTGGTGAGCCTGGCTAGACATTCATTCATCAATCTTGTTTATCCTTTCAAAGAACCAGCTCTTGGTTTCATTGACCTTTCATATTGTTTTTTTGTCTCTATGGCATTTATTTCCACTCTGATCCTTATTATTTCCTTCCTTCTGATAACACTGGGCTTTTCTTGTTGCTCTCTTTTTAATTCTTTAAGTTGCAGAGTTAGATGGTTTATTTTCAGGTGTTTTTTTTTTGTTGTTGTTGTTGTTGTTGTTTTTGTTTTGTTTTGTTTTGTTTTTGAGGTAGGCCTGTAATGCTATGAACTTCCCTCACAGGACTGCTTTCACTGTGTCACAAAGATTTTGGAATATTGTATTTTCATTGTCATTTGTTTCCAGGATGTGTTTTATTTCTTTTTTGATCTCTTTGGCAACCCACTCATTGTTTAATAGTGTGCTATTCAGCCTCCAAGTGTTTGAATTTTTGAGATTGTTTTTACTGTAATTGATTTATAATTTTATGCCATTGTGATCTAAGAAGATGCTTGATATGATTTTAATCCTCTTGAATTTGGGGAGACTTTGCCTGTGTCCCTATATTTGGTCTATGTTTAAAAATGTCTCATGTACACTTGAGAAGAACGTATATTCTGTATTTTTGTGGTGAAATGTTCTGAAGATTTCAGTTAAGTCCATCTGATCTAGTGAGTGGTTTAAGATTGATGTTTCCTTGCTAATTTTTTTGTCTAGAGGATTTATCCAGTGATGTTAATGGGGTATTAAAGTCTCCTACTATGATCATGTTGCTGTCAATCTCTCCCCTGATATCTTCCAGAAGTTTGTTGTTGTTTTTTTAATGGATTTGGGTGCTCCTGCTTTGGGTGCATAAATGTTTACCAGAGTTATATCCTCTTGTTAGAATTATGAAGTGTCCTTTAGTGTCTTTTATTATGGTCTTCACTTTGAGGTCTATTTTTCCAGATACAAGTATTGTTACCCCAGCTTTTATTTCATTTCCCTTTGCCTGATAGATATGTTTCCATCCCTTCATTTTCAGTCTGTGTGAGTCTCTTGTTCTGAGGTGGGTCTCCTGTAGACAGCATATATATGGGTAATGTTTTCTTATCAATTCACTCAATGTCTTTTGATTGGAGCATTTAATCCATTTACATTTAATATTATTGATAGGTGCTTGTTTGTAGCCATTTCTCTATTTTATGTCTGTGTTCCTTCCTCCGTTTCTATTTCTTCTTTTTACAGCATTCTATTTAGCATTTCTTGCATTGCTGGCTTGGTAACGATAAACTCCCTTAGCCTTTTTTTTGTCTGTGAAGCTCCTGATTTCCCCTTCAATTTTCAGTGATAGTCTTTCTGGATAGAGTATTCTTGGATTCAGTCCTTTGCTTTGCATCACTTTGTATCCCTCCTTCCATTACCTTCTAGTTTGATGTGTTTCTGTTGAGATCATTTGATAATCTAATGGGGGATCCTTTGTAGGTAACTCTCTGTCTCTCTCTTGCAGCCTTTAAGATTCTCTCTTTGTTATTAGCATTTGCCATTGTAATTATGAAGTGTCTTGGTGTGGGTCTTTTGGGATTCATTTTCCTTGGGACTCTCTGTACTTGTGTAACTTTTTTTCTTCCCCATATAAGGGAAGTTTTCTGTCATTATTTCTTCAAATAGATTTTCTACTCCTTGGTGCTCTTCTTGTCCTTCTGGAAGCCCTATTATACATATGTTACTTCGTTTCATGTTGTCCCAAAGCTCCCTTAGGCTCTCCTCCTGCTTTTTAATTTTTTTCTCCAGTTGCTGTTCAGATTGTGCTTGTTTCTCTATCTTATTTTCTAACTCACTAATTCGGTCCTCTGATTCTTGCATAGGTTGTTGATTTTCTCATCCATCCGGTGTATGAACTGTACGACCATTATTCTGAATTCTTTTTCTGTCATGTTGCATGCTTCCATTTCATGAATTTCCTTTCTTGGCGACTCCTCATTTTCTTTCATCTAGGGATTGTGTCATCTCTCCATTCTGACTATCACCAGAAGGTTCACACGTCGAGTTGTGTGGGCCTGGGCCGTGTGCAGTGGGAGCTTCGCACCATCCAATTGTCACTGAAGAGCTCCGACACCAAGACATGTGGCTGCCGAGGGTTGGTGGGAACCATGCTCGCCCAGGATCAGAGTCACTGGCGCTCAGTGTGGCCTCGTGTGCGCACCTAGAATCAGGGACCCCACCTGCACTGTGCTGAAACAGAGACCCCACTGGTGTGTGCCGAAAATCAGAGTCCCCTATCGCATGCTAGGTGTCAGGGTTCCCCTGTGCCTGCATTAAGAATCAAGTATCAGAGTCTCTGTTTCTTGGTGCAGCCTCACACTGATAATCAGGATCCTTGTGTGTGCATGTGCCATGAACTGGAGTCACTGGCTCTTAGTGTGAATACACTGAGAATCAGGTTTCCCAGGCACATGCGATGAGAAACAAAGTCAAGTCACTGGTGCTCAGTGCTGCCTCTCACCTGGAGATTCAGGATTCCAGTTAGCTTGGGGGACCGGGTTGAACAGTAGCACTGTGTCAGCAGGAGGTCCACTCCTGTGCTGTGGAAAACAAACTTCTGTGTGTGCTTGCCCAGAATCAAAGTCAGGTGGCATTGCCACCCTGCATGTGTGTGGGGTTTGGTTGCCTGATTGCATTGCGGGGAACAGATTCCCAGTGTCCGCGAAACTCCCAGGATCAAATTCCTGTAGTGGCACTGCGGCCCTGTGAGAGGGGTGGGTCCAGAAGTTCCTATGGTGCTGCATCGAGACTGCATGGAGGGGAATGAGCTCTGTAATTCACAGAAATCTGCGGCCACGATGTCTGGATTCTTGGTGTCTGTGGGTCTGGAGCTGTGGCTACAGGTCTCTGTCGCCAGTGGCTGCAGGGTCCCGGTTTGCATCTGAGACCAGACTGGGTGGTGCTGAGGCCAGGAACCTAGTCTCAAGCAGCTCTGTTCTTCAAGATGGCATGGTCTCTATGCCCGTGCTGTCTGTCTCCGGAGTGTCCACGGTGGCAGTGGGGCTCCGCCGTCTAAGACAGACCGGATTGGGAGCCCCTTGGAAGACCTGCAGGACCTAACTGTCCCTAGCTCATACACATACACACCACACATTCCTCTATCACTCCCTCACTCTCTCACACTCTCTCCCTCCCTACCTTCCTGCCAGTCTCCATCTTCAGAATCTGGCCAGGAATATCATTTTTTTTATATATTCCTGAAAGAGTAACATCTTCAGGCTTCTATCAGGTGTTTTTAATTTTCTCAAAAGTTTTCTGAGATTATAATAAACTGATAAGCACTGAGACCTTGCATCTACTCATAGTGTCCTCATTTATTTTCAATGAGTCTGATTCCCATATAGCAGTGATGGCGAACCTATGACACACGTGTCAGCACTGACACGCATAGCCATTTCTGATGACACGCGGCCGCTGAGGCGGCCGCATGCTGAGGATGAAACATTTGCTGCTCCTGAGAATGAAACATTTGCAACTAGACTCTAGTCACAAATGTTTCATCCTCCCCTATTAGACACTCTGTGCCGGATGTCTGTAGGCCAATACAACAGAAGTCCGGCACAGAGCGTCTAGTTCTGGGACTTCCGGTTAAGCCGGGGTCTTTGCCCTCACTTCCGCCGGCAGAGCAGGGAGCAGAGGAATGCAGCAGGGGACGCATCTCTGGGGGCCCTACCATTACCAGTAGCCAAATAACAGTTAACCACAGCAACCATTATCTACTGTTCTGGGGTGTCATGGATTTCTAATCCATCATTACTGAGATAAGTGAGGGGGAGGCTGGGAGAGGCGAGGGTTTGTGGCGTGCTATGGGTGCCATTTCCCGCCATTAGAAATAGCAGCAGCCATTTTAATTCACATAAGGAACACCATCTTGCTCCATAGTGCAGACTCCATTTCACCACTATTACTGTTGTGTATCCTTATTAACCCCTATTTCTGCTTATTAACCCTGCCCTTTCCTAAAAGACAGTTATATGCACCATTTTGTGGTTAGTTAGGCTAGTTAACCCCTAATTGCCTGCAGGCCTAACAAGCTATCTATAATTCTATCTTCTGTCACTGCCCCTTTGATGGAGAACCCAAAAAATAATAAACTAAGGTTAAGTAAAGGAAGTAGTAGTAGCAGTGGCCAACCCTTTCAAGAGACATGGACTGAGATGTATGGCTTTATAGAAAAAAATGGCAGATCATTTTGCATTCTATGTACTGAAACGGTAGTAAGCAGAACGTGGAATATAAATAGACATTTTGAAACTAATCATTCCCAGCTCTTGGAAAAAAGTGAGGATGAAAGGAAGGAATACATTTCCAGGCAGCTACACTTTTATAAGAGCCAATCTAATTCCATCCTTAAATTTATAAAAGGCTCTACAAATTTAACATCTGCAAGTTTGAGCATTGCTCACTCTATAGCTCAGCATGGAAAAGCACTCAGTGAGGGAGAATTTATTAAAGAAACTCTCCTAAGATGTGCACCAGTTCTGTTTCACGATATGCAGAATAAAGATGCAATTATTAAGAGAATATCTGAGTTACCACTCAGTAGAAATATCATAAAAGACCGAATAATGAGACTGAACACAAATGTACAACATCAATTAAAAAGAGATATAAGGAAGTGTAAATATTTTTCAATCTCTCTTGATGAAACTACTGATGTCACATCACATGCTCAGTTGGCCATTATTGGTCAATATTCTGATGGTCTCACAATGAGAGAAGAGTTGATAAAGTTAGTATCAGTGTCAACAAGTAAATCAGGAAGCGAAATATGTAAAGTTGTTATACAAACATTTCATGACCTAAGCATTGATATCTCTAAAGTTGTGTCAGTGACGACAGATGGGTCACCAAATATGGTGGGGGAAAAAGTCGGATTTGTTAAATTGTTTACAGAAGCTATTGGACATCCAATTGTGCCTTTTCATTGTATTATCCATCAGGAGGCTTTATGTGCCAAGGCAGGATTCACCGACTTAAACGACTTAATGTCAGTTGTTATAAAAATAGTTAATTTAATAGCTGCTTGCCCCCTTCACAAGCGAGAATTTTCGGCACTTTTACTGGAGGTTGATTCCACCTACAGTGGACTGCTGATGAACAATAATGTAAGATGGCTGAGCTGAGGCAAAGTTCTTGAGTGCTTTGTGGAGTACTTTGAAGAAATTAAGGTATTTCTTGATGATAAGGATCTGGGAAACTTTCCTCAGCTTAATGATGATAAGTGGGTCAACACCCTGATGTTTTTTACAGATCTCTCTCTTCATATTAATGAACTGAACTTAAAGTTACAAGGTTTAGGCAAAAGTATTGACGTTATGTTTGGATACATAAAAGCTTTTGAAAGTAAAGTTAAAATTTTCAAGCGAGATGTAGAAACTAAAACTTACAAGTATTTTCCTCGAGGAACAAAGTATTTTGAGAAGGCCAGTGCAGCTGTACAAAATGAAATGGAACTCTTGCATATGAAGTACCAGCATGTTTTAGACTAGTTACTTGACCAGTTTAGTGATAGATTTAGTCAATTTAGAAGTCTAGAACAGACCATGAAAATAATTAAGTATCCTGATGTAGTAGTCTACAGTAGTTTGGAATTAAATGGTTTCCAATGGATGCAAATTGATGATTTGGAGATGCAATTTGCAGAATTTCAAAACAGTATCTGGGATCAGGTGTTTGTCGACTTGAGGTCAAAGCTTGAGAATGTGGAAAGGTGCTGCTTGGAGAATCAAGAGGAGTGCCACTACGAACAGGAAATTTGGAGTGCCTGGAACCGACTACCAGACACTTTTAGCACCCTGAAAAATATAGCAATGGCTTTACTCACAATTTTCTCCTCTACATACTTTTGTGAGGCCTTATTCTCAGCGTTAAATAATATCAAAACCAACAAAAGAAACAGATTGACAGATGAAGTTAGTAGCACTTGCTTGGGCCTGAAGTGTACAAAATACCAACCTTCAATTGAAGATTTAGCCAATGAAATTCAGCAACAAAAAAGTCACTAATAGGCAGGTTAAAGAATTCCCCCTCCCCCTCACTTATCTTAGTTCACGGCACCCCACACAAGCTAAATAATATCAAGACCAACAAAAGAAACCGACTGACGGATGAACAAAGAAGTCACTAAGCAGGTAAGTTAAATATTTAATTTTTGGTTTATTAAATACAATTATATATAAGAATTATACATTTATGTTATTTAAACTATAAATATCACAAAATAATGTTTTTTCCTCAAAGTGATACACTACCCGAGTTATGCTCAGTTTTTTGGCGAAGTTTGACACACCAAGCTCAAAAGGTTGCCCATCACTGCTATATAGCTTTACCTTGAGCAACTTTTCCATACAAAGCATCAATAAGAGATATTTGAAAAACCTCTCCTCAGAACTATGTTAACAAATATCAAATTGACCTTTTGTCAGTCTTTTGCATTGAGGATCCTTTCACTTAACTTACTTCTGCAGAAAAAGTCAAAGTAACTTTTGGGAACATCAATACAGAAATATGTAGCTTCTCTTTGAGTAATTCTCATCATGTAGACATGATTTATTTTGATAATAAAATACTATATCCAAAAATAGTTTATAAATAATTTGCTTACTGTAGGCTAAATAGCACAAAGATCATTAGGATGTTTGTTTACATTGTTGAAATGCTTCTAACTGCTCCCCCCTGCCAGACTGATAGCTCCTTAACTGCTCCCCTCTGCTGGCCTGATTGCCCTCTAACTGCCCTCCCCTGCCGGTCTGATCACCCCCAACTGCACTCCCCTGCTGGCCTGATCACCCCCAACTGCCCTCCCCTGCCAGCCTCATCGTCCCCTAACTGCCCTCCTCTGCCGGCCTGATCTCCCCTAACCACCTCTACCTTGGCCCCCGCCACCATGGTTTTGTCCAGAAGGAAGTTGGACATCCAGAAGATGTCAACCCAGTCTAATTAGCGTATTACCCTTTTTTAGTATAGATGTTTCTATCTCTCTCTTCCTCTCCCTTCCTCTCTTAAATAAAAAAATATATATATATATTTTAAAAGGTAATTGTATTTTTAGTTTTTTTGAGGATTCTTCACACTGTTTCCATAGTGGCTGCACTGGTCTGCATTCCTACCATCAGTGCACAAAAGTTCCCTTTTTCCCACAGCTTCACCAACATTTGTTGTTTGTTGATTATTTATGACAGTCATTTGACAAGTGTGAGGTGATACCTCAGTATGATCTGAGTTACAGCCAATAAACAAGATGTCCAAATGTTAACTGAGAAGGAAGTGAGTTAAAATTCACTAAAAAAACTAGATTTGTGTTTTAAAATTATACAAAATAAACAATGAGGTAGAAATAAAGATGCAAATGAGCAATTATTTCTTGAGCTTTTAAACAGGCCAAAGAGCCTAACTGTTTAGCATTGCTTTTTAAAAGTTGAGAATAAAAGTAATATTATTAATGCATAATCTAGATATAGATGGAACAGCAAAAAATCAAAGACCAAGACAATTAGGTAAGTAAGTGGTCACATTACAAGGCAAGCAATGTGAATGAAACATCCAAATGTGGAAGTTGAATGCCTTACATAAAGACATGCAAGAGGAAACTCAATCAACATATCGGTTCAATTCAGTCTTAGGCATATAAAATCATGATGGAGTTAAGGGCAAAATCAACTGGACTTGTAGTTGACTTATAAGATCAAGTTAATAAGGGTAAGTTAAAAGGATACACAGCAGAGCTACATGTAAATCCGAGAAATACTGAAGGAGAAGATTAAAAGTTAGTAGTATAAGGAAAAGTACAAATAAAAAATTAAAATAGGCTATATTCCTCTGCACAGACCAAAGATTGAGGTGAGCTATGTAGAACAGTTAGAAAATCACAAGTAATTTCTAAAGCCTTGCAATTGCTTTTGTAAAATTCCATCACACTCTTACTGGTAAAATATATTTTAACCTCTCCCTCCATATAGTTCAATTTGCTCAAAGGATGGAATATAAAAAAAAAAAAAACATGTAAAGTCTCTTGATTTAAAATTTCTTGGCACAGGTCTAAGAATCTTCATTTTGACAAATATCTGATTGTGATACATACTAAAGTTTAAAGACCCACTACTCTTAGTCTCCTTAGTACTTCATATAGACTTCAGCAGATATGACTACCCATCAAAGAGGTCTGAGCAGAAAAGTGACATAATCAGACTTATGGCTCCCATGTTAAATATAGTCTGTAGGGACAAGGAAACAAAAAGACCAGTTTGTAAGCTACCATAGTAACCAAAGTGGGAAATGATGGTGGATTGGACAAAGGAGGTAGCAGCAGTGATGTTTTCATTCTTGGCTTAAAGATAAACTGGTCATCCAATTCAGTTTACCAGGAGAAATGTTCCCAAATGTACCAGTCAATGATCTTTTGGTTATATGTTACAAATTAGTATGAACTAGAAAAAAAGTAACTTATTGGTTTATGCAACTGAGAAATTAAATTTTTCAGGAATTAAACTGTTGTCAAATTTCTCTCTAACATTTGCTCATTCTATACCATCTATCTCATATTATCTTATATTTTATATCTTGTTCATTTCTTATTTATTTCTATCTTATAGCTCTACTCTTTTTTAATTCAATTTTGTTTGTCCATTTATCTATTTCTTTTTTGTTGACCCACCTCTTTCATACTGAATACAGGGTTTCTCAGTGTAGTAACTGGAGTAGAGAGATTATATATCTGTATGTAACTCCAGTATTACATATTTCTAGCCTGCAAACCAGAGAAAGAATGTCTTCTTTCCCTGTATTCATATGTAAAATTTGAGGAAATGATTTTATTGCCCTGGGTGCCTTTCTTCTTTGGAGGATTAGTGAAGCTAAGAAAATAGGTTATGATAAATTGTCAGAACTATGATATTAGTTTCTATTTTGACAACATCTTTAGAACCACAGCATGGATAAGGGAATGTCCCCACCCCCCTCCTCCTGCCCCAAAATGTGGTTGAGGTTGCCAGAAGAAGGGAAAATAATTCTGAATATATTAAAAACCATGAGATGTTCACTATACCTTGCTTGAGATTATGGAATTATGCTTGTATATTAGCAAAATTATCTTTCAACGTCCTTCATGGAAACTATTTTGCACTTTAGAAAATTATCATTTCTCTAATAAAACCTTGATTATTTTTAATGAAAAATAATTTACATGACTGCAATACTATATCCAAAAATACTACAGTTAATTAAGAGAATTATAAAAACTACTGAGATCTGGAAAATGATCATAAAACAGCATTTAGGTGTTTAACATTTATATTATGTTACTTTTATTTTACAATAATTAATCCATTCACAATTCAATTGGCACAGATAGAAAACTAATTATTTTAATTTTTTACACCTACAAAATAATAAAATGCATTGTGATTATCATTGGAATTGCTTTTTCTTATAGTAATGCAAATAATAGGCCACTTAATTTTTCTTAAAATCCTATCTAATAATAGACAAATATGCAAATTGACCATACCTCCGACACACCCACAAGCCACACCCACCATCCAATCAGAGCGAGTATGCAAATTAACTCAAACCAAGATGGCTACAGCCACAGAGAGCAAGGTTTCCTAGGTAACAGAGGAAGCCAAGCTTTCCGCCTGCCCTTGCCAGGCCTAAGCCTCCACTCAAGCTACAACAAATGGCGGCAGAATGGAGCTTGAGAGAGCCGGCCAGGGTTGCCACCGGCAACAGGGGAAGCAAAGCTTTCCGCACACCCTGGCCGGGCTCACCCACTTAAGGCAACAAAGTTTCAATTATAACCCCAACACAAATGGCTGCCGGCCTCAGAGGGAGCCCCAGGCTTCGCTTGGCTCCGCTCCAGGCTACAGAATTTCAATTGTAGAAGGAAAATAAATTCCAGATACCAGAGCCTCCGCTTGGGTTACCAGGGGGCGTGGCTGGCCTGCAAACCACCACAGGCCCCTCGCTCAGGCTGCCCCACACCCCAGGGGAACCCCCGCCTGATCCGGGATGCCCTTCAGGACAAACCAGTTGGCCCCCACCCCTGTACCAGGCCTCTATCCTATCCAATAAAAGAGTAATATGCAGATTGATTATCACTGCAACACACAATATAGCTGCCCCCATGTGGTCAAAGATCCTGCACCCATGTGGACACAAGATGGCCACCACAGATGGCCAGCAGGAGAGGGCAGTTGGGAGGCATCCGGCCTGCAAGAGAGGGCAGTTGAGAGGGACCAGGCCTGCAAGGGAGGGCAGTTTGAGGTGATCAACCCTGCAGGAGAGGGCAGTTAGGAGTGACCAGGCCAGCAGAGGAGGGAAGTTGGGGGCAAACAGGCTGGCAGCGGAGTGGTTAGGGGGTGATCAGGCTGGCAGGCAGAAGCGGTTAGGGGCAATCAGGAAGGCAGACAGGCAAGCAGTTGGGAGCCAGCAGTCCTGGATTGTGAGAGGGATGTCCGACTGCCCGATGTGGGATCGGGCCTAAACGGGCAGTCGAACATCCCTCGAGGGGTCCCAGATTGGAGAGGGTACAGGCTGGGCTGAGGGACAACCCCCCTCCGTGCACGAATTTCGTGCACCGGGCCTCTAGTAAAAAGATAAAACACAAAACATGATCGTTAAAAATGACAAACTGATAATCTGTTTAGAAATCTATTTATAATAAAAGAAAAAGATACCGGGATGAGGTAAGGAGGTGGGATTGGAGAAAAGAAAGACAGGACAGCGGGTTCGGGAGGTCTACGAGTCTTCAAGAGGCTGTACCATTGTTTATTAACTGTGTAATGCCTTTTATACACAAAACACTGAATAGGAGGTCTGTGAAGAGGAATGTACTCTTTGTCCCTCTTAATCTCTAAGGGAGAGATAGAGCAGAAGGACAAATTCTTGGTACAGCAAATCTCAGTAAAATAGTTACAGACTTCTTGGTAAGCCATGAAAGGCTGTTCTCATTCTACAAAGGTTGCTCTCATTCAAATTAAATTACATACATGTTATCATTTTTAAAACTTGAATGTCAAGAGCAAAACTCTGGCTATTAAATAATAACAAAACAATAAGAGAGAAATCAAAACTATGGACATGTTAACATTTTTAGCTACTAAATGAAAGAAAGTCTCTTGTGCTGCTGGTGTATATTTACTTAGAGTCCTTTGTCTTGGCTGCGCAAGACTTTCAGAATAATGGCAGCTAACAGATGCTAGTATGAGCAGGAACATGGTTGAAGAAGTAGCTTCAACTTCTTGCTTTTCCACAATCTGCTGTACTTGAGTCATTAACTTCTTCAAATGACTCTATGTTGGCATCTCAGTCCCTTGCGTAGCTTTTAGTTTTCTTCTTCCTCTGCTTTGCTGTTATTAGGGTAGTATTTAGTCCTTCTGAGTGAAGGGACACAGGAGCTTGTCTGAGTCCATTGTGGTGACATACATAACGCTCCGGCACCCGAATTGGCTGTATTGCTCCTTCTGGAAAGATATAAAACACAACCTCTTCCCCACATTATTACTGAATCTGATAAAACTCTTTTCTGGTTTATGCTTCCTTCTACCTAGCTGACTCGGAGGAGGCTATTATTGTACAGGAGGCTTGATGCCTTTAACCTGCTGTACAATCCTCTGTATCACAATTTAAACATTTTTAAAGTCTAAAAAGCATGACTGAGCTTCTCTTGAAGTGACACATAACAACTGTCTCCCCCTTTTATGTTTTTTAAATGATTTTAAGAGTAAGATTGGCTCTTTCTATAATTGAGTGATATTTATTTTGCTAGATTTGATTAGGTTTAAGTCCTCGGGGATATACCCCTAAAGTTGGTACAGGAAGGTGGATAATATACTGAGAATATTGCTTCTAATAAAATATGGAAACTCTCGTTCTCAAATAATATTTTAAAAACTGAAAATTAAATGAAAAGTTCCTCTGAAATAGTGTGCCTTATAGTAGCTGTTTTAATAATTTTTGCTATACTTACTATATAAGTACTATTACTATAGGTTGATGGGCTCTGTAGTAAAATCTGTTAAGGTATAAATAAGAGCTTGTAATTCTACTGAAATATAAGGGGTTTGAAGGACCTTTGCTTCCCTGCTGTAGTAGATCTAGCCTTTCTAGAACTGGATCTATCTGTAAAAATGGTTAATGCCTGAGGTATAATATTTCTTTTAATGTGGCAGTTAATATTAATCCCTGTGTTATAAATAAAGTAAACCACTAAGCCAGGGTCCCGGTAGAATACAACACATTAAACATTTTGACTTTTATGTAAAAGGGTGTATACACATGATCTGGAAGTATACATACCGACCTTCCTTGCCCTTGGTCCTGGGCAACCTGTAGTAATGTACAGGTGCTGACTGCTAGTATGGAAAGGTGTCTTTACTGTATTTATTTCTGGACTATTTTACCTTTGTTCTTTTGGGCTATTGCTTATTCTGTGGCTGTAACAGTTCTATAAGGTCTTCTCTGGGATCCGTCGTAGCAGGAATCTATATGGGCTTTTATGGATATATATGAAAACATATTCTCGACCAAAGGTTAATAAAAAAATCTTTTCTGTAAATTAGATTTGGGATCCTTTTGATTTTTGTCTAAATTATTTTCCTTTGGCTTATTTTGATACTATAAGATTCTATGGGTATCCCGTTATTAGTATTATAAATGAAAATTAATGTTTGAGTAAAAATTTTAAAGTAATTAAGGCTTTATGTAATTTACTTATAGGATATTTCTTTTAAGATATTATTCTATTAATCTCCTTTTTTGTATTATTATGAGGCTTTTGTAAAATTTTTTAATGTAGTCTTGATAATCTTTTATTTTTAATTTTTGTACAGAAATATAATTGCTTTGGATTTATTGTATGTTAAGTAATTTTACTATGAGATAGATTATTAATAAAGTTTTGTTAATACTTTAGGAACATTTTTTTGTCTAGTATAATTAAGTTTTTATGAATACTTACTTATTTTAATTATATAATTTAAATTAATCTGAAATAAAGTTTAATTTAACTTGTCCTGGATTATGGATAATAAATGATATTGTTTTTGCTATTAATCTTTAATTTTATATAAAACTTATTAGAGAGGAAAAATATAAATTATTTACCTTAGTTTAAAAGGCTAAATATATAGACTTTTAATTACAATTCTTATAACATTTGAAGGAAACCTTTTTATTTTTATTTAAGAATCTTTGTCTTTCTTTTTATAATATGTAACCTGTATGGCTGTAGTTTGAAGGTTAAGTATATAGGCGACTAGCTAGCTATATTATAAGTACTTTTATAGTAAGGCTGACTACTAATTTACTTTTAAATTTAACATTTTAATAACAATCTTAGTTTACCCTGTAAATATTAATGGAAAGGATTATTTGTATCCCTGAGAAAGCCCTGAGTATTCCTGGTGTTAGGCTGGATTTAGATATAGGGTAGCTGCTGTTAGCTATGTCTCTGTTATCTGGGTCCTGATCTGAGTTGGGTGTGGGAAGCGTGAAGCGGCCATGGGGTAGGAGACCTCCCTTAGAAGGGGCGAGGGTTTAAGCCCCTGTAATGTTGGGGGGGTGAGGCTCTGTGCCCCACCTCTGTTGACCCCCAAGTTCTCTTCTGATGGCCCCTCTGCGACTGTGCCTGTCTTAGGTTTTTCCTTCCCTGAGGAATCTTACCCATCTCTGGCTAACCAGCCATCCTCCAGGGCCAAGCAGGGTGATGTGAGGTTTAGTTCTGTCTCCTTGGTAGCCTATGCCCCCGTGGCCTCCACACCCAGCACCTGCCTTGGGATCCCCTCACCTGCTGGTGGGGCCCCGGCATTGATTATATATCTTGGGGAACCCAGGTTTCTTCTCTAGGGAAAGCCTAGCTTACGCCATTGGGTGAGAGACAGATCTACGGTACTAGCCACTATGAGGCTTTAACCTCAGTATGAATAGAGAGCTCAGGTAACAGCTGTGGGCAATTGGATTGTGAGAAGTGGGTCCCTCTTGGTAAAAAGAGCAAGAAGGGCCAATATAGAATGCTCAAGTGCCCTTCTAGTAGGTCCTCCACACAGTGGAAGGGATTAAATCCTTTTATGTCCTTTTAAATTGCTGTTAAATATTCAAAGAATTAGTTTGTAAGTTTGTTTGGGATAAATGTATAATATGCTGTTGTAAAATATAAAAAATGATAATGATATTGTAGAATAATATTATGTAAGGATATTCTTTGCTCTAGGTATGGCAATTTAATTTTAAACTGTTTATTTCTTTTTGTATAGACAAGGTCTTAGTAACTTTCTTAGAATGTTTAATTAAATTGTTTACAAAGACATTGGCTTTTCTTTAAGCTGAAAACCTTGATTATAATTTAATAAGCTAATATATTTAACTAAAGTAGGTATCTTTATTTAAAATAAAGTAAATTTATGTCTGATTTTACAAGCCGTAAATGTTTCCCCACCTCTAGCTTAATGTAGGAGGCTATATAAAGTTAGGTAGTAAATAGTGGCTTCTAATCTGTTCCTAGATTTTACTTGGATTTAATTATTTAAATATTGGTTTCTTATGTAACTTAATTTATATGAGATCTTGATTATATTTTAAAAGTCTAATTTATAAAGTAACTTAAGTAGGTATCTTTAATTAAAAAGTAAAGAAACTTATTTAGTAAAACTTATAGGTTTGATACTTTATTGGTCTGATCTAAAAGTATGGCTATATTTAAGAAATATATTGTTTTTGCCCTTCTTACAGGCAGAAACCTTTATAATATTTAATATATATGTATAAGTAAAATATATTAATTTTTATTTGATAAAGCTTTTTATGTGATTTCAAGTATCAATCGGTTTAATTTAAAAAAAATTTATTTTAAGAGAGAACAGATTTTTGAACATTTCGGGGCCCAATAAAATGCCTAAAAGTCACTCTCAGTCTTGAAGTAACTTGGAAAGATTAAACAGATATATATATATATATATACACACACACACACATATATATATATGCTTTAAAAATTATATACCTAAATTATCTTAAAGAACATCAATTATATTTAAACTGGATTATAGAATTAATCCTCTTTTAAAATCAGACCAATAACTAATATATTTTGAATTCCTAGTTATTAGAGAAAATATAACTTTTTATTTTCTTAACAATACATTTTTATATATTAGGTAATATAATTACTATATTTATATAATTTCTCCTAATTTAATCTGTACTGTGAACATTTAAAGCTGGCAAGTCAAATATTTTTAGTAGTTCTTAGGTTGATAGTACTTTTATATTCTAAGAGAAATATAAGATATAATTAATTAATAGCTTTAATTCTGTCCTCTAGATTTTTCTTATGAGGCAAATTTAAACTTTACTTTTTATTTGCCAGTGGCTCTGGAAAACAAGTTTGGTGTTTTTGTTTTTGTTTTTGTTTGTTTGTTTTTAATATATTTTATTGATTTTCCACAGAGAGGAAGAGAGAGGGATAGAGAGTCAGAAACATCGATGAGAGAGAAACATCGATCAGCTGCCTCCTGCACACCCCCCACTCGGGATGTTCCCGCAACCAAGGCACATGCCCTTAACCGGAATCGAACCTGGGACCCTTGAGTCCGCAGGCCGACGCTCTATCCACTGAGCCAAACCAGTCTTGGCACAAGTTTGATTTTTTTGAATGTAAATTACTGTATACTTTAAGATGGCTAATGGCAGGAAACTATATTACCTGTCTGCTGGGGGGAGGGCATCTACCCCTTCCTCTATTAACAAAGGGCGTAGCCAGTTACCTGGGCTACTTAGATCTTTATAATTAATACTAGAGGCCCGGTGCATGAAATTCGTGCACGGAGGGGAGTTGTCCCTCAGCCCAGCCTGTACCCACTCCAATATGGGACCCCTCAAGGCATGTCCGACTGCCCGTTTAGGCCCGATTGAAAGGATCGGGCCTAAACGGGCAGTCGGACATCCCTCTCACAATCCAGGACTGCTGGCTCCCAACTGCTTGCCTGCCTGCCTTCCTGATTGCCCCTAACCGCTTCTGCCTGCCAGCCTGATCACCCCCTAACCACTCCACTGCCAGCCTGTTTGCCCCCAACTTCCCTCCTCTGCCGGCCTGGTTACCCCTAACTGCCCTCTCCTGCAGGGTTGATCACCTCAAACTGCCCTCCCTTGCAGGCCTGGTCCCTCTCAACTGCCCTCCCTTGCAGGCCGGGTGCCTCCCAACTGCCCTCTCCTGCTGGCCATCTTGTGGTGGCCATCCTGTGTCCACATGGGGGCAGGATCTTTGACCACATGGGGGCAGCTATATTGTGTGTTGCAGTGATGATCAATCTGCATAGTACTCTTTTATTAGATAGGATAGAGGCCTGGTACAGGGGTGGGGGCCAGCTGGTTTGCCCTGAAGGGTGTCTCTGATCAGGGTGGGGTTCCCTTGGGGCATGGGGCAGCCTGAGCGAGGGACCTGTGGTGGTTTGCAGGCCAGCCACGCCCCCTGGCAACCCAAGCTGAGGCCCTGGTATCTGGAATTTATTTTCCTTCTACAATTGAAACTTTGTAGCCTGGAGCAGAGCCAAGCCTGGGGCTCCCTCCAAGGCCCGCAGCCATTTGTGTTGGGGTTATAATTGAAACTTTGTTGCCTTAAGTGGGTGGGCCCGGCCAGGGTGTTCGGAAAGCTTTGCTTCCCGTGTTGCCAGCAGCAACCCTGGCTTGCTCTCTCAAGCTCCATTCTGCCGCCATTTTTTTGAATTTGTTTACCTTCTATAATTGAAACTTTGTAGCTTGAGTGGAGGCTTAGGCCTGGCAAGGGCAGGCAGAAAGCTTGGCTTCCTCTGTTACCTAGGAAACCTTGCTCTCTGTGGCTGTAGCCATCTTGGTTTGGGTTAATTTGCATACTCACTCTGATTGGATGGTGGGCGTGGCTTGTGGGCGTGTCGGAGGTATGGTCAATTTGCATATTTGTCTATTATTAGATAGGCTATTATTTATCTATATTGTAACAATTTCTTTGAGATTCTAGAGTCAATTATAATTATTCTAAAGTATTTACTTTGGATAAATTCTATTACAGATAAATTTAATTATTTTCTTGAAGGCTTTAAAAGTTTACTTTGACTGAGTTTTATTAGTATCTTAAAAACTACTCTTTACTATGGAAATGCGAATCCTGCTGCTGGAATTAGCTTGAATTTCTTTCAAGGAGACTTTTTCTTTCAAGGAGACTTTTTCTTAGGAAAAAGAACCAGTTCTGTGTTTTTCATTTCTGTAGCCCTTGTAAAGAGTTAAGTCTAGTTTAAGACCTATCTAATATCTGAAATCGGACTGTGTGCACATTTTGCCTTATACCAGCTTTCTCTTTACACATGTACAGATATCCCAGACACATTTCTAAATTTTTAAAACCTTTTCATGGCGAGACAGAAAACTTTTAATTTAACATACTAGGAGAGTGGGCTTCTATATTGAATCGACATGTGTCTCCCTTCCCCCATATCCTACTTACTTCAGGGGAAGTATTAGCAACAGATCCAGCCGAATTTATTTTTATGCTTAAAAGATAGAAACAGATCTCAACTTTTTTCTTTCTTTTTCGCTTTCTGATGTAATAACTAACACCCAATTTGGCCAAGATTTGCATTTCCCTTCGAGTTCTCTTATAATTTTTAAATAAGACATTAAGTAATCTTATTGCAAGTAATCTTATTGTGGGAGAGCAGATAGCCCTGCCCTCTTCTGCCACTCCTGAATCTCTCCGCACTAGAGGCGGCTTCAGCAGTGGAGTTTCACTTATTATAGATTTTAACTTCCATAGACACACTAAAATTCTAATTTGAACAAGTAACAACATTATTCTGTGATCACATAGATTTCAACATTTGCCTCTAAAGGGCATTTTCTCTAAACTCTACTTGTCCCAGGCTTTACTCCCAACTATCAATAAATTGCTCCTCCCTTACCTTAACGAGTGCACTCTTTATTCAGAGGAGATCCTCACTGTCTGCTTCCCAAGTCCTCCCTCAGGTCCCTGTTGTTTGGGCACCAATTTGTCAGGGCCAGCCTGACAGGTTGAACCGGGCTGAGGTAGGGAGGTGGGATTGGAGAAAAGAAAGAAAGACAGAACAGGGTTCGGGAAAGAAAGACAGGACAGGGTTAGGGAGGTCTATGAGTCTTCAAGAGGCTGTAGCACCGTTTATTAACTGTGTAATGCCTTTTATACACAAAACACTGAATAGGAGGTCTGTGAAGAGGAATGTACTCTTTGTTCCTCTTAATCTCTAAGGGAGAGATAGAGCAGAAGGACAAATTCTTGGTACAGCAAATCTCAGTAAAATAGTTAGACTTCTTGGTAAGCCATGAAAGGCTGTTCTCATTCTACAAAGGTTGCTCTCTTTCTACTGATAACCACCATCCAAACAAGTCTGGGAAAGCTGTGTGGGTAAGGGTCCCAGCCTTGCTAGTCCCTTCAGGTGCAAGGACTATGTCAGCTTACACCCTGGGACCAACACCAGACCAAGGGACCCTATTGGTGCACAAATTCATGCACTGGGCCTCTAGTCAATGATAAGAGAGAATCATTGATTGGCTGCTTCCTGCACACCCTTTACAGGGGATTGAGCCCACAATCTAGGCGTGTGCCCATGACCAGAATCAAACCCAAGACCCTTTATTCTGCAGGCCAAGTCTCTATTCACTGAGCCAAACCAGCTAGGGCCAGTCCTGCACTTTTAAAAACAATGTTTATCTATCTACTAGATAGATCTTTATTTAAAATCTGTTTATTATCTACATTTATTTAAAACCAGTCCTGCATTTTTGAAAACCTGTTTATTTATTTACTGTTTATTTATCTACTGGGGTCCCTCAGCCCAGCCTGTACCCTCTCCAATCTGGGACCCCTCGAGGGATGTCCAACTGCCTGTTTAGGCCCGATCCTATCAGGCCTAAACAGGCAGTTGGACATCCCTCTCACAATCCAGGGCTGCTGGCTCCCAATTGCTCGCCTGCCTTCCTTCCTGATTGCCCCTAACCGCTTCTGCCTGCCAGCCTGATCACCCCCTAACCACTCCCCTGCCAGCCTGATTGATGCCTAACTGCTCCCCTGCCAGCCTGTTTGCCCCTATCTGCCCTCTGGTGTAGGCCTGGTCACCCTTAACTGCCCTCCCCTGCAGGCCTGGTCCCTCCCAACTGCCCTCCTCTGCTGGCCATCTTGTGGTGGCCATCTTATGTTCACATGGGGGCAGCCATCTTTGACCACATGGGGGCAGCCATCTTGTGTATTGGAGTGATGGTCAATTTGCATATTACTCTTTTATTAGATAGGATGAGTATTCCAATATCTTTAGCATACATATAAACCAATATGGATTGAATATTGAGAAATTCACCTCAAAATAATTGAACTTCCTCTTTTTAAAATGATTTCCTATAGACCATTAATAAAATGGATAAGTACCCTATGGGAATATGTATAATAACAATTTTAAATGTTTTTTTCTGATAAAATTAAGTTCCATTTTCAAATACTGTCTTGTTTCCACTGAATGTAAATTCACATAACTTTTCAGTTCAAAAGCCATGTTGACAATGATGCCTGTTTAGTATATTCAATTACTGGCTCATTCTAACATACTTGGATAAAGAGCATATTTGAAACCATAATCCACTGCTTTTATTTAGTTTTCATTTATCTGAAACACATCAAGTTCAGATTCCCAATAGTATATACTAGTACTCTATCTTTGCTAATACTTTCTGATCTTTGAAAACTTGTATCCTTCTTGTCATTCAGATCTTAATCCAGACACTATTCTTAAAAACACCTTTTCTGACCACCCAAAGTAAAACACCTACACTTTTTAGCAAAACATCTTAATTCACTTATCACTATCTAATATTTTTTTTTTGTTTGCTTCTTGACATTTCCTTTCATTATTTTATGAGAGCTTAGATCTTGTCTATTTTGGTAACTACTTCTGAGTGATAAGAGCATGTACTTTTGCAAGGTTGACCTTAAACATATAACTTTTAAATGATTTACTAGGTAGTAGCTATTCTTATTCAGAAACTATAAATGTCAAGATTTTTAAATATATATATATGTGTACATATATATGTATACATATATATATATTGAAATGGGAGGGCTAGGTGAAGATAACTTGAATTTAAAGATATAGATTCCTTTACAGGTTTTTCAGAAACCTGTACAGGTTTTTCTTCTGACAGTTGAATCAGACAGCTGCTAGCACATACAGTTGTGAGTACATGAAACACAGTTTATTCTTGTATTGGTATTTATTAATTATTGTATTATTTTCCATACAAACGACTCTAAACCTACTTTTGCCAACCCTTGTATAACAAAACGCTAGTAAAATATTTTTAAAAACCCCACATTTCTAACAAATTGCCATGACAAACCCCAGATAACTTTTTGGTACTGTCTCAGAATGCATGGGTTAAATTCCATTTATATGAGATAGTCTGTTTTTTTTTTTTTTTCTTTTAAAATTTGTCTTTAACATTAATTGTGAAATCTATTAAATTGTTGTACAACCAAATTTGCACTGCTCATGTAAAACAGCGTGGTGAGCAGCACCCCACTGGGAATACTAAAGCAGGTTCTAATCCACTAACCCAGTGGTCGGCAAACCGCGGCTCGCAAGCCACATGCGGCTCTTTGGCCCCTTAAGTGTGGCTCGGCGTTAGAACCACTTTTTCAAAGTAGACTTGCCCAGGCCAAAAACTGACTTCTGCGCATGGGCCACGAAATTTCAATTGCACTGTGCGTGCGCGCCCGCACGTGGTATTTTGTGGAAGAGCCACACTCAAGGGGCCAAAGAGCTGCATGTGGCTCGCGAGCCACGGTTTGCTGACCACTGCACTAACCCATTCTGTGACCTTCACTAAATCAATTCACTTCTCAGGCTTAGTTCCTCATGTAAGAATGCAGAGGTTGAGTAGATTACCTCTAAGTTTCCTTCCACGTCTAGTTTTCTGAAAATATGAACTATTTTTGCCTGAAATGACAACATGCTTGAATTTCTAAAATAACAATATTTGTCTTTCTTGCCCAGCATTCCACAACTAGGATCTAGGTTTATTCCATATTTTTTCACCTATAGAAATATTTATGCATTATATTATTCCTCAGATAATATAACATGCTTATAAAACATGCATAGCAACTGCATATGGGAAATACTTTGCAAGATTGTTAACTGTGTTTCCAATTTGAAATATTCATTCCCAATCATTTTATTTAAGATACTTATTTTTTAAATATATTTTTGTTGATTTCAGAGAGGGAGGAAGAGGGAGCGAGAGATAGAAACATCAGTAATCAGAGAGAATCATCAATCGGCTGCCTCATGTACACCTCACAATAGGGATGGAGCCCACAACCCGGGCACGTGCCCTGACCAGGAATCAAACAATGACCTCCTGGTTCATAGGTTGACGCTAAACCACTGAAACATGCTGACCAGGCTATTCAAGATATTTATATGGCATATTAGTAAGATTATATTAGCCACTGCTGATTTCTCAATCACAACTGATTTCTCTTCTATTATATTCCCATGATGTTTTGTGCCTCTATTATTGTATTATTTTATAAATTGGAGATATTTCTGTATATGTCTGACTCACATACTAGTTTAAAGGCCTGGAGGATAAGAATTATCTCATGTTCATCATTGGACCACTCAATTCTTGGAATAGTCTATTATAAATAGTAAACTATCAATAAATTTCTCGAATTGAATTGATTCAAACTGAATTGACTGAAGCCATATGTATTGTTATTATTTTAACTCACATGGGAGATTTTATTGATCAAACCATCATTAATGACAGGATTAAATAAAAGTGTTCCTATTTTGAATTATGTTTAAATGCAATTCCATTCCTTCATATTTTATTTAACTTAATAACTTGAAGCTATGATTATGTTAAAAGATCAATAATTTTTGATATTTTAACTGCTATGATGTAGACACATAAAATCTGCTTCTGCTTTCCTTAACATGTAAGTTTTGAGATTAATAAAGTATCACAGTAAATATTCCTATCTTGTCACTTCTGAAAGATATATTTGATTCTTTACATGTGATCATTTTTCTAGACTCTGAGTATTGGTAGACTTCAGAATTATATTCATTCTATCAAAGACTTAGGATCAAAATGAAATTATTAAAATGGGAAATTACCTTATGGATATTGTATTTTGAAAGTAGGAACACAACAGGAGAACAGACCTCAAGTTCCCATTTTAGTTTGAGCTTATATTTTCATGAATGTTTATTATATATGGCACAATCAATACGTAACATAGTTTGGTAAGACATATAATTGTCATATTCTTCATTTTTGCTTCATCAAGCTCATCAGTTCTGCTCTATAAAACAAGTTGTATACTTAATTACATATGTGCCTTATCATTTGAAAACACTTTGAATAATCTGTCACAGTGAGCATACTAAGGTATTGTCATCACTATGAAGCATGCAATTTAATTTTTAAGATTGCTATTTTAAGAGTGGTACATAAATATCTTCATTAAGAAAAGCCCACAGAAATTCATGATATGTCACAGGTAAATTGGAGATCCAGAGACATACCCCAGAATGAAAGGATTGGTAAATAATAATAGACTCTCCAAGATATGCAGGGTAGACTCTTGTTCATCTTTATGTACTTTATATACTTGAAGACAGTAATTGTGATTTATTACCTTATGGAGTGTATTCAAATATAGAAGATTAGAATTTCTTATAAAATTCACACAGAATTATCAATAATTTCATATAAAAGTCAAGATAAAGCAAGGTGAGATTATTAGTTAAGTGAGAAAAAATGAAGACCATTGTGGAAAAATATAAGTTAACCATGACTCATTCTTAAAATGTTGCCAAAAGCAAGTTAATACACAGAGCAAACACTCTGTTAAATAAGGTACTCAAGTTATGATAGACAGATGATCCATTTAGTAATACTAACATCTTGTGTTACCATATACTTTACAGTTTAAAAAGCACATTCTCATATACTACCTCATTATCATTGTTCTTTACACGCTTCATGGATTGTCAGCTGGGATTAATATTTTTAGTTACACAAAATGAAAATAAAGCTCCCAGGGATATTTTAAAATAATTTTTTAAAATATATTTTATTGATTTTTAAAAAGAGGAAGGGAGAAGGATAGAGATTTAGAAACATCAATGAGAGAGAAACATCTATCAGCTGCCTCCTGCGGGTTTACTGGGGATGGAGCTGGCAACCAAGGTACCTGCTCTTGACCAGAATTGAACCAGTACCCTTCAGTCCACAGGCTGATGCTCTATCCACTGAACCAAACCGGTTAGGGCGGGAGTTAAGTTCTTTACTCAAGATCAAATAATGTGAGAAGTCTATGAAGCAATGTGAACATTTTGAAATAAGTAATCTTTACAAGTATAATGTATAGGAATCAAATGAACTAACTGCCAGTAGTGATGATTACATGGGAACTTGAAGAATCAGAGCCCTAAGTTTTGCACATGTATAATTTAAGAAGCCACCAACCCCAGTGGGCCGGTGTGGATCAGTTGGTTGAACATTATCCCATGCACTGAGAGGTTGCTGGTTTGATTCCTGGTCAGTGCACATGCTGGAGTTGCAGACTTGATGTTTCTCTCATAGATGTTTCTCTCATAGATGTTTCTCTTTCTCTCTCCCTCCCTTCCTCTCTTTCTAAAATCAATAAAAACATTTTTTTAAGAAGAAGCCACCACCAAACACACACATTTCTCTGAAAATAACTAAGTAAATTGGATGAAATATGCTTTTTTAAAAAAGCAAAATTATTCCACAAGCTTGTAAGAAAGTGAGAATACACAAAATCTAAATAATAATAATAATAATAATAATAATAATAATAATAATTAAGAGCAGAAAACCAGAGAGATAAGCAGAGAACTGAAACTGGCCTTCTATTGGGATATTTAACATACCAGATTAACTTGTGCTTCAGTTTTCACCAACTCATAGGGGGAAAGGTACAGAAAACAAGATATTGGAGTCTAATAGTATAATTCTTCCTGCTCCAAATAAAGCTGGTGTACCCAAATGCTCCACTCTTAGTATTAAGTGTGGACTTAAAATAAATCTCTACCTCCTGGAAACTGCAAAGGAAACTTTCCCATCTTGAATAATCATGTTGATTGAAAGAAGAAAATTATATTTCCTCTGATAATTTACAACAAGCCTGCCCTCATATGGCATTACAGCCTAATATTTGCTCTACTTGGGTAGTCTAAAAATTATCAAGTTTTGAATTTAATTAAAATTATCTATGATTGGTAATCCTCACTGGTGCTTGGTGTAATCAATTCTGAATCCTCTATGGAAGGATGAGAGAATAGAAGACATAGAGATTCGTATAAAAATGTCATTTTAGAAGGTGAGAAAAAATAGTATGTAGCAAAGGAAATCTTTAAAGAGATAATGGTTGATATTTTCCCAAAAATGATAAATGACAATCATCTACATATTTAGGTAGCCCAATGAATCCCAAACATGATAACCAAAGGAAATATACATTGCAGACTATGAAAGACTATGTACAAACAACCTGGTTTATTAAACAGGTAAATTGTAAGGAAATTTTTAAAAATATATAGCAGGAACCTACATATTTCAAGTGACTAAAGAAACAATTTAAGAGAAAACAAATTTTAAAGAGTCTGAGTGAACTCTCATACTCATTGGATATTTGATCATATTGAGAAATTATTATATACACACATAAGTTTCCTTGCTCTGACAGATGAGAAGGCCAAGAAGCAACAAAAATGATAGCAATGAGCACACCTAGTGCCAGATCTTGGTTTCAAATACAATCCTTCAAGAAAATCTATGTGAATACTTTATTAATGTCCATATTCCTTGTAGAATGTACATTCTATGAGAACTGGAACTGTTTTTAACTTATCATTATACTCTTTGTGCCTAGTACAGTTACTGATCTTAATAAATACTTGAAATATTTATTGAACATATGAATAAATGAATGTTAAAAGAAGTTTTAACTATTACAGAACATGGCCAAAGTACATGTTCCTTCAGATCAGATATGATGCATTTATATGTATATACATGGTGGCTTGGATTTTGCTTGGTATATATGACTACCTAAGAAATACTTGCTGTTTTCAGAAAAATTGACCTATGTCCCATCTCACAAGAACTGTGAGATCTGATCAGACTTTAAGTAAACAATACCAAATAAGAAGAATGGAGAAGAAGAAAGAGGCCATTAGCAAAGTAGGAAGTAGCAGACAATTCACAGAGCATACAAGAGTGGAAGGCAGGAATAATTCTTTAAAACCTCATATTTCTATAAATAGACTGAGAATAGAATATGCCCAATAAATATGGTGACACTAATATTTTCAAAAAATCTATTAAATATATCTTCATAAGCATCACAGAGTTTTCCTGTAATAGAATACTTCCAAGAAATCAATGGATGATTATTTTGGTTCAAAGGAGCACCCCTAAAAACTTCTGTGCTATACACCCTGTCAATGCCCCCTTCTTAGCACGTACTATTTCTGTACACACTTGCCAGCCTTATAACCACCAGGAACTGCGACTGTTTGCTGATGGCTTTCTCTGGCCTCTTCAGGTTACTGTGCCAGCATGCAGAGCAAGCCATAAAATCCAGAAAAATAACAGCTCCCTTAAGTAGTTTTCAAACAATAACTGATGGGAGTTTGTAAATAAAAATCTCACTCCTCTCTCTCTTTGGGTAGAGTAAATCTAAAATTCCACACTGGCTCTCAGACTTCCTCAGTGCTATTAAGCTCCAATTGCCATGCTATATAATAAAAGCCTAATATGCAAATCGACCAAATGGCAGAACGACTGGTGGAACGACCGGTCCCTATGAGGTGAACTGACCAACCAGGGGAAGATGCTCAATGCAGGACCTGCCCCCAGCCTGCAGGCCCCAGGCCAGCCAAGGCGGGTGCCAGCAGGGGACCCCTGATCACCCTGCCAGTCGCCCCACAGATCAGCCCTAATTGCTGGCCAGGCCTAGGGACCCTACCTGTGCATGAATTTTGTGCACTGGGCCTCTAGTCATTTATAACTTGCTTTAAAATACATGTATAATGACTTCTTCCCCTTCCTTTTTTCCCTTCTCTGTCTTGTCTTTGCTTCCTTACCAGAATTTCTGGTGATCGCCACCAAAATAAACTACTTGCACTAGCATCCTTATCTCAGGATATTCTTTTGGAAGAACCCAAGTTAAGACATTCTACTTGAAGCTGTGATGCCAGTTATGTTTGAATAGGGTTTTGTAAACAAGGTGGGAGTTTTACCAGGTGAATTAGATATAGCAAAAGTTCTATGCAAAGGGAACATAATAATTAAAGGCAGACATAAAACAATGCATGTTTGATGAACAATATAAGGTTCAATATGGCATAAACATTTTAAAATAAATAAAGTTCTGTCAGATATTAGCAGAAATTAAATGGTGAAATGTCCTGGTGCCAGGCTAAACTTTCAGCTTATGGGTAATGACACTTTCCTACTCATACAGGCACTGTCTTCATGTTTCCTCACCTCATTGTGGAGATATAACACTCAGAACTACATTTTTTATTTAAAAATATTTCTGAGTTTTATCATTGCAGTATGTAACACTTTTTTTTTAATTCTACTGGTCATTTCTTAACATTGCTATTGTATATTTGACCCAGAAATTGATGTAAAGCACATACAAAATCTGTTAAAATGGAATTCATTAATTTTTAAATGACATAAATAAGGTGTGAATGCCAAACAAAGCAAGTCTGTGGAAAAGATAAGCTAATCTATGATAAAATAACATTACATTACACAGCAAAACAAATTACATTGCTGGTGATGCCGGAAACCGAACATTGTCACTTGGTAGTTATGTGAAAAGGGAACCCGGGAAAGCTGGTCAACCTTGAAGTTAAAGGTCAGAGCCAGCCAAGACCGGTTTGGCTCAGTGGATAGAGCGTCAGCCTGCGGACTGAAGGGTCCCGGGTTCGATTCCGGTCAAGGGCATGTACCTTGGTTGCGGGCACATCCCCTGTAGGGGTTGTGCAGGAGGCAGCTGGTCGATGTTTTTCTCTCATTGATGTTTCTAGCTTTCT
This sequence comes from Eptesicus fuscus, assembly GCF_027574615.1. Lineage (NCBI taxonomy): Eukaryota > Metazoa > Chordata > Mammalia > Chiroptera > Vespertilionidae > Eptesicus > Eptesicus fuscus. Next base: position 62,857,051 of record NC_072473.1, on the reverse strand, counting down.
ATCCCTCTCCCTTCCTCTCTGTAAAAATTCAATAAAATATATATTTAAAAAAAAAAAGGTCAGAGCCAACCACTCCTTATCTAATTGAGACAATGGTAACTGAGGCAACTTCCCCATCAAATAATCATGTAAATCCTTACTGATAAGATAATCTGTCTGTTACTGGAATTACCTGCCTAAGGGCAATGGGTGTATCTCAGGACCCCAATAAAAGGGATGGCAAAAGCCAGAGCAGTGGGTAGTGCTCCCGCTAGAGGTGGGCTCCTGCCTGGCCCCCCATTTACCCAAATTAACTCTTTTCCAGTCTCTTTTCATTTTGATTGCGGCCTTCTCCAGAAACCGGACCTGAACGGGAACCCTGAAACACGCGGGACATGACAAGGAATCCCACAGGTGACATATAGAGTTTTGAATGCATCAGACACCAGTGTTAGCAATATTTTAGTAAGTTTTTTAATGACCTTGAAGGAGATTGACATCTGTGGTGCAATATAACACAAAATAGCTTGTTTCAAGACAATGCCCCAGGAAATTGTAGTTGCTAATATTCCAGTCTCCCACAGAAACTGTTAATTCAGTGATGAGCTAGTTACTTGTGTACATGTTTTGAAATTATACCAGAGTCAGAAAGAAGGGGAGAAACTGGTAACTGCATTTGCTGTCCAGTCTTCTTTGCAGGGAAGTCTGACAACAGCTATCTCAGGGGCAGCAGGGAGGCTATTACCTATCGGGCTGGTGGCAGTCTTTGTCTGGTTTACCTGGTGCAGGAGCATAGATAAGAAACCACATGCCTACAGCTTTCAGAATACAATAACTGTTCAGAGCAGAGTGAGGTATTTATAGGGGGCCTCAATTTTCAAACTCAAAATCAAAGAAACTATATGTTAGTCCTAAAGTTCAAGAGTGGTTTGTTGTTTTTTAAATTATCTCATGGAAATGATTGACTAGTTTTGTTTCCTCTAAAATCTAAAACAAAATCAAAATAGCAGATATAATGCGGATTAGTAAAAAATAAGTTTCTAAGTAGTGTTTTTTTTTCTTGATATAAAATTAGAGAATTCAGTTTCATTAACTAAGCCAATAGAAATTCTAATGAGTTATCTCTTTGAGGAATGGAATTATTCAATAAGGTGACCATTATTGACAATGTAAAATAGTGATTTTTAAATCTCTTTAACAGCTTTAAAAACAATAATTGGCAAGCATTTGTTATTATTAACCTATAAACATACTTTTCTCTGTATAATGGCACCCTCATTTTTTACTTTACTCTTCTCTGTGGCCAATTATAAATGAAAATGTGTTTATGGCAGGTCACATGCAAAATGTGTGAAGTGATCACCTAAAATGAGCATTATATGTGTGAAGGAAAGGAGCCACATGCTAACCTGACAAGCTCAGGGGAGGCCTACGTGGCAGTCTTGCAAACTCAGAGACCTGAAATAACCACAAAGGATAGTTTGAAAATTAAATATTTAACTACAAACAGGTTATAGTGGGTAGTCATGTCCTTGTCCGATATCTTCCCTGACAAAGGTCAACTTAGATCTTTTTTACTGAGCCCATTTGCCTTTTTGCCTCTAAGATAACATATCTGTGAGATGTCTGTGAGATGTCTGGGTAACTTGTAACTTCCTTCTTTTGCTGGAGCCCCTGGGGCACAACCAAATGTGGTGGGCGCCAGGACAGATACTTCAAATTCCTTCATTATCATGTTAATTGTTCCTGTACCCATCTAAGTATGTGTCCATCATTTTACTTTTTATCCAATCCCAGGGGTTTCCCACCGTTTGACTTTATCCCACCTCCTTAATCCGTCACCAATGAATTTCATGTAGCCCACCTATGTCCCTCCTCTGATGGCAATGTATAAATACAGATGTAACCCACCATTTCTTCGGAGCATTATCTCAATTCATTGAGGTTCTGCTTCCCGGAATATGTCGACATTTTGGCTCAAATAAACTCACTAAAATTCTTTACAGGTTTCAATGGTTTTTTCGTTAACATATGCATCAGATTTAAGGTATGAGTTCTGAAAATATACAATCCTGGAGCCAAAACTAAATGGAACCTCAAGTGAATGTAAGTCAATCCAGCTAGAAATTAGAATAAATATATTATAGCTATGTTGAAATGATGAATAAACTCTTCTTGAAAACTAAATTCTCTACACAAACAACCTCTAAGCTAAGACATTCAAATGCAGATAAAAGCAAAAAAGGAGACAGCAGGAGAGAGAGAGAGAGAGAGAGAGAACCTATGGAAAGAGAAACTGGAAACCCACAACAAATTTCTTTTTCTATAATTTTCTGCCTGATCTGTCATATGCCTATCGTCCACTCAAGCAGCAGGATAAGTTGACCTGTTCTCCAATTTACTAATTTGCCTTATCATCCAGTATTAACTTGCACTCTATGTAAACCGGCACACACACACAGTATCTGAAATGTGAGCATAGATTATAGATAGTAATTCAATAGTCAGGGGATGTGACTTCAGGTCTCACACAGTCTATTTTTAGCTCCTGACTTTCTCTGAATTGAATTATAGTAAAGACAAGTCACAGATGACCAAACAATCGATTGAAATTTCGCTGAACAGGATTATAGGGGATATGTCATAAATGTTTCCCAAATAACACTAGATATTAATTAAATCTGTTTCCTAAACTAATACATGGAAAGATAATTCTCTTTTCTTTCCAGAGATGCAAAATATTAGTTTGTTTCTCAAAATTGGGACATTTTCTTTTCTAACTCTTAGGTTTTTTAACTTAATGAAATAATCATAGTATAATTTAAATAAACACTTGGAAAGGTAGGTATTAGTGGCATATACTCAGAAAGAAAGCATTTAGATTAAAAAAATATTTTGTGTCTTCCACAATACTCAAATAATTTTCTAAATTGAAGTAAATAACATTTTTGAGAAATTATACTCATCTGATATTGCTTAATTCATGTTAGATTGCAAATAGTCTTCAAAAGAGAGACTATTCTAATCAATCTTCTTAAAATATTCAGGTCGTGATTGAATTAAATGCAAGTACATAAACAAGCCAAATTAATCCAGAATTATCAGTTAATAGGTGCTGATATTAATATATAAAATTAACTATCAGATAAATTGACAAATGTCTTCATAAAGTTATTTATCATCACTTAGCAATAGCTCACCTGATTCCTCATAATTGCTAAATAACAATAACATTTCTATTAGCTACTGATGAATATGCTGACATAAGACTTCAGTTAAAAAGCTTTCTAACAGAAGTACCATTCATACTGGGTTTCACATTGTTTTTTTTTTTATTTCGTTCCTATATTTTATTATATTGATAATCTTTTCTAATATGCCTCTTTGAAATACTGTTTATATGCTTATCTAGAAGGTAGGATTGTAGGATAGGGAGGACACAATAGCTGATAGTGATAGCTATGTTTTTTCTATTTTAGAAAGCCTGTATTTGCTTCAATTTACAGAAAACCTGGAGAAAATAATCCCAGGTGTTTCAAAAACTCTTAAACTATCTCCATAGTTAAAATATTGCTCCAATATGAGACTTTCAAAAATTATTACAGTTTCACTGGGCTAAGCACTGGGAATGCAGCAGTGAGGGAGACAGGCATGATTCCTGCTCTTGTGAAGGATTATATTTTTAATGCAAGAGATACTCAAGAAGTAATTAGACCAATGACGATTGCTCTGGGTATCCTACCTAATAAAAGAGTAATATGCAAATTGACCGCACCTTTGCTATGCCCAAGCCACGCCCACCAGCCAATCAGGGCGAGTATGCAAATTAACCCAACCAAGATGGAGGTTAATTTGCATACAAACCTGGGTCTGGGGAACCTCCTCGGCACCCAGGTCACTCCCAGCTGGCCATCAGGCAGAGGCTTTAGGCTTGGGAAGGGGCCGAGCCTGCCATTGGAGGTTCTGGGTGGGGGGAACTCCTTCCCAAGCCTAAACCTGGGGCGGAGGCTTTAGGCTTAGGAAGGGGCCAAGCCTATTATCAGAGGAGCATGGGGGGGAGCCCTTCCAAAGCATAAAGCCTGGGGCGGAGGCTTTAGGCTTGGGGAAGTGCTGGGGGGAACCCCTTCCCAAGCCTAAACCTGGGGCGGAGGCTTTAGGCTTGGGAAGGAGCCAAGCCTGCGATCGGAGGTTCTGGGCAGGGGGTGGGAGAGACGACCCCTTCCCAAGCCTAAACTTGGGGTGGAGGCTTTAGGCTTGGGGAGGTGCTGGGGGGAACCCCTTCCCAAGCCTAATTCCTGGGGTGGAGGCTTTAGGCTTAGGAAGGGGCCAAGCCTATTATCAGAAGTGCGGGGGGTGGGGAGGGACCCCTTCCCAAGCATAAAGCCGGGGGAGGAGGATTTAGGCTTGGGAAGGGGCTGAGCTTGGGATCAGAGGGAAGGGGAAAAAAAATCAATGGAAACATACCCTCAGGTGAGGATAAAAAGAAAAATAAAGAAATGTCATATTCTATGAAAGACACATCTTGAAAATGCTTAAATAAATTTGTCATTTTTTCAAGGTGAAGGGACTGGGGTCTGTGTTGATGAAAATACCTTGGCAGCTGTGGTGACTGACAGTGGCTGCAGCAGAGGGGTGATGGGGCAGGTGCCTTCCCCTGATCAGCCCGGTAGCCTCAAGCAAAGGGAAGCCAGACTGTGGCTTAGGTCCATAGGACATCCACTGAGGGCTCCCAGTATGTGAGAGGGGGCAGGCTGGGCTGAGGGACCCCTCCCCAGTGCACGAATTTTGTGCACTGGGCCCCTAGTTATGATATAAATGTGTAAATTGCTAACAAGGCATTGTGAGAGGTAAGCTGACCTATTTAGGAAGGGGTGATGGTCACCAAAGATATTTTTTGAGGAGGTGACATTTAAACTGGTATCTGAAAGATGAATGGTAAGAAGAATTGGTTAAAGAATAGGGTGAAGTATTCCAGAAAAAGAGAATACATTAGAATGCACTGAGGTAGCCAAAACCGGTTTGGCTCAGTGGATAGAGCGTCGGCCTGTGGACTGAAAGGTCCCAGGTTCGATTCCGGTCAAGGGCATGTACCTTGGTTGCGGGCACATCCCCAGTAGGGGGTGTGCAAGAGGCAGCTGATCGATGTTTATAACTCTCTATCCCTCTCTCTTCCTCTCTGTAAAAAATCAATAAAAATTAAAAAAAAAAAAGAATGAACTGAGGTAAAATATAGCACAGAAGTACTTCAAGAAGAATCTCATGGCTTGAGTACAATCAACATGAGTGACAGACTTAGATATACTGATAGGGAAATTTCAGAGGCCAGTTCCCATGAATATATATATTGATGTCCCCAAAATTGTATATATACTTTAACAGCTGATAGCTCAATTTTGAAAATGAAACATATTTTAATAAACGTTGTCTTTATAATTATTCAAAGTGTGTACACATTTTTGGGATACCCTATATATATATACATATATGAAAACAGAAATACATTAAATAGTTATACATTTTAAGAAGGAGAAGGATATAATCATATTTGTGTTTTAAAAGTTACTGTGGAGTTGGCACATCAAGAAGATGGCAGATTACGAGGTACCAGGCCTTCATATCCACATGGAAACATTTTTTAAAAACAAGAGACTGGCTAAAAATAACTTTATAGGAGCTATGGCAAACAGTGAAAGGTCTAAACAAACAAACAAAAAAAGACACATTGAAAATAGTAGGAGACATTATGGCATTTTTATTTACCCTTGCCCCAGCATGGCATAATGTGGTCATGTTTCCAGTTCCCTCTATTGAATCAGGTAAAGCATAGTGGACTTTGTTTGTGACAGTCTTACTGGTCTAGAGGTTTCTTAATGAATGTGGCTCTATTTCACATAATTCAGATTTCAAAGAGGGAAAAGTACCATAGCTTGTATCTCATGCTAGGAGAAACCACAGAAAGAAGCAGCCATTGCTCATGAAAGCTGTGGGGAGGTGACAGACCTACAGACATCTGGAGCAGGAGATTATGGGTAGATGAACAGAATAAAGCAACTCAGACCCTGGCCCTGGCCCATGGCTCAGTTGGTTGGAGCATCGTCCCATACACCAAAAGGTTGCAAGTTTGATTCCCAGGCAGGTCACATACCTAGGTTTCAGGTTCAACCCCTGGTCAGGGCACGTACAGGAAGCAACTGATCCAACTGATGTTTCTCTCTCTCTTTTCCTTCCTCTCTCTTTAAAATCAATAAAACATAGCCTGGTGAGGATTAAACAAACAAACAAAAAACAAAAACATTTAAGACCCCAAAAAGAAGCAGTGATGAGACTCATTAAGAAATTAAGATATTTTAGAGTTGCCATATATATGCCACCCAGGAAATAAAAAATCATACTCACACAAGGCCATGCAAAGTATATGCCAAGAAAAAGCTTGATAAGAACTTATACCATCATATTGGACTGATTACAAGTTTCAGAACACGCCCTGATAGTTAGCAAATATCTTCATATACAGGGAACCAGTATTCAATTGCTGACAGAAATGACTGTTTTTTTCAACAATTAATTTTCACAACCAACAACTAAAATCACAATGCATATAAAGAAACAAGAAAACACAGCTCATTAAAAGAAAAGAATATGAAGTGGCAGAAACCCACTGAAGAGCACAAGCACCACGGAGTGATATCCACGTCATCATAGAATTACATGTCCTTAATCCCCTACCCTGTTATCAACAACAAAAGCTTGGCATCTATCCACAAACAAAAGTGCCTGTGTAAGAACGGTGGGATCCAGAAACATATACCAAGGAACACAGGAGGAATCTTGGCCACCTGGGCTGTCAGACCTTAGTACCAGATGTGGTCCACACAATGGTCTGTGAACTGACTCCAACCCTTCTCAGCCACCAGTAGCAGTTACAGAATATGGCTTGGAAAGACATCCATGGACAAAAGAGCCTTTGTGAAAGTTGCGTTTTCAGAGGATAAATTTCAGAACTCCTTTAGAGCAAAGAAATACAAGTTTGTAGAGACAGTAGAGAATGGAGAAGGTGTGCAAAAGCTTTTTAGTTTGATGTAGTCCCATTGTTTATTTTTTCTCGTTTCCCTTGCCTGAGGTGATATATCAGAAAAAATATTAGGAGAAATGTTTGAAATTTTACTGCCTATGATTTCTCCTAGGATTTTTATGGTTTTGTGATTTAAGTTTAAATCTTTTACCTATTTTGAGTTTATTCTTGTGTTTGGTATAAGTTGGTGGTCTAGTTGCAGTTTTTTGCATGTATTTGCCCAATTTTTCCAACACCATTTATTCCAGTGATGGGCAACCTTTTGAGCTTGGTGTGTCAAACTTCGCCAAAAAACTGAGCATAACTCGGGTAGTGTGTCACTTTGAGGAAAAAACATTATTTCGCAAATGTTTCATCCTCAGCATGCGGCCGCCTCAGCGACTGCGTGTCATCAGAAATGGCTACGCGTGTCAGTGCTGACATGCGTGTCATAGGTTCGCCATCACTTGAATAGACTATCTTTACCCCATTGTACGTTCTAGCCTCCTTTGTCAAATATTAATTGACTGTAAATTGTGGGATTATTTCGGGGCTCTCTATTGTGTTCCATTGATTTATATGCTTCTTTTTATGCAACTACCATGCTGCTTTTATAGCAATGGCCTTATAGTGTAGTTTCATATCAGGTGGCATGATACCTTCAACTTTGTTCATTCTCAAGATTGTTGTGTCTATTTGGGGTCTTTTGTGGTTCCACATACATTTTAGGAATATTTGTTCTAATTCTGTGAGGTATGCCATTGGCATTTTAATAGGAATTGCATTGACTCTATTGATTGCTTTGGGTAGTATGAACATTTTAATGATGTGAATTCTTCCAATCCATGAACATGATATATGCTACCACTTATTTATGTCTTCTTCAATTTCATCCTTAAGTATCCTATACTTTTTTGAGTTCAGATCTTTTACTCCCTTGGTTAAATTTACTCCTAGGAACCTTACTTTTTGTTGCAATTGTAAATGGGATTGTTTTCTTTCTGATAGTTTTGCTTTCTTATCATTATTGGTGTATAAAAATGACAGTGGCCGAGACTGGTTTGCCTCAGTGGATAGAGCGTCAGCCTGCGGACTCAAGGGTCCCGGGTTCGATTCCGGTCAAGGGAATGTACCTTGGTTGCGGGCACATCCCCAGTAGGGGGTGTGCAGGAGGCAGCTGATCGATGTTTCTCTCTCATCGATGTTTCTAGCTCTCTATCCCTCTCTCTTCCTCTCTGTAAAAAATCAATAAAATATATTTAAAAAAAATGATAGCGATTTCTGAATATTAATTTTGCATCCTGCTGCTTTATAGAATTTATTTATCAGTTCTAGCAGTTTTGTGGTAGAGACTTTAGGGTTTTCTACATACAGTATTGTGTCATCTGTAAATAATGACAGTTTTACTTCTTCCTTTCCAATTTGGATGCCTTTTATTTCTTCTTCTTGTCTGATTTCTGTGGCTAGGACTTCCAGTACTATGTTGAATAAAAGTGGTGAAATGGACAACATTGTGGTTCCTGATCTTAAGGAAAACAATTTTATGTTTGTTTTTTTCTGTTGGGTTTGATGTTGGCTGTGAATTTTTCTTTTTCTTTTCCATTTTTTTATTAAGGTATTATATTTGTACATATCTTACTCATTGCCCCCCCACCCCACTCCCATACATGCCCTCACCCCCCAGTGATTTGTGTCCATTGGTTATGCTTATATGCATGCATACAAGTCCTTCGGTTGATCTCTTATCTCCCCCACCTCTCCCTAACCTTCCCACTGTAATTTGACAGTCTGTTTGATGCTTTACTGCCTCTGTATCTAACTTTTTGTTCATCAGTTTATAATGTTCTTTATTATCCACAAATGAGTGAGATCATGTGGTATTTGTCTTTCATTGACTGGCTTATTTTGCTTAGCATAATGTTCTCCAGTTCCATCCAGGTTGCTGCAAATGGTAAGAATTCCTTCTTTTTATGGCAGCATAGTATTCCATTGTGTAGATGTACCACAGTTTTCTGATCCAGTCATCTGCTGACGGGCACCCAGGCTGTTTCCAAATCTTAGCTATTGTAAATTGTTCTGATATGAACATATGGGTGCATATATCCTTTCTGATTGGTGTTTCTAGTTTCTTAGGATATATTCCTAGAGTGGGATTACTGGGTCAAATGGGAGTTCCATTTTCAGTTATTTGAGGAAACTCCATACTGTTCTCCACATTGGCTGCACCAGTCTGCATTCCAACTAGCAGTGCACGAGGGTTCCTTTTTCTCCGCACCCTCGCCAACACTTGTCATTTGTTGATTTGTTGATGATAGCAATTCTGACAGGTGTGAGATGGTACCGCATTGTCGTTTTGATTTGCATCTCTCGGATAATTAGTGACTTTGAGCATGTTTTCATGTGTCTCTTGGCCTTCCTTCTGTCTTCTTTCAAAAAGATTCTATTTAGGTCCGTTGCCCATTTTTTTATTGGATCATTTATCTTCCTTTTATTAAGATGTATAAGTTGCCTGTAGATGTTGAAGATTAAACCTTTATCAGTGATAACATTTGCAAATATGTTCTCCCATACAGTGGGCTTTCTAGTTGTTTTGTTGATGGTTTATTTTGCTGTGAAAAAGCTTTTTATTTTGATGTAGTCCCATTTGTTTATTTTCTCTTTAGCTTCCATTACCCTAGGAGCAGTATCAGTGAATAAGTTCTTTCAGCATATGTCTGAGATTTTGCTGCGTGTGGATTCCTCTAGTATTTTTATGGTTTCCCGTCTTATGTTTAAGTCTTTTATCCATTTTGAGTTTATTTTTGTGTATGGTGTAAGTTGTGTATGGTCTAGTTTCATTTTTTTGCATGTATCTGTCCAATTTTCCCAACACTATTTATTGAAGAGACTGTCTTGACTCCATTGTATGTTCATGCCTCCTTTGTCAAATATTAATTGAGCATAGTGGTTTGGGTCAATATCTGGATTCTCTATTCTATTTCATTGGTCTATATGTCTGTTCTTGTGCCAGTACCATGCTGTTTTGAGAACAGTGGCTTTGTAATACAGCTTGAAATCTGGTATTGAGATCCCTCCTACTTTATTCTTCTTTCTCAGGATTGCTGTGGCTATTCGGGGTCTTTTTGTATTCCAGATGAATTTTTGGAGAGTCCTTTCTAGGTCTGTGAAATATGCCGTTGGTATTTTAATGGGGAGTGCATTGAATTTATAGATTGCTTTGGGTAGTATGGACATTTTAATGATGTTTATTCTACCAATCCATGAACATGGTATGTTCTTCCATCTGTTTATGTCTTCCTCTATCTCTTTTTTCAGTTTCCTGTAGTTTTTCGCATATTGGTCTTTTACCTCCTTAGTTAAGTTTATTCCTAGGTATCTTAATTTTTTTGGTGCGATGGTGAATGGGATTGCTTTTTTAGTCTCTCTTTTTGTAAGTTCACTATTGGTGTATAGAAATGCCATAGATTTCTTGGCATTAATTTTGTATCCTTCTACATTGCCGAATTAATTTATTAAGTCTATTACTTTTTTGATGGAGTCTTTCAGTTTTTTTATGTACAATATCATATCATCTGCAAATAAGGACAACTTTACTTCTTCTTTTCCAATTTGGATACCTTTTATTTTTTCTTCTTGCCTAATTGCGATAGCTAATACTTCCAGTACTATGTCAAACAGGAGTGGTGAGAGTGGGCATCCCTGTCTTGTTCCTGTTCTTAGGGGAAATGGTTTTAGTTTTTGTCCATTGAGTATGATGTTTGCTGTGGGTTTATCATATATAGCTTTTATTATGTTGAGGTATGATCCCTCTATTCCCACCTTGTTGAGAGTTTTTATCAAGAAAGGGTGTTGGATTTTTGTCAAATGCTTTTTCTGCATCTATTGATATGACTATGTGATTTTTATCTCTCAGTTTGTTTATGTGATGTATCACGTTTATTGATTTGCGGATATTGTACCATCCTTGCATTCCTGGGATAAATCCTACTGGGTCATGGTGTATGATCTTTCTGATGTACTGCTGGAGCCGATTTGCTAGAATTTTGTTGAGGATTTTGGCATCTATGTTCATGAGGGATATTGGCCTGTAATTCTCTTTCATTGAGTTGTCTTTATCTGGTTTTGGTATTAGGGTGATGCTGGCTTCATAGAAGGAGCTTGCAAGTGTTCCTTCCTCTTGAATTTTTTTGAATAGTCTGAGGAGGATAGGTTTTAATTCTTCCTTGAATGTTTGGTACAACTCCCCTGTAAAGCTGTCCTCCCCCCCTGGGCTTTTGTTTGCCAGAAGCTTTTTGATGACTACTTCAATTTCTTCCATAGTTATTGGCCTATTGAGATTTTTAGATTCTTCCGGATTGAGTTTGGGAGGTTATATTTTTCTAGGAATATTTCCATTTCCACCAGGTTGTCCAGTTTGTTGTAATAGAGTTGTTCATAGTATTTTTAACAATCCTTTGTATTTTGGTGGGGTCTTTTGTTATTTCACCTCTTTCATTTCTGATTTTGTTTATTTGGGTCCTCTCTCTTTGCTTCTTGTTGAGGCTGCCTAGAGGTTCATCAATCCTGTTTATCCTTTCAAAGAACCAGCTCTTGGTTTTGTTGATCTTTTGTATTGTTTCTTTGGTCTCTATGTCATTTATCTCCGCTCTGATCTTTATTATTTCCTTCCTTCTGCTTACACTGGGCTTTTCTTGTTTCTCTCTTTCTAACTCTTTGTGTTGTAGGGTTAGGTAATTTATTACCATTGTTTCCTGTTTTTTGCAGTAGGCTTGTAGAGCTATGAACTTCCCTCTCAAGACTGCTTTCAATGTGACCCATAAATTTTGGATTGTTGTGTTTTCATTGTCATTTGTTGCCATGATGTTTTTATTTATTCCTTGATCTCTCTGGTGACCCAGTCATTGTTTAATAGCATGCTGTTTAGTCTTCATGTGTTTGATTTTTTTTATTGTAGTTGATTTCTAGTTTTGTGCCACTGTGATCTGAGAAGATGCTTCATATGATTTCTATCTTCTTGAATTTGAAGAGACTTTGCCTATGACCCAACATATGGTCTATCTTTGAAAATGACCCATGCGCACTTGAGAAGAATGTATATTCTGTGGCTTTGGGGTGAAATGTTCTGAAGATGTCAATTAATTCAATCAGGTCTAGTGAGTCATTTAGGATTGATGTTTCTTTGCTGATTTTTTGTTTAGAGGATTTGTTCAATGGTGATAGTGGGGTATTAAAGTCCCCTGCTATGACTGTATTGCTGTCAATCTCTTCCTTGATATCCTCCAGGAGTTTTTTTATGTATTTGGGTGATCCTGTATTGGGTGTCTATATGTTTACCGGAGTTATTTCTTCTTGTTGGATTGCTCCCTTTAGTATTATGAAGTGGCCTTCCTTATCTCTTTTTATATCCTTCACTTTGAGATCTAATTTGTCAGATATAATAATTGCTACCCCAGCTTTTTTTTATTTCCATTTGCCTGGAAAACCTTTTCCAACCCTTCACCCTTAGTCTGTGTGCTTTTTTTCTGAGGTGGGTTTCTTGTAGACAGCAGATATATGGGTCGTGTTTTCTTATCCAATCCTTTACCCTATGTCTTTTGATTGGGGCATTTAATCCATTTACATTTAAAGTTATTATTGATAGGTACTTATTTGTTGCCATTTTTATTCTTTACCACTGTGCTCCTTCTTCGCTTCCTATTTCTTTTTCTTTCTTTCTTTTTTCTTTTTTTTTTTACAGCAGACCCTTTTGCATTTCTTGCATTGCTGGTTTGGTGGTAATAAATTCCCTTAGTCCTTTTTTGTCTGTGAAGCTTCTGATTTCACCTTCAGTTTTGATTGATAGCCTTGCTGGGTACAGTATTCTTGGATTCAGACCCTTCCTTTGCATGGTTTTGTATATTTCATTCCATTCCCTTCTGGCCTGATGAGTTTCTGTTGAGAAATCAGTTGCTAGTCTGATGGGGGTTCCTTTGTATGTAACTTTCTGTCTCTCTCTGGCCGCTTTTAAGATTCTTACTTTGTAGTTGGTGTTTGCCAATTTAATTATAATGTGCCTTGGTATCAGTCTTTTGGGTTTCATTTTGCTTGGGACTCTGTGAGCTTCTTGGATTTGTGTAGGTTTTTTCTTCCCAAATCAAGGAAGTTTTCTGTCATTATTTATTCAAACAGGTTTTCTATTCCTTGCTCAGTTTCCTGTCCTTCTGGCACCCCTATTGTGCAGATGTTGTTTTGTTTCGTGTTGTCCCAAAGTTCCCTTAGGCTCTCCTCCTGCTTTTTAATTTTTTTTTCTAGAAGCTGCTCTACTTGGGTATATTTCCTAAAGGCCCCACCTTCTAATACAATCTCATTGGGCATTAGGATTTCAACATATGAATTTCGGTGCAACACAGATAGTCAGACCATAGAGACTACCATACACCACTTCCAATTAGGATAACCAGACACAAGATCCATAAAGAAACTAAAGACTTGAATTTCATAGACTGTTTGTACCTAACAAACATATACAGAACACTCCACCAAACAAGAGCATAATACACATTTTTATTAAATGCACAGACATGAAACATTCTCCAGGATAAACAATCTGTTAGGCCATGGAAAAGTCTTGATGAATTTTAAGACTGAAATCATACAAAATATTTTTTTCCTGATCATAATAGAAAGAATCTAGAAACCAATAGCAGAAAGAAAACTGGAAAATTGACAAACATGTGGAAATAATACAATGCATACTTATACACCCAATTGGTAAAGGGAGAAATTATAAGGGAAACTAGTAGCCCTGCATGCAAATCCGTGTGCCAGTAGCTCTCTGTGGGGCCTGGCCACTCTGTGCCTGCTGCCCAGAGGCTCTCCGCAGCCCAGAGGCCCATCCATGGCTGGGCGCGGAACGCTTGCCTCTTCGCCAGGGCGATGACACAAGTTTTCCACCAGGCAGCTCATGCTGCCCACTCTCAGTGGCCGCCTGTCCAGGACTGGAGGACTCCAATAGGGCTGAGAGGACTGGACACCACCATCTTGTGGCTATAGGTGCCACCATCTTTTGTGATGGAGTGATGGTTAATTTGCATATTACTTTTTTTTTTTTAGATAGCATTAGAAAATACCTTGAGATAAATAACAATGAAAATACAAAATATAAAAAATGATGGGAGGTAGCCAAAAATAGTGGTTAGAAAGCAATTTATTGGTAGAGACAATATATTTGCTTGCAGATGGCATGATGTGACTTATAGAAAACCCTAAATCTTCCACAGATAAAACTGTTACAACTAATAAAGAAATTCAACAAAGATGCAGAATACAAAATCAACATGCCAAGATGAGTTGTGTTTCTATACACTAAACAATGACTATTCTGAAAAGAAAATTAAGAAAACAATAAAATAGAAAATTATGCCCTAACTGGTTTGGTTCAGTGGATAGAGCATCAGCCTGTGGACTGAAGGGTCCCAGGTTCGATTCTGGTCAAGGGCATGTACCTTGGTTGCAGGCACATTCCCATTGAGGAGTGTGCAGGAGGCAGCTGATAGATGTTTCTCTCTCATCAATGTTTCTAACACTCTATTCCTCTCCCTTCCTCTCTGTAAAAAATCAATAAAATATATATTTTTTAAAAAATTATGAAATATATAGGAATAAACTTAAGTAAGGAGGCAAAATACCTGAAAAATAAAAAATATAAAATGTTGCTTAAAAATTACAGAAAACAAGTAAATGGAAAGACATTTCATATTTGCGGAATGAAAAACTTACTATTGGCAGCATGTGAATACCACTCACAATGAGCTGAAGATTCACAAAATATCTATCATAATCCCCACAATATTTCCAGCAGAAATAGAAAAATCCACCCGAAAATTTATATGTAATCTCAAAAGATCTCCAAAAAAACAAACAATCTTTTAAAAGAAGAGCAAAGTTGGAGATCTCACACTTCCTGGTTTCAAAACTTACTGCAAACCTACAGTAATTGAAAAAGTTCTGGCATAAAGACAGAAACATAGACCAACGAAATAGAATAATGTTTCCAGAAGTGAATGCACACAAATATGTGAAATAATTTTCAACAAGGGTGCCAAGATTATTAAATGGAAAAAGGACAGTCTTTTGAACATATTTTCTTGAGAAGATCAGTAATAGAACACTTATTTTACACAAAACTTAACTCAAAATAAGAGAAAATACTTAACAATAAGAGCTAGCACTATAAAACTCTTAGAAGAAAAAATAGGGGGGAAACTTCATGACATTGGGTTTGGCAATGATATTTTGGATATAACACCAAAAGCTCAGGTAACAAAAGAAAAACATAGATAAATTGGACTTCATCAAAATTAAAAAGATTTGTGTAACAAAAGACAACATTAACAGAGTGCAAAGACTCTCCCATGAAATGAAAAAATAATATGTATATTCAGTAAATTCAATATTCAGAATATACAAAGAACCTCTATAAGGCAACAGAAAACCCAAACACCCCAATCTAAAAATGGGCAAAGAATTTGAATAGACATTTCTTTGAAGAAAATATGCAAATGGCCAATAAGCACATAAAAAGATGTTTAACATCGCTAATCATTAGGAAAATGTAAATTAAAATCACAATGACACTTCATGACCATTAGGATAGCTATCAAAGGAAATTTTTCAAAAATAACAATTATTGGTCATGCTGTGCAGAAATTTACATCCTTTGGCATTGCTGACAACAATTTAAAATAGTTTACTCTCTGCTGAAACAGTATGTTGATTCCTAAAAAATTTAACATAGTGGTACCATTATGATCCAGCAACTTCACTTTTAGATATATACCCAACATAATTGGATCTAAATATTTAGATGGTTTGATTAATTGTATCTTGAAATCTAAATGGCCTTTTTTTTCTAAGCTGCCTTTTATCTTTTCTTTAGATTATAGCTTAGAGAGGTAAATGTGCATTTTGGATATGGCAGAAATGAAAGAGCAAGGAATAATGTCAGAACTCTTTTTCATCAACAGATACACACTTTCTCATGTTGTAGAACATAAAAGGAAACATAGACTATGGATATCTCTCCCATTAGATTTCATCTTCTAAAGGTCCTCTTTTAAGACACTAATATCCTTACGTAGGCAAAAATGAGGTGCCACTAATTTTTCAATCTAAACAATTTTAGCACACACACACAAAAAAGTTAGCCTGGAATACCTTCTGAACTTGGGCAAGAAAAGTGAGAAAATAAAATGGAATGAGTCAGAGAGGGTGTCAGCAAACTACCTTCTTCATACATTTTACTAAGATTGGTCCATTCATCAACATTCTACACTTATCTTGGTGCCCTTTAAAGTAAAAAAAGGCCATATAATAGAGCCATAGGGAGGAGAGGAATACTAGGTGAGACCCTGAAATTTTCATCTTTATTTTTTTACAATATCGTTAGTCCCATGCCTTTTTGTTTTCTGAGACTTATAGGGACTAAATAAGACTTAAGAAATTATCTTCTATACTCCATTCCCTACTTTTCAAAACAGCAAGAACATATAATGTAAATACTATCTAATGGAGTGATTCGTAGTCTGCTTTTTTAACTTAATGTAGTTTTAACAGACATCATTGCTGGAAAATCCTTTTTAATGCCCATCCTTATTGCTTTCTTATAATAATACTAGTTAAACATATTATAAAACATAACCATTATTGATTCATCTCACATAAAATAAAAGTTGAACCCTCTCCCTTTTATCAAAAAGTCATATCTGCATTCTTGCAAAGTAGCACTGTTAACAATCATCTTTAGGTGTTCAGCATAATGACTACAGTTGTTGCTACCATATTGTATGCCTGCATGTTTAAGAAATAAACTTGCAGCATCATTTTCTTATATAAAAGTCAAAGAATAACAGTCTTCTTTAACATGGTTTGACGTTGGAAATAAATTCATATCCATTTTGTTTGTGGCTTAACAACTTTAAATCCAGTATGTGTCTGTACATTGAGTTTTTTAATCAGTTGCTCAAGAGTCTTTCTAAGTATGAAATATGGACAGATATCCAAGTTCAATACTTATTTATATCATTCTCCTAACATGAAACATAATCATTTTTCTTGCCTCTTGAAATCCAAATAGTCCTCCAGTAGTCCTTATCACATAAAGTGGAAAAGCTTCAATATCAAGTTACATTTGTGCACATTGTGCTTGGATTATAGTTCAATATTAGTGGGTGAATTCAATTTAGATTTGATTATATTCATGTGCTGCTTGTGCATTTTATTTAGATGCTGCAAAACAGGTGTTTTTTTTGTAGTAATAAATGATCATTTTCTTGAAGGTCTATTTGTTCTTGAAGTACTAACATAATTGTTTTCCTCTGTAATTCTGGTGTTTTTCAGGTGCTCCTTCTACCTTCAGTGCCACAGGGAAGGGAATTGCACAGCAGAAATAAAGGAAGAAAAAAAAGCAATACTTAGGTTTTTGAGTTTTCAAGTGATAGACTTTAATAGGACTCAAATCACAGAAGATTAAGATTGCCAATTCACTATTTTTTCTTTCCATATCATAAAATAAAGATTTCTGAAAATAGGGAGATGTGGTTCAGATCAGAGGGAAAGACACAAGGTGGTTCTTGGAATGTAATCTTGTTCCTTGTTATTCCCTAGGTTAATTGTGGCTCAGGATGGGGGGCAAATAATCAAAACTCCACCTAGCTTAGTGGAATGCAAGAATAGAGGATATATATGCAACTATTCCCAGTTAAATTTGAAAAGGTAACAAGACACCAAGGTTTTGTATGATTTACATTGTATAAGAAGAGTAATGTACATTAGCACTGTGAATCTGAATCAGTGTTCACAAAATCAAATTCATACAAGGAAATGTTGGGTAATAAAAATGTGTGAGATAAGTTTTCCTAAGACACTAAAGTTTGGTGATACTAGGTTAAATTTAAAGTATATGCTCCATTTAAAGTAAAGGTAGCTACTCACCTTCAGTCAGTTTTTATCAGACAAGTATATACACTAAGTATTGCCTGCTCTTGCTATTTTGTAAAAGAAGCCAAAATCTGATTTCTTATGTTAAATGTCTCAATTTTTAAAACACAATGTAAGCCAAACAAATAGGTCCATGGGTTAGCTGTGACCCATGATTCATCAGTGAGTGACCTCTGTTTCAGGAACAATAGTCTAAGATAGTCTTAGAATATCTCCTGCTAAGCCGAAACCGGTTTGGCTCAATGGATAGAGCGTCGGTCTGCGGACTGAAAGGTCCCAGGTTCGATTCCGGTCAAGGGCATGTACATTGGCTGCGGGCACATCCCTGGTAGGGGGTGTGCAGGAGGCGGCTGGTCGATGATTCTCTCTCATCGAGGTTTCTAGCTCTCTATCCCTCTCCCTTCCTCTCTGTAAAAAATCAATAAAATATATTAAAAAAAAAAAAAGAATATCTCCTGCTAAGATGTGACAAGAAACAAACCTGGAAACATCATTAGGCATGGTAGAGAGAGTTAACAGATCTGAAGAAGTCTATGGTAAAGAACTTCAGAGAATACAGATTGATCTATATGTTCTGATAGTGATATAAAAAGATGCCAACATGGAGAGATAATACCAAATACTTTCCCCTCTATATTTTGTGAAAACATGAACTCCATAGAAGTTACACAAAACTGAAAAAAGTGGAGAGAATTTAAAAAAATTGACTGAGATTACATTATGAACATCTAGGAAACTGGATCATTAAAAAGTATTATGTTCAATTGTAGAAAAATAAGGTATGTGTCTTGCCTACCTGAGTTTGAAGATAGTGATTAACATTGTCTATAAAAACAAAAAAAAATATTTCACGTTGAGTATGAGATTCTATGAAAAAGTGAATGGAGACTTGGAGACATCCAGTCTCAAGATGGTAGACTAGTAAATGACAAAATCTGTCATCCCTCACCCACATAAAAACCAAATAAATGATCTGATATAATTTACAAATCAATAAAAATATTTTCACATTTGAAAACAAAAAGTAAAATTTCTGTGGAGCAGACACTGTGAGACATCTCTAAGAGAAGGAAGAATAGAGGGTGTTATATAGGCATCATCACTACAAATACTATGAAAAACAAGCATAGCTACTAACACACCAACATAGCCTAGACCAGTGATGGGCAACCTTTTGAACTTGGTGTGTCAAACTTCACCAAAAAACTGAGCATAACTCAGGTAGTGTGTCACTTTGAGGAAAAAACATTATTTCGCAAATGTTTCATCCTCAGGAGCAGCAAATGTTTCATCCTCGGCATGCGGCCGCCTCAGCGGCCGCGTGTCATCAGAAATGGCTACGCATGTCAGTGCTGACATGCGTGTCATAGATTTGCCATCACTGGCCTAGACCATATATAAAAGAATTATGTGACAGAAAAGTGACCCAAATCTAACAATCTAACAACAAACATCTAAGGAAAACTAAACCTATGGAATAGTGTCACTAAATTCAACAAATGGCAAACTTCAACCTAAGGATAGATAGATGAGATAGATAGGTAGATAGATAAATAGATAGATGATAGATAGATAGATGATAGCTAGATAGCAAAATGGATCTTAAAATTAGTGAAATTATCCCAATCAAAATGAAGGAGCAAGTGATTGAGACAAAAGCAAATGTTTATGAAAACAAACAAAAACAGTTACAGATCTTGAAAAACATTTGAACTAACAATACCAGGCGATAAGCTCAATAATAGGCAAAAGATATCTAAAGGGAAAAAGATAAATTAATAAAATCAGCTGCCATATCATACTGAGAAGTTCTGTAATCTGGCAGAAATAATAGAAAGATTAAAAATATGTAATAAAAATTGAGAGGGGTCCCTGTCCATGCAGTGTAGCAGGTCGGTAGGCGGGAAATGGCAACTGACTGAAGGAGCTGGTTCTGTTGCATCTGAGGGCTAAGCAGGGAAGACACCACATGTTGTGCAGTCGGGACCATCGCTGGAGCCTGAAGACATTTCTCTGTCGTCACAGTTAGAACTCATTTAACATTTAAAAATATTGAGGGAGAGACAAAATGGCGGCGGAACAGACACACATCCTGAGCCTTGTCCCAGAGCAGATAGAAAGAACAGCTGAAACGAATAACATCCAATATGAATTAGTGAAGGAGACTCAGCAGCCCAGGGCACTGCAACTACATGAGCAGCAGACACGTGAGCAGCCCACTCCTGTTCAAAGAGCAGCAGCCCCACAAGCAGCCTGCCCCAGGCCTAAGAGCAGCAGCCTCACGTGGCCTGCCCCTGTCCAAGGAGCAGTAGCTGTGTGAGTGGCCCGCACCCCTGTCCAAGGAGCAGCAGCCCCATGAGCAGCCTGCCCCAGGCCTAAGAGCAGCAGCCTCAGGTGGCCTGCCCCTGTCCAAGGAGCAGCAGTTGTATAAGTGGCCCACTCCCCCATCTGAGAAGCAGCAAGGACGAGAGCAGCCTGCCCCATCTGAGAAGCAGCAGCCATAAGAGCAGCCCGCCCACATTTGAGGAGCGGCAGCCCCACACAGCCCACCCCCATCCGAGGAGCAGCAGCTGCGCAAAGCCTATACCCTGCACCTGTCCGAAGAGCAGCAGCTGTGCGAGCAACCTGCCCATGTCCAAGGAGCAGCAGCCGCACAAGAAGCCTGCCCCCATCCGAGGAGCAGCAACCACCCGAGCAACCCGTCCATGTCCAACGAGCAGAAGCCACACGCAGCTTGCACCAGTCCAATGAGCAGCAGCTAGCAGAGTGGCCCGCCCCCAGCCGACGAGCAGCACCCGCACCGGCAGCTCACTCCCACCTAGGGAGCAACAGCCACGCAAGCAGCCCATCCCCTGTCCAAGGAGCAGGAGCTGAGTGAGCAGCCCGCCCCCGTACAGGTAACAGCAGCCACCCGAGCAGCCCACCCCCATTCAGGGAGCAGAAGCCGCACCAGCAGTTCGCCCCAGACCAAGGAGCAGCAGCCAAACGAGCAGACTGCCCACGTCCAAGGAGCGGCAGTCCTGTGCAGCCCTCACTGGTCTGAGGAGCAGCAGCCACATGCAGCCTGCACCTAACTGACAAGCAGCAGCTGGGTGAGCAGTCTGCCCCCATCTGAGGAGCAGCAGCCACACAAACAGCTCACTCGCGCCTGAGGAGCAGCAGCTGCCCAAGCAACCTGGCCTGGACCAAGAAGCAACAGCCACATGAGCAGACTTCCCACGTCCGAGGAGTGGCAGTCCTGTGCTGTCTGCACTGGTCCAAGGAGCAGCAGCCACACGCAACCTGCACCTGTCCAACGAGCAGCAGCTGGGAGAGTGGCCTGCCCCCATCCAAGGAGCAGCAGCCGCACATGCAGCTCACTCCCACCTGAGGAGCAACAGCCAAGCAAGCAGCCTGTCCCCCATCCGAGGAGCAGCAGCTGAGCGAGGAGCCTGCACCCTTATGAGGAGCACCAGCCCAGCAAACAACCTGCCCCTGTCCAAGAAGCTGCAGCCTCAGGAGCATCCCGCCCCATCTGAGGAACAGCATCAGCATGCAGCCAGCCCTGATCCGTGGAGCAACAGCCATGTGAGCAACCCACCCCCCATTCAAGGAACAGCAGCTGTGTGAGCTTTCCCCACCAGCCAGAGGAGACACCACTGCTGCAAACAGCACCCACCAGAGGAGCTACTGCCAACTGAGGAGCAGCCACTTCAGCTACCCCCTGAGGAGCAACCACAGCCCGAGAAGCCACTGCCACCCAAGGAGCAGCCCCTGCATGACTATATCTAGATCAATCGGTGAGACCAAACATGGGTAGACAAAGAAACTCCCAAAGGAAAGAAAAAGGAAGAATCGCCAGGAAAGCAGCTAAGCGAAACAGAGGCAAGCTATATGTCAGAAAAGGAATTCAGAATAAGGGTTATACAGTTCATAAACCTGATGGAGGAAAAAATCAAAAACTTATGTAAGAATCAAGAAGAAATGAAGAGTGATATACCTGCAATAAAAAACACCATGGAAAGTTTCAACAGTAGACTAGGAGAAGCAGAGGAATGAATTAGTGAATTAGAAGACAGGGAAGCAAAACACACCCAAACTGAACTACAATTGGAGAAAAAAATTAAAAGACAGGAGGAGAGCCAAAGGCAGCTATGGGAAAACATGAAATGAAGCAATGTATGAATAATAGGGGTGCCAGAACAACAGGAAGAGGAACAAGGGTTAGAAAACCTATTTGAAGAAAAAATGTCAGAAAACTTCCCTTATGTGGGGAAGAAAAAAAGTAACACAAGCTCAGAGAGTCCCAAACAAGATGAACCCGAAAAGACGCACACCAAAACACATCATAATTATGATGGCAAATGTTCAGGACAGAGAGAATCCTAAGGGCAGCAAGAGAGACAGAAAGTTACATAAAAGGGAGCTCCCATTAGATTATCAAATGATTTCTCAACAGAAACACATCAGGCCAGAAAAGAATGGAAGGAAATTTACAAAGTGATGCAAAGCAAGGAACTGAATCCAAGAATAGTTTATCAAGCAAGGCTATCATTCAAAATTGAAGGGGAAATAAGGAGCTTCACAGAGAAAAAAACGCTAAGGGAGTTTGTCACTACCAAGCCAGTAATGCAAGAAATGCTAAAGGGACTGGTGTAAAAAGAAGAAATATAAAAGTAAGAAAGAACACGGGCCAAAAAAATAAAAATGGCTACAAACAATTACCTTTCAATAATAACTTTAAACGTAAATGGACTAAATGCTCCAATCAAAAGATATTGATTGAGTGAATGGATAAAAAAACATAACCCATACATATGCTGTCTACAAGAGACCCACTTTAGAACAAGGGACTCACACAGACTGAAAGAGAAGGGATAGAAAAATATCTATCAGGCAAATGGAAATGAAAAAAAAGCTGGGGTAGCAATACTTATATTTGACAAATTAGACCTCAAAGTGAAGGCCATAGCAAGAGATACGGAAGGCCATTTCATAATACTAAAGGGATTGATACAACAAGAGTATATAACCCTGATAAACATATATGAACCCAATGCAGGTGCACCTAAATACATAAAAATACTCCTGGAAGATATCAAGGGAGAGATCTACAACTATACAATCATAGTAGGGGATTTTAATACCCCATTGACTCCACTGGATAAATCCTCTAGACAAAAAATCAGCAAAGAAACAGCAATCCTAAATGACTCATTAGATCAGATGGACTTAATTGACATCTTCAGAACATTTCACCCCAAAGCCACAGAATATACATTCTTCTCAAGTGCACATGGGACATTTTCAAAAATAGACCACATATTGGGTCACAAAACAAGTCTCCACAAATTCAAGAAGATTTAAATCATATCAAGCATTTTCTCAGACCACAATGGCATAATATTAGAAATATACTACAATAAAAACAATCCAAAAAATTCAAACACTTGGATGCTGAATAGCATGCTATTAAACAGTGATTGGGTTACCAAAGAGATCAAACAAGAAATTTAAAACATCCTGACAAATAATGACAATAAAAACACAACAATCCAAAATCTATGTGACACAATGAAAGCAGTCCTGAGAGGGAAGTTTATAGTACTACAGGCATACCTCAAAAAACAAGAAAAAACAGTAATAAATCATATAACTATACAACTCTAAGAATTAGAAAGAGAGCAACAAGAAAAGCCCAGAGTGAGTAGGAGGAAGGAGATAATAAAGATCAGAGCAGAAATAAATGACATAGAGGAAAATAAATAAAAACACAATACAAAAGATCAATGAAACCAAGAGCTGGTTCTTTGAAAGGATAAACAAGATTGATGAACCTCTAGCCAGGCTCACCAAGAAGCATAGAGAGAGGACCCAAATAAACAAAATCAGAAATGAAAAAGGTGAAATAACAACAGACCCCACAGAAATACAAAGGATTATTAAAAAATATAATGAAATACTCTATTCCAACAAACTAGACAACCTGGAGGAAATGGACATATTCCTAGAATAATACAACCTTCCAAAACTCAATCAGGAAGATTCTAAAAATCTTAATAGGCCAATAACTATGGAAGAAATTGAAGCAGTCATCAAAAAGCTTCCAGCAAACAAAAGCCCAGGGCCAGACGGCTTCAAAGGGGAGTTTTACCAAACATACAAGGAAGAATTAAAACCTATCCTCCTCAGACTATTCCAGAAAATTCAAGAGGAAGGAACACTCCCAAGCTCCTTCTATGAAGCCAGCATCACCCTAATACCAAAACCAGATAAAGATAACACAATAAAAGAGAATTACAGGCCAATATCCCTCATGAACATAGATGCCAAAATCCTCAACAAAATTCTAGCAAATCAGATCCAGCAGTACATCCGAAAGATCATACACCATGACCAAGTAGGATTTATCCCGGGGATGCAAGGATGGTACAATACCTGCAAATCAGTAAACGTGATACATCACATAAACAATTTGAGACATAAAAACCACATACTCTTATCAATTGGTGCAGAAAAAGCATTTGACAAAATCCAACACCCTTTCTTGACAAATACTCTCAGCAAGTTGGGAATAGAATGATCATACCTCAACATGAAGCCATATATGACAAACCCACAACCAACATCATACTCAATGGGAAAAACTAAAACTATTTCCCCTAAGAACAGGAACAAGACAGGGATGCCCACTCTCACCACTCCTCTCGACATAGTACTGGAAGTACTAGCCATTGTGATCAGAGAAGAAGAAGAAATAAAAGGCATCCAAATTGGAAAAGAAGAGTAAAACTGTCCTTATTAGCAGATGACATGATACTGTACATAGAAAACCCTAAAGACTCCATCAAAAATTATTAGACTTAATAAATGAATTCAGCAATGTAGCAGGATACAAAATTAACACCAAAAAATGTATGGAATTTCTATATACCAACAATGAACTTACAGAAAGAGAGACTAAAAAAGGAATCCCATTTACCATCGCACCAAAGAAATTAAGATACCTAGGAATAAACTTAACTAAGGAGGTAAAATACCTATACATGGAAAACTATACGACACTGAAAAAAGAGATAGAGGAAGACATAAACAGATGAAAGAACATTCCGTGTTCATGGATTGGTAGAATCAACATCATTAAAATATCCATAGTACCCAAAGCAATCTATAGATTCAATGCAATCCCCATTAAAACACCAACGGCATATTTCGCTGACCTAGAACGAACTTTCCAAAAATTCATCTGGAATAAAAAAGACCCCGAATAGCTTCAGCAATCCTGAGAAAGAAGAACAATGTAGGTGGGATCTCAATACCAGATATCAAGCTGTATTTCAAAGCCACTGTTCTGAAAACAGCCTGGTACTGGCACAAGAACAGACATATAGATCCATGGAATAGAATAGAGAACCCAGAAATCTACCCAAGCCACTATGCTCAATTAATATTTGACAAAGGAAGCATGAATATACACTGGAGTCAAGACAGTCTCTTCAATAAATGGTGTTGGGAAAATTGGACAGATACATGCAAAAAAATGAAACTAGACCACCAACTTACACCATACACAAAAATAAACTCAAAATGGATAAAGGACTTAAATATTAGATGGGAAACCATAAAAATTCTAGAGGAATCCATAGGCAGCAAAATCTCAGACTTATGTCGAAGCAGTTTCTTCACTGATACTGCTCCTAGGGCAATGGAAACTAAAGAGAAAATAAGTAAATGGGACTGCATCAAAATAAAAAGCTTTTTTCACAGCAAAGAAACCATCAACAAAACAACAAGAAAGCCCACTGTATGGGAGAACATATTTGCCAATGTTATCACCAATAAGGGCTTAATCTCCAACATCTACAGGGAACTCATACAACCCAACAATAGGTAGATAAATAACCCAATCAAAAAATGAGCAACGGACCTAAATAGACACTTCAAAAGAAGACAGAAGGAAGGCCAAGAGGCATGTGAAAACATGCTCAAAGTCACTAATAATCTGAGAGATGCAAATCAAAATGGCAATGAGGTACCATCTCACACCTGTCAGAATGGCTATCATCAACAAATCAACAAAAAACAAGTGCTGGCGAGGATGCAGAGAAAAAGGAACCCTCGTGCACTGCTGGTGGGAATGCAGACTGGTGCAGCCACTGTGAACAGTATGGAGTTTCCTCAAAAAACTACAAATGGAACTCCCATTTGACCCAGTGATCCCACTTCTAGGAATATATCCAAGAAAGTAGAAACACCAATTAGAAAGGACATATGCACCCCTATGTTCATAGCAGCAGAAGTTACAATACCTAAGATTTGGAAACAGCCTAAGTGCCCAGCAGCAGATGAGTGGATTAATAAACTGTGGTACATCTACACAATGGAATACTATGCTGTGGTAAAAAAGAAGGAATTCTTACCATTTGCAACAGCATGGATGGTACTAGAGAGCATTATGCTAAGTGAAATAAGCCAGGCAGAAAAAGATAAATATCACATGATCTCACTCTTTTATGGAATATAATGAACAACATAAACTGATGAACAAAAATGGATCCAGAGACAGAGAAACATCGATCAGACCATTAACCCTCAGAGGGTGGGGGTAAGGGGGAGAGATCAACCAAAGGACTTGTATGCATGCATATAAGCTTAACCAATGGACACAGACAACAGGGTGGTGAGGGTATGAGGCGGGAGATAGGAGGGGTAATGGGGGAATAAGGACACATATGTAACACCGTAATCAATAAAGAAATTTAAAAAAACATTTAAAAATTTAAAAAATATAAAAAAATTAAGAGACATGAAGACCAGTTTGATAAGTTGTAGTATATATTTAAAAGGAAATATAGTAGAATAGAATTTTAAAAATGGAAGTGGCACACCAATTTGAAGAAATAATGGCCAAGAATTTTCTAGAACTAAAGAAAGAAACTGAGTTCAAAGCATAAAAACATTTTAAAATCCCACTTATAAACACTTTATAATTAAATATGATATTAAAATAGTTATAGTACTATTCATAATAAAATAAATCTTGATATTACTAGCAAAGATGGTAAAAATTTAGCTATGCATCCTTAAACCCACATACTGTATACACACAAATGCACATGCATATACAAACACACACACACACACAACACACACACACACACACACACATCCAAATCATTCCAGAGTTAAAGAGTAAATCCTGATGTAACTATTTGAAAATAAATAAAAAATGTATTTAAAATTAAGGGTTACAGTTTAAATTTTAGTTTCTTATATTTTATTAAGAATTGCTTTTTAATATGTTTTTAGCATTTTTCTAGTTTCATGTGTGGAAACAGTCCATTTTCCCAATTTTCCTTTTTTTTTTTCTGTGAAATTAAAGGCTATAGATTTAAATATAAAGGCAGGTTTAAAAATAAAAAAGAACTAAATTGTCACTATTTGTGGACAAAATGATCTTTTGCCTATAATGTTTAAGAGAATTAAATAACAGCTATTATAATTAATAAGAGAGCTATTTTGGAAAGATACAAGGTCATTGTACAAAAATCATTAACTTTCTATTTTCTTTCCAAAAGCAATTAAAAAAAAACATATATGCATAACCCATAGACAGACAACAGTGTGGTGAATGTCAAAGGGAAGGTGTGGTGAGGGCTGGATGGAGATGGGCAAAGGGTGTTAAAATGGAGACATCTGTAACAGTGTCAACAATAAAAATAAAGAAAAAATAAATAAGTGGTCTTTATTATTTTATCATGTGTTCAGAAAGATATAACATTGATTTTTTTCTACAATGTTTTTAAAGCCAAATAAAGCTATTAGTTCATATATAAATAAATTATGTTTGATTAACAAAAACAAGGTCATTTATATGCATTTTTTTTCCTTTTCCTTTTTTTTTGTTACCCCCTATATAAACTTGAGAAAAGTTATTTTGTTTTGATATCCTCTAAATTTATCACTATGTCTAAAGCCCCTATACTGGACTGAGGAAGAATCCAATTTTTTAAATAATGCAAATCTCTTTAGTGCTATTCTCCCCTAAACTGTAGATTTAATAAATGACTCTATAGCTTGCATTGCTTTATTCCATACTCGAGGCCTGGTGCACGAAATTCGTGCATGGGGGGGGGGTGTCCCTCAGCCCAGCCTGCCCCCTCTCCAATCTGGGACCCCTCGAGGGATGTCCGACTGCCCGTTTAGGCCCGATCCCAGTGGGATCGGACATCCCTCTCACAATCCAGTACTGCTGGCTCCCAACTGCTTGCCTGCCTGCCTTCCTGATTGCCCCTAACCGCTTCTGCCTGCCAGCCTGATCACCCACTAACCACGCCCATGCCAGCCTGATTGATGTCCAACTGCTCCCCTGCCAGCCTGTTTGCCCCCAACTTCCCTTCTCTGCCTGCCTGGTCACCCCTAACTGCCCTCCCCTGAAGGTTTGATCACCCCCAACTGCCCTCCCTTACAGGCCTGGTCCCTCTCAACTGCTCTCCCTTACAGGCCTGGTCCCTCCCAACTGCCCTCCCCTGCTGGCCATCCTGTGGTAGCCATCTTGTGTTCACATGGGGGCAGGATCTTTGACCACATGGGTGCAGCCATCTTGTGTGTTGGAGTGATGGTCAATCTGCATATTACTCTTTTATTAGATAGGATAGAGGCCTGGTACATGGGTGGGGGCAAGCTGGTTTGCCCTGAAGGGTGTCCCGAATCAGGGTGGGGGTTCCCTTGGGGCGTGGGGCAGCCTGGGCAAGGGGCCTTTGGTGGTTTGCAGGCCAGCCACGACCCCGGTGACCCAAGCGGAGGCCCTGGTATCTGGAATTTATTTATCTTCTACAATTGAAACTTTGTAGCCTGGAGTGGAGCCAAGCCTCCTGCTTGCTCTGTGGCGGCAGCCATTTCTGTTGGAATTTATGTATCTTCTATAATTGAAACTTTGTAGTCTGGAGTGAAGGCCTGAGCCGGCCCGGGCTACAGAAGCTTGGCTTCCTCCATCGCCCGGGGCAACCGTAACCTCCTGCTCTTCCAGCTCTGTGGCTGCTGCCATTTCTGTTGGAATTTATTTACCTTCTATAATAGAAACTTTGTAGCCTTGAGTGGAGGCCTGGGCCTGCCAGGGTGTGTGGAAAGCTTGGCTTCCTCCATTGCCAGGGAAACCCAAGCCTCCCTCATGCTCTCTGTGGCTGCAGCCATCTTGGTTGGGGTTAATTTGCATACTCGTTTTGATTGGCTGGTGGGCATGGCTGGTGGGCGTAGTGGAGTGATGGTAATTTGCATATTACTCTTTTATTAGATAGGATGATTTCTGTACACATCAAGAGGATATTCAATACTCTGAAACAACTTCTATGATAATTATACTATGATATCCTATGATGTACATCTGAATCCTAAAATGGTATTCTCTTCAGTTCATATCACAAGTCCCAGATGGCTTAAATTAATTCAATTTTACAAATAACCTCTTAAGAGAGAATATTAAAGCAAAAGAATACTTCAATAGAACCAGAAAACAATGAAGTTTACAAATAGAACCCATCCCTTTAGTTGTCAATTATATTTCCTCATGAATGAGTTTTTGAGTTGCAGCCAAATTTAAAATTAAAAAGATCTTGGCCCACATGACCTTCATGAGAAGCCTAAGAGTTCCTAATTTCTTTAAGAAGTAACACAATATTGATTATATTTATGTACTAAATAAGGTCTTTAGCTATGATCACAACCTGAGACGAAAGAAAGAAGGAAGGAAGGAAGGAAGGAAGGAAGGAAGGAAGGAAGGAAGGAAGGAAGGAAGGAAGGGAGGGAGGGAGGGAGGGAGGGAGGGAGGGAGGGAGGAAAGAAGAAAGAAAGAAGGAAAGAAAGAAAGAAAGAAAGAAAGAAAGAAAGAAAGAAAGAAAGAAAGAAAGAAAGAAAAGGTAGGAAAAGAAAGAAAGCTAGAGGGGAGGATTTGAGGAGGAATATTAAAGGAGTAATTTCAATAAGTACTATGCTTGCATATATACTGTAGAACTACTAGCAAAACTATTTCAAACAACTAACCATCCCCAAGACAAGACACTTGGAACAAGGAAGGGAACAAAAAAAGGAAAAAGAAGAGGAAGAGGAAAAGAAGTTACAGTTAAATATTTCTGTGGTTGAATACTTTATTGAAAACTTGAAGTTTTAATGACAATTCTGGCAATGAAAATGCATTGGATTAGGGAGTGAAAGTTCTTAACTAAAGCTCAGTACTGAATTTCAGGAAATGCACTATATCCTTTGACAGAGCCAATTTTAATGGAATGCCTACATAGATTTATATTTTAAAAGTATATAATGAAATTGCTTAAGCCTTCATTATCTGAATAAGACTGTAATTCATGTTGGTAAGTCACTAAGAGTTAGAAGGCAGAGAAATAGCAACCAGGACAATGGCTATTTAATGTTTCAGTTTATATACGAGGACATACTGATAATAATGGTAGCTACTTTTAAAGCTGAGTGGTTAATAGGGCAGCCTCTGGTGTCATTTGTCTGGGTTTAAAGGTCTATCTCTGTCATTTATTATACATGACCTCAGGCAATTTTTAATTAACTTCCTTGAACCTCAGTTTCTTTACCTGCACAATGAGAATAATAGTAGTAAGTACCTCATATGGGGTACTGTTGCAATTAAATGAGACAATACATGTAAAGCAAGCATCAGTAATGCTCCAGAAACATTTGGATCTAGATGTGAATGTAGGTTTTAGTACTATGCATGTGTTTCTCTGTGCAGATGTTATGATCTGAGAAAGAATGAATTAATTTCCTTCAAATCCATAGTATGCAGAAAAACTCAGTTGACATGGAGTTCATGTTACACTTCTTGTGATAATCTAAGCTCTCACTTGGGTTGAAGTGGATCTTTGAAGTGGTACATAAATTTATAATAACCAGTAACATTTATTGAACATTCACTGTATGCCATGCACTATTTTAAGAATTTTACAATTTGGAGAACCAAGATGGTGGCATAAGAAAACACCAGAACTCGCTCCTTCCCACAACCACATCATAATTATAACTAAAATACAGAACAACCTTCATTCAGAACTGCCTAAAATCTGGCTAAATGGAAGTTCTACAACTAGAGAAACAAGATACACATTGAAACTGGTAGGAAGGGCAGAGGTGTGGAACAGGCTGGTCTGACACCCCCATGTGGCATTTTTTTTTAATCAGGAGAGATATCTAGGCTGAGGAGTAAGGGGTTCCAGCTCCACACCAGACACCTCAGCACAAGGTTCCCATGCTCAGAAGTGAAGTTCCCATAACTTCAGACTGTGAAAACCAGTGGGGATTGTGGCTGAGTGACATGAAGGATACTGAGATCCATATAGTTATTCTTAAAGGGCCCACACACAGACTTACTCAGACTTGCTCACACTGAGCTCCAGTGCTGGGGCAGCAGCTTAGGGGACCCAGGGCATACAGGGAGTAGCTGGATTGTCTGGCACTACAGGAAGAACTATGGGGTGGCTTTCTCCCAGACAGGGGCACTTGCAGGGGTCATTGTTCCTATGCTGAAACCTCCCCCATTGTAAACTTGACTGGCAAGTGTCAGATGTGAGTTTCCATCAGCCTGGCTCACACTATTTGCTCCTTCCTGATGATTCCCTGAGATCCTGCCCCACCCAAGCTGTTTGCACAGACTTTTCCATATGAATGGCCTGTCCTGGCTCAGGCTTCAGACTTTCCTAAAATCTCTCAAACTAGCAGCAGCTGGTGTCAGCATGGCCCATTCCTCTCAATAACAGGCCCCAGGCCTGGTATTGGTAGCAGCCTGCTTTGCTTCACAGCTTGGCCTCTCCTGGGCACTTCTAAGCCCAACACAAGTTCCAGTCATCTTCAGATCATTCTGTAGCTCCTGAAAGGCGGCCTCAGGCAGGGCACAGGCAGTGTCTGACTTTGCACTTCTGAGGGGAGGCCCAGAGCCAGTGCACCTGGTAGACAGCTTCAGACCACCCTAGATTACAACTGTGTAATGAGAAATCAGTTGATAGTCATATGGGCACTATGCACATCTATGCACATCCACGAGTGACACACTCCAGGAGCAGACTCAGTGAGCACCAAAGCCCCACTGAAGTAAGCTCTGCTCCATAGGGTGTCTCCTGCACAGTAGCACAGTAGCTCTTCCACTGTAGTTACAGCTGGTCCTCACAGCCAATTGGCCTGGCGGTTAATTCCTCCCAGTGACAACTAAACACCACACATTGGTGTCAGACCAGCCCATTCCACCTCTTCACCCCTCCTACCAGTTTCAAGGTGCTATCTTCTGTATTTCTCTAGTCATAGGACTTCCATTCATTCGGATTTCAGCAATCAAGGCTTAACTACGAGACAGTGCACACAGCCCACACAGGGGCACACCTAGAGTGCCCAGTTCAGATGACTGGGGAGGCTGAGCCACTGGGTCCTATGAGACACCTGCCACACAAGGCCACTCTACCAATAGCAGCTCTACTTAATACATAGAAACAAACACAGGAAAGCAGACAAATTGTGGAGACAAAGAAACATGTCACAAATGAAAGAAGATAAGAAATCTCCTGAAAAATAACTAAATGAAATGGAAGCAAGCAAACTACTAGACACAGAGTTCAAAACAATGGTTATAAGGATGTTCAAGGATCTTAAAGAGAGCTTCAAGGGACTTAGTGAGAATTTTAAGGAAATTAGTATTTCAATGAAATTAGTGAGAACATCAAAGGCATAAAAAAGGATCAGTCATAAGTGAAGGATACACTAACTGAAATTCTATTATATAAAAAACCAGGGGCCGTCACGACCAAAACAACCAGACGGATGACTGAACAGCAGGCTGCGTGGGGCAACAAGGACGGTAGGGGGGTTAGTGAGGGACAACCAAACAACTGAACAGCAGGCTGTGTGGGGCAACCAGGTCAGCAGGTGGGGCAGTAAGGGGTGACCAGGCCAGCAGGGGGTGCAGTTGGGGGCGACCAGGCTGACTGGAGGGCAGTTGGGGGTGACCAGACCAGCAGGGGGTGCACTGAGGTGCAACCAGCCTGGTGGGGGCCAGTTAGGGGAGATCAACCTGGATGGTGGGTGGCAGTTAGGGCAGGCAGGTGAGCAGTTAGGAGCCAGCGGTCCTGGATTGTGAGAGGGGTCCCAGATTGGAGAGGGTGCAGGCTGGGCTGAGGGGACCTCCCCCCGCCTGTGCACGAATTTCATACACTGGGCTTCTAGTGAAGAATAATTTACAGGGAGTCAACAGTAGAGTAGAGGATGTTGAGAATCAAATCAGCGATTTGGAATATGAGGAAGCAAAATATACCCAACCAGTAGAGAAAAAAAGAAAAAAGAATCAAAAAATATGAAGATAGTGAAAGGAGCCTCTGGGATAACTTCAAATGTACCAACATTCACCTCATGAGGGTGCCAGAAGTAGAAGAGAGAGCAAGATACTGAAAATCTATTTGAAGAAATGACAGAAAACTTCCCATACCTCATGAAAGAAATAGACTTAAAAGTCTAGGACAGTGATGGGCAACCTTTTGAGCTTGGTGTGTCAAACTTCACCAAAAAACTGAGCATAACTCGGGTAGTGTGTCACTTTGAGGAAAAAACATTATTTTGCAAATGTTTCATCCTCAGGAGCAGCAAATGTTTCATCCTCGGCATGAGGCCACCTCAGCGGCCACGTGTCATCAGAAATGGCTACGCGTGTCAGTGCTGACACGCATGTCATAGGTGCAGGCTGTGCTGAGGGGACCCCCCCCCCGCCTGTGCACGAATTTCATACACTGGGCTTCTAGTGAAGAATAATTTACAGGGAGTCAACAGTAGAGTAGAGGATGTTGAGAATCAAATCAGCGATTTGGAATATGAGGAAGCAAAATATACCCAACCAGTAGAGAAAAAAAGAAAAAAGAATCAAAAAATATGAAGATAGTGAAAGGAGCCTCTGGGATAACTTCAAATGTACCAACATTCACCTCATGAGGGTGCCAGAAGTAGAAGAGAGAGCAAGATACTGAAAATCTATTTGAAGAAATGACAGAAAACTTCCCATACCTCATGAAAGAAATAGACTTAAAAGTCTAGGACAGTGATGGGCAACCTTTTGAGCTTGGTGTGTCAAACTTCACCAAAAAACTGAGCATAACTCGGGTAGTGTGTCACTTTGAGGAAAAAACATTATTTTGCAAATGTTTCATCCTCAGGAGCAGCAAATGTTTCATCCTCGGCATGAGGCCACCTCAGCGGCCACGTGTCATCAGAAATGGCTACGCGTGTCAGTGCTGACACGCATGTCATAGGTTCGCCATCACCGGTCTAGGAAGTCCAGAAAGTCCCATACAAGATGAACCCAAGAGGCCCACACTCAGACACATCATAATTAAAATGCTAAAAGTTAAAGACAAAGAGAATCTTAAAAGCAGCAAGGGAAAAGCAGTTAGTTACCTACAAGGGATTGCCCATATGACTATCAACTGATTTCTCAACAGAAACTTTGCAGGCCAGAAGGGAATGGCAAGAAATATTCAGTGATGAACAGCAAGGACCTGCAATCAAGATTACTCTACCAAGCAAAGTTATCATTTAGAATTGAAGGTCAGATAAAGAGCTTCACAGAGAAGAAAAAGCTAAAGGAGTTCATCACCACCAAACCAGTGTTTAATGAAATGTTGAAGAATATTAAGAAGAAGAAAAAAGATAAAAAATATGAACAATAACCCTAGCCAGTTTCACTCAGTGGATAGAGCGTCAGCCTGCAGAATGTGGGGCCGCAGGTTTAATTCCAGTCAAGGGCACATGCCCGGGGTTGCTGGCTCAATTTCCCCCCAGTAGGGGTTGTGCAGGAGGTAGCCAATCAATGATTCTATCTCATCATTGATTTTTTTTAATCTCTCTCTCCCTTCCTCACTGAAATCAGTAAAAATATATTTTTAAAATATTAATAATAAAATGGCATAAATACATAGCTATTAACAATTTAATCTAAAAATCAAAATAAATGAACAAGGAATCTAATAAACTGATGAATAAAATAGAACCAGAGGCATGGCAACATAGAACAGACTGACAAATCTCAGTGGGAAGTGGTAGTGGGTGGGAAGAGATTAACCAAAACTTATATGCATATATGCATTACCTATGGACACAGACAATATGGGGTGAAGGCCTGGTGTGGGATTGGAACCAAGTGGAGGGGGGTAATGGCGGAAGAAAGGGGACATCTGTAATACTCTTAACAATAAAGATTAAAAAATCAAAAAATAATTTTACAATTTCTCAGTGATATTATGAGGTAAGGTTCATATATCAAATAAACAGAAGCACTGAGAAGTTAAGTAATTTTTCTAATATTCCTCAGTAAAAAATAGAGCCACAATTTGAACCTGGCAGTGTGTCTCACTCCAGAGACCATACTTTTTTTTAAAGTTTATTTATTTATATATATATTTTTTCTTTTCAATTACATTCAATATCATTTTATATTAGTTTCAGGTATACAGCATAGTCATTAGACAATCATATATTTTACCAATTGTTTCCCTGATATTTCCTGTACCCATCTGTACTTTACATCCCCATGACTATTTTGTAACTGCCAATCCTTACCCTTTTCTATGCAGTCCCCCACTTCCCTCCCCTCTGGCAACCATCAGTCTATGCAAGGCCTGAATTTGTAAAGACTATAAAGAGTTAACTTATTGTTATATGAACTTGAAATACAATGCACATTTATGTATACAACTAGAGTCCTGGTGCACAAAATTCGTGCACGGGGGAGGGGGGTGTCCCTCAGCCCAGCCTGCACCCTCTCCAATCTGGGACCCCTCGGAGGATGTCCTAAATCAGCAGTCGGTCATCCCTCTCACAATCCGGGACTGCTGGATCCCAACCGCTCACCTGCCTGCCTGCCTGATTGCCCCTAACTGCTTCTGCCTGCCAGCCTAATCACCCCCTAACCACTCCCCTGCCAGCCTGATTGACTCCTAACTGCTCCCATGCAGGCCCGGTCGCCCCCAACTGCCCTCCCCTGCAGGCCCAATCGCCCCCATCTGCTCTCCCCTGCTAGCCTGGTCCCCTCCAACTGCCCTCCCTGGCAGCCATCTTGTGGCAGCTATCTTGTGACCACATGGGCGTGGCCATCTTGTGACCACATGGGCGTGGCCATCTTGTGCGAGGGCATGATGGTAAATTTGCATATTACCTCTTTATTATATAGGATGGCTGCTTATTTGAAACTCTGGTTTATTAACCTTTTGTACTCGGATGTCGAGTGTGACGGTTATTGAATGTATCAATAATTTGAAATATAAAAAAATCTAAACAAATAAGTTTTTATGAAAAGAAACTCCAGTTTTTCATTCTACTGCCGTGCTTTGTAAAATCTGGGGTATTTAAAAAATTAAATCCCGAGTAGAATAAAGGAATTGAGAAAAAAGCAAGCGAGTGCAAAGGGTTAAACTAGCCTGTTTTATAAGCCTTATAATTCAAACCCTCTCTAACATTCATTTTAAATGCAAAATGTATTTACTTTGAGGCAGACCTAAAGAGATCTTTTTAAATGCCATTCTACTAAAACAAGTTCTTTAGACAAATCCAGGACATGTTGCTTCCTCCAAGTGTTCTACATTTCCTTGCATGCACTTTATTTTTTTAGTATATTTTTGTTGATTTTAGAGAGGAAGGGAGAGAGAAAAATAGAAACATCAATGATGAGAGAAAATTATTGATTTGCTGCCTCTTGCACTCCCCCAATTGGGGATTGAGCCCACAACCCACAACCCTGGCATGTGTCCCGACCAGGAATTGAACAGTTATCTCCTGGTTCATAGGTCCACGCTCAACCATTGAACCACACAAGCTGGGCCTGGCAAGCCCTTAAAATCAATCTCAAGCAAATCCAGTTCCTCAGTGCGCATTGTAATATCCACATTTCTTTAAAAATTCTAAGTGGTTTAACCCAGCAATTGCTCACATATACAAAGGTTTTATTGTAATGCTAAATCTTTGAATCTGTTGCTTATCTACAGCAAAGATGCTCAAGGTTATAATGAAGAGCTAACATTTGGCTTCCAATTGCCAAGAAAAAAACATTTCCTTTGGTTTATATCTTAAGTCTTATAATAACTTGCCTGTGAGTTTATTTGGAACTGTGGAATTGTAATGAAACCTAATTTTCCCAAGTGTGCCCAAGTATTAAAATGTAGGTTACATACACCACTATATTTGCATTGCCTTTTCCTTAGTCTTCTTTTTAGCTCTGTTTGGTTTATAACATGTAGAGGCAAAATAGCACTATTACGGACTTTTGAAAACTGTATTTTAGACTTTGATTTCTCTCATTGTCATAAATTCCATCTCCTAATAGAGAGGCAGGTTAACATAGCTTGGTGTTACCTATGTTAAAACAAAGTTCAGTATTTGGAAGTTGAAGCTGCTTGAATCTGGAAATGCTAGTTGCTATTAATCAAGTTGAACACTAGATGGCAGTCCTCACTAATGATATAAATAAAGGCTATTGATAGAATAGATAGGACTGATTCAAAATAACACACAAGGCAGCCTAAGTATTGCCAATTTTAACAGCTAAAAAGTCAGCAAAGAAGAACTTTGAACAAAGATGGTGACAGAATCAGAATGTTAAAAATAGTGAGCTTGCTTGCTATTATCATGAATATGTG
Source organism: Eptesicus fuscus (assembly GCF_027574615.1). NCBI lineage: Eukaryota > Metazoa > Chordata > Mammalia > Chiroptera > Vespertilionidae > Eptesicus > Eptesicus fuscus. The sequence continues at coordinate 62,819,383 of NC_072473.1, read as the reverse complement.
AAACTTATGATTCAGTTGATATGACAATATTTTGCACATCAGTTTCAGAAGTTTTATTCCAATTTCTAAATGCTCAGTCTTAGACCACAAATTAGTTTCACCTTCTTTATTGTCATCTGAAAACCAGCCTTGGCTAAGATATAGCTGGCATGATTATAGATTGAGGTACATTTGCCTCAAGGAGAGATTTTAAATTTGTTTCATCTCATCCCTTACAAGTAAACATGGTGATTTATTAATCATCTTCCAACTTTATAACCAAGGTCTCTCAAATGGAAAAAAGTACATTAGTATATTTGATTTTTATGTCTGGAAGGAATGCTTACATTGGATTATCTCATATATTTATATGCTTGTTCATTGGATAGTGCTAGTGCATGGAATAAAATTGATCTTAATTTGAACTATTAATAAGCTGGGCATACATGAACAAATTACTTAATTTCTCTGGCCCTCAGTTTCCTAAATTATAAAGTGGATGAATCTATGAAATGATAGTCTTTCTAGATTTGATGTAAGTTTTAAATGAAATTATGCATGCATGATTATTCAGATGATATTGAACACATCATATGCACTCAATGTGATACTGTTGTAATTAACCTACTTTTTAATAACAGGAAAGGCACAAAAGGAAAATAGACGCATGCCCAGTAAAGTTGGGGTGACATTAGGCACATAATTGTCTGTCAGTCACACCTGGGAACAGGTTATTGGCCAGAATGGGTGTAGTTATTGCCAGGGCATGAAATTTGGGATACTTAATTTCCCAAACAAAGGAACTCACCCTGTTGATCTCTCTTCGTGCCCTTCTGCTCTTCTGCTCTTGATTCTCTTGTGCTCTCTTGGTTGACTCCTGGCTTGCAGAGTGCTCGCTCCTGCTTCCTGGCATTTTCCCATGTGGCCCATGCCATGTGGACCTCACACACAATGGACTAATGAACTAAAACTAGCCTGATGCTGAACTGGATCCAGCTGAAACATGAAATGGAAACTCTCGACACTGGCTTTGCTTTTAGCTCTACTGAAACCCCAGTTGTACTTCTAATGACTGGAATGGGATTTTAGAAACACAGAGATGTAATTCCCTGCAAATGAAAATCACTCATCCTCCCGTGCAAGTCTCAGAAAATTATTTTTCTCGAGATATCATAAGGACTTCACCTCCAGCACTCAGTGGGGAAGATGATAACCCAATTTCCTAGATAACAATGAATTATCATTATTACCATTGTCAGCTTAACTAACATTATGATTTCCTCCTTCTGAAATATTTTGTTAAACGGTATTTTAAATAAATAGCTTACCAAAGGTACTTATTATTGGTATAAATTTGTAATTAACCTATATTAGAACAAGTGGAAGAATCTATAAAATTTAGAGGCAATAACTAGGAAAATAAAGCATAGATAATAAGGAAGAAATCATATCTATTTCTCTCTACCTTCATATATTTCTTACTGAACTCCCTGAGTCTGCCTATCTGTTGTGGAATGATGAAATACTGTCATATTTCTGAAGAGCACATTCTTTCCTTAAATGAGTTTGGTTTCATCTACTTTTGCTAAAATTCTTGTTATTTGGGAAGGCAGTTAGTTGAAATGCATTTTCTGTATTGCTTACCATTGGGGCCTTCTAGCTTGCTAAAGAGAAGTATGGTAATTTCTCACTTACAAATTCACTTAATATCTAATTCAACTTATATAGAAGCCATAAAATGCTTTAAGGTTTCTATTATGCATGCTACACAATGTTAGTAACAGCCTACAAAACATTTTTTTCTGCTTAAAGATAAAAATTAAGGCTATCAGATTTATATAAAGGCATAAAAAAATGCTCCTCCTTTCTGATTCAACATTCTTATTGCCTCTCTAATGAAAGAAAATATGGCCCATCAATTCTGCTTCTGAGTATATACCCTAAATAACTGTAAACAGGTATTCAAACAAATACCTATACTGAAATGTTTATAATAACATTATTGCTAGAAGTTAAAAGGTGGAAACAATCCAAATGTCCATCAACTGTTGAATGGACTATTATCTTATATAATAAAAGGCTAATATGCAAATTGTCCCCTTGGGAGCTCAACCAGGAGACTGGGAGTTCGATTGCTCGCTATGATGTGTGCTGACCACCAGGAGGCAGCGCAGAACATGGTTGGTGACCAGAGGTAGTGGCAGGGCACTGAGTGAGCAAGGGAAGGAGGAGGCATGGAGGCCGGGAGGCGGGGATCCTGATTGGCCCTTTTCGCTGGCCAGGCCTAGGGACCCTACCCATGCAAGAATTTCATGCACCAGGCCTCTAGTCTGCTAATAAAAAATAATAAAGTAATGACACATGCTGCAACATGAATGGATCTTGAAACATTATGCAGACTGAAATAAGCTAGTCAGAAAAGACATACATTGTTTTAATATGATTTTTATAAAGTATCTTTGAAAGGTACATTCATAGAGACAGAATGTCAATTTGTGATTGCCAGGGATTGAGGGAAGGGGAGGGGAATTATAAACTACTGTTAATAGGTATGGTGTTTCTTTTTGAGGTGCTAAAATGTTTCAGAACTAGATAGTGGTGATGTTTACCTAACTTTGTGAATGTACAAAACACCCTAAATTGTACACATTAGAATAGTGAATTTTATGGCAAATGAAGTATAGCTCAAAAAACAAAAAATAAGACAGAAATTATAGAAGAGAAATGAATTTTAGAAACATTATCACTTTCATAGATTGATAATTTTTGTCTTCTTTTATTTTTTTAAATTTTCCTGATGATTAGTAGTAAAATCTCTAAATATCTCCTCTCTCTCTCTCTCTCTCTCCCCTCTGTCTCTTTCTCATCTCATCTGGGTGCTTGTCTTCTCTTCAGGGTAGTTAAGAAAAATGTAGCTGAAGAGTTAATATTCCCAATCAATAGCCAGACTTGGGCAGTAGGTACTTTTCAAGAATCAAGAAACAGACTAGTTAGTACCTAGACAAAGCATAATATACTAGTAGGGAGCAGGTCTGAACCTCAACAGTCCTACCTAAGACTGAAATCCATGTGGAATTTACCAACCAGAGATATATGCAATAGCTACAGGCTTATAAAAATAGTTAATGATCTCATTAAGAATTTTCTCTGGCACCTAATGACTGAGCCAAAATGACAGAAAGTTGTCATGGCTGATATCTTTCACCATTTTGTTAAGTCGACATTAATCTTTTTAATTTAACATCTTTTAGGTGTTCTGAAACTCCTATGGAGACAGTGGCATAAAAAATCAGAACACAAGTGCCAACACAGCCATAATGTAGAAATTTGCTGATTGTTGATGGGCATTAACAATTTGACCAATAACTATGACCCAGGCAATGTCATTTATTATTATCTATTGCTTAGCTTTAAAAATTCAGAGGCTAAAAATAACATTTTCTCCCACTTTATGTGCCATGGAGTCTGGGCAGAACTAATCTGTGCCTTCTGCTTAGGGTTTCTCAAGACCTTAAATCAAGGTGTCCAGGGCTGCATTATTGTCTATAGAAGGGGTTCTCAACCTTTCCAATGCTGTGACCCTTTAATACAGTTCCTCATGTTGTGGTGACCCCCAACCATAAAATTATTTTAGTTGCTACTTCATAACTAATTTTGCTACTGTTATAAATCATAATGTAAATATCTGTGTTTTCCGATGGTCTTAGGCAACCCTGCTAGCTGTTCTCAACCTGTGGGTCGCAACCCACAGGTTGAGAACCGCTAGTAGCAAAATTAGTTATGAAGTAGCAACGAAAATAATTTTATGGATGGGGGTCACCACAACATGAGGAACTATATTAAAGGGTCATGGCATTAGAAAGGTTGAGAACCACTGCTCTAGAGGAAGTCTGCTAGAAAAACAGAGTATTATGTAACTTAATGATGAAAGTGACATGTCATCACTTTTGCCATATTCTAAAGGCTGTAATCGATTATGGGTCCTGTCCACATTCATGGGGAGAGAATTACACAAGGTGTGGACACCAAGAGGCAATAATCATGGAGTCATCTTAAAGTCTGTTCATCTAAAAATGGTGACTGCTTTTAAAGTAATTTTAATGATTAATTTTTGAAGCACTCAGACAAAATTTTTATATTCCTTTAAATAAATGGATATTATATATGTCCTTTATTCCACCTCCTTACCATGATCAAATAGTGAGAACCTTTGAAATGGTGGCAACATTTTTCTCCTGTTATGAATCACAAGTTAATCCTGACAGTATCTTCACTTTGCTCAGACCTTTATAAGAATGTGGAGTCTATTTTGAGGTTGTGCAACTTAAGCAAGATGTAGGAAATGTAGGAAGTTGCCCAAAGAAAAACAACAAAAATGATTAAAGGGACTGGAAATAAATTCTACAAGAAAAACTAAGAGGACTGCAGGTACTCCTTACAGGAAAGAGAATGCTAACACAAATGGATGGCCTTATTAACAATATTCCCATATGTGTTAAGTGAATAATTTGTATCTTATAATGGTAAAGTAATAAATGGTTTTAAATTTCCTTTATTCAGTGTGTGTGTGTTTGTGTGTGTGTGTGTGTGTGTGTGTGTGTGTGTGTGTGTGTGTGTAGAGGAATAAACATATACTATATTGAGGGAAATGTTTCATAGATGCTATAGATGTGTTAATAACCCCTGGGTTGTCTTTAGGTACAGTTCTTAAAAGGAAGGAAAAGAGGATCACTTTTATTCTGAAGAATTACATGAAAGAACCATCCTAATGCAATTAATTTAAAGGCATATTGACCTCTACTAAACAGTCAAGAAGACAGAGCAATGTATTGCAATGTTTGTTGGTTTTACTTCTCTAAGATTTTGAGAATTCCAATAATATCTTAAGTTTTCAGGCTTACCCAGTTTTTAACCTACATATAAGTAGAATTATAGTCAAATGTATTCTCCAAAATGGGACATTTTTAAGAGTGAAAAAGAGATTTAATTAATCATAATGGTAAGATAACATGCAAAAACCAGAACTTCCCCAGGCAAACTGGAATACATGTTTATTATAACTAAAATTATATCCCTTATCGGGGAAGGGTTAGGGTGTTTTTTGTTTGTTTTGTTTCATTTTATGGTCTTGGGAAAGCTAGATTATAAGCTTCTTGTAGGTGAGGTTCAGGAAATTCTTAGACTTTGTCTCATAGAATCTAAATGAGCACAGCAGGGGAAGAAATGAAAAATAGTAATAATTACAAGTACTTCCTGTAGGCCAGGCACTTTACATGCATTAAGGTATTTAAAATCCTCCATAGTTTTGTGAGGTACTAATATTACCATCTCTATCTGAAAATAAGGAAACTGAAATAGAAATGCTAAGTAACTTCCATAGAGCTGGAGTTCAAACTCTCATCTTTTGCTTTTATTCTCATATCTTCATGCCACTTCTCTGTCTTTCCCTCTCTTTCTGTCCTACCTTTTCTCTTTCCCTTGTTCCCTCTCTTTATTGTATCTCTTCTGTCTTTTATTTCTGTCTCCTTCTTTCATTTAATTTCTTATGTTTTTCTTCCATGGAATATCCCATTTTTAAAGAAGTTTCTACTACTTAAGAAAAAATATATGTAAACCATTGAATTTAATGATCTCTAAGTTTTTTTTTCCCCTAGTCCTTAAATAATTCAACAAACATTTTCTAGTGATTACTCTATATAACAATCTATTCTAAAATGTACCACAATATAGAAAATGAGAATGAGTAGGAGAGTGACTGAATACAAGGAGGGTATGGCTTAGTGGAAGAATAAAGTGATGTCTGAATCACCAGCAAGTAAGATAAAGTATGACAATGCTCTTATAGAGATTTTCCATGCAATTGAACTATTGTCATATGCCCCAGTTAAAATTGTGATGTACTCTGTTTGTATTAGTGCCTAACAAAGCAAAATACTATCAAAGTTGTTCTTATTTCCTTAAGGAATAGTAGTTACCTGTACTTCCTCTTCTCTTCACTGTTCTCATCCTTGGCAAATCTTTCCTTACTCGCCAGTAAATATTTATTAGTGTCTATGTCAGACATAATTCTGGGATTCATAACACTTACCAAACTATTTGAAGTTATGTGCTTGCTTGTCTTTCTCTCCACTAGACTTGTTTTTACCCAGGGGTCCATGAATGGATAGGGCTATGGTTTGAAACAAACTTCCTGAGTCTGTATGAAACCTTTTATATATATGAACATATGTTCATTTTCTGAACAAGAGTTCAGTAGCTTTTATCAGACTTTCAAGAAGGGGCTATGTGCCAAAGAAAGAACTTTTGCCATACTTTGAATTTTGAACATCTTAGTGTTAAGATCACAAACCGTAGATTTAACCAGACCATGTGTGAAATGTGTGATACATGGGAAATTATATAACTCTTCAACTTGGGTTTCATCCAACATTTAATGTGAGGATTAAATGAACTGATCTTTGTAAAATACTTAGTATATTTCCAGGTACTGGTTATGGTCAATAAACATTAAAGAACAATGCTGTGTTTTCACACAGTGGGCACCAAATCACATTAAATAGGTAATGTGAGCATTTTCCTAAGACAGGGTTCTCAACCTCGGCAGTATTGATACTTTGGGAAAGATAATCCTTTGTTGTAAGAGGCTGTCTTATGCATCGTAAGATGTTGAACAACATTCCTAGTCTACCCACTAGATGCCAATAGCACACTTCCCAATTGTGATAGCCACATATGTCTCCAGACATTACCAAATACTGTCCTGGGGCAAAGTCACTCTCCCATTGAAAACAACTGATCTAAATGAATAGAATGGATCAGCTTATGAGATAATTATTTTTGTCAGCTTCATATTTGACAGTCAGGGGCACCATATTGATCCCCTAGGAGACTGAACACTCTGTGGAGAGGACAAACTAGTGATTTCAGTTAGTGGGCATTCAATACTTACCTTCAACTAGAAACTAATCATCCTTCAGGGGTCCAGAGGCATGGTAAAGATGAGGAATTCACCAATCTGCACACACCTCAAAATTGCTCTATTAGTTCAGAGCAGATCTAAACATTTGCTAGGCAAGAAAATGGCTTCCTCAGAGTAAAAAACAACCTCAACTTAGCAAATAGATATAAAAGCAAATAAAAATGTCCATCAACAACAAATCTACCTCTATCCCAGAAACATGATGTTTATATGGCCAAGTTAAAAGAACTTTCATACCTACGCCATTTATTTCAACATAAATGGTGTGATCAAAATGTATTAATCTTTCACTACATGAAAGAAACTGCCAGGGTGCTGTGATGGGAAAAAAAAAAACCTGGAATTCCATATCCTTAAAAACGTATTCAAATGGCTACAAGTAAGGTAGTATATGGGTAGATGAATATATTACCCTAGGTACTGAATGTATTTTTATTATTAGGCCATAATTAAGTGAGAAAGTGTGATATCCTATGTTTGTCTTTAGCAAGCATGCAGCAAAACAGCTTATCTTCTTAACCCAGCCAGTGCACATTGCTAGCATGATACATATTTTATTCTGAAATCTTATAAATGTAATGGAATTCTTCTATTTAATATGTTCTTTTAAAAAATAATGGACACATTTTTAATTTTCATAGGAGTTACACCATCCTTTGATTCATATAATAAGTATTTGCATTAATAAGATAGAAATGTTAAACCCACAGGTAAGCTGTGTGTCTAAAAAAAATTAGTGCTTCTATGTGCAAGAGTCCTTAATGATTAGAATTTCAAGGTCACATTGCAAAAGAGTAATATGGGGGAGAAAAGTATTCTAGTCTTTTTTAAAACTTCACTTATTCACTACCATAAAATGCGTTTTCATAGTTTGTCATTAATATTTATTGGTTGCAGTGAACTGGCAGAAGATTCATTGTCATATGCTATGCTCTGTATCTGAGGATTTAGAAAATAGAATATGGAAAAGTTGTTGCAATTGCTATGTATTATTATACTAAATTATGAACATAATGTATGCTGTTTTCATATATCTTCATCAAGAGGTCTTCAAAATTAAAAATTACTTTAAGTAAGCTTTATTGTGCTCCTAGTCCATATGATGTATATGAGCTTAAAACACCAAATCAGTCATGCATTTTTGAGTAATATATGTTTATCATGATGTGCAGGTGTGGGTAAAATGCCTTTAGAAAATAACTGTGTTCTAAGTGTAAAAATCATTGTGACTATGGAAAGTGCAAAATCAGCCTATATATTGTTACATTCTTATGACCTGTGGCATATTAGAATGAGAGTTGGCATTTCAGATTAGAAAATGTCCTCCTTAAAACACTATGGAGGAAAGTAGTTCATTTTCTCCTGTGAAATATGATAACTGTTCATACTTAATAGTATAGAGATTTCTCAAATTTGTCAACTCAGGGATGTGCATACAATTTTAAATTGAAAGCTAGCGCATTTTATGTTACTATTTTTCAGTTCTGCTCTCCCCTTTGTGGTGTTAACTTTCAGTGCAAAATCAGGCATACACCTTCATGAAATTGGGATAAATCAAAATAATGATAATCATCTGAATAAATGCCTATAATATTTAATACAAAATGAATTTTTGCATACTATGTATACATAGCTGAATAATGAAAATCATGAAACCAAAGAATGTCAGACTTAAAAGGTTACTTAGAGGACATTTAGGCCAGCCCTTTTAGTTTACAGATAAACTGAGGCCCAGAGAAAGGAAACAACTTTGCCAGTGTAAAAATGTAATTGTATACCCTAATTTTCTACCTGATATCATGCAGACATAACCCACAAAAAGTTGCCATTAAGCAATCAAAAGAGAAAGCACTGAAATAGCAATACTGTTGAGTTCTTTAAATACTGAACATTTTAAAGAGAAGACACAGCAATCAAACAGGGAGAGAAAAACACACAAAACATCAAAATTGGAAAGGAAGAAGTCAAACTGTCATTATTTACAGATGACATAATACTATATATAGAAAACCCAAAAGATCCCACCAAAAAACTACTAGAACTGAAAAATTAATTCAGTAAAGTAGTAGGATACAAAATAAATACCAGAGGGGCTCACCGGGCGCCTCGCCATCTTGCAAGGAAAGGAGGATTTTATTGGAAACCTGACTTTCTGCGACAACTGCAAACACTGAACTGCTGCGATCACCAGACCACCAGTCCCCTATCAGCGCAAACATTCGGATTCAAAGGAACTCTTCACTGCACCATGGAAAGGTCAGATTTCCCCTGAAATAAGGTGCGGTTTCTAATCCCCGCGGTGGGTGAGGGAAGCGCTGGGTGAGGGAAGCGCGGCAGCCGCAGGACCAGCAGGAACCGGGAGGTCTGTGCCTAGAAAAATCAGCGGCAGTTGGAACTGCCGTGATCCGTGAATGTGGAGGGGGGTCTTCTGAGCTGCTAACAGAAGTGACCTCTTGAAAGCAACTCATTTTAATCTGACGAGGAGGGTCAGACTAAGAATTTTCAAAGGAGTGCAGTATCCTCAGTCTGGCGCACAGACCCACTGTCCGCACACTTGGGCTCTTTCCGACTCTGATTGCTAAGCCCAATACATAGAAAAACCCAGGTGGAGGGGCCCTGAAAGACTGCAGGGGGAAGTTGTTTTTTCGGAACCTGGGGACCAGGGCTGGGTGTGACCATCAGAGAGGCAGCTCTGAGGCGCACACCTCCACAAGCTCTGAGGCACACACCTCCACAAACCAGTAGTGAGTGCAATAGAGAGGAAAAAAAAAAAAAAAGAGCTAGAGAGGCCCGGAAGTCAATTCAGAAACACTGCCACCCAGGGGCTGAAACGCTAATTGTCTCTGGTGTAATAAAAAATAAACACGAGAAATTAAGACACAGCTGGCTTAAAAAGCAGGACTGGCTTCCAACACTGAGGAGCCCTGGAATGAAGCTGAACTGAAATACCGCCCAGACTGGGAAACAGGCGTACCAAACAGAATAATAGAGGAAGTGAATGACAGCCGCTACTGCACATTTTAGTCTTCCTATTTTTTAATTTTCAATTCTTTTTTCAATTTTTTTAAATTTTTTATTCTCATATTTTTTATTTTCATTTTTTGCATCTTTTACTTAAGAAACTAATTTTTTTTTATTTTTCCTCACTCGATTTTCACCTTTTTAATTATTACATTTTTATTTTCAATCAGCACTATTATTACTATTATTTTACTTTTTTTTTTAATGTCATTTGATTTTCTCGTTCTTTTATTTTTGGATTAGTGTCCTACATTCGATTTGCATCTTTCCCTTACAAACGTTTTACCCTATCTCAAAGCTAACATTATGCCATCACTCTACTCCTAACCTTTCCCCTTTTGGTCCCCAGTTTATCTTAACCCTTTCTGGCTTTAGATTTTCCCTACTTTTTCAGTTTACTCTCTGCTAAAACTTCACCCTACTTATATATTTAATTCCCAACCCCCTGCTCCAAATCCATACAAACCTCTCTCTACGCTACCTTAAAAAATTATTTTTCTCTCTGGCCTTTTGTTGTTGTTGGCTTGAATGTTGATTAGATTGAATTTTTATGCTTTTTTATGAGATTGTTTTGATTACTCTTTTTGTTGGTTTGGTTGGTTCTTTTGTTTCCTTGTTTTTGTTTGTTTTTTACTTTTGTTTTCCCTTGCCTCACTTGATATTAGCTGGTGTTGCAGTTTGCATTAATCTCCAGGCTCGTGTTGCTGGAATTTGCTGGGAATAGTGGTTGTTCTAGTGGAGTTTACTCTCCATATATATAGTTTGTTCCCCTTTTCTCTCTTAGTATCGTTCTTGTTTCTCTTACTTTTTTTTTCTTTTCTTTTTTTTTCATTTTCTTTTCTTTCTTTCTGCTCTTTTCCCAAGTTCAGATTCACACTCTTTGTTTTTTTGTTGTTATTGTTCTTTCTTTTTACTCTCCCTCTTCCACTCCTATTTCCTAATTTGTCTTTCTCTGGTGGTTACCTTTATTGGAGGTTATTAATATCGTGAATACAATTCTGTTCAGTGCCTTGTCTGTTGTGCCTGGTTGTGTTGTATTTTATACCTTTAAATCAACGCCAGAGAGAGAAATCTATATAACCAGACATCTGGAGAAGAGAGACCATGAGGAGACAAATAAATAGCCCCCACAGGAAAGAGAAGGAGGCATCACCAGAAAAGGAAGTAAACGATTTAGAGGCAAACAACCTATCAGAGAAAGAATTCAGAGAAATGATCATAAAGTGGCTGAAAAGGATGGAAGGCAAATTCGACAATATGAGTAAGAACCAAGAAGAAATGAAGAAGAACCAAGAAGAAATGAAAAATGACATCGCTGCTGTAAAGAACTCAATAGAAAGCATCAAGAGTAGACTAGACGAAGCAGAGGACCGCATAAGTGAGCTAGAAGACAAGTTGGAAAAAAATACCCAATTACAACAGCTTCTAGAAACAAAAATTAGAAAGATGGAGGAGAGCCTAAGGGAACTTCGGGACAATACAAAACAAAACAACATCAGGATAATAGGGGTGCCAGAAGGAAAGGAAACTGAGCAAGGAATAGAAAACCTGTTTGAAGAAATAATAACAGAAAACTTCCCTGATATAGGGAAGAAAAAACCCACACAAATCCAAGAAGCTCACAGAGTTCCAAGCAAAATGAACCCCAAAAGACCGACGCCAAGACACATTATAATTAAGTTGGCAAACACCAACGACAAAGTAAGAATCTTAAAAGCGGCCAGAGAGAGACAGACAGTTACATACAAAGGAACCCCCATCAGACTAGCAACTGATTTCTCAACAGAAACTCATCAGGCCAGAAGGGAATGGAATGAAATATACAAAGTCATGCAAAGGAAGGGTCTAAATCCAAGAATACTGTACCCAGCAAGGCTATCAATCAAAATTGAAGGTGAAATCAGGAGCTTCACAGACAAAAAAGGACTAAGGGAGTTTATCACCACCAAACCAGCAATGAAAGAAATGCTAAAGGGTCTGCTGTAAAAAAAAAAAAAAAGAAAGAAATAGGAAGCAAAGAAGGAACACAGGGGTATAGAATAAAAACGGCGTCAAATAAGTACCTATCAATAATAACTTTAAATGTAAATGGATTGAATGCCCCAATCAAAAGGCACAGGGTAACAGACTGGATAAGAAAACAAAACCCAGATATCTGCTGTCTACAAGAAACCCACCTCAAAAAAAAAAGGATGCATACAGACTGAGAGTAAAGGGATGGAAAAAGGTTTTCCAGGCTTATGGAAATGAAAAAAAAAAAAAGCTGGGGTAGCAATACTTACATCTGACAAATTAGATCTCAAAGTGAAGGACATAACAAGAGATAATGAAGGCCACTTCATAATACTAAAGGGAGAAATCCAACAAGAAGAAATAACTCTGGTAAACATATATGCACCCAATACAGGAGCACCAAGATACATTAAAAAACTCCTGGAAGATATCAAAGGAGAGTTTGACAGCAATACAATCATAGTAGGAGACTTCAATACCCCACTATCACCATTGGACAAATCCGCTAAACAAAAAATCAGCAAAGAAACATCAATCCTAAATGACTCACTAGAACAGATGGAATTCATCGACATCTTCAGAACATTTCACCCCAAAGCCACAGAATATACATTCTTCTCAAGTGCACATGGGTCTTTTTCAAAGATAGACCATATGTTAGGACATAGGCAAAGTCTCTCCAAATTCAAGAAGATAGAAATAATATCAAGTATCTTCTCAGATCACAGTGGCATAAAACTGGAAATCAACTACAATAAAAACAACCCAAAGAAATCAAACACTTGGAGACTAAACAGCATGCTATTAAACCATGACTGGATTACCAAAGACATCAAGGAAGAAATAAAAAACATCATGGCAACAAATGACAATGAAAACACAACAATCCAAAATCTATGGGACACAGCGAAAGCAGTCCTGAGAGGGAAGTTCATAGCTCTACAAGCCTACTGCAAAAAAACAAGAAACAATGGTAATAAATTACCTAACCCAACAACTCAAAGAATTAGAGAGAGAGCAACAAGATAAGCCCAGTGTAAGCAGAAGGGAAGAAATAATAAAGATCAGAGCGGAGATAAACGACATAGAGACCAAAGAAACAATACAAGAGATCAACAAAACCAAGAGCTGGTTCTTTGAAAGGATAAACAAGATTGATGAACCTCTAGCCAGGCTCAACAAGAAGCAAAGAGAGAGGACCCAAATAAACAAAATCAGAAATGAAAGAGGTGAAATAACAACAGACCCCGACGAAATACAAAGGATTGTTACAAAATACTATGAACAACTCTATTCCAACAAACTGGACAACCTAGAGGAAATCGACATATTCCTAGAAAAATACAACCTTCCAAAACTCAATCAGGAAGAATCTAAACAGATCAACATGCCAGTAACTATGGAAGAAATTGAAGCAGTCATCAAAAAGCTTCCGGCAAACAAAAGCCCGGGGCCAGATGGCTTCACAGGAGAGTTTTACCAAACTTTCAAGGAAGAACTAAAACCTATCCTCCTCAGACTATTCCAAAAAATTCAAGAGGAAGGAACACTTCCAGGCTCCTTCTATGAAGCCAGCATCACCCTAATACCAAAACCAGATAAAGACAACACAATGAAAGAGAATTACAGGCCAATATCCCTCATGAACATAGATGCCAAAATCCTTAACAAAATTCTAGCAAATTGGCTCCAGCAGTACATCAGAAAGATCATACACCAGGAACAAGTAGGATTTATCCCAGGAATGCAAGGATGGTACAATATCCGCAAATCAATAAACGTGATACATCACATAAACAAACTGAGAGATAAAAATCACATAGTCATATCAATAGATGCAGAAAAAGCATTTGACAAAATCTAACACCCTTTCTTGGTAAAAACTCTCAACAAGGTGGGAATAGAAGGCTCATACCTCAACATAATAAAAGCTATATATGATAAACCCACAGCAAACATCATACTCAATGGGCAAAAACTAAAACCATTTCCCCTAAGAACAGGAACAAGACAGGGATGCCCACTCTCACCACTCCTGTATGACATAGTACTGGAAGTATTAGCTATCGCAATTAGGCAAGAAGAAGAAATAAGAGGCATCCAAATTGGAAAAGAAGAAGTGAAGCTGTCCTTATTTGCAGATGACATGATATTGTACATAAAAAACCCAAAAGATTCCATAAAAAAACTAATAGACTTAATAAATGAATTCGGCAATGTAGCAGGATACAAAATTAACGCCAAGAAATCTATGGCTTTTCTATACACCAATAATGAACTTACAGAAAGAGAGACTAAAAAAGCAATCCCATTTACCATAGCACCAAAAAAATTAAGATACCTAGGAATAAACGTAACTAAGGAGGTAAAAGACCTATATGCAGAAAACTACAGGACACTGAAAAAAGAGGTAGAGGAAGACGTAAACAGATGGAAGAACATACCATGTTCATGGATTGGTAGAATCAACATCATTAAAATGTCCATACTACCCAAAGCAATCTACAGATTCAATGCACTCCCCATCAAAATACCAACAGCATATTTCACAGACCTAGAAAGAACTCTCCAAAAATTCATCTGGAATAAAAAAAGACCCCGAATAGCTACAGCAATCCTGAGAAAGAAGAACAAAGTAGGTGGGATCTCAATACCAGATTTCAAGCTGTATTACAAAGCCACTGTTCTCAAAACAGCCTGGTACTGGCACAAGAACAGACATATTGATCAATGGAACAGAATAGAGAACCCAGATATCGACCCAAACCACTATGCTCAATTAATATTTGATAAAGGAGGCATGAACATACAATGGAGTCAAGACAGTCTCTTCAATAAATGGTGTTGGGAAAACTGGACAGATACATGCAAAAAAATGAAACTAGATCACCAACTTACACCATACACAAAAATAAACTCAAAATGGATACAGGACTTAAACATAGACGGGAAACCATAAAAATACTAGAAGAATCCACAGGCAACAAAATCTCAGACATAGGCCAAAAGAACTTCTTCACTGACACTGCCCCTAGGGCAATGGAAGCTAAAGAGAAAATTAACAAATGGGACTACATCAAAATAAAAAGCTTTTTTACAGCAAAAGAAACCATCAACAAAACAATAAGAAATACCACTGCATGGGAAAACCTATTTGCAAATGCTATCACTGATAAAGGTTTAATCTCCAACATCTACAGGCAGCTTATGCAACTTAATAAGAGGAAGATAAATGATCCAATAAAAAAATGGACAACAGACCTAAACAGAATATTTTCAAAAGAAGACAGAAGGTAGGCCAAGAGACACATGAAAACATGTTCAAAGTCACTTATTATCCGAGAGATGCAAATCAAAACAACAATGAGGTACCATCTCACACCTGTCAAAATGGCTATCATCAACAAATCAACAAACAACAAATGTTGGCGAGGATGCGGAGAAAAAGGAACCCTCGTGCACTGCTGGTGGGAATGCAGACTGGTGCAGCCACTGTGGAGAACAGTATGGAGTTTCCTCAAAAAACTGAAAATGGAACTCCCATTTGACCCAGTAATCCCACTCCTGGGAATATATCCGAAGAAACTAGAAACACCAATCAGAAAGGATATATGCACCACTATGTTCATAGCAGCACAATTTACAATAGCTAAGATTTGGAAACAGCCTAGGTGCCCATCAGCAGATGACTGGATCGGAAAACTGTGGTACATCTACACAATGGAATACTATGCTGCCATAAAAAAGAAGGAATTCTCATCATTTGCAGCAACCTGGTTGGAATTGGAGAACATTATGCTAAGTGAAATAAGCCAGTCAATGAAAGAACAATACCACGTGATCTCACTCATTTAGGGATAGTAAAGAACATTATAAAGTGGTGAACAAAAAGATAGATACAGAGACAGTAAAGCATCAAACAGACTTTCAAATTACAGGGGGGAAGTTAGGGAGAGGTGGGGGAGTTATGAAATCAAACGAAGGACTTGTATGCATGCATATAAGCATAAACAATGGACGCAAAACTCTGGGGGGGGCGGGCATGTGTGGGTGTGGGGTGGGGGGTAATGGTAAGATATGTACACATATAATACCTCAATAAAAAAAAATAAAATAAAGTCAAACATGAATCCCAAAAAAATAAATAAATAAATAAATAAATAAATAAATAAATAAATAAATACCAGAAATCAGTTGCATTTTTATACACTGAAAAATGAACTATCAGAAACGGAAAGTAAAAAGAAGTCTCATTTATAGCTGCTTAAAAAAATACCTAGGAATAAATTTAACCAATGATGTAAAAAACCTGTGCTTGGAAAATTATAAGAGACTGAAGAAAAACCTGAAGGAGATATAAACAAGTGGAAGCATATAACATGTTTATGGATTGGAAATATTAATATTATTAAAATGTTCATACTACCCAAAGTAATCTATAGATTCAACATAATTCTTACCAAGATACCAATGGCATATTTCACAGACTAGAAAAAATATTTCAAAAATTTATATAGAACCAAAAATGACCCTGAATAGCCATAGCATTCTTGAGAAAAAAATCACACTATCTGATATCAAACTATACTACAAGGCCATAGTAATCAAAACAGCATGGTCTCAGAGGGAAGGCGGGGGAGGGTGGGTAGGTGGGAGGTAATCAACCAAAGACCTTGTATGCATATATGCATAACACATGGTCATAGACAATAGAGTGCTAAAGGCCTGTGGCAGAGGTGAGGGGGAGGGCTAGAGGGGGTCAATGGGGGAAAAAGGGAGACATATGTAAAACTTTCCAACCGTAAGAAATTATTTTAAAAAGATAGCATGGTACTGGCATAAAAACAGACATATAGATCTATGGAACAGAATAGAGAGCCCAGAAATAAACCCACATGTATATGGTCAATTAATATTAACAAAGGAGGCTAAAACATACAATGGGGTAAAGACATTCTACACTAATAAAAGAGAAAGATGCAAATTGACTGTACCTTCGTGATGCCCACCAGCCAATCAGGAGTGAGTATGCAAATTAACTCAACAAAGATGGTGGGCTAATTTGCATATGCAGGTGCCAAAGGGCTGGGGGCGGGGTGGGATGCTTGTGTTGTCGCCATGGCAATGATGCAGGCGTTCTGTACCACCCCAGCTGCTCAGGGCCTCTGGGCAGCATGGGAAGGCAGGGCCTGAGCAGAAAGAGGCGGCTCTGGGGCCAGAGCAGAAAGGCGTTGCCGGCAGCAAGGGAAAGGAAGGTCCATTCTTGCACGAATCTTCATGCATCGGGCTTCTAGTTTATTCTATAAATAGTAGTAGAAAAATGGAATCCATAATGTGCAAACAAATTAAATTAAACTACCTTCTTACACCATAAACAAGAATAAATTCAAAACGAATTAAATACTTAAATGTTAGATTCAAAACCATCAAAATCCTAGAAGAAAGCATAGACAGTAAAATCTCAGACATTTCTTATGGCAATATTTTTTCTAATATATTGCCTCAGGCAATGGAAACAAAGGGAAAAATAAATAAATGTGACTACATCAAACTAAAATGTTTTTATACAGCAAAGGACACCATCAACAAAATGAAAAAAAAAACAGCTCACTGAATAGGAGAATATATTTGCCAATAATACATTTGATAAGGGGTTAATATCTAAAATTTATAAAGAACTTATAAAACTCAACACCAAAAAAACAAACAATCCAGTTAAAAAATGGGCAAAGGACATGGATAGACTCTTCTCCAAAGAGGACATACAGATGGCCAATAGACATATGAAAGGATTCTCAATGTCACTAATCATCAGATAAATGCAAGTTAAAACCACAATGAGATATCACCTCACACATGTCAGAATGGCTATCATCAACAAATCCACAAACAACAAGTGCTGGCGAGAATGTGGAGAAAAAGGATCCCTTGTGCACTGCTGATGGGAATGCAGACTGGGGCAGTCACTGTGGAAAGCAGTATGGAGTTTCCTCAAAGCATTAAAAATCAAACTGCCTTGTGACCCTGCAAATCCACTTCTGGGAATATATCCAAAGAAACTGGAAACACTAATTCAAAAGAATATATGCACCCCTATTCTCATTGCAGAATTATTTATAATAGCTAAGATTTGGAAGCAGCCCAAGTACCCATCAAAAGATGAGTAGTTATAAAAACTGTGCTACATTTACACAGTGGAATACTAGGTCGCTATAAAAAAGGAGCTCATACCCTTTGCGACAACATGGATGTACATGGAGAGCATTATTCTAAGTGAAATAAGCTAAGTCAGAAAAAGACAAGTACCATATAATTTCATTTATATGTGGAATCTGATAAACAAAATAAACAAACCTCATAGATACAGAGAAGACACTGACAGCTCTCAGAGGGCATGTGGGTTCGAGGGCTACGTGAAAAAGGTGAAGGGTTTAAGCAAGGAAGAAAAACTAACAAACACAACAGTATAGTGATTACCCAGAGGGAAAGGGGTGAGGAGGAGGTAGAAGAGGGTAAAGAGGGGATAAATGGTGATGGAAGGAAACTTGACTTGGGGTGGTGAACACACAATGCAATATACGGGTGACTATTTAAAATGGAATTGTCTCAAAAAAAGAATTGGCTCACATTATTATGGAGGCATCAAGTCCAGAATCTGAAGGGTAGGTCAACAGGCTAGAGACCCAGTGGAGCCAAAGCTGCCATTCTGGTCTGAAAGCTGACAGGCTGGAGACTTAGGGGATCCAATGTTCCAGTCCTGGTCTGAAGCCCATCTGCTCTGGACCCCAAAACAGCCAATGTTGTAAATGAGGTCTGAAGGCAGTCTGCTGGAGAACTCTCTTTTGCACTGGGGAGGCTGATCTTTGGTTCTATTTGGGCCCTCAACTTATTGGAGGCTCACCTACATTATGGAGGACAGTCTGTCTTACTCATATTTCCCTAGTACACATGTTAATGCCACCCTAAACACTCTCACAGAAACACCCAGAATAATATTTAAGTATCTGTGCACCCTGTGGCCCTACAAGGTCGACACGTAAAATTAATCATCACAGTGGGGTTATGTAGGATGGAAATATTTCAAAATAATTGCCTGCACAGACCTGTGACCTTATATTTGTGATTAACCACTGTTTACTCCACTCTAAAACAGGATAATCTACTAAACTCTCCCTTAAAGTTCATATGAGTAATGGCCGGATCCATTCAATAGCTAAGAATAAAGCTAAAGGAAGGAGAGTGGATTTTTTTTTAACTTGAAAAATAACAATCAATCTTATTTATGGAAATTTCCAGGTGGAATAAGCCTGATGAGGCACAAACGTTTTATGTAATAAATACAGAGCTCTAAATTTTGCTTCCTTAGCAGCTTTCCACGTTGAACAGTAATTGCTAATCTGGTTTTGCTAGTATTGCTATGACTTTTTGAGATGCTTGATTTAGTTGTAAAGCATTTGCCTTGTTCTCTGCTATACTTCCCCTATGGCTGTCTGTGGTTTTTCCTCAACTATGGGATTAAATCATTTAGCAATAAAGTCCTTTTTTGTTGTTTCCATTTCTTCATTTGTATAATTGAGGTATTTGTGTGCATTCTCATAGGGCTGTTAACTAATGATTGTATATATATATATATATATATATATATATATATACACATATATATATACACAATCATTATATATATATATATATATATGTGTGTGTGTGTGTGTGTGTGTGTGTGCGTGTGTGTGTGTATATATCTTCTAAGAACAAATTTGTGATATATTTTATTAAAATAGAGATGAACTGGAATGCAATTTTTTTCTTAGAAATAGAATTTTAACCATATGTTGAAAAACAAATTACTTTCATTTTTGTAAAAAATAAACACTAATATTTATTTTTTAAATTTTATTTTTCAATTACAGTTGACATTTAATGTTATTTTATACTAGAGGCCCAATGCATGAAATTTGTGCAAGAGTAGACCTGCACAGCCCTGGCTGCCTCGGCCCATAGCAGCCCCGGCTTGTTCTGCTCTTCAGCTGTTCAGTCGATTTGCATATTATGCTTTTATTATTATAGATTAGTTTCAGGCATACAGCATTGTGGTTAGACAATTATGTAATTTATGAAGTGATCCCTTAAAGACAAGATAAATTATTTTTTGTTTAAACTTTTGATTTTCATTTTCTCCTGCCTAAAAATAGTATTTTATAACCATAATTATATTGTTTGTAAGTGTTGAATAAACTTCTGTCACAAATTAGGTAGTTGTTATATTTGTCCCCTGCTAAGTATAAGGCATTGAAAACATCTGATAATACGGAAGATCAAACCAAGATGGCAGCAAAGTTAAACAACTAAACTGCGCCACGCACAACAATTTCAAAAATACAACTAAAAGACAAAGCTTCTATGACCCAGAACCACGGGAAAGCTGGCTGAATGGTAGATTTACAACTAAGAAGGAAAAAGAAAGAACAAACGAGGAAGGGCTGAGGTACGGAGGCCCGTGAATCGGGCTGGTGGCGGGCAACGGGGCTTGAGGCTTTTTTTCCAACCCGAAGGGAGATAAGCTCCCAATCACTCTGAAATCCAGTTTCTGGGGACGCATGGGGACCAAGACACCTACGGGGAGAAGCTGGATTCTCGGCCATCATGTCGGAAAGTGAGAGTGACTTTCTTACAGAGGTGTGCCCAGCAATCAGTGTTTACTGCACTGGAGCACGGGACGCAGGGACTTGGAAAAACACAGAAAGGCAGAAAAGGCAGAAAAGGCAGACTAGCAGCCATTGCTGTTTGCCACGCCCTAGCCTAGTGATGCCCTGAGACCCTGCCCCACCCTGAGACCCTCCCTGCACATTCTACAAACCCACCCAGGCTCCAAACAGCAGCTTTTACATATAAATGACCTGCCCTGTGGCAGCTTAACCAAATAAACTGCAGCTCCAGTCAGACTGCTCCAAAACCACCCAAGCAAAGAGGAGAAAACTGCAGTTTTTGCTGTAACTCCTGCTGCGTGACCACAGACAGTAGCTGATCTACACCCCATTGGAAACCCAGAAACGAGGGCATCTAGTGGTCAGTGTGACACGACACCAGATTTCAACTACTCTCATAAAGGAGACATTCAAGAGGCAGACTCAGTGAGCGCCAAAGCCCTACTGGAACAAGTCCCGGCCCATAAACGTGTCTCCAGCACAGCAATTCTTCCTTTATAGACACAGCGGGTCCTCACAGCCAATTGGCCTGGAGGTCAATTCCTCCCAGTAACACCAACAACAATCAAGACTTAACTACAGCAAGGCTGTACACACAGTCTAAAAAGGGGTGCACCAAGAGTGTCCACCTCAGGTAACTGGGAGGCTGACCGTTGAACCAATAGGACACAAAGCTACCCTACCAACTCAAGGAAGCAGCGAAAATGAGGAGGCAAGGAAACAGATCTCAAACAAAAGAAATGGAGGAGAACAAATGACTGGACATAAAGTTCAAAACCACGGTTATAAGGTTTTTCAAGAATTTCATGGAAAAAAGCCGATAAATTTAATGAGACCCTCGAGGATATGAAAAAAGGTCCAACTAGAAATGAAACATACACTGACTGAAATAAAAAATATACAGAGACCCAGCAGCAGACTAGAGGAACGCAAGAATCAAGTCAAAGATTTGGAATACAAAGAGGCAAAGGACACGCCTCCAGAAAAGCAAGAAGAGAAGAGAATTCAGAAAGTAGAAAATAGTGTAAGAAGCCTCTGGGACAACTTCAAGTGTACCAGCATCCGAATTTTTGGGGTGCCAGGAGAAGAGAGAGAGCAAGACGCTGAAAACCTATTTGAAGAAATAATGACTGAAAACGTCCCCCACCTGGTAAAAGAAATAGACTTACAAGTCCAGGAAGCACACAGAACCCCAAACAAAAGGAATCCAAAGAGGACCACACCAAGACACATCATAATTAAAATGCCAAGGGCAAAAGACAAAGAGAGAATCTTATAAGCAGCAAGAGAAAAACAGTTAGTTACTTACAAGGGAGCACCCATACCATTATCAGCTGATTTCTCAACAGAAACTATGCAGGCCAGATGGGAATGGCAAGAAATATTCAAAGTGATGAAGAGCAAGAACATACAACCAAGACTACTCTATCCAGCAAAGTTATCATTCAGAATTGAAGGGAGGATAAAGAGCTTCACAGATAAGAAAAAGCTAAAGGAATTCATCACCACCAAACCAGTATTACATGAAATGCTGAAAGGTATTATTTAAAACAGGAAAAAGAAGAAAAAAGTAAAGATAAAAATTATGAACAACAAATACATACCTATCAACAAGTGAATCTAAAAGTCAAGTGAATTAAAAATCTGAAGAACAGAATAGGCTGGTGAGCATAATAGAATCAGGGGCATAGAATGGGAGTGGATTGATAATTCTCAGAGGGAAGGGGGTGTCTATGTGGGGGGTACGGGAAGAGACTGGACAAAATCATACACCTATGGATAAGGCTAGTGAGGGGGGGAGGTAAGGGCAGAGGGAAGGGTGGGAACTGGGTGGAGGGGAGATATGGGGGGGAAGGAGAAACAATTGTAATAATCTGAACAATAAAGATTTATTTAAAAAAAAGAAAGAAAATGGAATATGGGAAGTAACTACATTTAAATGGAGGTTACCATAGGGATAATATACATGTGTTCAAAGAAGTTTTAAAATGTATCTACATTTTCAAATAAAATAAAATATATACAGCTGGGAAAAAAAAGAAAGAAAACATCTGATAATACAGTGCAGATATAATGCAAATTGGTTGCACAGTAAGATTGGAAACCTTGGAAAAGATGCAAAATTTCATGTAAGTTATTTTGGAGAGCCATGTGTATCTTATAATGAGACATGAGGACAAATGAGGATCTGGTTGAGTTAGAAGAGAAAATCTACAAATATATGACACAATAGGTGCTGCAAAAAACTGTTTCAGCTGCAAAATATTAAGGGAGTTTCCTGGGGGAATGTATGTATCATCAAATATTTTTTAAGAATATGTTCTTCCCAATTATTTTTTTGTCTGAAAGTGAAACGAAAATAAAAGGTGAAACATACTGGGTTATTAGACTATTTGTCAAAAATTATACTAATAATAGATAAAATAGTAAACCTAACTTAGCCAAGGAAACATTAAGTAAATTTATTTTCATGACTGCATTTATATGTTTCATTTTCATTTTAAACTCCTTTAAAATACATTTTAGTTTCATTTCCTATTATTCTGACACATACCAGCTGTTTATCAACCCTGGATATAAGGCATGCTAGAGAAAGGGTAAGCTTGACTTAATACTCCCACATTCCCTCAGAGGAGATCACCAATTACATTTTGTGTGTGTGAAAAGGTTAATCAAATCTAACTTTCTTCAGTAGGCATTGTCTTAAAAAAATAGAAGATATCACAACCTAGATATTGTTATTCTAAGAAAACATCCTAAACTTTAAGGAGTTTCTTGTGCTTTGTCAATTTTAGAACCAGACCTTGGATATAATTTCAATTGGTTTTCATCTGTATCACCCTCTAAAAATGTCTCTCTAAAATGCTTACTATGTATTGTTAAGTGACAACAGAAACATGTTACAAAATATAAAATGTCAGTTGATCTTAATTTGTTGCTGATATTAAATGTTTATATACAAGATACTTAAAAATCATGACTAGAGTGGAAATAATTATTTGTAAATATTTGTTAATTTCAGTAGAGCTAAAAGTTTAATATGTGTATTATGCTTCTCTATATTTTCATAATATTCTACAATGAATGTGTATTATTTTAATAAGCAGAAATAAATATTGTAATGACCTATTAGAAATGTCTCATTGAAATAAGTACATGGACAGGTTGGTTTAAGTTTCCTTTATATTTATTTCTGTGTATGTCGTATATGAGTCTATCAAATATCCGTGTGTGTGTGTGTGTGTGTGTGTGTGTGTGTGTGTGTGTGTGTGTGTGTCTGTCTGTCTGTAAATATTTCCCAAATCTCTGATATTCTGTGTCTTCACAAGTGAAAGGGTGAAATGAAAGGCATTTCCTGAAATGCTCTGAATTTTCTCAGAACTAGAAAGATATTGATCCACTGAAAAGAAAATGCATATTTCCGTACTTTTATCGTAAGAAGAAGGGAGAAATGGCATTGTAAACCTGATTTATAGTCGGATTGTTGTTTTAAACAAGATCTATTGAGTTGATGGTTGAAAAGGAGATATGTCAAAGATTTGCATGCAATAACATAAAGGATATTTTCTAATTGAACACATTGGCATAGGGTATAAAAACACTTGATTTTAAAAAGCTCTTTTATAATAATCACGTTACATGATAGGCTTCTAGTTCTTCACACTTTAAAGATGGTTAGGGTAGCCCTCTGTATCTCATGGTGACTAAGTTTAGCTCATGAAGCATAAAGGAATTATTTTCATATATGTTTTGTTATAAAACACTCCCAGGTAACTCTATAATTGGTATGTCAGAAAGGTAATCTGTGAACATTGCTGAGTACCCAGAAGCCATTCTTTACTCACAGCTAGTTCAGTTTCCACTTAATTCTGTGTGGAATGGGACTTTTTTATTGGACACAAAAACAGGTAGACAATTCTGGTGAATTAATATATAAAAGAAATAACCTAATATTCAGGCACTATTTCTGTAAGTTTCACTACATCAATCTGATTTAGTTTTGTGGCTGAACTCTTATTTCTCATTTCAGTGTTAAGTAATTCATGTGTTGCCTTAATATCAAAGTATTAAGTCAGAAGAAAAACACACCAATCTCTTACATTTTGGAACTCTTAACTTTGAAATATGATTTCCATGTGTATAAAAAATATTCCTCTTTCCCATGTTAAAAAGACATGTTTAAAAAGTGATAGTGGTGGGAATAGGGCAGACAGGAGTAGGAATGAACTATTTCAAGGAGGAGCTGGTACTTGATAAATGAATGGGATTTAGATACGAGTAGGGGAAATAGTGAAAGAGAGATAGTGAAAAGACACAGATTCCACCAATTGCTTGTCAAATAAGCAATTGGTGGAACAGGAGATATTTGGCCTAGAGGATAGACTACTTAGGAAGAGCATAATATTTGTCATAAAATATTTTGAGGTCAGTCATATACAAGGTGGAGTGGACTTGTTCTCCATGTCCCCTGTGAACCAAATTTAGACCAATGATGGGCATTTCAGACAGAGAAATATTCTATTATGGGAAGACAGACATAAAACAGATAAAAATATATTGCTATAAGTTGAAGTGCCATAAAATTAAATAATATTTATTTTAATATGAGAAAAAATAAATAACAGAGACATTCCTACAGTTTAAGCAATTAGGTAAATCTCTCTCTGAAGAGAGCATTACAAAATAAGACATAAAATATGAAGCTCTAGCAATGCACAAAGGTTTGCAGTGAGGAGGAAGGATAGTGTTATAGCCAGAAGGAACAGTATCTGCAAAGGCCCTAAGGAAGGAAGTTGCTTAATGTACTGCTGAAACTAGAAGGTCTGTGTGGTTAGAGTAGGAAGAGCAAAGACTAGAGTGGTAAGAGATGATGTGGTAGAAGTAGGCAAATATCAGATCATGTAGTGCCTTGTAAGCCATGATACAGAGTTTGACATTTTTCTAAGTGTTATAGAAAGCCACTGAAGAATTTTGAGTCGGATGATCAGAATCAGAAAAGATTAGTGTCATGAAGGCTGCATTAGAAACTCAAAAAATCTAGACATAAAGGGGAGAGGGCCTACAGTTAGAGAAATGTCAATTATTATAGCTACCACTTATGAAATACCTATATGCCAGCATGCGTGCGTACGTGCGAGCATGCATGTGTGTGTGTGTGTGTGTATGTGTGTGTGTGTTTTATAGTAGCCCTCTTAGATAGTATCACCATTTCCATTTTGCCGATGAAAAAAGAAACTCAACATTACAGTTAGCTAAAGTTCACAAATAGTAAACGGCAGATCAACAATTCAGACTTTGATGTATTTGTCTCTAAAGTCAGCATATTTTCTGCTGCACCACAACTGTCTCCAAAGAAAGAAGAGAAAAAAAGAAAGGTTACTAAAGTGAAGGAGATATTTTGGAGGAAAGTTGTTAATGCATGATGACTACTTTGAGTCAGAGAGTATTGAGAACACTAATAGTTATTGAGTCCCTGACAAGGGCAAGTTACTCTGTTAAGCTTTAACTTTTAAACACTATTTTACTTAACCTTTACAACAAATATTTGATGTAGATATTATCACTGTTTTATAGATTGATAAAATAGGGCTCATAGGTCTTAAGTAAGTCACCACTTCACAAAGATAGTAAGAGGCAGAGCCTAGGATTCCAATCAAGAAATTATTCTAAATCTTTCCCTTAACATGCTACCACACATGTACTTATCGAATAGCCCTCTCTCTTGGTATTCTTACCCTGTCATAGGGAAAAGTAAAAAAATGCCTGAATTGATGGAAAAACACATGAAACATCATCATTAACTGCAAAATATACAGAAGACATTAAAATTTATGTGTGTCTGCTTTTTGGAATATTTGCAATTCAACTTATCATTACTCTCAAAATAAAGACTTTGTTGTGTCCAAGTAGTAATGAAACTGTACATAAATACTTAGGTAGTGGTAAGAATAGGTTTTGTATGCCTGTAGAAATTCCATGAACATTAATTCTCTAGCCATCTAAGAAAAGGGGAAGAAATTAATAGGAAAATACGTACTTGCTTGAAGATTCCCTCCATTAAACTTGTTAAAAAATAACTCTCTTTTACATTCTACTAATTGCAGACTCATTTGGGTTAACAAGCTCCTTTTATAAAATGTTAATAAAAGTTTGTGTCTAATCCATTGTAACTGATGCTGAGGG
This sequence comes from Eptesicus fuscus, assembly GCF_027574615.1. Classification (NCBI taxonomy): domain Eukaryota; kingdom Metazoa; phylum Chordata; class Mammalia; order Chiroptera; family Vespertilionidae; genus Eptesicus; species Eptesicus fuscus. The sequence continues at coordinate 62,792,503 of NC_072473.1, read as the reverse complement.
CTTTGTAGCTCTGAAAAAAATTGGATCTCTGATTGGAATACAAAAAAAAAAAATTGTGGGTACATTTTTTTTGTGTGGTGGGAGGTGGTATACAGGGCAAGCCTGGAAATAGCTAGAAAGCAGCATATAGGCACTGAAGTTTTGTGTGGATGATAGCCACAAAGAGGTAGGAGTGATAAAGACAAATTTTGTCTACTTTGCAGTGTTTACAATCTATGTACCATTAAAACTCTGCTGTAGTGCAGAGAAAACTAAATTGAGAATTCTGAACAAATCCTCTTCAAGATTCATCTTTTTCCAGGTTAACAAGAATCACCACCACCAGGCTTTCCATTTTGGCTTCATTTTTGGTCTATTGCTACTAGTATAAACTAGCAGACAGGGACAGTGGCACCTGTCTCTCTGTGCAAAAACCTACTTTAAGAAGAGAAAAGGGCAAGAGAGAAAAAAAAGATCAAAGAGGGAAAAAATGGCATGCATCCCTCATCTCTCCTCTCTCTAGTTTAGTCACTGTCTCATGACATAATTCAAAGATTTTCCTCTTCCTGTGATTTGTAACATAATTCCTACAAATATGAAAAATAAGCATGTGAACTGAATGTGTGAGTATTGGGGAACATGAAGAACAGGAATGTCTGGAGTGTGTGGAGGTTGGTGAAAGTTTCCTTAAGAAAAGGGCCTTGTGTAGTGCAGTTAAAGGTTTATAAATATGAGCTAGTTTAGTAAAGAGTACATAAATTAGCAGGCAATGTACTCTACCATCAGAGCAAATGCAAATGTAAGCATTCTTATAAATCACCTGTGTGTCAAATAATTCACATATTTAAATTCGAGGAATTATTTGAGTGGCAAAGTAATTTGGAAAACAGTGGTGAGGTAAATGGAGCAGGAATGGAAGACCTTGAATATCATGTTTTGAAATTTCTATTTGATAGCATGGGCAAAAGGAAATCAGTATAAATTCTTAATTTGAGAATGAGAGAGCAATGCGATATTATCTGAGGAAGATAAAGGCTTGAGTTAACCCATCAAAAGATAGGATTAGCACAATAAATGTGAAAATGTGAAATACGGAATGAATTTAAGAGATATTGCAAAAAGAAAAACATTAATATGAAAAAATTGATCTGTTGTGGGTTAGGAAGAAAAGTTCATAAAATAAATCTTCCCCCCCCCAAAATAAAATAAAAAATAAATCTTCCCAGATTGTGAGCCTGGAAAAGAGGAGAGAATGCAACACTAGTAAATGGAATGAATAAAATGAGTAAGGTTCTTTCCTGTTTAGGGCTGGACAGATGCATTTATCTGGTATCAAAGGAAAATAAAAGTAGTGAGATTATCTGAGCAGTCGGACATAAAGGAACAGAAAAGGGGTGGGAAGTCAGGAGGAGAAATGGATATTTGGAGGTTGTACCAGAGAGAGGGCCACTGGGAAGATAAACATGATTATGTCCTTCCATTTCATTAATCTTTTTTCCCTTAGTACTGATATTAAGTTTGCAGTGGCTTCTTCCCTCTTGTGGATATATTGCTTTCTTTGGTGTAATTTCATTGTGTTTGCTTCAAAACTAGTCTGTAAACTATCTAAACTTAGAGTATGCATTCTGTTTTGGATTTTCTTTTGGCAACAATAGTGATGATGTTGATAATGAATAAAAATCACTTGGACGGTGATGTGCCCAGTCAGGCGCAAAATTGAAGATTTTGATTAAAAACTTATTACTGAGTCTTCAAGATCAGAAATGCTTTGGTGTACGAATGTATTACTTTTTCACATTTATTCTCAAAATAATAAAAACCCTTGACTATATATTTTTTCTTTGACTATATTTTTTAATCATGTATAACTTCACTAACTCAAATGTTCCAAAAACTCCAAAGTTTGAAGTTATTCACCATCACAAAATAAACTCTTCACTTGACCTGTAGAATTCATCCCTCTGTTGCTCAGCAGGGAATCCATATTACTACCATATGGACCCTTTAATCACCATCTCCACCATGCTGGAATAGAATTTGTGGAAGAGATGTTGGTGTCCTGGGGTAATGAATGGTGAAACAATCACAGTGGGAGTTTTGTTTTGTGTTTTTGTTCACAGCATTGGTCTTATTCTTTTCATTAATTAGCAACATTTAACATTCTACAAACATCTGTGGCAACACTAGTTGTTCTTCTCCTTAAAATCACTCTGACTATTTAAAACATGAGAACATCTCTTCTTAGAAATGGAGCACACTAACTCTTTTAGGCACAAATAGAAAAAAGAAAATATTATCTGTATATTTATAAACTTTAGGAGCATTTATGAAATATTAGTAATATTTCTAGAAGGGATTTGAATGGCATATTTAAGCTGATTTCAAAGCCTTAATCTGGCCCTAGCTGATTTGGCTCAGTGGATAGAGTGTCAGCTTATGGATTGAAGGGTTCCGGGTTCCACTCTGGTCAAGGGCACATGCCTGGGTTATGGGCTCAATCCCCAGTGTGGGGCATGCAGGAGGCAGCCAATCAATGAGTTTCTCACATCATTGATGTTTCCATCTCTCTCTCCCTCTCCCTTCCACTGAAATCAATAAAAAAATGTTAAAAAAACAAACAAACCTTTATCTCAAAACGTAATAAAGGCGGAGGTTTGTCAGTAAATTTGTGTTTCTTAGCACCACTTTCAGTACTAATTAGGGCCTTCTATTTTTCCTATCAATTACATAATTATAATTAGCAATGAAAAAAGAGAATGATATTGTTGCTTTCTATTTCCACAATAATGATGATAGAGTCTTCTTTTTCAAACTGTAGATTCATTGAATGAAATCATTAGTTTTATTTGATAAGTGTTCTTAGTATATTTTTTTCTCAAAAGTCATTATGTGATTTTGTGCAGAATGTAAAGAATTCTAGTAGTTACTAGAATGGAGTTTAACATTCCTATCACATAGGGCTGGTTGGTTGGTTTGGTTTCAGAAACTATTATATTTAGAGGAGATAATTGACTTTGCTGTCTCTAAATTATTACATATAAAATCATTTGATGCAAATAAAATACCAATAATTAAATTTATTATTGAAGAGTTTGTCATTTTTATGTCTCTTAACAAGTAGATTATATTTAACTAGAGGACCGGTGCATGAAATTCGTGCACGGGGGGGGGGGGTGTCCCTCAGCCCAGCATGCACCCTCTCCAATCTGGGACCCCTCAAGGGATGTCTGACTGCCCGTTTAGGCCCGATCCCAGTAGGATTGGGCCTAAACGGGCAGTTGGACATCCCTCTCACAATCCAGGACTGCTGGCTCCCAACCGCTCACTTGCCTGCCTTCCTGATTGTACCTAACCGCTTCTTCCTGCCAGCCTGATCACCCCTAACTGCTCCCCTGCCAGCCTGATTGATGCCTAACTGCTCCCCTGCCACCCTGATTACCCCTAACTGCCCTCCCCTGCAGGCCTGGTCACCCTTAACTGCCCTCCCCTGCAGGCCTGCTCTCCCCTGCAGGCCTGGGTCCCCCCCAACTGCCCTTCCCTGCAGGCCCGGTTGCCCCCGACTTTCCTCCTCTGCCGACCTGGTCACCCTGAACTGCCCTCCCCTGCAGGCTTGATTGTTCCCAACTGCCCTCCCTTGCAGGCCTGGTCCCTCTCTACTGCCCTCCCCTGCTGGCCATCTTGTGGTGGCCATCTTGGGTCCACATGGGGGCAGGATCTTTGACCACATGGGGGCAGCCATCTTGTGTGTTGGAGTGATGGGCAATTTGCATATTACTCTTTTATTAGACAGGATAGAGGCCTGGTGCACAGATGGGGGCCAGCTGGTTTGCCCTGAAGGGTGTCCTGGATCAGGGTGGGGGTTCCCTTGGGATGTGGGTCGGCCTGAGCAACAGGCCTGTGGTGTTTTGTTCGCCGGCCATGCCCCCCGGTGACCCAAGCAGAGGCCCTGGTATCTGGGATTTATTTATCCTCTATAATTGAAACTTTGTAGCCTTGAGCAAAGGCCACGACAGGCCAGGAACTTGGCTTCCTCCATCGCCAGGGAAACCCAAGCCTACTGCTCGCTCCGTGGCCACAGCCATTTTTGTTGGGATTTATTTATCTTCTATAATTGAAACTTTGTAGCCTTGAGTGGAGGCCTGGGCCGGTGAGGGTGTGCAGGAAGCTTGGCTTCCTCCATTGCTGGGGAAACCCAAGCCTACTGTTCGCTCTGTGGCCACAGCCATCTTGGTTGGGTTAATTTGCATATGTGCTCCTGATTGGCTGGTGGGTGTGGCTTGTGGTGTAGCAGAGGTATGGTCAATTTGCATATTACTTTTTTATTAGATAGGATAGTCTATATAATCACCACAGAATTAGATATGACTAAATTATGTTCTTTACAAAAACATTTATTCAGTTGATTGAGGTGACATTGGTCAGCATGAAAATATAGCTTTCAGGCATGGATTTCTATGTTACAAGATCTGTATATTTCGCACCATGTGCCCACCACCCAAAGTCAAATCTTCTCCTGTTACCTTATATTAGGACCCCATTCTCCTTTCTTTTTGGCAACCACCACACTGCTGTTTATGTTCACAAATTTCTGTTTTAAATACCACATATGAGTGAAAACATATAGTTCTTAGCTTTTTCTGACTGACTCATTACACTTAGCATAATGTTCTCAAAGTCCATCCATGTTGTTGCAAATAGCACTATTTCATCCTTTTGTATGGCTGAGTAGTATTCCATTGTGTATATGTACCACATCTTCTTTATTCAGTCCTATTTTACAGGACACTTTGATTGTTTACATGTCTTGGATACCATGAATAATGCTGCAATGAATATAAGGGTACATATATCTTTGTAAATACATGATTTTTAGGTTTTTTTGTTTCTTTTAAAAAAATTTTTATTGATTAAGGTATTACATATGTGTCCCTATCCCCCCATTATCCCCCAAACCACCCCCACTCATGCCCTCATCCCCCTGTTGTCTGTGTCCATTAGTTAGGCTTATATGCATGCATACAAGTCCTTTGGTTGATCTCTTCCCCTTACCTCCACCCTCCCCTACCTTCCCTCTGATGTTTGACAGTGTGAATGATGCTTCTCTGTCTCTGGATCTGTTTTTGTTCATCAGTTTATGTTGTTCATTATATTCCATAAATGAGTGAGATCATGGGATATTTATCTTTCTCTAACTGGCTTATTTCACTTAGCATAATGCTCTCCAGGTCAATCCACGCTGTTGCAAATGGTAAGAATTCCTTCATTTTACAGCAGCATACTATTCCATTGTGTAGATGTACCACAGTTTTTTAATCCACTCATCTGCTGATGGGCACTTAGGCTGTTTCCAAATCTTAGCTATGGTGAATTATGCTGCTATGAACATAGGGGTACATATATCCTTTCTGATTGGTGTTTCTAGCTTCTTGGGATATATTACTAGAAGTGGGATCACAGGGTCAAATGCGAGTTCCATTTTTAGTTTTTTGAGGAAACTCCATAATATTCTCCACAGTGGCTGCACCAGTCTGCATTCCCACCAGCAGTGCATGAGGGTTCCTTTTTCTTTGCATCCACGCCAGCACTTGTCGTTTGTTGATTTGTTGATGATAGCCATTCTGACAGGTGTGAGATAATATTGCATTGTCGTTTTGATTTGCATCTCTGGGATAATTAGTGACATTGAGCATGTTTTCATATGTCTCTTGGCGCTTCCTTCTGTCTTCTTTCGAAAAGTATCTATTTAGGTCCATTGCTCACTTTTTGATTGGATTGTTTATCTTCCTTTTGTTAATTTGTATGAGTTTTCTGTAAATGTTGGAGATTAATCCTTTATCAGTAATAACATTGGCAAATATGTTCTCCCATGCAGTGGGCTTTCTTATTGTTTTGATGATGGTTTCCTTTGCTGTGCAAAAGCTTTTTATTTTGATGTAGTCCCATTTGTTTATTTTCTCTTTAGTTTCCATTGCCCTAGGAGCTGTATCAGTGAAGAAATTCCTTTGGCATATGTCTGAGATTTTGTTGCCTGTGTATTACTCTAGTATTTTTATGGTTTCCCATCTTATGTTTAAGTCCTTTATCCATTTTGAGTTTATTTTTGTGTATGGTGTAAGTTGGTGGTCTAGTTTCATTTTTTTGGTATTTATCTGTCCAATTTTCCCAACACCATTTATTGAAGAGACTGTCTTGACTCCAGTGTATGTTCATGCCTCCTTTGTCAAATAATAATTGGGCATAGTGGTTTGGGTGGATTTCTGGTTTCTCTATTCTATTCCATTGATCTATATGTCTGTTCTTGTGCCAGTACCAGGCTGTATTAAGAACAGTGGCTTTGTAATACAGCTTGATATATGACATTGTTATCCCACCTACTTTGTTCTTCTTTCTCAGGATTGCTGCAGCTATTCGGGGTCTTTTTTTTTAATTCCAGATGAATTTTTGGAAATTCAAATACATGTGTTTTTATAGCTGGACTCTCTATTCTATTGATCTGTGTGTGTTTCTCTGCCAATACCATGCTGTTTTAACTATCATAGCTCTGTAGTGTATTTGAAGTCAGGTAGTATACCTTTAGCTTCATTCTTTTTTCTCAGGATTGCTTTGGCTATTCGGGGTCTTTTGTGGTTCCATACAAATATGATAATTTTTCATTCTATTTCTTTAAAAAATAACATTGGGGTTTTGATGGAGATTGCATTAAATCTGTATATTGCTTTGGGTAATATAGCCATTTTAACTATGTTTTTTCTTCCAATCCATGAACACAAGACATATATTTTTAAATTTTATTGTGTCTTTTTCAATCTCTTCTAATAATATTTTGTAATTTTCTCATTATATGGGTCTTTCATGTTCTTTGTTAAGTTTATTCCTACTTATTTTATTCTTTTGTTTACAATTGCAAAAGGAATTGTTTTTTTCCCTTCTTTTTCTGAAGTTTTGTTATTAGTATACAGGAAGGCAATGGATTTTTGCACATTGATTTTGTATCTTGCAACTTGACTGCATTTGTTTATTGTTTCTAATACGAAAGTATTTTTAGGTTAATTTTTACTAAGCACTGCAAAAGGAAATGTCAGTGTCCATGTGTTTCCATTATTTTCCATGGGGCCACATGGATGAATTAAATTAAATGGGAACACCTTTTTTCACATTTTTGAATACGCTTTTCTCATTACACACACACATACACAGACACACGCACACACTAAGTGGCCAGATTATTATGGTCTCTGAACGCATAATAATCTGGCCACTCAGTGTATATCCCATATAATAAAAGGCTAATATGCAAATTGTCCCCTCGAACAGGAGTTCAACCAGTAGGCAGGCGGGCCAACTGCCCATGTCCCCTCCCCCTGGCCAGGCTGACCGGACCCCACCCATGCACAAATTCATGCACCGGGCCTCTAATACACACACACACACACACACACACACACACACACACACACACATTCAGAGATCATAATAATCTGGCCACTCAGTGTATATATTATGATTTTGGATTGACTTGTCCCCTTGAAAGAAACAAATATAGCTTACCATAACTAAATCATTTTCATTTGATGAAAAATGTATTTTGAGGGAACAAATTTCTTTTTGTTTTTGTTATTTTCTGAAGTCTGTGATAAATATAGCAAAGAGTCTTTGAATTTAGTCAATAGTTCACAACTATTGTTTCTTCACCCACATGCATTTTCATAAGAAGCATTGTGTACATCAGTGTGACATTACAAAGTAATTTCACTGTATTAAATAATGCATTGCCCAATTCACTGCATAAATTAAAAGTTGGCATTCTATTTTATATGCTCACAGCTTGAACAAAAAAAAAATTGCTGTAGAATAAAGAACATTCAAATGACATCAAAGAATGAATAGAATAGAATAGAAAGATATCCACTCTTTAAACAGCAGTTCATGTAAATGCTTCCATTTACTGTTCATTTCATCAATATGACAAACTGCACCCCCAATTCTGAGAATTCAAATGGAAGCTAAGAAATAAGTATAATTTTAACTGCATTTATTAAAAGTTAAACTTCTTTATTGTTAACTAAAGAAATATTAGATAATATATTTTCATATCATTACTTGAGTTTTTTTCATAGTATAGTGATTTAAAAACAAACTTTTGTCAATCCAATAATTAAAGTATTAAGTTTATTCATGGTCTTTACTGAATTACATATTATATACAATCTCAAAGTAATAATTTCAAATTATGAATAGTAAACTTCATTTAAGGCAATAGTCATATGTTTCTTTGAGTTACACAGAGTTCATGACATTGGGCCCAAACTGAAGAAACTATAATCCCACCACATTATTTGCCTCTTAAGTTAATAATAGTCATATAACTTGGATATCATAAAGGTTGTTTATTGGTTTTCAGTTAGAATCCAGCTTCAGACAGAGAATGAAATATTTAATTATGACTACAGTATCAGATGTAAATGATATTAATATGAATATCAATATTGACCATGCAGAGTAAATTAGAGTTGACAAAAAAATATGAGCACCAAGGTTAGAAGAAGTGATGGAGAGATTAGGTAGAGTTTTAATATCTTTTCCTGCATTGTGGGGCATTAGGAAAACTGTCTAAAGTGAAAATAATAAGAGGGAAATATTTATTAAGAATTACAAAAGTAACTAATAGAAGTAATACAAATAATACAACTATCAAGAGATGAGAGTAGTGTTATTAATCTAAATCTCTATTTTTCATGGCATGGAGTAAACAGATAGTGTCAAAGAATAATTATGTGTACATACTTAGAATGTGGAGATAGCTACCAAAAGAAATAAAAACAGATTTATTAAAAACAGTTTCCTTTGGTGAGTGAGAATGGAGATGTGAACTGATTTTCCATTACAACCTATCTGTACTATATATAATTTTGCAGCATGCACTTACCACTTTTATGAAAATAGAAATAAAATATATTGAAAAATAAAATGGATATAATAATAATGATAACTAGCATTTATTGGGCATGCACATATGACAGACACTTAGATATATTTCAGACACTTAGATATATTCTCTCAGTAATATTGTTTATTTTTAATTTTTTTATATTTTTTGTTTAAATTTCTTTATTGATTAAGGTATCACATATTTGTCCTCATTCCCCCATTCCCATCCTAAACCCCTCCTCACGCATGCCCCCAACCTCCTGTTGTCCTTGACCACTGGCTAGGCTCATATGTATGCACACAAGTCCTTTGGTTGATCTCTCCCCTTTATCCCCAATCTCCCCTACCTTCCCTCTGAGGTCCGACAGTCTGATCCATGCCTCCTTGTCTCTGGGTCTGTTCTTTTTTTTTTTTTTTTTAAGAGAGAGGGATAGAGAGTTAGAAACATCGATGAGAGAGAAACATTTATCAGAGGCCTCCTGCACACCCCCTACCAGGGATGTGCCCGCAACCAAGGTACATACCCTTGACCGGAATCGAAGCTGGGACCTTTCAGTCTGCAGGCAGACGCTCTATCCACTGAGCCAAACCGGTTTCGGCTCTGGGTCTGTTCTTATTCATCAGTCTATGTTGTTCATCATTTCCTCTAGATGAGTGAGATCATGTGCTTCTAGAAATACACTTATAAGAACTGAAAATGAGACAAGCAATAATGGTTATGCTGAAAGGCAAATGAATCAGTCTGTAGTGAGTTTCTTTCTGGGCCAACAGTTATTTTGAGACCCAATTTCAATATCAAACAGTTCCTTATGTGTACATGTCAGCAATGATATTTCAGTTCTGGATGGTGGACAAATGGTGGTAATGCAGGTCAGACCCTCTCTGGTTTGGTCCTGGGCAACTTGCAGTGACTCACAGCTGCTGACTGCTAGTATGGCAAGGCGACGTCAGTGTCTTCCATCTCTGGACTGCTTCTCTTCTGTCTTCATGGCTGGAGTAGTCCTGTCAATTCCTCTCTGTTGCCGGAATCCACATGGTCTCGGAGTTGTTTTCTGAAAATATACAAACATATTCTCGACCAAAAGTTAATACAGGAATATTTTCTATAAATTTGACTTGGGATCCTTTTTCATTTTTTGCCCAAATGATTTTCCTCTGGCTTGTTTTGACACCATGTGTGTTTTTCATGGGTGTCTTGCAGTTAGCATTGCAATTAATTTTCTAAAGTACAAATTTTCTAGATGTAATTTACAGGATATTTTTCCTTACATGATATTCTTCTACTATCCCTCCTTTTTTTGATTTAAATATTATGAGGCTTTTGAAAATTTTATAATGTAGTCTTGAGAGCTTTTAAATTTTATTTTTTTTGCACTATAATATGACTGCTTTAGATTCATTACATGTTACACAATTTTATCATGAGATGAAATATCAAGAAAAATTTTGGTTAACACTTTAGGAACTGCTTTTTGTCCAGTACAATTAACTTTTCTAGAATATTCGCTTATTTCAATTAGCCAATTTAAAGTAGCCTGAAAACTTGACTACTATTTTACTGTCAGAATTGATACTCTAACAACAATCTTATTTTACCCTGTTAATATTAGTGGAAAGGATTATTTGCCTTCTTGAGTAGGCCCTGAGAATTCCTGGTGGTAGGCTGGATTTAGATATCAAAAACCCACTTCCCCACACCATGGGTACAAGACAACTCAAACAAGTCTTGTTGCAGTGAGAAGGCAGCTGCTGTCGGCCAAGTCTCTGTCTGTTACCTGGGTCCAGATTTGAGCTGGGCATGGGAAGTTAAGCAGCCATGGGAGCAGGAGACTTCCCTCAGAAGGGGTGAGGGTTCAGGCCCCTGCAATGTTGGGGGGGTGAGGGTCTGTTCCCCACCTCTCTTAACCCCCAAGTTCTCTCTTGATGGCCCCTCTGCGACTGTGCCTATCTTAGGTTGTTCCTTCCCTGAGGAATCTTACCCGTCTCTGGCTAACCAGCCATCCTCCGGGGCCAACCAGGATGATGCGAGGTTCAGTTCTATCTCCTTGGTGGCCTATGCCTCCATGGCCTCCATGCCCAGAACCTGCCTTGGGATCCCCTCACCTGCTGGCGGGGCCCCAGCACTGATCACATATCTTGGGGAACCCAGGTTTCTTCTCCAGGGAGGGCTCAGCTTGCCCCACTGGGAGAGAGACGGATCCATGGTACCAGTCATCATGAGGCTTGAACCTTGACATGAACAGAAAGCTCAGGCAACAGCTGTGGGCAATTGGATTGTGAGAAGATGGTCCCACTTGGCCAAAAGTGCAAGAGGGGCCAATATAGAATGCCCAGGTGCCTTCCCAGGGGGCCCTCTACACAATGGAAGGGATTAAATCCTTTCTTGTCCTTTTTAAATTGCTGCGAGACATTAAAAGAATTAATTTGTAAGTTTGCTTGAGATAATTGAATATTATGCTGTTGTAATTCTAAAATATCAAGAGATGTGATACCTTTGTCTCCAAGCACCAAAAAGATGATTTTTTATTGATCCTCAAGGGTGCAAGGTACTATTATAGGTAATGGGGGTAACACAAATCTGGGAAAAATTATAATGATATTGTAGAATAATATCATGTAAGGATATTCTTTGCTCTAGGCTATGGCACTTCCATTTCAAACTGGCTGTCCATTTATTTTTGTATATACAAGGTCTTAGTTACATTTTCTGCACCTCTCCCAGGTTCAAGTAGTGATAGTAGTGACACCCTTTCTTTGGTGTCCCCACAAGCCTGAAACCTCTCTTTAATTTTACATGCAAAGGGTCAGTGTTTTGATTTTGTGTCATACAGAAGGGATGCTGGGTGGAGACACCTGTGTAATTATACTTTCTTCCCCACCCATGGTCCTCCTGGATGACCAAGGTGTTTGGTATTATTGGTGACTACATTAGGCGGGGGATCATCTCATGTAAGAGGTCTTACCCATGAAGAGTCAGGAGCATAAGTCCAAAATACTTTCCCATTTACCCCAGGTAATATTATTGTACAGCTGATGATTGTTAGCATGGCTAGAAAGGCGTTCTCAGGCATTCTTGGGTTTCTGGTTACCTCACAATTTCTTCCCTGAGGTTTGACGTTCTGATTGATGTTTCTCTGTTTCTGGATCTATTTTTCCCCCATGAGTTTATGTTGTTCATTATATTCCACAAATGAGTGAGATCATGTGATATTTATTTTTCTCTGCCTGGCTTATTTCACTAAGCATAATGTTCTCCATCTCCATCCATATTGTTGCAAATGGTAAGAGCTCCTTCTTTTTTACCACAGCGTAGTAATCCACTGTGTAGATGTACCACAGTTTTTTAATCCACTCATCTGTGGATGGGCACTTAGGCTGTTTCCAAATCTTAGCTATGGTAAATTGTGCTGCTATGAACATAGGGGTGCATATATCCTTTCTGATTGATGTTTGCAGTTTCTTGGGATATATTCCTGGAAGTGGGATCACTGGGTTAAATGGGAGTTCTATTTTTAGTTTTTTAAGGAAACTCCATTCTGTTCTCCACAGTGGCTGCACCAGTCTGCATTCCCACCAGCAGTGCACGAGGGTTCCTTTTTCTCCACATCCTCGCCAGCACTTGTCATTTGTTGACTTGTTGATAATGGCCATTCTGACAGGTGTGAGATGGTAATGCATTGTTGTTTTGATTTGCATCTCTCTGATGATTAGTGATTTAGAGCAGGTTTTCATATGTCTCTTGGCCTTCCTTCTGTCTTCTTTCGAAAACTGTCTATTTAGATCAGTTGCCCATTTTTTGATTGGGTTGTTTACCTTCTTTTTGTTAAACTGCATGAGTTCCCTGTAAATGTTGGAGATTAAACCCTTATCATTGGCAAATATGTTCTCCCATACAGTGGGCTTTCTTATTGTTTTTTTTTTTTTTTAATATATTTTATTGATTTTTTACAGAGAGGAAGGGAGAGGGATAGAGAGTTAGAAACATCGATGAGAGAGAAACATCAATCAGCTGCCTCTTGCACACCCCCCACTGGGAATGTGCCCGCAACCAAGGTACATGCCCTTGACCGGAATCGAACCTGGGACCTTTCAGTCCGCAGGCCGATGCTCTATCCACTGAGCCAAACCGGTTAGGGCTTTCTTATTGTTTTATTGATGGTTTTCTTTGCTGTACAAAAACTTTTTATTTTGATGTAGTCCCATTTATTTACTTTCTCATTAGTTTCCATTGACCTAGGAGTAGTATCAGTGAAGAAATTGCTTTGGCATATGTCAGAGATTTTTCTGCCTATAGATTCCTCTAGTATTTTTATGGTTTCCCATCTTATGTTTAAGTCCTTTATCCATTTTGAGTTTATTTTTTGTGTATGGTGTAAGTTGGTTTTCTAGTTTCATTTTTTTGCATGTATCTGTCCAATTTTCCCAACACCATTTATTGAAGAGACTATCTTGACTCCATTGTATGTTCATGCCTCCTTTGTCAAATATTAACTGAGCATAGTGGCTTGGGTAGATTTCTGGGTTTTCTATTCTATTCCATTGATCTATATGTCTGTTCTTGTGCAAATACCAGGCAATTTTGAGAACAGTGTCTTTGTAATATAGCTTGATATCTGGTATTGAGATCCCTCCTACTTTGTTCTTCTTTCTCAGGATTGCTGAAGCTATTTGGGGTCTTTTTTTAGTCCAGATGAATTTTTGGAAAGTTCATTCTAGGTCTGTGAAATATGCCTTTGGTATTTTAATGGGAAGTGCTTTGAATCTATAGATTGCTTTAGGTAGTATGGACATTTTAATGATGTTGATTCTACCAATCCATGAACATGGTATGTTCTTCCATCTGTTTATGTCTTCCTATATCTCTTTTTTCAGTGTCATGTAGTTTTCCGCGTATAGGTCTTTTACCTCCTTAGTTAAGTTTATTCCTAGGTATCTTATTTTTTTGGGTGTGATGATAAATGGGATTGCTTTTTTAGTCTCTCTTTCTGTGAGTTCATTATTGGTGTATAGAAATGCCATAGATTTCTTGGCATTAATTTTGTATACTGCTACACTGCCAAATTCATTTCTTAAGTCTAATAATTTTTTGATGGAGTCTTTAGGGTTTTCTATGTACAGTATCATTCCATCTGCAAATAAGGACAGTTTTACTTCTTTTCCAATTTGGATGCCTTTTATTTCTTCTTCTTGTCTGATCGCAATGGCTAGTACTTCCAGCACTATGTTGAACAGGAGTGGTGAGAGTGGGCATCCCTGTCTTGTTCCTGTTCTTAGGGGAAATGGTTTTAGTTTTTGCCCATTGTGTATGATGTTGGCTGTGAGTTTGTCATATATGGCTTTTATTATGTTGAGGTATTATCATTCTATTCCCACCTTGCTGAGAGATTTTATCAAGAAAGGGTGGTGGATTTTGTCAAATGCTTTTTCCGCATCAATTTATATGACTATGTGATTTTTATCTCTCAATTTGTTTATGTGATATATCACGTTTATTGATTTGCAAATATTGTACCATCCTTGCATCCCCGGGATAAATCCTACTTGGTCATGGTGTATGATCTTTCTGATGTACTGCTGGATCTGATTTGCTAGAATTTTGTTGAGGATTTTGGCATCTATGTTCATGAGGGATATTGGCCTGTAATCCTCTTTCATTGTGTTATCTTTATCTGGTTTTGGTATTAGGGTGATGCTGGCTTCATAGAAGGAGCTTGGAAGTGTTCCTTCCTCTTGAATTTTTTGGAATATTCTCAGGAGGATAGGTTTTATTTCTTCCTTTAATGTTTGGTAGTACTCCCCTGTGAAGCCATCTGTCCCCAGGCTTTTGTTTGCTGGAAGCTTTTTGATGACTGCTTCAATTTCTTCCATAGTTATGGGCCTATTAAGGTTTTTAGAATCTTCCTGATTGAGTTTGGAAGGTTGTGTTTTTCTAGGAATATGTCCATTTCCTCTAGGTTGTCTAGTTTGTTAGAATAGAGTTGTTCATAGTAATAAACATCCTTTGTATAAAAATCCTTTGTATTTCTGTGGAGTCTGTTGTTATTTCTCCTCTTTCATTTATGATTTTGTTTATTTGGGTCCTCTCTCTTTGCTTTTTGGTGAGCCTGGCTAGAGGTTCATCAATCTTGTTTATCCTTTCAAAGAACCAGCTCTTGGTTTTATTGATCTTTTTATTTTTTTATTTTTTTTATTTTTTTTTGGTCTCTATGTCATTGATTTCTGCTCTGATCTTTATTATTTCCTTCCTTCTGCCCACTCTGTGCTTTTCTTGTTGTTCCCTTTCTAATTCTTTGAGTTGTTGAGTTAGATGATTTATTACCTTTTTTTTTTTTTTTTTTTTTTTTTTTTGAGGTAGCCCTGTAGAGCTATAAACTTCCCTCTCAGGACTGCTTTCATTGTGTCCCATAGCATTTGCATTGTTGTGTTTTTATTGTCATTAGTCTCTAGGATATTTTTAATTTCTTCTTTGATCTCATTGTTAACCAAATCATTGTTTAATAGCATGCTATTCAGCTTCCAAGTGTTTGAATTTTTTGGAATGTTTTTATTGTAGTTTATTTCTAATATTATGCCATTGTGGTCTGAGAGAATGCTTGATATGCTTTCAATCTTTTTGAATTTGGAGAGACTTTTTTGTGACCCAATTGTGGTCTATTTTTAAAAATGTCCCATGTGCACTTGAGAAGAATATATATTCTGTGGCTTTGGGGTGAAATGCTCTGAATATGTCAATTAGGTCCATCTGATCTAGTGAGTCATTTAGAATTGCTGTTTCTTTGCTGATTTTTTGTTTAGATGATTTATCCAGTGATGTCAGTGGTGTATTAAAGTCTCCTTCTATGATTGTATTGTTGTCGATCTCTCCCTTGATATCTTCCAGGAGTTTTTTTATGTGTTTGGGTGCTCCTGCATTGGGTGCATATATGTTTATCACGGTTATATCCTCTTGTTGTACCGATCCCTTTATTATTATGAAGTGGCCTTCCTTATCTCTTGTTATGGCCTTTACTTTGAGGTCTATTTTGTCAGAAATAAGCATTGCTACCCCAGCTTTTTTTTTTTTCTTTTCCATTTGCCTGAAAGATGTTTTTCCATCCCTTCACTTTCAATCTGTATGAGTCCTTTTTTCTGAGGTGGGGTCTCTTGTAGACAGCATATATATGGGTTGTGTTTTTTTACCCATTCAGCCACTCAATGTCTTTTGATTGGAGTATTTAGTCCGTTTATGTTTAAAGTTATTATTGAAATGTAATTGTTTGTAGCCATTTTTATTTTTTGAGGCTGTGTGCCTTCTTACCTTTTTGTTTCTTCTTTTTATACCAGTCCCTTTAGCATTTCTTGCATTGCTGGCTTGGTAGTGATAAACTCCCTTAGCATTTTTTTGTCTTTGAAACTCCTTATTTTCCCTTCAATTTTGAATGATAACCTTGCGAGATAGAGTTTTCTTGGATTCAGTCCCTTGGTTTGCATCACTTTGTAGATTTCCTTCCATTCTGTTCTGGACTGATGTGTTTCTATTGAGAAATCATTTGATAATCTAATGGGAGTTCCCTTGTATGTAACTTTCTGTCTCTCTCTTGCATCCTTTAAGATTCTCTCTTTGTCCTGAATATTTGCCATCTTAATTATGATGTGTCTTGGTGTGGGTGTTTTTGGGTTCATTCTTTTGGGACTCTCCGAGCTTGTGTGACTTTTTTCTTTGCCACATCAGGGAAGTTTTCTGACGTTATTTCTTCAAATAGTTCTTCTAACCATTGTTCTTCTTCCTGTTGTTCTGGCACCCCTATTATTAGCATGTTGCTTCGTTTCATGTTGTCCCATAGCTCCCTTAGGCTCTCCTCCTGTCTTTTAATTTTTTTCTACAATTGCAATTCAGTTTGGCTGTGTTTTGCTTCCCTGTCTTCTAGTTCACTAATTCAGTCCTCCGCTTCTCCTAGTCTACTGTTGAAACTTTCCATGGTGTTTTTTATTGCAGCTATATCACTCTTCATTTCTTCTTGATTCTTACATAAGTTGTTGATTTTTTCATCCATTTCTTCTTGACTCTTGCATAAGGAGTTAATTTTTTCCTCCATCCAATTTATGAACTCCGTGACCCTTATTCTGAATTCTTTTTCTGAGATATTGCATGCCTCTGTTTCACTTAGCTGCTTTTCTGGCGTTTCCTCCTTTTCTTTTCTTTGGGGGTATCTTTGTCTACCCTTTTTTGGTCTCACCGACTGATCTAGATGTCAAGCTGTGCAGGGGCTACTCCTTGAGTGTCAGTAGCTTCTCTGGTTACAGTTGCTCCTTGGGCAGTTACGGTAGCAGCTGCTTCTCTGTTGGGTGCTGTTCCTCTGATGGGTGCTGTTCACAGCAGTGGTGCCTCCTCTGGCTGGTGGGGGAGGCTGCTCATATAGCTGCTGTTCCTTGGACAGGGGTGGGCTGATTATGAGGTTGCTGCGGAACTGGCTGCTCCCACAGCTGCTGCTCCTTGGACAGGGGCAGGCCATGTGAACCTGCTGCTCTTAGGCCTGTGGCGGGTTGCTCGCAGGTCTGCTGCTCCTTGGACAGGAGCAGGCTGCTCACATGTCTGCTGTTCATGTTGTTGCAGTGCCCTGGGCTAAAGCATTGGGCCGGTCAGAGGGGAACCTGCTTCCGAACTCACAGGAGCCTGTGCCCTGGGCAGCTGGAGCCTCGTTGACCATGGGATCACAGCCTAGGTAGTGTGTCCCT
Source organism: Eptesicus fuscus (assembly GCF_027574615.1). NCBI lineage: Eukaryota > Metazoa > Chordata > Mammalia > Chiroptera > Vespertilionidae > Eptesicus > Eptesicus fuscus. Next base: position 62,774,881 of record NC_072473.1, on the reverse strand, counting down.
GGCAGGGGTGGCTGTAGAGTCCCAGGTGTTATCTGAGGGCACTCTGGGTGGAGTTGAGGCTGGGAACCCAGTTACAGCAGCTCTCCCCTTCAAAAAGGCTAGCTCCTAAGGACAAGCTGGCCTTCTGGTACTGTTTGCAATGGTAGCAGAAGCTGCCTAGTTAGGTGAACCTGATTAGCCTGCCCCTGAAGGTCCTGTGGAATCTAACTGTGCTTCACTCACCACACTCACTCACACACACACACACATACCCCACCTGACCACATGCTCCTCTTTTACTCCCTCACTCACTCATGCTCTTTCCCTCACTGCTGTATTCTTCCTGCCTCTATAGTTGGGTCTGGGGTGTTGTTGACCCTTTCATGCATGGAGTTTCCTCTTCAGGTGTCTTTTTATGTGGCTTGCTGTCAAGCCCCTTGGCCTGACTGGATAAAATTCACCTCAACAAGACACAACACCGAGGGAACTAAGCACAAATGTACTCATGACACCAATAACCCCAATATAAGTGACCACCTGAGAAAAGAGAGATAGGGCAGACAAAAGAGAGCACAAATGCTATGGAAGAGAGAGAAAAAGATATGGGATAAAAGACAAAGGAATAAGAGGATTGGGGCAGAATCTGTAGAGGCTGACTTTATATAGTGAAAATAAGATTAATAATTGGATGAATATGGGGAGGACCTCAATTTAGTATTGAGGAAGTAGAAAGGGAATAAGTGGATGAGATGAAAGAGAATGAGAAGAAAAAATAATAAATTTACAAAACAAATTGATTTCAAAAATGGTATAAAAAATTAAAAATAGCAAATAAAAAATAGTGATGAAAAATAATGCGAACAGAAATAAAAAAGCAACAAACCAAAACCTGAAAACAAAGAAGAAAAAAAGAAAGAATGAATGAAAAAAAAGAAAGAAAAAAGGGTTAATAAAAATAAAAGTGAAAAAAAGTGGAGTGTCTTCCTTTGGCTGGCTTATGATTCCATTAGTCAGTACTGTACTGTTTGTCAGGTTCCTGTTGCTGGGTCTAAAGATTACTCTTTAGGCCCATCCTATGTCCTCAGGGAGTATTCAGATTCCTTGTATTGCTCAAGGTGTGATCTGGGTTTGGCTATATTAGTTGCCTGGAGACTGGAGGAAGGGGCTATCTCTCAGGAGAAAATGGTGACCAGGGTTTAGATATGACTCAGCACTAGACTCGCCACCACCTCCCCTGGGCTGCCGCCTACTCTTCCCAGATTCCACAAGCCCACACCTTCTCCTGCACCTCAGCCACGGGTAAGTGTCTGTATCTGAAAGGTCCCATGAAACAGGTTCAGTTGGGAAAGTCACAGGCCCCAGCACGATGAGGGACCACGTCCCCACGAGCTCCTCTCTTGCTGGCACTGCGAGGTCTGGCCAGCCTTCCAGAGCTGCGTCAGCTCAGATCCAAAATCCAGACTCCAAGGTCCAAAATCCCCTACCTCCCGCAGTCCCTTGATCCCTTTTTTTTTTTTTTTCACAGACAGATGCTTTGCCTGTCCTCAGGGACGCGGCCCAGCACCCAGTAGATTCCCCCTGACCCTCTGTCCGCAAAGGCTCGGCAGATTCTCCTGCCTAGATCCTTGATATTACCTTTATCCAGGGACCTCTGCCCTTCCTGGGTGCAAACTATCTCACCAGCTGTGTCTCCTCGCCAAATTTGGGCTGAATTCCACCGTTTCAGCTGCTCACTCTACCCTCTCTGGGACAAGGCTCAGGACACATCCGTCTATTCTGCTGCCATATTTCCTTCCCTCTAAGTAATATTATGAGTTAGTTTCTATTATTGTCTTTATTTATAGGTCATGAAAGTGAAGCTTAGAGAATATAGCTAAGAAGTGACATAGCCAGACTCAAGTCTGCAGAGCTTAAGCTGTCAACAATTACATTATACAACTATCATGATATATATGCCAGTACCCAGATTTATCCATTGTGGTAGGTAGAAGTTTGGCCCCCTTTATCTCTATCCCTTTGTATTACTCCCTTAATTATGTTATATTTCATGCACAAGAGACTTTGAGAATGTTATTCAAATTACTAATCAGTTTATCTTAAAATAGGACGATTATTTTGGATCACCCAAGTGAGCCCAATGCAATCACATAAGCCATTAAAAGCAGAAGGGGAAGTTAGAGGTATTAAAAAATGAGAAGGATTCAATATTTCATTTTTGAATTGAAGAGGATGATGCCATGTGGAAAAAGTGAAAAGAAATTTGTCAACAACCCATAAAATGGGAAGCTCTAGATGTGAACTGAAGCCCTGGGAAACACCTTGATTTCAACTTTCTGAGTCCAAAGGAGAGAATCCAGCCATGCCTGCTCAGTCGTCTGATTTATAGAACAAAGAGTTTTAAATGAGAGTTGTTTTAAACTGCTAAATAGACTGATAATTTGTTATGGCACTGATAGGACACTATTATAAATAGTTATCTTTTATTATAGTTTGATAATTTGTTATGGCACTGATAGTACACTATTACAACTAGCTATCTTTCATTACAGTTTCAAAGTAAAAAAATTATCTAATCCTATCTAATAAAGAGGGAATATGCTAATTGACTTCTCTGCCTTCAAAGATAGAGGCACCCACAGCCAATATGGAGGGAATATGCTAATTTACTGCCACACCCTCAAAGATGGCAGTGCCCAAGGATAAACTAGCCAGCCCAATACTGAAGGATTGGGAATGCTTTATTTCATATGACTTTTAAGGGATTGAGAATTGGTGTGGCTCAGTAGACAAAAATTTAGACAATATAAAGTAAATAAAAATTTACGTAAATTTATCACAGTTTGGCCTGCTGTGTAAAAGTATTGTGAGCACAAAAGAGCTGAAGAGTGAAGGGGCTGAAATAAATGTTTATATCTAACTAGAGGCCTGGTGCATGAAAATTCATGCACTGGAATGGGGGGTCCCTCAGCCTGGCCAGCCCCCTCTCACAGTCCAGGAGCCCTCAGGGTTTGGAGGCGACCTGATGATCAGGGGAAGGTAAGGCCCCATCACACCTCTGCTGCTGCCACTGCCAGCAGCACAAGCCACAGCCGGCCTTGGTTATGAAAGTGAAGGTCATGAAAGTGAAGCTTAGAGAATATAGCTAAGAAGTGACATAGCCAGACTCAAGTCTGCAGAGCTTAAGCTGTCAACAATTACATTATACAACTATCATGATATATATGCCAATGAGAAGGATTCAATATTTCATTTTTGAATTGAAGAGGATGATGCCATGTGGAAAAAGTGAAAAGAAATTTGTCAACAACCCATAAAATGGGAAGCTCTAGATGGCAGCACCCAGTACCCTCAGCCCCGCCAGGGTGGCAGGCATGCAGCAAGAATCCACCAGTCCCTTCAGCTCCCAGCCACCCAGGGCTGGCCTGAGGCACAGGTAGGCCTTGGATAGCGGCTGCCCAGCTGATGCCTGAGTTGCAGGCAAGCCTCAGATGGCAGCTGCCCAGCCTCCCAGGGCCACCCAAGGCACAGGTAACCAAGGCCGGCTGTGGCTTGTGCTGCTGGCAGTGGCAGCAGCAGAGGTGTGATGGGGCCTTACCTTCCCCTGATCATCAGGTCGCCTCCAAACCCTGAGGGCTCCTGGACTGTGAGAGGGGGCTGGCCAGGCTGAGGGACCCCCCATTCCAGTGCATGAATTTTCATGCACCAGGCCTCTAGTTAGATATAAACATTTATTTCAGCCCCTTCACTCTTCAGCTCTTTTGTGCTCACAATACTTTTACACAGCAGGCCAAACTGTGATAAATTTACGTAAATTTTTATTTACTTTATATTGTCTAAATTTTTGTCTACTGAGCCACACCAATTCTCAATCCCTTAAAAGTCATATGAAATAAAGCATTCCCAATCCTTCAGTATTTATTTCATGCTTACTATATTGGACATGTTTTTATTTGATGAAAGATTAATGATTTTTACCTGGGAAAACTACTTTTCCTGGATAGCAATAATATCATCAAAGAGAACTAATAGAAAGGAATGGAAATGACTTGAACTGAGTTGTAAATTCAGTGTATATCAGTCAGTTTTTCTCTGCCAATAACTTAATAATGGAGAGTCCCTCAGGGAGTTGCAGAAGAATTTAGACAATGGAATAAATAAAAACTTAAACCAGTAAAAGATTTTCTTCAGGCTTGATGCCATAGTAGGTGTATAATGTACCAATGATTAAGATTATGTTGTCATTAGAGAGATCAAGTTAGGAAGTACCATGGGATAGTTATGATGCCAAAATTTCTGGTTTGGTCTGAGTTCGTTGTCTCACAAAATTGAAGAATGAGCTCATGGACAAAGACGGTTAGCAGAAGCAAAGTTTATTGAGAGATAGACAAACTCCCCCTAACAGGAAGGGGACCCAGAGTGGGTTGCTAGTTAAGATTCTTTGTCTGGGGGTAAATATATGTTTTGCTTGCTTCTGATTGGTTCTTCAAATGAATTCTGCCTTAGCAACATCCATACATTTTAAAACTCAAGTTCCCACTGGTGAGACAGAACTGATTGAGGACTGCCACTTCAGGTCCAAGGTTACAGCCCAGCTGGGTTCAGTTCTAGGACACATTCTTTTTCTCTGCATTGTTTTGTTGTACTTTTCTCAGAACAGATCACAGTAAGCAAGCCGCATTCTGCTTGCATCTGCAACGCTCCACTCAACCCCCGCTCCACCCATTGTCCCATCCCTGACTGTTTGGCCCTCTTCTATTTCCTCAGTAGAAATAAGAGAGTAGACTAATTCTATTATAGAAGCTAGATTATCATGGTTTAGTAATGGAACAAGGTTGGTAGAGAGAAACTTTCAGTCTAATCCGTAGTTATATTGTTTCAATTAGAAAATATTCTGTAAAATAAATCCATTTGTGTATGATATTCTGTAATTTATTTTTATTTTGAAAAGATTCTGTTGTCTTAAATGGCAGATTGAAATACTGACTTTTATTTTTAATCTTGTAAATTTTAGTTTTAAAAGTTACACAATGTTTGTCACAGGCATCTAATCATTCCTTGATCCAAGGAGGCCCTCCAGTTTTCTCACATCCTTGGTGTCCCCAGTAGAAATGGGTATTATCCCACCTTTGCCTTGGTATAGGTGATGCCTCCTGTAATTGGCATTACTTCCTGGTGATGGTCACTGAATAATCCACTATGAAAAGGCCAGCATGTGCTGAAAGAACACTTCTAAAATAGGGAGAAACTCTAACGCACATATCTCGGCTACTCCCAACGTTTTTACAACATTGTGTGTAAACATATCATTTCTGCTTCTATTCCATCCTCCTACTTTCTGAGTAATCCAACATGAGTCTCTAGGGGGTTGGCCAGAGGAACAATACCTAATTCTCTGTGCTGTCCTACAAGTAACCCTCCTGCATACACCTTTATCACAGTCAACATCTACCTGCCACTGTTGCTTATCATCTTCACTTCCTCCTAGACTTGTGCAAAGAGCCTGTTACATACAAGACTTCTATTTCACTTTGTAGCTTTTGCTACATGTGCTGAAAATTATTAAAATTCTTGACAGCATCTATGACTTAAAATTATTTCAAATACTATGCTGCTTTTGTCTGAAATGCACCATGGACAATATATATAGGGATGAGACCTCGATATCAATTTGGTATTTTTTAAACCAAAATGATTATTACCATATGCACAGTGAAATTCGAGAATCATGCTCTGAGTAAGGCAGTCTTTCTTAAATTGAAGGTCTTTTTAAAATTCAAATCCCCATTCAGTAGGTCCTGGATGAGAACTGATATTCTGCATTTCTAGCAATCTCCCTTTTGATGTTAATGCTGCTGGTCTATTGACCACACTTTAAGTGGTAAAAGCCTAAAGCATTATGTCTTCCTTAATAATTGGCAGAACCAGGATTTCTGCTGTCCTCCATCCCCCATTTTTTAACATATATTTTTATTGATTTCAGAGAGGAAAAGAAAAAAGAGACAGAGAGACACACATCAATGATGAGAATCATTGATCTGCTGCCTCCTGAATGCCCCCTGCTGGGGATAAAGCCCACAACCTGGGCATGTGCCCTAGACCTGAATGGAACCCAGGACCCTTCAGTCCCCAGGTTAATGCTCTATCCACTGAGCCAAACCAGCTAGGGCCATCTTCCCTTCTTTACTTTCCTTGTGGCTGTGTCCATTTCCAACAGAATTATAGTATTAGAACTTTCATCCTTCCTTTCAATTTCTTCATGTAGAGCATCCCAAGAAAGAAAGAGTAATTGATTTTATTGGTGAGATTGGAAATAGAATTCATACACACTTGCCAACACTAAGATTCATTTGTCTTTGTCATTTGGAGTAGTTTATCCTTGGGAACTGAAATTCTTATGCATGTGATAAGGGGCTCTGGTTTCTAGCAACAGTGAGAATACATTTAATTCTGGCAGGAAGCTTGATTCTGGCCTCAACTGCATTCTCACAAACTGTTTTACCAGCCTTTGTTTATTTAACAATTTGATGTTCCAACTAACCCTTATTTTTATATTTCTCAATTACGTGCCTGTTTTGAATATGTAAAACATACAAAAATCCAAGCACATTTTGTTTTGTATATGAACATGAAAAAAGAAATTATAAATCAATAGCAAGGAAGAACAAAATGTGGTGAGTGAAGTACACTTGTATGTGTGTACACATTTGCATTTTCCTAGTAATCTGTTAAATATTGAAGTAATGCTCTAGCTCCATCTATTTGATTTTCATTTATTTCCCTCTGTTAATGTTTTTTTTTTCAAAACAATTGATGTTCCTTTCTGTTTTCATTTTTTTGTTTTTAGTTAGCTTGTGCTTAGACTATAATAGTGTTTGTAGAGCAAAATTTATGGATTTGAGTACTACATAATTCAGTTGCTTTTGCCAAAAAATTGCTTCACAACTTTTCCCCTATCTTTGACTAAGTCACAAATAAGGGTCTTGAGTCAAAATCAAATCATGCTCATTGAAAATTCCTCACCATTTCAGAAAAGGAAAACATGCAGGGCATAGTTTATGCCCTGGCATCATTTTATTATGTCCTATAAAACACAATATTTAGTTAAGTTACCTATATTCTAAATTTTTCTTCTCCTAGAGATAATTTCTGAGATCTATTAGGCCTTTATTGTATGTGTGCTTTAAAAATGAAACAAATACAAAAGTATAAACTAGGAACAGTTACTTGAGTGAGATTTTTCTTCAGGAAAAATACTGATTAACTTCCATGAAGGGGGATAGAATGGATATTATATATATGTAGCAAAAGTTTCTTACCTGAAATTCCAAAAGGGAATCTTAAATAAAGGGTTACCACTTAAATGAGTATCCTGAAATTCAGGGATCCATTAAAGTCATTTTCTGTCAACTAGACCAAGTTCCTCATGTGCTCCTTAAATAGTTCTCTGAATGTTTGCATCAGATTCACTTCGGGAATCTTTATTCCTGACTTTATGGAAAAGGATTGCATTACAGGATGATTTTTAAGGGCAAGGCCATTGCTGCAGAAGAATGATTCTCCTGGGAAGCTCATTGAGGTGCTACCTCTGCAGGAGTTTGACATCATGGTATATTAGGTGTAAAACTAAAATACTATCAGGTGCTGAGTAAGAAATTGGTTAAATAGTTCTCATTTAAGCCTGCAATTTGTGTTTGACTGAATAAGAGCAAAATATGTCATCTTCTTCAACAACTCCACCCCCTAAATTCAAAGCATGAATATAAGCTTTGTTCTTATTCCTATAGTTTCCACATAGAATCTTGCTTTTTCTTGAAATGTAGCACACACTTTGAATGCAACTGTATTTAAAACTTAGTGAATATTTTCTAGCCTATTTGTCTTGTAATTAACTCCCCCCCCAGAAATAATCACTAAAGGTGCTTTTGTAAAGGTGCATTAAGCCCCCCACCCCAACCTCTGCTAATTGCCTAACATCATAGTTATGGAAAAGTCTGCCTGTGCTTTAAGGGGGCTTATAATGAAAACATATTTTACAACTAGCTAAGACCTAAGAGTTTTATATACTTGCACTTACTGTATATGTT